>NC_138344.1:2750716-4003574 GCF_046562875.1 Panthera onca
TTCTCTTGGCCATGCTAATTCCCGAGAAACAGATCACCTTCCTGCGGCACAGGGAGGACTGGGGAAAGGAACAGACGAGCCTCAAAGCATCGCAAGGGGCAGAGCCTGCTGAAATTACAAAGTCAAGGAAACTTGGCTTTCAGATGTCGGCAAGGCGGGTAATTAATTCACACGGGATTTTGAGTCCTGGATTTGTTTTTCTCCTCTGCGAATCTGGGTTTGTTTTGGTGGAGAAGTAAGTAATAATTTTGTGTCGTCTTCCCCAGCGACAGAGCTGGGTCACGTGACTCGAAGTTTTACCAAAAGCAGCACTTTTATTCTGTAAAGTTGCCAAGGCAACACCAGCTGCTTATGGCATCATGTGACGGAGGGGACACAGACTGATTTTAGAAGCCTAAAATTATCACTCAATCTGCTCACCAAAATTCTGAAACAGCCAAGATGGCCCCAAGCCCAAGGAAAAGCTTCATAAATACTGCTCTGTGAGAATGATGGTGGTGATGAATTATGTATTGTTCTCTGAAGTCTGGTACCACAGCCCCGGATCACATACTAAAAACACACTCAAGCCCGACATAGGCCAGACATGCAGGATGCACCTGCTAATCTGTTACCAATTAAAGTTTTCCCAACACCACAATGGATAAAAATAATGTTCAGTTTTTGTTGAACGGACTTTAAAAATTAAACTCTATTTTTATTTCGTTAAGTTATATCGCAAATAGTTCTACTGCAAGATGTACTAAAAATGAAGAGGAAGAAGGATACTTTTCCACTAGGATGTATAATTACCGCGTAATTAGAGAGAGAGATATATACACACACACAGCGATTGTTTCAATATTTGTATAATAATAAACAACAGTCCACGGGCCATAGTCAATGTCTGAATTTTAGAGGTTCCCAGCGAGACTTAACCACATGGACGGATTCCAGAGAGCTACAGCCTAATTCTAAGTTGATCATTTGTCAGGCATTTAGATGCAGAGAAACTGGTCTCGATCTCTCGTCATCCCCTCTTAGAGAGCAGATAAATGAGAACAGAACGTAAAAACTGGACTCACTGAAAATGCAATGCTTTATCGTACCATGTTACCCGAGCTGTACACTTTTTGCTCTCAAAACACTCGCTTTTAAATTAAGAAGCTTGCATTGAAATGCACCCTTTTGCTGACCAGAACGGGCGAGATTATCGCTGAGGGCAAATATCCGGAGTAGAGGTATTTCTCGTAAACAGAAAGACTTCTCAGCTCTTTAGATTTAATTTTGCAAAAATGAAGAAGCGAGTGCCCTCTGTGTGCAGGAGAGTGCTCTGAGCTCTATGGGGATAGCAAGACGAACAAAATATCCTTTCTCCAAGGCGATGAAATAAAGGTGCAAATAACTAAACCAAGATAAAAGGAAGTAAAACGGAGGGGGCGCCTGGGTGGCTCAGTCGGTTAAGCATCCGACCCTTGAATTCCACTCAGGTCCTGATCTCACAGTTCATGAGTTCGAGCCTTGGGTCGGGCTCTGTGCTGCCAGTTCAGAGCCTGCTTGGGATTCCCTCTTCCTCTCTCTCTGCCCCTCTCCTGCTCATGTGTGCTCTGTCTCAAAATAAATAGGTAAACATTTCTTTTAAAAGGCAAAACTGAAGGCAACAGGGCTATCAGGTTACAGGAAAGACAGAGGTCCCTCTGGCTGGAAGGACCGGGGGGCTTCTTGGACAGAGTAATATTTTGAACTGAGCTTGAAGAATAAGAAAGACTGTAAATCAGGTGGGGCCTGGCGTGCCCAGGTGGAGACACAGGGTGGGTGTCGGTTGGAGCTCAGGTGGGAAACAGAGAGGAAAGACATACTCGGGAAGTTGTTTGAAGAGAGTCGAAGGGCGAAACATGGGTCAGACCAGGTCCCGGAAGAAGTTGAATGTCATTTTGAGGTGCTGGGCTTTACCCTGAGACCCGTGTGCGGGTGACTTGGGGGCACAGGAGTGCCACGGACTCCAAGAAGATCAATTGGGAGAATGTCCATTGAATGAAGGCTAAACCAGAAGAGTAGGAATCAGGTCAGGGGCCCGTAGAAACCTCGCAGGCGGGAGGGAGTGAGAATGGGGCCAGGGTGGGTGGCCCAAAGATGTACATGCTCAGCAGGACCTGCGGCCGGCTGCGTGCGTGCGGGTGGAAAGGGGGTGCACACGGACAACGCCAGCGTGGGCCCTACGAAGACAGCTGTCCGCCCTCCGCACCAGCTACCGTCTGCTCTGTCCCTTGAACTTCGTCCCCTTCCCTGCTTTCCACGGAGGGCTGTGGATGCATGGGTGCTCACGTGTGTACGTTCCCGTGTCCGTCTGATCAGATTCGGAAGGAGAGGCAGAGGAGCAACTGACCTGACAGCACCAGAGAACTTTCAGAGACTCGAGAAGAGAATCCAGAGCACGGAGCCCAAGAGAACAGGGGACCGAAGGCGAAGACAAAAGCGGGGGGGTCACGACTCTGATCCCTTTAATGCGTGGCGGAGTGAAGAATCAGATTCGTTTTGAATTATTTTTCCCTGATGACGTTTCACCCTGGAGGCCGCACTCCAGAACTGAAGCTTCGGATTTGCCAACTTCAAGAGCGTCGCCTGCGTCGTGAGCCTTGCTTCGGTTTGGTTGAGTTCTGAAGAGGGCAAGGAAGGGAGAGGTTTTTTAAGGGATTCGGTATTTTTAATGTTAACTGCAAAGGCCCAAGTGGTAGCGTCCAGGAGGCGGGTCTACTCGTCACCGTAAAATTTCTGCCCTGAGATCCATGACTATTGCCAAAATGGATTGTTCACGCGGTTAGCTGCGGTCAATACGGTAGGTAAGTACGCGCCTTAGGTACGTAAGATCCTTGATGAAGCTGCAAAAGTAGCTCTGGGAATATCTTAATCTGCTATTAAATGTACATGTGCCTTAAAATCACACCTGCGTCTACATCCAGACGATGAAAATATACAGAATATTTTATAAGTAATCTCTCCAAACAAGTAAATTGGATTTGGAGTACCTGATTTAGCCAAATCCTCTGAGTGATAGCTTAAACTCTATGGGTTTGAAGTTTGTTAGGCACGTCTCATTTTACAGGTAATTCAGCTTCATTTTAGAGAATTTTTTAAAATATGCAAAAGTAGAAAAAAGCTGTATTTGGCCCAACACCCAAGTAACAAGCGTGTTCATGTTGATATGGTTGCTTTAATGTTTACTTCTCTGCACAGATTTCCTGGTTGTGTTAGATAGCCTGAATTATATTTTATGTGTAAATTCATATCCCTTAATAGAGTATTTCCACGTTATTATAAAATTTCTATAATTATTTTTTTAATTTTTTTTTAATGTTTTTTATTTATTTTTGAGACAGAGAGAGACAGAGCATGAGCAGAGGAGGGGCAGAGAGAGAGGGAGACACAGAATCCGGAGGAGGCTCCAGGCTCTGAGCTGTCAGCACAGAGCCCGACGCGGGGCTCGAACCCACGAACTGTGAGATCATGACCTGAGCCGAAGTCAGACGCTTAACTGACTGAGCCACCCAGGCGCCCCGTAAAATTTCTATAATTATTATTTTAACAGCTAAATAACATTCCATCAGATCGGTATACCATGATTATTTAATTATTCCCCTATCATTGAAACTTTAGGTACCTGATATTTTTGCTAATAGAGGAGTATCTCATTGCATTTTTTTCTTCCTGTTTAGGTTTGTTCCCTTCAAATGTGTTCTCGGAGGCAGGATTGCTAATTTAACCGTAATTTGATTTTAATCACAATATCTTCGCCTGGCGTACCAACTCAGCGTCTTCGTATCTCATGCTGGCACACTCCATATAGAAGAATAAACAGTCGTGGCATGTCACGTGGCAATCTTTACCACAACGTCATTCTCTCTTTTTCTGTTTTTCTCACTGCCAGGCAAGCAGGGACGGGAAGCAGCAGGGGTAAAGTAAGGCTGGTGTCTGATGAACTGTCCTACTGGAGAGGTGATTACACACTAGAGGGACCTGTGTGAGGGCCACTTACTTGTCCCCCCGCCCCCATCCTCTGGCCCTGACTGTGGGTCTCTGGTCCCTCCACTCAGCTCTGACTGACAGTTCCTAAAACCCATCTGAGCACCTGGGTGGCTCAGTCGGTTAAGCATCCGACTCTTGATTTTGGCTCAGGTCATGATCTCATGGTTCATGGGTCTGAGCCCCGTGTCGGGCTCTGTGCTGACAGTGCAGAGCCTGCTTGGGATTCTGCATCTCCTTTTCTCTCTGCCCTCCCCCCCTCCCCACAAAAATAAATAAACAAACTTAAAAAATAATAATTCCCAACACCCGTCTGAAACTCGGTGTCAGCCTCCCCTGTCCGGTGACGGGGGCCCTGTACCTCAGAGCCCCTGAATCGTGGGGAAAACCCATAGCACCTGGACTCTGATTTAATGAACTCAGACCTTGATCATATGACGTCAATATGGGCCCTTCCCCCCAAAATGCTTTCTAAGGTCCCCTGAAACAAAGTCGGTTTTCTTGGTTGAAGATTTTCCCGGAGTCCTGATAATGCTCTCTTACTTACTCTGTGAATTTCCGGACGGAAGACAAAGTACACAGCATTTCCCACACTTAGTGGACTACAAAAGCCCTTTTCCAAGCACTTCTTCGACATCTACTGATGGGTGGGAAGAATGTCAGGGAACGACACTATGACATGGTGCCTCGCGTTGCTCCTTCCTCCTTCGTCTACCCGACGTCTTCGGGCCAATCATCCCTCTGAAAAGGGGCGGTCACCCTCCAGCAAAGCACGGTGGCAACGCTTCTGAAAATAACTAAGTAGGTAGTCACTGCTCCCTGTGTTTTATATCCCTTGTGTAAATACAAATCAACCGACCTCGTGTTTTCAAGCTACTTTACCAACGGTGCCGTTGTTCAGTAATTTGTCCTCTAGAATACGTATGTGTGCTCAGGAAGATTATACAGCATGCCCCATGAACAGCGTTATCTCTACATCGAAGCTGGCTGACCTCTCCTCCAGACCATCAACCACTCATTATAGGTGGGTAAGTAAAGAAAAGAAACCAAATGTTATACATCCCTGGCAGCAAAAATCCAGAATAATCTGGGGTTAAGCTAACATGTAGGCTTCGGGGATTGGAATGAAAATGAGAACTTGAGAATGCAAAGCAGTTTTAACACTTTGTTTAGTAAGTTAATATTCAAAAGCTGAGTCGTGCACCCTCTTTAGCAGGCAGTAAACATAGTTCTTCTCTAGGAAACCAGGTCATAATTGGCCAACATGGATGGAATAAAAGTGTTTGCTGAGCGTCTCTCTTAGATTTTCTGCTCAACTGAAGAACATATTATTGTCAAATATTTCTGAGACACTGCAAACACCATCTTGCTTAAGATGGAAAGTTTCCCAGTTACACATCACGGAAATGAACTTTTGACTCAGATCATCCCCGGTGATGGCCGATGGGTTTAGGGCAAAACCCTATTTGCAGAAAGAGCCATAATGTGAGCCTGAATTACGTACAGCAGTCACCACTCCAACTGGCCTATTTTTGCTAGAAACTCTGCATGAAAGGTGAGGCTGAGGACTAAGAGTTAGAACGTTCATCTTATGCCCACAGCATCCACACAATGAGGCAGCTGTAGACAACGGCCTCAGAAACCAACTTTCCAGGGTTTGGATGGAGCCAAGATGTGCGTGCACGCCCCATACCAAGTGAGTCCAGCCTTTTCCCAAGATCGGAAGCCTGCGTGTACAAAACTCATTGGCTTCCAGGAACTCATAGATAGAAAGCGTAAGCATTCAGTGAAATAAAACAAACAATAGCTCGAAAAGTAGTGTGGCCAAAACTCAAGACTATAGGTCATGATGTATTCTAGTGAGTCAACTCGGAGCTCCAGCTTTGGGACTCTGGAGAAAGAGACAGATTTCTATGTCCTAGGAGGTCACTACAGAAAAGAGCCCAAGAGGGCTTGGATCCAAAAAGGACCGCCCAGGGATCTAGGCCCTCCTAGGAGCCAGTCTGCTTCTCTCTCTTTTCAGAGCCATGCTAACCACAAACCCTCTGACTGACTACCTCCCCCTGCCGCTGCTTCCTTAACATCGGCTACATCCTTAGCACAACCACAGTTGGCTTTTGACCACCGTGGATTCCAGCCAGGGGGCTCCCGAAGGTATCAGGGATGGTCGGAGACAACCTTTTCCACTCTGATCATAAACTGCCGGTTTTACTACTCTCACTGAGCTTTCCAGGCTCAGAACCCGAGTCGATTCCCATGTCCCTCCTCCCCAAACCTAATTACGCGTCAAACATTGAAACTCTCTGTATTGTCCTCCATACATACTCCCAACACCCATGACTCATTGTGCTCCCAAGCTTTCTTGAACATGCCTCTGGTCACCCTGAACCCTGAGATTCATGAGGGTCAAGTCCCATCTAATTCGTATTTCTAACTCTGTCGCCTGCTATCGTGCCTGGCTCACAGTTGGTGCTTGGGCATATTCGGTTGAAGCCAATTGCTTTGTTCCATGTGTTTCTTCCCTTGCTTTATATTCTTGCCAGCACTATCATCTTTCAACTAAGCACTCAATAATATAATGATTAAATTTTGGATAGTAAATGCTATGAGGAAAATAACGTGTAATAAGAGGACTGAGACAAGCAGTTATATTACAGATAAAACAGCCAAAGACGTCTATGAGCAGAGGCACAAATGAGGAGGCGAGAACTATGTGACCGCCTGGGAAGTGGGGGGAACATTCCAGAAGGAAGCAAAAGTGAAGGTAACAGCCCTGAGTTAGGAATGATCGCATCCAGCAGGAGGAAGAACGAGAGGGCCAGCATGGCTAAGGCACCCCTAACTGGGAGAAAAGGAGCCAGAGATGAGGTTGAAGACGTAGCGGGGACTAGATCACGTCCTAGGTATGTCAAGAAATATGGATCTTATTCAAGGGCAATGGAAAACAATAGCGTGGATTTAACTGAGGGATTTAAGTTGTCCGGGTTACGTATTTTAAAAATCATGCTGGACGCTATTCGCAGAGTGGGTTGAAGGGGACAAGAATAGGCAAGAGAGACCTGTGAAAACACGTGCGCAGAAATGTGGGAGAGGGGTGGTTGTGGTCTGTTCTTGCGCGGAAGAAGTAGAGACAATACAAGTCATGGTTGGATAAACTACACATTTCAAAGGCAGGGCCAAAAGAATGTGCCAGTAGATTGGACGTGGCCGATGAGGGAAGTTGAGGAGCCAGGGAGGTACCGGGCCCTGGGTCTTGAGTGAACGACGAGCTGGGGCAGGAGCGGCTTTGCCAAGTGGAGACGGCGAAAAGTAGATGGAGAGAGAGTCTGCTTAGGTTAAAGGGAAAATATCACATGAACAGTTGGCATCACTTGGAGTTTAGACACGAGGACCAGGCAAGGGACATCAATTCGGGAGTCAGTCGTGTATAGAGTGTACCACCACCCGTGGGGATGGGTAAGTTCAAAGAACCATATGTTTGTCATGAGCTCCCCTTTGGCCAGGAGCCACACGAGTACATAATGCTCTGATGAGATTGTCTTGACACCTTGGAACATTTGACTTTTACATCTGCCTCGTGATCCTTAAAAGGAATTGTTAAACTTTAAGGACCATCTGGAGAAAACAGGGTAGGAGTGAAGGGTGCAAGAACCTCAGGAATTCACGTGGCCCCCAAAGAGGCAACATCCGAACACACCATCCACAGCAGGAAATGGTAACCAGAGTTGGGGAACCTCTCCAACAGGTGTGGCTCCAAATTGTCTGGGCAGCAGCGATAGTAATGACCAAGGGCCAGAGACTTGGAGCCAGGGGTGAGCCAAGAACATTCCCCAGAGCCTCTGCCTCCTCCACTCTCTTAGTCTAGGGATACCTGGTCTCCAGACACCTCCTCCATTCAGACCCTTGGCGATGTTCATCAGCAGAATTGTTTTCTTCAACCACAGCCAGGCCCGGGAGGTCCTAGCACAGAACTCCAGCAAAGTTTCTGGCAACCTCAGCTCCCGGCTTGACCATGAACTTCACGTCAGCGGTAGAACGTTGCCTTGGGCCCAAAGGGCACCCTTCTTCAGCTCCAGACCCCTTCAGCGACCTCTATGTCTATACCTACCCCTCTCCATCATGAGACTTTGGCCCCAGGTTGGGGCCAACTGTCTGGATGAGAACTATCATGGGCACAGGGACCATTCTGAATTTATAGAAGAGTCAACCCACTGAAATGGCCTGCTGATCCCTGAGGGTGACCATGAAAAACCTAGGAAAACAGTTCATGTTTGTGCAACTCATTCAGGTTGCTGCCCCACGTTATAAGTTATTCATTTTTCTTGCTGTAGACCAGTGGTTCTCCATCTTTAACATGTATCCGAGTCATCTGAGAGGCTTGTTAAAACAAGCACTGAGCCCCACCTCCAGGGTTTCTGGTCTGCTAGCTCTGAAGCGAGACCCAAGAATTTTGCAATGCTAACAAGTACGCAGGTGGTTCTGCGGCCGATGTATGGTCCGTGTTTTGAGAACCACTACCAGAGAGTATTCCGTTGTGTGGCTATCCCGCAATTCAGGTGTCCCATCTCCTGCTGACGGGCACCTGGGTTCTTTTCACGATCTGTACACGTCGTGCTTTCACATAACGCAACGCGTGTCTGTTGGGTCCCTAGGAACTGCCGGGTCGTATGGCACGTATTGTTGTCAGGAGATTGTTAGGGATACTGCCAAGAAGTTTTCCAGAGTAGTCTTAACTAATTTACACTCTCAGGAGCAATAAATACTTGAGAGTTCTTGTAATGCACAGCCTCCCCACCAACATTTAGGCTCGTGAAGCTTTCAAGTCTCTGCCAATCTGTTGACTGTGTATGTGGTTTTCATTGTGGTTTTAATTTTCCTTTCTCTGATGACTAATGAGGTGGAGGCCTTTTAATATGTTTATTGGACATTAGGCTTTCTTTTTATATGAAGTGCCTCATCCAGATTGTGCCCATTTTCCTAATTGATTTGAATGAGTTCTTTATACGTTTTAGATACTAGGTCTTTGTCAGTTACATGCGTTGCCAACATTTTCTTCCACTGTGTAGTTTGTCTTTTAGTCTTTACAGTGCCTTTTTCTGAGTAGCATTTCTTGATCTTAATGGAGTCCGTTTCCGGGTCTCTCAAACTATCTGGGGTGAAAGACCTTTCTCTCCACCCCCCCCCCCCCACTAAATCAACTGGGGACTGATATTTTTGAAATTACAATAAAATGATTGAATATAAACATATAATTTTTAAAAGTCATCCCCAAAACTTGAGGCATGTTATTATCAAGTAGCGGATTCGAGACCGTCCCCTCATCCCTAAGCCTCACCCAGTTTTCGGGGGATGTCGTACCCCAGAATGCGACGAGGCTCCGGAAATCAGAGTTTTGTACTTATCAATTGACCTTTAGACAAAAGAACATTCAGCTGCCGAGCTGTTTATTGCTCAGTAAAGTCAGACATCTTACCCTATTTAATCCTACACATCCCCCCAACCCATGCTTGACCTTCACTGCATGTCTGTACTGTTCATAAGCCTCCAGTCTCCTTGAAGCACAGGGATGGTTAAAACCATGGCTGCAGCTAAGACGTATGTACACATGATACGTAATGATAAAAAAAAAATTCTTACGGTTTTAAAGCCATGTCAAAATGTCCCCAGAATGCTTTTTAAATTGGAATCCAAATATCATCTAGGCCAGCTGAGTGGCACACCCATGATATGGTTTGATTTTAGCAAAACATTTAAAATTTTTCCTACAGGATATCATTACGGACAAGATGGTGCCGTGAGCACAGGAGGATTACACCGTTAAGTCACGGAAAAGGGAATGTTTGACCAATATGATTACATCAAAAGAAATTAAAACGTACAGGCTGATTTCATCGATGTGACTCTTACTTTCCTGTCTGTTATGAGGACTCAAAAAATAATTACGTGGGTCATAGCTTTCACTGTTTCTGTGCCCTTCCAACCCGGATCGTGAGCCGTTTGAAGGTAGGAATTTTATCTTATTCACCTTTGCAGTAGGTATTTTGTGGATAATCTTTAACAGGCTGAAAAAAGTTTCCTTTCATTCCTAATTTGTTAAACGTTTACCATAAATGAGTGATTCTTTGCACGTCTTTCCTGCATCTGTTGACACGAGCATGTGCTTTTCTGCTTAATCAATGAGGACGGAAGTGGCACAAACAGATTTTCTAGTGTTAAACTATTCTTACGTTCCTGAGATACGGCGACACACGGGTCACGACGTATCGTCACTTCTACACGTTGCTGGACCCAGCTTGTTAATTTTCTGTTCGTCTGTTCATGACCGAAACCGGCCAGAAGTTTTCTCTTTCCTTACTCTCCTTGTCTTGTTTCGCCAGCAAGGTTACACTCGCCTTATTAAGTCAGTGGGAGGAAATTCCTTTTTTTCTCCATTTTGTGGAATATTTTGTGTGAGTCTAAAACTGTATATCCTTTCATTGTTTGTTAGAACCCGCCTATAAAGACTCTAGACTTCAGTATTTCTTTTGGGGAAAAGCTTTTAAGCACAGATTCCTTTCTTTAATGGTTACGGAACGATCAATGCCTTCCATTTTTCTTGAGTCAACTTTGATAAGTTATGTTTTTCTAGGAATTTGTCCATTTATTCCTAAGTTTTAAAAAATGGGGCATAAAGTTATTTGTCACAGGACCTCATCACATGTTAATCTCTGCCATTCATGCAGCTAGGTGGCCTTCCTCTTGCTAGTATCATTTATCTGAGCTTTATTTTCTTGATAAATATTGCCAATGGTTTATCAATATTATTAATCTTTTCAAACAACAAACTCTGTTTATCCTCTGGATTGTCCCTTCCTCTTCTATTGAAATAATGTTTATCTTACCTTTAATATTTCCTTTGGGTTTGGGGGTTTTTTTGTTTATATTTTGTTAATCTACTTAGAATTACTTGGGTCATGACTTGGGCCTTCTTTTCTTGTATAAGTATTCAAGACATTACGTTTCCCTCTACCAAATTTAGCTGTGACACAAGTTCACACCTTCCATATTTTTGTTACTGTCCAACCCCAAATACATTCGATTTTCCTTTATGATGTCCTCTTTGACCTCTGAATTATTTAGAAGTGGAGTTTTTTTTTAATTTTTTAAATGTTTATTTTTGAGAGAGAGAGAGAGAGAGAGAGAGAGACCGAGTGTGAGAAGGGAAGGGACAGAGAGAGGGAGACATAGAATCCGAAGCAGGCTCCAGGCTCTGAGCTGTCAGCACAGACCCCCACGCGGAGCTTGAACTCACTAACCGTGAGGTCCCGATCTGAGCCAAAGCGGGACGCTTAACCGATTGAGCCACCCAGGCACCCCTAATTAGAAGTGGTTCTAATTTCCAAATGGATAAGATTTTTTAGTTATCTTTCAATACTGATTGTGGCACTAACTTTTTGTTATTGTCAGGGAATATGGTCTTATGGTACCAATCCTTAAAAATGTGCTAAGACTTAGGACCCAGTATTACACTGTCCAATACAGTAACCACTAGCCACAATGGCTATTTAAATATAAATTAATTAAAATTGAATGAAATTTGAAATTCGGTTTCTTTGTCGCAGTCCCCATATTTGAGTTGCACCGTGGTCTCAACATCAGACCTCCGTCACTGTGTGAAGCTGTACTGAGCCACCCTGCTCTGGAGTGGGGTCAGGTCTCATAAATACCTCGTTTGTGTTGGAGGAAGCTATGTATTGTGCAGGTGTTGGGTACAGGGTCTTACACACACAAGGTAGACCAGTCGTGTTGTTTGACTCTTCCACATCCCCCCTGAATTTTAAATCTGGAGAAGTGCAGGGGCACCTGGACGGCTCAGTCGGTTGAGCGTCCGACTTCGGCTCAGGTCACGATCTCTCGGTTTGTGGGTTCGAGCCCCGCGTCGGGCTCTGTGCTGACGGCTCAGAACTTGAAGCCTGCTTCGGATTCTGTGTCTCCCTCGCTCTCTGCCAGCCCCGCCCCCCCCCCCCCACTCATGCTCTATCTTTCTGTCTCAAAACTAGATAAAACGTGAAAAAAAAATAAAACAAAAACCTGGAGAAGTGCGCTAAAACCTCCCACTGTGATGGAGAGTCTGTTTACCGCTCCACGCAATTCTGTCAAGTTTTGTTTTACATGTTTTAAGGTTACGTCGTTACGGGCGAGCGAGATCAGAATTGTGACATCTTGCTGGTGACTTGACCTATTTTATCATGATGTATGGATCTTGCGTGTCTCTCACAATGTTTTTTACCTGCAAGTCGGTTACACCCGCGTGTGGTTTGTCCAATATTGCTGCACTGATATATGGTTCGCGTTTCCCTGCCGTATCTTTTTCCATTCTGTTACTTTTCAACTGTACGTTTTAGTTTCGCTGTGTCTTTTAAGCAAAATACGGCTGGTCTGTTTTTTTTTTAAATCCTGGGGGACAGCATTTATCATGTAACTGGATGGTTTATGTCTTTCACATAGAATAAAACTAATGACAGATGAAGACTCATTTCGACCTTTTGATCTTGTGTGCTTTTTACTTTTCCTGTTTCCTCACTGTTTTTGTTTATTTGTTATTATGATTCCTTTCCTGGCACGTGGTAGAAGACTCGAGTTTCTTTTTTTCTTTTGTCTTGTCTTTACTACTTTGAAAGCTCTGTGCTCAATTCCTACCTGGCCGTGGTTTCTCTACAAGGTGTAGAGAGTTGCCTGGAACTTAGTAAAATCTTGCGTTAATCAATATCCCGCCTCTTGAGAGATCGAGGTGTATTTTAACTCTGGTTAATCCCATCCGGACTAACTCAGTTTGTGACCTGTATTTTGGTTTCATCTTGTCTTTAGTTAAACCAGGTGTCATTTTAGTTAAATGGTTAATGTGTGTTTTGCCCCGATCACTCTATTTTTTTTTTTTAATGTTTATTTTTGAGGGAGAGAGAGAGACAGAGTGTGAGCAGGGGAGGGGCACAGAAAGAGGGAGACACAGAATCCCAAGCAGGCTCCGGGCTCCCGGCTGTCAGCACAGAGCCCGACGCGGGGCTCGAACCACAGAGTGCGAGATCATGACCTGAGCTGAAGTCCGATGCTCAACCAACTGAGCCACCCAGGCGCCCTTGCCCTGATCGCTCTTACTTCCCACATATTCTTGTCTTTGGGCTTCTGAAGAGTTTTAGTTTCCTGCTAATTTAGCATTTGAAAGGTTTTTATGTACTTATACGTGCACAAGAGTCACTCCCTTAAGGAAGACCATTGTATTGAAGCTTAGAGGCTCAGGATTTGGGACGCCCTCCTTGTAGCTTGAAAGAGACGTTTCAACCCAAGAGAATATTTACAGAGACTGTGAATGTGCACAGCTCAAGAAGTTTTAGAGACATCCCTGGAAAACCCATCACAGCCATGCACACAGCTCTGTACAGTTCGCTAAGGGCTATAACGTGCACTGCTTCCGGAAGAAAGTGTAATTATGACCTGCGGTGCCCAGAGGAAGAAAACGTGTCTTAGATGATAGATTATCCAAGTCCCCAGAGCAGGAGAAAAAGATCTGGAACATGAATGCACATCTTCCGGCTCTGAATGCCCCTGGCTATCCACGACACCTTCATCCGCTGGTCCCTCGTAGGTTGTTAAAATAATCTGGCCAGAGATAATCTGGGAGCCGTGTCTGTTTAAAGTTGACAGCAAAGAGGGGAGATCTCTGGTGGTGAGCAAGCATCCGAAGGTGGGGAGCGGGGCGGCGGGGCGAGGAAAACCAAACAGAGAACACCTCGTTGAAGTTTTGTTTTGTTTCGTTTGAAACACTGTGATTATTCTCTTAAGTCCAATCGTAAGTGCCTGTTCTCCCCTGCCTTCTGTCCCAACTCCAGATGTCTTGAAAGACAGATGCTTCAGCATGTCAAACTTTTGGCCCCTTTAAAATGACAACGTACGGTTCCTGAAACACTCAATTACCAAAAATAATTGTGCCGCACTTAATAAATCTTCAGCGATGCCGTAAGCATATGGGCGAGGCCGTATGGTAGATGTCATATAGCAAGAATAATTGTAACAGATGTGCTCCTACCAAAGTTCTTTCTGGAACCGCCCCTGCTGGAAAATAGACACTCTTGTATCCTACTCCTTATTCCACGATTGAAAAGTAGAGCACATTAATGAATGGTCCAGCCTTACAGGAAAAAATATACATTATAGGATTTGGCCCAATGCCCCCACCAGAGTTCCCAAGACAACCCTTGTCCACCCTCACAATTCCAGGCTCTTTTGTATACCGGAGCCGGCATGGACTCTTCTGGAGGCCTTCCCTTTCCTTCCTCCTCTCTCCTGCCACAGGAGAGTCTATAACTCTCATCTGCCTCTCCCCCCACAAACAAAACAAAACAGAAAATGCCATCAGGTGGACAAACATTCAATTCTAGAACCCCTATCTATCCCTTCGTGGGTGTAGCTATGGCGCTTTCCTGAGTCACCTTAACTCTCATGCAGAAGAAGGAGGTCACTGACCCTGGTACCCCCGAGGCCACCCAGAGCGTCTGACTTTATGCTACAGCAGTGGCCTGAGATGCCCTCTCTGCTCTGTAAGCCGACTCAGCCCCCAAATTCCTGACGCCCGAGTAGTCTTCTGTCTTGGGTCTTCTGGTTTCATGGCTTTCCCACTTGAACCGCTGCTGGGTCCCCATCTTCCAAGTTCAAATCTCAGAGGCAGTCAGAGAGCCCTATGAGAGCCATGAAGAGAATTCAAGCACGTGCCATTTCTGTGTTTACCACGTGCCTCCCAGCAAAGACGCCCCCATCCAGGGAGCTACCCCCTCCTAGAGCCAATATTCCTATGCTGGCTCCCACGTCTAGAAAGACTGAGTCAGCAAGGAGAGATATCCCCATCCAGCTTCTCCAGGAGCAAGGAACAGGCAGAGTTTCCTATGCTCTGACCCATCAGACTCCTCCTCTATCCACAGCAGACTGGATTCAGTTTGGGGTCCCAACCTCTGGGTTCCTCTGCAGTACAGACAATGGATGACCATGAATCGAGGTGGAGACAATTGGGAATCACCATCCCATGTTCCTCTGTGAGGCGCTCGGAGTGCTTGATCCCCCTACATACTACTCATGAGTTCTCCAGCCTCAACGTTCATTCTTAACGCTGCCCCGCCCCCTCTGGGAACCTCATCTCCAATTCCATCAAGAAAATTGCCTCCTTCCACCCAACCACCAATCACATTATTTCCGTACCCATCGCTCATCGTTACTCCATTTCGTTCTTCCTGTCCATGAGTATTGCCCACACCCGTGCCTTTGACATCACCCCCTCCACCTCCTTGGAAAACATTTTTCATCTGTCTTTACCTCCCTGCCCTGGATCTGAACTCTCTCCCTCTCTCTCCTGGCACTTTCCCTTTAGTAAATAAGCCTGCTTGTCTCTCCCATTCTTTTTCAAAATTCCTACCTTGACCCTGTGTGGTAGATAGAATAACACCCCCTCTGCCTGGAGCACGTCCACATTCTAATCCTGGGAACATGTGTATATGATCCTTTACATGGCAAAAGAGACGTTTGCAGATGTGATTAAGTATCTTGAGATGGGGAGATGATTCTGGATTATCTGAGTGGACCCAAGGTAATCACAAGGGTCCTTATAAGAGGAAGGCAGAAGGGTCAGAGCCAAGGGAAGGAGATATGATGGCAGAAACATAGGTCAAAGTGATGCCACTGGTGGAAGGGAAGCATGAGTCAAAGAATACAATCTCTACAAGGTTAGAGGCAAGGAAAACACTCTCCATAGTCTTCGAAAGGAGTGGAGTCCTGCCAACATCTTGACTTTTGCCCATAAGACCTGTTTTCCAACTTCTAACCTTCACAATGGTAAGATAAAAATTTTTTGGTTGTTTTCCGCCACTGAGTTTCTGCAATTTGTTACAGCAGCGATAGGAGGCTTATACGCCCTGCATCCTTCTTCAGCTAATCTCCAAGCCTCTCTTCTCTCTCATCCAAACTGGCTCACATTCTTTTCCCATTAACCCCTCAAATCACTGTAATGTCTTCTCAGAGAGAAACACCCGAGGTAGTTTCCTATCAATTCCTGTTCTGGAACATTCCCACATCTAGAACATAGTCTCTTTGTCCCCTTCTCAGAGCATTGGCTATAGCTCGAGAAGATAATCCGTAAGATCTCAAAAGCAGAACCTGTTGCCTCAGACCCTGATTGCCTTGAGCGTTGTTTGTTTCTGAATAAGAGACTCTCCACTATTTTGCGGGTCTTCTCTTCTCCGTGGCTGCAAATAATTCCATGTGTGGATTTCTTGGAAGAAAGGGCAACATGGAAACACCCAGTTAAAGGTATTTTACCCATTGCTTATATCCCTTCAAATTCCCCCATGCCCTCTGTCGGCTCTGATCCCTCACCCTGGTCCCAGTCCCTCCACCACCACCTTCCCCCCCACCAGAGACAAGACTGCCTTTCCAGAGCCTTCGTCCAGCCAGCCTCCCATTGCCCATTGGAATCCCGCCCCTCTCCAAACTCACAACATGCCTACACTTACCCTCCTTTGATGTTAACCGGCAGGTGAGGTCCCGGCTCCCCTCCCTTCTCCAGACCTGTCCTGGTCTCGGAGGTCAGCTGTTCTGTCTTTTCCCTATGCCCCTTCTCCTGAGCCCCCCACTGTCGGTGCCATCTGGGTCGATGAGGAAGACGGTGTATTGAAATGTCTTCAGCGCCAATGAACGGAGACTGCTACCAAGCCCAGTGTCTATTGTTTTCTCTGCACGTGGAGGGGTCTGTGAGAGTTGTCCTTAAGAACCGGCTACCTCATGTCTCCGCCTCCGCAAGGCTGTCCCGTTTGGCCTACTTTCTTCTTGCTCACGTCTCTTCTGGCGACCAGCTTTCTCAGCCCGGCTGCCTATGGAGCTATCACATCCCATACTTTCTTTCTGTTTGAGCTCTAAGTTCTGAGACAAAGTCTCGATCTGAGCCCCTCCTCGAAGGAGATTCGGCAGCTGAAACTGTCCTTCACCCGACCCCCACCGTCCTTCACCTGACCCCCGCGAGCTCCGGGATGGCCTTCGGGTGGAACCACGCAGCCACCCCCGGGGTCTCGGCCTTTTCCTTCCTTACGGACAAGCGCACCTGTTTCAGCCACTGCTTCCTCCTCGAAATGGAATTGACAGAGAACGACAGTGGCCAGATGAGAGCACGATTCAGAGTATAAAATATCTGGCCGCCAAAATGGGCTTTTTTAAGTTTTTAAGATGGAAGGGTGGGAAGAGAAAAGTAAGAAACTCTCCTAGATGTATGCACCAAATCTAGAAGGTCAGAGACGATCGAAATGTAAGCTCCAGAAAGATGTATTAGCACAGGGAGAATCCTATTCAAAAATGAGAGAAAATTTCCCCAGCTTAAGGGAAACGCTGGCCTTCAAACTAAAAGGCCCCACTTGGGGCGCCTGGATGGCTCAGTGAGTGAAGTGTCCGACTTCGGCTCAGGTCATGACCTTGCGGTTCGTGGGTTCGAGCCCCGTGTCGGGCTCTGTGCTGGCAGCTCAGAGCCTGGAGGCTGCTTCCGGTTCTGTGTCTCCCTCTCTCTGCCCCTAACCCACTCGCACTCTATCTCTGTCTCTCTCAAAAATAAATAAACATTTAAAAAAAATTTTTTTAAATATGAAAAGACCCCAGAAAGTGCTGGATGCTGGACAAATGACCCACAGCCAGACACGTCTCTGAGAGGTGTCAGATCATTAGAATGAAGCAGTGACTCTAAAACTCCTACAGTCCAAAGAAAGAAAAGCAGGTGACTTAAAATGAAATAAAAGTTCAACAAGATCCTCATCCGTGATCCCAGGTGACCTATGACAATAGAACTGTTCTTTTTTTTTTTAAGATTGTTTTTAAGAGATCTCTTCACCCAGCCTGAAGCCCGAACCCACAACCCCGAGATCAATAATCACTCGCTCCACCGGCTCAACCCGCAGGCGCCCTGAACACCCCCTGTTCTTTTGATGCACCAGTGCCTTCAGGCGTTCAAGCAGCTGATTGGTCGGAGGAAATGAGAGTCACAAAACAGTAGGTCCCATCCCACCCAGCAGAGCGGGGAAGGCCTGTCCCCTGGGCCACTCATGCCCCAGACCTGGAAACCCGCAGTGCAGAGGGCAACAGGCTGGCTGCAATCGGGTGGTCTCACGTCCCGTCCACGGGTGTCTATGGCGCATGTACGACAGAGAGGCAGAGGACGCGATGAGGACAGAGACGCCGTCCCCGCTCTCATGGAGCCCACCATCTAGCCCAAAGGACACAAGCTACGGTCAGCCCCAGCCTGTCTTCCAGATGCACAGTGTAGCTGTCCCCGGCCTCCACCCCGGCTGCAGCTCCTTGTGAGTTGGGTGAAGCCACAGGTCACTCGGTTGCTCAGCTGCTGGCAGTCCAGTAGGAAAAGGGGGTCCGGGAGCGACACTCCGCTCCGTCCCGCCGCCCGTCCTGCTTTCCAAACCAGGTTGTTAGCTTGTGTCCTTCAGCGCCCCCCGCTTCTCTGAAGGGCAGCCGCAGGCGAGACGTCAGTGCCCCCCTTCAGTCTGGACCCCTCTGGACCGGCCCGGGCGCAAGTCCCCCCAGAGCGTGGCCTGTGGCTGCCCTCTTCTCCGAGGCAGACTTCCCCTCATTTGTGCACCCTTTTGGGTTTTCGATCAGAATAGAACGGAGGTCTGGTAATATGGAGAATATGTACATGCATATTTTTATAGACATGCGATAAAACTGCCGTTTCACCCAGAATTAGAATGCGCTGAGAGATTAAAAAGAGAAAGAAGGAAAATTGGAAGTTAATTGCTGCTTTACGGCAGAGTAAGGAACGGAGAATCGCGTTACGATCCGTCCTCCCTGAATTACAAAATAAACGGGATAAAACTTCGTTATTTTCTCTACGCAGACTCAACTGTGGCATTGAGAGGCTCTGGTAATTAAATTTGATTGGAGCCAGATTTATAAAACAGACTGTGAGCTGTTGGGGACAAGGCCTCTGTACTGTTCACCTTCCTCTTTGCGTAAATGCTGGCTAGTTGATGCCTTGATCTGGTATGTGTAACGGAATTTGGAAATAATTGCCTACGGGATGATCAAAATGGGATTTTACTTCTCTTGATGATTCTAAGATTTGTCTAAGTAAATCACAGCCGAGCAAAAAGCACGTACGTAGCTGGTAAGGGATAGCGTCGTACAGCAGGATTTGGTTTTAAAATTTTGTAACATTTATTCGTTTTTGAGAGACAGAGACAGACAGACCGTGAGCAGGGGAGGGGCAGAGAGAGACGGAGCCACAGAATCCGAAGCAGGCTCCAGGCTCTGAGCCGTCAGCACAGAGCCCGACGCGGGGCTCTATCCCACGAACCGTGAGATCATGACCTGAGCTGAAGTCAGATGGTTAACCGACTGAGCCACCCAGGCACCCCAGGATTTATATTTAAGCACTAGAGATAATATTTTTGTTAGGGCTCTTACAAAATTAGTCATAAAAAAAGCTGTTTCCCCTCTCGATGAGCCGCAAGGCCACCGCTCCGTGGATGTGTGAAAAGTGGTGCATTCACCTGCTGGGTTTCGGAAGGATCTCCTCCATCAAGGCAGACAGACGGGCGCAGCACGGGAGAAGCCAGAGGCTGCTCCCATCGTCCAAAACAGCAGGTAGGGAGCAGGAAGCGGCTTTCTGGGGCGGCAGGAGGGAGCACGGACCGGAAGGAAAGAAGGGGACAAATCCGGGTTGACAGAGTCCGTGTCGAGGCAGGGTGGGAGCAAAGGGGAAGGTAGTGTGCTCAGGGTGGCAGCTTGGGGAAAGAGAAAGGGAAATAGAAGCGAGGGGAGAAGTGCACACGCGGAGAGGGGCATCCGCGGACGAAGCTGGCCGAGAGGAGGCTGCAGCAAAAGTCACTCCCCAGTCCGGGTCGGAGCACAGGGAAAGACGGAGGAACGGGTATGTGGGGAGGGGCCTGGACACTCAGCTCCCTGTTTCCGCTTCAAGTATCCCTTGACACAGGGACAGTGTCCTAAACATCATCATCCACGTAGCAGGTGCCAATAAACGTCCTGCACAGAACAGAACAAGACCGATCATTCCAAAACTGGCATTTAACTGAGCAGCTACTATGGGCCACGCCCTCTGCCGGGCACCCGGCGCATGTCACTTCGCTGATTCCGTAACCACTAGCGTGTGTGAGAGAGGTTATCTATCCTTCTGTCATGGATGGGAAAAATAACCCTGAAGGAGATTAGGCCATTTTCTTCATGGCCCAACATAGAGGGGTGTTGCTGCATCTAGAAAGTCCTCGTGCCAACAAGGACAAAAGCAGGAGACTCGCACGGCGCTCTCAGAGTCCGAAAACGACCGGACGCATCTTCTCTCCTTTGGTTTCGCCGCTTACCTAGTGGAACAAGCAGGTCATGTATTAATACCCCGGTGGGAAAAGAATGAGCAAACTGGGTTGAAAATTAACTGAAAGTCACATCGCCTGGGACACGGGCCAGGACCGGGGCCGCAGCCAGATCTCCCGAGGCCCTGACCGACGACCTTCCAAACGCCGTGAGGGTGACGGGGGAGAGCTGGGGTCCGTTCGTGAATGGAAGTGGGGGGGGGGGGCGGTTCTCAGAGGAGCAGAGGTGAATAGGGTGAAAACGTACATCTTCCCTTTCATCTTGTATTAGGTGACGTCCCCCTGGGCGTTGGAGCAAATCAACTCCCCCATCTCTGCAGAATAACAAAGAGATTATTATAACAACTGTATAATATATATATATACACACATATATATATTATATTATATATTATATATCATATTATATATTATATATTATATATTATATATTATAATACACACACATATATATATTATATTATATATTATATATTATATATTATATTATATATTATATTATATATTATATATTATAATGCACACACATATATATAAGTATTATATTATATGTTATATATATTATATATTATATATTATTATAATATTATAAGTATATATATAAGTAGCGTATATGTAATGCTTCTATTGCTGCACCTTGTATGAACATAGTATTGGTGACGAACATGTGGGGTGTGTGAGTCACAGAGGCCGTCGCTTTGACGGAGGCCAGCTGTCCGCCAAGAGGAAGGCACTCTGGCTGAACAGCCTCAGTTTCCAGGGCACCCTCTGCCCGCCCCGGAAGCGCCAGGCTCCCCACCCCCCTCCCCCGTACTTCTGGGCCTCGGGGCTCTCCTGCTTGACCTTCAGCGCGACAACGGGTTCAAAGTCGCCAGCAGGCAGACGACCGCTGGGCGGTTTCCTTCTGCTCACTCCTCCCGGGCTCCTCAGAAACCAGTGCCTCCCGCGGTGGTTTCCCCAGGCCACCTGAGACTGCGTTCCTAAGGCCAGGGTCGCCGACGAGGAGAGCCACAGGGCTCCCCCGTGCACCTGACAGCCGTGACCTGGGCGTCCGTTACCACCTGCTGGGCTGCAGCCCGCTGAAGGGGATGCGCGTCCCTACCCCTTCCTTTAAGCTCCACATGGTCCCCTTGCCCCGGGGCCCAACCAACCCCTCTCTCCCATTTCTTCGGGCAGGAGGTGTTTCGTTCTAGACACCACACCTCGGAACTGATCAAGTCACCCCAAATGAAAAGGGCGGCCGCAGATATGATCCCCTTGGTGCCTAGACCCAGACCCTTCGGTCCCCAAAGCTCCTTGGGGTTCCCTGTGGGGCAGCCCAGGGGCTGAGGATGTGATATGAGGAGGCTCCTCCTTTGCCTGCTGTCGCTGGGTTTTTTGGGTGACAGGCCGAGCCCATTCATGTGTCTCTGGATCTGCTCTTTAAGCTCCCTCCCTCTGGGGCTCCCCTTTGCCTCGTCGCAGGATCCCTGCAGTCAGCCTCCTGCCCAGTCCCTGCTGCCCCATATCTGGCACCTGCAGCGCCCAGAAGCCAGCAAGAGAACCCGGATGGAGGCCGGCAGGGCTCCCATGTGCAAAGAGCCATTCGCCCTGCAGTTAATCAGCTCATTCACCAGCCCCGTCTAGAAACATATGCCGATGCCTTCGCTCCGCCAGCTCCCTTGCTGGACCGTGGGGCCAAGATGACTCATGGTCTCTCGTCCCAGACCTCATCCCAGGGGATTTTCCTACCGGGAGTGTCTTGGTCCATTCCAGCATAATCCCTTTGCGGAAACAGTGCGCTGGGCACGAGTCAGAGATCGACATTTTAGTGGATTTTCTCTCCCGGAGGTATGGGTGGAGGAGATCTGAAATCAAGCCCCTTCAAACCAAATGGCCTTGGATTCTGCCCGTTCAAGTTTCTTCATGAATCACGGGCCCTCCTCAACCCTTGGCACGGATCTCAGGAGGCACGTTCTGCTCCCCGCTGAGGGGTTGCCAGGAAGGAAGGGGAGGTGAACTCGTATCTCCCGCCCCGAAAGCGTCTACACAGCCCGGTGGCCGTTCTGGTTCCCCACCCTGCAGAGACCTGGGTCAAAAGTCGGTGTCACACCCGAGTACGGACACCCTGCCACTGTGCCTGGAAGCTGTCCCATCAGCCTCGGAAACGTCTCCTCTCCCACGTCATAGTGAGGTTCACAGCAGGTGCGGGGCCCTGTTTTCCAGAACAGGCCCCTCTCCCACCTCTCTTCTCCTGGGCACGGGTGTCGCTCTAAGGTCAGCTATTCTGAGCCTCCGGCAGAGCACCTGCCACTGGGGCCAGTCCTGCTGGGCAACCGGGAGTGGGGGATGGGCAGCGGGTCCAAATGCCTCCAATGAGAAGCCTCAGGTCCCGCTTCGCCGATGTCTCTCCCAAGGCTGAGGACCCTTAGTCTCACCTTAGGGGCAGGGTTTCCTCCTCTTCCTTGCATGCCCCCTGTTCTCTGCCTCCTGTCCAGCTGTTTTTCCAGCCTGTGCAGCTGCCGTCTGTCCAACCCAACTGCTTTTGCGGGACCGGACATGTTTCTTTCTTTGCCTTCTCTTCCCTCGTGGCAGCAGGCCAAGCCACAGAAGCCAGCAGCAGTCGCCGGCTACTCCAGCCGGGGTCACTGCCCGGGGCCTTTCCTCCTCCGCCACCTCAGGGACAAGCTCTGCCATTTCAGCTTCTGTCTCATCTTCAAGCCTCCCATTGAAACCGCCTGGGGTCTTGTGTTAATTTCGCCCAGTGGAGAACAAATCCTTCTCTGCGAGGCAAGCTCGAAGACTTGGATGGGGAGAGGGGGTCTGCGTAAGGAAAAAACACGGTCTCTGTTTCCCATTCAGTTGCTTTCTCCCTTAGGGTTTTCTACCGGCTTCTCCAATGCCCCCACGGGTTCGGCTTGTTGACCTGGAGGGGGACCCCCTCCCCAGCCCCCCACTGGCCTTCCCTGGACCTGGTGGGATTCTTTGTTTGAAGGGTCCGGCCAAGAGTATCTTTCCCCTCCCGCTGATGGAAATCGTGAGGTTTCTGGATCCCTGCCTTGTCTGTAACCTAAGGAATTCTCATCCAGGAGCAATTTTTACACACACGCGCGTGCGTGCACGCACACACACACGCACGCACACGCCAGCAAGGAACATTTGGCAATGTCTGGAGACAGTCTCGGGTGTCGCACAGGGTGGGGGGATGCTACTGTCTTGTCGTGGGAGGGAATGCCACTAAACATCCCACAGAGCCCAGGCGGCCTCCTCAACAAAGACGGCCTGTCCCGAGATGTCAGTGGTGTCCAGTTTGAGTGTCCTCGCCCTAAGGACTTCGATGTCAAGGGATCTATAAGGTTCTCTGCAGCCTAGCAGTCTGTGAGACCCTATCAACCTCTCCCCTTACCCCTCCTGATTTCAAGCTCTCAGTCTCAAGTGCTTGGGGTTGATTATCCAGTCAAGTGTGTAATTTCAGACAGACTCAGAATAGTAATACCTAAGGAAAAAAATTTGCATTCACCTTAAAGAAAAAGATAACTCCTTTATACACATTGTGGCATATGTTGTGTGTTTTGTATTTGGACGGCACCTGTCAATTCAATTTGTGTTTTTTGTTTTTTGTTTTTTGTTTTTTGTTTTTTTTTTTTTTTAGTCTCTCCAGTTGTATTATAGAACTTGTTGGGGGCATTTCGTTTTTCAAACATTTGTGGACTGCTGGGTGAAGGAGTCCCGAGCAGCTTAGAAAAAACGTCTTTACCAAACCTCCATAATACAGTTATATCTCCACGGAGGAACATGTGATTTTCTTTAGTACTATAGTTCAAGTAGAGGAAATATTGACCTCTTTAAAGGTAAGGCATTTTACATCAGCAAATGTATTCAAGGAACGAAAATGAACCTTATCTCCCCGTGAAGGCTTTTAAAAGATTTCCCGATAGAGAGGTGCTCTCCTCTCCCCTTGACGACGCAGCTGGTTATCTACAGACTTGAAAGTAATCAAATTGCCTTTCTCTACACCTTTGCCTCTCCACTCGAAATCCTTGAATCCAGATTAACCTCTGGAGCGAAGTCAGATAATCGACATCTGAAAACTTGGAAGTCAGAAGCCAATTCCTCAGCCAAACGCAGGGCCCACGGAGCCCAAAGGGAAGAAGAGGTCAGGAAAGCGTGCGTGTGTGAGCGTGATGGCCTTGGACGCGAGTGTGGGTGTGTCGGGAGGGTGGGTGGCCGCAGGAAGTGGGGGGATCCATCGGGAGGGGAAGGAAGGGGAAAGGAAATAAGCCGGAAGGGAAAGACAATGGCGAAAGAGGAGCTGTGACCAGCCGGTGGACAGAAAGGCAGAGGAGGGGGTGGAGGAAGAGAGAGGGCAGCACAGGGGAGCGGGGTGAGGGGCCCGGAAGACGTGCGTGTGGCACGAGCAATTCCACACTCTTGACTTCTGCAAAGCAAAACTTTAAATAAGAAAAGCTATGAATCTCTTCCTTGCAAGTTTCTTGATCCCCGAGTGCGGGACCGATGGGCAAGCCAGAAAGGTGGAGACACGGGGAGCAGGGCGCGAGGGCCGCAAAAGCGCATTGTTGGGCCCAAGCGCGTCCTCCTTGCAGCAGGGTTAGGACCCTGGTCCCCAGCAGCAGGGCCCCTCCGGGTTGTGTCTGAGGAGCCCCACCCCCTTGCCCCCCATCCCCATGAACTGCTGGGTTCCTTGGGTGCTCACATTGAGGTCAGATCCCTCAGCCCCCAAGAACTTCTTCCTATGGGGCTCCCATGCCGCCATCTTGCCCACCCCCAAACACGCCCTGACTCTCAGCTCCTTTGCCCCGCTTGTTCGCCCCAGGCTTTTTCTCCAAGACACTCGGTCTCCGCCTCCCCAGGCACCAGCCACCACGGGGTTCTCTTTCCCTCCTGGAATGGGAGACGCTAGGGGCCCATAAAACCCTCTTCCCTCTGGTTTCTGATTCTTCGTGGCACATCACCATCTGAGGAGTCTCCTTTGGACCACAGAATCCCCGTCACAGTAGACCCCCGAGAAGAGGTTCCTGCGACAGACCCCAGGCAGTTCAGTCGATCCTATGGCTTCCTTCACCCCGGGCGCCCAGCCCTTCCCGCTTCTCTCCCCTCTCTGCCGCTTACCTTGCAGCCAGCCAGCAACCGGCTCTTTAAGAGCTCGTCTTTGATCGCGCCTGCCCATGCCACTCTCCTTAGTCCCAGATTTTTGTCCTCCCCCCCGCTTTTTCCACAGTAAAAGTTTATAATGAGAATACAGGTGCGAAAGTACTTAACCAGCATAAATTGGGGGAGAGTCGTGTCACACGGTGGGCCCGTCTGGGCCTTTTTTGGCAAAGAGCTGGTCCCCGTGCACAGGCCACTGAGGAACTGGCTGTGCTTATTCTTAGACTCGTGGTGAAATTCATCGCTGCACTCGTTTATTTATTCTCGCATCGGCATCACAGGTATAGACTAACGGTTAAAAGCTACGCAGCCTGCTGTTGCTTGACCACACGCTCGTAAGAGACCTGAGAAGGCCCTTGCAGAAAACCTCCTCACTGACCCACTTCTAGTCCGTGCGGCTCTGCCCCATCGTCCTGGGGGCCCAGCCCCTTCCCAGGGCCCTCCCTGGGACAGTCTCTGTCCAAACGCTTACTGATGTGCAGTCCTGGGAGACGGGCACGCGCATGTCCCTTCCAGAGGCTACTTGGCACGAGCAGTAAAGGTAGCTGATCGCCTCCAGCTACCACATTCTGGGGATCTATGGCAACACTCCTGCCGAGGCCCGGGCTGTCCCGGGCCATTATCGTGGAGGTGCTACAGCCTTGCTATTCCCGCCTGATGCGAGACCTCTCTGATAGGAAATCTTTGCTACACCACTCTCCAGCGGTCTCCTTCCTTCTTCCGCCACCTCTGCAGGGGTCAAGTCAGCACTGGGGTCTCCAGGCTGCCCACTGAGCCTGCTCCCTCTCTCCTTCATCCTTCACAGGACTTTCCCTCAGTAAATATCTCGCCCGTCTAATTCTGTCTTACTAACCGCTTCTTAGAGGGTCCAAACTAACACAGTGACTACTGGGAGTGACCCAAGGAGGCAGACAAGAAGATGGGGTCTTGGGGCTGGATGATGCACGCCCAGGCTGGCACGGAGGACCCCATCTCCGGGGACGTGTGGACGCAGGACTAGCTCAAGGTGGCTGCCTAACTGGTAACGATTTCGCGGGTGGTAATCTGAGAAAATGTCTCAGTGGGGGGCGCTTTCTAGATGTTACGGTGGCTTTTAGAAGCCCACAGAATGAGATGGCCCATGCTTAGCATGCTGAACGACGGGGATATGCCTGAGTTGCTTTGGTGAACAGTAGAGGAAGGGAGACAGAATGCTCAGGGAGGTGGGTGTGCTGGAGGAGACATAGTATACAAGGAGAAAGGCCCACCCGAGGAGTGGGTTCCATCGGAAGGCCCGGTGGGCCCGCGATTCACCGAGCTCACCAGGAATAAGTTGACGGCAGAGGCACCAACAGGAAATGATCGCTGGTGGCTCTCCTCCATGGCCCGAGCTGACCACAGGTGAGGCGCTCACAGAGCTGGTCTCGTTAAAGGAGATTTGTATGATGGAGGCCCAAAAGAACAGAGGCCAGGTGGTAGTGCCTCCCAGGATGCCGGAGTTACGGCAATCCGCAAGGCCAAAGGGGCCTTGACCCACAGGGAGCTGTGGAGCTGGCTCACAGGGCATCGCGCCCTGAGGAGCAGAACAGATCAGCAGCCAATGATGGGCCTGCCAGACATCTACAATCAACAGAAGGCAAGAACGAAAGAGTAAGAGGTCGCCAGTGATCACCCAAATAAAAAAGTCACGATCCTTCTTCCAGTTCCGAGACCGGAACCGACTTTCAGACCCAGAACCCAAGGACTGGAGAAGGGACCTTGCACACCACGGCTAGTATGTACTGTAATGATCCCTTCAGTCCTCCCCCAAAGACCTATGAGCAATACTCCAGTCACCGTTCACGGGCCAAGGGGGACTGCCCACACCTTGCAAGTGACAGCGGGCACAGGATTTGAGTTGTCACTGATACTTGGATGCCGGAAGCTTCATCGGGACCTCACTGTTATGGTATGGGCTCACAGGGACCATGTAACCAGTGGAACTCTGGCTGAAGTCCACCTTGAAGCTGAACAGTGGACACATGTGGTGGTCATTTTCCCAGTCCCGGAGATCACAGTTGGGACCAATATACTTGTCAGTGTGAGTCACCTGTATTAGTCTCCTATTGCTGCTGTAACAAATTGCCACCAAAAAAATAGCTTAAAATGACAAAAGTGCATTATGTTATAGTTCCGGAGGTCAGCTGTCCAAAACAGGTCTCACTGGGCCAAAATCAAGATGTCGGCAGTGCTGTGCTGCTTCTGAAGTCTCTGGAAAAGAATCCATTCCCTTGCCCTTTTTAGCTCCCGGAAACCACCCACATTCCTTGGCCTACGACTCCTTCCTCATCCTCAAAGCCAGAAGGTGCATCCCTCCAGCCTCCCCTCGGTCCCCGCCCCTCCTTCTCTAACTCTCCTGCCTCCTACTTTCCTCATAAAGACCCTTATGATTATATTGGGTCCACCCAGAAAGTCTAGGATAGTCTCCCGTCCTCAGGGGTCTGAACTCAGTCACATCTGCAAAGTCCCTTTTGCCTTGTAAGGTAACATCATCCTAAATTCTGGGGATTAAGATATGAACATCTTCAAGGAACCACCTTTCTGCCTGGCATCCCCCAACCCTGAGTCCCTAGCCTGTAGAGCGAGTGTTGTCATGGTGAAGAGGGTCAAGTAGAACCCTCTGAAATTGTTCCCTTAGCAGTTCATCAAAAACAGTATTGGATCCAGGGACAATTCCAGGGATCTCAGGGCAACAGGGTTGGAGACCCTATCATATCTAGGTTTAATTCACCAGCACGGACCTTCCAAAACCTAAATAGATCCTAGGGAACAACTATAGACTCCCACAAGCTCAATGAAGTACTAACCTTGGTTGCATCTGCCCTGCAGATTGAGGCATTATTGCTAGAACAAATTAATAAAGCTTTGGGTCCAAGGTATGCTGTCATTGATTTGGCAAATTCATTATTTTCTATTCCAACCAGAAACAAACATCCCAAACAGTTTGCATTCCCAAGGATCAGACAACAGTGTTAATTTACAGTTTGCCTCGGGGCCATGTTAACTCTCCTGCTCTCTATTGCCATGTAGTCTTAAGAGATCTGAAGAACTTGGGCGTCCCACGGAACACCACCCTGGTCCATTACATTGATGACACCACGCTGATCAGACAAACGGATGATCAAAACGGATCAAAAAGGACGAACAAAACGGGTGGGTACTCTGGAGCCTTAGTAAGAGCCTTGCAATCCCAGGGTGGGAGACAAATCCTATAAAGATTCAGGTACCTGCTCTTTTGATAAATTTTTCGGAGTCAAGATGCCAAGGAAATACTGGGATTTTACCTCCAAAGTAAAAGACAGATTGCTACATCTTATATTAGCCACCTAAAGAAGGAAGGTAGACCTTTTGGGGTGCCACATCTAGGGACACTGCTCTGGTCCACATACTGGTTGACACAGAAGGTCACAGCATCAAGGGCAACTCAGAGCAGAAAAGAGCTTTGGGCAGTCCTGCCACACGGGCCAATTTGGCAGACTGTATGATGTTGGACGTGTCTGGGGTAGCAGAAGGCGCAGCGTGGGGTTCATCGCAAAGGCCCATTGGAAAAATCATAGGCAGGTCTCAGGGGTACTGGACTTTCGAGAAAAGCTCACGATGTATAATTGGACCCTGGTAGAGAAAGAGTGCTTGATTACGGAACATCAGGTGAACATGTGTCCATAGCTGTCCGTTACGAGCTGGGTTCTCCAAGTCATAAAATCAGACGTGCTCAGCAGTAGTTCAATGGTAGTTGAAAATGACCGACCCAAGACTGCGTCTGACAGGACCAAGGGGCGCGAGACAGGTGCATGAGTGGGGAGCCCAGGTGCCCAAGCCCCCCACCACAATCTTCCCAGCTCATAGGGGCCCCATATGACCAACTGAAGGGGGAGAAAAGGTCTAAGCTTGGTTCACTGCTGGGTCAGCTTGGCGTGGGGACACAAGCTGAAAATGGACAGCTGCCACATGAGAGCCACATGCAGGGGTGGTCTTGAAAGGCAAGGTAGAGGGGGCAGTGGCCAAGAGGAAAACATCCAACTCCTGAGCAGGGGCCAGCGGTCCGTCTTGCCGCCACAGGACCCAAAAGGAGGAGGGTTGGAAGGTTGGAGCCCAAGAAGTCTTGGCAGAGAGGCACGTAGTAGATGAACATGGAAATGGGCGAAATACGTGGTGATTTTTTATCGCTGAGTGCCCACCAGAGAGCGTCCACCGTGGAAGAGGTGGCCAGCAACCAGCTAGACAAAACGACTGGGCCAGTTGGCTCTAGCCAGCCTTCGTCATCGGCCACCTCAAAACTGACACAGTGGGTAATGGAATGGAGCGGCGGAGGCTCTTCATGGACCCATCTGCCTGGACTCCCACTGACCATGGCCGGTCTCGTCGTGGCCACCTCTGAATGTCCAACCCACGTCAACAGAGCTCAGCACTAAGCGTAGGGACAGACACTCTTCCTTGAGGAGACCAACAGGACGCAGTGGCAAGGTGACAATTTTGAACCCTTCCGTCCTCAAAGGGTCAGCTACTCATCCTCTCTCTGGGCTTCAGGGTCCCATTTCCTGTCACAGACCAGTCCTCAGCTCAGACAGATCTATTTTTTTTAATGTTTATTTATTTATTTGGGGGGGGGGGGGCAGAGAGAGAGAGAAAGAGAGGGACCCTGAGCGGGAGAGGGCCAGAGAGAGGGTCCCAACTAGGACCCACGCTCAGTGTGGAGCCCAACACGGGGCTTGATCTCACGACTGTAGATCTCCACCTGAGATCGATCAAGAGTCGGACGTGTAACCTACTGAGCCACCCAGGCGCCCCCTGGGCTCAGCTGTTGAAATAGTTCTGCTATTTTTGCAACGTTTACCGCCCCCCCTTCGTCTTTTATCTTTTGTTCAAGATGACACTAAGCACAGCTAATAAAGTTTGGTTTCCCCACCACGCGGACGGGTCTGGCCAGCGAGAGGTGGTCCGTGAGTGAAAAGGCAAAGGCTCAGTAGGAAAGTGCCTCTTTGTGGTCCCCTCGGCCCTTCCCCTGGGCCTCACCCCTCTCTTCACGCAAGGATTACAGAAAAGCAGCCTGGGGGGTTGAGAAGCCAGCTCGGGACCCTGAGGCACCAATCACATAACTTGGTGGAAATAGCTGTAGCCCCTGGTTATGTCTCTGAGCCCCCAGACCAGCCCGGACCTGCCTACTCTGGGGCCATCCATACGTAAATCCAAACTCTGCTTCAGCCGCTATGGGAGTCTTAGAGGCTGAATTCTGTCCCCTGAAACAACATGTATTGTGGTCCTAACTCCCAGTATCTCAGAATGTGACCTTATTCCGAGACAGGGTCTTTACAGAGGTCAAGTTAAAATGAGGTCATCAGGGTGGGCCCTAGTCCAGTATGACTGGTGTCCTTATAAAAGGGGGAAATTTGAGTGCAGAGACACACGGAGAGGGAAGACGATGGCAAGAACCGCGGGAGAAGACAGCCGTCCATCTGCGAGGACAGAGGCCCGGAACCGGTCCTCCCTCCCAGCCGTCAGAAGGAGCCGGACCTGACTTCTCGCCTCCAGAATCGGGAGACGGCACGTTCCTCTTATGTAAGGCCCTCAGCCTGAGGTCCTTTGTCCACCCGGGCAAAGGGATACAGGAGGCTTTTGTGTTATTTGAAACTGGACGTGTCCCCGAGGACGCGGCCAGACAGCCTCCGGCTCCGCCCCTCCCCCGCATCACCCCACAGGTGACCTCCACAGTCATCTGATATGATCCAGCGTTTGGAAAACTCTCCCTGGTCCGGGTGGCTGTTCAGTGGCTGCACACGTAGCCACTACATTGTATTCAGACTTAAAGAGCCATCGAGAACCTCGGGACAACCAGGGAGATTCTCAGAGGCCTTAGCAGGAGGCAGGGGCTTGCTTCCTTCCTCTCACGTGGGGGCATCCCCTTTTTTTTTTTTTTTAGTTTATTTACTTATTTGAGAGCGAGAGTTGGGAGGGGAGGAGAGATAGGGAGAGAGAGAGAATCCTAAGCAGGTTCCATGTTGCCGGCATGCAGCCCAATGCGTGGCTCGAACTCACGAAACCATGAGATCCCGATCTGAGTCTAAACGAAGGGTCGGACGCTTAACCGACTGAGCCACGCAGGCCCCTGGGGGCATCCCGTTCTTAACGGCTCAACCTGCCTGTGGTTGAGCGGACTGCCTGTGGCCGTGACTGCCCGTGGCCGTGAAGCTATCAGAACCTGATTTGATAAGCAGCCCAGGGGGATGTGTTTCTTCATCCTTCCCATCCCGTGCGCCAAAACCCTGCAGACTTTTCTATTTCAAGAAGCTCCTAAGTTTGACTGATTACCTTTGGAGGTTGGTTTGGATGCAATTCCAACCATTAAGGAAGGATTAATTGGGTTGCCCTGGAAGGGACTTCGTTCTGGTTTCCAAATTCAATATGTGGCCGAGTTCTACCGAGAACTCGCACTCCTGGCCTACCCACTCTTGTAGTGAGCTAGCTGGCAGGGCCCGGCCTTACCAAGCAGAGGGCAAGGTATTGTGGCAGTAAATCCGAAATCCCATGCCTCCCAGCATGTCCTCCGTCCCCACCTTCTCATAAATTTGTGAGGGAAATGTAAGGTGGTTTTTCTCCCTAAAAGGGAAATATGGATTGGAGGTTTTCATTCATTTTGATCTTGGCTTCGGAGCGGGGTTCGGAATCCGACTGGCACGCCGTCCTAGCTGTGTATTAATGAAGACTGAGCTCTTGAAATTAAACTTTTATGACAATAACACACTGATGTACAAGCTCCTACAAGAGAAGATCTAAAATACTGCTACTAATAATGCATAGATCTTAAAAGCTTCCTGGTAACAACTGTCGGTCTTTGATATTTAATTAACCCCAGCCAGATCCAGTATAACACAGGCTGTTTAGCAAGTCCTAATAGTTACTAATAAAATAGTCATGTGTTTATTTATTCCTTCCTGTCATTTAGATGCAGTTAGCAATGCTTTTTTGTTCTCAGTTATCACATGTCCTGAGTCTGGGGGTCAGATGTGCTCCCATTAGATGCACAGCATGGCTTTGCTTTGGTGGATAAACCCACTTACAGGTTACCTTGTGAGTGGTCCTTACCCTGACACACGTCGGGGTCTACACCAAGCCTATCCATCGTGCAGCGTTTGGGGAATGCGTTCAACGTGTCTGCCTCTTGTTCCCAACGTCTTGTATTTCGGGGCTACCTAGTTTTGCTCTTCCTTGTAATTATTGTTTGCTGATTATTTGCGTCTCCTACGCTTTGGCATTTAATCTTCCTTCTCATCTTCGAATTCTCTTCTAAAGTGTCACTATTATTTTTCCCCCGGCTTCCACAGCTTAGCCGTCGTCAGAAAACTTTCGGGCCAATTTTTAGAAGCTACACTTGCACGCTTGTTAAAAATCTTCAGCCTTCGACTGTGTAAATCAATGCTCAGAAATACAAGATTTGTATTTAAAAAAAAAAAAAAAAAAAAGCACTCTGGGGCACCTGCGTGGCTCAGTTAAGCGTCCGACTTTGGCTCAAGTCGTGATCTCACGGTCCGTGAGCTGGAGCCCCGCGTCAGGCTCTGTGCTGACAGCTGGGAGCCTGGAACCTGCTTCCCATTCTGTGTCTCCCTCTCTGCCCCTCCCCTGCTTGTGCTCTGTCTCTCTCTCTCTTTCATAAATAAATAGCCATTAAAAATTAAAAGAAAAAACACACTCTGATTCTCTGTAGTGATTTTAGAATAGGTGGCAAATGTTTAACCTGAAATGTGGAATTTCTGAACTTAATTTCAAAAAAAAAAAAAAGTGAAGCAAGTGAACCCTCAGAAAACACACAAACAGAATGTTTGCCTGTCACTCAGGATCAGTATATGTATAAATCGACAATGGAGATTTTCAGATAATCTAATTGTATACTCATTGGTTGGAATAATTATGTAAACGCCACACTCAGAAGAAAGCTAGGAAACATTTTCAAGCTACACACACTCGCGCGCGCGCACGCAACTTTGAATGAAAAATGCAAGCACTTTGGGTCTCATTCTTGACACTCACCTGTTTATAAGACTGTCTGGCTGTCTTAGCTTTGCTTCCAAATGCATAATTTGCCCCTTGGAAATGGGCTTTATAATGTACATAATCAAGATAAACCTAAAGCACATTGTTTCAAGTTGTGTACAAACCACGTCCCCGTCTTCCTCTTGAAGAGCAGCTCTTTCCTTATTTGAAGTTCACCCACAACGCACTCAGCCATTCCCTGGGGTTTTTCCTCGAGCTCCCGCGAGAGCCCGGGAGGTGAGCCTCGGAAGATTTGATTATCACTCAGAATATTACTGGGCACAGGCACAAAAGCTTCTTTTTCCTGGACTGGCTTTTTTCCTATCTACCCTCCCCTGGTGGGAAAAAATTCTGTGATGGACAAAAATGTATAAAAAAAAAAAAAAAAAAAAAAAAAAGAGGGACATGACTTCGAATAGCCAGGTTCATAGAGACAGAAAGTAGGAGAGTGGTCACCAGGAGCGGGGGAGGGAAGCGATACGGAGTTTCCATGTGGGCAGGTGACAAAGTTCTGGCGATGATGGCGGGGGTGGTCGCACAACACTGTGAATGTACTTAACGCCACTGCCTCGTACGCTAAAAAATGGTTAAAATGTAAGTTTGGTGCTGTGCATATTTTAACACAGTCGTTTTGTTAAACAGGGGGACATGTTAGTAAAATAACACCTAGACATTACGCTCTGAGACAGTGTTAGAAGGTTTGGCTGTCTTGTCGACGCTGCTCTCTGTAGACTCAGACACGCTCTCCTAGAGTGCCGCACAAGTGTGCCTCCCACCAGTAGGGGGTATTAGAGCTGCAAGGACTTCAGGCTTCTGCACCGTGGAGGAAACAACCAACAGATCTAAAAGATGACCTACCGAATGGGAGAAGATGTTTGCCAATGACGTATCCGACCAAGGACTGGAATCCAAAATATATAAAGAACTTACAAAACTCAACACCCCAAACGCCAACAATCTCATTTAAAAATGGGCAGAAGACAGGAAGAGACACTTCTCCACAGAAGACATCCAGATGGCCAACAGACACACGAAAAGATGCTCAACATCGCTCGTCATCGGGGAAATACAAATCAAAACCACGATGAACTATACAACCTCACCCATGTCAGCATGGCTAAAATCAACGACACGGGAAACAACAGATGTCAGTGGGGACGTGGAGAAAGGGGAACCCTCTTGCACTGCTGCTGGGAGTGCAAACTGGTGCAGCCGCTCTGGAAAGCAGTGTGGAGGGTCCTCGAAAAGTTAAAAATAGAACTACCCTATGATCCAGTAATCGCACTACTGGGTATTTACCCAAAGTATACAAAAACGCTAATTCGAAGGGATACATGCACCCTCACGTTCACAGCAGCACCATCTACAATAGTCAAACCATGGAAGCAGCCCAAGGGTCCACTGACTGATGATTTGGTATATCTGTATCTGTATTTACATCTATATCATCTATATCATCTATACCTATATCCATAGATATAGATATAGATGTAGATCTCTAATGGAATATTACAAAGCCATCAAAAAGAATGAAATCTTGCCATTTGCAATGACATAGACAGAGCTACAGAGTACAATGCTAAGTGAAACAAACCAGTCAGAGAAAGACAAATACCATACGATTTCACTCATATGTGGAATTTAAGAAACAAATGAGCAAAGGGGAAAAAAAAAAAAACAGAGAGAGACACAAACCAAGAAACAGACTCTTGACTAGAGAACACATTTCTGGCTACCAGAGGGAAAGGGTGGGGGGGGAATGGGTGAAATAGGGGGCGGGGACTAAGGAGGGCACCCGTTGTGATCAGCACCAGGTGACCCACGATGTGTCGAATCGCTGTCTGTGAACTAACTGAAATTAAAATAAAAGGAACGAATAAGTAAGTAAAAGTCATTGAGAAAAGAACAAGAACTGTGAAGACTTCGCATCCCTCCTCTGGGATGGGGTGGAAACCCTTGTGGGAGGGCGGCTCTGTAGGGAATGTCAAGAGGATCGTGGCAGAGAAGGAAGAGGGAGGAGCCCAGGACGGCGGAGGGAAATCTGCACACCCACCTGAGGTGGTCTCTGTACGAAGTGAAGGAGACTCCATGAGAAAATTCGAGAAGTGTCCAACATCCACACCCCCGTGCTCCCCGCAGCATCGTTCACAACAATCAAGACGTGGAAACGACCTGAGTGTCCATCCTCGGATGGAAGGATAAAGAAAATGTAGTGCAGGTGTATACAATGGAATATCATTCAGCCTCATAAAAGAAGGAAATCCCGTCATTGGCAACGAAATGGATGGGCCTGGGGGACATCGTGCTGAGCGAAATAAGCCGGACACAGATGGACAAATACTGCACGGTCTCACTTACATGTGCAATCTGAAACAGACTTCTAGAAGCAGAGAGTAGAATAGTAATTAGGGGGACGGGAGTGGGTCACCTGGGTGGCTCAGTGAAGTGTCCGACTTTGGCTCAAGTCCTGATCTTGTGGTTCATGAGTTCGAACCCCACCTTGGGCTCTGTGCTGACAGTGCAGAGCCTACTTGGGATTCTGTATCTCCCTCTCTCTCTCTCTCCGTCCCTCCCCTGCTCATTTTCTCTCTCTCTCTCTCTCTCTCTCTCCTCTCTCTTTCCCTAAAAAATAAATTAACAAGCCAACAAACAAATAAATAAGTAAACGTTTTTTAAAAAAGAAGTAGATGAATCTCTCTCTCTCTCCTCTCTCTCTCTTCCTCTGAAAAATAAATAAATAAATAAATAAGAAAACATTTAAAAAAAAAAGAAGTAGGGGGAAGGAGAGATGGGTAGGGGATGGTCAAGTGGTAGAGAAATTCAGTTATTCAAGATAAGTAAGTTCTGGAGGTCTGCTATACAGCACGCTGTCTATAGCTAACACTACCATATTGTAGACTTCAGATTCTGTAAGAGGTTAGATTTTCTATCATGTTCTCACCGATAATAATAATAATAATAGAGGCAGGAGGAAACTTTGGGAGGTGATGGATATGTTTATGGTCTTAATGGTGGTGACAGTTTCACAGGCATATACTTATCCCCAAACTCATTGAAGGAAACACATTAAACGTGTATATAAAAATGTCTATAAATCTGTACGTTAAATATGTACTGCGTTTTATGTCCATCAGACCTCAGTAGAGTGGTTTCCAAAAAATGCGTTCAACGGCCTCTTCTGGACTTGCAGTCTATTTGTGGTTTCCAGCCTCTGCCCTACTCATCCCCAACAGGGCCTGAGGTGTTCGGACCCCGGACGTGGGCCCTCCTGACCACCTCGCCAGCTGGCCCGTGGCCAGACCGCAGGACGGAGCCTCTCCAAGGTGGGCGGGGGGGGGGGTCCGGTCCTCCCCAAATCTGGCCACGCGCCCCCAGCAAGAGTCACGGTCCGTGCCGGCGCTGACTTGGAAACGGGCCGATGGTGCAACCGGGCCGGCGAGAAAGTGAAGGGATGGAGAGCGGGTGCCCCTGCTCTGAGTCACTAGAGCTAAGGGTGAGCGTGCCCAAAGCACAACACTTCCCGAAAAGCCAGAGCCCTCGAGAGGGGTACCACGGAAGTGAGAAGATGTGGGCTGTCGTGGTCAGTATCTTCACCTCTGACGGGCAGGTCGTCAGGCAGGGGAGAAATCTGACTCGATCCGTAAAGCGAAAGCTGCCGGGTGACGTTTTGGCTGTCGGCTCCAGGCAAGGACCAGCTTTGTCCCACGTGGACCTGCCCAAAGGCACAAGAGGGATGCCCTTCCTCGGCCCCAGAACTCATCAAAGACATGGTGGGTGGAGGAGATGACGTCAGCATCCACAGAGGTACCGTTGGAAGCAGATTACGTTGATGCTCCTTCTTGCACAAGATTCTGCTAAGCCCTTCGTCTCTTTCCCCTGCCCTCCCGACCCAGCTGCGGTCTCCCTGGCCTGGGACCCTCCCCCCCTCAGTCCTGGGCCCCTGATCTCTCTTTCCAGTCCTGGCGCGGTCATGTTCCTAAAACGGCGTGTTCCTTAGGGAGCTGCTCTGTTCCAAGGCCCATTCCCAACCACGTCCAACGAGAATGCCTCTCTCCACCTTTGAAATCCTTGACAACCTCTCTCCCTGCGCACTGACTTCATAAACCTACTCGGGTAGACCTTCCTTTCCTCTGCCTCACCTGACTTCCACTGGGATCTTTGTTTTTCCCCATAATGCATTTCGTGGAGCACCTGGGTGGCCCAGTCGGTTAAGCAGCCAACTTCAGCTCAGGTCATGATCTCACGGTTCGTGCGTTCAAGTCCCACATGGGGCTCTGTGCTGACAGCTCAGAGCCTGGATCCTGTTTCGGATTCTGTCTCTCTCTCTCTCTCTCTCTCTCTCTGTCCCTCCCCTGCTCACTCTCTCTCTCAAAAATAAATAACCATTTTTTAAAAAAAGTTTAAAATACGCATTTCCTAGGCAGAGGGAACGAATGGTCCAGGCAAAGGCACAAATCTGCGGAAACACAAGATGTGTTCGTGAAACAGAAAGCAAGGGCATTTGCTCCCGAACCCTATGACCCGCCATCCAGTCACCCCTCAAACAGGTGACTCTATTTTTAAATAGAGTCACCTCTATTTATTTTTAAATATTTTTAATATTTAATATCTTTAAATATTTGCTCCTCTATTTTTAAATAACGGTGACCGAGCCATGGAGATGTCAAGTCCCCACATCACCCTGCCCGTCCTCCCTCCCCAGGAGTCCCCTCTGCCACCACACTGTCAATTTTATGAGGTGGAACCATGTGGCACTGCCACTGTGGTGGCTCCAAAACGTCCCACGTCAGAGATGTCACATGACGGTCTGACACCTTGGCGGGGTCCTTTCAACCCTCTCCTCTCTCCTCTCATTATCCCAGATGCTCTGCCTGCGCTCACCCTGAGCCATCTGCCTCCAGGACCGGGGCCCCCCGCCCGTCCTGGCGCCGGCCCAGGCCAGGCGGCTCCCGGCTACCAAAACACAGCATGGAATCTGCGTCCCCGGGCTGCCTGCAACACGCACCCCGGAGCTCTCAACCAAGCCTTCCGGGCCCTCCGCGATCCACCTCTCAGCCGCGTTTGCACAGTTACCTTCCACTGCCCAGCTCAGCTGCACCCGTCTCCGGAAGGGGCCCTGGAGCTCACCCAGCCCGGTGGCCCACGCGAGGCTCCGCCGCAGAATCCCGGGGCCTTTGACTCCGTGAATCCAGCTCTACACTTTCGTTCATACGTGGGGTTTTTTGATTCATACTACAGGTGCGATGGTACCTCTGAAGTTTCCCCCTTAATCATACATCCTGGTTTAACATCCGTACATACAAGGAGGGCTGCCTTCTTTTTCACAGGATCCTGCAGAGTTGTCTAAGGCACGCACGTGCATCTTTAACTAACCACCCTCTACCGAGCGATGGAGGGAGTTTGTTAAACTGCAGGTTCCCAGGCTCCCCCTCAGGGGTTGATTTCCGAGGGTAGATCCAGGAAACCTTATCTCATGCAACTTTTCCAGGTTCCTCTCATGGGGGCATCTCAGGGGACGAGGCAGTTTACAAAGCAGGAGACGTGGGTGAATGAGTGAGCCCACCCGGGGGGCACCCCGTACCGCCTGGGTGGCTGTGAGAAGTAACCCCACCTATCAGAGTCCTGAGAGGTTCTCAGGGGTATAGCTTTCTCGCAGTGCACTGTTGTTGAAGTGCCTCCTGAGTTATTACTGAAGGAATGTTAAGCCACGGCCACCGTGGTCTTAATGAGAGATGGGTGTTACTGGACTCTAAATCCATAGGTGGGAGGGTTAGATATTTTCAGTAAGCAATATGTTAAATGTCCTCATAATGCATTGGAGTCCCTTCTGGCTGTTCCGTAAAAGCAGCTGTTTTCCGTGTATCCGCACCAGGTGCGGTTAGAAGGATTTTGGTTTCCAGACATCTCTAGTCCCCCCTTCACCAGTGACTCCCTGTCGGGCAAGGCACTTAAGCTCCGTTTTCTTGGGCTGTAAAATCAGGATAATACTGATATCCCCATTATCGTCCCCATTTCACAGATGATAAAACTGAGGCACAGAGAAAGCTCGGCAATTTTCCCCAGTGACCCAGCTAGTAACCTTCTCCATCATTCTCCAGGGGCGACCAGTCTTCAACAGTCAATTGCACGTCTGTGTCATCTTTATTTCTGCCTAACAAGTCTCCCTAAAACTTAGACACTCGGCAGCTGGGCGTCTCTGCCCAGGTCTCCGCAAGGTTGCAGTCGACACGCCGGCCGGGGCTGCGGTCTCATCCGAAGATCCGGCCTAGGGCGTGTCCGCTCATTCTCCTCGTCGGCAGGTCGCAATCCTTACGGGCCACTGGGCTGAGCCCCTCAGTTCCTGGCAGCCAGAGACCCCCCTGCCCCGTCTCTGGCCCCCCGGGGCCTCTCACACAGCTGGTCGGACGGACACAGAAGCCACAGCCTCTTTATGACCTCACTTCAGAAGCAACATCCCGTCCCGTGTGCGCGTCCTGTTCATTGGAAGCAAGTCACCACGTGCAAGCCCCCCTCAAGGGGAGGGGCCTCCCAGGGCCTGACCACCAGGAGGAGGGATGAACCCGCTCCAAGGCCGCCCATCGTATCAGCCTCTGAAACTGTTCTACGCATCTGGCCCTTGGCTGGTGCGAAAAGCCTGTCTTCTGCGTTGCGCCTGTACAGACACCAACGGGACCTCTGTGTTTGCTATGACGCGTAGAATTCCACTGTGTGCAGGTTATGGAACTTAATAAACAGGTCCCCCCGCGATGGGCAGGCAGGTTATTGCGAGGAAAAGAGACTTGTTCACTGATTTTCTAAATGTGTGTGCTGAGTACCCTTGTGGGCTCTGTATTAGGCGTTGGGGGCTCAGAGTTGAAAGGACAAGACGTTCTCAGACTCGGGGCCAGAAAAGACAAGGTAACAACCGTGAAAAGCACGGCGAGTGGTGCCGTGGAGGGGGGTACACGGTGTCCTTAAGCCCAAAAGGAGGCCTGAGCACGTCTGACACATCCGGAAGGAAGGGAGAGCCGTCTCTCTTTCTACGGACCAGCAAACTGAGTCACAGACCTGCCATTTGTCCCACCCACCCTCCTGTGAAGACAGGTATTCCTGATGGAAGGGGCCCCACGGGCTCACGGGGTGGGCAGTACCCCTCACAGCATTTTCAGGCCATGCCCAGACCCCACAGGCCTAACAAATGCCCTAGGAAAGGGAGCCAATGGGAGGGAGCAAACGAAGAGCTTCACGTTCTGGAGGCAAACAACTGCTTAACATTTTACTCTTCAGTCAGGGTTCTGGCAACTTTCTGTCACTAGGTTAGTTCAGGGGACATTTTTTGTTAAACTTTTTTTTAATGTTTATTTTTGAGAGGGAGAGAGAAACAGAGGGCGAGCAGGGGAGGGGCAGAGAAAGAGGCAGACCCAGAATCCCAAGCAGGCTCCGGGCCCCGAGCTGCCGGCGCAGAGCCCGACGCGGGGCTCGAACTCACGAACCGCGAGATCATGACCTGAGCCGAAGTCGGAGGTTGACCGATGGAGCCCCCCCCCCCCCCGCCCAGCGCCCCGTGGGAATGATGGCTCTTTCTTGATGATCAGTGGTTTTATTGATTTGAAAAGTGGGGAAAGGGCCCAGCTGCTGCCATGACACCAGGCCAGACACAGACTTGCCGAGGAGAACCAAGAACACGATCAGCCCCTCGTGAGCACAGGGACGTTTCTGTGCCATGTTTCCCGAAGCCTTGTTATTCCCTGGCTGTTTTGTGACCAGCCGAACGGTGGACATGAAGCCAATTCTGTAATACGTTCATCACAGGAACACTGAAAAATATGTCTTTGATGACCATAAAATGAGTGCAGAATATCCTGTCTAAAACAAACAAAAAACTCCATAAAAAATGCCACCTGGGGGCACCTGGGGGACTCAGTGGGTTGAGCGTCCGACCTCGGCTCAGGTCATGATCCCGCGGTTCGTGAGTTCAAGCCCCACGTCGGACTTAGGGCTGACAGCTCAGAACCTGGAGCCTGCTTCCGATTCTGTGTCTCCCTCTCTCTCTCTGCCCCTCGCCTGCTTGCACTCTGTTTCTCTCTTTCTCAAAAATGAATAAACATTAAAAAAGAAGAAAGAAAGAAAGAAAGAACCATCATTCCCATGCTTGACTACTATGTGACGGATGAGTGCTCTCCTGGAAAACCATTTTTTTGTAGCGGTATAGACAGGAGCTTTGGACTCAGATGGATCCAGGGTGGAATCCTAGTCCGGGGCTTATTGGCCCTAGGTAGGTCATTGAACTGCTCGACAACTCAGTCTCCTTATCTCTGAAATGGGTTTACTCACATACGTCCCACTGGGCTGGGTGAGCGCAGAGCGGAGTTCAGAGTGAGGGCTCAATAGACTGTCACAATCCTGTAAGGGGTGCTTAACTATCCCCCTTCCACTTCCTCCCTTCTGGAAAGCAGGAGGGCCTTAACAGTGGGGGACGAGCCCTTAGTAAGGGGGCAAGGGCAGGTTTTGACTGAATCAGGGGAGGGAGGCAGGCAAAGGTAGGCAACATTCAGCATCTGAAGGGCCCTTGCTCCCTAGCGGGCGAGGAAATGACCTTCTGAAGGTGACAGTGACCCCAGCCATCCACCTCTTCCCCAGTTACCTTGTCCCCCGAAAGCTTTACAGACGACTACGTCCAGCGCTGTGTGGCCCAGCGGGCTCAGAACCCCGTTGAGAGGGGGCAAACTTACTCATATTTCTTGGAAAGATAAGGCTTTCGAGATACGAGGTCTGGCTTACCTCGTGTCTGAAATTCACCGAAGATAAAGAAGCTTTTCCCGAGAGGCGACTCGGGACCCAAGCTGCAGGGAAAGGGGAAAGGCTGCTGACAACAGATCCGTTCCCAGAATTCTCCATAAAATGACTTCAGCCTGACGAGGCAGGAAGAGCGTGAGCCCGGGTGAGAAAACCCAGGATTGTGTTTGTGCAGACTGCATTTCGAGTATTTGCATTTTACCGCAAATAGGCACTGCAAAATGTCAATGGCGCCTCCTCCGCGCGGTGGTAAGATCCACAGGAGAGAATGGAGGTAACAGGGCTTTTGAACATCCCGTGTAAGCGTGATTATTATTAATTGGGTGCAATCTAGCACTCTGGCGGATAAAACGAGTTCCTTCGCGTTGACGCCCAGTGCTTCCCCACCACATTCTGACACCGCAAGAGCGACCCTGGCTAGCGGAGAATCCCAGATGCATTCAAACACCAGGACAGTATCGCCAATTTCAAGGCGGTGAATAAACAGCAGGAAAGATACATTTGCTTCGTCTCTACCAGGGTTTCTGAAACCCTGAGCTGCATGATTCCTTGCTGTGCCTCGTGGGACGTTTCACGGCATCCCTGACCGCTACCCACTAGATGCCAGGAGCACTAGCCCCCCAAGTGTCACACCCAAAAATGTCCCCCGAGACTGCCTAAATGGGGGGGGGCGGTGCGTGGGAAAGCTGTCTGCCAGCTGGAATTTCAGAGACCGGAGAGATTTCAGAGGGGGCACCAATATAGCCTCTCTCGCCTCTCCAGCTGGAGGACGGTCACCTGCACAGCCCGTGGCCACCTTCAGGGTCGTCATTTGGGGGATCTGGGGAATGGGACAGAAGGCTTGCCTTGGATCAAAAGCTAATGCCAATCTGATCCCACTAGCCTTTTCCACGCCCTGTGCTGGTGACCAGGGCCTGCCCCGCAGGGGAAACCAATGGGTTAAAAGAGAGAAAGCTCTTTCTCCCGAGAAACCAACATTTATTAATAATACATCCCAAAACTCCATGTCAACCAAGGGGACCTCTCCCCACAAAGGTATGTGGGCCACTCAAAGCGTATGTCAGCAGCCTCAAGACCTGATCTTTTTCTATTTTCCAAAGCAGCGTATGGACCACAAGAAAATCTCCACGTGTGAGAAAAAGCCCATGAGAAACTCCGTCAAGGCTTTTGTTCTTTCCTTGTCCTCTCTGTAATCACTCTGCTAGAGCAGAAAAGCAGTTACATGGCCGAAGAGGTAAGTGTAAAAGGAACCTCGGTTCTGTTCTAGGCATTTCTGAACAGTTAACAGGAAAGGTGGGAAACACTGTAACACTGCTTCTCGCCAGGCCTCGGCCAGGGGGTAAACACCATCTGGGAACGTTCCAGAGGCTGGAGATGATGCCAGAAATTTCCCAAGCCGGGCCACTCCTTTTTCCCTTCCCACCCCAAATTCCAGCCTCCTGCCTTTACACGGCAGCATTTGAACCAAACAAATCAGGAGCGACGATGGAGGCCGTTGCTAAATTTCTGGACAGATAGAAATGAATACAAAGGGAAAAGAGGAACCCCCACTGAATATATATTGTAGCTCACGGTCTGGACTCACCTGCTGAACGTTACCCATCCGCACAGATGTAAAGAGAAGCCCACCACGGTCTGGGCAGACACGGTTCTCCGGGGGCAGCGGATCCGCTGGAAAGTTTGCTGGGAATTCAGGGGCGTGGTCTGGTCATGTCTGAATACTCTCTAGAAGACAGAGCTCAGGTCAAGTGAAACACGGTGGCCCCATCATTTGACAAAGCCCCACAGCCAGGCAGCAGGTGTAAGTCTGCTAAAAACAAACAAAAAAACTTCTCTCAAACAACAACAAACAGTTAACCCCCTCAGCCTGTCAACACCAATTAGTTTGCCTTTCCAGCAGAAGCCTCTTAAGACCAGTCCTCAGATCCAGCGGGGTCCTCTGCAAGCAGAAACCGTCATTCAGCGGGGTCCTCTGCAAGCAGAAACCGTCATTGCGCAGCTGCCCCCAAGAAGCGACCCTCCATGGAAACTTCCAACAGCAAACACAGCCCTTAGGCTCCCTGTACCTGGAAGGGGCCAGGCAGGGCGGGATTATAGCTTTGCCAGGCTCCAAGCACTCTTGTGTCCTGGGCTCCTTCCTGCATAATAATATCAACATTAAAGTGTATCTTTGATGTAACTTTAAATACTTTTAACATTTTATTTCCTTCGTGTCTCAGGAAAATTTAATAGGTTCTCGTGGACCTGAAAATTCAAACGTTTCCTTTGAAGAATTTCATCGCTTTTGGGTTTTCTCTCTTCTGATTTTGAAAGCAATCAAACATTTTTTGCTGGGCCCCTGAAAAGTGTCGTGGGCCCTAGGCACCGTGCCTGCTATGTCTAATGGGGAAGTGAGCCCTGATTCAGTAGAAACGTGCAATTACAAAAAAAAAAATAAAGTTACCCACAGTCTATACGTTCAGCTCGTCACAACTCTGGCCTTGTTTTGAAAGTCCGTCCTATTGACAAAATACTGACATCATATGCCTGGAATGAATACATTTTCACCAGCCACTTAAAAGTGATTTACACAGGTGGGCTCCAAGGGGCTTAGAAACAAACAAGCAAACAAAAACAAAAACAGAACACCACCAAGCCACCACACAAGATAGATTTTCTTCAATATTTTATTTATATAGAAATACTTAAAAAACAAAGTAGCACCATTACTTAAGTTTTACCTTTATTATGTAGAACTTTAAATGTCAGAAAAATAAAACTCTTGATACAATTTCAAATCTTGTCTCAGCAAATATAATATTAGTATTTGACCATGAGGTTAAAGGCCCTTTATCATAAAATAAAATATACTTTGCTTTTTAAACTTTGCTCAGTAAAGTACATTTAAGCTCAAGTAACGTCACCTACATATACATAAACAAGTGGTAAACAAATGTATTAAAATAGGAATACTAAAACTATAGTGGCCCAACGAATTTTCGTAGCTTGCACGGAATTCTATTTATACAAATGTTAGAAAGCATCCACAGTTCCTTTTGACGTGTTTATACGTTTCCGTTTTTTTTTTTTTTGTAATAATATAGAATAAAATATGCTTTATATCACTGAATAGAAAATATGCTGGGTGAAGCAAATCTAGAAGATTTGTCTGAACCTATAAAATCTCCATCCCAACAGAATACTGTTCAAAACATTACACATTTTATGGTTTTGTAATTTCGTCACAATTGTGTGGTTATTAAAATAATACAGTGTTCTTTGCCATAAGGCCATACTAAAATAAAAAGATTTAACCCAGCTACAAAAAAGTTCACTGAACTTAAATTAAAATACTTGTAAACATCTTTGCAATATGAAATATAATTTTTCAAGTCAAAAAAGAATAAAATACTTCAATCTGTATTAATGCAATTTCTCTTTAAAACTTTTAAACGTTTTTAATATATAAGAGATATGTTACAGTTTGTTTAACTTTTATAAAGCTGCAGTATCCTGGATTCACAGGAACTCCTGGCCCTTCCACAACATTCAAAAAGGATCCACTGTGTTCTAGAATAAGCATCGGAGGAACCCAGCCACAGAGGGGAACACACGTAAAACAGTCCACACATCCCATAAGCACTATTATTACCATCTTAATCATAATAATTATTGTTCTTTTTTTTTTTTTTCTCCTACTTTAAGAAAATGGAAAACTTGTGGGGTTTTCTTCTTCTGGAAGCTTCCTATTAAGTACAGTGTAAAAACTATCATGACTAGAGTGTCGCCGTTCCTATTATTTATAGAGCATGCATTTCAGGTGGTTCAGATCAGAGGCTTCCCAGGCTACAGTACTCTTGATGCAGATATCCTGGCAAGTTCCTTTGTTTAAAAATTACATTTTAAAAATGAGCGGATACTACAGCTTTCCAAGCTCCTCTGGACCTCAGAGTGAGAGCAGGGCGGGGAGGAGAAGGTGGGGCACCAAGGCGGCGGGTGGGCGCGGACACGGGGGGGGGGGGGGGGGGGGGGGGGAGTGAGGCCGGAGGGGAGGGGAGGGGAGGGGAGGGGAGGGGGTCCCCCTTCTCCCCCCCCCCCCCCCCCGCGGGGTGCGCGCAGGCGCGCGCCGCCTTCAGGAGAAGATGCGGATGGCCTGAGTGACCGCGGTGTGGCAGACCGGGCACTCGGGCTCGCTCTTCTCGCAGATGCGGTTGGCGCACTCCATGCAGAAGAGGTTGTGGCCGCAGGGCACGAGCGCGGCGATCACCTCGCTCTCGAAGCACACGGAGCAGTCGCGGCTGCCCTTCCGCCGCAGCCCCGACGACGAGGAGGAGGAGCTGGAGGAGGAGCTGGACGACGACGACGAGCCGGAGGTGTCCGACGGCTGCAGGCCCGGCAGCTGCGCCCCCAGCCCGTTGGCATAGGCGGCGTAGGTCAGGCCCCCTCCGCCCGGGTCGCTGCGCACCCGGCGCGCCAGGTGGTGCTCGCCCGTCCCCGGCGCCATGTGCAAGGGCGGGGACAGGCGCGGGCAGCTGGTGCCCGGGTGCAGCCGGCGGTGCACCAGCAGCCCCAGGTTGGCATTGGAGGGCGCGCTGGCGCCGCCCCCGGGAAAGACCACCGAGGAGGACGAAGCGGAAGAAGACGCGGAGGAAGAGCAGGAAGAGGACACGGGCGCCGCAGGTCCGCCCCCCGGGGACCGCTCGAACTGCGCCCAGAGCAGGGGCGCCCCAGGCGGGGGGGCGGGGGCCGGGTCGAAGGTGGGCGGTAGCTCGGGACAGCCGTCGGGGGAAGGCACGGAAGCTTCCCCCGCCGCGTAGGTGTATCCATTGCCGTTGTTGTTGTTCCCGTTGTGGGCGAAGCTAAGCGCGGGGCTGGGGGGGCTGTAGTCCGCTAGGCGCGGGGTGGCGGCTGTGCTGCCGCCGGTCCCCCCGCCGAAGTAAGAGTCTGTGGAGGCGCTGCCGAGCGAGCTGGAGCTGTCGTTGCGGTAGCTAGAGAAGGGCTTGCGGCCGGGGGTGGGCGTGATGCTGGGGGTGGGCTTGCTCCAGAGGCTGCCCGGGCCGGACCCGCCGGACCCGTGATGCAGATCAAAGCCCACATCCGTGCCGTTGGCGTGGAAGTCGTTCTCATCCGTGAGCTCAATGATACCGCCCGTGCGCAGGGCGATGTGCGCCTCGATCTCCTCGCGAGCTCGGTCCACGTTCTCAGGCATGCCGGTCACCTCGAACACCGGCTCCTTGTCTCGGCTGGGCGTCACGATGTACGTGTGCGTCTGCTGCTGGATGCGCTTGATCGTGGCGCCCTTGGGCCCCACCACGAGCCCCACCACGCGATAGGGCACCCGCACCTGGATGGTGGTCTGTCCAGGCAGGTTGGGCGGCCCGGGCACTGCGCCGTTGAGCGCCGTGTTCTTATTCCGCGAGGCGCGGATCATGGAGAAGTGCTCCGCGGCGGAGATGATCTCCCTCCGAGCCATGGCCACATCCTCCTTCCTGCCCGTCACAACAAAGACAGGCTCCTCCCCGCGAACCGGGGTCTTGATGTAAGTATTGGTCTTCGCCCGCAGCGCTTTGATTTTACAACCTGGGAGCCGGGGTGCAGGGGAGGGAGTGGGAGAGAGAGACAGACACGCCCATTATCCCGGGGTAACCGCGGAGACCCGGGACCGCCCGCGCCCAGGGCTGCGGGACAGCAGGACACGCTTTGGGCGGAAAGGGGGCGGCTCCCTCCCTGACCCCGGGCCACGCCACCGGCTGGGAAGCGGGTTCCACCCGCGAGGCGCTCGAGGAACAGCCCATTGGCTGCCCAGCCCTCCCCCGGTGACTGCAGTCGTCCCGAGCAAACCCGAGAATCCCAGAAAAAGTCAGCTGGGGAGATGCCGCTAGGATCCAGCGGGGCGCGCCGTCCGCCCTGAAGACGAGGCGAAGGGGTCCGGGGAAGAGGGCCGGAGCCGCGATCCGCACCCCCCCCCCCCCCACCACCACCACCAGAGCTGGGGGACTGGTGGGAGGGGGGGGGCAGTCCCGGGACCCATTGTTCCTCCTCTGGGCTCCATTCCGCTTTGCAGAAATCCAGAATCCTCCTCCCATCCGATGCTCACTCCTCCTCCTCCCCCTCCCAAAGGACCCATCAAAGGCCCCCTCCCCCAAGCATCTTATATTTAAATTCTATTTCCCGGGGTGGGTTGGGTGGGGGGCGCTAGGGGAGAAGGCAGTGATTTTAGCAGGATGAAGTGCATCCCGCCGTGGCAGCGGCGCGGCTCCGGGAGACAGCCTGCCTGCACTTTCTTTGTCTGGGGCGCCGGCCCCTCGCGCGGCTCTTCCTCTCTCGTCAAGGCTCGCGGGCGCCGCGGATCCCGAGCCCTCCCGCGCCCTCCCCGCGGGGCGGTGGCCCGAGACCCTCTCCCCCACCCCCACCCCAGCTCCCCATCCCTGCCGGACCCACCTTGCCGCCCCACGATCTCGGCGACGTGCTCGGAACTGGGCACCGGCACGCACTCGGTCATGTTCACGCTCTTCTTGCGCGGCTCACTGTCGTACAGAGAGGCGCCCTCGTCACTGTCCAGCCCCAGCAGGGAGAGCTGATCGAGCGCGAGCTGCAGGGCTCTTTGGTCATCCAGGGTCTCTCCCCCGCCGCCGCCGCCGCCACCGCCGCCGCCGCCGCCGCCTCCCCCTCCGCCGCCGCTGCCGTTGCGCTCCAGCTCTGCAAACAGGGAGCTGGGCATCGCTCGGCCGTGCGCGCCGCGCCCCCGCCGGCCCTCGGCTCGGCGGCGAGAAGCTGCGGCCACAAAGGCAGCCGGGAAGCGAGTGGTCAGGGGCGGGGAGGCCGGCCGGCTGCAGAGGGCTCCGTCGCTCCTTTCTCGGCGCCGGGAGGAGTGGGGCGCTCGGTGCGGTCCGCGCCGGGCAGTGGCTGCAGGAGCCCCCGCCTGGGTCCCCACCCCAGATCTGCCGGCGGGTGGGGTGGGGGCAAAGCTCGAGCGGCGGCCGCGCGTACCCCCCGAGTGCCCGGCTGGCTGGCCACAATGCCGAGCGAGGAGCGAGCAGGCGAGCGACAGCAGCGTTTCTTTAAGGAGCCCCTCCCCGGCTCCTCCACTCCCTCCCGCCCGCCCGCCCGCCCGCCCTCACTCAGCGCTTTTTCCTCCTCTCCTCCCCGCCTCTTGACTGAGCCTCTGCAGCCAGACGGCTCCGGAGGGGGACGAGGGAGGCGCAACGTCACCGGCGGGAGCTGACACTACAATGCTACTGACACTATCGCTGGGGGAGGCGATTGGCGCGCGCCGGGCCGGGGGCGGGCGGAGGCCGCGGTCAGGGCGAGCGGAGAGCGAGCGCCCCCCACCCCCGCGCTCGCCGCAGCCCGCCCCGTCCTCCTCCCGGCCGCGCCCCTCCCCCGCCGCCGCTAACGCCTCTCTTTGTTGTCTAATGCGGGACCGGCAGGCTCGGGACACTCGCGCGTACCTATCGGCCGAGGACAGTCTGTCCCCAGATCTCCTCCCTCGCGCGACTGAGAGAGGAAAACGCGCCCAACTCTGCTGCCAGCGGCCCGGCTCTGAGCGAGCGGTCCTGCGAAAGTCCCGTTAGCGTCCCCAAATAAGCCACCCCTAGAGCCCACGGTGCCACTGGGAGAAGGGTCTATTGTCCGCCCCAAAGGGCGGTCCGAGTCCTCGGACACGGAAAGCGGGACTCGGGGTCCCGGTGCGCACTGGCAAAGTGGCTCCTGGCGCGGGTTGCCCACCTGCGCGGGAGCGCAGGAGACACAAAGGCATAGGCCCGCCCGCATCGCTCCTCGCGCGCGCGCCCGCAGTTCGGTCCCCCCGGGCAGCACTCCGTCCAAGTGGCCCCGAAACTGCGGATCGGAGAGCCGGAACCCCGCCGCAGCGCGGGCCTGGCCCGCCCTGCGGCCGGCGACCTCCGGAAGGCGCGGGGCGGGGGTCCTGCACACGCCCCGCGCGCCGGCCGAGCCCCCGCGGGCGCCGACGCGTGCACGAGCGCCGCGCCGCCACCGCGGGGACGCCGGCCATGGCTCCGGCGGGCGGCGCGGGCGTGCGCGCGCCGCTCTCGGGTCCCTCCCCGCCCCGCGGCCGGGCATGCGCGGTGCGCGCGAGGAGCGGGCGGGCCCTTTAAGGCGGGCGCGGCGGAGCGTGCGCCGGCCCCTCCCGCGGCCCCGCCCCGACGGGAGGTGTGCGCCCGCCGCCCCGCCGTTCTTTGTGCGCTTCTCGGGGTGGAGTTGGCGGCGGAGGGAGGGCGCGCCCGGACCGGCCGGAGGGGGACGGCGAGCTGCGCCCCCTTCCGGAGCTCCCGCGGCCGCCTCCGAGCGCGAGGGAAGAAAGAAGGCTTTGGGGGCCGGGCCGGGGCTCACCGCCTACCCGCCGACCGCCGCCCGGTCCGCCCCCTGCGCAGCCACGGGCGCCGACGCCCCCTCGGGCCCCGCGCGCGCCCCTCTTCGTCGTTCCCGGCGCCCCAGGGCTCGCCGCGTCCCCGCGCCCGGCCGGCCGGGGGCTGCGGCTGGCGGAGAGCGCCGGCGTCCGCGCGGCTCGGCGGGACGCGCGCGCGGGACAATGCGGCCATGTGGCCGCCACCGCGGACGGGCCCACGCGGGGGGCCTGCCGGTGCCGCGGGGCGAGCTCGGGGCGCACAGGCGGAGGCTCCCGGGTGTTCTCTCCCTGCGTGAGCCCGGGAGGAGCGCGAGCGCCCGGGCCCCGGTGTGCCATGCGTAAAAGGAGGGGGCAGGTCGTACCTGCCCCGGCCACCTCGTGGTTTCGGAGAATTGACTGTGACAGTAGATGCGAGCGCGCTCGGGAATCGCGGGCAGTGCCGCAAACGCCTTTACTTTTGAGCCCAGGAAGGCGTTCCCTTCTTGCTCACCTGGAGCTGTCTTGGAGAAGAGGTGCTGATTATTTCCTCGGGGAAATGAGGCTTAGAAGGCGCTCAGAGTGGTTATTTCGTCAGGATGTTTGTGTCAGCTGCCCTGAGTCTGGGGTGTGCGTGAGACAGAGAGAGAGAGAGAGAGAGAGAGAGAGAGAGGTGGGGCAGAGGCGGTGGCAAGTCCTCTGGAGAGCCACCGCCTAGTACTCTAGTGAATTCTTGTATTTTTCAACCTGGTTTGTGGGCTCCCGTCCCACTCATCTGTGGATGAGGAGGGGGTGCCCAGAGGAAGGAGGTTCTCCGTGGAGAGGGTCCTGGCCGGGAACGGCCTTGCTCAGGGCCTATAAAGGCCAGGGCAGACAGGGAAAGGACTCCCAGGGCCTCCGCGTTTACATGTTGCCGACGCCACAGGCTTTTTTGCTGGCCTCTCAGCTCCGTTTCCAGGAATTTAACAACCTCCCGATTGGGCCAAGTGGGGTTTCCTTTTTCAAACAACACCATGAAAGTAAAGTTGTTCCCCAGCTTCCACTGCTAGTGAAGCCCGCACACAGGTAAATGGGGGCTCCCCCACCCAGGGTTGCTCCTGCGGGGGGACAGGCCTGCACACATCCTGCCCTCCTACCTGCGGTGTTAAGATTTCAGGTGGGTTAAATCAGAGACCCATGTTGCTGAGAGTCCCTGGGGTCCTTGGGTCATTCCCAGGACGGTGTGTGTGACACTTTGTGGAACTGACAGGTGTCCTTCTCCCCCAGCAGATCTGTACCCGGCCGTAACTGCAGGTGTTCAATGAAATCACACATCTGAGCCCACTTGGAGGATAAGCTCAAACTCCGACCCGACGAATTCATGGAGAGCTGCCTGTGGTCAGGTGCCCACTGGCATTCCATGCAGCCCGGGCCGCCCTCCATAGACCAGAGTGCTTCAGGGACACCTGTGCAAAGATCGGGTGGTTTTCTGAAGGCGCCCACAAAATCGAAGGGCCTCCTGAGAGTCTAGGAGGGTGATGACTGTGGTAGCGGGGGAGCGGTGATGTTTGACAGACCCGACGCCCCGGCCGAGCTCAGCTTCAGCACGCTGGTCTCTGAGAAGAGGCTAGTATCCAGCGTCCCACCTGCCTCAGGGGGTTGTTTGAGCCGATGGATAATGACGGTGAAAGGTAACTCGCTGTAAATTACAAAGCACTAAGCAAACGTACTTAGTTTGGGGTGGGGTGGTGCTTCACCCACAGTCGCGTCGTATCTTCTCAACCTGTATCCAGTGCTGACCGGTCAGGGGATTTTCTGACACTCGAGTGCTGTTATAAAAGTAACAATCTGGAAAATTTAATTCTCAATTAGTGGATTTAATAAGCCAAGACATGATAAAACTTGCAAAGTCCAGTTCTGTTTTTAAATAGACCCTCCTCCCTAGTTTTTGGCTAGACTTTCCCAGGCTCCTTTAGGACCCCAGAGCTTAATTACTTTTCCCGATACAGGACGCTTTCCCCAAGAGCTTCCCAATGTGGCCATGGTTTTTGTTTTGTTTTGTTTTGTTTTATTATTATTAGCAAAAGAAAGGAGCTTGCAGAGTGTGGTCTGCTAATGTAATCGAGAATTTCAGTTGTCCCAAATTAAGAAAAGGTAAAGCCACTTCTGTTGTCCCCATTTTGCAGATGAAGGTAGGTTAAGTCTCTTGCCCAGGCGGAGGCAGATTTATTTATCTTGCAGCAAGTGAAGCCTGAGCTTCTGGGCTCTTCGTGTGCACGGGGCCTTTGCATGGCCATGGGAGGGGTGAAAGCAATTTATTCACAGGATCACGTTTTAGTAAAGTTTTCAAGAGTGAGGTCTTTATTCTTTTCCTTAAGGAGGACCCCCTACGGTGTCGTGACCTTTGGACTCAATAAATCTCAGATTCGCTGTTGGGCTCCGGGTCACACCGCCGATAAATGGTACCCGAGCCTGTGAGCGGAACCACCCCAAGTTCCGTCCCACCTCGGAGCTGTGGATCCTCAATTGGAGGTGGGAAACACTTTCAGCCTTGCGTCCCTCACGGGACTGTACCGCCCACGTGGGTGAGGGCGCTTGAAAGCATTTTGGTTTTTGCTGTCCTGTTCTTAACATGTATGTAACATGGACACGACGTTTTTGAAGAATGTTTTGATAATATGGGAAATGCTGTCCTTGGGTTGGACGAACAGAAAAAGAGGCGCGTATGTTACTAAACCCGCAGGGAGCATCAGGAGAGGCAGACGAACAGGCCGGGAAGCAACACGTCGGCATTTTCATGATGGCTCTTTAAATAGCGGGATCACGTTTTATTTTCATGTCTCAAGTTCCGAACGTCTTTATTGGATTAGTTTTTAAAAGCAATACATGCTTAGTTTAAAAGTTAAACAGCGCTAAAAGGCTTAATAAAACCACAAGCACCCGTACCTGCTGTAAATAGAAGGGAAAAACCTAAAGCGAATCCTAGCACACATTTATACTTATGAAAGCTTTCGGAATTATGAGGGTAGAGAGGGAGAAAGTGTCATAAATTGTATAAAATGGGCCTTTAAAAGTGGCTTGACTTCTAAAATTTAAACGTTCATTTGGTTAATCATCAGTAATAACCATTCTGCAATGTCAGAGAGGAATAGGAACCAGAGGTGGTAATTTTAAAACCTTGAAGATACACAGGAACTCCGGGAGCCCGGAGGCCCGCCGACCTTCGGGAAGGAGGTGCCCTTTCTTCTTCCTGAGCAGGGATGAAAATGGACCCGTGGAATCCTCCACTTTACCCCAGACTCTCAGGTGGAACCCCTTTCTATGAACTGATGAATTCTAGCAGGTGGTTAGAACCTCAGGATGCCAGCAAGTGTGTGGTCCCAAACTTTTATGTGGCAGGGAGCAAAGGAACGGGAAGCGGCTGGCCCAGACTCACAGGCTCGTTGGCAGTGTGGGTCTGGACTGGGGACCCGGAGCCCTCACTTCCCACATGAAGTGCTCATTCTTTGTCTCAGGTAACTCAGGGAAATCGAGGCTGCCCCTAGCTCACCCCTCTGCGTGTCCTGGGCCGGCGTGGGGTAGGCTCAGTCACATTTGCTGTTGTCAAACCTCTGAGGAACAGGACAGCTGCCTCCCAAGTCCAGGTGGGGGCCGTCCTGCGAGGCGTCTGCAGGAAGGCGGTCTCAGCCCCCTCGCTCCCAGCCCCCTTTCCCTGAACTAAACGGGGCCCCCGAGGTGAAGGCTCCAGGAGCTGCCGGACCCCGTGTCGGGGAGGTGGCGAGGCAGCCACAGCTCCGTGGTCCCAGCCCCGCACGAAGCTCCTAGCAGGACTTCCGTGCCATGGAAGTAAAACAAAATAAAACAAACACCATGTGCTGACATATGGCACGAGTCAGTCACCATGCTAAACACCCGGACAGTGTCAGTTCTCACGGTGTACTGATAAGCTGCGATGGCCGTTTCTGTTCCAGAAAGGTCCCATTCTGGGAACTAGGATTGGAATCCAGTGACCCCAGACCCCAAACTCCAACCAACCAACCAACCAAATGCCAGGCCTCTGGCAACAGAGGAAAGTCTTGGGGCTAAAAGCATTTATTCGTCAGACTTGAGGATGACAGATTAGAAAACAATAACACCAAATTAAATAAAAGTTGAAGCGGGTCACGATCCTGAGTGCTCAGTAAATGGAGTTTGAAAGATCAAAAGTGGGAAAGCCGTGAACGTGGAGGGACTGATAGTTCTCCGATACTTAGGAACTTTTCTCAATGGGAGGCTTCTTCTGTGAAAGTACAGTGGGGGGTGGGGGAGACAAGGGTAGATGCTTCTGGAAGGCAGATACCAGCAGAGGACAGGAGCCACCTTGAGCTGGGAGCTGCCTGCAGATGGGGCGGGCCACCTGCCAGAAACTCGAGGACCACTTAATCAGGGACATCTACAACGGCCGCACACACTGGCTGCGTAGACAGGTGCACCGGATCAGGGGTGACGTTTTGAGTTTTCCTCAGTTTGTTGACCTTCGACTGGTCAGCTAGTCTCTCAGCCTCGGTTTTCTCATCTATAACATAGGAATATTAGTCCTTACGGAGGCAACAAAGGCGGGCTATCCGTCTTTCTCGCCAGTGGGATGGCCACGCACTTGAGGGACGAAGGTTCCATGTTCGTCCCCTTTAAAGTGACAGAACACAGAGCAAAAAAGGATTTAAAGCTCTAATCTTTTTCAACGTTTTGTATGACCACACCTTCTCTGTTCTCATTACTTAAAAAAAAAAAAAAAAAAAAGAAATACCTTTATAACCTGAAGAATTTTTTTGCCTTTTCAGCATCACCGTGAAAAGTCGAGATGCCAATCAATTGAAATGCAGCTGTGACCGTCTCACAACTAACTCTGAATGACTAGCCAGCTTAACTTCGTGCTAAAATGATTTCTTCCCTATGCATTTCGGTTCAAAAGATAAAAATTATGTCAACAGAGCTATTAAAATTTTAGCTAATAATAGAATCATTTTTGTTATGCTGATAAAACAAATCTACAGCTTTATTTAAATTCCACAGCTGTCATTGTAGTAAAACGTGTACACGAGGACATGGAGATTCATGGACTCTAACAAGCAAAGAAATACAAATGCGAGAATGCCTTTCGGGAGGCGTGAGCACCAACCTAACAGAAGAAGTAAAACAGAGGCCATGATGTAAATCCCACGACTCCGAAGAAAAGAAAGAAGATGGGGTCTCCAGCAGGAAAATGTTAAGAAGCATCGTTGAGTGGAAAGGGTAAAACCAAACACGACAAAGCATACAAAAAGTATATAACGACCAATTGAAACAAATACCAACAGGTCAGTAGGAAGAGAGACAAGGAGGCTGCTCGGCCTGCTGCAAAGAGATGGGGAGGGGTTCTCAGGGAGAACTTGACCTTGCCGAGGCCCTGGCCATGGTCTCCGGGGCGGGACTGGCCGGTGTGAGACGGGCCAGTGGTGACCTTAGGGGGCACACAGATGGGTCTGTTTTAACTATTATACGTTCATCTTAATTGCATTACAAAATCATATTTAGTAGATGAAACCTTGGAATTCAGGGATATCAAGGCAAGGAGAAGCTGAAGTTGGTGTGTATGTTTTGAAAGGAAGTCAATCTGAGCAACACTTCGGTGAATAACATTACGGTTGGTGCTCAGATGTGGTAAAATGTACAAATGCAGATGTTATGTGAGTGAATGAGGACTGGAGACAAACGACGGATGGGAAGGTGTGCTAATTAGGCTAATTCTTTAAGGATTAATTTATCATTAGAATTAATTTTCTTTTTTAATTTTTTTAAGTGTTTATTTATTTTTGACAGAGAGAGATAGAGCATGAGTCGGGGAGGGGCAGAGAGAGGGGAAGACACAGAATCCGAAGCAGTCTCCAGGCTCCCAGCTGTCAGCACAGAGCCCGACGCGGAGCTCGAACTCATGAACCGCAAGGTCATGACCTGAGCCGAAGTCGGACGCTCAACCGACTGAGACACCCAGGCGCCCCTATAATTAGAAGTTTATACAGTAGTCAAAAGACAACCGTTTTGGGAGGTGGGGGGCACGGAATCTTTCAGAAGTTCATCTGAAAGATCACAGAAGAACCAAGGGGGGCTAGGAGCAGCTGTCATGACACCAGACGTTAGCACCTCTTACGCCCGCGGATGGACAAGAATGTGTCATCCGTTCCGAGGAGAGGACGTCCAGAAGCCGGTGCGAGACGGTATGAGGCTGCGGCGGATACCGGCGTGTCTGTCCCACGGGCACCGGGCTGGGGGACGGGGAACACAGCGGGGTGACCCAGGGTGGGGCATCTGCAAGGGAACAGCACGTTGATGAGCCGACCGACAGGCGTTTGTGTCACATCACGACTCTGACAACAGCCACGGAGGACAGACCGTGGTGCAAGCAACTTGCAAAGGGGGGACCCGCAATTCTTGCTACGCAGAGGACTTCATCTGTGGCCTCAAAGGACATAACTGACGAGCTGAGAAGATGTTTTCATGCACGAAGTAAAATAAGGCAGAGTAAGTTGTGATATGTTTGAGCGCTTATTACATACTAGGATGATGCTGGTTCTGTCATTCAATAATCTCAATAATCCAGTGAAATGGGGACTAAGTTATTTATACTTTCGCCCAGAGGAAACTGAGCCCGAGCTGGCCAGCGGCAGGCACGCCCAGCCGTCCAAGCACGAGTTCTCTTTCTTTCTTAAAAACCCCTTTGTTGAGAAATAATGGAGACACAGAAACCGGGACACGTGTGCCGTGTACGATTTGACGGCTTTGCGCGTATCCACGCACCTGTGACACTGTCCCCGCGGTCCTGACGATGGATGTATCCGTCGCCCCCAGAAGTTTCCTGCTGTCCCTTTTGTCTGTGGTAAGAACAATAGCATGAGATCCAGCCCCTGAAGTTTCTGAGCGCACGACACCGTGGTGTTCCCCACAGGTGCCGTGGGGCACGGCAGAAATCTAGAACGGGTTCGTCTTCATAACTGGAACTTGTACCAGTTGAACATCTCCCCGTTTTCTCCTCCTCCCGGGCCCCGGTAACCTCCGTTTCGCTCTCTGCTTCTGAGTCTGACCCTGGTAGAGTCCTCCAGGGGGAACCACGCAGTATTCCTTCCTCCGTGATGGACTCATTTACTTAGTGCAGCGTCCTCTACATTCAGCCACGTCGTCACAAACGGATTTCCTTCCTTTCTTAAGCCTGACCGATGCTCTAATTTACGTGTATTCCACACTTTCTCGCCACAGAATTGCCAGAACTTTCTTCTGTTTTGCTTTGTTTGTTTTAGAAGAGCCGTCCTCACGGACACGAGTGGGTATCTCATGGTGGTTTTGATTTGCATCTCCCTGACGATGAGTCACGTTGAGCATCTTTTCACGTGTCTGCTGGCCATCTGTGTATCGTCTTTGGAGAAATGTCTATTCGAGTCATTTGCCCCCTTTTTTTTTTTTTTTTCATCTGGTCTTGGCAACGAAGGCACGGATAGGACACCAAAAGCAGAGTCAACAAAAGCATCAGCAAACAACGGGACTACATCAAACTAAAGGCTTCTGCACCGCAAAGGGGACCACCAACAGAACGAGAAGGCGGCATGAGAGATGTTTGCAAACCACATGCCCGATGAGAGATTAATATCCAAACTATATAAGGAAATCATACAATACCAAATATTAAAAACAAAAACAAAACAAGTACACAATAACCCAATGGAAAAATGGGCAAAGAATTTAAAAAATATTTCTTCCGGGGCACCCGGGTGGCTCAGTCAGTTAACCATATGACTTTAGTTCAGGTCATGCTCTCGAGGTTCGTGGGTTCGAGCCCCATGTTGTGCTCTGGGCTGACAGCTCAGAGCCTGGAGCCTGCTTCTGATTCTGGGTCTCCCTCTCTCTCTGCCCCTTCCCCTCCTCCCCCCCTCAAAAATAAACATTAAGAAAAACATTTCTCCCACTTAATCATGATGCGATACCAGCAAAATTTTACAACTATACACACACGCGAACATTTGCTTCCATACCATATCGCTACATATTTAAAAATTATGAGTCAAGGTATCACCTGCTGTACATAATACGTTGTAACCTCCTACCTAGACAAATAGACCTTCATAATGATCTGGAAGGCCACGTTAGAATTCAGAGCCCCCAGCCTCTGTGCGGTTCTGCCCCAGTCCTTGGCCACACAGGGAGAGCTGGCCTTGGCCGTGATCCGTGCCTCCCGTCCCGCACCACAAGGGGGTCTCGAGCACGTGTGGAGCCCCAGGTCCATCCACGCTCTGTCCCTGCCAACAGTCACACCCTTTGACACACCTTGGGCACATTTCTGGTGGAAGATGGAAGGAACTGTCTGGAGAGAGGCCCCCAGACCCTGAGAAGGGGGTGGGGCCTTCTGGGCATGGAGGTCCTGCTGTGACCTATCGTGGGGAGAGACACAGCCAGAGGGCAGGCAGCAAGAGTGGGACCCTCGAAAGCATGGGGCCTGTCTTGTCCGACACCTAAAACCACTTTAAAAAAAAAAAAATATATATATATATATATAACGTATATATATATAATGACTAGTTAAAATATATACATATAACTATTTGAGTTACACAGTAGCAATTGAAAATAGTACTTTATTCTTTCCATTTTATATCTGGGGGGAAAAACAAGTGAGCCTCGTGCGCCGGACAGGATGGCTGTAAGGAATCCTTCCATCCGTGACCGGCTCCCTCGCTGCCTCTCTCCTGGCTTCCTCCCCTTCTCCTTCCTCCCCCTGCCTGCCTTCCTCTCTTCCTTCCCTCCTTTCCTTCCAGGCACTCAGACGCCCCTGTGCCAGGCACTGCCTGGGCCCAGGGGTTCAAGGGTAACCGGGCCAGATGCTCCCAGGCAGTCTGCAGCGTAATGAGGAGACCAGCATCGATCCACACAAATACACGTCTAATTACAAACTGGGACAAGTACACTGACAGATAAGCATGTGTTGATTTGCGGGTTGCCTTTGATTTAAGGTTTCCTGCTGAGACAGGGAGGAATGTAAATCTGGTTTTCTCTTAAGGCCAGGGGCCTTACATGTTTTCACAAACCTTCAAAATGGATGCATCTCATACGGCCAACCAGAATCGGGGATGCTTCCTGCGAGCATATAAGCTCATGAAATCAACTCTGCTACTTTACGGCGGCAGTAAAACGTTACCAAAACTTTCCGAGGCGAACATGCCCGTGGCGTTACAAAGCCAACCGTCCAACGGGGGTGGGGGGAGGGAGGTTTACTAGAGACCCCCCTGCCAGATTCTTACGGAAACGCAGAAGGTTGGCTGGACGAGGGGTCTCCAAGCCCTTCATGTTCCCTCCTGATGTCCCTGCACCACAAAATGGAAGAGGGGGGATGAATAATGCCTGGAGTTTCGCCGCTGTTCTTTCAAGTCCCCTACTCTAGATGGTTCCTAGTGGGCGAGCCCTTGAGGTGTGGGGCGGGCAGTGGTCACTTCAAAACACGTGGAAAGCAGGAGGGGGGTAGGCTGCAGCTCCTTCCCTTTGTGGGACTGTTAACGTCCTCCACGTGGACTGAGGCACAGACGACCCAGACACAGGTCATCTCTAAGTGGCTTTGCACCGGGGGACAGAATCCTCGAAGGAAGATCCACTTGTGCCGTGAACACCAGCAGCGTGGATGTCTGATCGCCTGTGGATCTTGGAGCGTTTCACTCACGGTTTTCATGGTTTCCGGTGAGGAATAAATAAATCCCTGTGAAATTTTCCTTGGGAAAGGAACCACTCTATCCTTACCATACTTAAGGGTCAATTAGACAAATATTCCCCAAGAGGCAAAAGCAGAGTATCTTCCCCTCTCCTCCTCCCTCACCCCAGACTGAACATTCCAGCTTTAATTTTTTTTTTTTTTTTTTTTTTTTTTTTTTTTTTTTTTTTTTCTGATGTCTGGGCGTCCGGGTGGCTCATTTGGTTAAGCCTCCGACTTCAGCTCAGGTCATGATCTCTAGGTTCTTGAGTTCCAGCCCTGCATTGGGCTCTGTGCTGACAGCTCAGAGCCTGGAGCCTGCTTGGGATTCTGGGTGTCCCTCTCTCTCTGCCCCTCCCCTGCTCATGCTCTGTCTCTCTCTCTCTCTCAAAAATAAACACTAAAATTTTTTTTTTTAAATTTTTATCTCCTGCAGAGGAAATCTTATGTGTAACACTGGTTCTACACACACACACACACACACACACACACACACACACCCCTTCCTGCACTTTCCTTTCTCAGGTCTGGTGCAGATGTGCCAGGAAAGCACCCGCGGGAACGGGCTCACCCTGGGATGGGGTTCTTGCCCCTCGCTACAGTGTCTTCTGCTTCTGTTGGTCTCTCGGGGGCACTAGGGACCGGCCTGGGTACCACGAATGAGCTGACCCCCAAGGAGTGCCGTGTCCGGTTCCCTCCTCTCCATCCTGCCCTGGGATGATTTTCCTCTAAATTGCCTACAAACCACGAGACAAGTACAAGTTTGTGGGTTTTTTTTTTTTTTTTTTTTCTTTCTGCAGGTGGGGGGGAGGGCGTTGGCAGAATTTGAGAAAACATCACCAGAATCAGAGCTCAGAAAAGAATGAGGACGTGTCTGAGGAAGGGAGACGATCTTGTCTCCAAAGCACCTTTTCTCCTATGAGCCTGAGCAGGGACTGAGTACTAAGGACATGACCGGCTTGGTCAAGGCTAAGGCAGAGTGGGAGAGAAACCCAGCTGCCCGCGCCGCTTCGGGAGTGTTCCAGGACTCAACCCACCACCTCCACCGGGAACACCAGCGCCACAGCCACGACTGCCACGACCTCTCCTCCTCCTCCCTGTCCTCCCTCTCTTCCCTCTCCTCCCCCTCCTCCTCCCTCTCTTCCCTCTCCTCCCCCTCCTCCCTCTCCCCCTCCTCCTCCCTCTCCCCCTCCTCCTATCACATTATCATCTACAGCTACCGTCACCAAGCACTTTTCAAGCTGGTGGGCTTGCCTGCCACACTAATGTGCGCAGCCTCCCGCATAGCCTCCGTTTACCCGTTTCTGGAACGAGAGAGGGAAAGGCCGTTGCTCTAAACGGGCGGACACGGTGCCCAGGGCAGCGCCCGGCTGTCCGCACCTCAGCGCCTGCTGTTTTCCGCCAGCGCCGCTCTCCGGAACTCCGCCCCGACGCCCGCCTCTTAAAAACTGCTTTCTCGGCATCACTTTTCTCATCCCACGAGGCCCCACCCAGAAGCCCCCCCCGTTCCCCCCCCCCCCCCCCCCCCCGCCCCGGCCCCCGGCCCCGCTAAGCCGCAGGCTTCCCCGGACGCTCCCGGCTGCACCCTTCCCGTGTCCTCAGAAACCACTTCCTGTCCGCGTCCGTCGCCACCCGTGGGGAACGTGCAGAACGTGGATCACGGGGCCACGGCCGTCCGTGCAGCGTGCACGTGGGGACAGCAGAGGGAGCGACTCGAGTGCCGCGCGCGAACGGGTGGCCCTCGCTTTTGCACCGAGGCCGCCTCCCACGGAGCTGGGCCTGCTGAGCGCTGAGCGGACTCGAGACACACGCCCCGGGAAGGGAAGCCGGCCACGCGGCGGCTCAGTCGGCGGGATGCCCTCCCCGTCCAGGCGCCGGCAGCTTCCCGGCCCCTGCGCTCTGCGCTTCAGACGCAAGACATGCACGACTCCCTCTTCCCCGGGGTGTCCCTGTGTTCCAAGGTCAGCGACTGCCTTTTTTTTGTTGTTGTTTTTTAACTTGCAGACTTCCAGGCGAGTGCAAACACAAGAATAGTACAAGGAACGCACGTATATTCTTTACCCAGACTCGTCTGTGGGGAACACGTACCCGCTCGGCCTCCCCCCCCACCCCGGGTGTTATGTGTATACACGTCACACACGCCTATTTCTGACGCCTCCAGAGCCTGCGAGCTGGCCGTGGCCCTCCTGCCCTAAACCCGTCGTCATGCACCTGCCGAGAACAGGGTTCCTGTCCCGCAGACCCCACCGCGGTGACCCGCGCAGATGACACTCTGGTCACGTCAGCTGTCCTATTCCAATGTTGTCAGACAGGGTCAGCGCCTTTAAAAAAAAAAATTTTTTTTTAACGTTTCTTCATTTTTGAGAGACAGAGCACAAGCAGGGAGGGGCAGAGAGAGAGGGAGACACAGAATCCGAAGCACCTCCAGGCTCTGAGCCGTCAGCACAGAGCCCGACGCAGGGCTCGAACCCACGAACCGTGAGATCATGACCTGAGCCCAAGTCGGACGCTCAAGCGACTGAGCCACCCAGGCGCCCCCTGCACCTTTTAAGTTCAAAAAGAGGAAGGAATCCAAAAGAAGCAGAGCTCAGAGAGACGGAGTAGAGTCCGATTTATTTTAAAATCCTTTTGGATTTTGGAGTCAGTTTTTGGAGCAGCTTTTGGAGTCAGTTTTCAAACACACACACACACACACACACACACACACACACACACACAGCTGACAGTGCTCTAGGCAGCCCACCTCGGTTTGCTTTAACCTTTCAGGTTTCCATTACCTTGGTGAAAACCTTCCAAGTCTTGCGCAGGCCCGCGTCCCAGGTGTCCTAGGAAGGGAGCCGGCAGGTAACTAAGGCCTCGGGGGATGACGTGCAGGGTAGACTCTGCCGAGGCCGCACCCGCAGCCGGATTCCTTCTTTTAGCAACTCGCCCCGGAGCCCGTCCCCTAGGCTGGCCGTTGAAGGTGCAAACACAGAAGCTCATCTCTGCCCCACTCTGGCCTACTCTGCCGCCGTGGGCTCAGACCGGGAGGCAGGATGACCCTGGGTTCTCTTTACGAGACGAGAGCCGGTTACCGAGCTCTGAGCCTCAGTTTCTCGAGCTGTACAATGGGGGTACCGGCGAAAGCTGAGAACGGTGCCCGGTGCGCGGAAGAACTCAGTAAGCCCCCACCAGCACCCTGAGGGCGCAAAGACGCGGAAACAGGCAATTCTGACGCGATCCCCTGGATTGCTGTGATGGCAGGCGAGGGCCCCCAGGGATCCCCCGAGGTGGAGGCTGTCTTTCAAGTGGGGCCAGAGCGGTCTTCAGACGAGGCACTGGACTAAGAACGGGAGGGTGACTGATCCGCTGACTGGAGGGAGTCCGGGGCTGCAGGAAAGGGAGGGAAGGAGAGGCTCCTGTCCATCTTCCGCGCAGAGGAAACTGCAGGTGCAGAGCGCGGGCGACCGGGAGACTAGGTAAGACTTCACCGCGCCGGCCTCGGAGCCCGCGGAGCGCTGGGCCAGGAGGGGGTGAGGCTGGCAGATGGCAGGGAGGCAAGGACGCGAGCGATTTGCAGGTGCGATGGCCGCGAGCAACCGCGCACGGACACGGCACCTCTCGCCACTGGCGCGCTGGCAGGGGCAGGCCGGCCGCTGCGGCCAGAACAGGGCAAGCTGAACCCCCACGCCCAGCCCGGCCCACCCCTCCCTCCTCGTAGCCCAAAGTACCCAGACGCGTTTCCTGAGTGTAAAATTAATGATGCTCGGCGCAGATGATGCCGGGAGTACTGTTTTTCAAGTCTCTCTTCTTCTCTTTTCAGTGAAGAAACTCTCCCTCGGTGAGAGCTTTGTTACCTGGCCTGACAAATTAACTCAAAGGCTGGTTAGCTGGGTGTCAGGTCAAGGGACCCCACGCGGCACCCCCTTCCGCCTTCCCTCCTATAACCTGTTAGCACCAGGAGAAGCCCCCCCACCCCTGCAAAGTCCCAGCTCCCCTGCTCACCAAGGGGCGGGGCAGGGAAGCGTCCCGCTGTGGTGTGCAACTCCCCCAGGGTGGCCCGCTTTCAAAGCGGTGGATTTTGCTGAATGTAAAACCCCAAGCTTTGAAATAAGACCCCATGTCGGGGAGCGGGGGGCGGGGGGGGGGGGGGGTTCTGAGCCGGAAGCTGCAGCAGAATCACCAGGAGCTTTTTCAGCTTCAGGGCCACCCCCTCACCTCTCCCATGCTGCTTTTGGAGCAGGGGTGGGGGGGGCAGGGCCCACAGCTCCCCAGGTGACACTGGTTAAGAACCTCTCCATCAGAGGGTCTTTGTTCCCCTCGAGCTCCCGGGGAAGGCCCCCAGAGGGAGCTGCTTGTGCCAAAGCCCCGAGCGGGGCCCCTCGTGAGAGCTCCACTCACCCCTTGTGCCTTGAAATAGCACAGCCCCCTGGAGCTTTTAAGACACACTTTACCTTCAAAAAGTAAGTGCCGGCTCCCGGTCTTCCAGGAAACAGATCGGCTAAGTGACATGAACCACGGGCTCCATAACGTGGCCTCAACGTGGCTCCGACGGCAACGACACGGAAAACGGCGCGGAGCAGACGTCTGACGCCTCCAGAGGACCTGGCCTGTTAACTTTGCCTTTTTAGGAAAAATAACGTCTCCGTTTTTTTTCTGGTTTAAAAAATAGTATCTTGGGGCGCCTGGGGGGGCTCGGTCGGTGGGGCGCCCGACTCTCGGTCTCGGCTCAGGTCGTGATCTCAGGGTTCGTGGGATCGACGCCTGCACGGGGCTGTGCGCTGAGAGCGTGGAGCCTGCTTGGGAGTCTTGCGCTCCCCCTCTCTGCCCCTCCCTCTGTCTCAAAATAAATTAAAAAAAAAAAACAAACTTAAAAAAATCTTACACAAATGCCAAGGAAGGGGTCGTGCTTCGCTTCACAAAGGGCTTCTAAGAGGACTTACCAGCAGAGGGTAGGACATCTAATTTCAGATTTCAGAGCTGGAAATCTGATTTCAGCGTATGACCGTGGGTTTGACAGAAAGCTTGGGAGCACGCAGATCGTGCGGGAGAGGGCGTAGCTCCCACAGCGGTGGCCTGAGGGCCCCCAAACCCCCCACCTGGTGCTCTGCCCGGTGCGTCCCCCCCTTCCCCACCTCTCGTCCCAGACCTTGAACACGGCCAGGCCTTGCTGGTGCCCCTTCCTCCTGAGGTCTGTGGAAACCGAGGATAAAAACCAACACATTCTCGGGAAACACCTGACTGTGTTCTTCAGTGGAGTCCCGCCTTTGTGTGTTTGTCCTGTTTGTTGTCGTGTGTGTGTGTGGTGTGTGTGCAGCAGCAAAGGACTTGATCCAGCTTTAAAACACACCCACACCCTCACAGCCCCTCCCCCACAGGGGAACCTGCCGGAAGGACCCTGAATCTTGGCCAAGTGCAGGAAGTGCAGTCTTGTCCGCAGGGGGGCTGGACCGCCGGGTGGCAGGAGGAAAGAGGGGCCGCTCAACTCCTTTTGTCTCCCCGGGGCTGCCGGTCCCCGGCGTTCGCCGCACATCTCTGCTTCGTTCTCTCACAAACCACCTTCCTCTGCTTATGTCCGCCTGGTTCCCCAGCCCAAATACCTAACGGGGGCTCCCAGAGTCTCTGAGTCGCAAAGTTTCTTGTAGCGACAATCTGCTTCGTCCAGCTCGAGTCCCGCCCGTTAGCCGTAGCGAAGCGCGGGGCAGGGCCCGCCTGACCCCCTGCCCCGCGGCCACGCGCCCCCACTGTGTCACTTCCCTCCCCGGCTCTGTCCTTCATAAACTGGCACACGTCCCTGCCCCCCTGTGTCCCCCCGGCCCAAGTGGCAGGCATCGCTGGACGAATCTCCTGTTTTCGCCTGCCCGGCATCATCGACGGCTCCTCTTTCCGGCTTCAGGATCCCCTTCGCCTTCTGGAAGCCCCCCTCGCCCCACGCTGTCCGCACGGCTCAGCTCAGGCTGCGGCACTCCACTCCGCCCACCTGCCTGGACACTGGGTCCCTGTGACTCGGGTTCAGGGGGTGAGCATGTGACCCACACGGGGCCAAGGAGAGGCTCAGCCAGGACTTTCGGTGGACCTGTCGGGAAAGGGGTTTTCTCTTTCCGCTGGAGCCGCCCATGGCCCTCGTGGTTGCCCCAAAATGAAGGCAGCACAGACGAAAAGCAGAGCCGAGAAACAGGATGGACAATCGACGGACGCCGCGGTTTGAGCAGCTCAATCCGAACACATCTGAAGCAAGTGGACCCCGAGAGTCTTTCTTCTGCTAAGCCAGTTTCTTGGCTTAAGCCAGTTTGTCCCTTCTGCAGCCAAAGGGATCGAACCTACAACCCAATGGAAAGAAACTACTTTCATCGTTCTTGGTCGGTTTCGGCCTCGTCAGCCAACACTCAAACGATGCAAGAGCTGGAAAGGCAGGAGAGCGCATGAGCCCCAGGGCTTGGTTGCTGGCAGAAGCTCCAGGCCTTGGGGACCGAGCCCGAACTTCGCAGCCCAGAGCAAGCGTGCAAGTGGGGATCCACCTACCACGTGTCCAAACGTTCACAAGGTACCAACCGAGCTAACAAACTATTAAAGACGGCGTATCCCGTGCTTCCATGCTTCCACTGTGACATGCGCGATCTTCGTTTTCGACCTAGAAGGCCAGGTCCAAGTGCAGGGTCCTCCGCAGCTTGGAATTCTCCCTGAGGGCGCGGGAGGGCCAGCCGCCAGCACGGACCCACCTCCCTTCCCTTCCTGTCCGGCTCCATCCTGCCCGGAGAGACGCCTCACACAAGCGGTAAGCATCTCGGCCCCCACGCGTCCGAGCTCCGCTGCCCCACCCCCCCATTCCGACGCTGCCCCTTCTTCACCACTCAGGCTCTGCCCTCAGGAGGACGGACTCAGGAGAAGAGCCTGGGCAAGTCCTCACGACAGGCCTTGGGCACTAGGACAGAGACTTCCTGCATCACGGGCACCCAGAACGTGGCCTAAAATGCGGGAGAGGGCGTGTAGGGCTCAGGCGTTGTGTTCCTTGGTCCTAGAGACCGAGCTCCCTTCGAGGGGACCGCGGCTATGGGAGGGCTAGGGCAGGGCCAGGCCAATGGGCAGATCCCGAACGAAGTTAACACACAGGCGACTAGAACTAAGTTTGCAGGGCCAACCCGTGCACTGGCTTCCACCGAGCGTCGGTATTTTGGTTTGACTAGAGTGTCTATAGCACTGTATAGAGTGCTGTAGGCCTGGTGGCTGTTTGCTGAGGCACGGGGCCACCGGGCTGCGGGGACTCAGCATGTCCGGGAAAGGTGGGTGTCTCACCGCCAGCGGGGATTCGGCCGTCCCAGCAGCCGGAGACGCACTTGCACTGAAGTTCCTATTCACAGGACCGCCCCTGGCCGGGCACAGCGTGCCCCCACGAGACCCTCCCGAAGTTCTTCCTAGTTTCTGGAAGCACTACGGTGAACAACGGTCTCCACTTGGGGCTCTGCTCTGAGAATACGGGCGTCTGCCACTCTGTTCGACTCGTGCTTCAGGATTACACAAGTACGTTCCTGGTGGGAACGAGAGTCTGGAAGGAAACTGGACGTAATGTGAAGGCCCCGGGGACCCAACAAACGGAAAGAGCACTTGGAAACACGTCAACAGGGAGACGGGCCAGTGTGGGGACGGGGCCACTTTGCAAAGCGCAACGCCCGGCTGCCCAGGCCGCTACAGACGACCAGGGCATCTTCCCTGTTGCACATGTGTGTGTGGTGGTGGGGGGGGGGGGGGCACTGAGAGCGTCCAGCCAGTCCCCACCGCCCTCCCCCGGCAGGACCAGCAGGTCTCAGGACCTCGACCACCCACCCCAGGCCCATAAACCTCCCTTCCGGAATCTCCAGTGGGAAGGGCCGGGGTGAGGAAACAGTTGGAAGGCTAAGATCACTCAAGGGCTGGCACTCCCCCTACATCCCAGCTCTGCGACATCCTGTAATCTGACCCCTCAAGCACGCTCCCTGGGGGGACACTGGGGGCGTGACCCCAAGGTTCTCCCCACTCAGCAACTTCTCTTCTTAATAGCACCCTTAATAATTTGGGAAGTCGACAAGGGCCAAATTAACACCAGAGACGACCTACACAAAGCTGACCCGAAGGAAATAAGCATGAGCCCCTCTTCTTCAGAGTTTTGAGGGCCCCGGGCAGCCTTCTTGCCCTGGAACACGCAATCAGAATCAAGAGAGACTTAAACCGGACTCGTGTTTGAGAACTCCAATATGTTTTTTTTTTTATTTAAAAAAAAATTTTTTTTAACATTTATTTATTTTTGAGACAGAGAGAGATAGAGCATGAACGGGGGAGGGGCAGAGAGAGAGGGAGACACAGAAACTGAAACAGGCTCCAGGCTCCGAGCTGTCAGCACAGAGCCCGACGCGGGGCTTGAACCCACAAACTGCGAGATCGTGACCTGAGCTGAAGTCGGACGCTTAGCCGACTGAGCCACCCAGGCGCCCTTCCAATGTCTGGAGAAGAAAAGAACATCTACATTAAACGTTTTGCATCAACCAACGACAGTGCGATTGGATCACGGTAATTCCCAGACAACGACAGGATTTATTCACAAAAGTGTCACAATACGTGGGAAGCAATATAGTCTGGTCATGACACACAGGCACGAAAATATTAAGCTTTTTTCTCTCCAACCCCACTGGTGTTTCTCTGTGTCCGTATTTATAACCTCGTTGAGAGACAACCCCAAGTCTAAATTTGAGGCACTTCCTGAATGGGAGGCCACCGCTCGCGGCCCTCTACCCCTGCGGGGGTCTGGGCTGGTCCTAGATCTGTACCGGTCCTGGATGTGGGCAGGTGCTGTACCTCTCACGCAGGACACCGGCTTCTGGGGCCCCGCGTGGTCTCTCCAGACTAGGGCTGCTGTCCACCCGCTGGGCCTGCCCACCTTGGTCTGCAGGTGCCTGGAGGGCCCCGTAAGAGAACTCTCCTCTGCCCCCCGCTGCAGAATTCGGCAATTGCTCTGGAGATTCTGCTCCTGCCCAGTTGTTCTTACCCTTCTGCCCGCTCCATGGGACACACTCTTTCCTCCAAAACCTCAGAGCAGTAAGCACTGGCCAGGCGATGGAGACACAGAGAGGAGCTGAGCAGCTCTCCGGGAGCTCCCGGCCAAGCCAGGGAGACACGCGTGTGACGGCTAGATCGCACCACAGTTAGATGACAGCAGAACCTCTCAGTTTCTTTTTTCCTTACTTTCACTGTTCATCTCCCCGTCAGACTCAAAGCTCCATGAAGATGGACGGTGTTGGTTTCGTTCTGTCTCCTCCCCTCCTAGCACATAGTAGGTGTTCGATGCGTACTCGTCCGACAGACAAATACTTCGCACACTTGTCATTCTTTGGGCTTACGTCACAAGTATTTCTCAGTCTAATTACATCCTCTTCGGTTTATTTCAATTTTTCTTTAATGTTTATTTACCTTTGAGAGAGAAACAGAGAGAGACAGAGCATAAGCAGGGGAGGGGGAGAGATAGAGGGAGACACAGAATCCGAAGCAGGCTCCGGGCTCTGAGCTGTCAGCACAGAGGGGCTCGAACTCACGAACCACGAGATCATGACCTGAGCCAAAGTCAGACGCTTAACTGACTGAGCCGCCCAGGCGCCCCTGAGTAAACGTCAGTTTTAATGACATCATTTTATTTCCTCAGTATTTTCCAAAGTGGCCTCAAGATAGGAATCGCCTAAAGCGTCTTTCTGAAATACAGATTCCTGGGCACCACCGCAGCCCGACCGCACCAGGATTTCCCAGGGACGGGCCCCAATCTGCAGGACGAGCCACACAGCAAGTGCCTGAGTGGCTGTTATCGTCATCAGGGAAATTCCAAATTCTAACAGATTTATCAGGGATTAATTTAACCTGCTTCTAAATTGGGTGATTTCTAGAAAACCTGCTTTTGGGTGGACGGTAGGATTTCTGTTGAGTGTGTCACAGGTGTATTTCTGGGCCAAAGGCTGCACACGGCTTCCAGCTGGGAAGCCGCCTGCTGCTCTTGGCCTCCCCCAGGGCCTCCCTCGCCATCCGGGGTCTCTGCCCATCTTGTAGGTGACTCTGTGTCTCCTTGTCTTGTCTCCTGCTGCTTTGGTTCTGGCTGAGACTGAACGTCTTCCTGTGTTTGATTACTAATCACATTTTCTCCTCTGAGAATTTTCTTTTTCTTTTTTAATTTTTAAAATTTTTTAATGTTTGTTTATTTTTGAGAGAGAGAGACAGAGAGAGAGAGAGCAGGGGAGGGGCAGAGAGAGAAGGAGACCCAGAATCTGAAGCAGGCTCCGGGCTCTGAGCTGTCAGCACAGAGCCTGACGCAGGGCTCGAACCCATGAACCGTGAGATCATGACCTGAGCCGAAGTCAGAAGTTCAACCAACTGAGCCACCCAGGCGCCCCAACTTGAGTTATTTTCAAACACAGGAGCTGCACAGGCACACGGACTCACACGCACACCTTATCCTCCTTTCCTCTGTCACTCCCCCTGTCTCTCCATGGAGAATATTTAAGCGTCTGCAGGCTGGCGGTCAGGGCTGGAGTCACAGGCATTGGGGGTAGGCGTTGGCAGCAGTAATAATGACAAAGGCCAGAGCCCCGAGGACCACATAGGAAGGAAGTACGAAAGAGAAGAAGTGGGAAACTGAGGCCCCAGGGCTCCATCATGCAGAGGCTGGGCACAGGGAGCTGGCCTGGGAGGCTGGCCGGAGATGTAGGAGGCAGGCCAGCAGCCTTGGTGTCCCGGGACACCGACAGGGGAAGGTGTGCAGAAGACGGGGTTCCAGGAAGAGGCCCTGTCCAAGAGCGGGCAGGCCTTTGCTTTTTCTTCTGCTTGTTCCACGGTTTGCTTGGTAGGTTTCGCATTTAACGTTTATTTTGAGGGGGGCAGAGAGACAGGGAGAGAGAGGGTGCAAAGCTGTCAGCACAGAGCCACACGCGGGGCTCGATCCCACAAACTGAGATCGTGACCCGAGCTGAAGTCAGACGCTCGACCGACTGAGCCGCCCAGGCGCCCGGTGGGTTTCGCATTTAACCGCCTGACCCGTCTGAGGTCCGCGGAGACGCGGCGCGGGGGGTGAGCCCCGACCGCCTCCAGCCTCCAGACGAAGGGGCGCTGGGGCATCTGCCTCTTGGTTTCCGGGTGAATCCGCACAGCTGGAACCTGCAGCTCCAAGTCCCGCTTCTCCCTCCCAGGTGTGCGACGTGGGGCCGCTGCTCCCCGCCGGCCTGCGGTGCCCAGGCTCGCCCTCACCACGGCTGCGGGGCTCTGACACGGGCACATTCGGACCGGCGCACGCACGGTAAGCGCTCAGTCAGCGCGGCAGAGAGCAGCGTGAGGCTCCACGGCAGGCTCCAAGGCACGGCTGGTGGCGCGGGCCGGCATCCGGGGGAGGCGCGGGGCCGAACGGGGTCCCCGGGGGACTCACGACGCCTCCCCCTGCGCCGAGCGGGCCGAAGGCCTGAAGTGCTTCCTCGGCTCCCGAGTGGCTGCCCACAGACGCTTGTCTGTGCATCCCGGCAGCCGTGAGCAGAGTGCGCAAAACCAGCGACGCGACCAGCCGCTCCAGCCTGCCGGACCCCGCATCCAGCCATAGGACCCAACAACCAGCCGCCGGACCCCGCAACCAGCCGCCGGACCCCACATCCAGCCGCCGGACCCCACACCCCGCCGCCGGACCCCTGTACCCAGCCTGCCGGACCCCGCATCCAGCCATAGGACCCAACAACCAGCCGCCGAACCCCGCATCCCAGCCGCCGGACCCCACACCCCGCCGCCGGACCCCTGTACCCAGCCTGCCGGACCCCGCATCCAGCCGTAGGACCCAACAACCAGCCGCCGAACCCCGCATCCCAGCCGCCGGACCCCACACCCCGCCGCCGGACCCCTGTACCCAGCCTGCCGGACCCCGCATCCAGCCATAGGACCCAACAACCAGCTGCCGAACCCCGCACCCAGCCGCCAGACCCCACAACCAGCCTGCCGGACCCCCGCACCCAGCCGCAGGACCCCACGACCAGCCGCCGGACCCCGCGACCAGCCGCCGGACCCCCACGCCCAGCCGCAGGACCCCACAACCAGCCTGCCGGACCCCCACACCCAGCCGCAGGACCCCACACCCAGCCGCCGGACCCCACACCCAGCCGCCGGACCCCGCAACCAGCCTGCCGGACCCCCGCACCCAGCCGCAGGACCCAACGACCAGCCGCCGGACCCCGCAACCAGCCGCCGGACCCCACAACCAGCCTGCCGGACCCCCACACCCAGCCGCAGGACCCCACACCCAGCCGCCGGACCCCGCGACCAGCCGCCGGACCCCACAACCAGCCTGCCGGACCCCCGCACCCAGCCGCCGGACCCCACGACCAGCCTGCCGGACCCCCACACCCAGCCGCAGGACCCCACAACCAGCCTGCCGGACCCCCGCACCCAGCCGCCGGACCCCACAACCAGCCTGCCGGACCCCCACACCCAGCCGCAGGACCCCACAACCAGCCGCCGGACCCCGCAACCAGCCGCCCCACCCCGCAACCGGGCACAGGACCCCGCAACCAGGCGCAGGACCCAGCAACCAGCCGCAAGATGCCACAACCAGCCCCTCGACCCCCGCAACCAGCTGGCTCCTGCCCACGGGGCCCCACCTCCAGACCCCGAAGTCTTTGCCTCTCCCCAGCCACAGTAGACAGCCCGGGGAAGAAATCTCCCAGACCCTCCTGTGGGTAGCTGTCGTCACGTCTGCAGACCGGCTCCCAGGCCTCCCCTGGGGTACAGATGTTCCCACAGCTGTCTTACACCTGCATGTACATCACCCCATGTTGCCGTGTCGGTACTCCCCAGTGGCACCGGTAGTGGACGATCTCCCTGAATAGCTTCCCCATGTCTGTCTTAACACGTCCTCCTTTCGGGCACTGGGTTGTTTTTGTTTGTGTGTTTTCCCCAATGTCAGATATACGGCAGTGCCCTGGGTTCTTCAATCCTGCCGAACTCTCCCCCTTTACCTTCCTCGGAGACGTTCTAAGGAAATGATCAAAGCAAAGCCACACTCAGATCAGGCAAGACCGTTCCCCCGGCCCCTTCTGGCCGCGTCCCTCCCCACGTGATGACGAGTCCCCAAAGGAGCCTGCCCACTTCAAGTCCACAGCCCTTCTTCCAGGGACCTGGGACCCTCCCAGGAGCCCCTGCCCCAGCGGCCCCGAGCTCATCTCCAGATGTGCGTTCTGGATCTCTCCTCCTGAGGTCCATTCTCACCAGCAGTAGGCACAGACGTGGACGTGAGGGGTGGCCGAGGCGCCCTGGGTCAGCGGCCCGAGTCTGCACGTGGGAGCCGGGCTGCCCACACGCAGCCACACGAGGTCGCTCCCGATGCCAGGTGACCCAGGAGCCGGGGACAGGATGGGCCTGGGGGCCAGAGTCTGAGAACTTCACACCCGAGCCTGGCCTTCTAAGTGCTGCGCAAGTCTGTCAGGAGCGAGGGCGGAACACGTCTCATTTGACGGTTGGTAAGCCTGCTTCCGACTCTACACTGCGGAAGCACCTGGCGGGTGAGGCCCCATCTCACTGGGGACCCTGGGCGTCCTCGGGAGTCCTGGCTCGGAGCTCGTCACCGTGTTTGCTGGCTCTGGCCCTTCTGCACTGCCACGCTGCTCTTCCCGCAAAGCACACCGGGTTACGATCTGCGCGTGTGCCGGGCAGCAGGGGTCCCAGGTGTCTATTCGGCAGGTGCGGAGCGATCCGCCAACACTGTTTTACGCTGCATTTCCCTCAGCACCTGCAAGAATAATAATAAAACCACCCTGCATCGAGCCCTTACTGTATGCCAGGCACTGTGATAGAACACTCTGCATTTTCTCATTTATTCCTCCCTGCGACCCTCCGAAGTAGGCACGTGTAGGCTCCCTGTTCTAGAGGTGAGGACAGTCAGAGGAATAATCAGTGCAGAAGACCTGCCTGCGCGGTTCCTTCTACCCCATTCGGACCCTCCTTTCTGTCTCTTGCTCTCCCCCCGGCCCCCACTCCCAACCCCTGAAACCTCCGCGGATGCGCCTGCCCTGGACGCGCCGTGTGGAGGGAACCGACGCCGTGTGCCGCCCTGCATCTGTTCTCTGTTGAAGCCCACCTACTCGCACCCCGCTTTGGAGACCCCATCTGCGTTCCCAGTGACGCCACTTTGCCCCCCGGGCCTTCTTGCTGACCAGGAGACACTGGGCGCGCGGGGCTCATCGGCGGGAAAAGCGCGCCTCCTGTCGGTGTTGGGTTAATGGGCTTGTGGATGACACCAAAACAGACAAAAGCGTTTGTACGGTTTGCGGACATTGATGAAAAGTCACAAAGCGGGTCAAAGGGGGGCGGGCTACAGACGCAGCTTCCGGGTCCCTTCGGACCGCGAGCACCAGGCCCAGGACTCCAGGAGCACTTCCCAAACACGAGGTTACACGTCACGCTTCTGTGCAGCCCTCCCAGCGCCCCTCAGACACCCTCAGGGTCCTGCTGTGCGCACCGGTGTTCTGGTACCTTCCACACTCACCAGCCCGTCTCTTTCCTCGTCCTTCGGCCCCCAGACGCTTTAACCTCTCTGCACAGCGGGGCCGTGGCCTGTGACCCGCACCAGGCGCACGCGGTCAGCTCCCATGGGGCAGGTGGAGGCTGCCCGGAGAACTTCCCCTGAGTAACAGCTGAGGGAGCGACACTGCGGCTCCGTGGCTCGGAGCCACGCCGTCTGGCCACGTGCGGCCACGTAAGATTCACCAACGGTCCACGCAGTCAAAAACGCAGGGCCTGTGTCGCGCTGGCCGCCTCTCAGGTGCTCGACGACCACCACACCGGACAGCATACAGCACAGGACATTTCCATCACCCCAGAGAGTGCCCTCAGGCAGTTCTGAGGCCAACTCCTCCCTTTACGGCTCGCGGCCGTGCTGTTAGGTGACTCCATGCCTCTCCCAGACAATCGGCCTCTCGTCGTATTCCCGTTACTCCCTTCTTGCGATTTATGAAGGGAAAGTCCCGCGTCTCACGCGATAAACCGTCTTTATTTACGCACGGCTGGGAAGGGGCCAAAAGCGAACGCTCAGCGAGCAGCGTGTGGGAACCACGAACGCCTGCCCGCAGGACGGGTGCTCCTCGAGCAAATGCGTTTCCTGCCGATTCCGGAACGCTCTCTGTTGGACCGCGGCTGCTCAGACCTTTGCGAGTGTGCTCGTTTCTGTCCCTGGGGCTTGAGGCTGAGCTCCGCTCCGCAGTCAGAGAGACAGAGATCTCTCCGCCTCCGCCCCCTGAGCCGGGGAGGGCTGTGCTCTGACGCTGCCCGACTCCCCCGCTTCCGCTTTGGAGACGACAAGCCGTGGCGGTGTGTGTGCTCGGGCCACCCTTGGGGCAATGACTGAGTCTCAGTAAACATTCCAGGCGGCCCACGGCCTCCCGGACGGCAGCTTCTGCGAATGGAAGACTTCACGTGGAGAAAGCTCTTGCAACTCCGCTCGAGAGCAGATACCGCGGAAGCCAAGAAGGGCCACAGTCTCAGGCTGGACAAGAGGAACGGCCACCTCCTGAGAGCATCTCACTCTGCTTAGGCATCGGGAAGAGCACACCGTAGGCGTGGGGGGGGGGGGCACGCTGGGGGGGCCCTGGGGGGGCCTCCCGTCCCGAGGAAGGGGGCAAAGACGGTGAGGAACCATCGTCCCGGCTGCCGCAACCACCTTCGAGGAGGCGTCTCCGGACAGAGGAATGAGGACCCAAGATACACCAACCACCAAGCTGAGACGACGACCAGGAGGATCTCACCCAATAAAGATGGAACGTGGCAGCAAAGGATTTATCTAGGAGCAAAAACGTTGTCAGAGTGAGTACGTAAGAGTTTCTGACCTCTACGAGCTCACTGTAAGGCAACCAGCACGACCAGAATATTAAAAGCAAGACTGTCAATGCTCACTAACGACGAGGGGTGAGTAGGAGTGGCTGACAGGGCCCTCTGTGCCTGGGCTCGTCAGCTGCACCCGCACAACACTGGACCCCAGGGCCGCCCTCCGGGGACCACCGGGAGACGGGGTCGGAGGACCGGGAGACGGGCGCCGGGCGTGCTGGGTCTGGAGAAGGAGTTTCAGGAGTACCGACGCATCTCTGCCAGTCTTTTAGGCCCTTCTAGAGGAGAGAGTAGATAAGCAATTCTATTTACACGGCTAATTGTTTGAAGGGTGCTGAGCAGAGAAAAGACACACTCCCACTCTCTTCTCAGCGCCCAGTGCGCCATACCGGGGGCGGGGGGTGCGGGGGGCACTGCTTATTAAATATCAGGCTCAGGGGCACGCAGCTTATAAGTGGCAGAGCTGGGACTCAAACCTGCACCTGCCTGACACCCGAGTCCCCTTCCTCCGGGAAGTCCCCCTGACTATGCCAGGAGCCCCCCGACGTCTGACCTTTCCTGTCAGGTCGCTCCCTGTGAACTCTTCTCCTCGCACCCCAAAGAACCCACACGGTTTCGACTTTTGCCTGCGCCCACAACACTAGCTGACCCCCGCCCAGCCCCCACGGCCACCTCTTCGCCCCCGTGTGCCGCTGGGCTGCCCGTTCTGGCTCACGTTCCTGAGAACGACTGAGCAGATCAACCGGCCTGGCCCGAACACCCACCAGCCTCAGGGTGGGCTGGGGGCGCCCGGAAAACACCAACGTGAACCGAGAAGTACCCGGAAGTCATCATCGGACCGTTCGACAGCGGGCGCCACACTCGGGGGGCCGGCACTCCGTCCCCGACTTCCTGGGAAAAACAGGTAAAGACCCAACGAACGGCTTCGGGTGCGGTGGGTGCCGCGGTGGAAGCAGGGGTAGGGGGCAGCGGTCCTGCGGGCACGTCAAGGACGGCGTCCGGAGGAACACGAGGGGCAGGCCACGTGGGGCAGACTCCCTTGGGACACGGAGCCTGCACTCCTCAGACGTGTCGACACGCGGGGCTGGCTGCTGCTGGTGGTGACGGCAAAGGTCAAACTGGCGGCCAACAAGGGGCGTGGGGAAGGAGAGGGACGGGCATTCAGCGTGGGGCTCGCGCTCGGGCTTGCTACTCGTTACGCTTGCTCGTTGGAACAAGGGCACAGACGCTGTGGGGAGGGAACTGCGACGGTGCCTGTCGATCGGCCGTGGCCAGGACACCCTCCGATCCGGTGACCCTCCTCCAGGACCGTGTCCTACGGAAGTGCCGGTCGCTCACCTCACTGCTCACGCCCTCGTTAATTTGTCTCTAACGGCAGAACACCGGAGACCATCTGATGCCTTCTGATAAGGGGAGACTTGACAAATTACCAACGATCCACACAGTGGACCAGGACAGAGCGGATAAGAAAGGAATGAATTAAATATACATGTATCAACGCGGAAAGATAACCACGATAGACTGAGGTTTCTTCAGTTGTAGGTTAGGATACATACAGGATCATCTCACTGCGTCCGTGTGTGTGTGTGTTTGCCCAGGGAAAGGTCTGGAAGTGTAGGTCTGACTCCACATAAGGGTTCACTGTGCACCGGGAGGGGGAGTAGAGGAGAAACAGGAGATTTTCACTGTTTACTGCACTAGCTTCTGAACTGCTTAAAAGGTCTGCGTCACACATGAAAACCTCTGTAATTTAAACATTTTTGAATGATGGGGCGCCTGGGCGGCTCAGTCGGTTGAGTGTCCGTCGGCCCAGGTCATGATCTCGCAGTTCAGTTTGTGAGTTCGAGCCCCGTGTCAGGCTCTGTGGTGACAGCTCGGAGCCTGGAGCCTGCTTTGGATTCTGTGTCTCCCTCTCTCTCTCTGCCCTTCTTCCACTCGTGCTCTGTCTCTCTCTCTCTCTCTCTCAGAAATAAACAAACATTAAAAATCTGTTTTAATTTTAAGGGGCTCCTGGGTGGCTCAGTCAGTTGAGCGTCCGACTTCGGCTCAGGTCATGATCTCACGGTTCGTGGGTTCGAGCCCCGCGTTGGGCTCTGTGCTGACAGTTCAGAGCCTGGAGCCTGCTTCCGATTCTGTGTCTCCATCTCTCTCTACCCTTCCCCCACTTATGGTCTCTCTCTCTCTCTCTCAAAAATAAATAAACATTAAAATTTTTTTTTAATTTGTCTTAATTTTTGAATGAAACGATTACCAAGAAGACATTGGCCTATAATTAGATGAAGTAAAATCTAATTAAATACCTGCTCCACTCCTTCTCCACAGGGCCCCCAACCAAAGGGACACATGTGCAGGCAGGAGCCACAGCAGGTGAGGCCACGCTCTGGTACCTCCCGCTGCTGGCCTGCAGTGAGTGGTGAGTGGGCCAAAGTCTGAAGTTTTAGGCCCCAAGATCCCCACCCTGAGAGATCTGATCGTCCTACTTAGGAACTGCGTCTGATCCCTTTCCTGGCCTGGGTCCATGCCACCGACTGTGTTCAAGCACACACACACACAAACACACACTCACATGTACGCACATGCACACACACCCATCCACGTGCACACACGTGTGCATGCACACGCACACATCCCACGTGCTGAGCAGGAGTCTCCCTGTGTCTCTGGCCCGTATCATTCTTGGGGCCCTGGTTCCCCCTTCTGACGCCGCACACGGACCCCTATTGGAATCGGCGTCTAGAACCCCAGCATTACTGAAACGGGCAAAGGACAGGGGCGCTCGCGCTATGCCAAGCACACGCCTCGTGACCCGCCCGGCACTACCTGTCTCCACCCCGTAAGAAGTGCCCAGGCATCTCCCGACAACACCGTATCTTCGGTTTCCTCCCGCAAGCACCCGGGCCTCCTTAGCGTGGGCCTGGGACTCCTTCGGCCCTGCCGGTGTAGGAGGGCCCTGCCTGCACGGTCTCCTTACTGGAGCCCTCGGGGCTAAATGGGAGGGGTCAGTGGAAGCACACTTGGGACCAATTAGGAAATGTCCACGTTAGTCTTCGTGTCTCTGCTTCATTCACTCTTAACTCTCCTGTGTCAACGCCTCCTGTCCGTGTCATGGCCTCTTTCTAGATCCGTCTCTGCTCTGGAACTGTTTTTAGCGAATAATTCAGCAGGACCCTTCAAAGCACACAAAGAAGAAAGGCCTGAAAACCACCAGTGACTTAAGTCACCTATCTCATTAGAACTTCAATCTAGTTCCAAAGTCGGCCTGGCTGACGGGAGCTCAAAGCCTCACTGAGTATTTATTTGTTCACGACGTTGACCCCCCCCCCCCCCCCCCCCCCCCCCCCGCACGGGCTCTCAGAAGCTTGGGCTGCAGCTCTCAGAATTCACACCCTTCTAGAGCCACCTCTGCAGCAAACTGGCGGGTCTGAAATGTGGCCAAAGGGGGAAATGACTACAAAGGCTTCTGAGCAGCCCAAACGAAACACAGTTCACCCACAGGAGCATTTTCCTCACCCATATTCAAAGGCAAGCCTCTCGGTCCACCTCACTCGGAGCCCCTGTGCTCTTACTCAACATGCAGCTCCAACACAATCAGAGGTAGGGTTTCTAAACTCATAGCAGATCAGAAGGAACAAACTAGAAGCGGACGGAGAATGTGCCAACAGCACAGGCTGGAAAGTGGCACCCAACGTGCCGGAAAGTCCCGACGGGAAAGATCGTGAACGAGGAGTCAGTGCGAAATCTGGGCCATCACGTTACAAGACAAATAGCCTTGCATCCCTCAAGGTCTTGAGGGCTCATTACAAGACCATACCATGCATCGATCCGGTCTTTCACCAAGTCCCTCCTCTACGTCAGGCTCTTTGCGAGCACATTAGTTAGCCATTGCTTTGGCCATTAGTTGCAAGGACCGCAAACAAAAGCGGTTGAACCAAGCCTGGCGGGGCAGGGGGGGGGAGGCAGTTTCTTCAACATAACAGGAAACCCGGAGGTAGGGAGTCCAAGACTGGGGTGGCTCTTGATTTCGTCGGTAACCTTCTATCTTTCTTGTTCACCATTCTTAGCACGTGGCTTCCAGCCTCAAAGTCACCTCGTGATCACAAGATGGCTGCTGCAATTCCAGTCATCACATCTAAATTCCAGTCATCAGGGAGGAGGAAAGGGAAGTGTTGGGGGCAGGGAGGCATACTTCCCATCTGAATTGACCTCTTTGAAACAGCTCTCATGGAAGGTTTACCTAATCTTGCTCATATCTCACTGACTGTTTCAATGTGCAAGGAGAAGGGGGAAAGGAGGGGTCCCAGGAAAGCCCCCGACAGCGCGGAGGTTCTGGGAGAAAGGAAGAAAACGAGAAAGAGGTGTCAGCAAGACAATCCTGACAGCCGGGCCCCACGGCTGATGTGGGGAGTCAGACACAACTCTGCCTTCAAGGAGCTCAGCCTTCAGGGAGAATCATTTCCTTCCAAAATGGTTAAAATAATAATTATGTCCCGAGACACAGACTTTCATCTCGATGAACAGACTCCGTAATTTAGGGCAACACTTTCCCAGAAGATTCTAGACTGCGGAGAATTTTGCTGAGTTTGTTTGTTGGTTTGCATTCCATAAGAATTACATTTCTGTCCACGAAGTCCGCTTGGGCGCTGCTCCCATCCACCAGCATTTATATTCCTCACAGGTCCGTGGCAAGACACGAGAGAGGTTACCGCTCACAGCAAATGCCACGGAGTGTCTCGGGCAGGAGGCGCAGGAGGCGTTGTCCCGTCTGTCCTCGCCCGTCCCCCTCAGGCCTGTCCCAGTAGAATCCAGGCTGCGGGTACCACGGCCGTGGCTCTTCCTCCGTGGCACCTGTGTTAAGGGAGGAATCTGCCCCAAGACAGGAGATCACGCGTTACGTGGCTGCAACTGCACACACGGGAGGGGACGCACTTTTCTGTCCTGTTCTGAGCAAATCTGACGTTTTCTTCGCTCAAGTGAATGCGGTAAAGTCCGATGGTTTTCTGCCTCAGGGGAGCGGGAGGATTTTCAGCTGGTTTCTTCTATCTGTGTGCCGGCCAGCGATGGCGATTTACCCCGAGTCCGCCAGGAAAGGAGGAGAGCCGCTCAGACTCCTCCCTGAGCCCGACCTGTGGGGCCAGCGGGCACCCACTCTGGCACCTTTCACCTCTGCTGCTCGCAGGCCCTGTCTGTGCTCGCGCTGCTGTGTAGGGCCAGCCTGCAGGCTTGGTGACGGGTGGGAGGGTCAGGGTGCGGGTGGCCCCGAGAGGGGGTGGAGCACCCTACACGGCCTCGGGGAGCACGAGCAGGGTCCAACCAGAGGCCCAGCCACTGCGTGCCCGGCCCCGTGGTCACCCACCCAGCCGAGAACATCCCTTCTGCAGGCACTAACCAGGCACGAGGACCTGTCCATTCAAGTCCCTGCCCTCATGGAGGGGAGAAGTACAAAGTCCAAGGGGGGCGGAGGGGGAGCTCCAGGAGAAGCCCCTAGTAGGGGTGATGGGAACAGAGGTTTTTCTGGAAGAGCGTCGCCAGAACAGAGCTCCGGGGGAGGGTCAGGGTAGGCGGGGCAGGGAGCGAGGCTGGCGGGGGCCCCCTAAGCCCTTCTGAGGCCCCCCTGAGGCCCTGAGCAAGGCTGGCGGGGGCCCCCTGAGCCCCCCCGAGCCCCTGAGCGAGGCTGGCGGGGGCCCCCTGAGCCCCCCAGCGAGGCTGGTGGGGGCTCCCTGAGCCCCTCTGAGCCCCCCCTGAGGCCCTGAGCAAGGCTGGCGGGGGCCCCCTGAGCCCCCCAGCGAGGCTGGTGGGGGCCCCCTGAGCCCCCGAGCCCCTGAGCGAGGCTGGCGGGGGCAGGTGTGAGGCGAGGCTGGGGAAGGCGGCAGCCAGGGTGACGGGGCTGCCCTGCAAGGGGGTGGGCCACACACGGGGACGGGCAGGGGTCTACGTGGCCGGGTGGAGGGTGGCTTGGCGAGGGCAGTGTGGGCACTGGCCCCGTGGCGGGGACACAGGCTGCCGGAGATACGAACTCCCGCCAGGGAGGCTGGGACAGGAGGACAGCCTGCTTCCGGGACTGGGTGGGCTCATCCCAGTCTCGTCCCGCTGGGAGGAGGGCAAGTTCAGAGTCTGACTGCGGGTGAGGTCCAGAGGATGAGCCATGGAGCCTCCCCCGACCAGCTCTGGGACACGAGGGCCCGGCGGCGCCCACGGCAGGTGCCGTCTCTCCTGCTGCGCCCGCAGGCCTGCCCCGGGGACGGTACGTGGGAGCGTCCCCTGGAGAGCACGACGTGCCTCCAGAGGGGACATTTTGACGGAGGCCCATCACCACTGGCAGCGGGGACACGTCACGTGCACACACGTGTGTTTTCAGAGCAGCCTGACGGGCACGGGGCAGGGGCAGTCGGCTCCCTGTGACCCACAGGGCATCGGGGGGTTACACGTGGCCAGTGGCTTTGCTCCCGCCGAGCCGGCCAGTTAGTGGCAGACACGGAACCGTGCTCTAGGTCTTCTGGTTCCTGCGCCGGGACCCGTGGTTACGGGGGGGCAGGTGAAGGCTCTGACCCCAGCCCCACGGCTCACCGACCTCCCCAAGCCCCTTCTCGGTGGTCTGTGGATGGAGGAGTGCGACGTCACCTGCTCGCGGGGACGCGGGGACGCGGGGACGCAGGGACGAGGCTCCAGTGGGGTCACACAAACCCGCGGCGTACTTGACACAGTGCCCGGCATGCGGAGCCACGCCGCAACCGTGGGCACTTAGTAGGGCGACCGCGGGCCCATCCATGGCGAGTGTGAGCGCGGGACGTGGGGCCCGGACGTCGGGGAGCCGGTCCACGGAACGTGGACTTCCACGGGGTGTTTTTCTTCGCCCCAGCATCCAAAGACCCGAGTTCATCCTCCCTCCCGAGCTCAACGCGAGCGAGGGTCTGGCCCCCAACTGGGGCCGCGGAAGCGTTTAGCGCCCACCCTCCTGGTGGGCTCAGCGACGCACGGCCCACACTCCCCGGCCCCGGGAGTCAGACCCTGTGGAGTCAGGCCCGGGAGTGGGGCCCACCCTGCCCTCTGCAGAGCCAGCGCTAAGGCGAGCGGAAGATCTGACTCAGCTCAGCCTCCCCATCCGTGTCCTCGGTCACATGTTTGTGGTTGGGACCACAGGCCCCAGTGACAATGACGTTTAGCCGTGAGCAACACAGCAGACAACCCCTCCGTTCCCTTTCTGGTGGGGTCCCGTAGGATTTCTTGAAATCCTGTTCGTGTGGTTGTGACGGACCAGACTCCATCAGTCGTGCAGTTCAAATGCGGACTTCTCTTTGAAAAACAAACAAACAAACAAAAAAAAAACCTGCCACAATTCAAAGTGAACTCTGTTTCTATAAAAAGGAAAAAAAAATAGTACTTTTTCAAAAAACCATAGCCCAAACTGGAACATTTAAATATGAGGCCGATATATAAATATGCACGCCCTCTCATAAAAATAGAGCAGCTGAGGCTTGTGTCTTTTCCCATTGCTGAATGTCACTGAAACCCCCCCTGCCAAAAGCCATCCTGTGGTGAGTAACCCCGACTCAACACGGGTCACACCTCCCCCTGGCCGCAGCGGACAATTTTCCATGGTGGCGGGGAGGGGGGGGGGGTGGAGCAGAGCTCAGAGCTGCCCGAGGAGCTCAGGGGCCACGGCTGGCTGCTGGGGAGTTACCCCCAAGGGCGTGTTTCTGTTACCTGGTGGGGAGGGGCACCGCCGACAGCCCAAGCCGAGCCGGAGGCCGGGCGGTGTCCTGGCGGGGACGGGCCGAGGGGCCACGGCCGCGTTCCCTCGGGGGGCAGCGTAGTGCGGGGGGCTGCTCCAGGTGGGGGCTAAGGAGGCCCCCCCCCCCCACTTGCAAGGAAGTGGCCGCACCCCGCAGGGGAAGGCTCGGACTCCGGTCCTCTGCCGACTCCACCTGTCCAAGTCCCTGTGCAGTGACGAGAAGGAGTGAATGACTCCTGCTCAGAGCCACCGGGCGGCCACGGGAGAGGGCTGGACCTGCTCTGGGCCCCGGGCAGCTGAGAACAGGGCCAGGGATGAAAAAAAGCGAAGGGAGCAGCTCGCCCCACGAGGAAAGTGAGGAAACACACAGGGCACGGACGCGGGATTGTCAAAGGGCCGGGAGACCGACTGAGAGAGCCCCTGTAGCCGGAGCGCCAACAACCTGAGCAACAGTCAGTGAAGCAGTATCGGATGAGACGCCGGGGCATAAAATAAATACCGCTGAGTCCATCCTGCTATCAGTAAGTGATGGGATAAAGCGATACTTTATTGAGAAGAGAAAAGAGAAAAAGAGAAGAGACAACTGTCCCACGCGGAAGGACTGCAAACGCTTCGTGTGCGTTCCCTGCCCTCGGGCAGGTGGACAGGACCCTCGGCCCCAGGCCCCTGATGGCGGCTGCGTGCTCCCCCCTCAGACACCACGGCGGGCGGAGGGGCAGGAAGGAGCGACCTCCCAGGGCAGCCTGACAGCTCTCCTCGGCCAGGTGGCCCGGCCAGGGTCGGCAGCCCGTGTGCCACTAACACCGATGGCATCTGAAGACAGTGCGACGGTGCCCGTGACCTTCCTCGCAGAGCCCAGAGCCCCGGTCTGATGGTGCATAACGCGTCCGGTAGATTCCGACAGAGGGGCGCATGCTGCAAAAGAGCGGACCCGCCGAGCCCACCAAAAACAAGGAGAGTCCGGGGAACTGTCACCACCAGGAGGAGAGGAGGCCCAAGGACTAAGGACTGGAATGTGGTGTCCGGGATGGGGTTCCGGAGCAGAGAAGAGACGCTAGGGGAAAACCTGCCAGTAAACTTGGACTTGAGTCAACAATAACGTGCCAGAATTGTTCCACGAATTCTAACAAATGTACCGCGATGGTGAGGTAAGCCGGCGATGATCAGAAGGGACAGTCTGTGGGGCAGCAGGGGAGTGCCCGGGAGCTCTCCCTTCTGTTCACTCACTTCTGTAAATACAAAACCATTCCGTTAAAAAAAAAAAAATGCAGTCCCTTAATTTAACAAGGAAGGTGGAGGAGGAGGACAAAAGAGCATTCTTGGGGCACCTGGGGGCTCAGTCAGTTAAGTGTCTGACTTCGGCTCAGGTGACGATCTCATGGTTCACGAGTTCGAGCCCCGCGTCGGGCTCTGCGCTGACAGCTCGGAGCCTGGAGCCTGCTTCGGATTCTGTGTCTCCCTCTCTCTCTGCCCCTCCCCAGCTCACGATCTCTCTCTCTCTCTCTCTCTCTCTCTTAAAAATAAATAAACATTTTGGGGCACCTGGGTGGCGCAGTCGGTTAAGCGTCCGACTTCAGCTCAGGTCATGATCTCGTGGTCCGTGAGTTCGAGCCCCATGTCGGGCTCTGGGCTGACAGCTCAGAGCCTGGAGCCTGCTTCCGATTCTGTGTCTCCCTCTCTCTCTCTGCCCCCCCCCCCCACCCCGTTCATGCTCTGTCTCTCTCTGTCTCAAAAATAAATAAACGTTAAAAAAATATATATAAATAAATAAACATTTAAAAAAACAAAAACGAAGAAGAGAGAATCCTTAGTGCCTCCATGAAGGGTTGGCCTGAGGGAGGGCATGGTCAGCACACAAGGTGGGGGGACCCCGCTGGGGGCAATGAGGCACCCTCACGCTCCGAGGCTTGTGGGGAAGTGAGCAAACTCCCGGGGGGAGTCCAGGAAAGGAGCCCACGCAGCGACCCAAGTGCACACCGTGTCGGTGCCCCTCGTGTACAACGTCAACCTGCGAGATGGGGAATTCCTGGCTCGTTAAACTCGACTCTGTAAAGGAAGACAATTTCTTTGCCCTTTATAACCACAGTAGCCTTCTGAGGAAGAGGCAGCCAGTCCTGTAAAGACCCTCTGTTCTCCAGCCACTTCTACGGCTGCAGATACGCAGGAGCGGAGTTGAGAAGGGGTGACCGGGAGAGAGAGGGAAGCGAATCAGCAAAGTGGCTGAGGCCGAGGGCTGCGTGGGCCGAAGGGCCGAAGGGCCGGGGACAGCCCTCCTGGCAGGTTGGCCAACGGGAACGTCACAGGGGAGGCTGTAAGTCGTCCGCGTGCGGCCCCCTGCGGGAACCGCTGGGTGGCCCACAGCTCCCCGAAGAAGCTCTGCTAACACGTGACGGCCCGGGACGTCCTGGGCCGCGCCACTGGCAGACAAACCAGGCTACGTGTGTGCCTGGGGATCACTCGGCTGGGGATATGGGAGCACCTGCGGGGCACAGAGCGGGAGACGGCGCTTCGGTCGGCGTGGGCAGCTGGCTGTGGGGAGGGAGGCCCCCTCGGGGTCTCGGGCGTCTGGGGAGCGTGGAGACTTCCACGTGTCCTTCCTGGAGGGTCTGCGTGGAACGGGCGTGGGAGCCTGCGTGTCCTAGGGGATGCCAGGGGCCAGGAGAGGCTCGCAGAGGTGACCCGGTCCCTGCGACCAGCGGGGACCAGGAGCACCGGGTGCGAGGAAGCGCGCCCAGGGCCCCCCCGGGGAAGACAGACAGGTGCCCGCAGCTCGCGGACACTCGAGTTCTCGACACAGGGGCTGCGCGGCCCAGGCCCTCAGCACACCTGGTTCCTCCCACAGGACAGCCGGCCCCGAAGAGCACGCCAGCCCACGGGGCCACGCCGTGCCCTCCACCCGGGGGTGCGTGGGCCCTGCTGTGCACAGTCGTGTCTCCTGGGTGACCATGAGCACAGCAGTCAGCCGCTCATGAGCACCCTCGGAAAACAGCTGTTTGTCTCCTTCCCGGCGGGTACTCGGTCCTGGAAATCAGTGCGCGGGTCCGCGGAGCGTGTGCGTGCTGGCGGGCCGGGAGTGGCACGCAGGGGAGGCAGCCACAGCCCTACTGCGGTCTCCGCCCCGCCCGCCCGCGCCTCCCTGCCTGGCTCAGAACGGCCCGCACAGGCCAGGCTTTCACGGAGAGCTGGCGGGGGTGGGAGACGCAGGGCCGCACACCCACCGATGCTCCCGCGGAGGGAGACTCATCTGGCGGTGGGGTGAAGGCCGGCGGGGGGGCTCTGGGGAGGAGGGGGTCGTGGAGCCTCCCGGCTGGGCTCCGGGGGCTGGAGGCAGGACGAGGAGGCTGAGGAGGCTCAGGGCCACCCGGGTGGGGAGGGAAGGAAAGAGGGCAGGGCTTAGGGGAGAGGGTCCCCGGGGGGCTGAGAAAGGGGGCATCTGGGGCGCTCGGAGCCAAGGACGAATCCAGGTGTGGTCTCGCCAGCCCCGGACACGCCCCATGGGCCAGTATCTGGGTCCCCCTGACGCTCAGGCCCCGTCTCCTCTCCAGTAGGACACTCTCCGGCTCCCTCTCATGGCTGCACGGGACGCCTGGCCAGGACCTGGTTCTGGGAGCCACACGGCTGTCAGCAGTCAGGCCCACTGAGGTCTCTCCCGAACCCTAATTCTGTCATCGCATATCTCACCTGGCCCTCAGGGAAACCGAACTGACAGTCAAAGCGAACCCTACAATAACCCTTCAAGAAGTGCCCCAACTTCCAACTCCCAAGCAAGGAGGGGCCCTGGGCTCCCACGTTGGCTGCTGGTGAGCACCGTCCCCCTGTCCCCTGCTCCAGGCGGGTCTCAGCAAGGCCACTTACAGCCCCTGTCCAGACCGTCACCTGCACACACAGCGGCCGCCCCAGCCCCCCACCCGGAGGGTCCACCAACCTGCACGCACAGTGCCCCTCCCAGCCCCCGACCCAGAGAGTCCCCACCAGCCCAATAACTCCACCTCATTACTCTTCCCAGGCCCAGGGTTCAGGCCACTTCCTTGCCTTCCCCATCCTGAAAACACAAAACCCTAACGGATCATCAGAAATTGACGGCTAGGGTTTTGCCGGCCATCGTCACCGCCCCCCAAAACCCAACCACTCACATTTGGATTTGAGTTAGCAATGAGGAAAGCTCAGGCAGGAGGGATACAATTGCTAGTCTCTGGCTACGATATATTCTAAATAATAAGTAACACGTAAGGTGTACCGATGTTAACGTGTATGTAGCACAGAACGCATAATATATAGTGTCTAATAGGTAACATACAATATGTTATATTTCTCAACAAACGGTCATGGCTATTAGTATTATTGCTATTACTTTAATTCAAATTATCAAATACATTATACCACCTGTCTTCGCAATAAGTTGTCCTAGAACAAGAGGAATCGCACCTTGCTGTCCAGCCTACTACCGGGTGCTGCTGGGAAAGACGTTCCGCACGCGGATCAGCGAGTCCCGGCCAACCGAGGCGTGCTTGGTCACCGCCCAGCCCAGCCCTCGCTCCCTCAGTGGAAGGGATGTGCGGGCACTGAAACCACAGCCCACAGGCCCGGTCCCACTGGATGTCCCGGTCTCACGCCCCCACACACCCCTGAAGCTCCACGGGTCCTGGAATTCCTCCAACGCTGTGGAGTGTGGGCACTGGGCACCACCTATTTCCTTAGATTTCAAGGGAAAACATCAAGACGTTCTCAGAAGCAAAAAAAAAAAAAAAAAAAAAAGGGCAGGGAGGGTTAGAGACGACCCCAATCCTGAGGTTAGAAAAAGTACAGAGGAGATAAGAACATATGGATAAAATTCTGACCGCTGAGTGTCCATCAGTCCCGGCTGGGGGGGGGGGGGGGGGGGAGGGGGGGGCGCAGAAGTGCCCATGGAGCCCCGCCACTGACCTTGACTCAATAAGGAAATGGGGGCCCAGAGCTGAGGGCGGCGGGCACATCTCAGCCCCAGGAGCCTCGACTCGCACGCGCTGTGTGGAGACCGCCGATGTCCGTAAACACACTTGAACAGCACGACGTTGAAGGAAGGGCACTCTGGTGCCCAGACGTGTCCTGTGTTACTCCACCAGTCCCCTGAAACCACAACTTGGGGGGGGTTTCGCTCATTTCTCACCACCACATACAGTGCTGCCCAGACCCTAGCAAAAACATCTTTGCCCATCTTTACTTCCTTGGGACGGACTCCAAACGGAAACACCGGACAGGCACGCGGATCGCGCTAAATGTCAAAGCCTGCCGGGCTGCTACGTTCCTTTCCAGAAAGGGGGCATCTTCCAATCCCACCGGCGACAGGGAATATGCCTGCTTCTCCCCACTCTCATCAAATGGGGTTTCTCATTCCGGCATGCTTCCAGGGTCTTGCCAAGGTCAGCAAGGCACATACCCTTTGATACTCTAACCCCACTTTTCAGAAATTACCCGAAGGAAACATTCACACACGGGTGTGCCCATATGAACACAGACCCACGACGGAATGTCTGAGTGACAAGCAGAGTGCGCCGTAGGGTCCCTTGAGCTGTTGGCTACGTGGTTCCCCCGCCCCCCGCCCTGTCGGCCTGCGCCCGTCCCTGCCGAGGACAGCCTTAGTCCTCAGACCATTGCCAGTATTAAGAGAATCCTAATGTTCTTCCCCACCCTCCAAACACCAGCGTCTCCCTGGAAGGCACCGGTGTTCCCTGGCCACGTCTGCTTTCCTGGGACAACCACCCTCAGAGCTTTGACTCTCCCTTCCCTGAGCTGGGCAGTCAGACCTGATCCCCAGCAAGTGGATCCTTCTTAAAAGTTTCTTTTTTTTTAGAGAGAGAGAGAGAGAGAGAGAGAGCAAGCAGGGGAGGGGCAGAGGGGCAGAGAGAGAATCCCAAGCAGGCTCAACGGTCAGCGCAGAGCCCAACACGGGGCTTGAACTCATGACCCCGGGACCATGACCTGAGCCGAAATCAGGAGTTGGACGCTCAACCCACTGAGCCACCCAGGTGCCCCCTTAAAAGCAACTTCTAACAGCTCACACCATGGCTCTAAGTCAGCAGAGCTTTCGAAGTCACCTCCAGGCAGCAAGGCTCTGGGCTCTCTGGCCCGTTCACCCTCCCCCGGCCCTCCCGCCTCCGTCCCCGAGACTCGCATCTCACGAGGGGGCATCCAGCCTGCAGACGAACCGCACCTGTGAACAGCCTCTGCCCCCCTCCTCCCCACCCAGACCCTGCCGCCCCCCTCCATCTGGGGAGAGACCTGGAATATTCAGAGAACGTGAGGACCTGAGGGATAGAGGGGAGGCGCCATGAATACAAGTTCATCTCTAGGGGGGCACCTGAGCCTCCTTTCCAGAAATGATCTTCGTCCACTCAGCCCAGTTTCACGTTCGTTTCCTTATGCTGTCCGATATTCCCACAAGTAGGAACCCATGTAGATGGGTCACAGAAGGGCTACTTACTTCCCGGGGATAAGGTGCCCGAGAATGAAACCCCTAGTTCAACCGGCTTTCTCTGCTGCAAGCCCTCAGCTGCCATCACATGGACTGAGGGCCGGGGAGGGTGCGTGCGGGATGGGACAGGGACAAGGGCCACCGTGTGTGGTCAGGGAGGCCCAGGCGGTAATGGGGGGTTAATGTTAAGCCTCTGGGACCGAGGGCAGGGGCCCCAGAAAGAAAGAAGCACACAGAGAGGGGGTCAAAACCCATTTTGCTCACATCAACACTTGACTTTGTGGGTCACATATGAACCCAGGATGGAAAAGGGGACTCTCCTCGTGTTCCTCTTCTCTCTCTTTCCTCTCGGCCCCCGACCCCACGTCTGTCTTTCCCCAGCTCTACTGAGGTATAACTGACACATAATGCCGTGTGAGCTGAAGGTGTGCGATATGAGGACTCGACAATACACACGTATTATAAAATCTTTGCCACAATAGGGGTAGTTAGCACATCCCTCACCTCAAATGATCTCCATTCTGTTGGGGTGGTGAGAACATTTCAAATCTACTCTCTTAGCCACTTTCGAGCGCACAACACAGTAGCGTTCGTCGCCGTCACCATGCTGTGCGTTAGCTGCCCGGAACCTACTCATCTGACACTGGAAGCCGGTACCCCTTGACCCACGTCTTCTTATCTGCCCCCGCCCCCAGCAGTGACCAATGATGAGTCCACTCTCTGCTTCGGGGAGTTCAGCACCTCTAGCTTCCACACACGCATTCAATCCTACGGGATTTGTCTTTCTCTGCCTTATTCCTGGAAACTCAATGCCCTCGAAGTCCATCCACGTCGACAAATGGCAGGATCTCCTCCTTGATGACACAACAATAATAGGTAACATATCTCACGTTTCTTCGCCCATCGGTTCCCGGGTGCACATGTAGGATCCTTCCCTCTCTTGTCTCCATATCTCAGCTACTGTAAACAGAGCTGCAACGGACATGGGGGTGCACATATTCTCTGCAATCAGTGCTTTCATTTTCTTCAAATAAACACCCAGAAGTGTGACTGCTGGATCATAAGGGCAGTTCCGTTTTTAATTTCTTGAGGCACCTGTGCTCCAGGGAGGCTGCCCCGGTTCGCGTTCCCACCCACAGCCAGGAGGCTCCCCTTTCTCCGCGTCCTCGCGTCCTCGCGTCCTCACCGGCACTTGCTGTCTCTTGTTTGGATTCTACCTTCCTAAGGGGTACAGGGTGACACCCCATTGTGGTTTTGATTTGCATTTCTCTGATTGGTGTTGTCGAGCACCTTTTCAGGCTTTTGTTGATCATCTGCATACTCTCTTTGGGAAAAGGTCTGTTCAGATCCTTTGCCCATTTTGAAGTCCGATGTTTATCTTTCCGCGATTGAGTTGTCGGAGTTCCTCATGTATTCTGGAAATCAACCTCTGATCAGATAGATGGTTTGCACACACTGTCTGCTGTTTGGTAGGCTGCCCTTTCGTTTCGTTGATGGTTTCCTTTGATGTGTAGGAACTTTCTAGTCTCACGAAGCAGCACTTACTTGGTTTTGCTTTTGTTTCATGTGCTTTTTGTGCCCTTTCCAAACCATCCTGGCCAAGACCAGGGTCAAGGAGCTTTCTTCCTATGTCTTCTTCTAGGAGTCTTACACTTTCGAGTCCTACATTTAACCCCTCAATCCAGTTCAAGTTAATTTTTTGTGAGTGGTATAGGACACCATGTTAACAGAATGAAAGATAAAGATCACACAATCATCTCAGTTGAAGCAGAAACAGCATTTGGCAAGACTGAACGTCCTTTCAGGATAAAAACTCTCAACAAAGTGGGTAGAGAAAGGACGCATCGGAGATCAGAGAGGAAGAAGGAAAATCATCTGTTTGCCGATGACGTGATCTTACGTGAGGAAAATCCTGAAGACTCTACCCAGTAACCGTCAGGACGGATAAATGTGGCGAAGCTGCGAGGGCACGACACCCACACACAACAATAAGCTGTGTTTCTACACACCAACAGTGAACTACCCGAAAAAGAAATAAAGAAACCAATGCCATTTACGACAGCATCAAAAACGATAACATCTTTAGGAACAAATTTAACCAAAAAGTGAGAGATCTTGGGGCACCTGGGTGCCTCAGTCGGCTGAGCGTCAGACTCTTCGTTTCGGTCCAGGTCATGATCTCACGGTTTCATGGGTTCAGGCTCTGAGTCGGGCTCTGCGCTGATAGGGTGGAGCCTGCTTGGGATTCTCTCTCTCTCTCTCTCTCTCTCTCTCTCTCTCTCTCTCTCTCTCTCTCCCCCTCCGTCCCTCCCCCCCCTCCTCTCTCTGCCCCTCCCTCATTGCACTGTCTCTGTCTCTATCAAAATAAATAATTAAACTTTAAAAACAAAAGTTAGAGATCTCTACACTGACCTCCGTAAGACAGTGATGAAAAAAACTGACAAAGACACAAATGGAAAGATAGCCAGTCTACACGGACTGGAAGAGTTAATATTGTTAGAATGTCCATCCTACCCGACGTCACCTATAGACCCGATGCATCTCGATCAAAATTCCAGGGGCGCCTGGGTGGCTCAGTCGGTCGAGCCTCCAACTTCAGCTCAGGTCACGATCTCGCGGTTTGTGAGTTCGAGCCCCGCGTCGGGCTCTGTGCTGACGGCTGGCTCAGGGCCTGGAGCCTGCCTGGGATTCTGTCTCCCTCTCTCTCTGCCCCCGTCCCGCTCACACTCTGTCTCTGTCTCTCTCAAACATAAATAAACATTAAAAAAAATTTTGTTTTTAAATTCCAATGGCATTTTCCACACAAATAGAACAAACAATCCTAAAACCTCTATGGAACCACAAAAGACCCTGAAGCGTCACAAGCAGTCTTGAGAAGGTACCAAGCACGAGGCATCACACTTCCTGAGTTCAAAATATATTACAAAGCTCTGGTAATCGAAATGGTAAGAACCTGGCACAGAAACAGACCCCTGGACCAGGGGACAGGATGGGGAGCCCGGAAAGAAACTCGTGCCTGAGTGGCCACCTGATGATTGTCAAGGGAGCCAAGAATATTCAGGGGGTTATTTGCATGCAAAAGAACGAGGCTGGACTCCAGTCTGGCTGGGTCTGAGAGAGACTGGGTGGGGGGGAGGCAGCCCTCACCCTCAGGGCTGGTGCGGCGGCCAGGGAACTCTCCTGAGATAAGCAGAGGGAGCCCCCAGCCCTCGACGAAGTGCTCTTTTCCCAAGTGGGGCGGGAGTGAGGGTTACGCCATGCCTTTCATGCCTGGGATAGTTAAGCTACAGATTTCAAAAAAAAAAGTTACAAAAGTTTTCTTTAATGTTTATAGGAGAGAGCGCGCGCGAGCAGGAGAGGGGCAGAGAGAGAGAGAGAGAGAGAGAGAGAGAGAGTGAGGAAACACAGAATCCAAAGCAGGCTCCTGTCAGCACAGAGCCCGACGCGGGGCTCGAACCCACAAACTGTGAGATCATGACCTGAGCCAAAGTCAGATGCTCAACTGAGCCGCCCAGGGGCCCCCAGATTTTTTTTATCATCATCACTATAAGCACTTGGTTCTTTCCTCACTGGCACAAAACGGGCTGGAGTCATTTGAATTCAGCTGTAAGAATGCGTTTCTGGAAGGGGAAACAGGAACCTTTTAGAACAGTGACCCCACTTAGTTTCAGAAGAGGAACCCGAGGTGCCGAGTTGAAACAATCTTCCACGGCCGCGCAGCTAATGACACACACAAAGCCTTGACTGCGCCCCGAGCCTGCCCGACCCGAGTCGGAGGTCCTGGCGCAACTGTGGCCTGTTGCGACCTCAGCACCGCCCTGACCACGGGGATCCCGTGGCCCTGCTGTCACTGTCCTCAGCTGTAGCCTCGGACCAGAAAGGCCGACTGACCCGGAAGCTAAGGCAACTAGGCTTGCGGGGTCCCCCACGGCTCTGCACTGTGGATGTGAAAATTTGTGTTTTCTTGGGGGACCCCTCAAGCATGAGCTGCAGACCCCACTAAGCTCTGTCTGCCTCTGCTGACCAGCAACCACGTGCAGGAGCTGAACCTCAGAAGTTCCAAAAGCATCTCCCACCGACTCTCACAAATCCCCACATGCGACTGTCTTTGGGACGAGGTACCGAGGAGCCTGGGCAAATCCAGACAGGGCTGTGGACACCGAGGGAGCAGCTCAGTGACCCCCGTGCCCGGGAGCAGCCGGTCCGCACACCCACCCTAAATCCCTTCCCTCCTAACTGGGGCGGGTAGGGACGGTTTCCCGTCTTCGTCCAGGACTGCCCATGGACTCGGAACCCCATCTGCACGACCCGTGCCCCTGAGGACCTTCTCCGTCCCAGCCGTGCGCTCACGGGACCAGAAGCTTCAGAGGAGGCAAGCAGGCCACGGACAGAGGCCCAGGGGGCCGGGAGGGACAGAGAGGAAGAGACGAGGGTACGTCGAAAGAGCTGGAGCTCAGAGATCACCGCAGGTTGTGGGCACCAGGACTAAGGGGGTGTGACCGAAGCGTCACCTGAAAATAAGGCGCGAAAACTGAGTGGTTTGAGGAAATACTCAGGAACAGAGCAGACAAGACGTGGTGGGTAGGCTGCATGGGTGAGGAAGCGAGTGGGGACGGAGGGATCACTTGGGTGGAGGGTGGTAGCCTGCACCGAGGTGGGAAAGGCCAGAGGAGGACCCAGCGTGGGGTGGGGGTGGGGGTGCCGGGTCAGCCGGGGACACTTTGACCCCGTGGGCCTTCTGGTAGGTACTGGGATGAACTGCCCGCTGGCTGAGGGACCCAGAGCAGTGACGGGCTGCGGACAGCAGCCATGCTAGGAAGCCCCTTCAAGGCCTCCCGAAGAGCTCCCACAAGGGACCCTTGGGAGAAGCAGCCAGAAGGGTCCCGGCCCCGGAGACCAGAGTGGAGGGTGACCAGGGCAGCGGAGGGAGATGTCCCCTCCCGTCCCCACCTCCCTCAGGCTGAGGCCAGACCAGCGTTGGGGCAAGAGGATGAGCTCTCGGGGGGACAGGGGACAGAAGGTGTAACCTGTGCCAGAGTCCTTTAAAAATTACAGTGACTGTGGAGCTTATAGATGTTTATGAGATGCCATCAAAGACCTGAAAAGAACGCACGCGGCTGCGACTGGGGGGTTTTCCAGCGACGCCCCCAGAGTTGAGACTGCTCAGTGAACCAGCTAAACACAGTTTTACACGCTTGCTACGGACAATGTTAGAAAACACGTGTCTGCAGAGAGATGGAAATAAACGCCGAGCGCGATCCCACCACCAAGGAAAAAGTATTATTGCTGCTTGTGTGAATAACGTTGCCGTTGCTAATGTGCCTCTTGTCACCGTTAGTCCTGCCGTCGCTTCAAACTTGCAGAGAAGTCCCAACGACGGTACGAGGGGCTCCCCAGGCGCCTCACCCGGATCTACTCTCCCTCTTCTCTGTCTCCCTATGAATGGAGACAGACCCACAGATATTGTTGCTGTTGCGTTAAATATATCCCGTGTGGTTGCGACTATTAAAATGACGATTCTAACAACATACTACTCTCATATAGACAGATATTTGTTTTCTGGACCGTTTGTGATTAAGCGGGAGGCCCCTTACCCCCTGAATGTTTCAGGGTCTGTTTCCCAAGAACAAGGTAGTTCTCTTATGTAACCATAGTGCCAACATCGACACCAATCTCTCGATATCTAGCCCACAGTCCATATTCAGACGACGTCAATTGTCCTAAAACTGTTCTCCACAGTAACCTGTTTTCCTGACTCAGCAGCCAGGCCAGCGGTCAGTGATTTCATAGGTGTCCCGCAGCTGGCAGGGCTGGGGGGGTGAGGGGAGGGTGTCACCCATCATGATCATGTTAATGGTCATGTTAATGATTCAGGTTATGCATTCTGGGGTACACATGCCCCAGGGGGGACGCGTGTTCCCAGTACACCCTTTCCTGATGCACGCGAAATGGGCTTATCCCCCCTCGGTGATGTTACCATTCATCACCTGGGGAAGGTCAGGAGTGCTCTAGAATTGGGGTTACACCGCATTGCTGTTTTTAAACTGTGTTTTCACTGAACAACCTATTACAGGTGTTTGGAATGCCTTAAATATTCTCACATGCCACCATTTTAATAGATAACTTACTTTTCCGTTATATGCACAGTATATTTACTTATTACAATTCCTATTGTTTTGCCAAATTTCAACGTTTTGCCAAATTTTTGCTGACATTAGCAATGTGGTGAACATTTTAATAGAAGATTCTTTATATACGTTAAAGATTATTTCCTGAGGGTAAATCCCTAGAAGCGGAATTGACAGTCAAGGGTTATACATATTTTTAAGGCTAAAATTGCCACTGAAGGGTCCTTGTCCTCAAAAGCATTTACACTCCCCATTACAGCACAGGAAAGTGTCTTCCTCACCGTCTGTCTCCCTACAACATCCCCCACACCGGGTTTTGTCATTTTCCAAAATCCTTTCTTGCTTCGGTTTCTGTTTCTTTAGTCAAAAAATTTGAACTTTTCTCCATTTATTTTGGGCCATGTATGCAACTTCTTTTCTTTAGCTTCCTAATCACATCCTTTGCTAGTTTTTCTGCTGAGTTTTCATCTTTTGTTATAATACATAGTTCTCGTTATTATTGTACAAACGATTTGTAAATTCGGTTTTGAGTTCTTCCTTGTTTTTTTCCCCCCCCTTAGTGTGTGTTTTTCTAAACTCCCAAACAGCATTTCCAGGGCTTTGTAAATAGAGTGCACTTGTACTCCTATTTGCAATTTGTTTGAACACGTCTGTAATTGCTCTGTCGGTAATTAATTTGTGGTGTTCTGGGTTGCGGTGAAAAGGCACGGTCTGCTGAGAGCACGGCTTAGTGGTGCGGACCGACGGCGCTGGGGTCAGGCCGACGTGGTGTTCAGCCTGTCTCCGCCGGGTGACTTTGGGTGGGCCCTTGATCGTCCCCTCTGGAAATGAGGAGATGATAACAGGGTTGAGGTGAGGACAGACTGGGACGCTGTGCCCAGCGCCTGCCCCTTGGCGCTCGGGAGGTGCTGGTCTCCGTGGCTGTTTTGTTACTGTGGCCCGGGCTCCTGAGGACCACGTTTGGGCCCGAGCCTCCAGGACGGAAGAAGAGGACCCGAAGAGCAGGCGTCTGACCGTGCTTCCACGGGTTCCCTCTTCCACGGTGCACAGACGTCAGTCCCTGGGTGACATTCAGCAGCCACCTAAGGTCCCTAGATGTATACTTGCAGGCCACTGGCCTGGAGCTTAAACCTGGGTCAAGAAGTACTCCCGAAGCACCGAGCGAACGATGAACTTGGACGACGCTGAGCCCCGTGCCTGGCACACAGTACAGGTGAGCATCCCTCCCCTGCTCCCCCGACTCCTCACGGACACAGCAGATGGTGGCAAAGAAGCACGAGCTGGCAAGCTGGTACATTTGGTTCTGCTCACCACCCGGCCCTGGTACCAAGCAAGCTGGGTGCCTGGGACTTCTGGTCTGGGGGTCAGCTTGCTCTCAAAGGGCCCCTCCACCTCGGACAGCCTGGAATTCTATCACGTGGAATCTGGCATCATTGCTCATCTCTGAAAGCTCACTCTTCAGACATCTGTACACCCACAGGGACCAAAACACGAGACAGCAGGTGCCCAAAGAAGGAATGCTCAGGGGTGTCGGGAAGGGCTCCCAACCCTCTACCTCTCGTAATCTGACCTGCTTTCCAGGTGCTCCCGCCCAGCCAAGTGCCCCCGGGGGCGCTCCAATCTGTCTGTGGCCCCTGGAAGGCAGGCTTCTTACTCACTTCTACGGGCTAATTACTTGTCAGACCAACTGCGCAGCTCTTGGTAGGAGGGGCTGAGTTCCTTCCAGCCTCGAGATGGAAAGCAAAAGAAAACAATGCGAGACCTTCCTGGATAACTGCACATTCACCACCACAAACGGTACCATCGCAAGGACAAATATGTAACATTTCAGAACTCGGGAAAATGGCCCAGCAGCGGCCCACACTAAGAATGGGAGTAATTTGGTCCTGCGGTCCAGCAGGGGAAAGAAACCCCAAGTTTCTAATTACCTAGCCACAATCCTATATTTTGATGTACAAGAGAGGCAACAGAGAAGCTCTCTTCTGGTCACAGACACGCTAAAGAGTCAAGAGACAAGCCTTCTGCCCAGACCACGGCTGGACACCGGCCCAGGCCGCCCCAGTTTCTCAGATGAACCCCCAGGAGCCGCCAGCAGCCCCCCCCCCTTCCCCCTCTGCCCGCCTTACAGGGGCATCAGCAACAACGTCCTCCTCAAAACGTACCCCTGCCTTTGGTGTCCTTCCTCACCAACAAGTACGGGGCCCTGCTCACCTGGTCTCCCATTCTGCCCGCCACTCCGTGCGTCCAGAAGCTCTCTGCTTCTCAGCCGTGTCAGCCGTGGCCGTGAGGTCAGTGAGGACAGCAGCAGCCGTGTCTGCTCTCTGCGTGTCAGCCGTGGCCGTGAGGTCAGTGAACATCTCGTCCGCTGTGGGGCTGCAACGGTAACAGAGTCCAGCTTCAATCCTTAGATTCCCAGGACACCACTGATGTCCCATTTCGAGCATCTGGCAGAGGCCTCAGCCCGGCCGGCCCGGCACGAAGGACACTCACTTCCTAAGAATGGCATTTGTGCCTGGGCAGGGCTCCGCTGGGTCCGTGTCCCTCGTCACCCCTGTGGGCCGCAGGATGCGCCCAGTGCCCGGAAGGGACAAAACCTTGTGGTATTTCCTGTCCCGGATCTGGGAGCTACCGTCACCCTCCCTTCCCAACAACACACACGGAAACACTATAGCCCTGCTCCCCGCCAGCCGGGGTTTTACTGGTCATTCCTTTTATCCTCGGGATGCACGGACAGGACAGTGGAACAGAGGCTGCAGGGCACGGTGAAGAGCAAAGGAGAAGAAATTTGGGATGAGGGAACGAGGGATCCCCTCTTGCTGGGATGGCTTGCCTCTCAACACCACCGACATGTGACGCAGTCTGAATGTGACTTTTGTCCCATCTCAACAATGACAAATCATAAGAAAAAAAAAAGTTGGTCAGAAAGCATAGAAAGGAAAAACGTCTTAACCCTACAGCCTAATGACACAGTTCCCATCCCTGGCCCAGCGTCCCCTCCGGCTGTGGGCCATCCCGGGTCCCCCGTCTTGTGGTTCCCCAGCTCCTCTCCTAACAAAACCCGACCGGATCTTGAAGAGGGGAAACTGAGGGAGCCGAACCGAGGTGGAAAAGGGGCAGAGAGAAAAGGAAGAGACCTCAAAGAGGGGGAGGGGCGAGGGACCCAAAGGCCCATCCAGAGCTGGATTCAGAGACAGCCTTCTCCGGTGGGCGCTGAGCTGAGGGACAGAGACAAACACTGGGCTCCTGCGTAGCCTGGGGACGTGAGAGCTGGAAAGAGCAGAGGTAATGGGGAGAGGGAGCTGGGAGGGGAGGTGGCAGGTTCTCCTCGACCACCTTCCAAGGACCCCAGGGAAGATCTGGGGACACCTTTCGAAACTTGACCCCTCGTTCCCCAATATCTGTTTCTGGTTCAGGACCCTCATCACTAACCACCTCCAGGAAGTCTACGAAAGGACGTCCTGGTGACCTCCATGTCCGAGCTCCTGGAAGGCAGTCCCACATCAGTCCCCGGGGCCATCGGGGCCACCGTCTCTTCAGGAGTGACCCGGGGTTTTGTGGCATTGGGCTGGAGGTGCAATGGCCCAGGGGAGATTTTGTTAAGTCCACCGCGGCTGTTGGGACAGAACACCACAGGCAAGGGGCTCAGGTGACAGTCTACACCTCGGGGTTCCGCGAGTGACAGCTGGCACCTCCGGGTTCTGGAAGCCGGAAGGTCCGGGATAAGGTGTCTGCTGAGTCCCGCTCGCCGCCCCTCTGGCTGTGCCCCCACGTGGGACCCTGCCCCCCCCCCACCCCGGGCTCTCTGGGGTCTCTATTAGAAGGGCACTAACCCCAGTCCTGCAGGCTCCACCCATGTGACCCCATGTCCTCCCGGGGCGCCACCTCGGAACCACCCCACCGGGAAGTAGGTTTCAACCTGGGAATCTGGGGGCACAGCACGCTCCGCGTCGTCTACACAAGCGGAGGTAGCCCTCGGTGAGCGCGGGGGGAGGGAAGGGCCCCGACAGCGCGCTGGGCCTGCGCTTGCGGCTCCGCGTAGGCTTGCGGCTCCGCGTGCCCCCGACGCCACGCCGCGGACCCGGGGTACGACCGCCTTTTACCTACCAGGGAGGCCAGGTGCCCCAAGCCCATCCAGCTCGCAAGCGGCCGCCTCAGGACCCGGACGCTGAGCTCTCCGACCCCAGGGTCCAGTACTAATCGCTCTGACACCCAACAGCCCGGCCCTGCATCCGCGTCCGGGTGAGACAGAGGAGGATGCCCAGGTTCGCAGCTTTGCAATCGGGGGTGAAACCCCGAGCTTACGCCGCAGGTGATTGGAGGAGTTTGACCGAGCATCCCTACCTCTTGGCTTCCCATTGGCTGCTGTTTCGCTGCACCCTCCTCTTCCGGCCCCTTCCTGAGAGGCCGGCCCAAGGCTCCAGAGCTTTGATTGGATGGGCAGGGAGGGGCAGGGTTGAGGGATCGACACGCCCACCAAATGGGCAGGGCATCGTGGAGCCCCACCCCTTGGCAGCCGCCTGCGGGGTGGTATGTCCCGGATTTTCCCAGATGTGGCACTGAAGTCCCGCATCCTGCAGGTCAGGACGCGGGCCCTGGGCTCTCCCGGCCTGGAAGGCAGGTGCTTGCACCCCTGCGCCGGCACATGGGAATCCTGACGCCAGAAGCTGCCCCTGGGGCCCTGCAGCGCCCTCACGCCAGAGAGGACTGGGCCTCCTGGGCCAGATCTTCCGCCCAGCTTGGCGCATCACCCGACTGTCCCCAGTTTCGTCGTGTTCTTCGCGTTTCTCAGGTAGTGGTTATCAAAGAAAGTGGAGTGTCTGGGGAGTCGTTAGGAACGCAAATCCCCAGACCCCACCCCAGACTCACTGAGTCGGGAACCCTGGGGCCGGGACCGGTTCAAGAATCTCCAACACTGAACTGTGACTTTCCACCTTTCTTCCGAGGTCCAGCGTGGGACCAGCAGCCGTGGGAATGGGCTATGGTCCCGAGGCCCTGGGCATCCAGAGAGCACGGCCTAAGCTGGAGAGAGCGGAGGCAGGGAGCTCATTCTCCAAAGGACGAGTCTGTTTAATGGTCACCGTTGGAGGTAGAGTGGAGAGTGTTGGACAACAGGACATGGCTGAAACCACATGTAGTGGGAGGGGAGAGCAAGCAGGCGGCGGGCAGGGGCGGAGGGGGGAGCCTGTCTTCAGAGACCACATTCCACCCCAGCCAGGCCTGCCTCTGCCTGGTTCACTGTGTTTCCAGACCTCCCGAGGCAGCCGTCTTCAGGATCGGCATCACCTGACCAAACTGACCACCGGGAAAAATTCCTGAAAGCAGTTTGCCCCAAAAGATCAATATTTACTTTCTAACGAGCAGTGTTCGAGGAGATCCTCCCTCAGTCTGACCGCGGCCCCATCACTCACCTGTGCCCACAGCAGGCCTTCTGCTCCGTCAACGGCTGCATCCAGCTGATTTTATGGTTGTGATAACCTGGGTGCCCTGAGGCACTGCCACGTTAAGACTGAGGCCTCCGGGCAACAGTCAGCCTGGCCGGGTCCCATCCAGGGTGATTTGGCCGCCCAGGGAACATTTGACAAAGTCTGGAGACATTTTTGCTTGGCGCAACTGAGGGATCTACTGGCATCTAGTGGGCAGAGGCCATCCTACCATGAATAGGATAGATGCTCCCCCCCCCCACCGCAACAAAGAGTCATCTGGCCCCCAAATGTCTCTAGTGCTGAGCTGGAAACCTGCCCCAGGGCCTCCTCTCCATTATCAATCTCCGTCGCCTCCTTGGCAGGGGAGGCCCCGATGATACGTCTGGGGAAACCAGCTCATGTATTTCCCAGCTGCACTCACTGACTGCTCACTTATATATCGATTTATCACGACAAGGAGTATAAAAGAGGGGTGGGGGTGCTTGGGTGGCTCAGCCGGTTAAGCATCTGACTTCAGCTCAGGTCATGATCTCACAGTTCGTGAGTTTGAGCCCAGCATCAGGCTCTGTGCTGACAGCTCGGAGCCTGCTTCAGATTCTCTGTCCCCTCTCTCTCTGTCCCTCCTCAGCTTGTTCTCTCTCTCTCTCTCTCTATCTCAAAATAAATAAATAAACTTATTTAAAAAAAGAGTGATGTATCAGACATGTGGAGGAATGAGAATTTTCTCAGGCTTTATTTAATTTTAATTTCAGAAAAAGAGAGAGAGAGAATCTTAAGCAGACTCCGTGCTCAGCCTGGAGCCCGAACCGGGGCTGGATTCCAGGACCCTGGGATCGTGACCTGAGCCAGAATCCAGAGTCGGATGCTCAGCTGACTGAGCCACCCAGGTGCCCTGAATTTTCTCAGGTTTCAAGTAACCAAAGAAAACACGAACAGAATTAACAGCAGAGATGTTAATCTTTTAGAAGCGAAATATAACCAAACTAAATGTAAAGGGAGAAAGTTGATTGCAAAAACATATTTACATTAGAAGTGATTATGGATTCAGGGAACCTGGGTGGCTCAGTCGGTGAAGCCTCCAACTCTGATTTCAGCTCAGGTCATGATCTCACACTTCATGAGACTGAGCCCCACGTTGGGCTCTGTGTTGACTGCGTAGAACCTGCTTGGGATTCTCTCTCCTCTCTCTCTGTGCCTCTCCCCTGCTTGTGTGTGCACCCTGTCTCTCTCAAAATAAATAAATAACTTAAGAAAAAGGAGTGGTTATGGGTTCAAATCTATGCAATTCGTGCAAATATGACTGGAAAAACAAAACAAAACAAAAAAACAAAAACACAACTAAAGCTCGAGAGAGAGAGAGAGAGAGAGAAGTGGTCTTTAGTCTAACACTACCTTCTACCGTTTACCGGGCCCTTACTATGTGCCCGGAGCTGTGCTAAGCCCTTGGTATATTTTATCTCATTTCATCCCCACAACAGCACGTGAGCGACACGCTCATGATTTCCATTTGCACAGATGTCGAACCAAAGTGCTCGGAGGTCGGGGGAAGCGTCCCAGGCTCCCATAGCTGGTAAAAGGCAGAGTCAGGATTGAAGTCCAGATCTGCCTCATTAAGTCCAGTTCTCACTAGCAAACAGATGGTAAAAAGTCAAAACACTTGGATGAGGGGCAAGGTGGCGTCCCACCGAAGCCCTGGGACGGTATGACTCGGGACGTGGGACCCACACAGGGAAGCACAGCCGTGACTGTTCGCTGGCCAAGCTCGCCGGCCTGGAGGGATGCGGATTTCTGCTCGTGGGGCAGGTGGAGGGAGGGGCGAGCTGGAGGAGGCCGCCCTGTCGGAAGGAAGCCTGTGACATTCTGCCGTCCTGCCTCCTTCGGGACGAAGAGCAGGAGAAGTCCGCGCCCTCCCTGTCATCTCTTTGCTCCGTGCCGTGGTCCTGTATCCCGGCTCTGCCTCTCACACACGTTCTGACTCACACAAGCCCCTGGAACGCTCATTTCCCGGCTCGGCTCCGTCCACACCGGCACCGGCCTCGTCGCCCTCCTGCGGAACACACGCACGTGTTCACTAAAGGCCTGGCGGGTGCCAGGGACTCCGTGAGTATTTGGCTTTTACCCTTCCCTGATTTTTATCCTGGCAACAAGTTAGCGGGGGAAACACCGTTTCATACGACGAGGGCCACCTTGATGGGGTCTTAACTGCTCTCACGCCTCTCCCATGGGGCCAAATGGCTGGGGCTGGCCGCTGGTGCCCCGCCCGCGAGGGCCAAGCCAGGGCAGGCAGGGCAATATGGCAGGGCACCACCAGAGGGGGGCAGAGAGCCGGGATCCAGGGCCCGGCCTGGGATGGGTCGGCATGCCTGCACGCCCGAGCAGGAACACCCAAGGGGCACACAGAGGCTCTGCGAGACCCTCCCCGGCTCCGTCACGAGTCAGGAGCTGGTGCCACCAGACTGAAGACTCCAGAGGCAGACATCTAGGTGAGGACGAGCCCAGGATGGCTCTTTGGTCAAAAAGGAAGTAGCTCTATGGAGTCCAGAAGGAACCTTCCAGAGGGGGCCTGATCCTAACCACTGCTACTCACTGAATGTGCTGCTATTAAGAGGATGTGGTTTGGGGGACCTTAAACCAATACTCTCTCTTTTTTTTTTTTTTTTAATTTTTTAACGTTTATTTATTATTGAGAGACAGAGACACAGAGCATGAGCAGGGGAGGAGCCGAGAGATGGAGAGACACAGAATCCGAAGCAGGGTCCAGGCTCTGAGCCGTCAGCACAGAGCCCGACGCGGGGCTCGAACTCACGAACCGCGAGATCGTGACCCGAGCCGAAGTCGGACGCTCAACCGACTGAGGCCCCCAGGCGCCCCAAACCAATTCTTATTTGTGGAAATATGTAAAGCCAAACCTGATAGATTGAGGTCCACAGAATGTGTTCTGGAATGTGGGGAGGATACCCCTAGTAGTCATGGGGTGTGGGACCCGGGCAGGGACGAGGAGATGGTGTGCCAGGAAACTTCCAGACAGGAAGAGGACACTTGATAGGCCCGGGAAGGAAGGGAGACAGAGGAGAAGCCACGGCTTCCCGGCTCCAGCCCAACCCCAGGGTGTGGCAGGGTCGGTGTTGAAATGGGCTGAGGCTGGCGCGCTCTGCCTCTGGGGCTGCAGCTCTGGGGACAGCCTCCCTCGCGGGGAACCTGTCACGTTTACATGGAACAGTCAGGCCGAGTGAAAACGCAGGGCGGTGAGGTAAGGTAGAGACGAGGCCCGAGGTGGGGCTGCCCGGCTCTCCCCCAGCCTACAGACGACCACAGTGCCAGCGGATTAGAACCTCGGGTTGAGACCCAGCAACCTGGCCTGGTAAGGGGTGAGGGGACCCCACCACAGAGGCCACAGAGCGCACATCTTAGTAGGGGCCAGGTGGAGGGTGTGTCTGACGCTCAGAAGCCGTGCAGAACCACGGAGAGTTGGGGTAGGGGCAAGCCAGTGACCAAAACAGAAGACAAACTTGAAGTTAATCGCCAAACCTGGGAGACAGAAGCCGAAGTAGCCCGCGGACCAAGCATCCCCACCTGTGCCGCTACCGTCCTCTCCGATTCTCGGGTACCCGCGTCCTCCCTCACGGCAGCCATGTTGCCTCCAGCCGAGCCACAGGGCCTTTGCACATCCCCTCTCTTCCCTTCAAACTCGGTTTGTTGGGTCTTCCTGGCTCAGCCACCCGCCCCTCTTCCATACTCTCCTTTATGGCACTTGTCATTTGGTTTGCTTGTCCTTTTACACTCATCCTGGCAGCTTTCGGACTGACACCTGCCTCCCCCACAGATTAGGAGCTCCAGAGAGGAAGGGACTGTTTCCACCGTCACCGCACGCCCAGCACCCAGCACAGACAGCAGCAAACCAGCGTACTTGAATGACCGGAGAAACGAACCAACTGCCCAACGAGAGGATGGAGGAAGGACCCGCCGGAGTTTGTCTCTGCGGCAACAGGGTCTCCACGTTCAGGAGAAGAGTCCGAGGCAGGAAGGAAGCCGCGTCCAGCCCCGAAGGTCGGGGGAGCGGGCGCTGCCCTCACTGAAGGACCTGGACCTCTCCCCACATCACACTTGCTTTTCCTTGACCTCAACGTCACAGGAGCATTTTCTTTTTCTTTTTCACGGGACCTTGGTCTGGTTCTTTACTTTCCATTATGCAAATGTTCAGCAGGTGAGGAAGGGCAGGACAACACCCTGCGGAGAGGATAAACCACAGTTGGCCACGCCGATCTCGAGTCAGACACTGCGATTTGCACGTCTAGGAAACCAGGCCACGGCCCTGCGGAAGCCAAAACACCGTCACCACGGCACACAAGACGAGCGCCGACTTCTTCATCCCCTGATACGCCGGCTGCGCCCAGGCTTCCCCCGGAGTCTCCAGCACGTGTCCTGCACTTGGTCTCCTGGATCCAGGATCCAATCGGAGTCTGCGCACGGAGCGGCGTGGTTTGAAAACCATCTCGAACGGCCTCACTCAGACCACGTGTTTAGCCACGGGGAGCGTGGGGAGCGCCGGCCGCCTCCCGTTCACGCCGGGCACCCTCGGTCCCGCCCACAGCTGCCTCGCCCTGGACGGCGCGTGCGTCCAGGAACGAATAGCCCTGCGGACGCGGGCTCCCCGTACGTTCCAGAAGCCCGAGGCAGCCCCACGAGGGGGCGAGGCCACGCGCTTCGGAGGAGCAGACGATGAGCCACAGGGAAAGTATTTGCCTTCTCTCAACATTGCCAAGCCTGCCGGGAAATTCTGCCACCGCTCAGGACGCTGGGCACTGTCCCCGGCGGGTCTCAGGAGGCAGCCCCGAGGTGGCCCTGGAAAAGCCGTCCACTTGGGCGGCGAAATCCGTCCTGCACTCTTGGCCACAATGCAAGAGGCACGCGTCACCAAAGTGCTCAGGGGTAGCGCCTGGGGCACACGCGTGACTTTGTGTCTTGATGGGAATGTTGTGGTCTTCACGTTGTCTTGTCTTGGGACAAATAGGACCGTGGATCACAGGACCCCACTGGGGTCCGCACACTTCACTGTTGTGGGGCCTGCCCCCTGATCCCCAGCCTCTACCTGCCAGACGACAGCAGCATCTCCACACATTGGGCCCCATCATCCTCCGTGGAGTCCTGTGCTGGGTCCTCCCACAAGACACTGGTTTGAAAAGTCGGGAAAGTTCCAGAACCATGTACACCCACTAAGAGTTTCAAGCTTGGGGAGAACCTCAAACCAGGCGTTTCAGCGGTGCCTGCGAGAGCGCCTGCTCGCGGGTGCAGAGACAGACGCCCAGCGGCCAGGTCCCTCCCATGTCCCGCGGTGTCCCGCCATCGTGCCGGGGAGGCTGCGCCAGACCCTGGCCTCACGGGCCGCGGGAAGGGACACCGTCGCGCAGACGCCTGACGGGGCCGTTTCCTCCCGGCAGCGCTGGTGTGGTGCCCGGTGCCCGCAGGCGCCCTCGAGGGGCCCAGTGGGATCTCCCCCTCCTCCTTCCTGTTCACGCCCCCCCCCCCCCGGGGTGGTGACTAAGGGACCAGGGGGAGCGGGGGGGGGGGGGGGGGGCGGACAGCCCACCTGTAAGAAGAAGGCGTGGTGGGGCACCTGGGGGGTTCAGTTGGTGAAGCCTCCCTCTTTTGATTTGGGCTCAGGTCATGATCTCAGGGCTCGTGAGTTCGAGCCCTGCGTCAGGTTCTGTGCTGACAGAGCAGAGCCTGCTCGGGATTCTTTCTCTCTCTCTCTCTCTCTCTCTCTCTCAAAATAAACTTAAGAAGAAGAGGAAGAAGAAGAAGGAGGAGGAGGAGAAGGAGGAGGGGAGGCAATGAAAGGACGAGGCTGGAGGGACCAGGGGAAACTCTGAGGAGGTCAAGGGCAAGCAGCTCGGGTCACTCTGCTGGGGGAGCAGGTAGAGGCCCCTGGTGGCCTGCAGAGCAGAGGGCTCACGCGTCCTGGCCTGGACATGCCCAAGGGCCCCAGTCTCAGCAGAGGCTTTTCTGACCCCCGGTAGGTCAGGGCCTTGGGCCTGAAGTCTTTTCCTCAAAGGCACTTACCCTCGATGGCTGGACCGTCTTCCTCCCCGACCGGGGACGTTCCGTTTCGCTGCCAGGCACCCGGCCCGGGGCTGGAGCTCAGAAGATGTTTCTTTGTTGAAGGGATCTCCCTCCGGATCCTTCACTCTCAGTGGACCCCCTCCCTCTCCCTCTCGGCCCACAGCCCACAGCCTGGAGTCCTTTAGAGGCGGACTCCTTGGAGCTCAGTCCCCTTCAGCACACACCCGGCTGGCCTCTCACGGTGGAAACGGGCACCGGTCCCTCCGTGGCCACCGGGGCCGCCCCGGGAACACCCGGGGCCACCCGGGGCAGATCCCAGGGCGGGTATAGCGCGTCCTTCTGCCGAAACCAGATTGGGTGGGTTTCCTGGAAGCAATGTGTTTCTGATGAAGGAGGACAAAGTGTCCTGTTTCTCCGCAGCCTGGTCTTCCTAGTCTGGTGGAAGGCGCCCGGCTAGCTGTGCTTCTGTGCGTTTTCCGCCCTCCTGACCCCGCCAGGGAAACCGCACGCAGACGCCCGTGCGGTGCCGGGTGAGCACAGCCGCTCAGGGACTAGCCCCACGCCCGATGCTTCGGGCGGCGTCTGTAAATGGGAAACATGACCAGTACATACTTTGTTCCATCAGGCGGCGGGCTCGCCTGGCGTTTGCAAGCTTGCGGTCTGGTTCCCCGGGTTCAAATCTCAGCGCCGCCCCCTGCTGGCTGCGGGGCCTTGGGCGGCTGGCTTCACCTCCCCGCATCTAGTTTCCTCATCTGTAAGATGAGTAGGGGCCTTAGACAAGTGTCAGGAGGCGTGCGAATGCCTGGCACAGAGTAAATTATTAACGCTTCTGGAGGATTAATTGTAAATTGCTGGGCACGGCGCCCGGCACCTAAGGGCTCAGCGCACGGCCTCTGCTATTATTGTAACGAGTTCTCTGCCGAGAGCTAGGGCAGCCGGGGCTCTCCGAGTCAACCTGTTTGTGCCACGGGCGGTAGTGTAATTTTTGGTCCCACTCAAGCCGGTCTTCACCTCCTCAGCCCCTTGATCTGGCTGCCTCCACCACAGGTACGTGCAAGATTCGAGGCGGCCGAACGGGAGACCCAGGGTTTGCGCACGAGTTACTATTTCTCACTCCAGTTTGAAAAGTGCAACCGCACAGCTGGAGATAAACGGAGAAAAAGCAGTAGTGAAATAGTCAATAATGCTGGCCTGTCCTCGACTCAAAGCGGGAGTGTACTTTTCAGTTGACCGTGAGAAGTTGGAAGTTACAGGCAGGTTGGGACCGTTTTCCTCTTTGGTGAAACGTGGTGGCCCCTGAGTCATGACGCAGGGAAAGGGGGTGTCCGAGGCCAGGCTGTGCGGAGCTGAGGCCCCCCGCCCTGGACCACTCGTGCCACACCTGTCCCCACCCCCCGGCCCCACTCCCCATCGCATCCGTGACTTGAGACACTAGGAGAGCAGAATCTGGTTGACAACAGTTAGCATCGGGCACCTGAGAAGCTCACAGCGCCTTCCTTGACAGAAGAGCAGAACGGAGGAGACATCCCTCTGACCCCCAATTTAATGGACCGTGTGCCAACAGCTGTGTGACGTTTGAGCAAAAGGTCTCTAACCAATCTGCTCGGTTTTCTCATCTATCAGAAGGGGCTATCGGGGAATCACGGTGCTGTTTACCGGGGGTAATCACACAACGTGCTGGGGTGGAGCCTGGCACACGGTGGGGGCTCCGAAAGAGTATTATCATGACGACTGGTGTTGTTAGAAAAATGCTGAATGGTCATGGGCAGCGTAAGCATGTGATGTATGAGACCAGCACCCATCTCAGAAGGAATCCCTGTGATGCTAAGTGACCCTGTCCAGAGCCAAGAACTGTGTGAGGGCGGCTGTGCCCTGTGACCTGTATTTCTTGCACATAAATAATGGAAAAACCCAGAGGGAAGGTGACCAGGGGTCGCTCCAGGCGATGAAAGAATTAGGAATCAGCGTGTGTGTGTGTGTGTGTTTCCAGAGCCTGTAAGACTCAGAAAAGGTACCATTTATGTTCAAGGGGAGCTTTGCCAGCCAAACCAGTGTGGAGAAACAGAGGCAGGGCAATCTGTCTGCTGCAGTGACTTTTGCCCCTTGGAAAGGGGCCCCCGCTTTTGTCCCTGAAGTTCCCTGGGAGCATCTCCGAGGTGGGGCGCCCAACGTACGAAAGGAAGCCGTGTCCTCTGGAGCCCCGTGTGCTGAGACCAGGGTGTGTTCCGGGCGGGGGCTTGGCTTTGCTTCCTCCCACGCAGACAAATCTCCAGAGCAGGTGAACTCAGAGCTGTTCTCCCGCCACTGCCTGGGATGGCGGTTCTCAGGCCCCCCGGCGTGTGAAGCAAGGACTGCCGGGAAGATGAAGGGGGTCACCACCCCCTCCTTCTGATTCAGTAGGTGTCGGGTGGGCCTGAGAATTGGCATTTCCGACCGGCTCTCGGGTCAGGTTGGTGCTGCTGGTCTGGGGCGAATTCTCTGAGAACCACTGACCCCTGGGACGTGTGCACCCGATCGCCCAAATTCCCCCGGGGCTTGCAGATGTTGAGAGCTTGGTGACCGGCCGGCGGCCCCTGACCTGGGCGCTGTGCCCTACAACCGGTGGCGGTGGACGTGGCCACGGCGCACGGATGTGCGATTCTGGGGCCCCAGCGAAGGGGTGGGCGTGCAAAGAGGGACGCCGGGCACGTCTCGGGAGCGGGACCCACAGCTGTGGGTGTTCAGATGCGCTCTGTAGAGCCCCGGGAATTCCTATGGGGCCTCAGGGAGCTGCCACCTGCACCTGGGGCCGGGTCTGAGGCTCCCCTCCCCCCTCCCCCCTGCTCCCAACGGGGCGGCTGGACTTGGATTGTTTTTACACTGGAACTTCCACACTGGGTTTCTCGCGGAGAATGCACTCCGGCCAGAAGGGACTCTGGGGGCTCCAGGGGTGGGTGGACTCCATGTGCACCCATTTTAGGGGGGGAGCAGACCCCCCTCGGGTTTCCCTACGGAGGAGGGCTTCGCCGGGGAAGCCAGACAGGTTATCAGCTGGGCGGCTGTCCCGAGGTCCCCAGGGGACCAGGCCTCAGGACCTCGCAGGGAGGCAGAGGGGATGTGTGGTTAGGGTCTGGGCGGCCCGAGATCCCAGCCCCAGGAGCCGAGCACAGGGCTTCTGGTGACTCACCACCCCGCCACCTCCAAGGCCTCTCACGGGCACCTCTGTCTTTTTTTCTTTTAAATGTTTATGTATGTGTTTTGAGAGAACGAGAGAGAGCATGAGACGGGGGAGAGGGAGACAGAGAATCCCAAGCAGGCTCCACACTGTCAGTGCAGAGCCCAATGTGGGGCTCGATCCCACAAACTCTGAGATCAGGACCTGAGCTGAAATCGAGAGTCAGATGCTTGGGGCACCTGGGTGGGTGGCTCATCTGGTTACGGAGCCTGCTTGGGATTCTCTCTCTCTCTCTCTCTCTCTCTCAAAAACTCTCAGCTGAGCCCCCCCAGGTGCCCCTCGGGGGTCTTCTCTTTCCCCTCCTCTTCCTCTCCCAGCTGGCTCATGATCCCGATTCCCTATTCAAGTTCCTGAGACCCATCATCAGTGTGCCTGGATCTCTGACCTGTGGGTGTAGCCACGTGGTTCAGAACACGCCCACTCCTGGGACAGGAGCATCCCGCGCCCTTCCCCTCCGAAGACGCTGTATGGGAGGTGTGGGGGGCACAGACACGGGGGTTGCCCTGCCTGTGGGGTGACCGGGCATCCGCCGGCCCTCCCGAAGTCAGGGCCGGCATCGTGCTGCCCTGTCTGGTGCATTCGACTCGGCCCGCAAGGCTCTCAGCGCGGCACCAAGCACGTCCCCACCCACCACCACCCGCCTCACTGCGGACGCAGAGCCCCTCGGGCCCTCGGCAACCAGGCGGCGGTGCGGGACCCCGTTGTTAGCTTTTCCATCCCAGGGAATCGCCTTTTTCTGATCATCAAAGTACTACATGCTGGATTCGCAAAGGAAAAACTTTACAGAAAAACCATGTAGAAAGGAAACCGCTCTGTTAATTACGCCCCCGGCGATAAGAAATTTCACAGGTCCGTAGCCAGGTCTCCGGGTTTTTACGGAGCGCGTGATAACGACGCACACGCACGTTTTAAATACGTGGTAAAAACGGATTCAGGCAAAGTATAGCATCTTGGGATTTCGGACCCTTCAGGAGCTTCCAGCCCTCAACCAGCCGCGGAGCCAGCAGCTCTTTCCGGATGGACGTTCGGAGCCTTCCCGGTGGGGGCCGTTCCACACGGCCCCGTGCGGATACCTCTGCGCGCTTGTGTGATGCTTCCGTAGGAGAGGTTTCTAGAAAGATGCCCAGGGTGCACGTACGACCACCGTACATTCTAGCACGCACGGCCAAGCTGGGGAGAGACCACTACTCAAACAAAGCTGCTTGTCCGGGCCGGCCCGCAGCTGCCAGGGGCTGGCCATCCCCGCCCCCATCTGTAGGGGATTCTGAACAACCTTCTGGGAGGGAGACATACCGTGAAAGGAAGGCAGCAGACACGGTTGGTTGAGTCACAGAAGGAGGTAATAATCTCGAGTGCGCTAGTGACGGCCGCTTGAATCCATCCCCAAGCCTGGGGACGCCCGGGGGCACCTGTCTGTCCGTGTGGGAGGCGGGTTGCCAAGGGGCTGACTTGCTCAAGACGCCACAAAGCCCGGGACGTAAAGGCCCCGCTGCGCCGAGGCCCCTCCGACAACACCAAGAGGGAGAGAGAAGAAAGAAACGAAATCCAGCTCGACGGCTCCGGCGGGAGCGCGGCTCAGGGAACGTGGTGGTGGCCGGCAGGGGCCGGGGGGGGGGGGGGGCAGTGGTGAAGAGGACGAGGAGGTCACGCCCCACAGAGCATGGATCTGACCCCGGGCCAGGGTGAGACACGCCCCGCCCCCCCCCCCCCCCCCCAGAGCCAGCGGTCCCGAGGGGGAAGCCGCGGTGTGACCCGGGCCACCAGGCCGTGGGCGCAGGGCTCCCTTCGGGCAGGGCAGACGCCGGGTCCGCGAGGAAGGCTCCGTGCACATCACCTGAGAAACGCCAGCCCTGTCCGGGGAAGGGAAGCAGCTCTCCGAGAGAGGAGGCCGCGGGTGGTCTCAGACCTCGGGGGCTTCTGCCTCCTTCGGAGAACCACGTGACCAGTAAGCGCCGCTTTTTCTGTCTGGATCCAACCCTTTCCAAACGCTCAATGCTACGCATCTGGGAGCTAACAACTGCAGCTTATTTGGTGGGGGGGCAATTTTAAAAACACTCCGAGGCCGCCGTGAAGCGGCCAAATGACTTCACCTCCAAGTGACATTCTCAAGAGGGAAGTTTCCTAAACAATTTTTTCCAAGTTTGTTTATTTACCCTCGAGAGAGACAGAGAGAGAGCAAGCAGGGGATGGGGCGGAGAGAGAGGGAGAGAGAGAATCCCGACCCGGGGCCCGAACCCACAAAGCGGGAAATCACGACCCAAGCGGAAACCAAGAGTTGGACACCCGGGCGCCCCTAAAAGTGAAGTTGTGTTAGTGAGAGAAAATGTCTTTGGAAAAGGTAGCATATGAGATGGAAAGTGTGTATTTCCAATGATCTCATCTGATAGCAGAACAGGAGTCCACAAGCTCTGAATTTTCCAGATGTACTTAAAAAAAAAAAAAAGACAGAAGAGAAGTAAACATTCAAAACTAGACCTCTCATAAGGTCGCTTTTTCTGAGTTCGGACAAATAAAAAAAGAAACATCTAAACCTGATGTTCAAACAAGGCTGTCCGGTGTGATCCAGCCTTCTTCCCTTAACGGCCCATTTATCGGTGCCCCAGATCCTACAGCTTGCCCCTCCCTTCCTTGGCTCCTACTGGGTCTCACAGGCAAATGCCTCCTTCCTCCAGCCATCAGTGTTCTGTCCAATGACCCTTACTTTCCCGAGCCTAAAATAACGGCGTACGCACGTGGAAAGGCTCAGTGATTAAAAAAAGTGATCGTTAGGATTTTATTACATCAGAAACTCAGCCTATGAATTTTCTACAACTAATCACCGAGAAAAGGATTTTTTCCCCCTCTGTACCTCCATTTTTTATTTTGTTATTATTATTTTTTTGAAGTCTTAAGGGTTTCTCTATCTACTATAAGGTAGAAGATACTCTCATCCAGACCCAAGACCCGGGAGGGACGTGCAAAATCAACAAAGAGGGTAATGAAGTAACCCCCAAACCAAACGCTCTAGCCCTGCCGGGGGAGGGACCGAGGTGTGGGATAGAGAGAGTTGCCTGGCCCTCTGGAATGTCCTTATCAACCCGGGCCCAGAGGAAGGGGATGTGCATTGGAAGAAACCCCATCCCGCTACTCAAGCCTCTGGCCTTCCAGCCCTGGGCCACGACTGCCCAGGTTGGGAAAGGCCTGGACCCTTCACTCCAGTCCTCTGGGAACCCTTACTTGTTCGGCCCCCTCACTCCCTTCCTGCTCGTCTTGTCTGGTCGGAACCACTCTGCCTCTCTCTAGAGCCTGCTGCACGGGGCTCCGCTCATAACCAGAGGGCAGATACACCGCAGGGTGGTCTCTTCCCTCTTCTCATTCCCAGGCCACTAGGAGACGCTCTCTGTGCTGCAGGCTCTGTGACCACCGGCAGGATCAAAGGAAAGTGTTAGCACCTCCGAGGTCTGGTTCCTGTGTTTTGGTCGACATTCATAATCTTGTTTTTAGAATCTGATCTAAATGCTTGGCTTTTATTGTTACTTTTATCTATTTCTTTTCTATCCTAGAAAGTTTAAAATGCTCTCTGCCTTAAAAAGAAAGGGCTTGAGGGACGCCTGGGTGGCTCAGTCGGTTAAGCGTCTGACTTCGGCTCAGGCCATGATCTCGAAGTTCGTGAGTTCGAGCCCTGCATTGGGCTCTGTGCTGACAGCTCAGAGCCTGGAGCCTGCTTTGGATTCTTTGCCTCTCTCTTTCTCTGTCCCTCCCATGCTCATGCTCTGTCTCTCTCTGTCTCTTGATAATAAATAAACATTTAAAAAATTAAAAAAAAAAAAAAAAAGAAAAGAAAGGGTTTGACTGTTTCACAACGAACAGCTTCTAATTTGCAGATTTAATAACATACTCACCTGGAGGGCTCCTGCTCTGTGACAAGCTGCCTAAGGCTCCAAGCCTTCTTTGGTCGTTGTCAGACAGGAGAGAAGGGGTATTGCCTACCCAGTGCCCTACTCTCCGTGCCAGGTGCACAGGCTAGCCTAATTTCTGAAATCAATTATTTTCTAAACTTACCAGCCAGAAACGGAGCCATTATATGTTTCTGAAACTTGGACACCATTGCTGTTAGTAGCTTTGCCTACTGGGCTGGAGACACAGAATATAAATATAGATATAAAGATGCCCCAAGTCCTTCCCTCTGCCATAGTGAGGACCCAGCTCCTGTCGACGATCCTAACACAAATCAGGCAATAATCCTTGGGAACTTTTCGTGATGCGCCTGGAACAGGGCTTACTAAGAGGTGTTAACTGGATGAGAAACGGGACCCCGGGCTGTGGGCTGTGAACTTAGCTATTACCTGGCACACGCACACTTGCACGTACTGTTGTATACACGCGTGTGTGTGTGTGTGTGTGTGTGTGTGTGGTGTCCTAGGGATCACAACAGGACTTGGGTATCTCCCCTCACGTCTATGGACACTGACCCAAGCAGCTCGTCCCTCTGCCCCTCTCCCCGCCCCAGCCCCTGGCCCGCCCGTGCTCCAGGGTCATGGGGAAAAGGCATTACAGCCATGTTGTCCGGTGCCGGTCCCCAGAGCAGGAGGGCCGTCCCCAGACATCAATGCCAAGTCCTCCAGGAGCGAGGGTCCTGGGTTGGTGGCCCCCCGCTGCCCGAGGCCTGCCCGTAACTGACTACAGACACCCCGCCTGCGTGAGAACAGGAACACTCCCGCTGCCAGTGAGGCTAGGCTTTGGGCACGGCCCCGGGGCACGAGCGAGCAAAGACAGGGTCTCAGCACCCACTCCTGCCGCACAGGGACGTGGTTCCTGAGTGGGGGGGGGGGGTGGGCACCACGGCGTGCACGTGGGGTGGACGACTCACACGGAGGGCTGGCCGCACCCCCCGGCCGGCTTCTCCGGGGTCACTTGACCACTCGTGACCGTCTCCCTCCACGTGGGGACGGTGCCGCGTCACCTCCCCCGCGCCGGCGTGTCTGGCAGGGCCCTACGGGACTGCGGAGAGAGCTCCAAGTCTGGGGCTGCGCCTCCTTGCGAAATGAGCGAGTGCCGGGAAGGGGCAGAGTCCCAGAGTACTTGTCACGGCACGTGTGGCGCTCGGAAGGGTGCTGTTTACGAAGGCTGCCAATCGACGCGCCAGCTTTTCCTCCCTGTCAAAGTTTTCAAGATAAACTGATGCCCGGAATAACTCTCCTGAGTTAACTCAAGTATCTGTACCTGGTAAGCTTAAAGTGACGGTGACTTATGGAGCCACACTCTCGCCAAAGTCGGGGTCAATTAGAGCCGACCAGCTAGACCATGGCTCGAACGAACAAAGATAATGTTTCTATAACCAGTATTAGGACCTCGTTTATTGGCCTAGTGTATGGGAAGAAAGCCCATTGAAAGCCTCTCAAAAACAAAGTCTGATCTGATCGTCGTACGTGTTTTGAAACAGAATCCTTCTTTTAAGTGGCTACAAAAATTACTAGTGCAGCAAGCATCAAAAATTACAAAATCTACTTTTGGCTGAATCGCGTTGGCTCCTTCCAGGAGATCTCCCCGAAGGGCGCAACCGAGGAGGTTTAAGAGTGTTTGCAATAAAGGAAATAATCTCGTCACGTCAGCTAACGTCCCTGAAGGTTAACAGGAAACCACCCAGGAAGTCACCGAAGTTATTTTTCTAAAGAACAGGCGTACGGCCTAACTCTCACCAACACCTATCTGAACACGAGCGATGCGATTTATGAGGGAGTGCGAAAGCAGGTTTGAGGCCAGCGCCAATCGGACGGGACAGCGTGGCCACACAGACCAGCAGGGCGAGGGTCAGCTACGACCGGGTCGGACTGCAAGTGGTCTCTCGAGGACGCGGCCTGACGTGGGAATCAGTTAGGACCGCGCCGGAGCGAACTCCCCCCGGGGCGCGGGACGCCGGGAACTTCTCGCCTCGCACCAGAATGGGTCAACAAAACCACTTGGGAGACACGTTCTCTCGCACCTCTTTAAAGTACTTGTAAGCATCAACTTTATTGGCCGTGGGCTCAGAGAGGTTTTCCCAGTATCTGGCCTGGGGTGACACCTCCGTCCGAAAGAGGCGGCCCTGCCGGGGGCGGGGTTACTTATTTTTGCTGAGGGTTCTCTGCTTCTCCGCGTGCGCCACCACCTTCTCCTCCACGTAAAGACCCTTCCGCTTACGCACGGCGTCCATGTACTTCCGGGCCTGGTTCTCAGAATCCGCCTTCTCCCCGAAGTGTAAGTACTCCTCCTCGGTGGTTGGTACCCAGAAGGGGTCGCTGGGGATGACCTGGCGAGAGAAGGGGACAGAACGTGCCAGGTCAGGCAAGCATACCTGGATTTCAAACAGCCTTGCCAAATTCCTAGCGTGAGGCTGAAGAACCAAAGTTAAGCCACGAACAGCCAATTGCTGGGAAGGGCAAGGAACAGTCGTGAGGGATCACAGGACGCGTGAACACAGGGAAGCAGCTTCAACAAACCTGTAAGGTGCACGACGTCACCCCGAGGAACAAGGGCGACTCTTAACTTTGAATAACGTGACGGAAAAGCTCCCCCTCTCGCTCGGGTGCATCTGGGTACCAGCGGGGTCTTTTCATTCACTTTGCCTTCGTCCCCAGCAAAGACCAACGCCCTTAAGCCCACTTCCGGTCACGCCGAGCTTTTGCTCCCAAACTCCGTGGTGTGACCGGTGAGCCGGGCCGCTTGGCCCATGTTCTGTCGGGACGAGCGGCAGTCGGCACTGCCCTCCCTCTTTGGTCTGGGCCCCCGCCTGCTGGCGCCCTCACGGTGAGGGGGACACGTCCAGGGGAGCCTCCTCGTGACGGGAGGGAGAGGGCAGAGCCTGGGCCCCGGGGAGGGGGGCGGCGGGGGGCGGGGCTGGTCTGTTAAGTAGTGACGTAGGGGTGCCCAGTCCCTCTGGGATGAGCAGCTGCCGGGTCACGAGGCCCACAGCGATGGCCACGCTGGACACAGACTTCCCTGAGGTCCAGGACAGAGGGGGCGGACAGTTTCCTGCAGGCAGAGAAGGTTCCACGAGCCGCACACTCGTGGCCTGTCTCTGCCTCCTTGCCAAGGGTTCCCCCAGGATGTGACAGGTAAGTGTGAGAAGAGAGAGGACCGGGGGACAAGGGTCTTCTTCCCCTCTCCACTAGAAGTGCACAGTCCGCCCCGTCCCTCCGCGTCACTTCCGGAAGCCGCCCTGACCCGACCCTGCGGCAGGAGCCCCGCGGCCTGGCTGGTCTCATTCTGGAACGTGGCGGCAGGGGCTCCGTACCCTCCACGGTCGAGACCGCACTCTCCAAGGTCAGCCTGACGGGTAATGAAGGTGAGAGTCTGGCCTTCACACCTTCTCCGGTTTGTCGTTTTCTCTCATTTCTCAATTCGGGAAAGAAAGGGGTGGTATTTACTAAGTGGCCTCAAGTCCTAACGCTTTTCAATTTAAAATCTAGAAATGGCGGAAAAGGAAGTAGTTGCTCTTCAGCACCAGCAATGGAAGGGTCTGGTCTGTGAACCGGGAGGGGGAGGAGGGGAGCCCACAGTAGTAAATGGGGGTAAAACCCCTGTCCGCGTCCCACAGGGCACCAGGCCAGGTCCGCTGCCCGCTCAGGACAGGCCCCAGCCACACAGCCCAGGCCCTCTCTCTGGACCTGGAAGAACCACGTGTGCCCTGGGCCGTGGCTACCACTGGGGGACAGAGGGCGGGACGGATCGTACTGGGCCCGTGTCCGCGGTCCTGCGCCATCTGCCCTGGTGAAGGTGCCGAGCTGAGCAGCTGCGGAGCTGTGGCGCTTGGGAGGGACAGGTGACTCGGAGATGCCCCAGGGTGACGCGGGGGAGAAGACCCAACTGAAGACGGCTTCGCACAGGGCACGACAGGAACCCCCGCCCCAATCAACAGTAACCAGACTCAACAGAGGGAGCATTCGTAACCAAGTAAGAGAGGTGACGGAGTGACCGAGAGTTACAGAGTTCACTTAAAAATTCTCCAAGAAATAAGGGGCGTGTGGGGGCACTGCATCCATAAAACATGAGGCAGCGGTAAAAAAGTAAGAGCTAGAAATCCTAGAAATAAATTCAGACGGAAGGATGAAAAAGAAAGAACCTCGGCAGGCAGGTTAAATAGCGAACCGCTGAGAAGACCCCGTAAATTAACAGACTCGACGTCCAGGATAAAGAACTCCTACAACCCAGCAGAAAAGACGAGCAGCCCAATGGAAAGACGGGCAGAGGACTCGAAGGGATCTTTCTCCAAAGAAGATGTACGAATGGCCAGCAGGCCACGAAGAGACGTCGGTCATTAGTCACGAGGGAGACGCACATCAAAACCACGATGAGGCTCCACCTCGCGCACGAGGGCGACTTCTACCAAACACGGAAAAAAGTGTCTGGTGAGGAGCCGGTGCCCCACGCCGGCCCCGGTGGCGCTTCCTGGTGAAGACCCCCTTCTCCCTCACACCACGCGGCCACAGAAGCCCTCTCCTCGGGGGGACAGCCGGGAAGCGGAACGTCCCCCGGGCAGTCGGCCACAGACTGTCTACGCTGCGGGAGACTAGTTTTAAGCTGGTTACTGGCGTCCTCCCCTCACATCACATAAGCCCATCAGAGCATATAAAGAAGCTGCATGTTCTCAGCAGGTCTGGGGAGTAGCAGTGAAGAAACTGTTAATCCTGTTTACAAAGTGATGTGTTTTTATAAATGTTTATTTATTTTTGAGAGAGAGAGAGAGAGAGAGAGAGAAACAGAGTGTTAGTGGGGAGGGGCAGAGAGAGAGAGGGAGACACAGGATCGGAAGCAGGATCCAGGGTCCGAGCTGTCAGCACAGAGCCCGACGCGGGGCTCGAACCCACGAACCATGAGATCACAACCTGAGCCCAAGTCGGACGCTTAACCGACTGGGCCACCCAGGCGCCCCTAAAGTGACACATTTTATAAAGAGCAGTAAGTGAACTATGCTAGTTGAGAGACACCAGACTCAGACCGGTCCTTGTTTCAAAACCGTTAAGACCAGGGGTTTCAAAAGGTCCCATTCTGCGTGGCCCTCCGCACAGACTCCAGGGTAGACTCGAAGCCTACCTTCTGCACTCACCTCTGCGTCCTGGGGTCCCCTGGAGTCCCGCTCCAGACCGCCCCTCGCCGGGGGGCTCGGGTGCCCACACCGTGCCGTGCGCTACAGAACGGCACCCTCGAGGCCACAGGGCAGAGCTCGCATCAGTTTGGAAGAAAAGGTGCTATTTTCTAACTGGTTCACCCAGAATTCATCTGCCCACAGCGAGAATGTTGTTTTGCAGCCCCACAGCCTGGAGGGGACGGCATTTTCTAGCTCACGGGAAGGAAGGCTCCCAAGTGCCAGCTGCTGTCCTGGGCATTAAAAACAAAAACAGAAAGAGGAAGAGGAGGAGGAAAGGGGACAACAGCCCAGAAGGGAAGCGCGTGGGGAGCCCCGTCTCAGGTCTGTGCCCAGCTCTCGCTAGGACGGTGGCTGGCGGGTGGGAGACACCGCGTCCGGAATAAACTTCTTCAGCGCTACTGTGCTCACAGCCGCGGCCTCCTCACCCCGGGTGAACTCCAGCCCGCCCACCCCCGCGTGGTCTCAGCATCGAGCAGCCAGTCTTGAGGTTGTGCTGACATGCGTGTAGAACTCCACTGGGTGGGAATATTTTTCTCTCTGTGCCCGTTATTAGCTCCTTTTCTTCCCTTTTCACAGAAGGGGTAAAACACAGAAATTATGAGATTGCTGACTTCAAAGGTTTCCTCATGGAAAATGCCTGTAATTTTATTTTCTCTATTTTTTGAAGCACTTTCTCTCAAAAGCTCTTGATTGTAAATTATATGGTGTGATAGAACACAAATGGAAGAAAGTGCCTTGGAGCGAGAAGCCAGAGCTCAACAACTGTGTTATTTCTAAACCCAACTAGGGGGGAGAACGAAGACAGCCAAAAACTATCACATCAATGACATTTAATTATAACATCGTTTTCAAGACTTTCACAGATTTGAAGCTGTCGGGAGTGGGGACTAGGACAGGTGGCAGGGGGCCGGCAGACGGTGGTACAAAACTGGAGCGGGCTCTTCTCGACCGCACTCGTCTCTAAATTTACCAAGAGACTGACTTTTAATAACCAACTAAGACAGAAACTAGTATTTAAAAAAAAAAAAAAAAAACTACTATTAAGTACATAAGATTTCTGGCCTTTCTTTTGTAAGTGAGAGAAAAAGCAGACGGAAAAGTCATCGTGGTTTTCACATTAACAAAAATTGCCTATTTGGTAAGAACCTGCTGTTCCTAAGTATCTCTTCTCCTGTTTTCTTTGCTAATAGGTATTTCAGGCTCGGGATGAGGGGAGGCACACTCTTTCTGTAAAGAACCAGAGTGCAGGCCACACGGTCTCTGGACAGGACCTACAGAAAACACGTCTAAGAATGGGTACGACCGTGTTCCGGGAAACTTCGTTCACCGGAACAGGTGACGGGCCATCGTCTGCTGACTCCTGATTAGTCAGGCTCCATTTCCCAACCTGCTGGTTAGGTGGGCGTTGTGACATCTGGCCGCGCGACTGGCTGTGGGCACTGGGACATTCACGTCCCTGCAGGGAGGGCACGCGCCCTCCTCTTCCCATTCTCCCACTCCCTGTTCTTCCCGCCTGGGATGCGGACGTGTGGTGCGAGGGAGAGCAGCCACTCTGGACCCTCGGCAGAAGCCACGTGCTGACAAAGGAGTTGGAGCAGCCTGGGCCCCCGCCCCCACCTTCCGCCAGCCCAGCATGAGCCCCCATCACCCCTGCCACCCCCACCAGGGAGTCCCCTCCGCCCAGGCCTCCGCCCCACAAGAAGACAATCTACTCTGAGAAGGTTTTCACAGAACAGTCTTACCTGCTTACTTGCCAATTAGGAAACAATGAAAACTTCGTAGAGTTTTAAAAATGTGCTTTATAAAACTACTTTCAGGGATAAGGCCGACTGTGAAATGATCACTTATTTTTAGCAAACAGGATATGTGAATTCAGGAACCCAGTTCCTCCAATCATGATGCCCCTACGACAGCTCTGAATCCCTGCTTTGGATCTGTCCACACACGGGACCCCCCGGGATCACGAACTTGCACTCTCTCTGTTCTCGTCAAACATGCCAGAACCCGGCCTCGTCACTGGTGGGATCAAGGCCACCTTCCTGAGACGGACACCTTGTCATCAGCAAGATGGTCAGACGGGTGAGCTCCAAGTTCTAGCACCGATGAAGACAGTGCTTTGCCCTCTCGAGGTCATTGCTCTAAGTGGGATAAACCCCCCTTCGGTTCTAAATGTCAGCTGCACTGCCCTGTGATCACGCCTGGTCCCTAAAACACACGGGGGAGGACTCTGGAGACCGTTCCAGTAAGATCATCCCTAATAGACTCACTACAGACGTAGTTCTTCAGAAGCTGCTTGGACAAATCCGTTCTTTGTATCCCTCACTGGTGTTTATTCCTCTGTAATAATCGAGTGCCAAAAACAAAGCTGAAAAGGTCCAAGTTTGGGTAAGTGGGAAATTACTACCCACTTAAGTTCAGAAATTAACAAATAAATGTTTTGGGGGGCGCCTGGGTGGCTCAGTCGGTTAAATGTCCAACTTCGGCTCAGGTCATGATCTCGCGGTCCGTGAGTTCGAGCCCCGCGTCGGGCTCTGTGCTGACAGCTCGGAGCCTGGAGCCTGTTTCAGATTCTGTGTCTCCCTCTCTCTCTGACCCTCCCCCGTTCATGCTCTGTCTCTGTCTCAAAAATATATAAACGTTAAAAAAAAAAAATTTTTTTTAAATAAATAAATAAATGTTTTGGACCTCCTGTTTTCTGCATAGTGAAACATGAAATGATACCTATTTTGATATAAACCGATAAAACCACCAAAACTTCATTTAGTTTCTAGACAAAGAGACAAAATGAAGAAAATTTCATAGTAAATCCCTGTTAAGATGAAGACTGTACTGATTAAAAAAAAAAAAGAAAAAAAAGGAGACTACACCAGAACATTAACCGTGGTTCTTTCGAGCATTACGGATGTGCGTTTTTTCTTTTAGGAAAAGTAGGCACAACTGCCAGTTCTGGACAGCCACTTCCCTGGTGTCCGTTTAGGTGACAGGAACCGCCCAATTAAAACTAGATTTGCCGTCAAAGTCCGGCTTTCTGAAGTGCTGATTTCCTTGACTACAAAAGTCACTTTAAAAAGGAAGTTCTCCCTCACTTACCACATTCCCCTTTATTACCCGCACTTCAACGGTTTCTTTAAATCCTGCTCTGGAGAAAGGGGCCCATCTGGCTACAGAAAGTGAGAAAAGGGACGAGCTGGCACCGGACGTAAACAGTCGTGATTAGGCAGGGCTAGAGGAGAGAGCCCTGAGTGCGTCCACACCACCGGGAGCCTCCCGCGGTCGGGCACCAGGCTGCACGGTCAGCATGCCATCCCAGGGGCGGGACGCACTCGGGGGGCCCCCCGGCTTGCCCAAGCACGCGGCAGAGGGGGTCTCTGCAACCCGAACCTGTGGCAGCACAGCCAGCGCTGGTCCCACTAGGCACGGGCCTCCCCGGGAGAGGGAGCCATGGGCCGTGCCTTCTGTTCCCTGCAAAGTGACAACAAACGCTGTTTTCCTAAAACAGCCCTTCTTCTTACATCCCATAGCTTCCAAACCCTCCTCCTGACCCGAGACGGGGTCTGGAAGGTGACCAGATTTTTCCGCTCTCCTTCGCCCGCCTGTCCCGCGGCGCCCTCCTCCTCAGTGCCCAGCTAGCTCTCCTTCCAGGACCTGCTCAGGGAGGCTGATCTGACCTCCCTACTCCGTGTTAGTACCCTCCCCGCCCAACCCCAAAAGTGAAAAAACGATGTCTTCACCATCTTTTCCTCTCCCCCAGCAATGCGGACCCATGTTTGCAGTTTTAAGTGCGGGTAAGGTTTGCTCTCTGCCCACCTTTACCGACACCGACAGTGAGGGGTTGTGATGGACCCTTTCACCCCACAGCGCACGGAAGTCGCGGAAACCCGCAGAGTCCGCGGCGGGGACTGAGGACCACAGAACGCACAGGAGCTTGGAGCTGGTCCTTGCCAACACGACCGTTCCCCTCTAAATGCCCGAAGTATTTTCCCGCTGGAAGAAAAGTTCCTGAGAGCTTCACTTTCAACACGTCTGTGATTTTTCCCTTAAAATTCTAACCGCTATCTTCAAAGGGAAACACAGGATCGAACGTTCTGCGTCTTAACTTCTGCATCAAACAAGAGTGAAGAATGAGTGTGTGTATGTGTGCGTCACAGGCCCCACGTAACCTCAGGACCCTTCCATCTGGAGGAGAACAGCCCCGTGCCTTCTCCCGGGCGAGGGACTGAGCGGAGGCCCCACGGAGGCTGCCACCCTCGGGGTCATCTGCAGGGAGCACGCCGGCGCCTGAGGAGGCGGGACGGGGCTGGACTGTTACCTCCCAGTGGCTGAACACCAGCTGCGGGCTGGCCAGGCCGCTCGTCCTCTTCCTGATCTCGTCAGCAAAGCCGAAGCTCTCGGCGACGGGCAGCACCGCCTTGATGATGAACATGTCCGTCCCTTCTTTCATTTCTTCTTGAAGCACTCGACCTTCTCTCTTGGACAAGACCGCGTAGACCCGACCTGCGAAACCAACACGGCTCTTAAATTCACTGACCGGTGACACGTCCCGAGCCACACAGACACGCGACCGGTCACGCTCCCTGTAACAGTCCACCGTGAGAAACGGTGCTCCCGAGAATTCTGGTTTACACAAGCATGAAAACTTTTTTCTTAAGTGTTTAAAAGTAACGCGACAAAAAAAAAAAAATCGGAGACGAAAGGCGAAACCACCCCAAACCGCACTGCCCGAAGGGCAGACCCCTCACACAGCCTGAGAAGCGGGCGGCTTTGAAAAGGACCTTTTGATGCAACGTCCCCCATGACGGTCAGTCTCCGGGTGTGAAACCCAAGGAGACGAGTGTGCCTGGGCTTTGTACACACTGAAATACTCGTAATTATGAGACATTATTGATTTGATGAGGAAAGCGCGAGGCTATTTGGGCCCAGTAAGCAAGGAAAAGACACGGTAACATTTTTATATTAGAAATGAAAACAACACGCAGAGATATCTGGTCACGTTTTTAAAAACTGGTTAACACGTAAGTGTCGTAAGTGTTTCTTTTCCCCTGGAAACTGTGTGTGGCATCTTTCCCGTCTGATGACAAGGTCTACCCAGATCACAAGAATGCCCGCACATTCTCTTGGCTAACTACATTTTCACAGTCAGGCCCGATGCCGCCTCCCACTCGGGAGGGAGAGGTCTCCCCGCTACAGAGGCCGGCTTCTGGAAGGGTCCCTCCGGTGCTCCAAGAATCCTTTTAGCCACGAGGGGGTCCAACTCTGCTAAGGACAGACAACTGAAAACCACACACGGTTGTGAGGAACCTGCGGGGCCAGCAGGCACGTCCCCTGAGGCCTCCGCTCACCTGCCACTTGGAAAAAGGAGTCTCGGCTGCCTGGCTGGCCGAGGAGAAGAGCGCAAGAAAGACGGCCCGTCTCCTCCAGGCGTAAGCCCCCACCATGGAGGCCCGCGGCGCCTCCCTTCCTGCGTGAGTCAGGCCAGGGGCCTCCGACCGGGTACCGCAATGGAGACCGAACATCATTCATCGTGTAATTCTCGGCCATTCGGTTTTAATTCCACTAAAACGAAATCCCCAAACTGAGGCATAGGAATGGATCACTGAGCAAAGGAAATCCGCTATAAAGAGACCCTTCCAAACGCACTTGGCTTTCACAACAGCTGTGTCCGATGCTTGGATGCATTCGGAGACCCTCCAAACTGGCCACTGTTCCAGCAGGGAAATTATGGTAGCCACATCCAGGAGGACCCGTGACCCTGCGGCCTCTGAGCACATGGCCTCCCCTCCACCGGGGCACCTGCTCCACTACTGGTCAGTCACCTGTCCTTGCACTCGACAAAAAGTCACGGTGCACCTGCTGCGCGAAGGCACCAAGACACAAGCATCCGCTGGGGAAAAGATGGCCACAAAAAGTCTAATCGATGCGAAGTTTTGATCAGGGCAGGACTTGGACTACCAGATAAACAGATAAACGTCTGGACCCAAATTCAAGGCCTTTTGTGACCCGGCAGCAACCCCTTACTTCAAGCTCTGGGGCCCGCAGATCCCACAGCTGCAGACCCTCCACTGAGACCGCAGACTCCACTGAGACGGCACACGGGGCGGACCCTCCGCCCTAAGCCGGGGTAGGGCACTCGCTGCCACGGCACACCCTGTGGGCACAGTTCTCCAATCTAGGGTGCGTCTCGGCCAACTCCACGGAGTTAGAGCCCATCTGGAACCACCTGGTCCGAGTCTCCTGTGGTACCCTAAGATCAAAACGGTCTCTTCGCCACGTGGGCTCCATTGAACCTAATCTCTTTCATGGCACTACATATTCCCGTCTGTATATTTTCTTCTCTGATGGGCAGCGAGATTGGTCTGGAGACTCTACAATCCTTAGAGCTGGGAGCTCGGCAATTAAAGGTATGTTTTGTTTCGTTTTTCCAAAACTGAGGAAAGGGAGCAGCTGTTCACAGCGATGTTTTCTCTTACGGTAAACAGACAGGAAACGGTGCGGATTTCCAATCTGGGGATGATGGGAAGTAGATTATAGCATAACAAGTTGATAGGATATTATGCATAGATTAAAATGAAAATTGTGAATACTAAGTGGCCAAATGGAAGCATGCTTTTAAAATAAGCAATAAACGCAAAAAGCAAAACATTAAACTGCTTCCGCCATAAGGTTACAGCCATGCGAAACAGACTATTACAGACAAAGACTGTGAAAGAGTGGAAAATGACAGGTTGATTTTCAAGGAGGAAGAGTCTTCTTTTACGTTGTGGTTTCTGTTATCGTTGGTGGCCCTTGCGGTGTAACTTCAATTAAAACACACAAAGAAATTGGTGGGCACTTCTTATAAACCAGGTCACGCGAACCTCTCTTCCTTTTGTCACAGAGCGACCAGACTGCTAAATCAGGCACGTGTGGTTGACAGGATACAGATGGGCTTTGACCAAACGTGAGCTACGGTGTCCTGTGGACAGAGCGGGGGAGGCGGGCCGGCCGCTCTTGTGCAGATGAATCCAGCCACGAGTTTACAGGAAACGCACGTCAGCAGGTTATGCCCACCCTGGCAAGATGTCCTGAGGCGGGCGTCCGTGTTCTGACCGCAGCTGCGTGTCCTCACGACGGTCACCAGCAACGCAAGGGTCCGGAAGGCGTGATGACCAGATCCAAAGTTGACAGGGGGCCGGAAGGCTGATAAATACTTTGGCAGCATCAGGGTGACCGGGTGAGGACCCAAATGTAACAAGACACGGGTCCGTGTGGGTTAACGCAAAGTGTCACTACCGTTGGCTTCAACCACCCAACCGGCCAGCGTCGGCATGGTAATGCAGAACAGAAGTGCCCATAAAACCGAGTCGGAGCGGGTTCCCTCCAAGCTCCGTGGCAGTCTGCAGTGCCGTGGTACAAAGAAGGCCAATTTCACACTCAGCTGCTCAACTCAACATTATTCTACCCATCAAAGCCCGTTTCAAAGAACTATCACTTTAGAAAAGTCTACCTTGTTTCAAATTCTGCTAATCCCAATTTCTCATAAAATTTCACTGGAAGACCACATTTATTCACTAAATTCAGCCGTGCTGTCTCATATAATGAGGCTTTGTCGCCTAACGCCTCTCTCCGAGCAGGGATCGTGCTTCGACACGGCGTAGGCACGTACACACGTCAGTACGTTTTGTTGAAGTGAATTAGGAAAGGCCGATGAAATGGAAAAGGGACCCCAAGTCTGGAACAGAGGAGGCTTTTAAAAGCAAACAGTGGCACTTACTAAGACTGTCCCTGACACCTCAAGGCACGTGTGTTCTCGCAACATGAGCGCGTACCCTACAGGTGAAAACAGAAGGCGGAAACTCCAACACCAGCAGGAACATGTGATGTCACCGCCAGATAAAAACAGTGAGGAGCCAAGAATGAAAGAAGCTAACAGGTCAGAAGAAGAAATATGAACGTGACAAAAACACAAACCAATTCTAACGTCCGCTAAGTGAAGGGCACTTTTCATGGGTGAAAAATGAGAACAGAACCGGGCCTTTGAGAAAGTAGAGTTTGTAAGTGAAGAGGCCCATTTCCCCCGATGAAGGGATATAGGTCAGGCCTCTGTCCTTCTACAGAACACCCTACTCTGACCACCTATAGACGATATCTTGCTTTAACACCTTGTGTAGAAAGAACTCAGTTTTTAAGAGAGACTAAGAACGCTCATTTTGCTTAATAAGAAAGACCTGAATTTGTCTTTCAAGTTGTGCTAATTCTTAGAGAATTAAAGCATCTATCAACAAAGTCTGGGAGATGTCTGAGTATCTGGGCAGGAAGCAAAGGCCTTAGGGTCACCAAGGTCTCCTCATTTCTTGTTCCGGATGAAGGCGGTGATTTAGAAAGAAAAAGAAAAGCGCAGAAAGCGAGCAGGAGGCTATATTGACCTTGGGTACAAGAAAGCGGCTATCATTACCAAAGGACCCCTTGAAGCGACCCAAAATGGGCTTAAGAGAAGACCCTCAACTCTGAGCAGCAGGGCCTCCAACTGACTCTGGAGGAAATGACTCCAGACCAAATCGAAACACGGGGTCTCTGTAAGGTGGCAGCCAGCTGGTTGGGGATAAATGTATCACGCCAGCCAGAGCGTCTGGGACAGAGAGCCCGGGACTAAGCAGTCCACGCAAAGGGCGTCGCCTCGGAGGGGCCAGAAGGACCTACAGCACAGTGGACAGTGACCTGGAGGCGGCCAGACAAACACTAACTCTGCTCCTGAGACAGAAGGGGGGCAAGTAGCCCTGCGGATGATCGAGGTACGTCTCCTCCTACAAGTGCCGGGACGCAGTCTGACGGCCAGGTGGACAGGGCCAGGAGGAAGACAGGCCTGGGGCTGCCTGGTCACGTGCAGGGTCCTGTGAACTCCTAATGGAAACGGGAAAGCGGGCACAGAGCATGGGCGCGACAGGGAAGACGCGACGGTCTGCCTGGAATTTCAGCGGATGAACGCCACCACGGATTCTGGCTTCAGGTGTTAGGTGGGAAAATCTGCCTGGCCAGAAAGCAACGGACAGATGCCACTCCAAACAGATAATGTAGGAGAGACGGCAAGCTGGGGAGGAACTGTGCATTCCTATTATCACCCCAGGAGTCCGGAAGGCGGAGGGATAGGCACAGATGTGCGTGGACCCTACACTTCCAGGTCGATCATTTCAAGTGCACGAAGGAGGAGAAGGAAAACAAGTTTCGGGATAACAAGTCCTAAGATAAAATTCCTTGGAGGAGTAATGAGAGAGAAATACCAACCATGAATGATCCCCATGACAGAAAAAGGAGGAGAGATCCTCCCCTACCCCAAAATACAACAGTGGCTCCAAAATAAATGTGTCGGGTCAAGGCGGGCAGGTTGCTGCGCCCTCCTGGCCTGTTGTAGGAAGGCGCGCACGACGGACGAAGGAGGGCTGTTAAAACCAGAGCAAGCTGAGCCCGCCAAATAAAAGGGCCAACGAACGACACCAAGCGCGGTCTGCGGTGTTAGTTTCGAAATAAGGCTGAGACGTGCCCACAGCGTGGAGAAATGAGTGTGGCGTCAACAGAGAGGCGCTGGAAAGCAGGGCGTCCTGGTATCCACGTCTCCTGCATTCTCTTCGCTGGGGAGAACGGGGGACAAAGGGGCCGGGCGAACAATCACAGCCGAGAGCGCACCGGGGCCCAGGACCCCCGGGAATCTGACGAGCAGGCAGCTGGCCTTCTTGAATGGGTTCCGTCTCCGGGGCCAGGGTCACATCTCACAGCCCTAAAGAACGTGTCTTTTTTGAGAAATTATCGATGACGGGAGGTGTGCTGAAGTACAGGCGAAAGGTAAGGAACAAATGAACTTCTGGGGGGATAAAAACACTGATTCTATAAACTGCAGATTAGGAAGCCGTATGCCAATTTCCCGCAGTGTTTTAAGAAAACATCATAGAGGTTTGTACATATTTCTGCGAGTAGGAGTTACTTGCGTCTGGAGACGCATGGGCTTTCTGACACAAAACCTCACCAACCTCAGCTTACTTCTTCTATACGGTGGGCAAGGTGATCGTCGGGGGAACCTACAGACACGAAGGAGCCTCACTCCACCCACCCACTCAGTTCACCCCTTACTGAGTTTCAGTTCTCACGAGAGCAGACACGTGAAAACACAATCAGTGTGTTACGGCTGTGGTGCTGGCACTTCCCAGAATCCTCCCTGTACTGCTGGGTGTGTGACAAGCCCGAGGAAAACTGCACCGTCCAGATGCGTGCGGTGCTCACGGAAACACACGCGTTCGCGGGACTCTGTCATCTGTACGGTCTGGTCAGTTGCCAAACTTCGGATTCTGCTTTCTGGGGAACGGGCGGGAAGACGTGACTTATCTTGAAACGGGAACGAGGCTCACGCTGGCTTCCCAGGGGTTCACGACAGGGGGCGGTGGCTAAATCCCACTGAAAGATCGCTACCGTGCCGTGGCCGTGTGGCGCCCACGCCGGTCGGCACGAACGGCTGCTCTCCGGTGGGTGCGGGGCAAGTGAGAGGTGCCCCGGAGGACAGCCCCGCGAACAGTGAAAGGGCACCAAAAATCGCACCGTGAAAAATCAGCGGAAGGCTCCGGAGAGTTTTCTCAGGGACATGGAGCAGAAAACTCACGTGCTCCTCAGGCGCATGAAGTGATCGCGCAGGGGGCGCGTGGCGGCGCACGTGGCTGCAGGCCAGCAGGCGACCACAGAGGGAAGACGATGCTTCCTCAGGGGACAGGCTGTGAGCTGCCCGTCGAGGCAAGTATTCAGGTGGCGGTGGTTCGTGGCAGGGCCGGGGAAACCGGAGCAGCCAGGTCTCCTGCACGGTTCCCCGATTCCAACTCCACCTCCGCCTCCGCCAATCAAGAAAGCTCTTGGTGAAAACGAAGAATAACGTCCGGGAATGGTCTCGACTGGTGTTCCTCCACCAACGCACGGATCCCATGAGCTCGTAACGATACGCCGGCCCAAACGGGGCCGAGACCCATCACGTGCTCCCTGTCACCCTGCAGACACCGTGCACGCGTGCGCGGCACACACGGGCTCCAGGCAGGCGGTCCTGCGGGGCCAACCCCCTGCAACTGTTCAACCCCGCTGCTTCTGAAACGCTGCTTTGGATGCTCGGCCCGTCTCGTAGGAACCCTACTGTGGAGGCAAGCCCAAATTTCTTTAGAGAAAAAATACCCTGACGAGTTAGATACCTGTTTTTAGGAACTGATCAGCAGAACAACCTTACTAGAAAGAATGTAAAATAAGCACACACTGACTAAAAGGGCCTCAGAAGAAACCTACAAGCTCTCCAGCGCCGTTCTGGCCCCTGAAGACGGTTCTAGGACCGTCTCTCACGGGAGAGCTGCCACAGGCCAGGCACCCCTCTAAAGCACGGACTTGTGTTCTCGGGTTAATCTTCACAGCCTCTGGCCGGTTATCTTCCTTTTTACAGGTGAACAAAGCTCCGTGAAGTAATAGTCAAAAGTCAAAGCAGCTACTAAATGCCAGGGCTGTGTGTCTCCAGGGATCCCAGAGACGTTCCAGAGACAGAAAAATCGGGAGGAGGATCTGACGGAACGGTCAGTGGTGAATAAAGCCCCCGATGCTCTTCTTCTCCCGAAAGGACCCAGCACTTCCAGACGGCCTTTTGCCTTAGTGTGCAAGAATGTCACCTCACTCTCCGATGGTTTCCAGAGAGACTCTGCCTACCTGGACCGACAGGGCCACTCACTCGGGAACACCGCTGCACGTCAAACCTTACGCCTGAGACCGTCGGGACAGGAAGGAGCCTGTCTGCTGCAAACGAAAAGATCTTTGGTAATCACGTTTCCTCCCCCATCGCCATTTCACTATTTAAGGCGTTCAGAGCCCTTAGCGCTTTAGTGACCCAGATGACGATGCAGCTTCTGCAAAAACAAAAATTAAGTGAGTCTGAGTTTTCTGACCACAGAGACCTCTCGGTCCTCACCCTCTTTTCCTTACCAAGAACGTCACCGGTGGCCATGATGTCGCACGTGTACATGGCTGCCATCAGACGCTGAGGCTTCACCTGCAGGGCATAGCGACAAGCTTCTTTCATGGTGGCAATGAGCTGTCCGGAGAAGGGTCCGTAGCAGTCAGTGAGCGAAGACTCTCCTCTCTGGGATGTCTTCTGCTCCGAGGGCTCAGAGCCGCCACCTTGCGGCCCCCCGTTTTCGCCTCTGCCGGGACAGGCTTCACCTTCCGCCTGTGCCTCCTGTACCACGTCCCTTCGCTCTTGATTATGTTTGTCACTTGCCCCTTGTTCTTCAAATTTACTTAGGTCCCATTTTTCCAGAATGAAACAGACGCCCATGAGAGGCTCCTCACACATGGGGCCCGAGAGAGTTGCTAGCTGGAAACCACTCACGATGCTGTTGCCCAAATCTCGGTATCTACTGGCCTCTTTGGAAGCTTTGACGCCTGAGCCTGTCCATACTGAGTTCTGGAAGTCTTCGCTTCTATTTACGAGTATGTTGGGCCCGCATTTTCTTGGCCCAAATGACCAGATTTGGTCAACAACGTTCCTCCATTTTCTCCCTGTTAGGTGCTGCTCTAGTTTTCCTTTGAATTCACAAATTTTCTCTTGGGTCTTCTGGTGGATCGTCTGAGTATTTCTGCCCTCATTCAAAGAGGATGTCAACTGCTCCATAGAACGAATCAGATCACTATTTTCTTCCAGGAGCCGTGTGACTTCTTCTGGAAGGGGCATGGCTCGAACACTGAGCACAGCGAGCTTGTTGGGGGTTGTTAGGGTGATGAGCCCATCAGAGTCAACTTGGATTCCTTCCGGGATTTTGCTCTGATCTTCTTTTGTTTGGTGGATAACTGCAACTTTTTGTTGTTTGCCTATTTCTTCATTGACCATGTCGACTTTTGGCGGTTTTGTAATTGTTTCCCTGAATGGAATAATCGGTTCAGACACGCTGATCTGAATCTTCGCAAACCTACAAATTCAAGAGAAATAACAAGGTTACAATAAAAATGGCATCAAAACTTCCCTGCAGAACTGTGACACAATGAGGATTCTGAAGAAGCACAGAAACATGAAAATTATTTTACTAGGAAAGATCGGTCCTTTACATTCTATCAAAATTCAAACACCGCTTTCATTTCGGACTGAAAGGACCACCTCCAACGGGAACAGACCTTCAGGGAGTTCTTTGCGTACATTAGAATTTCACCGCTTTGTTCGCTCTCAAAACAAATCAATCATCTATTTAGATAATATGGTTTTGAGCGGAAAATAAATAGTTTCGTAAGATTTGACATATGAATTCTTTACAATATGATTTGCCAATTTAAAAACCGGGAGAAGAAAAGCTCGATGAGTACAACTCTAAACAAGGAATCACAGAACTTGAGGACACCTAGTCAAATCCTGACAACGGATCTGGCTTTGATAAATGCTCACAGCCAGGCTGGCGTGACCCAGGAGTCTGTCTAGAGAGACATTTTGAACAAGAACTTTCTGCAGCGATGGAAATGTTCCGTATCTGCGCTGTGATGACCGGACAGCTGAAATGTGGCTACTATAACCGGGGAAATGAAGTTTTCTTTTTACTTAATTAAATTACATTTAAATAGCCACACGCAGCTACGGAGCATTCGATACGTGGCTGTGTGACTGAGGAACCGAAGTTTTAATTTCACTTAGCTTTAATTTTAAATGGCCACGTGTGGCCAGGGACGACTGTATTGGCCACAGAGTCTCGCACCTCGGTCCAGTACCGAGTTCAGAAAGCCCTTTTTCCACGTGCTATCAAGTTTAGTTTCATGCCGCATTTTCTTCCAAATGAGTTATAAGTTCGCGGTGGGCAGATTCTGGAAATTGGTGTGGATTGATTCGGAAAACAATGAAACCACCCAATCTTTCTTTATTTTGTGTCTACTTCATTCCCAGGTAACACTAAGGCTCTGGGCTGGTCTCTACCTGCCACTGGCAGTGTGGATGGATGTGTGCATAAACGCATGTGCAAGTATGTGTGTCTGTTCACACACACGTCATATGAAATCTTGGGATCGTGGACCAATGCTTTTCTCTGGGAAATGTTACGCAGTAAGGCAACTAAATACTAAGTTTCTGAAATGGTCACATTTGATTCTAGATTTGTTTCTGGTTTCTGCAGAACATTCTGGGGATCTGGGGCAGGTATCTGGTTTATTTGATTTTATTCTTTTTGATTAAGTTTGAAAACTCAATACGTGGATGGTTTTCTACAAACAGTATGCTACCAAAATAGGTACAACCAAATCTAATTGATTTTAGACTAGGAAACCTGAATGGACCAGAACGTGTGGAGGAAAATAACAATGTGAAAAAAATTATTCCCGAGAAAGGTTTTGGTTTTGCCAGTGAGCATGTTCACTGTCAAGGATTAGCTCATTTCAATGCTCTTATCGTTACGGAAGGTACGGGGTGGATGTCTTCCTGACGTCGTACGGAAATGTCTTTGTGAAATGTGTGATGGCGATTAAGAGTGCACCTGTCATGATGAGCGCACTGAGTAACAAATGCAATAGCTGAATCACTACATCGTACGCCCGAAACTAGTGTAATGTTGTGTGCTAACTACGCTGGAATTAAAACACAAAACTTAGTAGAAAAAAGTACCACCTTATTCAAGATGCTGTGTGCCTACTCATAAAAACGATAGCTAACGTCGCATCAACACGTATTTGGTGCTTACTATGTAAACCAGGATGTGCCCTACACATTTTCATGTATTAAAGAAATGAAATAAAATACATTTTCCTCTTCGAACCTGACAAAGACAGCATACACAAACCCGCAGTTCAATCTCACCTAAGAATTCGGATATGAGATCTGAAATAACAAGGGGGAAAAAAGGATGTATGTGCACTTTTTCTTTTCACTAATCACTTATTCCATATGACACGGTGTGCTGTTTTACAGGTAGTTTATCTCTAGTAGGTATATTAGTATCTTCCTTGTCTAGAGGAGAAAACCGGGTAAGAAAGACGAAGTCACTCTCCCGAAGTCACAGAGCTAGTCGGTGGCAAAGCCAGGTCTGACCCCAGAACCCGTGCTCTTCCCAGTTAATGCTGTAGTGACAAAGTAAACAGCACATTAAAGGAATACTTCACCGTAACACGAAGTAGCTTTTATCATAGGGCATGAAAATTTATTTGTATTAGGAGATCTGTTAAAATAATACAGCATATTGAAAACGTCAAATAGAGTAACCAATCTCAGTAACCATCTGTAAAAATGCTAAATTCGCATTCAATTAAATTGAATACCCATTCCTCACTTAAAAAAAAAAAAAATGAAACCACGTAGAAATCTCAGACACAGGATGATATTTTTAACATTATCATTATTTAGAGAAAATATGGTCTTATTCTTAGAAGTGACTCTGACAGCAAACACATTTTTTCCTCGTGCTGTAACGTAGGAAGGGCTGGGAGTCTCATCAGGCCTTCGGTTTCCGGGGGTCCCAAGAAGCCCCTTGCAGTAATCACCTCTGAGATTGCTGAGAACGACTCCGCGCCACGAAAGGGGGGTGCACATCCTGTCCCACCTGCAGAGCACCTCGGGGCCAAAGGCCCTCCAAATCCGGGCAACGTGGAGCCGGCCCCTGCCTCCACGGGAACACGGTAGGCTCTGACCGCCCGCAACTTCCTGCCGTCTCTGATCACCACCACCTGGAGATGTTGCCGTCTCTGAGCTCCTGAGATCTGGTTGCTAAGAACCGTGACAGTTTCTCTGGCCCGGACACGACAGGGTGTCCCCTGTCTCCTGCACGTAATGTATTTCTGAAGATGTGTGTCAAAGTTGAAAAGGGAGGTCATGTATTAGAAGGCAGGTTCTGTCCTATGAGAGCTAAAAGACGCTAGAGTTTTATGCATACTCCTAATGTAGGTACAATTGTAAAATTTTATAGTCCTATGGAACAGGTGACAAAACAATAATGTACAGATCTGTCAGTGACCACAAAGTAAACACCCACGGAAACTACCACTCAAGTCAAGAGACAGAATGTTAGCAGCCCAAGGACCCTCATGCCTTCCCCCAACCCCAAGAATAGAACCACTATCCTGGGTTTTACTCTAGTCCCTTCTTTAAAATTCTTATCGCCTGAACATGTAACCCGCATGTAACCCCTACCCGCTATAGTTCAGTCTGGCACGCTTTTAATACTGTATATGTATATATAAACAGGATCAAATCTTTTTTTTTTCCAGTTGGGTTCTCTGGCTCAGTATTATGCTATGACATATCCATCCATGTTCGAATAGCTTGTTCACTGAGGTTACTATACAGAATTTCACGGTAAGAAGGTATCATGATTTATTTGTCCACTGCACTGTTGGGAGTTGTCTCCAGTTTGGGGACTATTAAAACGTTTGTTGGGGCGCCTGGGTGGCTCAGTCGGTTGAGGGGCCGACTTCGGCTCAGGTCATGATCTCGCGGTCTGTGAGTTCGAGCCCCGCATCGGGCTCTGTGCTGACTGCTCGGAGCCTGGAGCCTGCTTCGGATTCTGTGTCTCCTTCTCTCTCTGACCCTCCCCCGCTTGTGCTCTGTCTCTATCAGAAATAAATAAATTAAAAAAAAGAATTTTAAATGTTTGTTGCCACGAACGTTCATCATGCACACTTGCCAGGCTCAGACCAGAAGCCGTAACAAGCACCCACCTCCTCCCTCCGAAGGTAATACCAAAGTGTATTCCGAAGTCATACCAACTCCCAGTATCCCCAGTTACGGAGGGGGATTCCTACTGCCCATCTCTGGCACCATCTGATACGGCCACCTGCAAATTTCAACCCCTCTGGTGGGTATGCAGACATATCCCACTTTGGTTTTAACTTCCTTCCAGTAATTAATAGGGAGCTGAATATCTTTTCATATGTTTCTTGGTCTTTAGGCTTTGGGGATGTGAAGCACCTGTTCAAGCCTTTGTTCCACCGTCTAGGGGTTGCTGTCTCTCTCATCTACCGGAAGGAATTCTTTATATACTGGGGCTTTAAGTCCCGTGTTTACTGTGCATGTTACAAATGTGTTCTCTAACCCTAGGGTTTGCCTTCTTACACTTCACCGTGTCTTCTGACCATCAAACTTTACTCTGTCATTTGTGCTTTTAACGTCTTATTTAAGAAGCTTTTCCCTATCCCGAGGTCTCGAAGATACTGTGTGTTATCTTCCAGGTACTTTATGACTTTGCCTTTTACACTTCAACCCACGACAGACCCGGAATAGGTTTCTGAGTTCAGGATGAGGCAGAGGTTTTCCCAGACAGAGGTCCAAGCTGCCAGCACCGTCTGCGGAGAGGTGGGTGCCCCCACTGTTCCGCCCTGCCCCTTCCACGCTCACTGCCCTAGTCCTCCCGTCCGTCCGTCTATCCTTGTGTCAACGGCACACAGTCAACTTCTGTAGTTTTCAAATAAGTTTCGATTTCCAGAGCAGTAAGAACTTCCACCTTGTCCTACTTGCGTAAAGGGTTTTTTGGTCCTTACTGGCCCTTTGCATTTCCACACAAATTTTAGAATCAACTCGTCAAGTTCTGCAAACACATGCAGTGAACAGCGTTGTGACTGGGGCTGCTCTGAGTGTATGATCAGTTTGGGAAAAGCTGACATCATCATAATACAATTTTTTTAAGCCATAAAGATGGGAGACACCTTCTTTTGTGTGTTACAGTTTTTGCAGACAGCCTGGAACTTGAGTCCGTTTTATTCCCAGGCATTTGATATTTTTGTGACTGTAAATGGTAACCTTAAAATAATTTTCTTTTTCTGTTTATTAACAGTATATAGAAATGCAATCAATTCTGCATATTAATCTTGACCAGAGCAACCTTGCTGGGTTTACTTACTAATCCTAACACTTTCCGGCGTCTTCTGGATTACTGGCGCTCCGTCATGTCGTGTGCAAACGGTGGCAGTGGCAGCTGTCCCTTTTCGAGTCCCGTATCCTTTATGTTTTATTCTTCACAACGCTGCCCAAGACCGACAATACAATCTGATACAGGCCTAGTTACAGGGGGTACCCTTGTTTCAGTTCTGACCCCCAAAGACAGTAAGTACATGTGTGCTATAAGTTACTCTGAGGATATTTTTCATCAGTTTTAAGCACATGCCTTCTATTCCTGGTTTGCTGAGAGCTCTGAGCATGTGTGAATGCTGAATTTTATTAAATGTTTTTCCTTTGTCCACTGAGATGATTTTTCTTCTGTTAATCTGGTAAATAAATACACATTGATTGATACTTTTAATGGTATTCCAACTCTGAATTCTTTTGATAGTTATGACTATCAGGCTTTCCACTTTTTTATGGGTCAGATTTTTCCAGGAATTTGCCCATTTCCTTTAAAATTTAGTGGGGGGCGCCTGGGTGGCTCGGTCGGTCGAGCGTCCGACTCTTGGTTTCGGCTCGGGTCATCATCTCACGGTTGGTGAGATCGAGCCCTGCATCTGTCAGCACAGAGCCTGCCTGGGATTCTCCCTCTCCCTTTCTGCCTCTCCCCTGCTCACATCCCCTCTCTCAAAATAAATAGGTGAACAAACAGACAAAATTATTGGTGTAAAACTGCTCATAATGCTCTTATGCTTCTTAGCCCAGGATGAGGGACCTAGCCCCCAATTCCCTAAGGTGCCCCTGAACTCCGACATGCTGTTGGGAAGCCATGAGGAGGCAATGGGCTCTGTCAACACCTGCTGAGACAGCTCCCTCGGGGTCCCCATGTCGCACGTGACATGAAATGCTGCCTGCCTGGGTCCCGATGCATCCGTCTGTCTGTCGTCCTCTCCTACCCCTGGTCCAGCAACTCCCCTGCTAACTAAGCACACAAGTGCAAGAGAAGACTCCTTCCACTTGGGCCCAGGTTTCCGCTCTGAGGAGCGACAGACGGCAAGAAGCCGGAGCTCGACGGGATTTACCTGTCACACCAGGGCCACACACAAAGGAAGGGGAAGGTGTCATCACTTTCAGAAACTGGAATTTTTAGGAAAAGCAGATAAACACTTTAGAGTTTAGAAAGTATTGTATCAAAGCAGTATATCTATTTTGAAAAGCAGATATGTTTTGGGTTTTGTTAGCTTCATTCAATGTAAGTGTAAATCGTTGTCAGGTATTTGGATGAGGATATTTTCTCAAAAGGTTTACACAGAGTAGCTGCCAAAATAAACTAATTTATTAAAATATTTTAATGCTATGTTAAGGGCATATTTTTAAGAAACTAATTCTTTTATTATAAACTAGGTTTTCCTCCTGAGATTAAAAAGTACACATAATGAAAACCAGGAGGTAAAAATGAAAAGACTCAAAAAGAAACAAAAAAGTAATCCTTAATTAGAATCAATTTTAGGTTTACGGGAAAACATTTGAAATATAACTCTAAGCGCCAAAAGACATTTTTTAAAAGAAGAGTTAATGGCCTGAGAAATGTAAGGTTATTTAAAAACATTTTTTAAAATGTTTATATTTGAGAGAGAGAAAGAGAAGCAGAGAGAGAGAGACACAGAATCCGAAGCAGGCTCCAGGCTCTGAGCTATCAGCACTGAGCCAGACGTGGGGCTCGAACCCACGAACCAGGAGATCATGACCTGGGCCGAAGTCGGACGCTCAACCGACTGAGCCGCCCAGGCGCCCCATACGGTTATTTAACATGGATTTTAATTGGTAGCAGAGTATTAAAAAAGAGAAAATAATTCAGTTCAAAGACCCCAAAAACTAACATGACATTTCAATGGTTTTTTAAAAAGCCTTCTTGAGAATTGTTATTTTAAAACATACCTTAAAATTTATCCAATTAGCATTATTCTCTAGCCAATGTTATATTCTTCAGAAATTATAAGAAAACGGTAACAAACACTGAAAAGAGGGAAGGCGTGCCTTCCAGTTTTGTGCTAATTACGTCTATAATAACACTTAAGGGAGGAAAAAGCCACAACACCATTTTAAACTGAGAAACGAAGCTGAGAACGCCCCCCTTTCCATCAAGAGCTTCCGCAAGGTCCCCGGGGATGGAGCTGCAGGCGCACCTGTTCTCACCCTATTCTACCATCGGCAGTAGCAGAGGTACTGTGGCGGGGGCGGGAGCACTGTGGTAAGGGAAGGAGTGCCGCGGCGGGGGGGGGGGGGGCGGGAGTACCGTGGTGATGCAATGAGTACCGCGGTGGGAGTACTGTGGTAAGAGAAGGGGTACCGCGGCAGGGCGGGGGGGGAGGGGGGGGCGCGGGAGTACTGTGGTGATGGAATGAGTACCGTGGCGGGGGAGGGGAGTGGGAGTACTGTGGTAAGGGAAGGAGTACCGCGGTGGGGGGGGGGCAGAGTACTGTGGTGATGCAATGAGTACCGCGGCAGGAGTACTGTGGTAAGGGAAGGAGTACCACGGCGCGGGGGGGGGGGGGGGGCGGGCGGGAGTACTGTGGTAAGGGAGGAGTACTGCGGCGGAGCAGGAGTACTGTGGCAAGGGAAGGAGTACTGCGGCGGGGGGTGGGGGGTGGGCGGGAGTACTGTGGTGATGCAATGAGTAACGCGGCGGGAGTACTGTGGTAAGGGAAGGAGTACCGCGGCGGGGGGGGGGGAGGGGCGGGAGTACTGTGGTGATGCAATGAGTACCGCGGCGGGAGTACTGTGGTAAGGGAGGAGTACCGCGGCAGGTCGGGGGGGGGGGGCGGGAGTACTGTGGTAAGGGAAGGAGTACCGCGGCGGGGGGGGGGGGGGAGGGGCGGGAGTACTGTGGTAAGGGAGGAGTACCGCGGCGGGAGTACTGTGGTAAGGGAAGGAGTACTGCGGCGGGGGGTGGGGGGTGGGCGGGAGTACTGTGGTGATGCAATGAGTACCGCGGCGGGAGTACTGTGGTAAGGGAAGGAGTGCCGCGGCGGGGGGGGGGGGGGGGGGTGGGGGTGGGGGGGGCGGGAGTACTGTGGTAAGGGAAGGAGTACCACGGCGCGGGGGGGGGGGGCGGGCGGGAGTACTGTGGTAAGGGAGGAGTACTGCGGCGGAGCAGGAGTACTGTGGCAAGGGAAGGAGTACTGCGGCGGGGGGTGGGGGGTGGGCGGGAGTACTGTGGTGATGCAATGAGTACCGCGGCGGAGTACTGTGGTAAGGGAAGGAGTACCATGGCGCGGGGGGGGGGGGGGGGCGGGAGTACTGTGGTGATGGAATGAGTACCGCGGCGGGAGTACTGTGGTAAGGGAAGGAGTACCACGGCGCGGGGGGGGGGGGGGGCGGGAGTACTGTGGTAAGGGAAGGAGTACCGCGGCGGGGGGGGGGGGAAGGGGCGGGAGTACTGTGGTAAGGGAAGGAGTACCGCGGCGGGAGTACTGTGGTAAGGGAAGGAGTACCACGGCGTGGGGGGGGGGGGCGGGTGGGAGTACTGTGGTAAGGGAGGAGTACCGCGGCAGGGCGGGGGGGGGGGGGGGGCAGAGTACTGTGGTGATGCAATGAGTACCGCGGTGGGAGTACTGTGGTAAGGGAAGGGGTACCGCGGCAGGGCGGGGGGGGGCGCGGGAGTACTGTGGTGATGGAATGAGTACCGTGGCGGGGGAGGGGAGTGGGAGTACTGTGGTAAGGGAAGGAGTACCGCGGGGGGGGGGGCAGAGTACTGTGGTGATGCAATGAGTACCACAGTGGGAGTACTGTGGTAAGGGAAGGAGTACCGCGGCAGGGCGGGGGGGGGGGGGCGGGAGTACTGTGGTGATGGAATGAGTACCGTGGCGGGGGAGGGGAGTGGGAGTACTGTGGTAAGGGAAGGAGTACCGCGGCAGGGCGGGGGGGGGGGGGGGGGCGGGAGTACTGTGGTGATGGAATGAGTACCGTGGCGGGGGAGGGGAGTGGGAGTACTGTGGTAAGGGAAGGAGTACCGCGGTGGGGGGGGGGGGCAGAGTACTGTGGTGATGCAATGAGTACCACGGTGGGAGTACTGTGGTAAGGGAAGGAGTACCGCGGCAGGTCGGGGGGGGGGGGCGGGAGTACTGTGGTAAGGGAGGAGTACCGCGGCAGGTCGGGGGGGGGGGGGCGGGAGTACTGTGGTGATGCAATGAGTACCGCGGCGGGAGTACTGTGGTAAGGGAGGAGTACCGCGGCAGGTCGGGGGGGGGGGGGCGGGAGTACTGTGGTAAGGGAAGGAGTACCGCGGCGGGGGGGGGGAGGGGCGGGAGTACTGTGGTAAGGGAGGAGTACCGCGGCGGGAGTACTGTGGTAAGGGAAGGAGTACCACGGCGTGGGGGGGGGGGGGCGGGTGGGAGTACTGTGGTAAGGGAGGAGTACCGCGGCAGGGCGGGGGGGGGGGGGGGGCGGGAGTACTGTGGTGATGCAATGAGTACCGCGGCCCGGCGCCGTACCGTCATAGGGATTAAACGAGACAAACCGTGCCGAGCGCAGAGGCTGGCAGTCACTCTCGGGGCGGGAACACCACCTCCAGGAGTTCGCCTCGACCAAACACCAGAGCCGCCGGGCCGCGGCGCACGGAGCAGGCCGGGGTGGAGCCCCGGCGCCCCGGAGGTCACCTCTGCGCGGGGAGCCAACGTGCCTCTCCCCCCGCTGTATCTTCCTGACTGCTCCGCCGAACGTACATCAGCTACGGAACATTTACAGAAAGTGACCTGGGACGCGTGTTTTATGACGGCACCGTCTCCAGCGTGGAGACACGGCGGGATGCCCTGCAGGCGTCCGCTCCACCAAGGAGGACAGAAGTCTGGCCCGTCCCAGCCGAAGCTCACGGCGCAGGACTAAGTTCTGGCTGCTGTCACGTGCTGCGTGTGTGTACGCGTAAAGGAAAAGACCTACGTGTGAAAACACTTTATGACTCGAGCTTAAAAATGTAAACTCACTCAAGTGCAGAAGTAGATGCTGCCAGGTATTAAAAATGAAATCTACGGTCCAGTGACACCATAGCAGTTCATGTTTGAATTGAGGGCACTTCATTTTTGTCTGAGTTCAACTGGTTCGGGGCACACCGACCCCCCCCCCCCCCCCCCCCCCCCCCCCCCCCCCCCCACTGAGTTGGGGGCCGCGACCGCTCCACGACCGTCCCCGCCTCACCTTTCTTTCAAGTCATCCAGGCACCGCTGAAGGTGGACTTCTCCCGCTGTGACCAAAACGTGCTCCCCCGTTTCCTGAATTAAGATCTGGACACAGGGATCGGCCTGGTTTAGCAGCTTCATTCCCCGGACAAGCTGAGGCATCTCACCTAGGCGAACAGAACGAAATACTGATTAAATACACACTAAGGACTAATCGAATCGCAAGACGATGCCCGTGGCTACTGAAGGGAAAAGTACCCGTTTACTTTTCTTGCAGATAATGCGGCAAGGTGAAGGACACCGTCTTCTGGTGACTTATCAGTGTAGACAGCTCGCACAAGACACCCGTTACCATCAGGACCCGCAAAGCTGAGCTATCCAAATCCTCGGCAAACACAAACGCCCGCCACTGTGCGTGTGCATCCACCTACGTGGTATTACAAACACACGTATTATACACCTACATGTGCAACAGAACTCTTCCCCAGAGAAGAGTTACGATCACCAAATCAACAACAACAATGAAACACCTCACGTGGTGTTCAAGAGACGATTACTGAGACACGCTCGACAGGACCCTGGGTTTTAGAACAGAGCTGCCCTCTGTGCCCAGCGAGCCCCGGGCGCCTTCTACACCCCCTTCCTGCCCGTGCCTCTGCCCCTGACCGCGTGTCCTGACCGCCCACCGGAGCTGCGGGCACGGACGGGATTCTGACGCCCGTCTTGGTCTAACTGCCTTTCCACCCCATCCCGTGTAGTCAGCGGCAACTGTCATTTGAGGCAGAGGAAGTCTCCCGTCACTGCTTCGCTTCTCCATTTGAAGGAGGGGCTCGGCAACCCCTCCATGCCCGGTTTTCAACAGGCCAGACAAACAAAACCACGGGAACTTTCTACCATCAGTGGTGTTTAGTATGTGTATTCCGTATCGATTTACTTTTCCACGTCTACTTAGTCTTGAAATAAAACTTTTCTAGTGATAACACTTCATATTAGCCAACCATGTGCCAACAAGTACTTTACAGGTATGAGTTCATTGACTGTGTGGCCGGGATGAGTACTGTTCTTGTTTTAAAGAGGAGGAGGAGGGTAGAGAAGCCAAGAGCTTGTGTCAAAGTCACTGGTTTGAAGCCTGCAGGAGGGTGTCAGCACCCGCACGCGTCAGGCAGTGACGAGCCACACGTGGGTGCGTGGACTCGGAGGGAAGACAGAGAGGGACCCCACTGAGCGTGGGTTGACAGGCCGTCTTTTCTGTTCCTTTCCGGCATCCTGTGGTTCTCCTCTGCCTAATTAAGCGGGTTTACAGAGATTATCCGTGTTAACTAACTTCACCTGGTTTGAAAAGATTCCTGCAAAAAGACCACTGATAACATGAATAACATATGGCACAGAGAGAACAATAAAAATAATAAATGAAAAAGCTTTTTGCCAGCTCCCCATTGGCTCAATTACAAATTCCTTAAAAATAACAAAAAAGGCACACACCGTTAAAATCTCTCTCTCTCCATGGTAAAGGCGAGAGCTGAACAACGAGCAAAGAAGAAAGTTTTTCCAAACAAAATTTGGAATATGGAGACATTTTGAAATCGGATGTTTGAAAATGTTTATTTACGATGATAGTCATTTTGTTGCCAGAAACGGCATCTATTAAACCTCTTAAAATCTGGACGCTGATTTTCCTAACCTGTTTAAAAATCTTCCAAATGATCTATTAAAGATGAAAAAAAGTCAACATCTTTTAATTAATCTAAAAAAAGTGAGATCATGAAAAATATTCACTATCTGGGTTTCAACACAACCTTTGTGTATCAACTGCTAAATGGGGGTTTTACATGGACACGGTGACCGAGCAAAGACGGCCCACGATGTACCTGTCCCATTTGGGCCACACGGTCTGTCAGGTGCCCTTCCCAGGGGAAGAGCCACTGGTCAAGGGACACTACATGCACACCTTGGACGGCTGCACCACCGACCGTTAGGAGAAAACTTGCAAACACAATGAAGTGTTACCACGGCAGCCACCTCCACGAGGGAGGGCCGGCCGACCTCCCTCCTGGCATGCACACCCCCTGGGACAGCGCCCTCCTGGCGGTCTGGCCGGGCTGGGGGTGGGGCGTGTGGACAGCAGAGCAAGCCCAGTGCTGTGTGACCCCCCCCAGGCCGGGCCACAGGAGGCGCTCGGTGTCCTGGACTGGCGGTACGCTGCGGGACACCGACCGCTAACTGCAGGCCTTGGGCAAGCATTAGCTTCTCTAAGCCTCAGTTTACCTTTGAGCAGATGAGGATAAAAAACTGCATAAGGCTACTGAGGGGATTAAATAAACCAATCAACGTGAAATCCCTAGTGTGTGGCAAGGATCTATGATGAGGAAAGCAATCCTGGCTTTGGGACACCTCCGCTTCTCTGTCCCGGGGACACGGAACAGAGGGGCGGCCACCATGGTACTGGGACCCCGGTCTCGGAAATGAGAGCGAAGTGGAAAGGCGTGTGTTCACACGGCAAGGCGAGCAAGGGGGGTGCTGCAGGCGAGCCGGCCGGGGCCGCGGCGCGAGGGGGTGAAGAGGGCACGGGGCACAGGGTGCGCTCACGGGGGCGGGGCCGGGAAATCCGGCCACAGGAGGGCGCTCTGCCCGCAGTCCGCTGGCACGGGACCCGCGGGGGGAGGGGCCTCACAGTAACCGCCCCCCAGGGCTCACGGGGGCTGGCGGGAACCAGGACGGGGTTCCGAGAAGCACCCCAGACATCCCCCGCGCACACGGAGGTGCCGGACGGAACGAGGGGGCAACTCCGACACCGGGCGCTGGCGCTGTGGCCACCTGGCCAGGCGCGGGCACGTGAGTCCGGCACAAGCTGCACACTCGGGTGGGAAAGGAGCCACACTTCCTAAAATTATGAAGAAAACCGTCGTCCCTTCTAACCGTGTCAGTTTGTTTTTCTTTAAATTTTTTTCAATGTTTACTTATATTTGAGAGAGAGAGAGAGACACAGAGGGCCAGCGGGGGGAGGGGCAGAGAGAGAGGGAGACACAGAATCCGACGCGGGCTCCGAGCTGCCAGCACAGAGCCCGACGAGGGGCTCGAACCCGTGAACCGCGAGATCATGACCTGAGCCGAAGTCGCTGCTTAACCGACTGAGCCGCCCAGGCGCCCACGCTGGTTTGTTTCCCACACGGCTGAGGAACTCGCGACGGAGCACGCGAGGAAAACGGGCCTCGGCGCGGCCCTCCCGCGTCTCCCGTCACCGCACGGCCTCGCCGACGGGCGGGAGACCGGACAGTCGGCCGCGGGGCGGGAAGGAAGCCGGCTGGGCCCCTCGGGCCGGGCCGCTCCGCTCCCCAGCGGGGATTCCAGCCCAGGGTGGCACGCGGCCGACAGGCACACTCCAAAAATGATAAATTTCTACAAAAACATTATAATGGTTTCGATTAGCAATTATTTCTTTGATCTCGGGTTTAAAAATTTAGGTCTAGGGGCACCTGGGTGGCTCAGTCGGCTAAGCGTCCAGCTTCAGCTCAGGTCACGATCTCACGGTCTGTGGGTTCGAGCCCCGCATCGGGCTCTGTGCGGACAGCTCAGAGCCTGGAGCCTGTTTCAGATTCTGTGTCTCCCTCTCTCTCTGACCCTCCCCCGTTCGTGCTCTGTCTCTCTCTGTCTCAAAAATAAATAAACGTTAAAAAAAAAATTTTTTTTAAAAAAATTTAGGTCTAAATGGAACAGAGCAGAAGCCAGAAATACTAGAAATGCCAAAGAAGAAACCGCAGTTGCCAGACTCAAGTGTCACAAATGCAGTAAAAAGGAACTTTCTCGTACTGTGCGTACTTCTCAGGGCTGGAGGCAGCCGGCGACGGCCGGAGCCACGCCGGCACAAGAGAAGAGCCAACCGTGAGGGGCCAGGGCCTGGACGAGCCCCTGGAGAGGAAGCAGGCCTCATCAAGACCAGGGTCAGTCCGCGCAGCGAACCAGCACTGGCGGTCTACGGTGACGGCCCGGGAAGAAGGCCTGGCTCTGGGGCCCAACCAAGATGGCTGCCTACCGGGACTGAGCCCACAGGTCAGAGATGTCGTCCTCCGAGTGTCTGCTCTAGGCTCCCAGGGACCCTCGGTGCTAAGGATGTCTCTTAGAACTTGAGGCAGAGACAAGCTTGCGGGAGACCCCGGCTCTGGGGCGAGATGGGGCGTAGACGGGCAAGGGCAACGAGGGCGCCACAGGTGTCCGCAGAGAACCACCATTTTACGACACCTGCCCTCCGCTTCCCTTAGGGCACCTCTGGAGATTCTCCCCCGATGACCACTACGCCCCGGGAACACCAAAGTCACAGGGAATGCGGGCTTAGTGATGTCACGGGAAGCAAAATACAAGAGTTAACGCGGCCCGGTCAGGCAAATGGCACAAACCAAAGACTAAGCACTAGTAAAGACACGGTCTGGCATACTGGGTGGGGCAGGAAGTGCTTTCCAAAGAGACAGGACACGCCCGGTGTGCAGATAATCTAGCGAACCTAGAGCCAAGAGAGTATGATGGATTTGGAACCAAGAAGTTTGGGGTAAGAGTCTAAGATCCTAACCAATCACATAAAACATGAGCTCTGCTGAGCCTGTGCCAGGGTCATGGGGGAGGGAGATGACCTCATCTCTGCCACAAAGGACATGGTTTCCCTGGAAGGCAAAGGAGCCTAAATACACCGTGTTCCCAGGACGGAGGTTCGACCCCCTTGGAAAAGCAGCTGGTCTGCGAGGGCCTCCGGCCCGGGAAGCTCTCTTCTGTTACACACCCGGAATGAAAATCCACAGCACTGTTGACACAAATCGTGAGGAATCAAGCGTGAAATACACGCATTTTGAAAGCGGGAAGGACGTCACGGGCTTTTAAAAACGAGGTCCTCTTACTTGGGTGCTTGGGCTCCACGGCGACCCTCACGATAGGCGTGGCTTCGAAGTTGAGCGGAACGAATGGTGGGCAGGACGGCGAGCTACACAGTGTTGCCGACTTCAGCACGAAGTCCTGAAGGCCTCCTATGCCTGCAGGGAGGAAAAGATGCACGCGGTCAACGAAGGATGATAAATTCTGAATTTACGTTAGAAAAATAAGAACACCGACCCAGAACGTAGGTCACAGAGGGAATCACTCAGAAATGTCGCAGGGAACGAGGCAGGGCCTCACGGAGGTTTTGCACCTCTGGATGCTATTTGGTTGCCGTGAGGAATACGGGCGTTCTGCTGGGTCCTGTTTTCCAGATGCGCAGCTCGTGCGGTCACTGCAAACTGGGCTAACACATACCTACTCTGACCCCAGAAGCGTCATGTCCAGATATGTGTGTCTGAAAATACTAATTATTTCTCATAACTCCTGGTTTTCAAAATACGTTGATTTGACGAAGAGGGGTCTCTACTGGAATCCTCTCTTTTCCCAAATACTTACACAGGGGTCAAGGGCGTTTAGAGACTTCAAGTTTGAGCTTGCTGTGGCGTTCCTGACCCAAACCACCCTTCACAGTACCCGTTTTAGAAGAGGACATCGGTTCCCCCCACCTGCCCCTTCTCCTGTCCCCGTCCCACTGCAGGCGCCCAGGGGTGGCTGCATAAGACTGCCCAGGGGGGTATCTGTCTTCGAGCAGATGGGGGAGAACGCCCCACGGGAGGGTTAAAGGGGGCGCACGGAGCCTCACGTCCAGAGGAAGAGCAGACCACACTTTGGAATGAATGAAGCGACACGCACAAGGGCCGTTTCCGTGCTTTGGGGTTAAAGATTGAGGAGGGCACGGGAGGGGAGGCTGTCGCTCAAGGGGAAGGTGGCACAGGAGACGGGGGCAGGGACCCCTGACCAGCACTTTATGCTGGGCTCAGAAACCACCGAGGACAGGAAACGGCACTGCTCCTTGGGCCGACACACGGACGTCAGGTAGGCACCAGGGGACGGGACGCCGCACGACCGCTCAGCCTGGTGGAGGCGAACTGACACAGAAGCTTCCGGCACACAACCTAAAGGCAGCTGAGAGGTCTCGCCGTGTGAGCACACGGTGGGGAAGCCCGGGCGACGCCCCCCCACCCCCCGCCCCTGCTGAAAGCATCCAGAACTCACCCGCTCCCTCCCTGCCTCGAGGGAGAGCTCCAACCCATCTACCCCCGACCTCCAACCTCCAGATGCGTTAGCACAGTGCCCAGGGTGCACACAAGACCTGCTTCCACTTTCACCAGGCACCCCTGGCACTTTGACGGCATCCGTCAGACCCTCTGAAGCCTTTTCTGCCTCACGCTAAACATCACTAGCTCCTCTAACCGTTCAGCTCATGACATGATCTCTAGACCTTTCGTGTGCAGGGGACCCTCTCCAGACTGACGTTTCCCAGGTACTATGTCTAGTCCCTGTGCATCCCGTGCATTTATTCAGCCAAGGTATCCATTTCTCATTACTGTGCTTCTTGGCCCAGCACAGAGAAAGGTCTACGCCGGCCACAGCTTTGCTGCCCTCCCCCACCGGTAAGACCCACAGATGTGGGTCTGGCCGAGTTCCCACCAAGTCTACTAGAAATAACATCATCTCCCGTGGGGCCAGGGGTTGGGAGACCCCTCCCCCCAGTAAATATTCCCTCTCAAACCTCACCCATCCTGCTTTTGACCTCTGACCAGCGCACGTGTCCTTCCTGCACGCACAGCAGGTGCCTTCACCGAAAAGGCAGATCCCGCTCCTTCCTGTGCATCACGAGGATGCGGGCTGCACGTGGTCAGCACACTGTGAACACTGAACTTCTGCTCGACAGTTTGCTACTCAAATTACCAAATCTACTCTGGCTACTTAGGTATGTCCAGATTTGTGAATAGGACTTTAATTATATAATTTATATAGGGGCGTCTGGGTGGTTCAGTCAGTTAAGCATCTGACTTCAGCTCAGGTCTCGATCTCACAGTTTATGAGTTCGAGCCCCACGCCGGGCTCTGTGCTGCCAGCTCGGAGCCTGGAGCCTGCTTTGGATTCTGTGTCTTCCCCTCTCTCTGCCCCTCCCCCGCTCATACTCTCCCTCCCTCTCTCTCTCTCTCAAAAATAAACAAACACTTAAAAAACAGAATTTACAGAAAAAGCAACGCTCTAAAGACAGTCAAAAATCCACCACCTGTACATGACACCGTTATTACTTGTTTTAAAATACAATCTTGGGCGCCTGGGGGGCTCAGTCGGTTGAGCGTCTGGCTTCGGCTCAGGTCATGTTCTCAGGGTTTGTGAGTTCAAGCCCCGTGTCGGGCTCTGTGCTGACAGCTCGGAGCCTGGAGCCTGTTTCGGATTCTGTGTCTCCCTCTCTCTCTGCTCCTTCCCCGCCCGTGCTCTTAATCCGTCTCTTCTCTCAAAAACAAATAAATATTAAAAAACATATATATAGTCTCGAAATCCAGGAAAGGGACCATTAAGGTTACTTGGGTGAATCACAAAGAAATGATTAAAAAAAAAATCACTTTGAGAATCTCCTGAAATGCTATCAGATAATTAGTAAGCGTATGACTGGATACTCATGCAAAACACAATTTTTAAAAGCTTTTCTGTTTTAAAATGATATCAAATATAATTCTGAAAAAAGACAAGTGTACCCAGAGTCACGCCATCGTAAGACTGTCACTGTTTTCACTTCGCTAGATTTCTCCCTCCCCGCCCCCCACCCCTTCCACAGGCACACATAACTTATTGCTATAATGTCCGTAACTTTTTATCTGCTAACTTCTAATCTGGTTGCTTTAGTCACAATGACAATCATGGGGGAACAGCTCCTTCACAGAAAGCACATTTGCAAAAGCATTTTATAGCCTGACCCTATATATGGGGGGGGGGGGGGGGTGCGCGGGGTGTGCGTGTGCGGGGATCGGTAAGGCACATGTTCACTCAAGACAATCATCTCAGAATTTCTGGGACAGAAGTGACAGTTCAGAAAAAAAAAAATCAGAAATTAGCATGGCATTGATTTGGTTGAAGGACTGGAGAGAGTACAAGCTTTTTTTTTTTTTTTTTTTTTTTAATGTTTATCAAAAAAGGGCACGTGATGTAAGCAAAAGAGAGAAAATAGGCTGAGAAAACAGGAATATGGGGTAAAAGCAACGTACCAAACACCCAAAATTCCAGCTCAGTTCTGTGCAAACACCAGCAACTGCTGTGTGGCTGAACATCAACGATCCAAGTCCTCTCTGGTCCTAATTCCTCTCTGTACAAGTGCACTCAGATGCGCGAGCGTGTGGCCGCTGGCTGCGGGGCGGGGGACACGCGGCGCTCCTGCACCACGTCCCAGGCCCGTGCCAGGCTGCGTGCCACTCCCTTCAAATTCTTCTTACTCAAAAAATCAGCGTGTTACAAATGCTGGCGAGCCCCAGCTTTTTTCCAGGCTCTCTCTAAGGCTTCCCTTTAAACAGTATTCCAGAAACCATATTGAGGAGCATCATTTACGTGCCCTCTTTTACGATCTGACACCGGAAATAGTCCGTGGGGCCTGAGAGATGGACCGGCCCCTGTGGACGACGTTCTTCCATTCTGACCAGCTCCCATTGCACAGGCTGAATGACTCCACGATGAGCTCACACCGGCAGCAGGAAGACGGTGAAACCGTCACTCAATTCTAACACTGCTTCCTGCGGACGGCTCACTACTGTCTGGACGGAGGACAGCATTACTATCTTCAGGGACATCTGGATTCTGAAAGTGCGCTTTCTACGCTGGTATAAAAATTAGTATCTGAATACAAGAAAACAATAACAACGTGGCAAAATGTTAATGCTCTGGCTGGAGTATGGTCCCTAACTGCCAAAGTTCCAAGCCAACCTTGATATCACTACTCAAGAGCCATCAACTGGTTCCTCTTAATCTGTTTAATACACCTGAGTTAACAGATCGCTTTCAATCTTCACAGTGGACGCCAGTTACACGCCACGCACGCCCACGGAGCCTCAGGCCTGTGTGAGCAGTGAACACGACCTCAGAAGGGACATGAGGATTCAGACAAGAGCCGCTGATGCTTGAACACGGGGTTCAGGGGCACTGACCCCGTGCAGTTGAAAATTCACTTTGATTCCCCCAAAACTTAACTCCTAACTGTTAACTCCTGCTGTTGACTGGAAGCCTCACCAATAACATAGCTGATTTGCATGGATTCTGTGTGTCACACGTATTCCATACTGCATTCGTACAGTACAGTAAGCTAGAGAAATAACACGCTATTAAGAAAATCGTAAGGAAAAGAAAATATATTGACAGTACTGGACTTCACTGACTGAAAAAAATCCACGTACAGGCGGACCCACGCGGTTCACACGTGTGTTGTTCAAAGATCACCTGGATAAAAACATTTGTTTTTAAAGGACGGGTTCCCAGGGTGGTGCAAATCTAGAGAACCACTGGTTTTGGAAGACCACCTTCAAACCTAGGTCCTTCTGCCTCTGGATTACCAAAGCAGCCCATATCCTCGACCTAAAGTTTTCGGTTCTCATTCTGTATCTCACCGCAAACTCAGATTCTGCCCCCTTGGACTCAACTACGGCGGGTATCCCAGGGGATCCACGCGCTTCGTAACTTGTCACGGACGCAGGTAGGCAGGTAGGTACGTGAGTGTAAAACATAAATATAAAATATAATCTAGACCTTTTCCAGGCTTGTTTGGCTAATAAACAGCTCCAAAGTAGACCAATATTGCCTGGCGAAGGTTTCCGGGGGACCGGCCGAGTTTCTCCGGTGTGCTCAACAAGTCCGTCAGATCAACGCCCCTTAGCTTCCCGGTGTCAGAAGAGGCCCTGGGGAAGAGCCTTCCAGCAGTGACACCACCGGGTCGGAACGGTTTCTCTCTCAGAGGACAGATGGAGCTCATGATCAGTTAATACTAGTTCTCAGGCAGGTTGTACTAAGACCTGGGGCCCTTTCTCGGGAGAGACTACAGTAAGGAGACAAAATAATACGTATTCTTTGAGATGTGTAGGCTTGCTGTCTTTGTATTAGGGAACAGGGAGGAACCTGTCCTGCAGTGTCCTACACCAGGTAAAGGTGACACTGTGCAGTCTCGATTTATGCCCCAAGAAAGAGTCCTCAGGGAGCCAGATCGTCCCCACTCCCGCGAGCTCAGGGAACTCCCACGGCCGGGAGGTCTAGGATCGAAACAGTGGAAGAGATTCCATCTCGGGCCTGGAAGCCGACCCAGGCACTCGGTGCTGCCCCGGGTCCCACCTCAAAGCAAGTAAACCGAAGGGTCTCCAGAGGCCAGCCCGGGGGAAAGGAGGTAGCACTTAATAATTTAAAAATAATAAAATAACGTTTTCTAGTGGAGCAGAAATAGATGAGAAAGGGATGGCGGGGGGACCCAGCACCGAGGGCCGCAGAGCTTGGGGGCCCAGGGGCTTTGGACCACCCGCCGCACGGGGTAACGGCACAGCGCAGGCCAAACGTGAGGCTGGACGTAACAGAGACGGAGCATCAGGGGACGTGGTCACCGTGCCGTGGACTTTCCGGGGACGGCCGCGCAAGGGTGAGAACTGAGGCAGAGCTGCGAGCCCTGGTGGCCACTTCGGAGCCAGGAGGAGGGGACGAGGGGGGAAGCAGGGGGGAGGCGAGGCGAGGATCCCCATGTCGGCCATGGACGCCGACGCTGTGATTACCGTTCAGAGCACTTGTGAGCCCTTCTCTCGGGCTCACTGTTCCATTGCCGTGTTCGTTCTTTATGTCCTACACACTTTAACTCCCAGTTCTTCCTCCGGACTAGAGCTGCTCCTTTTATTCTGCGTCTACTTTTCCTCTCTAGTACCTTTTCTGAGCCTTTCCTGTTTGGTGTCTAGGCTTGAAAGCTTAGAAAGCTGTGCTTTCAAAGGACTGATAAATATTTCTTCAACCTTCTGTTGGTTCTTCACTGATTCCAGTTTAAGGGCAGGGGCACCCACAGACACTTCATCAAGTGCCTTCAATGAACGAGTCAACACGAGCACAGTGCTGTCCTCAGAGCTGAGACTGCGGAGGGGGACACAGGAGGACCCGTGTGACCATACGCTGCGATAAACGTCATACCTAGTAAACACGAGGTCTGTTCCCGGAAGGCACAGAGGCTGGCATGGGGGTGGGAGAAGGGCACCAGCGGAGGCCGGTGAGGGGCCGCTCACGACCCACAGCGGCCCTGGCGGGGCAAGCACGACTGCAGAGACGTGTCCCCCCGTTATTTCCACTTCTCTGGGACCCTGCACCTGCCACTGGTTCTTCTGTCCGGTCAGCACGCGGTCCTGTTACGTCAGATCCCGAATCGGAGGCACGGAAGTTTACCTCTGGCGCAAGCCTTATTCCAGCCACCTAGTTTCTCCCAAGTCTTAGTTTCCACATGCACACCACACACACGCAGCACGTGCAGGTACGGGGACATGTGAGCCTGAGAAGCAGAGTGTCTGAGTCCCAGGCACAGAGTCAGCCCGCAGCCAGTGCGAGCGTGGGCAGCCGTGGTTACCACGGGCACGGCTGTACTGCTCTTTTATTAGAAGTTGTTAATCAGTTTAGGGTTTTTCCTGGTGTATGATATGAATTGTTATTAAATTTTATATACACACTATTAACTAGTCAATTGTAAAGAAGGCTGTAATAACTTCCTTTAAAGCGTAAATTCCTATTCGTAATTAGATCCATGCATGAGCTTTGTATCCTGTCCCACTGACCTGAATTTACACAGTATACACGGTTTTATGTGACGATCCAAGATATGCATTCCCACTCAAATGATTTAATTAAATGGGGAAACAAAGGTTGCCACAGAAGAAGCATAAGATGCCTTGTACAGTTTAAAACAATGTTGGAAATTTGTCTTAAGGTTAAAAAAAAAAAAAAAAAAAAAAGGAAAGAGATATGGCTTTCTACAACCAGGAAGTTATGACCGGATTTCTCTTACTTTTCAACTCGAAATATTTCCAATTAAGAGCAGGAAGAGGAAGAGGAGTCATTTCTGTGTGAAATGGCACCTTCATCGCGAGTGCACAGCAGATTCTGGGTGAAGGGATCAGAGAAGGGAAGGGAAGGACAACTTGAATGCGCCGTGAAACCAGAGCAGGGCGCCCCGAGCCATGCACTGTGGGTGGGGTTAAAGACAAATTCACAAGGGTCAGTTCCTACCTCCTTCCTCGAGAAAGTAACAAGTGTGCAGACAGCACAGCCATGCTGGGTGTCTGATTCCACACCAGTGACAATGAATGGAGAGCCCAGAAACGCCTATGTGGGAACCCGGACGTGAGCAAGGGACAACCGTGGGGGAAGGGAGGGACTACTGGGCGAACGCCACTGCAACAACCAGCTGATGAAGTGGAAAAATAATACATGTCTGTCTGCCACATACCATGTAGAAAAATAAATTTCACATGGATCAAAGCCCTAAATGTGAAACATACAAGTTGAAAGCACAAGTCACAGGATGCTACACTAAAGGCCGGTAACTTCTTCCTACTATATGATAGAAACTGTATCACAAATATGCCACAAGATTAAAAGCGACAGGGGCCACCTGAGTGGCTCAGTCAGGTATGCACTTGACTGTTGATCACAGGATTGTGAGTTCGAGCCCTGTTGCTGGGCATGAAGCCTACCTGGAAAAAAAAAAAAGTTACAAAACATGTTTTCAATGTTTAAAGCAGACAAAGGATTAGCAAGCATCATATATAAAGAGCCGGTACAGATCAATGAGAAAAACAGGCAACCCACTGGGCAACACAAGTGAAGAACATAGGCAGTTCTAAGAAAAGACACTGAAAGGAAAGGAAGCCCTAAGTAGTCAGAAAACATATAAAAAAGAACCTTAACCTAAAAAATTAACCATGTAAATGGAAATCAAAACAATGAGAGAGTTTTTCGCACCAACAGAATTGGTGTTTGTCTGAAAAAGCCAGGGACTGGCAAAGGTGCCCTGCCCTGGAGATGGCACGATTGTCACGAGCACGCAGGAGAACAATTGTGCACGCTCAGCCAGTGCAACCCGCTGGTGTGATTTCCAGTCATGTGTCCCGAACAGTGTTGCCCACGGGCACGGATGTACTGACAGCATCCCACAAGCAGTGCTACAAATCTAGGCAATCCGGTCACCAGAGGGGGCGTGTCTAGCTGGGGCCTGCCGCTGGCATTCGGCAGGCAGGGCCAGGGACCGGGGACTTGCAGCGTGTAGAAAAGTCTCCCGCGTAGAGTTTCCCCGGGTCATGCAGCTTCTGCATACTCTGCTGGACGAGACTATTTACAAGGATCCGAGCTGAAATCTAACTCCGTTTTAATGACGAAGTACTTTCTTCACAATTTCACATACACTGAATTTCCAGGAAACCTGCTCTGCAAATGAGCTGTTCGCCACTTTACTGTGCCAGCCGCTCACGGCCCCTGAGCCATCGGTGCCATCCATCTGCATGGAGCCACATCTGCAGGCTCGCGTTCACGGCGATTGCAAGGGGCTGATTTGATTATGCCGTCAGCATAGCCAAACCGGAGCACTTACAAGCCTTTCGGTTCCTTCTGTGCCTTGGACGCTGGCACTGCCGGAATGACCACACAGCAACGAACGCTGGCGTTATCCTGCATGTGTATTATACCTGCATTGGTCCATTTAGGCCCTAGAAGCTGGAACTGTGCCCTCACCTCTGGACTGCCACACTTGGATTTCTCTGGTGCCCGGGGTCCGCAGAGGGACTCTTGGATTCCTATCTGATAGGGAGCTGGAATGTTTCTTGAGGTTGACCGAGGTTCTGAGAGTGGGGGCTCTGCCAGCCTTAGACTGAAGGCCCTGTTCACTCTCAGTTCCACGGAAGATCTCCTCACAGGCCATCCTGGCACTAGATGTGGGCCCACGTCGCCTGACAGGACCCCTGTGTCCTCTACCATGTGTAATGATGGCCTATTAATGGTCAGTATTTTCTTCAAAGTCAATGCAGCAACTACAGAAGCTGGAGGGGCCTATGGAACCTTACAACCTAATATACTGGGGTTTATTTAAGAGTAGAGCTCAAAACAGTTGCTGAAGGAACGTTCCATATAATTCCTGTGCTTCTTAGATCGAGGTCATCAAAGATCTACTGACTGCTTAGGTTTAGAGGTCGGTGCTGAGCACCATGGAGGAGAAGGAAATGAAGCCCGAGACCCCACATTCAAGTTTCTCGCACTTTGTTACCGTGAGCGCCCTGGGAGCATTTGGAAAAGTCGGCCGCATGACTGCTGGTAGTTTATTCCAAAGCCTGAGCCTTGGAGCTTGAGCTGTTTGAGACTACTGGTCCGTAGTAGCATCCTGATGCGGCACAGTTACCAGCGCAGAGATACAACTCGCTTCATACCAGAGCCTACGGATGAAATGTAATTCGGAAGAGGAGAAAGAAACAGTATCCGAATGTTAACTAGATTTGAAGCAAACGCAGGTCATTTCAATCCAAGCCAGTACCCTGGCCAGCTCCTACGGCTCTCAAAGGAGTTGTTACTAGGGACTGATCACGGATGAATGAGGTAAGAATATATCACTTTAAATATCAGCGAGGCTTACGTTATAGTAGTTACGGGTTTTAGTTTTATAATAAATGAAAGCAATAGGTTAGTACTGTATCGACCCCTTAAAAAGGACCAAGGTATCTGGAACAGAGGCTGGAGTAGTGGAGACTCAGCTTTAGAAGAAGTGAAAGTAAGGATGGGGCCCAAGACGGTCCGTTGATTCTCATTTGCGGCCCCCTTGTGCAACGACAGCTCAGTAAGACGTCTACGGGGACAGCTGTCATCGCTCTAAGTAAGAGTGCCCTAAACTCCAGGCAGCAGGCTAACACACTGTCCCTGCGGATAAGATGCCACACGGCTGCTACAAACCGAACTTCCGAAGACCTACTTACTTAGACACAGATAAGGCAGAATATAAAATTCTACGAAGAAAAGATGATATGCAAATCAAGATATTAAATCAAGAGAAAGATAAGCAAAAAGGAAAACTGTAATGGTATTAGGCTTGAAATTACGTGCGGTCATTTTTAAATAAAAAACATAATTTTTACCCTGAAAAGTTGTTAGACACAAGCTACAAGAACTTTGGAGGATTTTTCGTTTTTGTTTTTGTTTTTAAAGAGCTGCCGTTAACGGGATCAAATGAACGTAAGCCGTATAATCGGACTTACAGCACAGGGGGGCAGCACATGCACGGAGGGTCCAGCAGAGTGGAGTTGCCACCGTTTCCACGGAAAATCTGAGTCCCACCCACACCATCTCACAAAGGCCAATTTCAAGAGGATCACAAATCTAAATATCATAAATAAAACTAAAAAGCTTACAGAAGAATGCCACAGTCTTCATGACTTTGGAGTAAGCAGATTTCTTACACGGGACAGACAAAGCACTGGTCGTGAAAAATTAATAAATATTACACTATATTAAAATTAAGAGCCGCGGTTCATCAAAAGACACCGTTAGAGAGCAGAAGGTAACTCTGAGTCAGAGAAAATATCTCCAATGAATACATCCAACCAGGGACTTGAATGCACAATATATAAAGTATGCCTACAAATCAATGTAAAAGAAGTCAGAGAATCTTAGAAAGAGTGGGTAAACACTTAACAGGCATTTCATAGATGGGCAAAAATCAACGGTCAATAAATAAATGAGAAGGAGCTGAATTTCGCGGGTCATCAGGGAAACCAATACAAGATACTACTCCATACACAGCAGAAAGGCTCAAATAAAAGAAAAACAAAAATAAACGCTGGCAAAGATACGGAGCAGCCGGAATTTTTAGCAAACTCCTGGGGAGGCACGAATCGGTCCGCTCACTAAGGCTGTACAAACGCCTACCCTGCAACACAGCAGCTCCTCTTTTTTTTTTTTTTTTTTTTTTTTAATTTTTTTTTCAACGTTTTTTATTTATTTTTGGGACAGAGAGAGACAGAGCATGAACAGGGGAGGGGCAGAGAGAGAGGGAGACACAGAATCGGAAACAGGCTCCAGGCTCCGAGCCATCGGCCCAGAGCCTGACGCGGGGCTCGAACTCACAGACCGCGAGATCGTGACCTGGCTGAAGTCGGACGCTTAACCGACTGCGCCACCCAGGCGCCCCCAGCAGCTCCTCTTCCAGCACACATTTCCCGCGTTCAAACACGCAGGACAAGACGTGCACGGGAATCCTCGAGGCAACAACATTCATAATAGCCAAGCACTGGCAACAAACTCCGCGTCCCCCACCGGAAGAGCGGAGAAGCGGTGGTGGACGCACGGGACGGCGAAGAGAGCGAACAGGTCACGACCACGCAGCGACGCGGGGGAGTCTCACAGCCGGGACGCTGAACAAGAGAAGGCTGACCCACGAGCACGCTGTCCATGACATCAGAAGCCGGGGTGGGGGCCGCCCTTGGGGGAGGGGGGGGAGCAGAGGGGGGGGGGCAAGAAAGGGAGGGATGCCAGTTATGCTGTGTTTCCAAATCCAGAGGCTAGGGACACTGGCACGTGTTCAGTGTGGGAAAATCTGCCAACCTGTGGTTTAAGGCTGGCATACGCCTGCTACGCACCAAACGAGATGTACTTAAAAACGTTACCCGACACAAGTTACACGGCTACGTGGCCACCTCAAGTGCTCCCGAGTCTTTCAGAGGCGCTGTTACCCGCAGGTAATAAAGGTAAACCGTTTCCGAGCCTTCAAGGCGGAATCGGCAGCAAAGGAAAGAACACGTGGCTGGTCTCCTTGTGTCTTCCCACCACGTGGTCCGGTGACTGACGAGATGTGTCTTCCACGGCAGCGATCTTACGTGGACTCTTCTGAACACTGTCTGTCCGTGACAAATCGTTCCCTGACCCCAAACAGTGCAGCCCGTCCCCTCCTGGCTGCGGGCATCTGTCTGTCCTCTGGTTCCTGCCACTCTGCGGTTTGTTCAGAGGTGGGTCCTTTTAAATCCCCACTGGAAGATGCCCAAGATGGTTTCGAAAACTATTCTTTGGTTTTTGGTCTGCTTCATTTTTCAGGGAAACAAAACAATTCTAGCAAACATCACGTAATTCTCCACCGCTGCCTTTATCTACAGAAAACATCCAACACATCACGCAAAGAATTTCTGAGCGCCTGCTTCTGCCCTTACCGACTAGCAGCGCTGAAATCTAACCACCATTAGAGTAAAATGATCCCACTTACATCATGCGGAGTGCACGCCAGTTCTAAGGAAAAGAGAGTGCTGTGAAAAGTAGGTCGGCAAAACAACGTGACAGTCGTTTCGAGTCGATTATTTCCATAATACGGTCCACAGTGGCCTTGGGTATGGGAGCCTCTTCACAAAGACCCCAGAAATACGCTGGGAGGGGAGACTGTCACTTCTACGTGGCCCCAAACAGGAGACCCCTAAAAAGGGATGTCAGGAAAACCGTGACTCTACCGGAGCACTGGGTGCGTCTCCTCCGACGGCCACAAGTACCCTTCCACACGTACCACCGGGCCCTGTCCCTAGTGACACCTGTCGCAAGCCAAAGAACTGCACAGAGCAGAAGTGCTGATGCAGCGTCTACGAAGGAGCCGTCCGAGGACGGACCCGTGCAAACCATTCTCTCGGCGCTTCCCAGCCAGGCCTACCAGGGAGGCCAGATTAGCCATAACCAGTTCCCGCCGGCTGCCTGTCCACCAGGCGCGACAGGGCCTCCTTTGGGACCTGTCCGCCTGCCTCTCCGGGGCTGTTCCTCAAGGGCCCGAGAGCTCACACTTGCCACAGACACTCAGGCTCTGGCGCCGTGAAAGTGCCGACACTGTGCGGGGCTCTCTGGGCGCTCCGCTCCGTTAGGTGCTTTGAGACGCCACCCGCGACCCAACGTCTCACAGAGGTCAACCCTTGCAGGTTGTACCCTTGCGTTCCAAAGGTTGTGGTCACGGGAGCAACGGGCCCGGGGCCAAAAGGCCAATCAAGGGCCGGCATCACACCGTTCCTCCCTCCAGAGACGAAGGCTTCGTTCCTAGATTCTCTGCTGTGTGCACTTTCCTATTCCTTAGGAGGGTTTCCTTCCAGGAAGCACCTCAGTCATCCTCAAGGGCCCGTTCTACCAGCCACTTGGAAATGACCCACATCCGAACACGTCCGAACCCCAGAAGACAACGCGGTCCGTGCTGAGGCTGACCCTGGCAGTTCACTACTCGAGTTACCATCCTACACGAAGAAAAGGGCGCACGATATTCAGCTCAGGTGGCAGAAAGGAGGGCAGCAGGGGATCCGGGAGCAGCCAGGTTTCCGGACCCAATACCACCAGTTCGGGCCGGTAAAGGCATCTCGTCGGCAAAACCGTCACCGCTTTAGATACCAGGGCCTTCCTTAAAGTTCTGCAAACTTTCATAGCTTGCTTATAAAGCAGCAATGCCCTTGACTTAACATAAACTGTCAACTCCAGCAAGTTCTCAGAGCCCATCCGTTTTACAGACGAGGAATCTGAGGGGTACAGCGGAGAAAGGCCGATCCCAAGGTACAGTCCTGGTGACAGCCCAAGGTTCCCGACCCAGGCCATGGCTTTTCCCTCTGTGCCCTCGTTCTGCAGTGTATTCGGATAGATGAGCTCTGTTTTTCCAAGGACAATAAATAGTCATAACATCTCTGCTCCTTTCCAGAATCACTGAAAACCTTGCTCCTGTAGTTTCCTTCACCGAAGGAAGAGTAAAAATGACCACTCTGGTAGAGCGGGAGAAGAAAGGAGGGAGATGGTAGAGAGGACGAGGCAGGGGGCCACCCACTCTCCCGCACGACCGGGAGCACACAGGGTCGGGAACGCGGTACGCGGGGCGGAGGGGGTGAAGCGGTCACGCCAGAGACGCCGGTGTCTATACCCAGGACCGTCCTTAGGGAGCAGAGGGCTGGACAAAGGCCCTATCTGCAAACAGCTTCATACACACGAAGCTGCTTTAACATGAACATCAGCTGAAACCTTGGAGGGGAGAAGGGCCTTGACAACTGAAGCCTGATCAGGGATAGAAACCGGGAGAGAACACCAGCCCCGTCTCCCCCCACAGCTCACACCCTCCACAGGCAACACCACCAGCTCAGGTGCATCGAACACCACTTGGTTGTGCTGGGACCGCTATTCCCGGCTCCCATCTCCCCCCCACCGCCCCCCCGCCCAACTATAGCCTCACTGCCTCTCCACCCGGACACACACCAGAAGGGCCACGCCTGGCACCCAGCAGGCCCTCAGCAGATATCTGCTAAATAAACGAATGAGCATTTGTGTTAAATGTTGATTAAAATGAAGAGGTAACTGATTAAACTGGCAAAACAAACAAACAAACAACAACAACAACAACAAACCTAGCCACCACAACATAAATGCAGTGATGGTCACTACAGCATTCTCTGAAACAGAAAGGGAATGGTTTAAAAAACTTGAGGTCCATTCATAAAGTTTATTGAGCCGTGAAAAGAACATAGTAAATCGGAAGGTGAGAACAGATTCTAGGATACAGCACTAATAAAACATCCCAGCATATATGCTGATAAAACAACGGACTAGAGTAAAACAGCATGAATCACGAGACTCGGGGAGATTCACCTGCAACATGCGGGTGTATGCACGAAGGAGATACACACGGTACGCGGGCACACCGGACTGTCGAGGACATCAACGAGGGGTGCCTGGGGGGCTCCGTCGGTTGAGCGTCCGACTCTTCATTTTGGCTCAGGTCATGATCCCAGGATCATGAGATCGAGCCCCATGTCGGGCTCTGCATGGCATGTGTAGCCTGCTTAAGATTCTCCCTCTCCCTCTCCCTCTCTCTCTCTCTCTCTCTCTCTCTCTCTCTCTCTCTCCCCTTTCCACCCCCACTCTCTCTCTCAAAAGAGTAAACATAAAAACAAGATTCCTACAGTCGGCCCTTCCCAAAGAATACGGGATGCACAAAATGATATCCCAAGTTCAGGCAGCTCTCGACACCCAGGGTCTCACGATTCCACCGGCAGGTTTCCGTTCCATTCACAAACAGCTCGCTCTACAGAGACTCAGTACAGGACCCGGTCCCGGATTTAACGGACTGTGATAAAGTGACCAGGTGACTAGTAAGACCCGACTTAATTTGTACTTCTGCATTTTGCACACAAGTCCAGGAAAACAATTTTTATTATTTAAAAAAAAATTTTTTTATGTTTATTTATTTTTGAGAGAGAGAGAGAGAGAGAAAGAGGCATCATGAATAGGGGAGGGGCAGAGAGAGGGGGAGACACAGAATCCGAAGCAGGTTCCAGGCTCTGAGCTGTCAGCACAGGGCCTGATGTGGGGCTCGAACCCACGAACTGTGAGATCATGACCTGAGCCGAAGTCGGACGCGCAACCGACCGAGCCACCCAGGCGCCCCAGGAAGACAGTTTTTAAAGCCTCTGACTGTCATCTGAGATGACAGGTCACAGCAGCCCACCTCCCTGACGAGGGGCCTCTGGCTGTGTGAGCGTGTGTGGGGACTCACTCCTTCATCGCGAACATCTACGGGGGGCGTTCGTACGTCGCCTCCCGTCAGGCCCCTGCTGGCTGGCCTGTGCTGGATTCCGTCACCTTCTTCCGAGGGACTCCACTGCCTCCGCTCTCACTTGCTGGAAGAACACAAGCCTTTCGCTATCATGTCTTTCCCAACACTTCCGTCTCCACGGAAACCCCCTAGAAACTTCCAGCTCCCTCCTCCGGGTACAGGCCTCGGCAGTTAGCTGCGTGACAGAGGTGTCCGGCTGGTGCCGCCCTCGAGGCCGCTGTGAGCCGGGGTCTGAGGAAGCTGCTCCCTCCCCCTCAGGTTTTCTTCCGCGAAGCAAGGTGCCGGCTCACCAAGTCAAGGGTCCCCACAAGAGCCACCCGCAGGTGACGCGTCATTCCATTAAGAAAGGTGAGACAAACTGAGTGCGTCCAGAGGGAGGAGGGGACGGCCAGCCGCCGGGAAGTCACATTTTACGGGGACAAAGGACAAGGAGCCAGAACGTGGGGTGAAGTGAGCTTGCAGACAAGCAAGCGGGAGGGAGGCCGGGTTCCCCTGTATGTCCGGGCCGAGCCCCTCTGGCACGGGGCACTTTTCTTTACGTTTATTTACTCATTTTGAGAAAGAGAGACAGAGAGAGGGAGAGAGAGGGAGGGAGGGAGAATCCCAAGCAGGCTCCATGCTGACAGCACAGAGCCCGACGCGGGGCTCGAACCCACGAACCGTGAGATCACGACCCGTGAGATCATGACCTGAGCCGAAGTCGGACGCTCAACCGACTGAGCCGCCCAGGCGCCCCGAGGGCATCTTTCCAAAGGCACTGGACACAGAGGCAACGATGAGGTCTGCAGGAGGGAGGGGTCCCACAGCAGGAAAGAGGGCTGGCGGTGATGGCCCATGGGAGGCCCGGGTCTGTGGGGGCAACGGCTGAGCTGAGGACCTGTCCCGGGCACTCCACACCGCACACGCCCTCGGGCTGAATACTAAGGAGCCAGGAGCATCGATTTCTCAAATGTGGGGAGAAAGAAAGGCTGATGATCACATTTTGTAATGATTTTGTCCTTAACACAAGCTTGGTTTCCTTCCTAACTGCAGGCGCTGCCCACGCCCGGGGGATCCGCCCACCTGTCCAGGCAGCGGGGCTGGCGGTAAGAGTCGAGGTGGCCATGAGGTTGCTTTCTTTGGACGCCGCTCTCATGGCTCCTTCAGTCAGCTGATCTCCTTACGCTGTGGGGTCATCCCCCCCTCCCCGGGAGCCCCTCGCTGTTAGCGGTCACTGCCCCCGGGTCCGGTCCCCGCTCCCCCGCCCCACGGACGGCCCCTGAGGCCAGCTGAGGAGAACGGGTGTGGCGAAGCCGCACCCGCCCTCCCTAAATCTGATAGAAGGAGCTGGAAGAAACGCAGTAATAACAACGCTCCAAGGAAAACGTACTCTGTGGCTCGGAGGCACTGCATTTCTAGCCGTTGCGAGTATGATCACTGGTTTACAATAGGCCCCTTGTTCTCTGTTTGTGGCCAGGGTCAGCTGGCAGCTGGCCCCACTTCTGAGGCAGTGACTGAAGCCAAGGCTGAAACAAAACCGAGCACAGGGCTCCCTAAAAAGTGCACAGCGCCGGGACACCCGCCCAGAGGGAGAACGTCAGGTCACGTCAGGAGCCGGGGAGGGCACGTTATTAACGAGGGGCTCACCTTTCGGGGGGGAAGCGGCCCTGCGGTCCCGCCCCGGGTCCCGGCTACTTTCCGTGGGGCTGTGGCGCTGCAGGGCTCTGAGGTGACGGGACACGTGAACGAGGCCAGAACGGAGGCCAAGAACAGGGACTCGGGGTCCCCACTGTCATTATCACCAGTGCTTAATAATCCTTTTTAATCTTGAGACTTCGCCTTCGACACCGTTAGCAAAGGGTCGTTATAAACGCCTGCCCTGCAAAGGCCAGCTGCTGCACGGCCACGCGGAAGGTCTACGGCGGAGACACGCGGACGGGGCTGTGCGCGGCCACGCCAGGTCCCGGGACCCACGGGAGCAGGGCTCCGGAAAGTTCCAGCCAGGACTGCAACACTCCCGGGAACCTCACAGAGCGACGGAGGCGCGTTAGTTTCCACCAAGTTCTCAAACACCGGGCCAGACGAGCTCCTGCGATGATGAGGCTGGCGTGGGAAGCGCTGAGCTCAAACCCACCCCCGGGCCGGTAGACTTCCTGAGTGCCGGCAACCTCCTCCCGTCGGAGGCACCGCACCTCAAATCGGGGCCCGGCCAGACCTGCCTGCAGGCCCCCCGGCCACAAACCACGCCCGTGTGCCCACGTGGGGCGGACAGCAACTGACGTGGGGTGGTGCACACCGCCCCCCCCCAGCACCTCCTCCAGCCCCGTGTGCCCCTCCTGTTGTTCGGGGAATCCCCCTGCCACCCCTCCCCGCCCCCCCCCCCCCCCCCGGCCACCTTCTAGAAGAAAATGGAAGCTAGGTGGATTGTAAGGGAGAGGATGAAAACTCCCGACTCCCAAATTCCTCGGGGGTTGAAAGATAAAGGATTTTTGGATGAAACGAGGCGAAACGATCCACCGCCAAAATACACGTATCATGAAAACAGGGAAATGCAGTTTTTTCACGTGAGGCCCTGGGACAAGAACAAGGCAGAGTCAGGTGGATGAGAAGTCCGCCAAGCGGCTACAGAGTCAGGAGACCCGACTCCCCGGACTGTGCTGACACAAGCAGGTGCCTCAGGGAAGGACAAGACACCTGTCTTCAGGTGCTGGCAGGACGACACCTCGGGGCGGCCCGCACAGGGACTCCCGGGACACATGCGGCCGGCCGCGCAGAGGACGTGTGACCCCCCGGGAGTGTCCGGTGCCTGTCTCTGGCCTCCCTCCCTCCACCCGGTCAGGACGTCAGGCCACTAGTTTCAAAAATAAAGACTCCAAGTTAAAATTACACCACCTCACACGGCGGGCCAAGGTAAAAACCAGGTGGATGAGGGAGTGAGACATGAACTCGTTCTTGCTCCTACAAACCCCACGCCGAACGCTAGCCAATGGGGATGTTCACCAGAGGGCGGGGGAGACCAGCACTCTTCTCGACACGCCACTGCTTGATTAATTTGTTACAGTGTGTGTCTTCTTAAAAGGAAAGAAAAAATAAAGTACAGAAAGCTAAATAACACCAGCAAACAAATTTCAACTTCCAAATTCCTAAGAGAAATTAAGGAGAAAAAAAAGAAAAGAAAAAAAATCTCACCTTTGCCTATACATTTTAACAATTCCTCCATGGCAAAATGAAAGTTAAAAGGCAAACCAAAAAGTACAAAAAAACTATGGAAAGCGTGTATCAGAACAAAGATTAGTAGCCTCCACGTATAAAAAGAAATGAGAAAATGAATACAGCCCAATTTCAAAATGTAGCCAAAGACACAATTCAAAAAAGGTAACACAAGGGGCCAACAGATATGGAGCGCTCCGTCTCATTAATAAGAAAATAAATGCAAATTTAAATGAAAACTCCGTACCATTTGGCACTGACACGTACAGGGCTCTAAGTGTCCTACTACTCTCAGCCTAGAAAAGGATATGGTATTCTCTCACAATTCAGGTCTCTGTAAATGCATCCTGACACTGATCTTTTCAAACTTATGTGCTATTTATCAGTTCTAGTGTATTAATATCTTCCCATTTTCCTATTTATGTATATACTGGTACTGGTTCTTTCTCTCCTTTCTTCAGTGGAATCAGTTACTGATATTTTTTTCTTATAAATAAAAGCAGAAGGTAGTTTTTTAGATTCAGAGTTTCAGAACCACATCTGTAGGGTTTGTTTGATATGCAGAACCTTACTTAGGTCGATTTCAAAATCCAAGTAGGTACTCTCCTTTTTACCTTTAAATAATATCCATAAATTGGGGCGCCTGGGTGGCTCAGTCGGTTAAGTGGCCGACTTCGGCCCGGGTCATGATCTCGGGGTCCGTGAGTTCGAGCCCCGCGTCGGGCTCTGTGCTGACAGCTCAGAGCCTGGAGCCTGTTTCACATTCTGTGTCTCCCTCTCTGACCCTCCCCCGTTCATGCTTTGTCTCTCTCTGTCTCAAAAATAAATAAACATTAAAAAAATTTTTTTTAAAAATAAATAAATAATATCCAAAAAATGCCAGGCACTGGGCACTAAGGGGAAAGGCCATTAACATAACACAAAAATACTCCAAAGTACTTGCCGCGTTGTCTGCCTCCCTGGTAAGGCCCAGCATAGAATATACTCTCTTTACATAAAAAATAAATGGAAATGGCTGCTTTAGCAGTCGAACACTGGATCAGGCTGAACGGAACCATTCCTGAAAATTAGGTGTTCCGGCTTCACTGTTTTTTTTGCGACTGCCAGAAGCATCAGAAGCTTATTTCTGGATCCTTTTTCGAATATCTATTACCTTTAGTTTTGAGAATTTAGCTTACTTACAAATTACATAATTTACTTTATAATCACGGCTGAGTTTAATAACTGGTTAGCAAAATTCCCGAGAATTGAACACCTGGCTCTTGTGAGCCCCGCAGCGCCCTCTTCCCTGCCCTGCAGGGTCCAGGACAGCTCTTCCAGACCCGAGCTGCCACTGCAGCTTGCTGGAGGGTGCAGTTGACATGACGTGGCTCTGCTCCTGTTCCTGCAGGAACAGCATTCCCGGGGCTTGCGTCCTCTCTGGCGGTGGGGGCTCACGCTGCTCTCCCCTGCGGCGCTGTGGGACCAGTCCCAGTAATTCGGGGGCTCACACAGGTCCTCTGCTGAGCTCCTCCCCACCGGGACCTCGGCCTGCAGGGCCGTCAGCTACTTTCTGGAGCTGAATTGTTCACCGTTCCCCTGAACCCTGAGCTTCCTGATCACCGCACCCCTTGGATGTTTTGTTGAACTTTCTTGCGTAAGCTGTTTTTGATCTATTTTTAGTGCCATCTCACAGATGCTGTTACACACCACCTTACAAAGGAAGCTGGCGGGGGTACCGAACACAGCTGTCTCTGCAGTAGTTTCCTGCGGGGGAGCACCTGCCAGTGAGCAGGGGAGCCAAGGCCGGGATATACGGTCAAAGTTCCATTTTCACTTTCTACTTCTAATGGTGAAAAAAATTATTGTAAACTGGGCGGAACCTCCACTAACACCGTTTGGTTACCATGAAATTCAAGTGCTTCAAATCAAGGGATTACGACACCCTGTAGATGCAAACTTAATTTCCACTTTGCTCTAAAAGTGACTTAAGAGGTGGTATTTTAATATCTAACTGGCGAGAATAATTTTGAATTAAGATTTACTACTGACTTTTGTTTCTAGTTTATTTTATGATATAACAGCCTCTGCGGTTTCTATTCTGCAGACTTGGGATTTTGCTTGAAGTCTAGAATCCAGTTTTTACATTTAATTCACACACAGAAAGGGAGGATATACACCTAATGAATTAAGCTCATGTTCTAACAAGGGACTGAGATGGACCCGGGAGGACAGAGAATTCACGAATCACGGTTTCCCCCACTCTGAATTCTGGGGACCAGAAGAGAAGCCTGATGCTGACCTAATTTTTTCTTTTTCTCGTGGGTATCCCTGCTTTAAACTATGTGGATGTTCTGGAATATATATACATATTACACATACGTGTGTATATATATATATATATATATATATATATATACATACGTATATGTATATATATATACACACACACACATACATATGTATATACATACGTATATATATATGTATATATATATATATATATTTTTTTTAATTTTTTAAAATGTTTTTATTTATTTTTGAGACAGAGAGAGACAGAGCATGAGCAGGGGAGGGGCGGAAAGAGAGGGAGACACAGAATCAGAAGCAGGCTCCAGGCTCTGAGCTGTCAGCACAGAGCCCGATGCAGGGCTCAAACCCACAGACTGCGAGATCATGACCTGAGCTGAAGTCGGACGCTCAACCGACTGAGCCACCCAGGCGCCCCTGAATAAGTCTTGTCATCGTTCTAATACTAGTTTTTCTTCCACCAAATTCCCCCTGATTCTTTTTTTTTTAATTAAGAAAAATTTTTTTTTTAATGTTTTTATTTATTTTTGAGACAGAGAGAGAGTGCGAGCAGGGGACGGGCAGAAGGAGAGGGAGACACAGAATCGGAAGCAGGTCCCAGGCTCTGAGCCGTCAGCACAGAGCCCGACACGGGGCTCGAACCCATGAACCATGAGATCATGACCTGAGCCAAAGTCGGACGCTCAACCGACTGAGCCACCCAGGGGCCCCTATATATTTTTTTATTCTTGAAATTCTCGAGATTTCTCTGGGGTCTCTTCTCGTGCGCTCCTGCTCCAGCCTCCACTGTGTCTCTCCCTTCCGTGCTCTGTCCCCGGAAACTCTTCTTCCAGGATTTCTTTCTGGTGTGACAGCGAACGCACGTTGGTACACACGGCTGTGCATCGAGTCCGCGGCGTCTGTTCCCCACGTCCCAGCTCTTCACTCGGCATTTCTGCAGGGCCTTCTCCTCGTGCGCTGACTCAGGCTTCCTCGGTCTTGGAGCGGCCCCTCCACTGCTTTGTTTGAAAATCCCACAGCCCTATCTGTCATTTTTCTGTCCTCAGTTCATTTGTTTTTCTTGAGTATCTGCTCTGGTTTGCAGCAGCGCCTCACCCTGCTAGTCTCACCTCGGGACGATCGTTCATTTTCCTAGGTTCTCCCCGGTTTCTTACAAGGAGTCCCTTTCAGATGGTCCCATCGCTTTCGCTGGTCAAACCGGTCTCTTCTGGAACGTTCCATCTCTCCACAGGTCCACCGACTCTTCCGTGTCCGCTCCGGAGGGGGATCGTCTGCGCCAGAGGACTCGGGTTTCGTGGGACTCCTGAGTCCTCAGGAGAAGAGGGAAGGCCTGAGACTCACCGTGCCAGCTCGGTGAGGCAATCGTCGGTAGGTACGGACAGGGCTGGCGAGCACAGGCGTCCTACTGTTGTGTCAAATGATACTCGTTCGCGTCCTGAGTAGCATCAGGGGTGTGTGTGCGGGCACACACCCTATCTTTAAAGTCTGTGGAGGGGCGCCTGGGTGGCGTAGTCGGTTAAGCGTCCGACTTCAGCCAGGTCACGATCTCGCGGTCCGTGAGTTCGAGCCCCGCGTCAGGCTCTGGGCTGATGGCTCGGAGCCTGGAGCCTGTTTCCGATTCTGTGTCTCCCTCTCTCTCTGCCCCTCCCCTGTTCATGCTCTGTCTCTCTCTGTCCCAAAAATAAAAAACGTTGAAAAAAAAAAAAAAAATTTAATAAAAAAAAAAAATAAAAAAATAAAAAAAAATAAAGTCTGTGGAACGCTTTAAAAAGGGACATTGGTGGGGCCCCTGGGTGGCTCAGCCGGTTAAGCATCCGACTTCGGCTCAGATCATGATCTCACACTCCACAAGTTCGAGCCCCACGTCGGGCTCTGTGCCGACGGCTCGGAGCCTGGAGCCTGCTTCGGATTCTGTGTCTGCCTCTCTCTGACCCTCCCCCATTCATGCTCTGTCTCTGTCTCAAAAATAAATAAACATTAAAATAAATAAATAAATAAATAAATAAATAAATAAAAATAAAAAGGGACGTTGGGTCACAGGTAAAATCTGAATAAAGTCCCCCGATAAACATACTGCCCAGCTATTGTTTTATTTTCTGACTCTCCTTGGGTTTTCTCCATCCTAGTCTGTATCCCTACGGTGATCAAAGAAACAAAAACCAAAAGTGAGAGGGATTTTCTATAATGAAAATTATTTACAATGCATTTCCAGCACCGTAGGTATTTAAGGAAAATGGACAGTTTTCTTGGCCCTGTATTTCCCCTCGGTCACATCCTCAGCTTCCCCGCACAAGCTACTCATTCTCCACGTCAACTGGATCCATTCCTTATAAAGACGGAGGAAAACAACAAGAAGACGGAAACCTGGGAGGCTGCTAATTTCAAAGATCACTTAAAGCAGCAAAGTTTTCTTTTACGGGAAAGCAAGTTTATGGTTTCATCATTCAAACGCAGCCTGTGGAACACACCTGGAAATGATTTCAAAGTTTTCCAAGTCACCCTGCTAATAGGTATTACTTCCAACCGAACCATTACTGGCCTTTGAAATATAGAAGCTAAGAGCAGACTGCACAGATCAAATACGACAGATAAAAGCATTCTGAAAAGCGTATAATGCTATAAAAACATAAGGCGATCATATTAGAAATGGATTTGGACGTGAAACCCCAAACTGAAATCATTCAGTTGGACGCTGCCCTTCAACCTTGGACGTGGGCACACAGCGGTGAGACTCTACTCCAGGTCTGGCTCGGCATCGCACCGGGGGCGCCTCAGGCCAGGCACCTTCATACGATCACACCCCGTCCATATGTGACCGGGCACAAACAGGGGTTTTGGTCAAGCGCCCCAGGCTTGCACTCGAACCCATCATGCTCACTCCCTTGGAAAACTTTTTGCAAACTGTGTGATCCAGTGTGAAAGTCGGTCTTCAGGAGCTGTGGGTGGTCTTTCTGACAAAGAGCTCTGTATTTGTGGCAAAGTGGCAATCTCTGGCTGTAGCTAATTGGTTGGTGATAAAATCATCAGCAGGAAAATGGACCCGGAATACCAACCATGAGAAATCTCAGACTCGAACACACACGTGTTGGTCGAATGACATTTATAGAGTTACGCTCATCCACTCAGGAATATGCGGCCAAGAGCCAGCCACAAATACGGAAGTAAAGAACTGCTAAAGACACAGCTAATGGGATTTTTTTTTTTTTAACAACTGCTGGGGCAGAGAAGGCCAGGCACACCGGGTCTGCAAGTAACAAATGCACTAAGACCAGGTGTGGAAACGTCCGGAACCTACTAAAATAATTAAAACACAAGTGGATGTACCAGTTTGTCCTTTATGAATTACAGAAGCTAGAATTATTCATAAATGATGCCCAGCAGCCCTCGTGGTCAGACCTTACTGCTCTAGGCCTGACGGGGCGTTCTAGCAAACATCTCGCGTGTGGGTTCCACCGCTCGGTAAGGTGCAAAGCCCTCGTGTGAATCGATAAAGAAATTGATGGCAGTAATGAACCTGAAGCTGTGTCAGAAGAACGTGATACATGCACAGGACAGGTTATACACACCTGTCACGCAACATCCCTCCCAACACGGGGAGCGAGGGTGCGAGGTGGGTCTGCTGAACCGCACCGGAATAATGATATATTGAGTACCAGTTCCGGAGAACAGAGGAAAGAGACAGAGACAGAGAGAGAGAGAGAGAGAGGGGGAGTGTATGTACCGTATGGGGAACACCCACGGAAGAACACACACCAATGTGTTACTGGTGGTAACAACAAAGAATTGGTGGCAGAGACGAGACTGTTACTTCTGTGACATCTCAGTATTTGTCCAGATATTAACTATCAGCACGTGCTACCTCTGAAATCCAAACGAGTGAAATCAAAACGAAAGCCTACCAGTGACATCTGCCAACAGAGAACAGGCAGGTATAGAAAACAACTCAAATCTTAAGCACACCCGTGTGTGCACGCACACACACACACACACACACACACACACACACACTGAAAAAAAAAAAGAAAACACCCGAGGATTATGCTCTGGTTTGTGGCCACTGGATCCTGAAAATGAAACAGTGAACTCAATGAGCAAATACACACACTTGCTGGAGAAAAACAATACAGATTCAACGATATTTACATCTGCTGAGCATCAATCATGTTGTAAACAGCTACCTAATAACTTGGCACAGAATGTTTGTACCCAATTTATCCACACCCATCCCTTTTTACACTCAGTTGTATCCCCTTGTAGCTTTGCAGATAAGCGACCGTTACAGTCCACACAAAGTCAAAGATTACTGTCCTTTCTCATTGTCAAAGGTTTTTATTCGTGACAGTCTATAGTATCACAGGTAAAAACAGGTTTGTCTATATCCTGCCTAAACTTGAAGGCACTTGGCTAGAGTAAAATTTGGCAAAGTCTTTAAAAGGACTAATCTTTTTCTGGTGTTATAAAATGCCCATTAAAGTACAAGCCATACTTTACAAATTAAGGTCTGAGAAAGGGCATCCTTCTCTCCTCTGGCTCAAACCTGAGTAAGGGTTACTACATACACCTTGCTTTCAAATTAGGAAGCCGAGACTTTCCCTAACAAGTACCCATGGCTCAATCGGCGGAATACGCGCAGAGAAATCTCTGGCCTCTTCCGTGGTCTCCTTGCGAGGCTCTGCAGTGACCGTCCCCCCACACTCCTCGTCCTCACGGCGGTCTGTGTCCTCGCGGACGGTCCCGCTGGCCACATCGAGCTGCTGCTCTCTGCTTGGGCAAGGGAAAACTCCTTCGTCTTTCTATTTGGCACCAGTGGAACCTCTGAGAAACAAGTCCAACTGAAAAAGAGTTCACGGGGAACTTCTTGGGGGGCCCCGGCGAACAGAACAAGATAAACGGCATCTCTTCCGAAACCGGGCTCGGTCAGTGGTGCCTTGGGGCTCGCGGACTCCTCAGCCCCAGCTCAACCTGGCTCCTCCATCGGCGGGACGTCCCTCCGATCTCAGACCCACTGGACTTCACCCTTCACTCCACATGCCCAAACCGCTTCCCAAGACTCATTCCAGACACACTGGGTGAGCTCTTACCTAGTTCAAAGCACATTCCTAGGCCCCGTCAATCACAAAGAGGAGTCAGGTACCATCCTGAAGGAATTTATAGTCTCAGCCTTAAATCGGTGGGATACAGAGGAGAGCATTTCAGTGTTGACTCTTAAGTTGAAACAACGATTTGAAAAATCAAAGACAACAATTCATACAATTAAAAATAGGACATGCCTTCTAAAACATTAAGGAATCCAACAGTACGCAAAAGTATAGCATAAAAAATGCAGGAAAAAAACCCCATTAACATCAAAGCATAAAATAAAATAATCAAGTACAAATATTTCGATCATAACTGGAGTGGACCACACAATCCATCATCCAAACTAGGATTTTCAGGAGGGAAAGGGGCCACAACGACGTCTCCAAGACAACAGGCATAAAGCAAACAACCCACACAGGCCAGGCTGGGGGGTCTCCCTTGGTATGAAAATAAACGGCCCACTTTCCCACGGAACGGAGATGCAGTCATGGGCTCCGGGGCTCACCCCCTCCCGCCCATACCCCTCCCCACCACGGTCCTGTTTTCAGGGTCTGAAGGTCAGTGGGGCATACTGAAGAAAATGGAAAACAAGCAAGGGTTCACACACACAAAAATACTCTGTGCTGTTTGCAAAGAACATAACTACAAACTTGTTACATTTAAAAATAAATGTAAAACAGTAAAAAAGATTTTAAAAAGGCGGGGGGTGGGGGGGGTGGGACAGCGCCTGGGTGGCTCAGTAGGTTAAATGTCTGACTCTGGCTCGGGTCATATCTCACGGTTTGTGGGTTCGAGCCCCGTGTCGGGCTCTGTGCTGACAGCTCAGAGCCTGGAGCCTCTCCCTGCCCCTCCCCCTCACACTCTCTTTCGAAAATAAACATTAAACAAAAATTTTCTTCATACATTTAAATTTGGTCATAACTTGAGCTTTGGAAACACTGGGCTTTTGTTTTTAAAGACAGTTTTGTATTTTAACACAAAGCAGGTTAACACACCTGGTTCCAGTTGTAAACTTGTCTAACCTCGTGAGGGGAACTGTTTTCCAAGTTTACTATAAGTAACTATGAACACGTTAGACTTCTATGGCACAAACAAATCCAAAAAAGTTACTCAAAAAGTGAGACTATTCAGAAAGATGTGGGTCCGACCTCCGTTACATGACTTGTAGTCTCACAGCTATGAGACTTCAGGCCGCGAACAGCCTCAAGGCATCTCCCATCTGGGCAGAGGAGTATTTCTGCGCAGGAGAGACACCGTCGCACGTGTGCCACACCCAGCCTGCCTGACCACACGTCCTGCGACGTCAACTCTCGGGACAAACCACCTTCTGGTGAACACACTGAACCCGAGAAGCGACAGGGAAGCGGAGCAGAGGGTGTGGCCAGGGGTCACGGGCTGGAACCCCAGCGCCTGGTCAGCAGGGCCCCACCCGCCCTTTCTGACGGGGAGGACCTCGGTCTTCCCATTCGTGCTCTGGAGGGAAACGCCAGCAAGCCAACGAATAACGGTAATGACATCTCCCAGGCTTTCCACAGACTCTCGTCCTCTGGCTCAAAATTCCATCCCGTCCCTGCGCTCAGAAGGGCACGCGGAGGGCCAGTCCGCGGCTGTCTGGTCAACCGCACCGGCCGGGTCACGCACCCCCACGGGGAGCAGGCCCCAGGATGGGGGGGATCCTTGCCCAGGAGCTCAGAGACACCAACTGAAAACAGGAACCGTGGCATGCAATTGCCGCTCTACGACCAACGTATTAAAAGAGGCAGGAATTCGAAGGAAGGAGCCAGATGTGTGCACAGGAGCGGCGGGAGAACGCTTCAGAGAAGTGGCACGTGGGCTGGGATGTGCGTCTGAGTTCACCAGCAGCAAAGGAGAAGAGAACCCAGGGGAGAAGAGACGGCACGGGCCGAAACACACACGTGGGAAAGTCCGACGCACACGCTGCTGGCGGTGATGCGAACGGGCGGCCGCCATAGGACAATACGGAGAGTCTCAAAACACACGAACACGGCTACCACGTGATTCGCCGGTCCCACTTCTGGGTATAGATCCAGAAGAAACGGGAACAGGATATCTGCACCCCCTTATTCACAGCAGCTAAGGTAGGAAACATCCTACGTGTCCATCAACGGGGGGATGGACAAAGAAGTCGTGGCGTGTGTCATACTCTAATGGAATAATAATGGAATATTGTTCAGCTCTAAGAAGGACGGAAATCCTGCCATTCACCGTAATGTGGATGGTGGACCCTGAGGGCACCAAGCTAAGTGAGGCAAGTCAGACAGGGAAAGACAAATACCGTACGATCGCTCTTACATGCGGAATCTGAAAAAGCCTCACTCAGAAACAGAGAGTAAAATGGTGCCCAGCAGAGGCTGGGGGGCGGGGGAAGTAGGGGAGATGTTGTTTTCAGGGACAGACTTGCAACCAGCAGACAAATAAGTCCTGAGACCAGATCTGATGTGTTCCCGCCGCAGAAAAGAAACGATCATGTGACGTGATACGGGCAGAAGCTAACGCCACAGGGGAATCGTACGGTGGGATCCAAATGATGCAGATGAACACGATGCACACATGAACTTCGGACAGTGTTATACTTACATCTCAATAAAAATAAACTCTTAAAAACCCTGATGTATTCAAGAGTGGTGAGAGCCAAGGCACCAGGCCTGGGGGTGGGGGGTGGGGGGGCGGGGCGCAGTGGAGGGCGCAGGCTCTGTGAGGTCCACACACAGGACAAGTCAAGGCCGCTGGGGTGTGGTATCAGCAGTGAAGAAGTACATGGGCCGCTGGAAAAGACATCTCCTCGGGGACGGGAGTCTCACTACCTCACCTCTGTATACAGTGCCGCTTTTCTCTTTTCTTTTTTCTTTTCTTTAATGTTTTTATTTATTTTTGAGACAGAGAGAGACAGAGCATGAGCAGGGGAGGGGCGGAAAGAGAGGGAGACACAGAATCCGAAGCGGGCTCCAGGCTCTGAGCTGTCAGTGCAGAGCCCGACACGGGGCTCGAACTCACAGACTGAGAGATTGTGACCTGAGCCGAAGTCGGACGCTTAACCAACTGAGCCACCCTGGTGCCCCGTGCTTCTTTCTAAACTAGGGAAAACTGACAATTTCTCAGTGGTCCGCTTCTCTCTTCTCCCTTTGGGGAGCAGCCCAGTGATTCTCCTCCGGTCCTTCCCACGGTTTTCTCCCTTATCAAGGAAAGACCTGGGTTCCACCTTCCACGCTCATCAACCAAGTTGAGAAAAGACGGTGTCTCTCTGAGTCTTAGGTTCCCTCTTTACAGGAAGCAAGGACTGGACTATGGGAAGGATGAAATTCAAGGACTCTGCAGGCCTGAGGTCCCAAATCACAGCAGAACAGCATTTCAAAGACCAGAAGATCGGACAAAGCAAGGAGGGCCAGGGGCAGAAGTATTTAACATAATCTCGGCCACACAACTAACTGAGCAGGAAACAAAATCCAGCTCAGAAGGGGCGGCCAGGACAGTCCTCTTTTGTGACTGAAACCTCCCGGGTCTCCGACTTCCCAGGGGCAAACAAGGATGGCAAATGTGCCCCTCAAGTGTCCGGTGAGGCTGCTGGGAACAAACCTACACGGAGGTGACTCACCTAACACCCAGCATGCACTAGGTGCTCAGTGAGTGCTGGTCAGGTGGCCTGATGTGTCCTTCAACAGCACTTACAAATGTGGCTTCCCTCCTCAGTCAACAAAAGATATGCAAATGTGGACTGTTGAGAAAATGAAATGACAATGGTCATTTTGGAAAAATTGAAGGCTTGTGGCTTTGAAGAAAAACAATTATTACACAATAAATCTACTAATTGCTGCTTCTGTAGAAACCTAAAGGAAAACATGCCCCTATTGCATTCCCGCCCCCAGGGGGACGGGGCTTTGCCTTTGATTTTCAAAGCATATCTGATTTCCTTCAGCCTTTCCAGACTCAAATGGTAAGACGCATTCCCACACGAGGGTGAAGGAACAGCAACTCTTGCTTCAAACCTGCGCTTGAACCAACAGACCCGAATCCTTTGAAATGTGACCGAACGGCTGTAAATTAACAAACAGTCATCTGGGGAACATAAAACCGGTGACAATGTGCTTCTAATTGCATGGGAGATCAGGATATTAGTGAGGTTTTATATTCTGCTTCACTGCCTACGAACCAGCATATCTTTTCATAGTAATGCTTTTTCCCAAGTAGAAACAATGCAAGGAGTCACAACTCAGTTTCTAAGATGAAGAGAAAACCAAAGGGAAAAAACATACAGCTAAAACGATGGCTTTAGTGCCTGGAACAGAGGTGGGAGGGCCAGGAGGAGGGAAGGAGGGAAGGAGGGGAGGAGGGAAGGAGGGAAGGAGGGAAGGAGGGGAGGAGGGAAAGAGGGGAGGAGGGAAGGAGGGCAGGAAGGAAGGGAGAGAAGGAGGAAGGACCAAAATAAATTTAAATGGCAGCTATAAAATTGTTCTTCAGGCTCAAACACCAAGCGGAAACCACGACTGAGTTTCCTGCTTTGGTGACAGACACCTGTAAACCTGCAGTTGTCCAAAGTGCCCTCGTGCCACGTGCAGGGCCCTGGGCTAGAGGGTGTGGTTCACAGCAGCCAAGCCAGAACCCCGGCTGGGTTAACGAGCTTCAGTCCCCTCACCAGACAGCTCAGCACTCTTCGTACACACGGTTCACGGTTCCAAGTTTCACACGCGGCTCGGGCAGGGCTCCTGCACGCCTTCACTGTCGCCTGCCTTTGTTCCTCTCTCCTCTGATACACGGAGAACCGATGGAAAAGGCCGCCCCCTTGTGCTCATCTCGGAGTAGCTGCAGCCCCGGCTAAGAGCTGGAACCACTTCCACCATCCCAGGGGGACGGGTGGCTTTGAGAGCAGACGTGCCCCACGCAGCCCCTGCCCAGAAATCAAGGCTGGTGTGAATAAGGATCAGAGAAAGTGCCAGAGCTTCTGAGATGGCTCAAGTCCTAGAGAGCCATCCTGGACCTCTCCTGGGCACAGCCACGTGCAGCCTGGTCCCCATGCATCCAATCAGGGTGACGAATGCTCTTCTAAAGCTCCTGGTGGTGACAAGTGTCTCTAGGGAGGGAAATTCCTATCCTGACTGCCAAATGGCCTCTGGACCCCTGGCTTTCTGAATGTCACCTAGAGCAATGCAGAGAGAGAGGAGGGCAGGGAGGCTGCTGAGAACAGCAGAGCCACTAAGAGACGTCGGAGAAACCAGGCAGGTGTAGGAGGGTTCTTGGAAAGCCAACCAAGAGAGAAGGAAAGGCCATAAGACATCACCCGACACAACCTGACTTCATACGGACACAACCTGACTTCCACCAAAGTGGCCGACTGGCCGGAGGTCTCCATCGGCCAACCAGGGTTGTTTCTCACTTAACAGACAGGTTGCCTTACTGGCTGGTTTGGGATCAAATCTGTGAAAGATCTATAAGTAATTGGGAAGACTAAATTCAAGCACCCAGCATGAAAAACCCAACCTAGTACAGAGCCAAATACATAATACACACAAAATACATGAATGTAAGATAGTAATTCGTCTATAAAACTAAGCAAACAAAAGTTTGTCTTTTTAAAGCAAACAATAGTTCACTACCTGCTAAAAAAAAATTAGATCTCATTTTTCTTTTAAGAGACTTTGGATCCTGAGAGAGGCTTATGAGAGACAGACACTGATGTCCCCTCCTCCTTTGCCCAAATCCCCCCACCCTCAAATCTCAAATGTCCGAAGAAAGGGAAAAAGTACGGAAAATCTATGTCAGCTCAGAGAAAGATCTCATCCAAATGCTTGGTCCAATCCAAATCCAATCTTTAAAAACCAGAACTAGATTACAGGTCACCCAGGCCTGCCAGAATTAATTTATGCCACCAAGAGAGAACCTGCTCTCTCCACAAGTTAAAAATAAGAGACCTTGGACCTCCCCAATATCCAGGAACCCGTTTCAGGTAAGACCCTGCGGCAGAAGAAGTCATTCCGGCAGCTGCCGGCTGGCTCAGGGGCACACAGGCAGGCCTGGGGCCCACAACTCAGACCCTGTATAAAAATGGAAAGGGCTTCTTCCCCGAAGAGATCAGCACCGGGACAATTTTCATTGTTTACGTGATGTGGTAATCAAGTTAGGAGGCTGGTACAATGTCGTGCTGGGTGTGAGTCACGGCCCCCTCCTGAGCTCCCCGTCATGAGAAATGGCTCCACGGGATACAGATGCCAATTCTCCCCAAATGTACTTACAGATTCACACAACATTATTGCCTTTCACAGGAGCACGTGTACGTACGGATGCGTGTTTACGGACATCACACTGCCTAGGTCTTCTATATTACTGAGCTTTATTTATAGTAAAAGAAAGGTGATCGTGATGTACCTCTGTAAATGAAACATCATACTATAAATACTTAATGTACTGGAATGTAATAAAATGATCTGAAGTTCACAAGGAAGAATAAATAAATGTCCAAGGATGGCCAAAAACCCATTGGAATAAATAGTGATAAAATGAGATTAAAACACAAACCACTGAAACCATGAAAACCAAACACTACGGACTGACAATATATCGGAACCGCAAACAGAGCCCAATAACAGATGACAGCATCGGAGGAAACTGAACGATAAGAGTGCTGACCCAAGAGCCTTGCCTCTGGGAACAAAAGTAAGGCTGAGGAGTTTACGGGTAAGCCAGTCCGTGCCTAGAAGAACTTAAATGAGCACATGGGGTTTATATAACATGAGAGCAGAGTAAGAAAGAGAACAAAGCATCTGGAGGAGACCACGAGGACTAAAAAGGGAAGAGAACAGGAAAGAACCAGTGGGCCTTGGGTCTCCATCGGCCACAGCTCTGAGAACGGCCCGCAAACTGGGGACAGAGCAGCTCTCTGGACAACGAGCTCCTGGGTTCTGCCTGCCTGGGGCTGGAGTGGGGGGGGGGGGGCACCCTCAGCTCGGGAGACAGGAAAGGGGCTTCAAATGGCTCCCGGGGCCAACAGCGGCCTCACAAAGCGCAGAACGGTGCTCTTCTCTCGACTGGACCGAGGCAGAAAAAAGAGTGGACGCTCAGAACGTCTCTGTTTCTCTAACATCCTGTGCTTTCCAGCCTAATATGCACCTGTGAGCCTCCCAGAACGCCTGGTCGCACCGAGGGGAGCAGAATGCAGCTCGACTCAGTGCACTGCAGGAGCGACAAAGGATTGCCAAGTGACAACGTGGCTCCAGGGTCCTGAAAAATCCTATCACATTGAAACGAAATGCTACTATCCCAATACCCTTTAATGAGGAATGTTCGGACCAAGAAAAGGATTTCGCTCTCAGCTACGAAATTCCAGAATATTTACACTGAAAAGAAAATGTGTCCACTATTCTAAAGAGATGTCTTCCCCTTAAGGGACTCCGTCCCCACGTCAGCTTGTGTGAAGTGTCAGGATGGAATGAGCTGAGTGCCCACCTGCACAGGACGGAGGGACTTCACTCCCTGCTGAAGGCGCGGTGACTCTCCTCCCCAGCTACAAAACTGGAAGAAGGCCACAGTCTATTTTATTCCAGGCGGAACCCGCGTACTCTCAGCTCCTGCTGCTGATTACAGACATCTAAGGATTTCCCTTGCAAATAACAGCTTAAAAACCTAATACACTTCCTTTTCAGGAAACAAACTATACTGCAATCCTGTGGTGTGCTTTATATTTGTGTTGTGAATCACTGTTTTTTCAGAATAGTACTTTAGAAGAATATATGCCCGTGTTTATAGTTAATAACGTCTTGCAAAAAAAAAAAAAAAAATTTCACACCTTCACTCTGAATCCACCCTCAACAGCTCGAGGCCTTGCTGTCCGGGCACGTGGCCCGGTCGCTCACGGAAGAATCTGTTCCTTCCGCACTCTGTGTTCAAGCTTGCGCACTTGCCTCTCGGTAGAAAAGTCTCCACCTCCCTCAAGGTGCAAGCCACAGCCTTGCGCCCGTCAGCCACTCCTCCTTCTCCCAGAAGCCTACTTCTGGAGTCCGGCTCCGATGCCAAGTTTGGAGCGGGGGTCCGAAGGCAATGTGGACAATTCAGGGGTCGCAAGCATGACACGTCGTCTTGCTTCCTGTCATCTGTGCTAGCCTGTGTTTTCTCCTGAAGAAGCTGACAGAAGTTTTGATTCTTTGTAACTGAATACCTAGGAAGAAGAGTGGGAGCCAAGAAGTAGTTTCAGAAAGAGCCAGAGCCTCTGATTTCTACACGGACCGCTGGAACATTCTTCAGGTGGGCTTCCCCAGAACGAGGGAAGCATCAAAACGCTTATGACGGCCCACCTGGACATCTTTCCTTAGAGAAAAGGAAGTGCATTCAAACAGATGCCACATTCGATTGGAAAAGTGTTCTTTAATCTTCATATTTAAGGGCTTCACTTATGATTTATTGTCTTTACATGTGTGACTTCTGGCAGTCAACTAACGACATTTCCCATGGAAGTCAACAGTAATAAGCTCCTTGCTTAACATTTTGCCGTTTGCTATTTTTAGAAACAAAAGAAGGGTCGCCACCCCACAGCCTTCCATTATCGTCATCTGCAAGGTAGGATGCAGATCAGAGCGGGTAAGCACCTCGCCTGACTACAAAGTAAACGCCGCTCGGCTGCAGCGTAACCCGAAGCATCCTAACTCCAGGCCACCTCTCGGCTCAACCCGCGGGGACAAATTCTCTAAGGCGGCACCAATGAGGTCAAGTAAAGGTATTAACACTGCCTTCCTTCCTAATTTAAAAAAGTACAGCAGATGACACTCAAGGCGTAAAAAACTCAGAAGGCGAATCAGAACAGGCAACACAAGCCTACGAGTCACGGGAAGAACAAAGACATTTCCCGTCTTTGTGCGCCCCCTTCCTCAACCAAACCCTCTCTCCAGGGAGCTACTGCCTTGAATTTGCGGTTTACCTTTCCGTGTATCATTTATTATGCATGTATCTGTTGCTATTTACAGGTTTTTAACCTCCACATGAACGCTCGGCAACTTGCTTTTCAAATCCACCGTTTCCGTGAGACTGACCCCAGCCGGTGCCCAGTGTCATTCACTTTCACTTGCGATGGTATTTTTTTCCTCGTGACTGTACCCCATTTTACTTCCTCACCCTTCCGTCCACGGACATTTACGTTGTTGTCATTTTGGTTTGTTTGTTTGTTTGTTTGTCTTTGCTCTCCTAAACAGTACACGCCTGTCCACGTCTCCTCGTTTGGAGCCGACGTGAAAGCTTCTCTGATACACACGCCTGCCTGCAAGCGGGCTCGCCGCATCTTGGAGTCACGCAGTCAACCGAGGGGCACGAGAGCGTGTTTTTTGGGCTTTCTGGCAACTGGCCCATTGTCTGTCCGCTGGGAAAAAATCAGATCTCACCTTGTCAACGAGAAGACTATTACACCAATCAACAAGGACATCTTCCCAACCTTCGTTAAACCATTTACAAAAGTCACGTCATTTCCCCATTCCGTCACGCGTGAAAAACACCAAGAAAAGAGGTCAGATCTGCTCTCCACCTTGCAGGTGCCATCTAAGAGTAAAAGAAGAATGTACTATTTCGAGATGGTGGGGAAGAAAATTTCCATCAAATAATCCTTTGCTCTCAAATAATGTCCAGAAAGGCAATGACCTTATTGACAGACAATCCTCAGGTTATAAACCTATGATAACCTATGTATTCAAAAGAAGTTACACAGTTACAGCCAATTGCTTCGGTCCATGAAAAAAGGATCAGCAGACACCCCTTAACCCGGGGAACAAGCATTTTGCCAAACCATATGCCAACAATTCACCTGAGGTCACAGACAAGGGGATTCCTGCCACCGCACAGCCCGGTGCTTTCGGAGCAGAAGGGACCCACAGCTGGTTCCATTTGTAAAGTGCAGCTACAGCCACGGGCCGGGAGGCACACAGACAAATGCAGTGATAAAGAGAACAATGTATAAATCTGAAGAAATCTAGCCAAGGTTATACTAAGATTCAGGCCATGAACACATTCATTCGAAGAGGAGGAAAAACATGAACCAGATCTTCTCAAAGACAGTAATAAAACGAGACAATTAGTGATAAATAGGAGGTAAGGCTTCATAAAGGTGCTACATTAATGTATTAAAAACTGTAACAGGGGCGCCTGGGTGGTTCAGCGGGTTAAGCGTCCAACTTAGGCTCAGGTCATGATCTCACGGTTGCTAAGTTTGAGCCCCGGGTCGGGCTCTCTGCTGTCAGCGCAGAGCCCACTTCAGATCCCCTGTCTCCCTCTCTCTCTGCCCCTCCCCTGCTCTCTCTCTCAAAAATAAATAAAAGCATTTGAGGAAAAAAACAAACAGGTGCACCTGGGTGGCTCAGGCGGTTGGTTAAGTGTCCGACTATTGGTTTCGACTCAGGTCATGACCTCATGGTTTGTGAGTTTGAGCCCCACATTGAGCTCTGTGCTCACAGTGCAGAGCCTGCTTGGGATTCTCTCTCCCCCTCTCTCTGTCCCTTCCCTGCTCGCTCTCTGTCTCTCTCTCAAAAATAAATAAACTTAAAAAAAATAAAAATAAACCTATAATAGATGAGGAATTAAGAACAGAAGTAAAAATACAATATAACAAACAACCCAGTAAGACTGATCAAAGGAAAGGGAAACAAAAATCAATATAGAAACAAAGGTTAGATAACTACAGATACGGAGGCAGACAAAAATCCCAGCTTTCTATGTATATTATTACGTGACCTTTGTGAACTTCAGTTTTCCCCACCATAGAATGTATCTACTGCCCTTGGCCCTGAGGAAATCAGATACTCAGCCCTGAAGACACAGGAGGTTCTGGCACGTGGTAAGCACTAACAGATGCTAACTCGGGATGTCATTATTATAATCAATATTAATGCCAGTATCCATGCAAATGAACTAAATAATCAATCTGAAATAATATGAGAGCATGAAGTACAAAAGCCAGCACAAGGAACGGTAAAAAGAACCTGAAAGGGAGAATAACAGCTGATAAAATTATCAAATCTGTACGCTGATGACCAACCAGGTGTAGGTGGTTTCACGGGTGTTACTGTCAAAACTGTTTGAGGACCAGAAAATCCTTGTGCCATTTAAACTATTCCATAAAACAAAACACAGTGAAAACTATCCCTTATTTCTTATTTGCCTCATGCAGCTGGTATGATGCTCTTATGTAAACTCCATAAACTTAAACTAAATAAATAAATATATATATATTTAAAAAAAAAAAAAAAAATATATATATATATATATATATATATATATATATATATATATATAAAAATACAGATCAGCCAGGGGTGCCTGGGTGGCTCAGTCGGTTGAGCATCCGACTTCAGCTCAGGTCATATCTCACAGTTCGTGAGCTTGACCCCGTGTCAGGCTCTGTGCTGACCGCTCGGAGCCTGGAGCAGGCTTCAGATTCTGTGTCTCCCTCTCGCTCTGCCCCTCCCCTGTTCACACTCTGTCTCTCTCTCTCTCTCTCTCAAAAGTAAAGATTAAAATAAAAAAGTTAAAAAAAAAAATACGGGTCAGCCCAACTTACAAACATAAACACGTTACACAGAAAAAAAGCAGTGACAAATTGAATTCATTGGTTTATTAACGTATTGAAATGCATTCAACAAATAGCTTATTCCAGGAATACGTGACTCATTTGATAGTAAGAAATGTGTTACTACTGTGATTCATGGCATAAGTGGCTCAAGAAAGAGAAAACATCACCTGAAAGGTGTAGAAAAGACCATTTGATAAATGTCAACATCTATGTACGTTACAAAAAATCTTTTAATGATTATTTTTGAGAGAGAGAGAGCGTGAGCGTGCGGGGGGGGGGGGTGGACAGGATCCTCTGTTTGGAGGGCAGCCACCAAACAGAGCAGCCATCTGGGCGCCCGCACATTTAAAAAGTTACTCTAGTAAACAGAAACAGTGATTGCAGTCACTGTATCATTATAAAGACTCTGCGGATGAAATCCCGTGGAAACACAGTATAATGTACATGAGGACTCCTGCACCATCAGGAATGAGACACCAGTACTGCACCCCGTGTAGCCCTGTCCTGGGAGTTACAGCAAACAGACTGACCCAGAAAGCTATGAATATGAGAGAAGATCATCTCTGAAAGAAATACGTACAGGTTTTAAACAGAAAGCGTGATTAATTTTACATCAAAAATACACCATTCAACTGCACACTTAAAAGTGGTTCAGATGATAAATGTTACATGATGTTTGTTACCACAATTTTAAGAAACAAACGTTCATATGTGGATATAAAGAGCCTGAGCCTGGTGGTTATCCCTCTCCTAGCAGAGAACTCTCATTCATTATGTGCATATTTCAAATGGACCTAGTATATTTTGGCCTACACGATACTGAAAACGACCTCTACAGAGAACTTAAAACGTAACCCTTAGAATTCACACATGAGCTATAAGATCAAAATACAAAGACAAACTTATATAATAAAGAAATAAAGAGAACACATACACAGAACGGGTCAGGAGAAAGACAACAGACCAGACTCAAAGAATCAAACATCTTATGTACCTAGTCCAGATGATTTTACATGTGAACTACTTCCAAACCTTCAAAGGAAAGATAATTCTCACCTTCTACAGACATCTCCCTAGAACAGCCACATCCAGTTCGGTAGCCAGGAGGGACGCGTGGTTTCTAGTGCATCTGATGGAGGGAACCTTTAATGTTACTTGATCCCAACCTATTTAAATTTAAGAAAGCACATAAGGCTAGTGACTGCCATCACGCGGAGCAGCTCTAGAGGCGGTAAGAGATGAAGTTTCCTGTTTTGGAAATACCAAGAAAATAAGAGCCAAACTTACTTAGCATCCAAGAAAAATCTGGACGAAATGCTAGTTAGCCGAACAGAACGGTGTGTGACAAGAACGTGCAATGATCAGGGGCTGCTTTTCTTTTTTTTTTTTCCCCCGGGAATGCAAGCACCATGAAGAATAATCAGGAAATAATTAAATATGATCCACGACATCAATTACCGCGACTAGAAAAGCTGCTGAGAACACACCCATAAAATTTAGTATCTATTCTCGGTTGGAAAAAAAAGCATACTTGGTGGCATGGTAAATAAGAGACATGAATCAACGGGTACCAGCAAAACCTGAGACTAAAATGGGTACTTTCATTAAAGTTAGGGAAGAACCAGACAGAATATCAGAGCACAGCAGTGGTCATCATTACCTATCATATTTTTACAGGCAGATATAAAAATAAGAAACAAGACACATGATAAGGAAACAATAAAATCGTTATCATCTGTAAAAGGAAAATTATGAAAACCAGCTGAAACTTTTAATACTAAGTAAGGCTCTGGTTATTTACTGATTAAAATAGATTCTTTCCAAGTGAAGCAATGTTGATAATAGGGTGTATTTAAAAGAAATTCACTAGTAAGTGAATTTAATGTATTACAAAAAATACCACAAAGACTTAAGAGTCACAGACTGTTGAGATTTCCTTTGAAATAACAAAATCAAATCTGCGTGTAGTGCCCTTGGAAGGATCTGGCTCCTCAACTGCTCCACTTGACTAAAGACGGACAGACTCAGAGGCAGACAGACAGACACACACACCCTTCGTTCAGCTTTCACTTCTCACTGACTTCCTATCACCCAGCGACGAACCGTGAAGAACTAAAGTCAGTTCAGAAAAAAAGCTAATTAATATTCTTTTCCTCCTGTTGTGACAGGAGGAATATCACATTTCCTCTTAGAATATGGCCTTGAAATTTTAAAGATTTAGCCATATGGAAGAGATCTGAAAGTGTAGAAGAAAAGGCTAAAGATTTGGAATCCTAATTCAATTTCCCCTCACATTTTAATAGGAGCCTGTAGCAAACATTTATTTTCAGAGACTTTCTTGGTAGGGGACTGAACAAAAGGCCATTGTGTGTTAAACATGGGGAGGTCTCTGCGGTCCCATCTATCTGAGTTGTTTAGACATCAGGTTGGAATTAAATCATTTTAGACTCTAAATCAACTATTTCCAGACCACAAAATCTATTCCACACTTATCAGTCAATGCAAGTTCTCCAAGTGAGTTATAGCCGAGTTCAAATGTGAAATCTGCATTTTTCAAGTGCCAATAAAGGAACTCTCCTTTGGACTTTGACTATACACCCTGAATTGTGCAAAAATGCCATATGAGTTTTCATTTCCTTCTCCAACAAAAATTTTCATCTGCATTTGATAAATCCTACTCAGTATCATTTCTGATGAAAAGCATATGGACATAAGACATATCATTCTGTTACTTTCTTATTGAGTAGGAATTACAACCTTTTCTCTAAGTTAACAAGAGCAAAATAGACGCAATTTATAGGCCTGCCCCGATCGCTATAAACATCGCCACATCTTACTTTGCGATATGCGCCCTGTCATGGGTCTGCTAAAATATGAAAGACAAGGAGTTATCTGCGGTTCGTGGTGTGGTCACTTTAAAACATGTTCACAAATTCTATGACACGTCTGCCAGTCAGTCTCCTCTCTCTGAAGATGGGCCAGTCGTGGTGACTCGCTTCCAGTGTGGAGTGAGGTCAAAGCCAGTGAGGCCAGGTCACGAACGCTGATACAGCTTCTGCAGAGCCCAGTACCACGCTGTGAGGAGGCCAGGAGCCCTGGGGGAGGCTACGCATTCAGGCCCAGTCCCATGACCCAGCCAAGGTCCCAGCCAGCCAGCACCAGCCCCCCGGACAGTGAGGGACGCTCGCGCCCAGGCCAGGGGCAGCCCCACGGACACTTTGGCAAAGAGAGACAAGCTGTCCGCTAAGCCATGCCCAAACTGCAGATCTGTGAAAAAAATAACGGCCGACTTTGTTTTAAGCTCTCAGGCTTTGGCAGCTTCATGATGCAGCAACAGGTAACCGGAACGTGTATGTTAGTTCCACCAAATTCAGCCACCCATCTTATTTTTTTTTAACTTGAAATCTCCCAAGAAGACAAACCTGTTTTAAGTTAAACAGCCAACCAACAGGGACGCCCGGGTGGCTCAGCCGGTTGAGCGTCCGACTTCAGCCCAGGTCATGATCTCACGGTTCGTGAGTTCGAGCCCGGTGTCGGGCTCTGTGCTGACAGCTCGGAGCCTGGAGCCTGCTTCGGATTCTGTGTCTCCCTCTCTCTACCTATCCCTTCCCTGTTCATGCTCTCTCTCTATCTCTCAAAGATGAATAAATATTTCAAAAAAAAAATGAAAGAAAAACACAACCAGTAAACACAGCAAACCCACCGGTGCTGACCCCCCACCGCGTGCTCAGCCGACCTGGCCCAGCAGCCTCGGGGCTGGCGGCCCAGCTCCCATTCCCCTGGGCTGTCCTATCCGTTCCTGGCCGAGGGCTTCTCCCCACTCAACCCGCCACAGCCCTGGGCCTGCTCCTCTGTTCCTCCCTGAACCTCCTCCCAGCTTTGGAAAGTTCCTTATTAAACACGTGACTGATGAAACTGCTGCTCCTATGACAAGGGCTCCAGTTTTGTAACCAATTAGCAAGTGGCTTTTGCCTAAAAGGGTCACTCTGACTCCAAGGCTGGTAACCAGGTTCAAGAGGTTCCGATGGGGCCACTTAAATGGGTTATCGACCCAACCAAGTAACCAGTATTCTTCCAAAGGAGCACCAGGGAGGGAGATACCCTAATTCCTAATGATCTGAAGGTTCTTCTCTAAGAAACACAAGCCTGAAAAGTTAAAGCCGGGCCCTGAGAGAGAATGTAGTTTGGACTTTTTTTTCATCAGTGGAAAACTGATATAACCCACTCTAGATTTTCATGACATACGTACGTACTAAGAATTTTTACCTCACCCCATCCTTACGGAAATGTCAACCTACCATAATAATTGGCCACTTTAACCTTCAACGTTGTGCGTATTTTACAAACAAAATGTAATTCTGTGTATATTTTATAGCTAGACCAAAGAAAGTACGCCATACAATGCTATTTAATATTCTGTCCTTAACGTTTAGAATGTATGGTAAGTGTAACAGTATGCGAGAAACATAATAAAAGTCCTGGGAACCCACAAATAGTCTTCTTAAAACAAATTTAAAGTGGCTAGTCTATTTTTACCACACGAAACGTTAGCAATCACTGCTCTGGTCTAAATCATTTGGGGAAACTCAAGTCCAGAAAGGTCATACAACTGGCCTGCGGCCATATAACTAAGGCTAATAACCAGCAAAACCATGACCAGAATTTTTGTATACTCGTGTTTTCTAGTCCTGCACGGGGCTCAGTGAGATTTGGATTAATAAAAGGAAAACAATTATTTTAGTTTCCATTCAAAAGGCAAGTCAGAGTGGCTGGCTGGATTCCAGCTCCTTCAATGCCACATTCATAACCCTTCTGGTGCACGGCCCTCCTGAATGCAAAGAAACAGAATCCTGACAGAGGGGCCGCAGGCAGCGCTAGACAAGCGTGGGAGGAAAGCGGGCGGCTGTGTGGACCGGCTAGTCAAAAGCCACTCACAAGCCAAACTCCTTGTCTTAACTGCGGAGGCTGTCAGAGTAAGATACTCAGCGCCTTGCTCCTACTGTGGCTAGGGGCGGCCATGTGACAAAGCCACAAAAAATGAGACTACAGAGAAGTCACTAAGGGGGCATCTCTTCCCAAATGGCAACAGTGCTGTGAGAAGGCCTTTGGCCCTAGTGCCCTCTTTCTGCCAGGAACGCGGCTGTGATTCCTGGAGATGTTAGAGCCACCTTGGTTCCCTGGGGGCATAATCTAGGATTGCAAACAGGCCGACAGAAGGAACCTGGCTCGCTGAGGACACGGGAGAGCCGTCACTCCGGCCCCGGACTGTGTTGTGCTCAGGCTTCCTGGTGAGTGAAATTCATCACAAGCATGCGTTTGGGTTTCGGTTACCTGCAGCTACACACAAGCTTAGCTCTTCGGCAAAATTAATCCGGCTTCCTCCTCCATGCGTTTTGACCCAAAGTGGTGCGTCCGTCTGTGTTATTTCCAGATTGCTAAATCTGGTGAACAAATATTTGCGCACCTTCACCATCACCTCGCAATTATTCTGAAATACCAGGAAAAGAGAAGGAGGCACGTGTCTCTTCTCCAAGAGGAAGAAAGTTCTAGCTCACCGCAGATGGCAGGGGAGGGCTGCCTGGAGAAGCAGATGAGAGAGAGACGGCGTCCCTCCTCATCAGCTGCGGAACCTCAGTCCCGGACGGCAGACGGAAAGCCAGAAGAGAGAACCACTGCCCGTCAAGTTCCCGACCTCGACCAGGCAAAGACTACAGACGCTGGGCCTTAACGGGAGGAGACATGGCAAACACCATCCACTCTACAGATACCTTCCCTTGCCCTTGGGCATTAGGTCCAAGATCTTCCACCTTACCTTGCACTGAAGAAACAAAATGGGCTGAAGTTGAGCAATACAGCCATCCCAAGGAAGGCTTATAAACAAAGACAGGGTATTATTCGTTCTTCTTCCCATGTCCTTCCTGCTACGGTACTTTGCTGGCTACGGCAGCTCACAAACATACCAACCGTCAAGGTCCGCTGGCATTTTCCAAAGGGTTGGAAGAGGACAGGGAACACTTGATGAGAAGCTAGGAATTCCACTAATTTCATGCCCCTCCACAAGAAAAGAATTCAAACATAAAGAGAAGAATGGGTCTCTGTGAAGGAGTGGCAAAATGCTCAGGCAAGTTTCTTGGTCTCAAGTTCACAAAATCCAGATCAATCATTAGCTGTTGTAGACCAGCAGTCTGGACCGTTTCTCTAAAACATAAAGAGAATTCCCAGCCGAGCAATCACCCAGTACACAGCTTTACGGCCGACAAGCACCCTACGGGCTCAGAAAGCAGCAGCACAGGACGTAGAGCATTTCACAGCACACTCAGGTCCCGTGATGCTCCGAGGAAAATCCCTCAATCTGAGACTTCAGGGTTCACTAAGGACCTCAGAACGTGAATTCTGCCCACAGAAGCAGAAGCCAAGTATGTAAGAAACACTGCAGGGTCGACAAACAGTATTTATGGATATAAACTGATAAATGCTACTAGTTTTTTTAAGTTAATTTATTTTTGAGAGAGAGTGAACACGTGTGCACGTGTGCATGGGAAGGGCAGAGACAGAGAGGGAGAGAGAGAATCCGAAGCAGGCTCTGTGCTGTCAGTGCAGAGCCCGACGTGGGGCTCAATCTCATGAACCAGGAGATCATGACTTGAGCCGAGATCAAGAGTCAGACGCTTAACTGACTGAGCCCCCCAGGAACCCCTCTTTCTCTCTCTCTCTCTTTTTTAAAGGTTATTTATTTTGTGTGTGTATGTGTGTGTGAGAGGGAGAGAGAGAGAGAAAGAGAGAGAGAGAGAGCGAAAGAGAGAGAGAGAGCGCGCGCGCATGAGTAGGGGAAGGGCAGAAAGAATCCCAAGCAGGCTCCGAGCTGTCAGCATAGAGCCTGACATGGGGCTTGATCTCATAAACGGTGAGATCGTGACCCAAGCCATAATCAAGAGTCAGATGCTTAACCGACTGAGCCACCCAGCTGCCCTGATAACTACTACTAGTAAAGCAACATTTAATGGATAAAAAATACTGGAACAGAGGAAATGAGTTAAATAGAACTTTACATCAGAATAGTTTCCAATAACTGAGAACCAGAAGTGTCTTAGTCATCCAGACTGACTTTTAAGTGAGCAGAAATCCCCCTTCTTGCTCCCAACCAAACGGAGCCCCAGCTTAAAACGGGGCATTCACCAATTACTCAGGCAGTACTTTTAAAAACAGAACTTCCAGAACCCACAGCAAGTTACTGATCCACTAGGAGGATTGCTAACTCCTCAAACGCACAAACTTAAAGGCTCAGGACGCCAGAAAAAAATAACCAAAGTGAAAAAGAGATCAAAGCCATTTCCTTCAAAATTTCACAAGTCTGTGCGGCAGGTAGGGCAGGGCGACCTCTCAGAATGGAGTGTAGACGAGGCACGAGAGGGGCCCACAGGGCCGCCTTACCTAGCACGTTTCCTGGAGGCACCTCCACTAGGCCTTCCAGCTCCCTCCCCATCAGGAGATACAGGTTTTCCAGAGTGCAGCACGCCATGTGGGGGACCGGGGGGAGGTCGTCCAGTGGGGTGGAGAAGCCCGACGGCACCTGGCCAAAGAGAAACGATTGGAGAGAAGTTAGGAGACGTCAAACAGAAACATTAGCTCGTGTCGATACGGTTACGTTGATCCACAGGGGAGATGGTGCGGTCACGTCACGTCAACCTGAAGCCCGGAAATCTGAAGTGATAGAAAGGATGCCTCGCTTTATGAATAAAATCTAAATTTCTCAAGTATTTAAAAACTGTCAAGAAAGGGACACAGGCATCAGTTTTACGACTAAGTAATATCAATTCTGTGACCTAGTACCACCATATTAGCCAAAAACCAAAAATCCCCACAGCCCCTGGCCAGTATTTCCGGGAACCGTGCCACACGCCAGTCCTGGTGCCACTGTGCTATTACTTCCACGTTTTTTATCACTTAAAATTGTTTTAATCTAAGGGCGCCTGGGTGGCTCAGTCGGGTGAGCGTCCGACTTCGGCTCAAGTCACGGTCTCGCGGTCCGTGAGTTCGAGCCCCGCGTCGGGCTCTGTGCGGACGGCTCGGAGCCTGGAGCCTGCTTCGATTCTGTGTCTCCCTCTCTCTCTGCCCCTCCCTGGCTCGTGCTCTGTCTCTCTCTGTCTCTCAAAAATAAAATAAACATTAAAAAAATTGTTTTAATTGTTTTAATCTCATCATAATGCCCTGCAAGCACTCAGCAAGAGCAGGTGCTGGTGCTGGGTTACACAAGGAAATGACCAAGCGGGAGAGCAGCCAGTGATAAAACGCCACGAAAATGGCCAAACATGGCTATTACATGCTATGCTGTTAATCTGCAAGGCCGTGAATACTGGGGACACTGATGAGAAGACAGAGCAAGTTACCGCAGGGATATGCTGCAGGGATAACGGATTTATGCGCTCACCTCATATCATGTTTGATCTTAAGTTTCGTCAAGAATTATTCAGTATTCGAGACAGTATCATTCAGCGACCTCCATATAAATGCAAGTACCCTAAAGGCCTTCAAATCAACCAACTAACCTTTGGTACCCACAGGCCCAAGGCACCGTGCTACTGCTGTCTATGAAGAGAAAAAATGTTAAGTTACAGCATATACGAAGATAACTAACATCACAAACGGAGTGAGTGACAAAAAAGCACTACAGGCAAGTAAATTCACAGACACTCAGAGGAGGGAGAAGCTATTGCGTTAGGGTGAACTTGGAAACCCCAGGAAAATGTGGGCCTTTCGGGCGCATGCTACGTTTAAACGTACATGTTCTGATTCAATGACAGGTCTGCAGGATAGCTCTAAAGACAAATTGGGAAGAAATTTTAAAAAGGATTAAATTGGAAGACAAAAAATTATCTATAGATAATATAATCATCCAGTTAGAACCAGCTACAGATAAATGATAATTAGTAAGACACTGTAAGCAAGGTGGCTAGACACAAGATCATTATACAAAAGTTAGCTGTCCCTACGTCAGCAAGAGAAAAAATACATTTTTTTAAACAGCAACTTTTAGAACGGCAACAAAATATAAGATAGCTGGGAAGAAGTCTAACAAAGTGATTAAGTATCTTTATGGATAAAATTGTAAAACTTTAACGAAAAACATTTAAAATAACCTAAATAAGCAGATAGATATGCCTGATAGATTCACAGATAGATTCTATATTACAAAATGTTGACTCGTACCAAACACACGTACTGATTTAAAGCAATCGGTCTCTCAAAGGAGCTTTTCACGGAACCTGTCAAGCCGACCATCAACTTTGTATGGAAGAGTAAAGAGTTAGCAATAAGCAAGGCACTCACAAAGACAGACACGGTAGAGGGCACAGCCTTTGAATTATCAAAACATTTAGAAGTGAAGTCAGCACTCAACAGAGACGGTGACACACAAACAGAAAAAATGAAGTCTGTTCGTCCAGAAACAGACCGAGGCGCAAACGAAACGCGACTTGGGACAGATGGCGGAGTGGTGGGTCGAGATGGACATTCATGAATCGTATTAGGGCCACTGGTGTTTGTATGGGGACAAAAACAAAACTGGATCCCTTCTCCTCATAGAATATATAAATACCGAACCAAACATTTAAGCGTGAAAGGCAAAACATTAAACCTTAGAAGGAAACACAGGCAAAAATTTCGGCTTCCGTGTGGTCATAATTTTAATTTTCTTAAACAAGATACAAAAACCAAAACTCATAATGGAAAAGACTGGTAAATTCCACCACGTTAAAACTAAGAACTTCTTTACATTAAAATGTACTAACAGAACGTGTGACAAGTCCCGAGCTGGAGAAGAAATCTGCAAAACTTAGAACTGACAAGAAATTAGCATTCAGCTTCTACAAAGAACATCTAAAAACCAGTATTAAAAATATATCCAGCAAGAGTGAAAAATATGCAAATGACCCAAAGATATCTCCACAGGAAAAGGCACGAATGACCAATAAACATATTAAAAGGGTATTGAAGAAAATGTGAATTAAAACCACTTGAACAGACCAGGTCATCCACATCTGACCGGCAAAAATTAAGACCCTGACAACAGCACATTTTGGGGACGGTGTGGAAATGGAGCTGGTGACACACGGGACGCTCCTCTGGAGGACGATCTGGAATTAACCAGGTAGCTGGAGATGTACGGATCCTGTTACCCAGAGGATCCCTCTAAGGGTGTATTACCGAGAACTTCTCGCAAATGTGCCTAAGGAAATCTGTACAAAAATACTCAAGGTAGCATTGTTTAGATGAGCCAAAAACGAATGCAGCCCAAATACACAGTAACTGGAAAAGCGAAACATAAAACGTTTGTCTACACAATGGAATACTATGTGGCAACGAACAATGAACGAAGTACAGGAACAGGTGTTGACTTAGATCAACCTCACGATGTTAGGTAAAAAAAAAGTGAGCTGTAGAAGAATACCGACAGTAAGATTCCATCTATACAAAGTTCAAAAAGAAGAGATTTTTCTCAGTGCATATACAGGTCGTAAAACTACAAAAAAAAAAAAAAAAAGGCAAAAGAGTAGCAGACAGACTGACGGTGGTCTCCCCATGACTCCTGCCGCCTGGTGTTCACGCCTTCACGCAACCCCCTCCCCTGGGCGTGACCGGGGCCGGTGGCTCGCTCCTCACCAACGGCGCTCGGCAAAGGCGGCGGACGTCACTCTCATGCTTGCGTAACATCACACGAGACCGTCTTGCTGATAAGTTCAGCCTAGACCCTCCTCGCCAGCTGGAAGGGGCACCGCCAAGCCGGGAAAGGCCAAATGACGGGAAACCGCAGGCGGCTTCTAGGCCAGAAAGAACGTGGAGCCCTCAGCCCTCCAGGTACCGGGATGCGACTCGGCCAGCAACCCGAGCCAGCCCGGGGGCAGACCCCTTCCCGGTTGAGCCTCCGGAGAACAGTCTGGTCTACACTCCGGCGTGGACTCCCGCTCCACAGAAACACGGAGACCGTGGATTTGCTCCACCCGCGGTAGTCTGTAACAGGCAGGCCACCCGGCGGACAGGACCCCAAGTCCACGTGAGGTTTATCTCCGGGTGTGTGATACCCGTGACAGTTTAGAAAAGCAGGTGGGAAGGAGACCTTCCGGGGCTCCGGCTACCGGAGTTCGGAGTCCTCCGTGCGGTCAACTCGTTCCGTCACTGCCCCTCGGGTGGTGGCACAGGACGACTGGATTTCAGCCGCCAGCCCCTCGAGAGCAGAGCTGCGCTCCACAGAGAAGATAAACCGGAGGGCTCGTGGACTTCGTAAAGCCCACTAACTCCGTGCCACGCCAAGGGACAACAGTTTCTTCCTCACCTTGACGGTACAGAGAACAAAGAAGGAAGAAGACGGGCCACCACTCGAGCCTTACTGGTGAGTAACAAACCATCGACTACGTCTACAGCAGCATGTCAACGAGCGTAAACGGGCTTGTGAGCACACCAGCCCCCCCCCCCCCCCCGTCCCCACGCCAGCGGCCGCGCTCCCTCTCGCCAAAGCACGACATGCCACAGCCCGCCGAGGGCCGCTCAGCAGAGTCATCGCCAAGGATTAAACAGCTAAAACTGACGGAATAGAGCACTCTAGGCAAGGCAAGTTGACGGCAGAGCCTCCCCCTGCCACTCTGTCTCTGCCACGGCCGAGGCCGCAGCTTCCCTGCTGTCCCCGCAAGGAGAGGACCGCGCGCTCTTCTGCTCGTGAGACAGCGACTCTTACAAGCTCTCGGGGCTTCTTGCCGATCCTGACTCACCGCCTGCACCTCTGGCATCCTCATCACCCTGCGACCTTCACGATTTAACTACGATGCATACACTCTGCTTACGTCCAAAAAGTGACCCGAGGCTGCTCAAGCCTGCGGGGTTTTCTGCCCTTCGGCTCAGGTGTACGTAACCGGATGCTGGCTGTTCACCTGCTTACAGACCTTCCTGATCAATTTCTGGGCTCCACCTGCCGTGCCGTGACCGTGACCGCGGCCTGTCACCTGCTCACTGCCCCTCCCCTCGGCCTGAGCCCCCTAGTTTTTGGATCCCCGTATTTCATGAAGTCCTGCCGCTGCCGTGGCCCCCGCATGACAGCTGTTCTTAACCAGCCCTTTCCTCTGGCCTTGGAAAGCCTTACAGTTAAATGAGGCCTGAAAACTGAGTTCACATACTGGTTCAGTTTTCCAAATGCCACTGAGACAGATTTACCAAATGTTACCAAAGCAATATTAAGAGGAGATATATGGATTCACCTGAACGTGCCTTTCTAGAGACAAAATAAACCTACCAATCAGGTAATCTCAACCGATACGGAAACATTTAAGAACCGTGAAACGATATACTAACGTCTTGAGGGCGCGAGGGTGGCTCAGTCGGTTAAGTGCCCGACTCTTGATTTCATCTCAGGTCACGATCTCTCGGTTCGTGAGTTCGAGCCTCGCATGGGGCTCCTCACACTCCCTGTCTCTCTGCCCCTCCTGCTCACACACACTCTCTCTCAAAATAAGTAAAACAAAAAACATTTACAGTGACATTTTATTTCTAATTCTTACCCGCCGCAAAAACTCAACGGGGCTGTATTTGGGTCCCAAGACAAACATTTTCTTTCCTCTTCGAGCCACACCACTGAACACTCGAGCAAAGGCAACGAAAGACTCGTGGTTGCTTCCTTCTTCGGGCTGAGGTTTAAGGGTCTTACCCTCCACCTGGTGCTCATCACCTGCCAGAAACGAGAGGACAATGAGTGCCACGAGTGCTCCCTCCAGTCCAGGAGATGCCTAAAAACACAGAGCAGGCGGTGAATACAAGAGATGTGGCCCAGTTTCAGGAAAGAAGCACCAAGAATGACAGAACACTGATTAAAGCTACAGTTAAAGCCAAGCTCCAGAGTCAGGGGATGAGCGTCCTAAGTTAAAACAACTATTTCGCACCAAACCTATTTAGGGACAGCTGTACCTTTTGTCTCTTCTCCCTTTGGACTTGTTTCCGGGGCACCGCCATCTTCCGGGGGCTCCACGGACGCCGGCCCCTGCGTGGCTGCGAGCCTCTCCGCATGCCTCTGTCTTGCACGCTCACGCCGCTGCGCAATTTCTTCTTGCGTGAGAGGTCTACGGGAGGTCACAGACAGGTTAACACCTGGCAACATCAGCACCTCTCGGTCCGCTCGCGCAGGGAAAGGGCAACGGGGCCGGATAAGTCAGCGGGGCCGGATAAGACGGCGACGGGTCCCAAGCCCCTTCCGAGCACGGTCTCTGCGAGCTCTCCCCCCGCAGTAGCGATGTCTTCTCTACAATGCCGCGTGAGCTACTCTGAGCTTATGAACAGACACGCAAGAGTCCACGGCCCCACACACGGCCACACGCCACGGCATGGAGCCTGACCCTTGATGCCCACCTTCTTCTATGAGGCGAACAACGAGGACAGGCCGGAAACGAGTGAGATACCAGGGCTCAGAACACCCCTGCTGAGAAGCAAGCATAAGGCCTCGGTAAGAAATGGAGGTGTGGGGGCACCTAGGTGGCTCAGTCGGTTGAGCTTCTGACTTGGCTCAGGTCATGATCTTGCAGTTCATGAGTTCAAGCCCCACATCGGGTTCTATGCTATTGGCGCAGAGCCTGCTTTGAATCCTCTGTCTCCCTCTCTCTCTGCCCCTCCCCAACTCATGCACTCTCTCTCTCTCTCTCTCTCAAAAATAAATATTTTTTTAAAAAATTGAGGTTTTCCCCACAAATGCCTAAGAATGTATGTTCACGAGTGTGGAGGTTCCTCAAAACTTTTAAAATAGACCTACCCTATGACCCAGCAATAGCACTGCTAGGAATTTACCCAAGGGACACAGGAGTGCTGATGCACAGGGGCACTTGTACCCCAATGTTTAGAGCAGCACTTTCAACAATAACCAAATTATGGAGAGAGCCGAAATGTCCATCAACTGACGAATGGATAAAGATGTGGTTCACATATACAATGGAATACTACTTGGCAAGGAGAAAGAATGAAAGCCTGCCATTTGTAGCAATGTGGATGGAACTGGAGGGTATTCTGCTGAGTGAAATAAGTCAGGCAGAGAAAGACTGATACCATACGTTTTCATTCGTATGTAGATTTTGAGAAACTCAACAGAAGACCAGGGGGGAGGGGAGGGGGGGAAAAAGTTAGAGAGAGGGAGGGAAGCAAACCCTAAGAGACCCCTAAGGACTGAGAACATACTAAGGGTAGACAGAGGGTGGGGGAGAGGGGAAAGTGGGTGATAGGCAGGGAGAGGGCACTTGTTGGGATGAGCACTGGGTGCTGTATGGAAACCAACTTGACAATAAATTGTATTTAATATATATAAAAAAAGAATATATGTTCACAAAGAACCTGGGTCCAAGAGGAAGGGTTTAAGGTCAGGCTGAACGCTGGAAATTCAGCTGGACTAAAAGGTCAAATTGTGATTATCAGCTGTTGCATTAGACCCAAGTACCAGCACAGAAAAGGCGGTGTGTGGCTGTCTGTCTGTTGGGGGTTAGTCTTGGTTGGGGGAAGGGGAACGAGCTGTTTTCCTAAAGAGTTACCCTCACGTCTATCAGGCCACAGAGAGGGTCTTAGAAAAGGGAGCGCTAAGTTGAATGAAAATGCGCACTGTTGGGGAGCTTCAGTTTGGAAGGCAGAAGCCAAGCAGGTGCACGGATTCCCAGGACGAGGCTCCTTGCCCGCATGTGGGCCTGCGCAGACCCGCCTGCACCCTCAGCCCCGGCACAAGGCAAGACCAACCGCCTCCCTGAAGCCGGCGGGACTACAGCGTCTTAGCCCCGGACTCCGGGACTGAGCGTCCAGACGGTCGGGCCGGTGCTCTGGTCCTAACTGGACACTCCAGCTCTGGAAGCTGCCCACTCCGTGTGGTCCTGTCCCTCTGCGCCTCCCTCCTGCCGTTCCTCCCCATGATTTCTGCTTTCCTCCCCGACCGCTGACCTGACACCTGACAGGTGGTCTCATCCCCACGCTGCCATGCCACTCTCCCCTCCGCTCCCCTAAGCTCTGGAACCCGTTCAGATATCCGTTCTGAAAGTGCACCGTTCACGTGCATTCCACATGGCCACATACTCTCGGAGCTCCTATACCAGGGGCCTAAAACCTCTTCCTCCTTCTTACTTCACGTGGGCCAGCGTGGAAGGGGACCGCCTACAGCCCCGCTGCGGGCCAGTCGGGGAGGGGACCGCTTACACCACTGACTGTCCAGTGCTGTGTAGAAAGATTCTCACCTGCTAGACAAGGTCTCCCACCAGGACTGGGCACTAGTCCTACCTCCCTTTGCACCTACCCCTCAAAATGGATGAGTCTGGTTCTAGGAGCTGTCCCCTGGCAGTCAGACCCATGTCCCTGTGGGGCTGTGTCACAGGTCGCAAAAACATGAGTGGCCGAGAGCGGCGTGATCAGGGGTCACGAGGCAGCCAGAACTACTGTGCTGGAGGCTTGCTTCGCCTGCAAGAGACCAGCCTCTCTGTCCCGGGAGCTCCACGCGTGAGAAGCCTGTTCAAGTACGGAATGGACTCTCCTTCCTTACAACTTCTAGCCACGGCTGCAGTCCCGTGCTCCGGAGCGACATCCAACAAATCCGCTCCCCCTTGCCTTTCGGTGGCCTGCACTCGGGCCCCTCTCCCCCTGCTCCGCTGCAAGCCAAACCCTCCAGCTGCTTCTTCAGTCAGCCCCAGGATGACTTACTGTGTTTCTAGACTTTTGCTAAAACCTCTTACGAGAGTATCTGAGTTAAAAAAGAAATGCAAAATACAACGTTATCGTTAGAACAGGGAGGAAAAAAAATATGAGACACCTGTTTGCAGGTGAAGAGACACAGTCTGTTTCAATGGGCTTATCACCAGAATCTCGACATCGTCTTAATCCCCTTACGTGTACGATAGTACGTATTTATTACAACAACTAAATGAAACAGACACCATCGTCTCTAGTTTACAGCTGATACAGCAGAGGCTCAGGAAATTTAACCTGACCCAAAGTCACACAGAAAATAGAGGGAGGAGCCGAAATTCAAATCCAGCTCGGACTCCAAACCCTGTGCTCGTTATCCCCAGGATGTCTCCCCTTCAGAAGGAATTAAAGAAGATAAAATAATCATCACATTAAGCAGATGATGTTAGCTTTAGGTCAAAAGAAACATCCATTCACGTAAGTTACATCCTCATTCTACCTCACTTCACGACACGGTCGGGGAGCATTAGCGTTTATATTTATCAAGTTAGCGCCAAACGTGTGGACGCTTGCTCCCATCTGCGCACGTATCCGCCCGTCCAGGGAACACCTGCTCCGTGCCCGGCACTGCCGTGGGCCGGGACCGGTGTGCAGGGAAACAGCAGACAGACAGACAGAAATCAGCAAGGACTACCGCCAGCACCCACTGCGTATCCAGCGTTTGTTGAGAACAAAGAGGAATTTGTACGCAAGAAAGCTGAGTTCTACCAGCCAAGGAACAGCCGCGGGCGATGAGTTATTCAGGCTGCAGTTGACTGACTGTGGCCGACTCTTCCTGAAGGGACAGCAGTTACTAACATGAGATGGAAGAGAGCGGAGGTGAGCACGTTGACCCAAAGGTTGCGCAGGTGAACTGGTGGGGGGGCGGGGAAGGGAAGAGGCAGAAACACAAATCCATCCACCCTCCAGATTCCAAGCAGAATGCTCCTGCTCTGGCCTCTGTGACCCTGGTCAAGAGGGGGCTGGGATGTCCGAGAACAGGCTGGAAGGCCGCTGCAGCTGGGACAGAGGCAGCTGAGAGGATGTGAAGCGACAAACCTGGAAGAGTGGCTTCTGGGGGCACCTGGGTGGCTCAGTTGGTTAAGTGTCCGACTTCGGCTCAGGTCATGATCTCACAGTTTGTGAGTTCGAGCCCCGCATCGGGCTCTGTGCGGACAGTTCAGAGCCTAGAACCTGTTTCAGATTCTGTATCTCCCTCTCTCTCTGCCCCACCTGCGCTCATACTCTGTCTCTCTCAAAAAATGAGTATTTTTTTTAAAAAAAGAGAAGAGTGACTTCTGTTTGAAGAGAGCATCTTGTTACAGAAAGAGCTGCTTCTCAAGAAGGAAGCAAAAGCAACAGATGCAGACATTCGGGGGAGAAGAACGGCATAAAAAAGTCCCAGTAAAGTGTTCCTGAGCACACATGTAGACCATGTACGCGTTAGTAAGAACTTGTGATAGACTACGGCTGGGAACAGCAAAAACAAAGGCCCAGAATCTAAAAGGGAAAAGGGCAGGGAAGCTGGATGGCCTCCAACTTAGATTTAGGAGTGAAGGGTGAAAAGCCACACCAGGCGGAACTTTCCAGAACACTCAGTGAGAAGCCGAGGACTGTGCCCAGCAACGCGCTCCTTCCCGCTCCCCACTCTGGCCTGGGCCTGCTCACCGGATGCAAAAAATGGTGGAAGAAACCATTTACTATGATATTTTGGAGGTCAAACTCAATGCCACTGGGAAGAATTATAAGAAACTGGCCCTGAAGCACCACCCTGATAAGAATCAGATGACGGACAGAAGTTTACACGGGTTTCTCAAACTTCGGCAGAGCAGAGTGCTCTCTGCTACAAAGAGAGAAATGCAGGACAAAGGAGAACAGCAATTAAGGAAGGTGGAGCTGGGGGCTTCGGCTCTCCCAGGGACATCTTTCCGGGGGAGGGGGAAGGGCGCTGGCAGGAAGGAGAGGTAAAAACACGCACCCGCTCCCAGGTATCTCAGAAGAGTGACGTAACGGTATGAGAAAGCCAGCTCTGCCAAAGAACAAACGTGGGGCCGGGTGGACAGAAGGCGCGGCGGTGTGCGGCCCGACTGCGGAGGACCTGGAATGCAGGCAAGGACTCAGAAGAGGGAGCCCGGAGCGGCTCAGTACATTCGGGGCGCGTGGTGCAGTGCCGGGGCCGTGGGGCATGGATCCGCCCTAGATGGATGTGAAAGCTGCAACGGAAGGAAGACGGCTCGAGAGAAGATTCTAGAAGTTCTCACTGCAAAGGTTATGAGGACAGCTGGAGGGTAACATTCCATGGCGAAGGGGACCAAGAAGCAAGACTGGAGCCAGGAGACGTTACTATGGTTTTAGACCGCAAGGACCATGCGGTTTCTGCTCCGCGAGGACGCCTTCTCGTGCGGGGATGCGCAGCTGGCTGACAAGCTGTGCGGCTCTCAAAGCCAGCGTCTGCTCGTGACAACTGAACCACCGTCCTGGCCTCTCACCCAGGCCGCCGTCAAGCACAGACACGTCACACGTGTGACAAATGAAGTCATTCCAATTTACCGTAGTCCACGGGAAAAGGGTCACCTGATCACTGAATTTAAGGTCAACTGTCCTCAGAATGGCTTTTTCTCTCCTGACAAACTCTTTGCTGGAAGGAAGCAGACGAGGCTGAAGACACGCACCAGGCAGAGCCGGTGGGCTGTGACGCAAATCCCGAAGCGAGGCTGAGGGGCACCATCCGGGGGCGGCCCCTGCCTGACCTCCCCCGGGGCCAGGGGACGGCACTCACTGCCGGGGTCCCGTGCAGACAGTGCGTGGAGGGGGGAGAGTCACAGCTCACTACTCGCCGCTGCTTTTGGCTCAATATTTGACTACAGCAGCATTGTCAAAGGTAAACGAAGAACACACTCAAATGTAAGTGCTTGAGGGGCACCTGCGTGGCTCAGTCGGTTAAGGGTCCGACTTCGGCTCAGGTCATGATCTCTTGGTTCACGTGCTTAAGCCCCATGTAGGGCTCTGTGCTGACAGCTCGGAGCCTGGAGTCTGCTTCGGATTCTGTCTCTGTTTCTCCCTCTCTGCCCCTCCCCTGCTCGCATGCTTTCTCTCTCTCTCACATATAAATAAAAATTAAAACAAAATTTTTTTTTAAATGTAAGTGCTTGAAAAGAAAAGAAAAGAAAGAAAAGCCACAGTGGATGAGTCGGGCCAGACTCCACCCGGGAAGTGAAAGGCTGTCGCCTTTAAAGCGGACACACCTGGACTCAGACACTGTTGTGGCCTCCTTCCAGCTCTGTGACCTTGAGCATGGAACTCAGTGTTCTTAAGGCGCCTGGCTTCTCTTGCAGGTACAAGAGAAACACTAACTTCTCCCACTGGAGAACTGCTGTCAGGTCCGCACGGCCCCTCGGCGGTGGGGCGCGAGTACTGAGAGAGCTCGGTGCGTGCAGTCAGTGAGGGGAGCGTCGTTATTTATAACGCACAAGAACGAGACTTAAGATGCTCCCCGATGTACTGGACGTTCTTAAGACGTCATGTTTATGGTGCTTCTCTCGGGTTGCTGGAAAAATGCCTACAGAGAATGGCCAGAGGAGATGCGGGTACTACACAAGAGGGGCTCCAGGCACCCACGTCAAGTTTTCGTTCTGGACCCCGACATCACACGATGGAGCCCGGGGCAGGGGAGGCGGCCTGGAGGCGCGAGTCATCCCCCCAAGAACGGACCAGGATCTGAACTACAGGGGGAGGGAGCGGGGCCGGGCAGGAGGGGAATGCACGTGAAAAACCCGGATGCTGTAGAACAGATTCTCCAAGACTCGGGGACCGTGCGAAATCATCCATCTCCGGAGGCGCCAACGCCCCACCTCCACGCAGATCAGCAGAGATGCTCATGCCCTTATAAATCTCCACTGAGGTCGCCAGCCAGGCTTGGAGAACTTGCCAGATGCTCCCTAAAAGTTACCTGTGGCTACAACTGTTACTATATTCTCCTTCAGACTTCACATCAAGGCACACCAACTGTCCCGGAGCTGATTTCACCTCGCAGGGTGCACACCGTATGTTTCCACAGGGGGGGCTCACCAGCAGTCCGGGGCTGGGGAGGAAAAGCAGGGGCGTGCTCCGCCCACACCCCCTGTGCCACCCTGGGAACGTGACCCCCCCCCCCCCGCCCCTATCCTTACCTGGGCTTGTTCTGCGGCAAAGCCTTGGCATCAACGGCAAACATTTTGGAAACGAAGATGATAACCGGAGCAGTGTCTTCACTCCCACATTTCAGGAAAGCTACACAAACAGGGAGTGAAAATGTCACTCTTTTTCCCATCAACCCTACACGGAGCTGAAGCCAGCAAAGCACCCCCCCCCCCCCCCCACACACACACCAGAAGCCTCACAAATTCTTCCCTAGACCCAGTGAGCAAGGAGGAACACTGAGGAATGTTCCCACGTGTCAACAGTCAACAAGGTAGCTCGTTAATAAAATACACACAACTTACACAAGTTAGAAAACGGAAGGGACTATCTTATCACAGCAGTAACAAAACCCTTAGAAATACTCAGTAGTATAACGATGTTAATTTCCCCTAAATCTATACAACCTAACACAATTTCCTATCAACGTATTGACACCTTTCTTTACCTCTCAGAGGTATAAAACCACTGATTAATTTTTTTAATGCTTATATTTATTTTGAGAGAGGGTGCATGAGTGGGGGGGTGCACAAGTGGGGGGGGGGAGGAGAGAGAGAGAGAGAGAGAGAGAGAGAGAGAGAGAACACACCAAGCAGGCTCCACACTGTCAGCACAGAACCCAATGTGGGGTCAGACCCACAAACCGTGAGATCATGACCTGAGCCATAATCAAGTGTCATCCGGGATACTTAACTGAGTCACCCGGGTGCCCTGATTAATTTAAAAAGAAAGAAAATCACCCCACACCAAAATAATGTGCACGTCAGCGAAAGAAGTCGACAGTACAATTCAAGCAAGAACAAAGCCACAGGAAGTCAGAAGTGAACACACACCAGGCGTGTCGCCTAGGGCACCAGGGCACAGCTGTGAGGAGCAGAGTGGTCCCCCCGCCGCACCAGGATCGCCCAGGCCGCACCGGGAGAACGCCGAAGGGAACCCAAGGCAGAAGCAGGGACCCCAGCGCAAAGCTGTCCTCTCAAGCAGGTAAGAGATCACCGTGCGGCCCAGGGAGGCAGACGCAGAAATGCCGAAAGCCCCGCTCTGGACGGACTGCAGAGCAAGGCCACGCAGGGTGCGGAATCACACAGAGCCCGGATGACGGCCAGCTGTGGGAGTGGGCGGGCGAATGAAGGGACCTCGTGGGGCGGAACTGGGGGAGGCAGGCTTCGCAGGGCGGGAGGAAGCCCCGCGTGGGAGGTGCCGGGGGGGGGGGGGGGGTGGCGCACCTCGGGCAGGCGAGCGGAGAGGGGGTGGGCGGTGGGGTGCCGCACCTCGGGCAGGCGAGCGGAGAGGGGGTGGGCGGTGGGGTGCCGCGACGGGAACGGGGGGGGGGGGGGGGGGCGTGGTGGGGGAGCAGACGCGCGCTGCAGCCACACAGGTGGGTGGCAATGGTGAGTGTGCTGTCGCGGACAGCCCTGAGGTGGAGGAGGTCGCCAGGGGACCGGATGCAGGGAGGGAACGGATGGGGTCTGAAGGCTGAGCCTTGCTTGGGGCGTCCCACCCCGGAAAAGTCAGGGCGAGGAGCTGGGAGAGACGAGAAGGATGGGCGGCCAGGGAGACAGGGAGAAAAGCACAAGCAGGGGGAAGCCTGAAGTCACGAGAAGACGGTGTCTCCTGGGGGGGAGGAGTGATCTACGCCGTCAGACACTCGTGACAGATCCGGTCAGAGGATTTATCGAGGACACTCAAGAGGGGCCCCGAGAACAGCAGCCAAGTGGTTCTGGGCTGGAGGCTGCACATCTAATCGGAGGGAAAGTGGAGTCCTCGCAGCTGCCTGTCATGGAGCCTGACGGAGCCTGGGATGGGCGGGTCCCCTCTTGTGGGGACCAAAGAGAGGCCTGGCCCTGGAACCCCTTCTGCGGCCCCCAGGGACCCTGCCATGGTGACGGCAGAGCAGCTCAGGGACACACCGTTGTTCGTCCAGGGACCGGGAGACAGGGTCACCAGGAGATCAGGAGACGAGACCGGGGCAGAAGGGAGGCGTCTCAGAGCCTCCGCTCTCCCAGCCCAGAGAGGACAAAACGGCCGTGGCAAAACTCCGACTTCGGCAGGAAAAGAAAACTGGCAACAGGGCCTTTTGTGGAACTGTCCGTGGAATCGGCCACCTGGCTAACTGGTCTAGAGCAGCCTGGGCTTGGGACGCTCAACCAAGCCCCTGCCGCGTCCACCTTCGGCTCACCTGCTTTCAGGGCCTGGGTTTCTGGGGGAAGAGAGTCAAACGTCTGTGATCCCGTGCACATCAGCTTCTCTACCCGCTCGGCCGTAATGTCCAGGGGGCTGGGAAGTTTCTGACACACCATCGCTGAAGTCTGCGGTTAAGGACTCACAATCGTGAACAAGTGCCCTCCACCCAGGCACAGACTCACAGCACACGCCGACTCCTGAGGTAGCAGTGGACATCCACACACAAAACGCCTGAGCTGTCAAACATGGCGCGTCACGTCTCAAAATACAGACACAAGTTCAGGGAGTTCGTGGACTCTCTCAAGCCCGGGGAGGATTCTTTTTTTTTTTTTTTTTTTTTTTACTTTTTTTTAATGTATATTTATTTTTGAGAGAGAGAGAGAGAGATACAGAGCACCGAGGTGGGGGGGGCGGGGGCAGAGAGAGATTGGGAGACACAGAATCCAAAGCAGGCTCTGAGCTGTCAGCACAGGGCCCGACGCGGGGCTCGAACCCACGAACTGCGAGATCGTGACCTGAGCCGAAGTTGGGCGCTTAACCGGCTGAGCCACCAGGCGCCCCGTCCCAGGAAGGACTCTGAAGACAGACATCCTAATGCACTGACAGCCCACGGAACAAGTGAGGAGAGCTCAGTAGCTTGTCCTAAAATTTTTTCACGTGGTTTCAGTCTCTACAAACTTTTATGAAAACAACATCAGCCACCGGCTATGACACGAGAAAGTCCCCTCCCCGAGCCAGTGTCACTGCAGGTGTGGGTCCATCCCAGCTCCGGGCTGAGGTGCCACTGCTGGCCCACACCTGGGACACTGTACCACAGCCCACCGGGGGCTGCTTGGGACACGCAGATCAATGAAAAGAAGATAGTTTACCTATAAAATTACTTTAGTTGGGATACCTGGGTGGCTCAGTCAGTTAAGCCTCTGACTTCGGCTCAGGTCGTGATCTCACAGTTCATGGGTTCAAACCCGTGTCAGGCTCTGTGCTGACAGCTCAGAGCCTGGAGCCTCTTTCGGATTCTGTGTCTCCCTCTCTCTCTGCCCCTCCCCCACTCATGCTCTGTTTCTCTCTCTCTCTCTCAAAAATAAATGAATGTAAAAAAAAATTGTTTTAATTACTCTAATGTATCTCAAATCAAGTCTTCTTCGAATCAGTAACAAGAAATACCAATATGCTAAGAAAATATGGCACTAAAATGAAACACTGATCTGACATACACATCTAAACTATCTAGTTACACATAAATGTTAGTAAAATAAAATTTTTTGTTGTCACAGTCTACTAAACAAAAAGACACATCTTCCTGAAAGAACATTCATTTGAATTGGTATTAGTAAGAATACGAATTAGCATAAGAAGATTCATTTTTAAAAGCATTAAATACAGTTTCGTGGTGGAATACGAAATAACCACAGAAGACTTACTTTGATTTTTTTTTTAATGTTTATTTATTTCCAAAGGAGAGACAGAGCGTGAGTGGAGGAGGGGCAGAGAGAGAGAGAGAGAGACAGAGTGTGAGTTGGGGAGGGGCAGAGAGAGAGAGAGAGACACACACACACACACACACACACACACACACACACACACACACAATCCAAAGCAGGCTCCAGGCTCTGAGCTGTCAGCACAGAGCCCGACGCGGGGCTCAAACTCACAAACTGCGAGATCATGACCTGAGCCGAAGTCGGACGCTCAACTGACTGAGCCACCCAGGCGCCCCACAGAAGACTTACTCTGGATTGAAATGTGTTACTTCCAAAGGATTTCCTGTTTGCCAGTCACGTTTTTCCTGTTTTGTCAAAACTATCACTTCATTAAAAACCATCAGGACAAAGGATACCAAGCACAGCATGGGAAATGGGCAGCCACTGGCTGCAAATGGCATTGATCTGAACTTTAGGATCAGAATGTCGTGCCTCCCGGGCTCCAATCTTCAATCCTAAAGAAGTCACGATCCTATCAATTTTTTCTTTGTCCCTGTAGGAAACATACAAACAGGGAGGTCACAGAGAGACACCCAGGGGCAGAGAGGAAAAGGAATGCCACATTCTGACACACTTCCTCCAGACACACTCCTTCCACAAAAACTAGGCACACTTCCGGGGCGCCTGGGTGGCTCAGTCGGTCGAGCGTCCGACTTCGGCTCAGGTCATGATCTCACAGTTTGTGAGTTCGAGCCCCGCATCAGGCTCTATGTGGACAGCTCGGAGCCTGGAGCCTGTTTCGGATTCTGTGTCTCCCTCTCTCTCTGCTCCTCCCCGGCTCGTGCTCTGTCTCTCTCAAAAATAAGTAAACATTAAAAAAAAAATTTTTTTAATAAAAAAAAGAACTAGACACGCTTCCTCCCAACATACTCCTCCTACAAGAGACTAGACACACCCGGAAGGGGCTCCAGCCACAGCGGAGGACGGCTCAATCTCTACTCCGTTCCTTCCAATGACCCCTTCTTCAGAGCCCCTTGGAGCACCAGCCCAATCCCCCTAGCGAGCTATGGTGATTGGAGAGGCAGTTTTATGTACGAGTGCTGGAAGTCACAGTTCCAACCCCAGATAACTCTGAATGGAAATGTACTAAAGCAAACCTTCTTTCTACTTGTATCAGGCAAGTCGGTTCCCAAGTTTCCTGTGAATGATCCTAGATGTCAAATACCCTTTCCACTACAAATACGATTTCATCTCAAACCAGGTTTATACAACCAAAGGTCCAGCGTTTCCCTCCACCCATCTCGTCTATATCCTCGTCTCAGCCCTCCAGAAGCACAGACTGCTCCTCAGTCCCTCCCACCACCTTTACCTGCACCACGTGCCCTTCCACCTTGGACCCCGGGACCAGCCCATCTGTGAAGGGTCCATTCACTTGCTCTGTCCAGCCCACCTCTGTGAAGAGACACCCATCATGCTGGAAGGGAGGCAAATCACGGCGCCCAAAGACCCAGCACTATAGCAGTCTTACCTTTTCAAGACCGCATCATACAAACTCCATATATTCTCCAGGATCAACTGTACAAATAAAGGTTTCTTTCCTTTCGCCTGTAAAAAAGAACACACGTACTTAAGTTTCCCAATATTCAACAGGCAGCCTACATATTCATTCTCGACGTGTTGTATTAACATGTCTCGTTTCTACTAGAAGATGTTTACTTAGCAGTAAAGTGGCAGAGAGCAGTTATAAATATGCACTAAACAGCCAATAATCTGCAGTCGGTAACAACCACTGTTCTCTTCCTCCGGGAACCAGAGACTCGACAAACGACGAGACCGGCTGGGGGTCAAGTCGCTGGGACCGCCACCTCCCCGCACTGCCATCAGGGGGCACATGATGCCCACACCAGGAGCTGAAAATTCACTCCGCGTGTGCAGGTCCTTCCACGAACTTCATCCGAACAATGTTCTTAAACATGGAAAACACTAAACTTCAAGGAAGAGGGTAACAGAAAAACAAGAAGCCCTACCGTTTCTCTTACCAAACAAAATCTATGCAAAATAATGGCAAGAGCACCAGGAGAAGGATGCCCTCACACACACAGGAGACGGAACATAAATGGACGCCCCCTTGCTCGAGGAGGTAAGAACTACTGTCCCCATTTCACAGATGGAAGAACGAGACAGAGGCCACAGAGCCGAGACTCAGCCACAGACTCGGACTCTCGACCCACCTCGCCACGCTGGCTCCTTTTTAAAATATACTGTTTATGAAAAGCTTTTAATGGCAAGGGGAGATGTTCACAATATGATGTGAAGCAAACCACCAGCTCCGTTATGTAAATAACAGAATCAACCGAGGGATGTATGTCTCTATCCTATGAGAACGCACAAAATTAAAACCATAGCATTAGCAGTGCTGGCTTCTGTTTTTTTCTTTTCCTTGTGGCTTTATATTCACAAGCATTTTCTAAAAGGAACATACGTGCTCTTCCGTGAGAAAGAATTTATAAAATCCTGAATTTTACATTAAAACAACAACCCGGCCGTAAGGAAGTATCCTTCGAGGCTCCGTGACTCGGCATCCCCTCTGCCTGCAGAAGGAAGGGCTGGGCAGTAGCCACCTCTCCCCGTGAGCACACGCGGTGACCAGCGCTCGGCGGGAGAGAGGCCTCGGCGGAGCCTCGGGGTACAGCAGGCTCCGAGAGCACGTCTCTTTAAACACCCGGTATTTAAAGAACAACACTTGGAAATGAGACACGTGAGCTTTAACCAAATGTGTACAGGAAAAAGCCCCTCGTGGACTGACCCACGTGAACCAAGGACAGTAAAGATGTTACCGCGCAAGTCTGAACAGGGCGAGAACGCGAGGGACACGTGCCACATCACCTGATCAACCTTCATAATCTTCTTGGCCTTCATATTTATATAATAATCTCCCCACAGGGTTTTCATAAGGACTTCTTTTCTGATGCCAATTTTCTGACTGTAGATTCTGGCAAAGTGCTCGATCCTGGAAGGAAATCAAGTGTCCTCGTCACTGATAACAATAATCAAGTCCGCTGACACTGGAGCGTTTCCGAGGCAGGTTCAGCGGACTCTAAACGCACCGCGGACGCAGGCGTTTCCACCGTCCGACAAGCTGGTACCGGCACCCCCGCGTTTTACGGCAAAGGCGGCGGCACCGAGATACCGCGTAGGTACCACCCGACACGGCTGCCCACGCCCCCGGGCACTCGCTCTGCGTTCGCAGGAATCAGAAGGCGTGCGGCCGCTCCCCGTCTTACGTCCGCACGTGTGAAAGCAGCCAAGAGGCACGGGGGCCGAGGAGATAGGGCCCCGGCTGCCCCCTGCAGCTACGCCAGCGTTAAGCTCTGCCTCAGCCCCTCCCTGCTCTGGGTTGCCCGTTGCTCACAAACGGAAACCGCCAGAGCCAGCCAGAAAAGGCCTTTTGGCATCCTGGGTTAAAAACATGCACAAGTACTCAACCCTCCCGGGCCCGCGGCGAAACCAGTTGGCACCAGCTTCGCTCCCCGGCCACGTGAGAGCAATAACCAGACAATTAAGGGCACCGTATATAATGTCGGTGCCATCCGGACGGAAGACCTAGGGGAAAAAATCTCTTCTCTGCGGGGAACAGCCTACTGAGCGTGAGCTGTGAGTCCAACTCTCAAAGTACCAGCATCTTGGAAGATGCCTGCCGTTCTCCCGCCGCACAAGGAGTCCAAAGGCAACACAGTCCGGACAAGTCTTTACGCACCCGTCAGCAGCCGCGGTCGTGCCAGAACCAGGGGTTAACCGCAACCTTGTCCCGTTAGCTGACACTCTCCGGCGACAGCGGAGGCCTGGGACGAGCAGGAGGTGGCCAGAGGGGAGGAAGTTACTAATTATGGTCGGAGCCGGCAGTGTGACGAGGGTCAGGCTGCCGCTTAGAAGCAAAAGCAGGCGCTACAGAATCTGAAGATAAACACCCAGTGTCCCCCCTCCCTGGGGGCGAAGGGAGAGAAAATACCCAACCGGGAATCAAACTTCAAGCTCTACGGTTACAGGCCGCTGACGCTCCGGAGTTGGCCTCGACGGGCCACGACCTCAAAGCAATTGGCGATTAGAAACTTCATTTCCCGTTTGATCCAACAGCTATTTGTTCGGCTGAAGTTTTTAAAAAATTTTCCGAAACTTTAGTTTCTATTGCCATGTTATTTACATTTATTATATCTATAAACTGCCTACGCTCTAGACATATGCTCCATATTATCATTGCCACACTATTACAACTTTTTTTATTTTTGAAGGAGGGACCCCTCCTCTCCATAAATTCGTGCCTCACGGCACAGACCGACAGCTTTCCCGCCGTGGAAGGCTGGAAGGAGCAGCAGTGGTCTCTCTCGCAGGAGCAGGGGCTACTCCACATATGAGGAGGCCAGGGGCCGAATGCACGCAGTTCCCGAGCCTCCAAACAGAAACAGACCCTGTCCTGCTGCCCGCTCCAGGGACCCCCTCCCCGGCTTCCTGTGGCTAAGCACGCTTAGAGCAAGGCACAGGTCGGCAGACCCTACCTCCCCGTGGCTTTCTGCTCATCAACACCTGACCCTGCCGGGTACGGTGCAAACCTCCACGCAGACGTGCAGCCCCGTTCCGGAACCCCCAGAAGGGAGACCGCGGAGGTCCCAGCACAGCCTCCAACCCCACCCCACCCCACCCGAGAGCCCTAACCTTTACGGTGATGGTGATGGTGATGCCTGTCAGGGCCTCAATGGATAAAGCCTGGGTCTGTTCTTACGTGGTTAAAACTGAAGATAATGATTGTGTGACTAACACGGTGAACTTTCAGTATTTTCAAAACTGCGTTTTGTTTTTTTTTTCTCTTGCCTGATACAGGACCGATTTTTGTATATTCTTCACGGACACTTAAATTCTGACTTTAGTTATTATGCGATTCACATGGTTTATGGTTTCTCTGGACCTGTTAACGGTCTGTGATATAAAATCTTCCCGAAGCCATACACATTTCTACCTCTACTTCTGTTTTTGTCTCATGCACTCTGTTGTTGTGATCACTGACAGAGAATGAACCTCTTCACTACTGAAAACTGTCCATTATCCACATAAAAAGGATCCTTACGCCACGATACATTTGTTATAAACTCTGCGTTGTTCATCAAAACTGCTGAACTTTCTTTCTGCTCACATTTGATTGACATATTGAGCCAAAGCTTTGGTATTTATCCTCTGTCAACTATGCTATTTATCTATTTTGTGTAGCAAACCTTTGGGGTTTTTTTTAATGGAATCTCCTCTGCTTACTTATTTTTTATTATTTTTTGAGTGGGGGTGGAGAGAGAGAAAGGGGGGGAGAGGGGAGAGGGGAGAGAGGAGAGGGAGGGAGGGGAGAGGGGAGGGAGAGAGAGGGGGAGGGAGAGAGAGGGAGAGGGGAGGGAGAGAGAGGGAGAGGGGAGGGAGAGACAGGGAGAGGGGAGGGAGAGACAGGGAGAGGGGAGGGAGAGACAGGGAGAGGGGAGGGAGAGACAGGGAGAGGGGAGGGAGAGACAGGGAGAGGGGAGGGAGAGACAGGGAGAGGGGAGGGAGAGACAGGGAGAGGGGAGGGAGAGACAGGGAGAGGGGAGGGACAGAGAGGGAAGAGTGGGGGAGAGAGAGGGAGAGAGGGGGAGGGAGATTCAAGCAGGCTCCACGTTCAGTGCGGAGTTTGACGTGAGGCTCAATCTCAGGGCTGTAACATCACGACCGGAGCCAAAATCAAGACTTGGCCTCTTCAGTGACTCAGCCACCCAGGCACCCCTGGAATTTCCTTCTTTTCAAAAGCTCTCCTCGGTGGGGGATTTCATGCATTTAGTGTCCTAACTGTTGTGACCAGGGGGATCTCTAGTGTGATTTCTGTTCGTGCTTCTGGGATTCTTTTAAAACATTGATTTGCGGTACCCAGACTTCTGTATCTTCTTTATCTTGTCCAACCCTGTGTCAGAGATGTGTCCTGCTTTTTACTTGAAAAGTGGTAAACTTAAAGCTTCCACACCCTCAGACCTCTACCAGAATCATCAAGTACAGCACAGGAAGACTCCTGTCCTCCTCAACTCCTTTCCTAGGCCACGTTCCTTTACACACACAGGCACAGAAATCCTTCGAAATCCTGGTTCTCATCCTTCCCATTCTTTTTCATCCCATAGTTACCATCAGATCTGCTTAACATCACCACTTCTCCCATTAGTGCTTTGTGCTTTTATTCATGTGTCATTAGATAGTCGTCATTTTATTTTTATTTTTTTTTAATTTTTTTTTCAACATTTTTTATTTTTGGGACAGAGAAAGACAGAGCATGAACGGGGGAGGGGCAGAGAGAGAGGGAGACACAGAATCGGAAACAGGCTCCAGGCTCCGAGCCATCAGCCCAGAGCCTGACGCGGGGCTCGAACTCACGGACCGCGAGATCGTGACCTGGCTGAAGTCGGACGCTTAACCGACTGCGCCACCCAGGCGCCCCAATAGTCGTCATTTTAAAATGATGACAATTTCTCCATTCTCGGACTCTATTTTAATTCACTTCCTCCACCGAGCACCTCCAGACGAAGCTCCGGGAGAGACCTGGGGACCTGCCGGGACCTCCCCATCTCCCGCCCGTCCCCCTGCACGGCAGCACGGCCAAGGGTGAGCTGACTACCGGGTCACACGCCCTTTTGCGTCAAGCCGCCCCGTGGGTTGATCTCAGCTGCAGGATCTGAAAACACCGGTGTCCAAGGACAGTCAAAACCGCTTTAGGGAGGACGTCTTACTGGCCCTTCTCTCCTGTCCCTGTTTTACAGGGTTGGGGCCTCAGTTCTACTTGTCTAAAACCGGAGCCGGATTCCGGCCCGTGCCGGTCAGCGTGTCTCTGTGTCCGCACAAAGTGTTCTTCCGGATCCACGTCTGTCTCGGGACAGGCTGAGGCCGCTCGCCCAGGCTCGGCTTCTAGTCACACTTGATCCTGGCCCGCCCCTGACAGTCCGCAGAGTCAACCTCCCCATTCTGAAACGTGCTCAGTCCCCACCTCCAGTGACACACCAGGTGCCCCGCCTTCCCCAGTCGCTGGCACGCGGCAGGAACGTCTACAGGAAAGCACCTCGAGTGCCTTCATTCCACCACCAGCTTCCTATACATCAGCACATCCGCTTGCCGACGGCGGGCACGGACAGATGTCTGCAGGTGACCCAGCCTAACACAGGGCGACCCGCTCCCTGACGGAGAGCACGTGAAAATGTCCAAGGTCGTGAGGGACACAGCAGCCACCCCCCTCCATCCACGTGAGCCTCTCTCCACCCCTTCTCCTTCCACAGTAGGCTTCCGCCAGTTTCTGAGATTCAGACTAAAATTTGCATAAAACATTAACACTATTTATGGAAATCACTCCAAGGAAAGGACGAGCCCCCCACCCTGTGGCTCACTGGCAAAACGCTTATAAATCAGGAAACTAACAGGTCTGACTGGTTATGTGACCGAATCAATCACTGTACTTTTAGCTCAAAAAGTTTTCAGAAATCATCTGAGCCCAATATTCTTATGTTTCAGAAGAGGAAACTGAGGCCCAAAGTGACGATGCTGCCAAGTCCTCAACCGTGTGTGAAAAGTACACATTCTCAGCGGGTCTGTCGTATCCATTCTCTGAATTTTCTTATGACCTTTACAGGCACCGAGCGGACTATGGTATCTACAACCGCTGGCAAACCAACAAGGAAAAATCATGGTATTAGACCTGATTTCACTGTCACGGCAAAATCTGTTCTGTCAAAAGGGAGTGGAGGGCAAGTTCCTATGAAAAGGCGGACAGAACAGCCAACGTTGGCTGGGCTCCTCCCAAGCCGTGCGCTCTGGTCCATTTCTGATCCCTTCTTCCCTCCCATTTCCAAACCGACACGTTTGGCGATGGGCTCTGTTCTCACCTGGCGCACCGCGTCTGCTTCTGTCATCCTGCGGTACGTGCAAGACGGAGCCCACGACTAGAGTGAACCTCACTGCGGCCCCACAGCTGTTGACTCAAGCGCAGACATTTCTCTCCAAGTAGTAATTCTTTAATGTTTGGATTTTTGGATTCCACGAGTCAGTAATGGCTGTAGTTAAGAAACACTATCTATTGCCTCCCACAATCTAAAACTGACGTCACTATGCCATGGCTCCCGCGTGTACCTATCCAGAAGGGGCCTGCAGAAGGACCGAGAGCCCACGGAAGTAAGAGAGCATAAACTTCAGTGTCAATCGTTTCTTCCACTTAGTGGCCGAGTGAGGTCAAACGATTGCTGGATGTCTTTTAGTCGTAGGTACTAAATCGTAACGTCTATTTAAAAGGATCATCCTGAGAATTCAATGAAATAATTTAAGCAAAATTACTCGGTCAACATCGAGCATGTGCACATTCTCAACAGAGTTGGCTTCTTTCCACATGAACTCCTGCTAGTGCAGACATAACGCGTTACACTGAACGTATCTGCTCATAAATAACCTCCAGAGGATATACCAGAAACTGCCAGGGAGGTAATTTCTTGTGGGGAAATGAAATGAAATCCTAAGGGACAGGGTGGGAGACTTTTCACGATCTCCCATGTACACATTTTTGTACCTTAGGAAGTTTAAAATATATTCAAAGAATAGAGTTCCAAAAAAATCATCTGTACTTAAAACCCACAAGGAGATGCAGAACTGGTTCAATGTTCAAAAATCAATGTAATCCACTATATTAACAAGTTAAAGAGGAAAAATCATAGGATTATATTAATTGCTACAAAGCATTTGACAAAATTTGACACACATCCGTAAAGATGACTGAGAAAAAAGGAATACAGGGGAATTTCCTCAACTTGATAAAGAACGTTTAAATTTTTTTCCTGACTTTTATTTATTTTTGAGAGACAGGGAGAGAACGAGCAGGGGAGGGGCAGAGAGAGAGGGAGACGCAGAATCTGAAACAGGCTCCAGGCTCTGAGCTGTCAGCACAGAGCCCAACGGGGGGTCTTGAACCCATGAACCGTGAGATCAAGATGGGAGCCGAAGCCGGACGCTTAACTGACGGAGCCACCCAGGCGCATCCCCCTTTTTAAAAACAAAATTTTTCTAAAGAACATTTAAAAATAACCTACAAAATGGTGAAAGACTGAGCACGTTCCCACTCAGATCAGAACAAGGCAAGGATGTCTAGTCTCCCCACTCTTCCAACAGTCCTGGAAGCTCTTGCCAACACAGTAAGGCAAGGAAAGAAGAAAGCAGCACGGTGAAGGAGGAAATAAAGCAGTCCCTATTTGCAGACGAGGTGACTGTCTTGTAGAAAGTCCCAAGGAACCTAGGGAAAACTCCAGTATGTGAGTTTAGCAAGGTCACGGTATACAAGATTAGCATACAAAAATCAATTAACTGTATTTCCAAAAAGTAGGGATGAATAGGTGAACACCAAAATTAAAAACATAATACCATTTATAATCGCTCAAAAACAATGAAAACTTAGGTGCAGAACCAATACAACGTGTACAAGCCTCATACGATGAAAAGTACAAAATGCTAACGAAAGAAATCAAAGAAAATCTAAAAACAAAATGAGTGTTCCTGCATTAGAAGAGACGTCGTAAAGATGTCACTTCTCCTCAAATTGATATAGAGGTTTCCCCGTGCATTTTCAATATAAATCCTAACAAAAGTTTTTTGCAGATACAGGCAAAGATTATTATAAAATGCATATGGAAAGGCACAGATCCTCAAACAGCAGAAACCACTTCCAAAAAGCGGAACGTGAGCAGACACAATCTACCCAATTTCGAGACTTAACTAGGTTCTCACAGTAATCGAGATTAGGTGCTACTGGCGGAAAGACAGACACATAGATCAATAAAACGGAACACTCAGAAACAGCCACACAAGTATGTCCAACCGATTTTGACAAAGGTACAAAAACAATTCAATGGAGGAGGCATAAGGGTGCTGGAGTACTCAGACATCCATAGCCAAAAACAAAGAACTTGGACCCTGGTCTCACATCTTACACAGAAAATTAACTCGGAATGGATCACAGACTTATTAATTTTTTTTTTTAATTTTTTTTTTTAACGTTTATTTATTTTTGAGACAGAGAGAGACACAGCATGAACGGGGGAGGGTCAGAGAGAGAGGGAGACACAGAATCTGAAACAGGCTCCAGGCTCCGAGCTGTCAGCACAGAGCCCGACGCGGGGCTCGAACTCACGGACCGCGAGATCATGACCTGAGCTGAAGTCAGCCGCCCAACCAACTGAGCCACCCAGGCGCCCCTAGATCACAGACTTAAATGCAGAAAGTAAAACCATAAAACTTTTAGAAAAAACTGAGAGAAAATCTTCAGGATCTAGGGGCCATGCAGAGTTCTCAGACTTGACTTTTAATGTTAATTTATTTTGAGAGAGAGAGAGAGAGCAAGCAAGAAGGGGGTGGAGAGAGAGGGAGAGGGGGAGGGAGAGAGAGAGAGAGCAAGCAAGAAGGGGGGGGAGAGAGGGAGGGAAGGAGAGAGAGAGAGAGGGAGAGAGAGGGAGAGAGAGAGAGGGAGAGAGAGAGAGAGAGAGAGAGAGAATCCCAAGAAGGCTCCTTGCTGTCAGCACAGAGCCCGATGTGGGGCTTGAAATCACGAACCGTGAGATCATCACCTGAGCCAAAGTCAGATGCTTAACCGACTGAGCCACCCAGGCGCCCCCTGCACTGCAGATTTTAAAGCTCCCAAGAGAGTAAACCTTAAAAGTCCGATTGCAAGACAACAGTCCTGTTCTGTAACTATGTACAGTTAACTACACTTATCGTGGTGACCATTTCACAGTATATACAAATAGAGACGCATTCAACTAATATGACGTTGTATGTCATTTACACCTCAATTAAAAAAGAAAGAAAACAGAAAAAAACGAGCAAAGGCCACGAAAAGACATCTCTCCCACGGATACCCGGGTGACAAATCGGCAACACATCGGCACACGGAACGATGTGCCACCAGACCGGCGGTCAGGAAAACACGATGAAGACCGCGGTCACGTTCCAATACACACCCGTCAGGATGGCTTAAAAAAAAAAAAAAAAAGTGACCACGCCAAACGGTGGTGACACGTGGAGAATCCAGACCAGTCACTCAGACGCTGCCGGCTGGGACGTGAAATGGTTCGCCCCCTCGGGAAAACAGCTCGACGCTAAGCACACAACACACGGCTGCCACACGACCTAGCAAAAGCACTCCCGCGCGTTCACCCCAGAGAAATGAGAACTCGTGTCCCCGAAACACCTACCCGGGCGTCCGGGCACGCCTGTGGCAGCTTCCCGCAGAACGGCCCCAAACTGGAAAAGAGCCAGGTGTCCTCCAATGTGTGAACAGTTAAACCGTGGTAGGTCCGCACCGGGGGACGCTACTAAGCAACAAAAAGGAACCGACTGCCGACACGTGCAACAACCTAGTTAAGTCTCTGGACAATTACACCGAGTGACAAAGCCAATCCAGAGAAGGCTGCAGAGCGTTTGATTCTGGTTCTATGACATCCTTGAAACGACACCTTACAAAGATGGAAGACATGTGGCGACCGCGAGGGTGCAGGTGGGGCCGGGGGTGCGAGGAAGCGGGTGTGGGCACGTGAGGGGGGTCTTTGCTGTGACGCGCTGTATCGACGTCGACATCAGCGCGGGGCGGGGGCGGGGCGGTGGGTACTGGGTCCCGGGTACAGGACGGCTCTAGCCTTTCTCGCAACTACATACGCGTCGGTGATCGTGGCCAAACAAGAAGCTCCACGGAGAAGACCAGCCTTACACACAGTCCCCGAGGGGAGCTCGGGAGGCTCGGACACTTACCCGAAGCCCCAGCCGTCTACCGCACTGGCAAACACCACACCGCCCTGATCCGGAGAGAAGTAGAGGTGAGAATCGTCCGTGTCCTCCAACCCAGCGCTCCAGTCATACACTTGCTCTCCTCGCTCAGAACCTGGATTCACCTGGGACTCAGTCTCTCTCTCTGCTCTCTCTTCTAGGACTTTCGAAGTAAAAAGAGCTCCCGTGAGCGCGTTAATCTAGGAGAGACGGTGAAAGGCGGAACGTCACTCGGAGGCGTAGGAGACGCGCGGCCGGGCATCACCAGTCACGCCGGGCTCCCGGGAAGCACCCACAGGCGGAGGTGAGGCGCACGACACTGACCAACTCACAGCCCTCTCCTTCCGAGCCCAGCGAGACTAAACCGGAAGCTTCGGAAAGGTCACCTCCGTGACTGCGAATGTCATGCCGACACGAGGGGGCGGTGTCTGCGGCCTGTCTCTAGCGCCGGGCCTGGCGTCACGAGGGACTCACGGTCCCCAGTGAGTTCACAGGCTAGTTCAGAGGCTGAGCCCCCGCTCGCCCCGCCAGCTCTCACACCTGGACTTCTCTCCGCTCTCGTCAGGCCCCCTTCCCGGCCACCAGTCCCCGACTCTTCCCCTCCCAAGTCACCACCTCATTTCCTACCGCAGAGAGAAAATGGAACATTTTATTCAGAAATCCTGCAAGCTACCCCAATTCCAACCTGTCAGCCCGTTCACGGCTGCAAAGGCCGCTGGCCCGGGCGGGGCCACGCCGGTCCGCCTCCAGGGGGCACCGGATCCACTGAGCCACTCTCCTGCGCCGCTCTACTCTGATCGTCTCCTCCCTCCGGCCGAGAAATATTCTCAGTTGGCCTCCTCAGGGGTGCCCCACCGTCCTGAACAAAGTTCAAAGCCTCACGCCTGGCACACGAGGGTCGCCATAATCCAAGCCCCCGATCCCTTCCGACTCCCACCTCCTGCCTCTGCCGCACGCGATCTCGTTCTCCAGGTAGGACCAGCGTATCGTGCTCTTTCTGGCGTTTACAACCTTGCACATCTCATCCCCTCTTTCCTGAACGCCCCGGCCATATCCCCGCCTTTTTCCATCTTGAAGCTTCTGCTGCCACTCTGCCTGACCCTCCCCGCTCCTGACCCAGTCTGGGTGTGGTGGCCCTCAAAACCACGCCTGGGGCTTCGCATGTTCTCCAAAGTTCTCCTTAAAGCCTCCCCACCGCTGCGAGATCTTCGAAAACAGGGATCCTGACCTGTAGTCACATTCGCACCCCTATCACACAAAGGACATCCCAGAATTCACCGTTCAACACGCAGCTATGTAAATGTCGGCTGGGGAAATAAATGAATGACTGGGTAAAATGTTATCGAAAAACAGATGCTAAAAAAACAAAACAAAAAAAAAAAAAAAAAAAGAAAAGCCTCCTAATATTGCTTCAGTTTGGAACCAAACTACAAGATTTTAAAGGACAGCACTAATCCTATTACCCACGCTTTGTACCCGAGGATGCCTCCAGGAGACGGAGGGGCTCCTGAGGGGAGGCGTGTCCCGTGTCCCCTGTTGCAGCACGAGGACTCCAACACATGGGGATCTCAGATGGAAACGCTGCGTAAAAGTGAAGTTCTGTGGCAACGCGTTATTCTCAACTTATCAACTTCCTTACAACTCTTCTTTGAGCCCCGAGTTTTAAAACGTGGAAGGGAAGGATGAAATACCTGCTCTAGGATATTCTTGAGGTGAGAATAGGCCTCCTGGGGGGTGAATTTCAGCTCCACTATCAGGCGATCTATCTTATTAATCACTAAAACCGGACGGATGTTCTCAAGCCAGGCTTGTCGCAGAACGGCTTGTGTCTGGTGAAAACAGAAAAGAAAATGTGAAACTCACGATTCGAAATAATTAAAGCACCTTAAAAGACCCTGATTAACAATCAGCTCATTTGCATACTCCTTTATCACAACTCAGACAACACCGTTCACACAGGCGCGCTCACTAAGCACTTAGCACGGACTCTGTGTCCGTGACACAGAGGGGAAGAGCTACAGACAAGAAACGGTCTTTGCCTTTGCGGAACTGACAAGTTATTTAAGAAGGGTAAGTTGTGCAGAAAATAGCAGAGTTTGGTGGAATTATACACACGCACACACTTTTCTGAACAACTAGAAAACAAATGCTCATGTTGCCAACACACAGGCCCCCAAAAACAGAGCCTTCCCCCAGGAGGCCCACGCACACCTCCCTGCCCACAATCCCCTCTCAGAGCGAACCGCTGCTCTGCTATTCTGAAGTCAGGTGCATTAACACCACTATCCTTTCAGGACAGAGACGAAGGCTCTGTCTCGCAAGTCAGGGGACCTGAGCCCTCAGGGCTCGGAGGGGAAGCAACAGGACAATTACGGCACAACTTCTTGCAATTATCAAATTTCCTCCATCTGAGTAATTTAAACCTTTTATTATCCTTCTTTAAAAATATTGGGGCGCCTGGGTGGCGCAGTCGGTTAAGCGGCCGACTTCAGCTCAGGTCATGATCTCGCGGTCCGTGAGTTCGAGCCCCGCGTCGGGCTCTGTGCTGACGGCTCAGAACCTGGAGCCTCCTCGGATTCTGTGTCTCCCTCTCTCTGCCCCTCCCCCGCTTGCACACTGTCTCAAAAATAATAAACTTAAAAATATTTTTTTTTAATTTATTTTTAATGTTTTATTTATTTTTGTGACAGACAGAGACAGAGCATGAGCAGGGGAGGGGCAGAGAGAGAGGGAGACACAGAATCCGAAGCAGGCTCCAGGCTCCGAGCCGTCAGCACAGGGCCCAACGAGGGGCTCGAACTCACAGACCACGAGATCGTGACCTGAGCCAAAGTTGGACGCTCAACCGACTGAGCCACCCAGGTGCCCCAAAATTTTTTTAATAGTAAAACGTACGAGGGTATGTTAAGAAGTAGGATACAAAGGTGACGGCGTTTTATAAGATAAAACGTAAGGCCTCCAAACAAGGCCTTATAAGAACCGAGCCTGGAGAGCTACCGTAAAGGCCAGGTGTCCCACCACACACCCCCTCCTTTCCCACTGAGGCGGGGGGAGAGGGAGGGGGTGGGGGGGGGGAGGTGGCGGGGGTGGAACCACAGCCCAAGAAGCCCACAGAAGAGAATCTCACGCGGGGGACAGCTGGATTGGCCTCTTGCCATCGACGACCTCTCATGAGAATCCTCCTCAAGTTCAACACCCCCAGACTTGGCCGGATCCTCTCTGAGAGGGCATCGTAGACACTGCCAAGTACTGAAAGGGACGGTCATCGTCGCTATGATCCCTTCAAGATGCGGGTGACTGACTCCATCACAGAACGTTCTCGAATGAAACGTACAGCCAACTTACCGCCAGCAGAATGTCCAGAATGGCACAGAGCCGTCCGTGCGGAGTCCCTCCCCCCCAGCCCCGCCCTCCTCACCCAGTGACAGATCCCCACATCAGGACCTACTACCTGTGGGCAGACTCCTTCCACAGCATCGACCACGATGATGCAGCCGTCACACACGCGCACGGCCGTGGACACCTCGGAGGAGAAGTCCACGTGTCCTGGAGAGTCTATGAGGTTAATCAGGTAGTCCTCACCACCTACAACAGAGCCAGAAAACACACATTTTCCGTCGTGCGGGCACACAGCGCTCCCTCCCAGGCATTCACAATGAGAAAGGGGCCGCGAGACACAGTAGAGCTAAAGAAGCCAAACGGGTCGACCCACCACCGTCGCCCCGACGTGGGGGTTCCCACCGACGGACCTCCGACCCCAAGGGGCATCTCTCCCTAACGTTGCCGGACTTCGTTCTTCTAAAAGGGGCCGCTTACTAAGGGCTTCCGTGAGCCAGGCACTGTGCTAGTCGGGCCTCGGGACGCGCAATCCCACGTTACCGAACCCTCAGCAGGGCCCCGTGAGGTGAACATTACCACATTCGCTCTACAGGTTGGAAGTGGAGACCGGCAGAAAACGACGCCTGGGTGTAAAAGCTGGTCAAGTGGGGCCCACACAGGAAATGCCGACTCAAAAAGACACGAAGCACGTGGCCGCTGCTTCCCTACAAGCTCGCAGAGAGCAGGGTGTGAATCTGAGACTTAGACACGCAAATCCGGGGAGTCACTACGCGCCGAGCAGTGCGCTACGTGCCGCGGGCACACGCGGATCACCCCCTTGAGGCCTCACGAGGAAGAAGACCATTCAGCTTTTAGCAGGGTGATGACCGTGCGATTTGTCCCAAGCCCTGAAAGTCCCTGTTCTATCACACCCCAAGTCGGTCCCACATCCCATTAACACCCCTAAGTCAGTTCCAGACAGGCCGGGACGATGAGTCACCCTAGGGCACAGACATGTCACGCCAGATCGCAATTAAAGAAACCACGGGCTCCAGAACTACTCTGGAACCCAAGGGCCGGACTTACACCTGGAAGGCCATTTAGACCCGTTTCCCCCCCATCCAGCTGGAACACCGACGACGTGCCTTGCGCCCCAGGGGACGGGGCTAAGAGTGACCACCACCACAGGGGGCACGGCCAGGGCCCCTGTCCTTGGACTCTCAGGGCCTGGCTCCGCCCCCAAGCATTCTACACACACTGTCCTGCGTTTACCAGCCCACCACCCTTTGAGGTTGTCGCTACCACGAGCCCGATTTCACAGAGCAGGAAACTCGGGCACAGAAGAGCTCGGCGTCCTTCTCAAGGACTTCTAGGTAGAATGCAATCCAAGGAAAACCGCCTGAGATCAAAGAGTTTAAAACGGTCGTGTGGCAGTTAAACCTGGCAGACTCCAAACACATACTTTAACCACCCCACTCAGGACGGCACCAGGTTCATCTCTCCTGCCCAGACTCCACCGGTCGGGGACTTCTGAGCACCGGGTTAAGGATTCCAAGGCGCACTGGGGCTCAGTGGGAGAGACCGCCATCAACTAGCAACAGGCTGCTTCTTACACATCCCCACCCGCAACGTGTTCCCGGTCTTCTCGTGCAAATTGCTTTACACGGATTTCTGGCTCCGCTGCCCCCACCGGGGAGGGCTCCGAGCAGACAGAGGACCTGGACAGCTCCAAAGAAGACCAAAGCTGTCAAAGACCCCGGGCCCTGGGGCAGTGGCCCCCGGGCCTCAGTGGGGCCTTACTGTCAGGACTCACAGCACCCTCTGGGATAAGCCCATGCCCTCTATAGACTAAGCCAGAGGAAAATGAGCAGAGGCAAGGGAGTCCAGGGTCCTATCGGCTCCCGTCACGTGAAACAGAAGCCGTGAGACGCCTAAAATCTCTCTGCATTCTCCTAGCCTAACCCTTCATTTCCTAGAGAAGCACGCCCCTGAAGGGAGGAGAGGTAGGTACCCAAGGTCACTGAGTAGCTGGCCAGAAACACGCCCAGGTCTGTCTGACACGGAGGTCTTGACTCCTTTATGTTGTGCAGCTGGGGAAGCCCGGCTCGTTCATTTGGATGAACTCCAGACTCCAGTGTGGGACAACCGTAAGCACCTTGAAGCCCGGGAATACCCGGACCGGATCCAGAACTGGCAGACACCGCGTCTGCTGTCAGGTTCTTTCCAGAATTTAAAAATGCACTCCCAGAGAAACCTCGGGCTTCCTTCCTCGGGCTCTTGCCTTTTACTGGGGTTACAGAACTTCGAGGTAGCACCCAGAAAAAACAAACATACCTATCTATCTAGCCATCTGTCTGTCTATACTCCTCTAATGAGGCATCTAAATCCAGACCCCCTGAAACTCATTCAGGGACAGCAAGTCCAGATCTAGAAAACAACAGAAAGCTAGGAATACACCAAGTGTTTTCACTTGCATACGTGGGAAAAAAAGTGCGTGATCAAAACCCTTTGGGAAATGCGGTGGCAGGGTGGAGGGGTGAGGAAGAGGCTCACCACGCACATACACCCTAGTAAAGGCTCGAGGAGCCCTGCAACACAGAAGCCTGTCCGACCTCCCCGGTGTGTCTGATGGGGAAGACCAGCGCCCTCCTCAGTCACATGGCTGACGAGTGCCGAACTCAGCACAGGGCCGGTCTCTGACTCGCAACAACTATTTTCATCTTAACTCTTTCCCAATACCTTCAAACTCAGTCTCAAAAGTAGGGAAAAGAAATCCAATGTCCCTCAGAGGGGGAAGAAAGCCAGTAAGCACAACTGGTCCGCTGTCTTCAGCCACACTGTGCCTCCCTGACTTGTTTCCCTGGGCAGAAAAGGGGCACAGAGAGGGAGACACGGAATCCGAAGCAGGCCCCGGGCTCCGAGCTGTCAGCACAGGGCCCGACATGGGGCTCGAACTCATGGAATGTGGTATCATGACCTGAGCTGAAGTCAGATGCCCGTCTGAGCCACCCAGGCACCCCCTAAATGATCTTTCTGATTTGTCCCTCAGTCCTGAAGCTGTGCACAGGACGGACTCCTGCTAAAGCATTAAACCATCCATCCCCGGCCTTCCAAAATATGCTCCTTCATTTCAGGCACTGGTCTAATCAGCAGAGCACCAATCCTTTTTTTTTTTAAAATGTTCCAGGCAACTGGGGAAAAGAAAAAGTTGGAAGACCTGAAGTTAATCATGGGAGGCACCTCCCACAAAATTTCTGCCATTAGGGAGTTATGGGAAAATAATGTCTCCCTTGCCCGTGAGTCCTCCAGTTTTAAAGCACCACGGATCATCGTTTCATTTGAAGACACACATCTGTCACGAGCACCTGACAAAGATCCCTGCGAAGAGGGAAACTTCCCGTGAGGCCACATTCAATCCCCAAAACACTGGAGATGTTGGCCAACACACACACGGAAAGCTGAGGAGAGAAAACGTGCCTTCAAACGAAGGAAGAGACACACTCCTCTCGTGGACGATGATGTGCGCATCACACAGGCGTCTTTATGCCCCAGCACACCGGGAGAATGCTACTTCCCACAACAGAAGTGTCGGGAATACAGGCAGAACCGGGGCCATGAGACCGTGTTTCTGAGGACATCGCCTAGAACACGGAACACTCACGGACATGAATTTACCCCAACTATATGGCAGCCACAGGCTTCCACAGGAGATCCCACAGTCGTCCCTTTTTATATCTTAAATTAATGCATAAAATCATGTAAGATCAACCGAAATGGCTTATTTCACGGAACCACGCGATGCATTTTCTCTCCCATCTGCTGACAAGGGAACAGGTCCCAGCAGAAGAACTGAGCGTGCGCTCATGAGAAGGCTGCTACAGGAAGAGATCACGGGTGGCTGACCCCGCCAGCAAAAATGTCAAACGTGAGGTGGTTTAGGGAGGAGGGAGGAAACAGTGATCCACATGCAACCCTGAATGGCCGACAAATGAGGCTTCTTGCCGCACGGCCCATCCCGAAGTCCTCTCCAGACTCCTCCCAGCACGAAACGGGTCAGACCACACGTGGGCCTCCCCTGGCTACGCTTTACCTCACCGGCCCTGGGCTCTGCGTGTGCCCACCGACACCGCAGCTCAGCCCGTGGCCACATCCTGAACTGACATCACGGAGAGCTTCTCCGCCTTTGAAACCCTGCTGCGTGGGGGAGTAAATCTAGTAACGACACGTCCACGCCGTCTTGATTCGTCCATCACTGGCATTTTCGCTCAAAAGGATGTATGAGTAGGAACCAGGATAAAGAAGCCTTGCATAAGAAAAAGGTCGACGTTCGTTTCTCGGAACCTACGTAAGGGTTCCAAACTTGGCAACTTGCTTGGAATCTGTTTACTTCACCCTGGAGGGAAGGTCAGGGACCATGGCCTCTTACTCAATTTTACTGGTCGTATGTGCCACGAATAAGGTGCGGGTCCCAGGGTCAAGGAGCTGAGTGACAGCAGCACACCTTTGACCAGGACAGCACAGGGGACGTGGGGCTAGAAGGATGTATGAACGTCATCTTTCTAAAGATGAGGCAGCCTTGAGCATCCTTGGAAGCAGAGAGGATGAAGTTACAGGAGAGAAGACACTCCATAGGACCCAAGCCCAGAGCACAGCCCTTTCGTGGTAACAGGAGAAGAGTAAGCAAAGGTACAAATACCATTACATTTTGGGGCGCCTGGGTGGCTCAGTCGGTTGAGCGTCCGGCTTAGGCTCAGGTCATGATCTCGTGGTCTGTGGGTTCAAGCCCCGCGTCAGGTTCTGTGCTGACAGCTCAGAGCCTGGAGCCTGCTTCGGATTCTGTGTCTGTCTGTCTCTCTCTCAAAAATAAATAAACATTAAAAAAAAAAAAACAAAAAACTACTACCATTACGTTTTGAGGTGTGGCAAATTTCAGCTGGCAAGCAGCTGAATCTTTTCCATTTGTGGGACCCAGCAGGTAAGGATGCCAGCTGAGGTTGAGGGAGGGGAAGGGAGGTGGGCGGGGGTCCAGAAGGAGGTTCCAATGGCCCGCTGGAGAGAACGCACGAGACCCAGCAGAGGAGAGAGGGAAGAGGAGAGAGGGAAGTGCCACAGCCCCGCGGACCGGCCGGGACCCCAGCCGGGATGGGAGGAAAAGGTGTAGAGCTGGCCGTGTCAAGGATCAGAGTTCTGCCAGGAGAAGTAAGACCGAAGGCCGAGGGAGCAAAGACACCGAGGACCTTGGAGAGACTGCCGGCAGAATGACAAATCCGGGCTGTCAGAGGCCGGGAGTGAATGAAGGGCACTCGTGAACATCATCAAGTCAGAGAATGGGTGCTTGACCACACAGGTGAGAGCGGGAGAGAATCAGGACTGGGGGGCAAGGGAGCCTTCGATCCTGAAACGTCACCATGGGTAGTTCCAGGCAAGGCTACAATCTAGAAAGGAGCCCCGACAGCGAGCGGGTGGAGAAGCAGGAGCCCACGCTGCCGGAGACGCCACTGTCGGGCACGGTGAAGGTGAACTTGACAGATTTGGGTAAAAAGGGAAATTATGAGCCAGGCCCCAAAGTCACTAACAAGCAGGCACCGTCATCAGGAGCCGACTAGGACAAGAAAGACGAGAGCGGTTAGACGGGATGAGTCTCAAAAGAGATGGGGTGTTAAAACAAGGCTGGAAGAATTAAGCTTTGAACTAGGACCAGGGAACGAAGAGAATGGCAACCCCGCGTCTCACCCCAGAGACAGATGCGGGAGGAAGGAGCAGCGTTCACCGGAAAGAAGGACAGGCAGAGCAGTGTCCTGGGAAAACAGCCTGGAGGCGGCGGAGAGATTGGCAACGACAAGAGGGCAAGGAGGCAGGGATGCCGGTTTCCCTTGGAACGTCTGCAGAGTGTAAGTTTCGGGAAGGAAAGGAGCAGAGGGAGGCTGACGGAGGGCGGTAAAGCCACAGAAACGTGCGGAAGAGACACTGGAGAGGCTTCCATTGAGGGCAGTGACCGAGCGCAGCGGGCACGTGGTTGACGCTGGCCCCAGACATCTGTACGTAGCCCCCGCGATCCCTCGTGGACGGGAGCCGCCGGCCTCGGGAGCCGCCGGCCACGGTCTGCACTGACCCGCCTCCTCCAGACCCAGGCCCAGCTGAGCGAGCTGGGGGCGTAAGCACGTGGTTCCCAGGACCACTGCCCCATGCTAGCCACTCTCTCCCCGGAAAGTTCCTGAAACTCCGCGAACTCCACTCGGTACGTATGTAAAATGAGGGTAGTACGTGTCTCCAGGGCCACTGTGACGATCACACAAAATCCCGTATCTGAGGCTTCCGGCCCAGGATCCCACGCACCCACTTTCTTACGCCTGCCACCAACGGAATGCTTCACAAAGAAAAGCGTTATCTTAAGAGGAAAATGTTTGACCTGCAGTCAAACAAGGGACAACGGAGCCCGTCCCTCCCAGCCTCCGTCCCACAACGAGGACAACCATCAGGACTGTGGGTTAATGTTCACATTTCCGGAAGGAAAGGGAAGCTACTGCGTCTGAGTGAGAAGAACCTTCTGGTGCATGCTGGCCTCGTGTGAAGGTGGGTGGCACGAGTCCCCTCCCCTGGCCTGGTCTCTGGACATTAAGAGCAGGTGAGCCCGCACAACGCCCTGCCTATTCTTGGCCTCCGAGCCACACGTGGCTGCCTCCCGGCTGGATCCGGAAAGTCCCACCGAACCAGGTTGTTAGCTAGCGTATGCCTCACATTACAAACAGAAAGCCTGAGAATTAAAGTCCACTACAATTTGTTCTACGTGGTGTTTAAAAGAATTTTAAGTTGCCAGTAGTTTAAAAATTGGAAGATTTTACCAAAATCTCAATGCCACCTTTTCTTGAAAAAGACTCCCAAAGAGCATCAGTTGCAGAGGCTGAATGGCATCCGTCCCCGCCTGGAGGTTACGGGGTATTTCACACGTGGGCACAATTCACTCCCTAGCCCTTAATGGGCCTACCCGGATGGCCTTGCTCACGTAGAGGTGTCCGCACCAACACCACCTCAAGAACCGGGAATACGGTGATAATCACATCTGACTGGTACTGTAGTAAGTAGTTCATCATTTGGGGGGGAAATTTAGTTAGAGACCTCACAGCCTGCATGTGCATCTATGCACGCACGCACACACACACGAGTACGGCTGGATTGGACGTAAAATGTGAAAACATAACGTGGTAAAACTGGAGTGATTTTTATTTCATTCGGGTGTTCCATAACGTATAGAATTTTCTATAATACACACAAACGCGACACGTGTAAATTTATTTAGAATTTTCTTTTTAAAGTTTATCATCCTGAGAGAGCGAGCGAGAGAGAGCACGGAGGAGGGGTGGAGACAGAGGGAGAGAGAGAGAATCCCAAGCAGGCTCTGCACTGTCAGCACAAAGCTCCACTCGGGGCTCGATCCCATGAACTATGAGATCATGACCTGAGCACAGATCAACGGTCGGAGGCTTAACCAACGGAGCCACCCAGGCACCCCAATTTATTTAGAATTTTTAAAAAGATGAGTTGGAATGAACACTTCATTTCAGAAGCTCTAGGACAGCAATATTTATGTACCGGTATAAAGAATGGCTATAGAACAGAAATGAAAGCAAACATGCCTTGAGACTCTTCAAAGAACAGTCCACGAATTTCAAATTATCTGACCCACTTAAAGACATCTCTCTCATCTTTATCTGAACTCTAGGCTAAACGATTCAAAGGAATTACATCCCCTTAGAATTTTGTTTTTATAGAAAGTACGTTGCCAGGAGTATGTCCTAACTCTTGACCGGGTAAATGTACGATATCCCTGTGGGAAGGACACAAAGAGAGATACAAAAAAGGAAAATAACAAGGTTTAACAACATGGTCCCGACCCTTGAAGCAAACTTTGGTGACAAAGGTAAAGACAGGAGGCTCCATCTTCTTCTCAAGGAAGAATTGGGTCCCTGGAGGACGATATAGAAGGTGATACTGTATCACCTTCTAGAACATGCTTGGGTTTTCAACAGCATTTCTAATACATGCCTGGGTTTTGTAAGCCTATTTACTTACTCTAAACTAGAAAAATACTCTTTCGATCCAAATAAGGATTTGAAAAAATTTTTGAAAGCCGGTTAGATCAAGTGTCAGAACCAGAAAGCACTTAGAAAAGAATCTCTGTGCTAAATATTAATTAAGAGTTTATTTGGAGGGGGGCAGCAAGAAGGGGCAGACACAGGAAACAAAAACCACCCGTGGAGTTTCTTCACCATCAGGTTTCCCTCCTCCGGGAGGAGGTCCCCCTCGGATGGCCCCACGTTCACGGCAGGAACACCCTCTTGCAGAGAATCAGGACCGAGACACAGATAGGAGCGTATCTCGTGTCTGAGGCGTCTGAGGGCACGGGCCCCACTCTTTGTACGTGTGGAGAGGAGACTGCGCACCAGCCGTCAGGTGTGACAAATGTCGACGCCAGAGCCCCCGCCAGGCAGTCACGCTCCCAGAGAGACACAGCCGACACCTTACGACTCCGCACTCCCATCGGCACTAGTCAGACTAGGAGGCGGCCGTCCGACCCGCGGGTGGCCCATCCACAGGAGCCACCTCTGCCCGGGCCTGGCAGAACAGACGAGCCCGGCCACGTCTTGCTCCTGAGAATGTGCGATCGGAAACACAAGAGAAAGCAGCAGTAAGCAACAGAAACGGGATGAAAAAACAGAGTTCAGGCCGAGGGGAGTTTCTGCAGACGGGGACACTGAGAGGAGGGAAAAGCTGTGACAGAGAAAAGACTCACAGGGTAACAGAGACAAAGACGGAGAACAAAAGCCAAGGGTACCTAACGGTGGAGCCGCAGAGGGAAGAGCCTTAACTTGTCCCAACGGTACCCGGGGCCGTCTGGGAGCCAGAATCAACGTCTGCCTTCCATTTCTATGAGCCGTCACTCCAATTAACACGCCTGGTTTTCAGCTTTCAGGAACGTTTCTCCCACGTCACAGCACACACATTCTTTCAATAAGCCAACCCTCCGCAGCACATGCGGGCTTAAGCCTCGGTTCTGTGTGGCCAAGGGAGCGCATCGAAAACAGTCTGGGAGTGAGGCGCCCAAGGTCAGAGCTGAACAAAACGCAGGGCAGACCATTCAACCTCCAGGGCCCTAGAGCCGGTCTCCTCCCGCACGAAACCAGAGGGACCAGTGCACTGGAACGGGCGAGTGGTATCGATAGAAAGTAAACCGTGACGCTTGCAAAAGGGGGTGGAGGACCTGGAGACAGAACCCAGAAGCTGACCCGAGAGGAATCATCCAAGAAAGAGAGACGAACGGTCCGAGTGTGGAAAAAGGCAGGCTGCAAAGCTCGTGAGGTCTATAAAAATAAGGGGAGGTGGCAAATAAACGGAGCGCTGCCCCATTGGCTGGCTCACAGAAGGAGGACATACCTTTTAAAACGTGAGAGGTAGTTTTAAAAACAGAAGCCGTTACTTTAAATATTAAACACGTGGAATTCACCAAGAATACCCAAGAGCTTCAGGGCTGGTTTAGCACAAAACTATTTTAAAGACCAGCATCAAAGACAATACGGTCACACCTCCCAGAATATTCCTGGGAGTCAGTGTCAGACACAGAACACTGCGGAAGACGAACCACAGATCCATTAGGGAAATGAAACAGAGCTTTATTATTTTCTTCTAATTAAAAAAATACACATTTTGTGTAAAACTTCCAAATGGTACAAAAGTAAACGTTTTGAAAACTAAGTTTCACATAACGCGGATACTGGCGTTAAGGCTTCGGTACGTTGCCTTCCAGACATCTTTATCTGCACGCTTGGTATTTTATTCCCAAAACACACTCCCATCTTACACATATTTACTCTGCAACTTGCTTTTGTCAACACATTTTTTCTACACGATAACATACAGATCAAACAGTGGTTTGCACAGCTGCGTGCGTTTCACAGCACGGATGTATCAGTTTACTTGGCCATTTTCCAAAGGCAGACACGAAGGTTGTCGGCATTATTTTTACTAACACAGGCTTTTTGGTGAGTATTCACATGTATGTCATATACTTGTATGACTACTTCTGTCACATCAGTTCTGCAAGTGTTACCGTCAAAACGACATCCCGATTTAGGGGAGAGCAAACTGTAACGAACATGGCAACCCAAGCGAGTAAGATTCTAAAGCCAGTACTGAGGCCACAGGACAGAAGAAGGATCCAGCCAGGAATGGAAGGCTAAGGCCTTGCGACCCTCCTGGTGGAGAAATCCGTACGATCACCTGGGGGGACGTGGGCAGGTGTGAACTGCCAGCTCTGCACCCTCGGGCCGGTCAGAGGTCCCCATCTGCATCCGAGTCTGGACAGCCTGACTCTGGCATCAGATCATCAGAGGCCAGAAGGAAATTCGCGGAGTACAAAGCATGGAAACGGAAGCGTACGCTTAATCCGGAAACAGAAAGGAGGACACCGAAGAGACAAACTATTTTTCTTTAAAACACAGATTGATTTACCTTTGGCATAATGTAGGGAAATGGCACTCGACTTCATAGTGATCCCTCGAACCTGTTCGTCTTCTCTGCTGTCCATGTACCTTAACTGCAAAATGCAACATACGCATCCTTACTTCCCAGTGAAATGCTGACACTAAGACGGTCTGAGCTGGACTTGTGCTTTAAACACATCATTTTTAAACTAAAAGCCCTTCGTAGCTTTTTAACGTGGGGAGGGGGTGAGGAAGGTGAGCTGCCAAGGGAAGAGAGCGGACGCCCCGAGAGACAGCACCACGTTCCGCACGCATTCCGGTTCCACACGCCCTCCCCGGCATGTAGCACGCGGGGGCCGGTCGTTCTCTCCCTGCTCCTAAGCTGTCTGACGAAGTCTGGGCAAACACTGAAACCGAAGATCTCTAGAAGCATCAGGAGCCTTCACTCCTTTTTCCATGATCAATGATAAACAAATACTGATAAACGATGATAAATGATTATTTTTTTAATTTACATCTCTCCGACTGTCAGTGGGGTTGAGTATCCTAGTTTGCCACACTGGCCATGTGGCATTCCTCTTCTGGGAGCTTCCTGTTCAAGATTTTTGTCCATCTTTTTAATGGTTATATTACAGACTTGTTTTGTTCCAGACAGAAGTTATTTACAGTCCCTGAATATTAGACCTTTGTCAATTATGTGTTATTACTATTTTCTCCCACTTACCAGGCTTGTCTTCTCACTCTTTTTATGGCATTTCCTGATGAACAGATGTTCTTAGTTGCAACGTACTCGAGTTGATCAAACCTACATAACGGGACGTACTTCTTCGTCTCATTGACGAAACCTTCTCTTGAGGTCACAGAAGTACTCTCCTATATTCTTTTCCCAAGTTTTATAATTTTGCTTCTCACATCCGACTGTTTCAATTACATGCTGATTTCTGTGTGCGGTGTTAAGGAGAAGTCCAATTTTATTTATTTTCCCCGCAGACAACCAACTGTCCGAGGACAATGCGTGGAGAGGCTCGTCTCTTCCCTACACATCGGAAATGCCAGCTCTGGGATCAACTCCACTGACCATATCCTCAACTCATTGGGGGAAGGAACTGCTCTATTTTTCTACTGCGAGTAACTTACCCTCGCAGCTACAAACAAAGATCTCTTTAATTTCATTTCCTAAGACACTATTTTCATCATGACCCTCAGACTCCAGCTGCCTTCAAGTTCTTCCGGAATCCGGCATTCTCTCCACCAGGACTTTTCCTCTCCTGGGGCCTCCAGGCAAATGCTCCCCCCGAATCGAGGACAGCACCCAAATCAGCCCCGATCCCCTTTGTCCACTGTGCTCCCCCACCTGCCGGCGTCTCCCCAAACCACACACTCGTCGTCCACAGAACCTCACGTTCTGTGAGAGCTTCCACAGCTGGGCCAGCCGTCACCGGACTTGTTACAAAAACTCATTTCTGCATTTATGACATATTACTATACAGCAACATAAAATACCTTTCTCAACGTCTATATTATCTTGCTAAACAGACGAGCAGCTTCTCAGACACCTAAACTGGGCTTTGCACTCTTCCTGGATGTCTACGAATACATCACACTGCGGACAGCTGCTACCTAGCGAAAGGCAACAAGACTTCATCGAATGCAACTACTTACCTTGCCTGCCAAGCGGCTGGAGATGATCCCATTGCTAGATATAAGACAGTCGGCCAGAGTAGTTTTTCCTGTTAAGATAACAATAGTAATTCAAATCTATTACTTTTGCTAAAGGGGAAGGGTGATGTAGCATATCTACAGAATTAATTTCTGACCTTAAGAACTGGTTAAGCCAAGATTTCCCAGTTACCTGTACTGAGTGAAGTTAAGACACAATAAGCATTTCAAAGAGTTTGTCTGCACGGAGTGTCACGGGGAAGGACACAGACCCTAGGGCTCCAGAGGGCTGGCAATCTGTAGCTCCAACCCGCGATCTCATCGCCCTCCCCCGAAAAGTCATCGAGCAACTTTTTTTAACCGAAGCATAACCGACAGAGTAAAATGCAGACTCTTCAGCGACGACACGAACTACCATGCCGGCGACAGGAGAGAACGTGTGACGCGCAGCGTCCACGTGGCCCCTAAACTCTGTCCTACGAGAACTCGATCAAGTATCGCTACATTCATCGTGTGACAGCCCTAACGGCCATGCCACAAACTGAAGCGCTCGGTGGCCAGAACGACATGACGGCAGAAGACTCACGTCCGTCTCTGGACGGTACACGGCATACGACGTCACCAAGGGACAACAATATAACCTGCCACATGTCTCCAAGGATGGCCCGAGCTGGCACTTGCCGGTTAAACTGTCTTCGGGAAACACTTATGAGCAAAGCAACCCAGGAAGCTCACCCTCGCCTCCCGCGGAGGGCAAGCCCGCGGACGACATCGGCCACAGCGCAGCTACCACTGAGGCCACCCAGGGTCTCCTCCAGGGTAAAGTCTGGACTCGGGCACACAATGAGTTTCACGCGAGACTTTACAAAGACTACACAGTCTGAAGTGCAACAAACAGATAACTGTTTAAAGAATGCTGGGCTGAAGTGACAAACGGAGGGTCTTTTCTTAGGACAACCAAGTCCCTGGTACACTCTAAGAATTTTAGCAAAGCCACGGAACGGGTAACCGTACAACCCAGACAGCAGTCAGCGGGAGCACCGAAGAACACACGTGCCGCGTTCTCCGTGTGGCGCGTAAATACTGTGTGTGCGCACAGGCCTGGGGCGTCACTCCCCCGCCGTCCAGCGGGTACCACTCTAGGTCTGGCAGGCAGATTTCCCCGAGGACGTCAGGTGCCGAGAGAGCACCGTGTTGCAGCACTTTGGCTGTACCCCTGGGACCACACACCACTGACCTGCCACGTGCTTTAATTCACGAAGCAAACGCACAGACGTGGACACACACCCACACTTCAGTCAAAGCTCAGGTCCTCGCAATGGGAGCAGCACAACTACACAAACCCGTGGGCGGGCGTCACCCACGAAGCGACCCCACCAGCCCTCTCAGCTCCCGCGCTACTCCGCTGCGGCCGTTCCGCCCACAGCGACAGCCACCTAACGGACCTCTCTGCCTTCCGTCCACACTGAACGCTCCCGCCGGACCAATCTTCCCACGGTGTTGATTACAACAGCCCTGCTTTATCCTGCTCTCCCGGTGGCTCCCTGCTACCCAACGGCAAACGTTAACCACCAGACTCACGACAGGGCGGGCACCTGCCAAGGGTTCCTCGTCAGCGTCCCCTCCGCCCCGTAAGGCAGGCCCAGTCTTCCCGGTCTAGACGCTGCGCGCTGACGCTCCCAAGGGCCGGGTGACTTGAAAGGGAGTTCCGACCGACCCGGGCTGTCTCACTCCAGGGCGGGGGCGCTCACCCGGATCCCAGTCCCAGGCGGCACGAAGCGCTCTGTGAGCTATGGCCCAGGCGGCCTCGTCACGTTCCCCTCTCACCCCCTCACCACCACACCCGCTCCTCTGAGCCCGCTGCGGCTACTGCAGGAGGAAGGGGTGCGAAAGGGAGAGCACGCTTAGCAGGAAGCAACGCGGTGGTGCAAGCACGGGATGTGTCAGCGGCGCACCATCAGCCCCGAGCTACCTCTGCGCGGCCCGCGTCCTGCGCTTCGGTCACACGCGTTCCCTTCTCGCCTACTTGGAACGTGCGTCCCCATCTGCCATCTCGAGTCCCCCTGCGAGGGTCTCCTTTAACACCAACTACGCTGTGAAACCTCTTGACCCATCCCTGCCCTCCCAGCCCTCCAGCTGTCCCGACCCGCGGAGTCCACCCTCTGCCCCTCACCGTGTGCTGCCTCGACCCCCCGATCTCCTCCAGGCCTCCACTGCTGCCCCAGTCACAGGTTTCTGCCCTTCCCACACAGGCAGCAAAGCCCCCCCGAATCTAGCAGACGCTCAAGAAACACCCGACGAGTCAAACAGAATCACATCACACGGGCTCTGAGACACTATGTCCAGACTAGACTTTTTCAGATTACAAAGCCATTTCAAGAAAAAAAAAAAAAAAAAAAAAAAAAAAACATGGGGCGCCTGGGTGGCGCAGTCGGTTAAGCATCCGACTTCGGCCAGGTCACGATCTCGCGGTCCGTGAGTTCGAGCCCCGCGTCGGGCTCTGGGCTGATGGCTCAGAGCCTGGAGCCTGTTTCCGATTCTGTGTCTCCCTCTCTCTCTGCCCCTTCCCTGCTCATGCTCTGTCTCTCTCTGTCCCAAAAATAAATAAAAAACGTGGAAAAAAAAATTTTTTAAAAGAAAAACAAAAAACAAAAAACGCTTATTTCGACAACAACAACAACAACAAAACCTCAAGGTCTCCTTTAAAAAAAAACACACAATGAAATACACCGCACCAAACAATGCTAATCGCTAGTTCGCCGCGTTCATTTCAAACGCTTTTATGGCCGGGGCGCCGCGGACATCAACCTTCCAAAGGAATACTGGCTTCTCCGCAAGCGTCAGGCTCAACAGCCCACAGCGTCCCCTCCCCGCTCTGACACATGTGCAGACACACCCCCCTAATGACTGAAAATAAGCCGATCCGCAATGAGTCTTACCGTGGTCGACATGAGCCAGAATGCAGATATTCCTGATGTTAGCTGTGTTTTTCTGCAGCTGGATCATCTTATCCAGACTATTGAGCACCATGGTCCTTTCTTTCCTGGGACTAAAAATTAGGGATGTGTTACAAATGGCACATGGGCTAAACACCAAAGCCTCACATCCCCCTCCCCCCTCCCCAATGGTGGGAACTGACAAGAGTTCCCAGGCCCCTTAACCCAGGCGCCCGGTGAACGCCTGTTGAAGGGATACGCCCGGCCAGATCCAAGTCCACTCCGAGCCTCTGAGCGAAGGCCACAGCACGCCTGTGGGACGGAGGTGGCTCACTCTTCCGGGACTGGACCGCCGCGAGGAGTCACGCAGCTCGTCGGGGCGGTGACAGCAGTTAACTGCCCAGAGGCAGACCCTACGCGGGGAATGCGCGCCTGCGGGAGGGAGGGGAGACGCGGACACCTGTCCCTTCCGCTCCTCGGTCCTTCTCCGAGCCCCTCGTCCCAGCACCCCCCTGCTCGCTTTCACCCGACACCAAAGCACCGGCTGTGTGACCGGCTACCCAGCCCGAACAAAGTTTCGGGTCGCACGCTCACTGGCCCCACAGGTGCACTGGAGTCTCTCCTTGCTCTCAAAAGAAAAAGCCCCCACCCCCCACCCCGTCCACTTTCCCTTCCCCTCCCCGGGGCCCCGCGTTCGTGGTCTCCAGGATCGCGGGTCCGCAGGCTCGGGGAGGCGGCGGCCCCGGCGTGGGCGGAGGGGGGGGGCGGGGGGGCGCCCAAGGCTGCGGGAGGCGGCCGCTCCCAGCCACGCTAGCCCCGGCCCCCCGAGCCCCCGGGGCCCCCGCCGGCCGAGGAGGACGCCGGCGGCCAACGCAGGCCCGCACTCACCAGCTGCGGCCGCCCGGCTCAGCCCCGCTCGGCCACCGGCCCCGCCACACCACGCGCGTCTCCGGCGACGCCTGCCCTGCGGTCCCGGACGCGCGCGCACGCTAGGGGCGGGGCTCCCGGTCGCACGACCTCTGACCCGCGCGCGCCGGAAGCCGGCTCCGCGTCCGTCTCCCCGGCCCCGCGGTTGCCCTGACGACCGCGGGCGCCGCGGCGGGGCCGTAGCTGCAGGTGCGGAGCGGCCGGCGGGGCGGCAGCGGCCAGCCGCGAGCATGAGGAGCTGGTGTCTGTGTCAGATCTGCACCTGCGGGTAAGGAACGCGCAGCGTGGCGGCGGGCGGGGCGCGGGTGGCCGGAGCCCCGTGGTGGCCGCCCCCCGGAGATGAAGGGACGTGGAAGCGGCGACCGCACTCCCCGGGTCCGCACCGGCCGGCTCCCGGGTGAAACAGTTCTGCTCTTAGACTCCCTGGCCAGGTGCACACTGAACGCCGGCCGGCTGGGCGGAGGACGCTTGCGCGGGAGCGGCGGGTCCAGAGCCTGCTAAGGGGTGCGATCAGATCCCGCTGGGAGAGTGCATGCCCCCAACATCTTAGGGGGAAGGAAGGAATAGGAATAGGACGATCTGCAAGTCCATGAGCTCTCAGCCCGCGCCACGCTTTCTTCCATCCCCAGCTTTCCATCCAAGCCTGACTGTAGCCCCTTTCCCCTCCAAGCAGTGCGCCTTGGGGATCTGACCGACCGAGATGGGAGCAGCCTGCACCCCGAAACCCAGAATTGGTCTGTGGGTCCCTGCGTGACAACCTCCCACCCCCTGTAAACACAGTCTTCTTCCGCGGAGTCACTGTTGGCCCCACGGATTCGATCACTGTTTGCTAAAGAAACATTAGGAGCATGTGGGTTCCGCGGAATCCACGAGTGACCATGTAACAGGAAGTGAGTGGAGCGGTATAAATTAAATCTTTCTGTGTTAGGATTTGAAAGTTAGTAAATCTAAGCGGATAAATCAAGATGTTAAAAGCTCATTAAAAAAAAAAAAAGAAAGAAAGAAAGGAAAAAACGAAAACGCAGATGTAGCTAGCCTCCAGAAAAACTAAAAAGCAGAGATGATCGTCAGAAAGTAGTTTCTAGAGACTGGAAACGTTGGGAGAACGGGCTTTTCCGGTTTCCTTTATAAGCTCTTCAGCTTGTTTTGTTACAATGTGAATGTATGCCTTGCATGAGAAATAAAACTAAGAATAATGAGAAATTCCAGAGCTTGGACTTGATTCTTGTAACTCAGTGCACCTGTATCAGAACCTCTACGCATGACCTATGTTCCCCGTCCCTGGTTGTTCCAAGAGACCACCTGTGGTCCTAACTCACTTTAGGACTTTCCCGAAGCCTCCACTGTCAGCCAGTAATCTCGAATCTCTCCACTCCTCTGACTTTGAATTTTGAATAGCCCATGACACCACCTCTCCGCCCTTCTGCACACTGCAATCCTTCCTGCTGTCCAGCAGCCTCCACGCAAAACAGCTGATCTCTCTTACGTTCTTCCCCGGGGGTTCACTGAGTCTAGATATCCTCGCTGGTTCTGACTCATCTACAGAGTGTATGCATTTTCTTCAACCTTACCTGGGCTTGGGTTAGTAGTCCTCACACATAGCCCGGAGCCCGAAATGATATGAGACCCGAGGAGCTGATTTTTCTTTTTTGTTTGCTTGGATTTTTATGTTTGTTTTGTTAAGAACTTTATCTTTTTTATTTCTGATTATGAAATGAATATACACGAGGCACTGTATGAACATGCAAGGCAAAAAATCTAGAATATAGTGAAAACCCCTCATCATCCTAGTCCTAGAAATAATAAATGTTCTTTAAGACTTGTTTTTGCATTCTTTAGAAGGAAAGAGAAATAGAGTGTATTATACATACTGTTCCGCAACCCACTTTTTCACTGTTTACAATCTCCGCGTCTGGCAACGGCCACGCCTTAAGATCAACCCTATTCTCTTTAACAACTACCTGCTATTAGCTTATATGATATATTGGTCAGGGTTATTAGTCATGGACAATATAATCTACTCTTGCCTAGTCGAGGCATAAAAGAATTTATTAAGGAGTACATGCAGCTCACAGAATTGTTGGAAGAACGGAAGAAACAGTTTTCAAAGTCAGCTTTTCAGGAAAAGTTCCCCAAAACTCTCACCTCAGAACTGGGCTGCCAAGGGAGCCACTGCCCCTGCCAATACCCAGGAAACAGCAACAGAGCGGTGGGCTTCAGAACCACTCCTTCCTGCCGAAGCTGCCAGACAGGAAGCCACCTTGCAAACCAGAAGGCTGCCTGACGCCTGCCTCCTCCAGCCTCTCTGCCTCTACCACAACCCCGCAAGCCTCTCTCCCTGTGTAGTGCTCTCTGAGAGCATCAGCTGAGCACACCCAACAGTTGAAAGCTAAATTGTACATGGGGCCTGCCTGCCAAGAGCCTGGGAAATGTTAGCTTTTCAGCTTCTTAGTATAAGAAGACACTCCAGGGGCACCTGGGCGGCTCGGTCAGTTAAGCGTCTGACTTCACCTCAGGGCTTGAACTCACCATCAGGTCATGATCTCACCGTTGGTGAGTTCAAGCCCCGCGTCCGGGTCTCCACTGACAGCTCCGAGCCCAGGGCCTGCTTCAGATATAGCGTCTCCCTCTCTCTCTGCCCCTCTCCTGCTCGTGCTCTGTCTCTCGAACATAAACAAACATTAACAAAGTAAAATAAAAAAGACACTCTCAATCATTGTCAGAGGAAATACCATAACTTTTTCCACCATGAAGGATATACCATAATTTATTCATTATTTTTGTAAACACCATTGCAGAATAAACAGGTTTTTTTTGTGTGTTCGTGTGTATTAGTAAAGCTTCTTTTAAATTTAGAGATTGTATGTTTATCGAAGGTCTCTGATTAAGATGCAGTTATATAAAATATTTTTGAAAGCCAAAATAATCTTTCAGTTTATTTATGTTTGCACAGGCGGCATCATTGTCCACACGGAACCACAAGGATTTATGAAAATTCTGGCACGTCCTGCCCCACAACTGAATATTTGGAAAAATATCCTACATATGGCAATGTTCCTCCACCTCAGAGTCTGAAGCCCAAGCAAGAATTTCGAGCATGCCGTGGTAAAATGGAAGGAATAACGACATTTAAGTAAATATTCAGAAACTATTTGCTTTACTTTTCTCCAACTCTTCTGGGCTTAATAAAGTTGTTTTATTCTTTAAATTGAACTATTAAGTTGATTGAAGTTGAACCAACCCAAGAAGCAAGGAACCAGTTGAGTCGCAACTTGAGAAACACAGAAAAACGAGCGTTAGGTTAGAATGGCAAACAGTGAGAAGGAAAAAGGGCAACAAAAAGTTTTATTGTTTTAGCCACTTAAAATCTCTTCTAATATCTGCTGCTTTCCACTGTCTCCCAACTAGAGGAATGCAGTAGCTTCCTGTATTTTCTGTATCTCTTCTAGCGTTTACATCTCTGATCTGTTTCCTATACTTTACCCTGCAGACATGACCTCTTTAAAATCCAGTTCTAGGGGCCCTGGGTGGTTCAGTCGGTTAAGCGTCCAACTTTGGCTCAGGTCGTGATCCCGCAGTCCATGGGTTCGAGCCCCGCGTCGGGCTCTGTGCTGACAGCTCGGAGCCTGGAACCTGCTTCGGATCCTAGGTCTCCCTCTCTGCCCTTCCCCCACTCACACTCTGTCACTCTCTCTCTCTCTCTCTCTCTCTCAAAAATAAACATAAAAAAATTTTTTTTAAATAAAATGCAGTTCTAATTCTATCACCTCCTTGCTAAAATACTTATGCTTTCCCATTTTATTTAATAGCCACCAAAATCCCTTTATGGTTTGGTCTGTACTTGCTTCTCTAATTTATTTTCACCGTGCTCTTTTAATGTCACATCCCACGAGACATTTTTCATTTCTTGAAAAATCTCAGGTCTCCCTTGCCACAGAGCCTTCCAGTATGTTATTTCACTTGCCTGGAAATTTCCCTCCCTTTTACCCCAGTTAATGCCCACTTAGCCTGTACGTCTCAACCTAGTTATCACTCTGACACTGTACCCAGTTTGCAGGCTGGGTAAAAGTCCCCTATGTAAGGCCTCAAAGCACCTTAGTTATTTATCATTAACTCCCATTTCAGAGGCCCACACAGGCAGGAACTGTCTATTCAAATCTTCACGTTCTATTTCCAGGAACCTAGTGGGAGGCCTGCTGGCACAGAGTAGACACTCCATGTTTATTCAGTGTTGGATAGACAAAAAGAAGTCTTCCTGACCCTGAACTTTCCATTGGGACTTAGTTGGTTTTGTTTTTGGTTTTGGTTTTTTAAGTTAATTTATTTTTCACAGAGAGAACGTGCAGGAGTGGGGGAGGGAGAGAGAGAGAGAGAGAGAGAGAGAGAGAGAGAGAATCCCAAGCAGGCTCCATGCTGTCGGCACAGAGCCCCATGCGGGGCTCGATCCCACAAACTGTGAGATTCTGACCTGAGCCAAAATCCAGAATCGGACGCTCAACCGACTGAGTCACCGAGACGCCCCAGACTTAGCTTTTTTTTTTTTTTTTTTAATTTGTTTTGTACCTTTGTCAGTGAGTTAATTCTTGTCTTTATTCTGTTAATGTGCACACCATAGTCAAGGCACAATCTTAGGTGTTAAGTATAAAAATCAATAAATAGAAGTTTCTGGTGTCAGGAAACGCACACATCAGATAGATTTCTATAACTTGGGGTTTTAAAAATGCTCCGTAACCACTTTAATCTGCAGTGTTACCCGTTCTCTTCTCATTTTAGACAGAGCCCATGCTCCTTGCATAAGCCAAGGTTGAGAGCTTCGAACTCTCAGGCCAGTACTTGTCCCTCTAACATTTCGGGCTGCCCTTGAGGTAGCATTGTTTTGGTGATTGCACTCGACTTCTGTAGACGTGTGGCTCGTCCACAGATTTGAAGATCTTCCACAGTCCTCAGATACGGTGTGCTTTAGAAGCATCCAGAAGGGTTAAAATGGCAGATTCCAGCGTTCCACCTGAAACCACAGGTCCCAGGAATCTGCATCTTTAACCAGCACTGCTGCTCAGTCTGTTGCCACAGATTCAGTGCAGCGGGTCAAGTGCTACAGCGTCCCTGAGTGTGATGTGGGCCATGAGGGACCTGGCCCCTGTGTTGCTTACAGCCTTGTGAGGATAGCAGTCAAGAAACAAAAACTCGGGTAAATAAACAAGCTATAATTATTGAAAATGAGGTGAAGAAATAGAACAATTGAGAGAGAGCAAATGGGAATGTTGCTCATTTTGTTCTTCACCTTAACATTCTTCCTTGATGCCTTAATGATTCATAACGGAGATCTGAAATAAATGTCACAATATGCATATTTGTTGAATAAAGGTTTTGCATTTTACTAGTTCTAAATGTTAAAATGGGAAAGAATGACATGCCATATCTTTCAGTTTTTATTTATTTTGAGAGAGAGAGAGAGAGAGAGAGAGAGCGAGCAGGAGTGGGGGGAAGGGCAGGGAGAGAGAGAGAGAGAGGGAGGGAGGGAGAATCCCAAGCAGGCTCCACCCCCGTCAGTGTAGCACCTGACATGGAGCTCGAACTCGGGAACTGTGAGGTTATGACCTGAGCCGAAACCAAGAGTCAGACGCTTCGCTGACTGAGCCACCCAGGCGCCCCGTGCCATACCTTCCTTTAAAAAGGCAATTGTTTCATAATTCTGGTTTTGTCAGTTGACTTGATCAAGCATCCCTTAATGGTAAAAACGAAACAAAACACAACAACCAACCAACCAGAAAGACAAAAGAAAGAAAAAGAAAATGTCCCAGCTCCCAAAAGTTCCAAATATGCCCAGGCAACTATACTTTCCGTTTTTTAAATCACCGTCTGTACACTTAGTAAAACATTGGATCTTTTCTTGGTATCTTGACTGGGAACAGCAGCACTTCCGAGGGCTGCAGGCCAGGGGTTCAGAACCCGTCCTCAGCTCCCTCATGTTGACTGTGCCCACTAAGCAGCAACAGCTGATGGGCCGGTACGACCGATAAAGGGTCATTCTGTACTTCTCTGTAACACAGGACGGGACTGTAACGAGCAGATGTCTAGACTTGTCTCTAAGATTTTCGATGCTTTGTACAACGTCACAGCCGCAGGACAGCTAGATGTCTGCCAGGGTAGCTGGGAAGCCCGCCCCGAAGTATGATTGTGGTCACGTCGTATGGGGCCAATCCGATGGCCGAGAGTGCATTTACCCACTACCACGTCTCCATAGACCGCTGCTTTGGGTTTGGAGGTATACTTTCTAACACTTAGCGAATCCACCTAGAGGAACTAAGACTTCTACGCTTTCTCTCTGTCATCTCCCTGATCGCATTTTAGCCCGCTCCCCTCTAGCTGGCATTCAGGAAGAGCAAAGAACAACTCAGATGTCTTGAGAGTAAGAGGTATGTGATTTCTACCACTTATCCACTAAATAATATTTACTAAGCATTTGTTAGGTGTCGGGCCCTACGCGAAGCCCCTGGCACACAGCGGTGAGCATGGGGTTCCGGCCACGATCTCTGTGCTCACAGACTCTGCAGTCCAGCGAAGGTAGCGACACATCACTGGGAAGAAGTACAAAATCGCAGCAGTGATCACGTGCGTGAAGGACAGGCACAAGGTGACTTGAGAGCCAGAATAAAAGGTTTGACTTTATCAGGGAGAAGAGAAGAGGGAGCTAAATCCCTACAGGTGTGAAGCAACTGACTGAATTAAGTAGGTAAGGAAGTGCATTCCCGGCAAAGATGGAGGGCAGGGGAGGGGAGGGGAGGGGAGAGAAGGCAATTCCTAGAGAAGGCCGCCTCCCCCTGCAGGAGGAAGCCAGTGCTGAGGCTAGGGGGAGGAGGCCCCCGGCGGTTTTTGCCATGTCCTTGGAGCCACACGAAGCCGCTGAAAGTTTCTTTTCTTGTCCACCCACCTGTTTGCATTTGGAAGGGGTGAGGGAGATACCGGTGGGAATGACCTGATCAAACTTACAAGTGAGAGGATTCCTTTGGGTGCAACGTGAGACCAGACTGGAGAGAAGCTAATAGGTTTGAACAGGGATTAGGAAAGCTTGGGCCATTCTGGTAGCGCCACAGAGGAGGAAAGGGTGGGGTCTGCAAGAGATTCGGAGGCCGCGCTGATAGGATTGCTGAGGCCTGACGGTGAGTCCTGGCTTTCCGACTGTGCAGCTCAAGTCGCCGGGATGCCTTTCGCTAAATAGGGAACAAGTGTTCAGTGTTGCTTATGGACACACACAGAAAGTAGTGATTAGTACACGATGGTTTAAACAACTAAAATGAGTGACACAGGGGAGTCCAGAAGAGAAGAAAGCAATTTTGAAGACTTGTAGTAATAATAAATAGTAGTGGCTAACGTGTTGCCCTCACTGGGCACCAAGCTCTCGTAAATATGTGGGCGTGCACGCCTGTACATGTGCCAGTTCTGAAATAACCCTGTGAGGTACATGGCAAGATCGGCCCATTTTATATGTCAGGAAACTGGGGCACAGGAGGGTTAACTGAGTCATCCAAGGTCACGCACCTTGTGAACGACAGAGCCGGGATTCGGACCCAGGGAGTCTGATCACGCTGGGTCTGTCACCTCCCTTCCTCACCCCACCAGCCAACCCAAGTGTCTGCAGCTCTCCTTCTGCCCCGTGAGGTTACGTGATGCCCAGGGTGGCCGCATCGCCACACAGCTCCCATCTGTGGCAAGGGCTTCTGGGAGGTCCGGAGATGAGGCAGAATCACATCCATACTATGAATGCGGTTTAAGGCTGAAGTCCAGAGTTCAGGTGTTAATTATCCACGTAACTGATGATTCAATACTAAGCAGGAAGATCTTATGATCTCAATAAGAAGAGAGCATGCCCAAATAGCTTAGTCTTTAGGTAGGACGAATAAAGATTTGGACAAAGTGGACCCAGGGGGTAGATTTTAGATTCATGAAATCCGAAAATTTCCTTCTAGGTTAGAAAAAAATTCTGTTACTTAAAGATTTTATTTATGTAAGATCCAGTCAACTGAAGATCCGTTGTAATGATGTTTTGAAAACCAGGATTTTTGACATATTTTTTCTTAACGTATTTAGTCACTGGATAGGACATAAAGGAATTATTTCTCTCAAGTAGTTTATCAACTGCCACCATTTTAATATCTTCTTAGACTTTTCAAATGAAAAAAAAAGACCTTGAAAATTTCAATGCTGCGTTGAGATAATGATTATTTCTAATTAAGAAACTGTGAGGCTATGTTTCAAATTTATATGTTTCAGATCGGATTATCGTCCTTATGAAATAGTCAAACAGCCTCGCCAGGTACCAGAAGAATATAAACCAAAACAGGGGGAGATTGATCTTGGCACTACGTACAAACGGGATTTCAATTCTTACAAAGTGCAGCCTGTGGCCATCATCCGGCCTTTGGAGAGACAACAAGCTAAACAAGGAAAGTTGGACACTGTCCCAACCTATAAAGGTAACTTGGCATTTCAAAAATGAAGGAGCCAAAAAACCTAAACTCACTTCTCTCCAACGTCAAATCATAATTTGGTGTGTGGCCAAACTTAGCTCCCACGACTCAGGAGAACCTTTTTTGGCTTTGGTCAAAGCAGTACTGTATAGTGAAGAAAGACCATTTGCCTCATTGAGAGTTAAAAGGCCTGGGTTTCTTTCCAAATGTAGCCACTTAATTCATGTTCTCTGTCTAAAAACATATACAGTTGAGCCAGGTCCCCGTATGTGTGGCTTCTCCAGAAATACAGTCCAGCCCAGCCCTGCAAATGTATTATCCCTTCCTTATGATTCTTTGAATCACATTTTTTCTCTGGCTTATACTTCGTTGTAAGAGCACAACACAGAATACGTGTAACATACAAAATATACATTGACTGTGGATGTATAGGAACCTTAACTATTGTTAACTGTCGTTAAGGTTTCCGGCCAACAGTAGGCCATTAGTTGTTCTGGGAGTCAAAGTTATGTGCAGAGTTTTGACTGTGCAGGGGGGTCAGTGCCCCTAACCCCTGTGTTGGTCAAGGGTCAAGTGTAAAAGCAAAGGCTGCCAGTGAACAAGCATTATATCATCTTTGTCACATTGTGCCACGGTTACTTGGCACTGTTCCTTGCCTGCAATTCCAGAATGAGCTGAAACTCTACCGAGCGGACTGGAGTCTTTGAGAAGGTCAAGTAAAGAGCGACACCCTTCACCACTTAAGTTCTGAGCCAACTGAAAGCAAAAGAGCAGATGCAGAACCAAATATTTATTCCCTTTCGAGTGACAAGGGCTAGGGTGAAGAATAAGGCTTAGATCTGGGCACAGATGCTTCCTGATACTGAACTCAGACCAAAATCGGCTTATCCATCCGGGGACAATGGTGGTGCACCACTTAGGGAACTTACTCCTCTAAGGCTTCTAGCAGGGACAAAGTGTGATGACACCTTCTCTCTGTGGGCCGCTGACTTAGAAGAGTAAGAGGCTGGACAGTGTATGGCTAGTTTCTTTCCAAAAACCAAGTTGATTTTAAAATACTCTATTGCTTTTGGGGAACGGGGTCTTTCTTTTTAAAGCCTATCTTGTTAGTACATATTCTTTCCATATTTTTTCTTGATAATGTAATTGCGTTTTTAAGCTGATATCCTTTTTGTTAGTTACGTGATATAGCTGAATGGTATGTCCTCAGATAAAACCCCTTTGTAACAGTGATGTCACCCACAATGAAAGCAATGGTTTATAGTTTAAATGGGCAATAGCTGGAGGTCTATGTGTTCTTCAAATATCCCCCTCACCAGTTCGATGCGTAGGTAAAGTGCCTATTATCAGTACTCTAGGATCTACGTATAGGGAGGTCGGGGGCAACGTGCTTTCTGTCTCTTAAGCTGCGATCACGTAAGATGCTACCCAAACATTAAAACGAAGTTTTAAGACAATGTGTATGGTGAATAAGTATATTGTTGTAATGCAATATAGCATTTAGCAATTGCAGATCTGAATTTACCCGTATGCAGTGGAGGTCATGTGCTGCATAACAAGGTGATGTAGAAGGTACTTGATGAAAATGACTGGGTCTTTTACCAACCATGGTAAGATTTTCTTTTCTTTTTCCTACAAGATCGATGGAAAAGTATCACTAATGTTTGTATTCCCTGAGGTTGTGACTATTACACATAACACACACACACACACACACACACACACACACACACACACACACACTGGTTCTAGCTTCTCATTACCTGGGTTTCCTATAGATTTCCATACTTTCACCCCCATAAGCCAATGTTGAGGATTCCTGGGGTGCCTCTGGTTTCTCACTTCTCATCTTTCCTAGTGAGGAGAGGTTACTTTGTATTTCCAGGCTTGGGAGCATGAGACCATAAATATTAAGGGCCGAGGCAGAACTCATAGTTCTGTGTGATGATTGTATTGCGGGATTTTATAGACACCTATTTAAGGACAGGCGTGTAGCTGACAAGAAATCATAGTAAGAGACCCTCTCGCTATTCATCGAGAATCAGACAACAGAGGAAAGACAGAAGTGGGATACGATAAAGAGAAAGGAAGAAAAAAGCCTGTAGGGTGGTGGCGAGAAGGGTAACATCTAGTTCTGGAGATGTAGTTCTATGAGACAGGCTACTCTCAGAAATGCATCTGCCCCCAGAAGCCTCACTTTAGAAGGTCATTCATATTAAAACATAGATGATGAAAATAGGCCAGTGTTTGATTTGATAAATGTTTTCAGGATTTCTCTGCTCTGTGCTAGCCACTGTAGGGAATACAGAGATCCGAATCAAACATAGTTGTTGACAAGTAGAAACTTTATGGTTGAGGAAAAAAAGCAATAGTAGCATAAAAAATTAAATAGCTTTAGTAGAAATAAATAATATGTGTTATTGGGGTGCTGGGGCAGCTCATTTGGCTGAGTGTCTGACTCTTGAACTTGTCTCAGGTCATGATCTCATGGTTCGGGACTTCAAGCCCCGTGTTGGGCTCTGTGTTGACAGCACGAAGCCTGCTTGGGATTCTCTCTCTCTCTCTCTCTCTCTCTCTGGGATTCTCTCTCTCTCTCTCTCTCTCTCTCTCCCCACCCCCTCAAAATAAATAAACTTAAAAAAAATGTATGTGTTATTACTAGGGAGGAGGATAATTCACTAAAAAATTGATGGAACAACTCATGCTTCAAAAATTTAGACTGAGGGGCGCCTGGGTGGCGCAGTCGGTTAAGCGTCCGACTTCAGCCAGGTCACGATCTCGCGGTCCGTGAGTTCGAGCCCCGCGTCAGGCTCTGGGCTGATGGCTCGGAGCCTGGAGCCTGTTTCCGATTCTGTGTCTCCCTCTCTCTCTGCCCCTCCCCCGTTCATGTTCTGTCTCTCTCTGTCCCAAAAAAAATAAATTAAAAAAAAAAAAAAAAAAAAAAAAAAAATTTAGACTGAGCAACATCACACTTCAGGCCAGCCCAGGAATGTATCAGAGACTAGTAAGTACTGGTCTACAGGAAAGGGAAGGACATCACAAAAACTAGGGTGAAATGAGCAAAAACGCGGAAGGCCAGAAAAATACAATGGTTGTTGGGTAAACATCAGAGGAGGAAATGCGAGATTGGGGTCTAATTCTAGAAATGTAGATGGAGATCAGATTGTGAAGCCTTGATCACAGACTGAGGTGCTTAACGTTTTTATCATAGCTACTAAAAGTGGGTGAGTTCTGTTTCCAGGCAGCCTATAGTAAATGGCAGACTGCATCATTTCCACTGCAACAGCTAAAGATATGTCTAAACATTTATTTATTTATTTATTTATTTATTTATTTATTTATTTTTATAAATGTTTGTTTATTCTTGAGAGAGACAGAGACAGAGTGCGAGCAGGGGAGGGGCAGAGAGCGAGGGAGACACAGAATCCAAAGCAGGCTCCAGGCTCTGAGCTGTCAGCACAGAGCCCGACGCAGGGCTTGAACCCACAAATCTTGAGATCATGACCTGAGCCGAAGTTGGACACTTAACCGACTGAGCCACCCAGGTGCCCCTGTTACTATTATTTTTAATGTTTATTTTTGAGAGAGAGAGAGAGAGAGACAGAGTGCAAGCAGGGGAGGGGCAGAGAGAGACAGAGACAGAATCTGAAGCAGACTCCAAGCTCTGAGCTGTCAGCACAGAGCCCAACATGGGGCTCGAACTCACAAGCCATAAGATCATACCTGAGCTGAAGTCAGACTCAAACAATTGAGCCACCCAGGCCCCCCTATGTATACATTTTTTAACTGGAAAGAAAACTTTTTTTAATGGCATTAGACAGCTGTGAAAGGAAAGAACTAAAATTCCAGAGATGGTGCATGCCTTCCTAGGTGAACTAAGATAGCTGTTTACATCCCTTGGACCATTTGTCAAATGCAGGCCAAGGCTGAAGACTGGGCTTGGCATAAGCAGAAAGACTCTACTGGGAGAAGGGAATCCAGTGGAGCGCCTGATATGTGGGCTTGGTATGACAAGTTGGAATCTATTAAGTCCTCCAGATGTATGGCTGGTTTTCCTTGTGGGGTGTTTGCAGAGTGTTTCGGGGGCATGGTGGGCTAGGAGACTAGGGCAGAAAGAATCCCACAGAAGTATCCCACAGTTGTGCTTGGGAGTAGGTGCTTAGGAAACAAAGTCCCACAGAATGAGGGCTCTACCACAAACACACCACAGTTCTTGTCCTTGACACACTTGTATCTAAAGGAAGACCATGTCTAACTAAAAGTGCCTCTGAGCACCAACCTAGCTCAGTTCCTGATTGGATCAAGGCGATCAGCCTAACACCGAAAAAAGCAAGCTTTCTCCTGTTGAAAATAACATTGATTTCAATGTCTATGGCTTTCTTATATGTGACATCTAGCACTTGGTGAAATATGAGACCTAAGAAGAACCAGAATATATTTGGAGAGATGGTCAAGAAATGTTCAAAATTGATGAAAGAACCAAGCCACAGATTCAAGAAGCTCAACAAATCCCCAAATAGATAAATACAAAGAATACCACAGCTAGGCAATTATCATCAAACTTCTGAAAATGAAGTGAAGATGAATTCTCAAAAGTAGCAAAACTACACATTATTCACAAAAAGAAAAATCAGAAACATACCTAACTTTTCATCTGAAGCTATGGAATCCAGAAGATAATGGGATGACATCTTTAAAGTGTTGAAAGGAAAAAAAGAACCAAGAACTTTAAACCCAATGAATCCCAGATTTTCACATCTAATGAAAATATCTTTCAAAAAATATGGCAAAATAAAAATGTTTTTGGAAAACAACAACAACAACAAAAAACTCAAAGAATCTGTTAGTAACAGGCCCATACTACAAAAAGTAGTAAAGGAATGTCTTCAGGTGGAAGGCAAATGATTCTAGAGGGCAGCATGAAATGCACGAAGATATGAAACACACAGAAAGGTTAACTATGTGGGTAAATATAAGAGAACACCGACCTCTCAAAGTCACAATAATAATTATATTATGTATTTTTATATAAATACGGAAGTAAAATATAGCACAAAATACAGCATGAGGGTGTAAATGGCATTAAACTGTTGAAAGTTTCTTCCACTGTTCTAGAAGGGGTAAAAATATCAATTTAAGTTCAAGTAGGTCCAAAAGATCCCCTAATAGGAAAAAAATGCATTTTCATTCTAAAAATATGTGACGTTTGGGACACCTGGGTGACTCAATCGGTTAAGGGTCTGACTTTGGCCCAGGTCATCATCTCACTGCTCATAAGTCTGAGCCCCACGTCGGGCTCTGTGCTGACAGCTCAGAGCCTGGAGCCTGCTTTGGATTGTGTGTCTCCCTCTGTCTCTCAGCCCCTCCTCTCTCTCTCTCTCTCTCTCTCAAAAAATAAACATTAAAAAAAGTTTTAAAAATACGCGGTTATAATTAAAGTGCTAATGGAGAAAATGGAATAATAAAAATACCCTTTATCTAAAACAAGGCAGAAAATAAGGGGTAAGGGAACAAAGGACATGTGGGAACAATCAAAAGCAAACAACAATATAGTCAACTTAAACTCAACTAGACCATTCATTACATTAAATGTAAATGAAATAAAATTTCAATTAACACTTCAAGATTGATTTTTCAGTTTGAGCATACTAAGTTTCAGTTTACCTCTGATATCTACTAGGGATATCTAGTAGGAAGATGTATATGTGGGTTTGGTGTTTGAAAGGAAGTCTAGAATGGAGATTCACTTCTGGAAATCATCAGCTTCCAGGTAGTATTAAAACCATGGGACTTCTTTGATGATATACAGATTGAGAAAGAAATGCTCAGGATGGAGCTCCCTGGCTTTGTAAAAGCTGTTTCCAAGTCCTTGGTGCCATAAGATGCCACAGGGAACAGGTTCCAAAGTACCAAGGAAAAGAACTAGCATGTGCAACTCAGGACTTGTCCTCAAAGAGGAACTTTGTGCAACTTGTCCTCAAAGAGGAACCTAGAACAGCTCATTATATAAGGATGGGGATGGAGCTCTACATTCAAACATTGATGGTGAGCAAACACATGGACGTGAGGCTGATCAGAAGAGAGCAAGTGGCTAGAAATCAAAAGAATGAGCAGAGGAAACAGAATTTCCCTTATCTAACCAGGGCAATACCGCAGTTGCCAAAGGACCAGACTGCACTGTTAGATACGCATGGCACTACATTTGTCCTTTCTATCAGTGTCATAAGACACGAAAAATAGATTATATTAATAAATATTACGTTTTAAAGGTGTTGCTTGAACATTATCAATAAATACTCCAGAATGAACAATCAATATTCCATGCATATGAGCATAGGTATATGTATAAAAGGAAAATCAATTTTCTACATTTATCTGAAACCAATATCCATGGTAACGTGTACTGTGAAATCTTGTGTTTCGGTCTCCAAATTCTTGCTTCCCTTTTGAAAACTGAAGCTCGTTTGGCAAGGGAGAACTACCCTCTTCTATTTAGTTTCTTTTTTTTGAAATTAACATCTTTTTCTCGGTCATTTTGGCAGCAAGGCCGGACTACAGACCTTCAATAGCACCCTACGATTTCCTTCTAGTGAATAAGTGTTATAATTTTATACTTGACATTGCAAACAACAGAGATTCGTTCATGGTACCTCAAGAAAAAGAGAGTTTCCCGTGACCTGGTAGTGGAAAGCCATCGGGTACAGAGGAAGCTTGAGGGCGGAGCTACTCCCTCCCTCCCCGCTCTCTGCCAGAGCCCCATGGGTTCTATTACAGCCTCTTCACTTCTCTGCATGCATCTGCTCTGACTGCCACTCTACTACCTGGGCTCCTCTGTCTACTTATCAATTCTGTTGCCCTACAGGTGGATTTTGAAGTCTTCGGCTTACCATAGCTCTCCAATTCTATCTACTACATGGCATCCTTGTAGATGCATCTCTCGCGTTTATCTGGCTCCATGTTTTCAAATTTGGGTTCACAAGGACAAGAATTGCTTACCCAGCTCGTCTCTTCTTGCCAGGCTGTTTTGTAGATCCCTACTAGCCTATAGATGATCTGCTCTCAGGCCAGGCATCCACTCTCATCCAAACACCAGTACTTGATGAGATGGAAGTGATCATTTGGTCCCAAAGGTGGCCACTGTGGCAGAAATGTTTGTGAATGAGAAATTCTTCTCTCCAAAGGAGGTATCCCCATAAAAAGCATTTGAGTTTTGGCCTTTCCAATAGACACTGCATGGACTGTAGCCTAGACTCTTATATGTTATCTTGTATGACTTCTGTCTTTTATAAATTAGTCTTCAGTGTACATCTTTTTTGGGTAAAGTCAATTCCACAGTATTTCTTTTTTTTAATTTTTTTTTAATGTTTATTTTTGAGAGAGAGAGACAGAGACAGAGACAGAGCATGAGCAGGGGAGGGGCAGAGAGAGGAAGACACAGAATCCAAAGCAGGCTCCAGGCTCTGAGCTGTCAGCACAGAGGCCAACGCAGGGCTTGAACTCATGAGCTGTGAGATCATGGCCTGAGCCGAAGTCGGACGTTCAACCGACTGAGCCACCCAGGTGCCCCATTTTCCACAGTATTTCTTATCTTACTACCTTTCTCATCTAGAAATAGAAAAACTAAATAACCCTCAGTTGAAATATAAGTACTTCAGTTTCCCACCCATGGTCTAGGTAGGCTGCAAGAAGCGGAATTTAGGTATTTAATGCTAAATCTCAGACTTAGCTCTGATGTTCACTTGTAAATTCTACATACAATTTCTGACATGTTTGAAAGCACTCATTTCAGGCCTCTGGCCTCTAGATGGCCCCCTATCTTTGGGGAATGACATGAAGTCCATTTTCTGAGAAGTTAAAGTTGAAGCCAATAAACTTTCTGGGACAGTACAAGTTATTCTGTATCTTTGCTCAGAGAGTCCTGTTCCTAAAGTATAATGGAATTGAAATTCTCTCTCCTTTGAGGAGTCCCTCCGAAACCAAGGAATAATACCCACGTCACTTTTGCCCACACATCAGGGCCTTTGATTTCATGTTAATCCCTAGATTTTATGGTTTCCTTTAGCATTTCTTGAGTTATAGTGAAAACCCCAAGCAGTTCCTGGAAAACACAGCCATAACCTCCTAAACTCTGCCTTTATCCAAAACACAGGCTTTCAAAAACTATCAACAATCCAGCTCAGATGTTCCATTCCCTTGTTGCGTATTCAGGTAAGTCTAGAAGTAGAAAGTTATATGTACTAAAGTGGGATGATAGAAGAGACAGGTGAACATGAAGAAGAAACAAACCAGGGGAACGTGAGCAACTTCATACTCGATTATTGTCCAGATTTATGAAGGAAATGAAAAGATGTTTGGCAATGAGAGAAGTAAGCAAGCCATGATTTTTAGAAGATGGTTGTTTTCTTCAGTATTTTAAAATGCTCTCTTTTTTATTTTCAAGATGATTACAGGGCTTGGGACATTCAGAAAACGGACCTTTATAAACCAGAGCAAACGTATCATCCCCCCGCCGTGAAATTTGGAAATTCAACTACATTTCAGGATGATTATGTTCCTCGGGAGATACAGCCTCGGCAAAGCTTTAAACCCAGCCCTGTGATCAAACGTTCTACTGTCCCTTTTAATGGTGACACAAGTCACCGCCTTGACTATGTACCTTATCAGCTAGAATTCAAGTTTTCAAGGCCAAAAGAGGTTTACAAGCCAACCACCCAACCCTTTGAGGATCTCACAACTCACCGGTATGACTTTCAGGGCCTTGTTGGCGAATCTGCAAAACTCTGCAGACCTCCATACACCAGAGTGACCCAAAATGCTCATTTTGAAGGAAGCACCGAATTCCGCGAAAGCTTTCAACCATGGGAAATCCCACCGCCTGCAGTCAAGAAAACACCAGAGTATGTCCCTCCCACAGGCACCATGCAGTTAAACAGCACAAGCCATCTTGACTACGTTCCCTATCAGACCAAACGTGTTGTTCCCATCAGGCCAGTTTCTCAGAAAAGAAATAACAACTTTCCTTTCCAAGGAAAAAGCACCACAAAGGAAGATTTTCCAGCCTGGGAAAGCTGTCGTCAAGGACTTATTAAGAAGCAGCAGCAGATTCCCAACCCATCTGGAAAATTTGATGGTCGGACCACTTTCAGGTCTCACTATGTGCCACATGAGCTGAATGCAACACAGAGCTGCAAACCCGTGCACGCTCCCGTGAAGAGTTCTGCTTCATTTGATGACACAACCATGTACTGTCTAGAGTACACACCAAAGAAACGGGAAATCTGCCCCGCCAGCTTCCCCTCTCCTCCGGGTTATATCTTTGAAAATACAAATTCTCGAGGTCATCACTTCTTCCGCAAGATCACACCCACGGTGGAGGCCTTCTAATCGTCAAATCACGTTCGAAAGGAAGCTAACAGGATATTGGTTTTCTAAAGGCAAAGCCAATTTTTGGTAGTGAGAATAATTGAGGGGAGAGGTAAAAGAAATCATTTTAAAATTTTAAACAAGAAAATTGGAAAATTACTTATGGGAAGCGAGGACCTGAAAATCTATTTTGTATTGATCTCTCGCCAAGATTGTTCTCTACTCTGCTATTCTGAAAATTGAATTAACGGGCATTCCCATCTGAACTATTTTGATCCCCAACCTACCGTTTGGTCGCTTGTCTCTGATCGATTACCCTTTATACTTATGCTTTTAATTACGACAATTACATGGTCACTCACAACCTGGTTATCATGTGTCAAGTGCACTGGGACTGTCCAGCACACCTCTGACCACGACACGTGGATTCCTCATCCGGGCGACGGTCTTCATCTCAGACTTCAGGGCGTGGACACCCTGCACCGTGGTTAGCGGTGCCAGGGGTGACTGCACCGCTCCTCACGATGCTCAAGTTCATAAAAGGAGCCACCGTGTGACCAGCAACGGCTCTGCGCGCCGGGAATCAAGGCTCTGAGTTCGGGTTCCAGCGACAACAGTTTCTATTTGCGACCCCCTAGGCCAGTGACGGGTGTCTCTGAGCCCCAGTGTCCCCATGTGTAAAAGGAGATTTGCTCTGCTCAGCTCACAAACATCGTTTCGAGCATCGGGGCAGATGGTTCATCGAAACCCAAAAGTCAAAGTGCCAAACAAGTGTCAGAGATTGTTACGAAGTCCCTCAGTCTCTCTTTTGAACCTGTTTTCTCCTTTTCCAAACGAGGGTCATTACCTCCTCAACACTCACTTTCTGGCCTTATGAGGAGTAAGCTTTCTGAGTCTTGTCCTCAATCAAGCGCCTGAGAACCCGTCACAGAGCATAGAGAGCTTGGACTAGGAGAGTCGTGTGGTTTGAAAGACAGTATTTGTAGGAAGGAAAACACTGTGTGTTCGAGTAGTTTTAGGAATGACCGATGGCTCTGAAGACTCTTCAGGGTAACCCCGGGTCATGACGTACCTAATTGCCATGCCTGGAGTCATGGTTCAGAAGCAGCAGCAGGCCCGGTCTGGAGCATAATTATGTCCTTCTTCTAAGCTTAGCTAAGCGCTAAGAAGGGAGGGAAAGAATGATGTCAGTGAGTGAAGCAGAAAGAACATATTGCATTTATAAATGCTGACGATTTCCTAACGAATTAAACGCCTGTTTTTATTTTTTCTTCGCTGGATGATTGCATTAGGGGAGAGTATGATTTATCACGAAGTGTATTCTTTTGTAGCTTTAGAATTCCTTCAAACTATGTGCTTGAGAATAGGTCCACCAATGTTTGGTTAAAATGTTTATTTGAAAGTAGCTTGTGTGTATGTACGTTTGTATTGATTAGTGAAAATTAGGACATGTAGAATTCTGTATTTATGCAACATTAATAAAGCATCAATAAAATGCATTTTCAGGAAGTCATTTCTGCACAAAATTTTCTCCGGAAAAGAGGCCTTTGTAATGAACTCTTACCTAGGTTAACCTGTACATAACTAGATATTCTTACCTTTATAATAAAAAAACATGATTATATACTCAAAATAAAAAATTAGAAAATATGATAGCACTCTCATCCTGGCCCATTTTCTGATGCTGCACATGCAAATCCCTCTGTAATCTAATGGGGGTGGTCTCTTCCCTGGACAAAGGCTCCCCATAGTAAACTTACCCTGGGGTTTCCCGTGGCAATGTGACTTGGGCTGAGGACACAGAGCTGAATAATGGTGTCTCCCCGTGATCTAACACCCAATATAATAGGCGTGAATAAGACATTGGAAGAGAGTACAGATGGGCCACTTAGCCCGGGAATTCGGGGAAAGCTTCTTTTTTTTTTTTTCAACGTTTTTTATTTATTTTTGGGACAGAGAGAGACAGAGCATGAACGGGGGAGGGGCAGAGAGAGAGGGAGACACAGAATCGGAAACAGGATCCAGGCTCCGAGCCATCAGCCCAGAGCCTGACGCGGGGCTCGAACTCACGGACCGCGAGATCGTGACCTGGCTGAAGTCGGACGCTTAACCGACTGCGCCACCCAGGCGCCCCGGGGAAAGCTTCTTTAAGGAGAGGATAGCTGAGCTGAATCTTGAATGGTGAGCCGGAACTTGCCAGGTCAGGAAAAGCGGGACAGCGGGAACAGCATGAACGCAGGTACAGAGTGATCTCCAGAGTCTGTGCACGAGAGAGTTCCAAATGTGGTGGTGGAAAGCTGGAGTCACCTGACCTGCCATCGCCCTTAAGGTCTCCTTGAAATATGTGCTGTGCAGGGACACACACACAAACCCCATTGTAACAGCACCGGAAACCTGTAATATTTAGCAGCCTGCCACATTCTAGAAGGAGTTCTCACTAAGCCAAACTTGGACGAATCCAATGAAGAAAGAAGGACAATCCAGAGAGAAGAGGCAGTAGGAAATTTCCAGCCTCACCCCATCCCATCTCCACGGGTCTCCCTGCAGATCCTTGTTGTGGGAAATGAGCCCACAGACCCAGAGACTAGAAAGAAAGGCCTTGTGGTTTGTAAGAACTGCTCGGGCAACGCTAAGAGTGAATCCTAGTGTTAAACGAGGGACTTTGATTCCTCACCAACTGAGGCCAAAAAGTCTTTAGGTGCAGACACGGTCGGTCAGTCCCTATAACCCTCTTAATGATCCCAAATCAAAGATTATTAGTACCTCTTTTTTTTCCTACCACCACCTACTTCTAAATCTGTCTCAGGCTGTCCATTTGGGACTTCTTTCCACCCTTTCTGCCCTTGACATTGTTTTCACTATAATGCACAGGGTATAAATGATTGGGGGAGGGAGAGAGAGTTGAATTTCTATGTGATTCGCCCTGAATCCTCTAACCCCCATTTCACAAGACGATCCAGGACTGTGAACCCATCAGGTTCGCTCCCAGACCCACAAGAAGGCTGACCCAGGCGACAAAATCAAAAAACAATACAAACAAGCCACTCACAGGTCTAAGGATGCCACTGAATAATCAAATTTATTTCTGAATCACTTAAGGGTCATGAAAGAAACATTAACTCTTATGTTATAGAAACAGTAGTAAAATACAGTACACAGGAACATCGTTTGAATGGTAACAAAAGTACAAGAAAATTAGCGGCTTTAAATACAAAGTGAAGCAATTTAATAAGAAATTTTGTTAATAAGAAAAATATATGTCCCATGTCTTTATTACATACTGTACAAAATAAAATATTGCACCTTTAAGTCATATAATAAATATATACAAAGAGTATTTTACAAATGATCTTTCTTTTAATTTAAAATCCTTCAACAATCAAGGGTGATTGATGACTAACAACCCACGGGCTGGTGTGTGTGCCCTTCCCCATCCCCATCCATCCCGGCCACCAAACCCTCCACGTACAGTAGTGTTTATCACCAGTGTCCGTGAGGCTAAAGTCAGAACACGAGGGCTGGTGCTCGGAATGTGGTCGAGAGACTCAGCGAGCTCGTCCACAGACACGTCCAAAGACCAAACGCGCTGCTCACGTCTTTGTGATCGGGTCCAGAGCCACCTGCTTCAGGGGATGTCGTGGCCGGCGCGCTGGGGGCGGCACACGGGTGCGGGTGGCTGGGTCGCCACATAAGCACGGACGGCCACTGACTTGGGCTTGTGTGCCATCTAAAGCAGTAATCGGCAGGATATAAGGGGAGGGGCGCCATAACCAAATCGGCTTTCGAACTTTCATGCTAGCCCCAGACTACTTCCGCAGAAACACTTACTCCCGGTTTACCCTCCAGCCTGACACTGTCACCAACACCAGCACTGGCCCCCGTTCGAACGCAACCCAACACAACCCGTCCTGGTCCCGACCCTAACCTCAACCCCCAAAGCCAACTCCAGCCTTCACCCTACCGTAATTTCCATTCTCAGCTAACCCAATCCTAAAACTAACACAAACCCTACACTTACTCACCAAATCCTAACTCTGACCTCTAGCCCCAACTGTAACTTCTGGCCTCACCCAAATTCACTTTGGATTTACCGACAAATCAGTCTGAAGGAAAACGATGCTTTACTATAAACAAGTCTTTCCAACCACCGTGTTTCATATTTAGATTACTTTCTTATAATCTTCCCGAAATAAGAACCCTCAGGAATACTATCGTATGCATAAATTAGGTCTAATAAGGCTTTGATTTTCTGTTTGTGTGCAAGAGAAGAGTGCTCAGAAGACGTCTCATTCACAGCTCTTAAAAGAAAGCTTTGACTGCACTTCAAAATCAGTAGAAAAGGTGAATTCCCCCTCTCCTTTGATTTCCGAGATGCCTCATGTGGTCACAGATAGAGCTCCATGGTCGGGAAGCTGGCAGCAAGGTTTCCTCTGTGGTTTCTTCCACCGGTTCCCTAAGCGTAAGGGCAAGACGCAGCTCCCCGCCCCCAGGATCCTCGGGTCAGTCGGTGCGACTGCCTCTCGTTCGCAGCCTGGGCTCCGGGACCTATCAAAACGCCACTAGCACCAATAACACCATCTTAATGGCGACTGGCCAGGGCTTCCAGAGTGTAAATGCTTTAGAAACCTGTTGAAACCCTAAAGCTTGGGAGAAGAGGAAGTCATCGGTTGCCGTGTGTCCCTCAAGACTTCGGGACGCCGTATGCTGTTAGCCTACACGTCATGGGAGGAAGCATGCGGCCGCGCCCTGGGGACCTGGGCGATTTCCTGATGAGAAGGACACGGGGAGGTCCCACGCGCCATGGCACGCCTGCCACCGTACGCTCGTTGGTCCCGGATGCATCGCTTCAAAGAGCTGGAATTAAAGACCGGCCGTGGGGAAAACGACAGCACAAAATGCCGCCAGCGGTGAGTTTGCATCGACCTGTTTGCATGCAGAATCTAGAGTGTTTTTTGTGTTTTTTTTTTAAAGAAATAACATGTTTTTGAACCAGCTACGTGGGGGAAAGAGCTTCTACACTTCTGGGCTCTTCTTCACAGCAGCGCTACGACCCTTCCACAGGTTTACCCTTCCAGACACGTCGAGCAGCACCTTTGTTTGTAGACATCGAGCGAACACAACTTGAGATGCTTTACAAACATACAGTAGTGTGTGGTGTCCGTGCAGGCTCCTGCAGGGAAGAAAAAACCAGATATCCGTGGAACGCAGAGCTCGTGGGTGACGCAGTTTAAATGCTGTGGTTTCTTTTTATGTTTTTATTTTATTTTTGAGAGAGAGAGGCAGACAGCACGAGCAGGGGAGGGGCAGAGAGAGAGGGACTGAGCCACCCAGGCACCCCTTAATGGTTTTGTAGCGTTTGTTCATTTTTGAGAGACAGAGAGAGACAGAGCACGAGCAGGGGAGGGGCAGAGAGAGAGGGAGACACACACGCACAGAATCCGAAGCAGGGTCCAGGCTCCGAGCTGTCAGCACAGAGCCCGACACAGGGTTCGAACCCATAGGAGATCATGACCTGAGCTGAAGTCGGATGCTTAACCAACTGAGTCACCCAGGAGCCCTGAGATGTAGTTTAAAAAAAAATCCTCTGAGGGGCGCCTGGGTGGCTCAGTCGGTTGGGCATCCGACTTCAGCTCAGGTCACGGTCTCGCGGTTTGTGAGTGCGAGCCCCACATAGGGTTCTGTGCTGACAGCATGGAGTCTGCCCGGGATTCTCTCTCTCCCCCTCTCTCTCCACACCTGTCCCGCTTACACTCTCTAGCTCTCTCTCTCAAAAATAAATACACATTAAAAAAATCTTTTGAGAAAAATAAAGACAGAGAGGGAGGCAAACCATAAGAGACTCTTAAAGACAGAGAACAAAGTGGGGGCCGTTGGAGGGGAGGGGGGAGGGGGGAGGGGCTAAACGGGGGATGGGCGTTGAGGAGGGCACCTGTTGGGACGAGCACTGGGTGTTACACGTAAGAGATGAATCACTCTGTTCTACTCCTGGAGCCGAGACGACACTCTATGTTAACTAACTTGAGAATAAATTTAAAAAAAAAAAAATGTCCCATTGTGACGTCTTGCGCCGGAAACTAATGCAGGGCTGTGTGTCAGCTGGACCCAAATTTTAAAAAGCGGAGAAAGCCCCCAAGAGGCTGGGGTTAGAGCCACGACTCTGCACTAGGCTCAGAAGCACACTGGGCTCCCCGCTTAGCTGGCCGCGCGGCCTCACGCCGCTCTCCGGGGCCTCGCCACCCTCCTGGCCTCCGTCTTTCCTCTCAGTGCTTGGAACGGCAGGGGTGTGGACCCCTTGGCAAACCGATACAAGCTAGGAGCCTGCTCCCTGGCTACGTATATTTATGATTACATTTTGCAAAAATAATATAACAACTATAATATATGAATAACATAAAAATACATGCCTACGTGAACATAAAATCGTACAAACAGGTCAAATCTTTAAGAATCGCTGTCCCAGCAGATGAGAGCCGCAGGCAGGAGGGGGTGCGGTGAGGCTGACAGAGGCGGGAGGAGGCAGTGGGAGCCAAGGCCGCGGACATCCAGCTGGTTCGACGGCTCTTCCCGAAAGGAACACGAGCTGTACCCGCATCCAAGGAGCTAATCTCCCAGTGCCCCAAGATGCCACCTGCACCCCGGATGGCCTGTGGGCCGTGCCACCAGCCACTGGCGAGGGAGGCGCCCCCGGGTCTGGCCGGGACAAGGCTGCGGGCGCTGGCGGGCCCGACAGGGGTACGTACTATGGCAGGAAGGCCTCACACAGTGCCGCCAGGAAGCCGGTTTCTTTTTCTGCACGCAGTGTCTCTCAGCCACGGGCCAGCAGCTCCTGGTGTGGACGCAGTCGACCCTCCGGGACTGGAAGCCCCTGCCGCAGGCCGCCGTGCAGGGCCTCCAGGGGCCGGGGCGCCAGCACGTGTCACACGCCCCGGACGAGCAGTTCCCCTTCAAGGTGGGTCTGAAAGAGGGGGAAAAAAGAAAAGAAAAAGGAAAAAAAAAAAAAACAAAAAATGGAAAATGGGAGAAGCAGGGTGTCACTTCGTGCTGAGAACAAGCCTTTTCCCGTGCCGTTATTTTCCGTGTCCTCGAGTTTCGCTGATCCGGACCCTGCTGGCCAGGAAGCCGACTTGTGTTGGGCACGGCTGGCTGATGAGCAAGGCGGTGGCCCCGTCGTGACAGCGAGAGGTGAGCACACACGTGTTTCCGCTCACTTCTAACACCAAGTCAAGACATCCCCCCCCCCCCCATCCCCAAAAGACACACTGTCCTGAGAAAGCCAGAGCGGGTCAGTCTAGGCAAGGAAGTGGGCACGGCTCACGGTCTGTATGCTTCCTCCACTTTGCTGGCAAGCTGAGTTTTGCTTATCTGAGCCCTGGAGGTATGTCCGGGCACGAGTGCGAATCTGTACAAGCAACCTTGTCTGCTACGAGACGGCGCTCACTCTTCCGTTTACAATATGGCCACACCAGGCCTCGTGCTCAGATTTAGCAAAGACCATCTGGGGAGAGGGATCCGTCTGTGGCTCCTTACCCTTTAGGACAGAACAGAAGGTTGGTACCCTCTGGTTTTTGAGGACGTTTACCCAGAGGGCAGAGCCACCCTAGAGGGCCCGTGCTTGCTCCCCGAGCCAGGGCTCCTGGGAGGTATCTTTGCGCTACATGGGAATGTCTCCCACCCCACAGGTGACTGGAAGACAGCCCTAGCTTGGCTGAGCCGGTTCAAGAACTGTCTTTCCTCCATGAGCCTGGAGGTTTCTGGAATAAGACCTATAAACCTGAAGGCTGGAGCAATGGTGGCCATGTTGTGCCACACAGGCCAGAGAAATAGGAAAAAAAAAATATTCAGAAGAGACAAAGAATGAAGCAGAAACACAGAAAGCGGCAGAGACAAAGGGGGAAAACCCCCAGGAACTTCTCATTTCTTGGTCACGGTCCTTCCTGTGGTCTGACGGCGTTCTCTCCCTTTGAATTCTTGAGACACATCTGTATATTCCCATAAAAGGCTCCTGGGGCGCCTGGGTGGCTCAGTCGGTTAAGCGTCCGACTTCAGCTCAGGTCACGATCTCACCGTCCGTGAGTTCGAGCCCCGCGTCGGGCTCTGGGCTGATGGCTCAGAGCCTGGAGCCTGCTTCCGATTCTGTGTCTCCCTCTCTCTCTGCCCCTCCCCCATTCATGCTCTGTCTCTCTCTGTCTCAAAAATAAATAAATGTTAAAAAAAAAAAAAAAAAAAAAAAAGGCTCCTTACCAGGGGCGCCTGGGTGGCTCAGTCTGTTAAGCACCCGACTTCAGCTCAGCTCATGGTCTCACAATTTGGGAGTTCGAGCCCCGCGTCGGGCTCTGTGCTGACAGCTCGGAGCCTGGAGCCTGCTTCGGATTCTGTGTCTCTCTCTGCCCCTCCCCTGCTCGTGCTCTATCTCTCTCAAAAGTAAATAAGCATTTAAAAAAATGTTTTAAAAAGGCTCCTTACCAGGGCACATGATCCATAAGGAGAGTAGAAACACCACTGGACATGGAGGAAGACGGAGAAAATTGTGATAACCTGACGGTCTCCAGGGGAGAGAATGTTACATTTAGTTGGAAGCAGTACTTTGATTAGCCAGGAGGGGGAGACTCCATCAAAATGTTTTGACTTAAACAACACCATCCCCTCAAAGTCTTAAGGTTTTACATGGGAAGAGGAGGAGGCTATCCTATTAATCACAGGGCTTTTATTTTCCCCAGTAGTTATGAATCGTAGTTGTTTCAGACAACTGGGCATAGACCCAGCACTGCTCAGCCATACCACGCAGAGATGAGCTTTTACTACTGAAAAAAGGTAGAACAAATACTCACCGAATAGGCACAAAAACATGTGTTTTAAAAGGAGACCAAACTGTTGTGCCCAAGTGCTGGGTGGTCCTGTCTTAATGGGAAATCTCCCACCTTTTCTGCATAAATCACTCCAAGCTGACTTTTGTTGTTTCAGGGGCCCGAAGGACCCAAACTGACGGGGCCAATCTCTGCTCTGATGGAAGGCAGGTCCCGGGGTGGGGAGCGGAAGGGGCGGGCAGGAGGAGCCACAGAGCCCATGACAGATAGGAGGACACGGGGAGCTAGGGACCAACACGGAAGCAGAAGTTCCGGAGGCTGGGCATTGATTGAGGACCCAGAGAAAGAACCTAAGGTTGGTCCAGCACAGAGATCCCACCTCCTCCCAGCCGGGGACAGGACTGGGGATGGGGACGTGGGGACATCTGAGCGAGGGGGACACAGTCTGGGCATGGGTGCTACACACACCTGTGCTTCCCAGTAGAAAACAGGAGAGTAGAAATGGTGCTAAAAATCGCAAAGCAACCCTGTTTCTACGAGTCCTCCTCAACGTCTCAATTTTGGAAAGCTAACAGCGCGAGAGAAAAGCACCGGGATGTAACAGCAGGGCAGCCAAGCCTGGAGGAAGCAGAGATGACGGAGAAAATGAAGGGCAACTTGACCCCTCCTCGCCTCCCCCCAGCTCCAGGAATTTTTCTTCTATTCTTTCTTCTAAATGCTTCCACCGTTTCGGTTCATCTCCACAACTCTTTTCCTAAAACCCCACTTTGTCACACAACTGAGCCTCCTGATAGACCCCTCCATGCCTTTGATCCTCTCTAGTATGTCTTGGCATCTTATTTTCGCTGCCATTGGTTGGAGAGCGTGTGACGAATCTAGCACGTGTCCTGGAGGAAAGACAACGTGGCTGCAGCACCAATAGTGGGGGTGTGTGAGGTCTGGGATGAGGCGGTGAGGGCAGGGAAGAGTTGACTGTGCAGTGTTCTCTAGGCCACGTTGCATACTTTGGCCACCCTTCCTACTCAGAGCCAGGGAAGCCTCTAGCGGGACTTTAATCCCACAGGGCGGTGGGGTGTCGTGGAGGTGCGATCAGACGTGGTTCTGGAAAGGATTGCTCAGGCTGCAGTGTGGGGGCTGGGCTGGAAAGGAGCAGCAGGTGGAGGGTGACCAGTTGGACGGCCTGGCTGCCAGTAATCGTGGGAGGGATGGAAAAAAGTGGATGGGTTCGCGAAAAAAATACAAAGAGCCAAAAGGCATATAAAAAGTAATCAGAAAAGTACGAATTACAGTAAGATGTGATTTTTCACCCATCAGATTGACAAAAATTTTCACAAAGACTGAAAACCTATTATAATGTTCATGAAAAGGGGGGAACTCTCATATACTCCCGGAATAGGCAATTTTGATGGTAACTTAGTATCAGAATGAACAGCCCTGTCAATCCCATTCCATACCAAAAACTATCCTCTAAGAATACAACCCTTCGTGCAGAAAGATATATGCCTACTGCAGTTCTAAAATGCCTACGGCAGTATTTGTAATAGCAAAAACAAACACACACGCAAACAAACAAAAAAAAAACCCCAAACAATCAAATGTCCATCAGCAATGGAATGAGGTAATGTGAAATACAACAACGAGAAAGAACAAAGTGAATCTTATGTACTAAGATGGGGAAGAACTATCGATAAGGAGAAAAAAAACAAGTGTCAGGAAAATACATCCAGAAAGCTCAATCCACGCAGGTAAGTGTCTGTGTTGTAAGTGTTCCTTTGAGAATGCAAAGTAAAACATCTGGGATAATTGATATCAATCTGTGTGTGGTCTCTGTCTTCTCAGCAAAAGACAGAACTAGGTTGCCTGTTGAGAAGGAGGGCAGCTGTTCCAAACATTTTCCATTTGAGGAAAATAGTTCTGGCCTGAGCTGTGTTGTGGGGAATAGGAACCACAGCTGATGCTATGTCGCCAAGCCTTACTGAAGGCTCAAGATGGAAAGTGAGCCAGCTTTCAAGGTCATCTCATTTTTTCCGGCAACACTCAGGGCGGAAGGAGGGAAAAGGAGCCATATATGGAGCATCTCCGACGAGCCAGGCTTCTTAGGTACTTTACATTAGAGCAGCTACTCAAAACCTCCCGACTGTAATTGTACACGGACGGTAACGCTCCCTCCCGCACACGCGGAGGCCAGGTAACCCCGATCACACAACGCGAGAGTGGGAGAAGTGCAAAGTCTCTCATTCACGTGCTTTCGGCTCTCTCCCCCACTCTGGGCTGGCTGGGGCTCGCCTCTCTGGGACGGTGGGGCGGGGGGGGGGGGGGAAGGAGTCTGGGTCTCTGCGTGACCTCATGGAACCTTCTACCCCAAGCCATCCACCAGCTTAGACTTCTACTAAGAGGAAAGCAGAGTCCTTTCTGGTTTAAGCCCCTTAACCAGGCAAACGCCTTTGTCATTCTCTGCTAAACCACTGTGCCAAAATAGTTCAACAAAACTATCAAAATAGTTTCTAAGCGGAGGAATACAGTAAGTAGTTCACTGAAAACACGAGGAAGATTTCATCTGTGAACTTCAGTGTTATTAGGCTTTACCAACTTTGTGTACGGAAGGAAAAATATTCTCACTGCTACTTTATTCTGTTCCCCTCTTTGGGGTATCTCTCTACCTGTTTAACGTTCAAATGCCTTGTAACTGTAACAGTACGTGATAACTGATATTTCAGTATAATGCGTACTGCCCAGGATGGCGGTATAGGAATCAAGTATGAGAAGGGAGTAGACAGGAGACACCATTCCATTCCCAGGTGGCCACTGCCACTGACCGGGGTGGGGGGGAGAGGTTTTGCGTCGCCCGAGGGCAGGGCCAGTACCTGCTTCTGTCGTCACAGCCCGAGTCAGAGCTGTTGTGGCCTTGACAAGCTGCGCGATGCTGTGGCATCCTCGCTGTGCGACCCAGGCAACGCGCAGGGCACTGTAACAAAAGCAGAGTGCAGCACGGACGACCTTGTGAGCTCAGGCATGCTGTGGTACCAAGGTCATGTACGGAGGGGCACTGCCGGGGGAAGGTCGGCTACAGGGAACCAGCTGTCCCCAGGGGAGGTCAGGGAGGGTGGGGGTGCAGCTCTGAGGACCAGGCAGCCCTCCTTCAGGGCCAAGAAGACACCCGAGGACCTTCCACCTCCACTTTCCCCCTCCCCCGCCCGGAAACTTAGACCATCTCTGGGGAGAAGGGAAAAGAACAGGGCCAATCTGTAATCGACAGGGCTTAGGTCCTGATAGGACTGTGCTTAAAAGCATAGGCAACTGTCAAGTTTGGGTTTTCCTTCCCTGTGCAAAAGCGGAGGCTTCTGTGTTAAGGTGAGTTCAGTTACAAAAAAAAAAAAAAAAAGTTTTTTGACGTGCAATTCTTAAATTTTCATGTCGTAATGCATATTACTTTTTCCTTATACTTTGTTTTATCCTTGAAAAGGCCCTGCCCTCACGCCGATTCTATTCCTGTTCACCTTCTCAGTCATGCCATTGGTAGCACAAAGGTGTTTAATTTTCATGTAGCCCAACTACATTGTCATCGTTTTCGGTATCGTACCTAAAAATCCACTTGCTAACCCAGAGCATGAAGGTTCACGTTTACGTTTCTTCCAAGAGCTCTGTAGTTTCAGCTCTTGAATTTAGGTCTCTGATACACTTGGAGTTAATCTCTTGCACACGGTATAAGCGAGGGGTCCAACTTCATTCTTCTGTGCGTGCGGATATCCAGTTGTCTGGAACCATTTGCCAGAGAGGTTATTCTTTCTCCACTGGTCTTGTCCCCCTTGTAGGAAGCCAACCGACACTGATACAGAAATTTATCTCTCCACCTTAAGCTAAAGTCTATTCTAGCCATCTCTAGGTCTAGCCCCTGTCTACCCACACTGCCTGGATGACTACAGCTCTGTGCTAAGTTTTGAAACCAAGAAGTCTGAGCCCTCCAACCTTGTTCTTTTCTCAAGATGGTTTTGGCTATTCCGGGTCCTTTCTATTTCCATATGAATTTTAGGGATCAGCTCGTCAGTATCTGCAGAGAAGCCAGCTGGGAGATTTTACGGGGATTGTGTTGAATCCGTCGATCAATGTGGAAAGTGTTCTCAGCTTCACGTTAAGTATTCTGATCCATAAATATGGGATGCCTTTCCATTTATTTAGATCTTCTTTAATTTTCTTTAAAAAAAAAAACCTTTGGTAGTTTAACATTAGCTTTTTAAAGCAATTCTTCCCCTGTGATTAATTACCTTTGAACATTGAGCCCGCTTAACATGGGTCTGTGTGTGTCGTACTCATTACACTGCGCGACTCGGGGCTACTGTCCTGCACTGACGCTGTACTATCTCACTTAAAGCTGCTTCGCGGCAGCTGAAACACCAGAGTCAGAAGGTCTCTCCGCACCTCTAGTGAGTCGATTTTCCCCAAAATTTCCTGTGCTCATTTGTTCTCCCGTGTGAATGTCAAAATTATCTTAAGTTCCCAAAAAGCATTCTGCCGTAGTCTTAGCTGGAATTAATTATATCACATGTTTCGGCTCATTTAAGGAAGCAGACACCTTTATAGTTTAGAGGGTTCCTTTATTCGGCCTACTTTTCAACAATGTTTTCAACCGTGTCTTCTATTTTTCTTCATGGGATAATTTTCTTTATTGGTTAATTTTATGTGTCAGCTTGGTTGGGCCACGGTGTGCCCGGATATTTGGCCAAGCACGATTCTGGGTGCTTCTGGGAGGGTGTTTTTAGATGAGATGAACATTGAAATCAGTAGTCAGGGGAAAGCAGATTGTTCCCTCTAACGTGGGTGGGCGCCACCCAATCAGTTGAAGGGCTGGAGAGAACACAAAGACTGGCCCTCCCCCCCAAGTAAGAAAGAACTTGTCCTGACTCAGACTGTCTTTGAACTGGGATATCGGCTTTTTCCTGCTTCTGGACTTGAACCGAAGCACTGGGTCTCTAGCCTGCTGGCCTTTGGGCTAGAATGACAAGAGCAGCTGTCTGCAGCTCTTGGGACTTGTCAACCTCCATAACTGCATGAGTTAATTCCTTATAATAAATCTCTTGACACACACACACACACCCCCTCTTGGTTTGTTTCTCTGGAGGACCCTGGCTAATGCATATATACAGATTTTGGTACTGAAATGTGGGGTGCTACTGTAACAGATATTTAAAAGTGTGGAAGCAGCTCAGGGATTGGGTGATGGGTAGAGGCCGGAAGAGTTTTGAGGTGCGGGCTAGAAAAAACTTGGTTGCCTTGAAGGGGACGTTGTTATTAGTACAGTGAAACCTTGGATTGCGAGTAACTTGTTCTGCGGGTGTTCCGCAAGACGAGCAAACATTTCTAATACATTTTAATTTGATAAACGAGCGATGGCTTGCAATACGAGTAGGACGTAACGCAGGATATCACATGATCACAACTGAGCCCAGTGGTTCTTCTCTCTCTCCTTCTCTCTCCCTCCCTCTCTCGCTCTCTCTCACTGCAGGATTGTGGGTGATCGTCTCCCACGTTCAGACACTCGGTCTCAGGCTGCGGTGTTTGGCAGAGATCAGCGATTTTTCAGAACATTGGAAGGTGCCCACAACTGGCGCTGGTGTATTTTTTGTCACTTCAAAGCACCTCGGGACAGTCCTTTGCTTTTCCGGACAAGAGCGAGCTTAGGAATGCTTTGCTTCATTCTAGGTCATTGGATAGGCTCCTTGTTAAACTTGCACGAAAAGAAAAGGGTTCCATTGAGCCAATAGATAGCACTGATTCTGTTAGTGATCGTGAAAGTCGTGCTACACAATCACCCTCCTCTCTTGTCTCCCTCACACCAGTGTGAAGGTTTTCAAAGGTAAGTGCAGGTTAACTTATTTTTCTTTACATTTTGTATTTTCTTTATTGTTTTGCATTATATTACAGGATTATAATCATTTTTATATGAATATTTTTGGGTTGTAGAACAAAACATCTGAGTTTCCATTATTTCTTATGGGGAAATTCGCTTTGAGATACAAGTGCTTTGGATTACAAGTGTGTTTCCAGAATGAATTGTGCTCGCAGACCAAAGCTTTACTGTACAAACATTAAGGGGGATTCTGGCGAGGTTTTAGGGGGAAGTAAGGACCACGCCTCTAGGAACCAGAGGAAAGGCAATCACTCTAAAGTGGCAAAACCGTGGGCGAATTGTGTTCTAGTGTTTTGTGGATGCTAGACTTTGTGGGTGATGAAATCGGATATTTCACTGGGGAGATTCCTAAGCAAAGTGTGGAACGTGCTGCCTGGCTTCCTCTTACTGCTGATACTGGAACATCAGTGGACAGACATAAACTGAAGGAACCGTTAGGCAAGAAGGAACCACAACTGGAGGATTCCGGAAAGTGTCAGTCTATCCACATGTCGAAGGATGAGAAAATACGTTCTGGAGAGAACACGAAGGGTGTGGCTGGGCGATCGCTTTATAAGGAGATTGGCCATGGAGTTACTCAGCCATCTCAGTGGAAGCCAGGGCTAGAGACAAGATGGCACCACCAGAGACATTGCCAGTTTGGACCAAAGGAACATAGTTGGGACCCGGGTAAGGAAAGCTTTAGAAACTACAGATTCTACAGGATGGGATAAAGCCATTTAGCTGCCAACATGTTTCATCCTTCAGGAAGAGGGAAGAATGACCTGGATTCAGAGCTCACCAAGTCTGTCGGTCCCACTGCACACAGGGTCAAGGCTGTTTGCTCCTCACTTTCAGAGGAGAGTGGGGCCCCCCTCTCAATTCCCGTGGGCCTGCCTGCCCCTGCCTAGTGCGTCACGGGCAGGACCACTCCAAAGAGTCACATGGGGGAGGCTGCTGTCTAGGGCCACGGGGGCAATGCCATTGTCCTGGTGGGTCTGGAGGGTGAGCCTCCAGCCAAAGAAGATTATCCTCAAGCGTTAAGATCTGATGGAATTGACCCTGATAGATTTCGGTCTTGACTGGGACCCATCACCCCTTTCTTTTTCCAGTTTCTTTCTTCCTTCCTTCCTTCCTTCCTTTTTTTTCTCTTCTTTTCTTTTCTTTCTTTTCTTTTTTTTTCTTTTTCTCTTTCTTTCTTTCTTTTCTTTTTCTCTTTCTTTCTTTCCTTCCTTCCTTCTCTTTCTTTCTTTCTTTCTTTCTCTCCCCTTCCTTCCTTCCTCCCTCCCTCCCTCCCTCTCTCTCTTTCCTTCTTTCTTTCTTTTTCTTTCTTTCTTTCTTTTCCTTCTTTCTTTCCTTCCTTCTTTTCTTCCTTCCTTTCTCTTTCTTTCTTTCTTTCTTTCTTTCTTTCTTTCTTTCTTTCTTCCTTTCTTCTTTTTCCGCTTGTCCCACCCCCATAGTTCAGAGGCCATAACTTGTCTGCTTTTACAGCTTCATAGCAGGAGAGGGATTCTCTGTCAGGACGACTCACTTCTCACCCATGCCTGGCATATGTGGCATTTAGTGAGACTCTGGACTTGAACTGAGGACAGAATGGGTTAAGACTTCTAGGGATATTGGGATGGGATGCGTGTACTTTATGCACGACAAGGACATGGACTTGGGGGCGGGGACCAGAAGGCGGAATGTTACGGACCAAACTGCGTCCCCTCAAAATGTATATGTTGAAGCTCTAACCCCCAATGTGACAGGTGCTACAGGGAGGTATTAAAGGTTTAATGGAGACGTAAAGGTGGGGCCTTAATCTCTTGGGAATATTGTCTTTATAAGAAGAGGAAGAGGCCCCAGACATCTCTTTCTCTCTCTCTCTCTCTCTCTCTGTCTCTCTCTCTCTCCAGAGAAGAGGTCACATGAGGACACAGTGAGAAGGTGACTGTCTAAGCCGGAAAGAGAGGTCTCACCGAAACCAACTCTGACAGAACTCGATCTTGGATTTCCAGCGTCCAGAATTGTGAGAAAATAAACTTCTGCTCTTGAAGGCACCCAGCGTGTGGTATCCTGTTTCAGCAGCCGTTAGCAGGCTAATAAGGTTCCTACACATTTCTTTAGGATTGTTTTCCCGAATACTTTTTTATTTACACTGTTGTTCCAGGTGGTATTGGGGGAGGGTTATGAGACTTTTGTGTCCTTATTACTAATGTCCCTCTCCTCCTTTTCTTGAAGGCTGCTCGTTAGCCCGGGAGCTTGTTCCTGCACGGCTGCATTCAAAGAACCCGACTGTGATTTGCCTTTGTATCAGAAGACACAGAGACACTCCAGCTCTAATCCTGGAGGTCAGGCACCTACATTCGTTTTAGAGATCAATCAGACCACCCGCCCCCCAAATCGAAAATAATGCATTAGAAGGAAAGTGATGATTCCGGTACCCTGAAAACACTAGATTCGTCCAGCTTTACCTGGCCCCCCGGTCCAACGACCCACTGGCCGCACGGGTGACTGGAGCATGGCCTTCCTCCCAGAGGCCTGTCTTTGGGAGCGCAGGCCCTCGGAGACGTCACCTGCGTGGCTCCATTGGCTCTGGTGTGCACGCACGTCACTTGGCGACTGCGGAATCCTTCCCCACAAGACACAGAGCACTCCGACCAGGCACCTGTGAGCCACCTGGGAACAAAAACTACGGCAGCTTAGGAAGGACAGGGATGTCAGACAATACAGGGAGTGTCTCGAAAAGAAAAAAAACCAATGCTAGCACTGCGACCGTTTGGGGGCCATACACTTCTCTAGAGGGATGGACAGCACCATAGAGAACTCCCAGCTCTATTCTCAGCTTTTCTTTTATTCAGGGGAGCAACCGGAATTAGCAGGTGGAAACGAGGAACACAGGGGTGGGGTAGGGCCGTCTCCAAGTATATAAGAGCACTTGCATGGCTCCAGAGAGTAGAGCTAGGGCAAAATGAGGTGGAAATTAAAAAAAAAAAAGTGGGTTTCAATTCATTGAAACCAAAGGGAAGAAAATATTTTCAAAGCACCGATGTGCTGTTTGCTCTGAGAGATATACATGTTATCCCTATTCTTGGAGGGAAGAAACCAACGTCCAAAGGGGTAAATAACTTGGTCGTGGTCACAGATTCTAGGTCATTGGATTCTAGGTTTATCTGACCCTAAAGTTCACACTTTAATGACACAGGACACTTGGAACGGGACGTGTCTGAGATGGAGTGCTGTGTCACTAAATATGTTCAAGGTTGGCTGGTTTACCGCAGAGCACGGGTTCCTAACCTGAGCCCTGTGGCTCTCCAAGGGACCACGGGCCTGGATGGGCAAAGAATTAGATCTTCACTGTCACTGAGATATAATTTGAGTCCTCCTTCAGTTATAAGAATTTCAGCTGCAAAATACGGTAGTTTTAGCAATACCTGTGTGATTTTATTACCGATGGAAACCACAGATATTTTTACATGACATTACAATTGCAGCGGGCATCTCAAAATACCATGTATATTCACCACCGCTGCAAAACTAATGTACCAGAGAGCTTACCATTTAGTGTATTAATGGAGAAGCAAATCTATTATTGTATCATAATTTTTAAATATTTTAGTACTGTATTTCAGCATAATTGGTTTCCTTTGTGATCAAATGTATTCTATTTTACAGACTTAAAACCCTTGCTCGGGGCGCGTGGGTGGCTCAGTCGGTTAAACATCCGACTTGGACTCAGGTTACCATCTCACGGTTCGTGAGTTCAAGCCCTGCATCGGGCTCTGTGCTGACAGCATGGAGCCTGGAACCCGCTTCGGATTCTGTGTCTCTTTCCTCTCTACCCTGCCCCCACTCATGCTCTGTCTCTCAAAAATAAACACATGTTCAAAAATCTTAAAACAAACAAACAAACAAACAAACAAAACCCCTTGCTCTGAGAAGGGAGCCACAGGCTTCTCCAGGCAACCCAGAGGCATCCACGGCACAGAAAGACAAAGGACTCTCGACGTGAAGGGCCCCAGAGTGGGGTGACTTCTGTCTGCCTCTTGTAGGTGTGAAAGCGTAGGACTGTGTACTCTAGGGCTGCGCAAAAGCTTGAGAACGTTTAGTAAATGAGGCTGCTGATAAATTTCTTTTCACGTTGTAAGAATCAAGAGGTGACACAACCCAGCCCCCGCGGCTTCCTGCGGCAACAGATGGCTGTTTCCTGAGGGAGCGATGACTCAGCCAAGAGACCTTCCAATGATGGGCACCGGGAGACACGTCGGCCAGGGGGCCTCCAACAGCCGTGGCCCTCTGAGAACGTCCTCCCAGTGTGACCTGCCCCCCACCTCCTCCAAGGCCCAGGTCAGCGGATCCGGCGTGGGCATTCGCACAAGGGCAACAGACTCTCTAACGTTTGCACGGCCTCCATTTTCTCCTCAGTAAAATGAGGTTGGTAATAGCATCTGCCGCATAGTTGTGCTCAATAAATGCTACTGTTATTATTATTATTATTTTATTTTCCTGGAGACTTTGGTGCTATTTGCTCAGTTCTCTGCTAGGGACTATGTGATTCAATGAAACCATTCATTCACTTCACACATACCTGTGGAGGGTGCATAATGGGGCGGACGTTGTGCTAAGTGCTGGGATAAAGTGTCCCGCAAACAGCTGTGGGTTTACTGTAGGGCAGACAGTCTAGCGGGACAACGAGACAGACTGTGGGAAGAGCGATAAAGACAGATGATAAAGAAGCAGGAGACCCAAGCAGCACGGGGCCCTGGCTGTGCTCGGAGGGGAAGGTCAGGGACGGTCTCCCTGAAAATAGACGAACGGAAACGTCTAAGTGCAAAGAGAGGGAACAGCGTGCTAGGTAGCGGGAGCGGCATGTGCAAAGACTCTGAGTCAGGAGAATGGCGCATCTGAGAGCCAAGAAAAGGGCGTGGAGTGGAGGTCAGATAACCAGGCCGGATGAGACCAGCAGTGACACAGAGTGGCAGCCCGAGACCCAAGCACGGAGGGGCTTCTGTTCTTGGCCGCACGCCATCGGTCAGGCAGCAAGTGTGTGTGTTAGACACTATTTTAAAAGATTGTTAATGTCTGTTTACTTTTGAGAGAGAGACAGAGACAGAGGCAGACAGACCGTGAGCGGGGACGGGGCAGAGAGAGGGAGGGAGACACAGGATCCGAAGCAGGCTCCAGGCTCCCAGCTGTCAGCACAGAGCCCGACGTGGGGCTCAAACCCACGAACCACAAGATCGTGACCTGAGCTGAAGTCAGAGGCTTAACCGGCTGAGCCCCCAAGTGCCCCACGTAAAGCACTATTTTAGACACAAGGTGAAAAAATGCGTAAGACATACATAACCCAGTGCTAGGGATTTGGCTTTTGCCCTAAGAATGACGAGGAGTGTTTGAAGGGTTTTAAACAAACATCATGGTGAATGTGTTTTAAAGACGATTCTGCTTACAGTGGGAAGAGCCCTCTGGGGGGGGGGGGGCAAGAATCAGGAGGCTCCTGGAGCAGTCCACGTGAGGGGCATTGATGGCGTGAGCTCCCGCACGAACCGTGGAAATGGACAAGAACAGATGCAGGTGGGAGAGAGCGGGGGGCCTGGGACACAGTCACTGAATCCAGAAGCCTAGTGGCGGAACGGGCTTGGTGGAGATCAGGAGTTGGATTTTGGACGTTCAAAAATTACTGACTTGTGTCATCCGTTATATAGAAAGGTCATTAGTGGTCTTCACCGCCAGGGTGCAATCTAGGGATGGGCACTCTGAACAGGACCTCCACGCGATCTCCGAGGCTCGACCCACAGAACCAGCTCCACTAAGGATGAGGTAGCACTGTGAGGGCAAGGGAGCAGACCTGAGCAGTGATCAAGGGCAAAGGCTCTGAACACAGATTGCCTTCTCCGTTTGAACTCTGGCCTTTGCAGCTGTGTGGCCTTGGGGCAACCTTCCCACCTACAAAACAGGAAACTAACGAGGTGCCTGCAAAATGAGCCACATGAAGCCCTTAGCAGAATGCCTGGTACCGAGTCCCAGCTAAACGCATCTCCGCGATGGCGGCGGTAAATCCAAATTAGCGAGCCTTCGAACACAAGCAAAAAGCTGGTACTGGTAAGAGCAATGACACCTACCTCGAGGGGCAGTCCCGGATGTTACAGGGCTGAAACCCAGCCGGCGGCTTCTGGAGGTGATGGCAAAGGGCCTCACTCACTTCCTGCCCGTTGGCCGTCACACACCGGGGTCTCCGAACTCGGGCTCCCAAGTGCCCGCAGCTGGCAGAACAATGCGTCCAGTTACCGAGCTCCCAAACAGGCTCTGCAGAAAGGAAATGACATGTCACGGCAGCCCTGAATGAGATATGATGATGAGGCTGGAGGGGACGCGGCCGAAGACCACCAGGGGCCGCTGGTCTGGGTCTTTGAGGAGCACAGAGTAAACCTGTCACACAGTGCATTTCATTTTCCCTCCAGTGACTTATTGTAATAACTGGTGGGGGCGGTGGCCGGCGAGGGCCCCTTGGGCCACAGGCTGGAAGAGAGGCTATTGGAGACCAGCTGGACCTGCCAGAAGCATCCCAGAGAGAGGGGGGAGGTGTTCTGGGCAGCGGGCTGCCTCTTCGGCATTCTCCAAGCAGAGCCAAGAGGACAGGAGTGAGGAGGTCTCCAGGGGTCGCTGTCACCAGTTCTGTGTCTCAAAAGTGGATCAGGCAGAGAAATGAAAGGCCGTTTAGCGGGACCTTGGATTAAGCAGTAAGGTTAAAAATGCACTTCGTTCCATTCTTACTTTTCCATTAATTCTTAATCTAAACCTCAGCTTACTCCTGGAACTGCATAAATAATTTGTCACGGAAACCGTCTGGAAAGGTAAAAATGGGAGTTCCCTTTAGCAAAGATGAGGCTGACCACCTCCAGGAATTGTGGCTTATTAATTTCAGTCCTCGTTCCAAACGGCCTTTCCCTTCCCTTTGGACACTCGGTAAAAAGATGAGGTACAATACGACGAGGAAAGATGTGTGTGCGACCACAGAAGGTGCCAGATTTTCCCGTCACAATCACAAGTAATTGATGGCTACCAGCTGTGTCCACAGGCTCCCTCACAGAGCAGAGCGATTTCTGTAACTTATTGTTTTCCAGATTTTCCTGCTGATTTTTGAATTTTTGTCTTAAGTTGCATATGGCATCATTGGCAAAACAGAACAGGACATATTTTTAGTTGGGCCTCCAGGATGACGGTTATTCAAAACAGTTTTTTAAAAATAGCTGGGTTTATGGAGAACCTCCCAGGTGACGAGTATGGAATTAGCTACTTGGCCATCAGTTTTTCACTTATCCTTGTGGCCATCTTGTGAATTAGATCGGTTTTATTTGCCAAAGTGGGGAAAAAAGCCAAGTGACTTTGCACAAGGTCCTTCCTCCAGAAGGAACAACCAGAAGGAAGGACCTCCACGTGTGTCTGACCCCACATCTAACTCTTTCTACTATGTCATACTTCACAAATACACCTTGGCACTTCAAGGCAGGACACGTGCATTTCTTTAAAAACGTGGGTTTTTGTCTTTGTGGGGTTTTTTTTTTTTGCATTGAGGTGTAATTCACATACAATAGAATGCTCAGAAATCAGGTGTGCTGTTTGAGTTTTCCCAATTGTATGTACATTTGTAACTGTGATCCAAAACAAGGCATAACACACTTCATCACCCAAAAAGTTTCCTCTTGATTTAATCAGTGTTAATGATTAATTAGGTTATTTTAATCAACTATTTTAATCTGAATTCTTTTCATCAATTCCCCTCCCCCACCAGGCAATTACTAATTCATCTCCATCAGTATTCACTACTAGTGTCCCTGTTCTGGGACTTCATGCATGCAGTCTTTTGCATTTGGCTTCTTTTGCTGAGCATAACATTTCTGAGATTCACTCGTATTGATGTGCATATCAGTAGTCCCTTCTCTTTTATTGCTAAATAATATTCCAGTGTCTGAATATACCATGCTTTGTTTATCCATTCTCCTTGTGATGGTCATTATGAAGGGAAGGCTGCTATGAGCATTCTTGGGCACACTTTTTTGTGACCATGTCTTCACGTTTCTTGCATAAATATCTGCGAGCGGAATTGCTGGGTCCAAGGTAGGTGTGTGGTTAGCTTTATCAGAAAGCACCAACACGGTTTTGCAGAGGGGTTGTACCAGATTACGTACTGACCACCAATGTATAAGAGTTTCGGCAGCTTCACATCCTTGCCAAAATCTGGCACTGTCGGTGTTTTTGTTTTCACTCTTCCAGTAGTGGTTTTAATTGTCATTTCCCTGTGTTTCCATGCCACTGTATATCTTCTTTTGTGAACCGTCTGTGCAAGTGTTTTGCCCATTGTCTCTTTTGGGGGATGGGAGGGTTCATGATTATCTTGTAGGAGTTCTTTATATATTCTAGATAGGAATTCCTCATCAGACATACGTTTTGCCAATCTTTCTTCCCAGTCTATGACTTATCCGTATTCTTAATGGTGTCCTTGATGACCAGATTTTAATAATCTTGATGAGGTTCCAATTGATCATTGTTTTTTGGTTTACGGTTAATGATTTCGGATACAAGAGCATTTGAAAAGATCACCTTCACTCTCATGTAAGACTTCTCAATAGCTTCGTGTGTTTTGGGAATAAGCTCTAGAATTTTTTTAAATTGAAGTATAATTAACACAGTGTTACAATAGTTTCAGGTGTACAATCTAGTGATTCAACAGTTCTGTACGTTATTCAGTGCTCATCAAGATAAATGTACTCAATCTTCATCACCTATTTCACCCATCCCCTCACTCACCTCCCCTCTGGCCACCATCAGTTAGTTTTCTGTATTTAAGAGTGTTTTTTTAATCTCTTTTTTCCTTTGTTTATGTTTCTTAAATTCTATACGCGAGTGAGATCATATGGTTTTGTCTTTCTCTGACTTACTTCCCTTAGCGTTATAGCCTCTAGCTCCATCCATGTTGTTGCAAGTGGCGAGATTTTGTGTTTTTTTATGGCTAATACTCCACTGTGTATATATACACCAAATCTTCTTTATCCGTTCATCTACCGATGGACACTTGGATTGCTTCCCTATCTTGGCTATTGTTCAATAACGCTGCTATAAACACAGGGGTGCGTATACCTTTTCAAATTAGTGTTTTCATTTTCTTTGGCTAAATACCCAATGGTGGAATTACTAGGCCATCTGGTAGTTCTATTTTTAAGCTTTTGAGAAACCTCCATAGTGTTTTCCACAGCAGCTGCACCAATTTACCAATGTTCGCACCAATGGTGCCCAAGGGTTCCATTTTCTCCACATCCTCGCCAACACTTGCTGTTTTCTTGTCTTTTTGATCCTAGCTGTTCTGACAGGTATGAGGTGATATCTCATCATGGTTTTGATTTGCATTTCCCTAATAATGAGTGATGTTGAACATCTTCTCATGTGTCTGTTGGCCATTTGTATGTCTTCCTTGGAAAAATGTCTGTTCAGGTCCTCTTCCCATTTTAGGCAGACTATAGGTTATTTTGATGTTGAGCTGCCTACGTTCTTCATGTATTTTGCATATTATCCCTTACAGGTATGTCTCCTGTTCAGTAGGCTGTCTTTTGTTTTGGTGATTATTTCCTTCCCTGTGCAGAAGCTTTTTCTCTTGATGTAGTTCAATTTGTTTATTTTTGCTTTGGTTTCCCTTTTCTGAGAATACACATCTAGGAAAATGTTTTTATGACCAATGTCAGAGATATTACTACCTGTGCTCTCTTCTAGGATTTTTATCGTTTCAGGTCTCACATTTAGATCTTTAATCCATTTTGAGTTTATTTTTGTATATGCTGTTTACATATACAGCATGTATATGTATATGTATATGTATATGTATATGTATATGTATATGTATATGTATATGTATATGTATATATAGTCCGGTTTCATTCTTTGTGTGTAAGGTACTGGCACATAAACAGACATCAGGATCAAAGGAGGACAGAATATACAATGAGGAAAAGATAGTCTCTTCAACAAATGGTGCTGGGAAAACAGGAATAAATTCTAGTCTTTACCTTGACCTTAAAAGCCCTGAATGATTTGGTCCTCAGCAACCCTCCAACTTCGTTTCATCCACCCTTTCCTCTGCCCCCAACCTGTGTCCACATCATGTGAGTTTTCTTTGTGTTTCTTTTCTTTTTAAAGTTTTTTTTAATGTTTATTTTTTGAGAGAGAAAAGAGCACGAGTGAGGGAGGGGCAGAGAGAAAGGGAGACACAGAATCCGAAGCAGGCTCCAGGCTCTGAGCTGTTAGCACTGAGCCCGACAAGGGGCTCGAACTCATGAACAGCGAGATCATGACCTGAGCCGAAGTTCGACACTTAACTGACTGAGCTGCCCAGGCATCCCTCTTTGTGTTTCCTGACCACATTAAGCTTGTTCCCAGTTAATGGTCTTTGCGCTCACTTCCCTCCGTGGGAGAGGCTCTTCCTTCATCCCTATGCATGAATGGCTCTATGTCATCATCTAGACCTGGGCTCAACTATCACCTCCTTGGGAGGTTGGTCCTGACTTTCTTCACCAAAATGGCCATGTGCAGTTGCTGTGCTATCATCCTATTTTGTTTCCTTCATAGCACTCACCACAGAGAAATATCTTATGTGTGTGTTTCCTTGTTCGTCGTCCGCCTCCCTGACTAGAGCACCAAGTCCACGGGGAGCTCTTCTGTCCTGTTCACCGCCAGGACAGGGCACGTTATGTATTAGGTGCTCAACCAGTCTTCGTTAAATTAATAAATGAGTCTCTTTGAAACGCTGAAGTAGGGATCCACCGAAGGGCTGGCATATTCCAGTTGGTGAATACGTGGATGTGTATTTGTGTATGTGTGTGTAGGTATGTGTGTGTAGCAGGTGGTCAAACGAGATAGGCGCCATTGGTTAGGCCAATGTTGAAATATTCCAAAGGCTTCAACTGTCCCAGTGGTTTCAGAATCATGATATCCAATTTTTAAAGTAATTGATTCGAGGGAGTTCCTTAGGCTCATGTGCCCTTCTGCATGGAACCCCATCTGCCTTTGCACCTCCCGTGCCTCTGCCTGGAATGCTGTCCTTCCTCTTCCCAGAACAAGCCCTGAGGCCTGTGTGAGGACTTGGTTGTCTCCTCCAGAGAGAGTCAGGGCCCCTTCCTCAGTGCTGCCAGTGGACCTGGCCATCCTTCTATTAGAGTACTTGTCACACCGCTTCAGAACACCTGTTCACATGACTGCCTCCCTCTTTAAACTGTGAGCTTCCCAGGGGCTAAGTCCTTTCTTTCCCCCAGCCTGGCAAGAGCTTTCCCGGGGGAAGAGTCCTCTTTCCCCCAGCACTGGGCAGACACTTGCAGAATGTTTCTGTAGACTGAATGTGTGTGTCTCCCCCAAACTCAGATGACAAACCCTAACATCCAATGTGATGGTCATAGGAGGGGGGGCCTACGGGAGGGGATGGGGTCATGAGGGAGGAGCCCCCGTGATTGGGACTAGAGTCCTTATAAAAAAGACCCCAGGGAGCTTCTTCACTCCTTCTGCCATGGGAGGACACAGTGAAAAGATGGCTGTGAACCAGGAAGTCCTCACCAGACATCAGATCTGCGGGTGCCTTGATCTTGGACTTCCCAGCCTCCAGAACTGTAAGAAATAGATGTCTGTTGCTTATGAGCCACCCGGTCTGTGGTTTTTGTTATAGCAGCTCAAACAGACTAAGACAAATGTTGCATAAATGGATAATAGTGCATTTCCTAATGGTAGTAGTATTCCTGAAAGACGAGAAGAATATATAAATACTCCTGGAGAATGATGTCATAAATAACATGAATAACGTGAGCTGGCCTGTTTGATGGGTGGCCCAGCACTATTCTCTTCTTCCAGGCCCTTCCTGCATCCGAGAAGGTGGGAGCCTGGGAACTACATTCTTAGAATCCCTATGTACACAGTTATTCTTTGGGATACTTTCTGCAAAGGAGAGGCACTCGTTCAAGATTTAAAAGGGTGAAATGACGCAGCCAGTACCGTTCCTGTAGAAACTAAAGCATGAAGTATAACAGGAGCTTCTCTGTGTCCTTCTGTGATTTACCCATTTTTGAGCTACAAGACTCTGAGATCATCAGTACTGGTCTTCTGTGCTTTCGGAATTTCTGACTTTCTTAACCCTACCTCTCTCTCTTGGCCTCCTGAAGAGTTTTGCAAGCTTGGAATACTGAGATCAGGTTCTCCTGACCGAACACCGATGCCTAACAAAGTTAGTAAGTCTAGGGAAGAATTTATAAAAAGAGAAGAACGAAGGAATCATTTCCAGAATTCCTAGCAAATCTCCCCTCTGTGAATATTTTACCAAGTTGGCCACCGTTTAGAAACTGGAAAACCAACACCTGTTTTATCACAAGTAACGATGCACATTTGGGACATGAGCCCCGCGGGCTTCCTCGGGAGCGATTTCTTTTTCAAAACTGTTTCGATATGGAAGGAACGAGTTGAGCTACAGAAGCCTGAGGGCAAGGGAAAAGCCGGCCAAGTGCCTAGGAATAATTTTACTTATCGAGAAGGGCAAGATACGGAGCATCCTGTAGCTAAATCCTTTTCCTCGCACATGCCTCTCGAATGGCAAATCCTTAAGAAGTCAAAATCTCCGACCTGAAGGTAGGGCTTCTCCTGTTGGGTCACTGCTGCTGGTTTCTGTGTCAGATGCCTGGAGCCTATGCTTTTTCTGGTCCTTGGGAAATCCACTTTTACTGTCCAACCGTCTTTGTTCTGAAAGAGAGAAAGAAGGAGCACTTGTTTACCAGTTAAACATTATCTGCCTCTTACTCCAGCTCGGGTGTTCTTAAAGAAGACAGCCGCTAGGAAGTCAGCTCCTGCCGATGAAATGTTCTGTCCCGGATGCTCAGGCCCACACAAATCTGGGGGTTCTGTGGGGGTGTGTGGGGTGCTATCGGTGTTCAGTTAGAACAGCTGTGCTAAAACGTGGTGTCTACATGTTTTCAGGGTTTATAGCCTAAGACGATGGAAAAAATGGAGTCCCCCTAATGCCGAAAGGGACTGGAAGAAGCATTAAGAACAGCAAAACCCCTCCTCTTAAGGGACACCTCAGCAGCAGGAGAATGGGTGTTTTATAGGGGACTTCACATGGGGGAGATGGCCTTTCTGAAAGGCAGTGAAACTCGAGCATGAGGGCAGGGTGGCAGAGGGACGCCATGTATTGGCAATGTAAGATGTTCTTGATTCCTCAGCTAAGTCATGAGCTGCTTGGCAGGAGGAACCCCTAAGGGAAGAGGTGTGCAGGGCGGAGCTGAGGCAGCCATGCAGGTTCAGGAGTAGAGAGGAGCAGAAGTGAGGGATAAGGCTGGCGCTTCTCAGAGCATGGGGAAGGCATTCAGCAATCAGACAGGCTTGGTCAAGCCCATCGGTCGAGAATCTTCCATTCCAAGATCCTAGAAGACCACAGAGGTCTTTGGGAAGGGCCACAGGGAGGTACACCAGTGCCTTCCTGATCAGCACGGCCAGTCCAAGAGGGGTAGTACGAAGAATGCTCAAAGAGAAGGCTATGGGGGCGCCTGGGTGGCTCAGTCAGTTAAGCGTCCGACTTCAGCTAAGGCCACGATCTCACGGTCCATGAGTTTGAGACCCACGTCGGGCTCTGTGATGCCAGTTCAGAACATGGAAGCAGGTTCTCTGTCTCCATCTGCCCCTCCCCTGCTTGAATTCTATGCCTCTCAAAAATAAATAAATATTAGGAAATCTAAAAAAAAAATAAAATAAAAGAGAAGGATATATATTTGGGCTTTAGGAAAACTTTCTGTGAGTTTCTTGGGTCTCCTCATGTATGTACCAGGATTAAAAATGACCGCCACCCCCCCCCCCAAAAAAAAGAAAGAAAAAAAAATAAAAATGACTGCCCCAACCCTGTGCTACTGTGTCAGAGGAGTGACTGAACATCCAAGTGCTTCGTGCCCGACAGTGGTTCCAATCCCCACGTGGGCACCTCCCACCTATTATGACCCTGGACTCCTCGAACTGCCAACGAGAAACACCATGCGGGAGGTTCTTTCCCATCATCCTCTTGGTTCAGCAGTGGAACCTGTTGTGATCTCATACCACATCCGCCAATGACTCAATTCCATTCATTTGTGCAACGCGTGTTTAGCACTTACGACACCTGTGGTAGGTGCTGGAGCTACAGACAGGATTATCGAATGATCCCTAAAGTCCATCTGACTTCTGTGAGCAACTCTCACTTGGCTCCAAACCCTGGCAGGAGAGAGGAGTATCATTCATTGAGTCCTAAAACCTCAACAGTTTAAATTTTTTTATTTTTATTTATTTTATTTTTTAATTTTATTTATTTATTTATGTATTTATGTATGTATGTATGTATGTATGTATGTATGTATGTATTTATTTATTTATTTTTGAGACAGAGAGAGACAGAGCATGAACGGGGCAGGGGCAGAGAGAGAGGGAGACACAGAATCCGAAGCAGGCTCCAGGCCCTGAGCCGTGGGCACGGAGCCCGACGCGGGGCTCGAACTCACGGACCGCGAGATCGTTGACCTGAGCCGAAGTCGGACGCTTCACCGACTGAGCCACCCAGGCGCCCCTAAATGTTTATTTATTTTTGAGGGACAGAGTGTGAGCAGGGGAGGGGAAGAGAGAGAGAGGGAGACGCAGAATCTGAAGCAGGCTCCAGGCTCTGAGCTGTCAGCACAGAGCCCGACGCGGGGCTCGGACTCACGAACCGCGAGATCATGACCTGAGCTCGAGTCAGTGCTAAACCAATGGAGCTACCCAGGCGCCCCGGATCTCAACAATTTAAAGCCCATTTTGGTGACAAGAATTCGTTGAACTCCAAATATATATTTTTAATTTATTTATTTAAACTCAAAGTAGATGACATACAGTGTAGTATTTGTTTCGGGAGAAGAACCCAGTGACTCCTTGCTTCCATCCAACACCCAGTGCTCCTCCCAACAGGTGCCCTCCTCAACGCCCATCCCCCATCTAGCCCATCCCCCACCCACCTCCTCTCCAGCAGCCCTCCATTTGTTCTCTGTCTTTAAAGGTCTCTTATGGGGGCGCCTGGGTGGCTCAGTCGGTTGAGCGGCTGACTTCAGCTCAGGTCATGATCTCACGGTCTGTGAGTTCAAGCCCCACGTCGGGCTCTGTGCTGACGGCTCGGAGCCTGGAGCCTGCTTCGGATTCTGTGTCTCCCTCTCTCTCTGACCCTCCCCCGTTCATGCTCTGTCTCTGTCTCAAAAATAAATAAACGTTAAAAAAAAAAATTTAAAGGTCTCTTATGGTTTGCCTCCCCCTCTGTCTGTATCTTATTTTTCCTTCCGTTACTCGGGGATCAAAAAGAATGAAATCATGCCATTTGCAACAACGTGTATTATGCTGAGCGAAATAAGTCGGTCAGAGAAAGACAAATACCACGATTCAACTCCCATGTGGAATTTGAGAAACAAAAGAGATGAACGCAGGGGAAGGGAATGAACTCCAGATATCATCCCCAATTGTCATCCTGTGTCGAGGGGCGCGTTGTGATGAGCATCTCCAAATTACAACATGCACCCCATGGTAAGGTGTCTTAAGAGTCAAGTGATCCGTATTTACTGAGAACCTACTGTGCGCCCCCAGACTATATTATATCCTCAGGGCTGCAAAGATATCAGACATGGTCTCTATCATGAAAGGACCTGCAATTTAATTGAGGAAACGTAAATGAAAGAGGAAACAGTTGGAGAGCAACGTGTGTTACGACTTAATCAGACACCAAACGGTAAGACCAGGCAAAAGAGGTCAAATGAAATCAGAGTCACACAGGAGACAGGAATCCCTGTGTAAGTGACAGAAGTTGGCCCTGCATCTATCCAGTGAGAAAGGCAGTGGCGGACACCTCTTCCTGGGAGAGCAGTGCTCCCGGAAGCCGTACTTCCAGGGAAACCACGTGTGGGTGGGGGGTTCCATCGGATCATGGCCCAGGAAACCACACCGACTAGAACAGAGCTCGCTGCTGGCCTGGAAGGGGGGTCGGGTCAGCAGATGAGCAAATACACAGGCAGAACGCGAAGGGTCTGGATTCTGGGCAGAAAACTGTGTGCCACGGTAGGCTCTTGGGCAGAGAAGTAGCAGCAGGAAAGTGACAGCCTTCTAAGAGAAGAACTGTAAGACAAAGTGCGAGATGCAGTGAGCAGCATGTGAGCGGGCGGAGGCAAGCCAGGGTTACAACCACTTAACGTCCATCCCGTTTACTCCACGACTCCAGGACAGAAGAAACCGGGCCCTGCTCTGTACGTATGACAGGAAGCACTTGAACCGGAAGCACCCGACACTTACCCAGCAGGTGGAGTGTAGATGCTGCCGTAGCTTTTCCTAGAGCATTGGTGGCTGTGCAGACGTAGGTTCCTTCATTTTCAAGGGAAACGTTCTGCAACAACAGGGATCCATTGAAAAGCAAGGAAATATTGTCACTCAGAGGTCCTCCTCTCTTCAACCAAGTTATATTAGGCTGAGGGACACCTTTGGAATAAAAACAAATATGACAAAAAGCAAATTCCTTTAAGAACAGGGCCACAGAACCACAGGACAGATACTGTTTAGCATTCTGACCGCACGGCAGCGAACGGGCTGAATTACATAAAGTACGAGAGATGGCTATTTATTTCTAGGTCTGGAGAGATGGCTGTTTATTTCTAGGTCTAGAGCTCCTCCGCGGCAGGGAGGGGGTCCTGTTAAAGCAAAGGGCTTTGGGCTACTGTGTACCTGACTGGTTTATGGATGCGACTCAATGGGAGCCGAAGAGGGCGGGATTGCTCTGTATCAGGAAAGGAAAGAAATGTGACGGTGAGTGGGGTGGTGGGAGAAGAGGGGTTGGTGGAGCTGGAGGTAGAGACAGAGAGAGACATTCCCAGGGGTGGGTTAACACAGAGGAGTCTCCGGAAAACAAAAATACTAATGTGAATCTTTAAGTTGTTTGCTGCACGCAGCCAACAAAATGCTCCTCCTTTAGAAAAAAAGTATGAAATCTTTAGGGAGGGGCGCCTGGGCGGCTCAGTCGGCTAAGCGCCCAACTTCAGCTCATGATCTCACGGTTCGTGGGATTGAGCCCCGTGTCAGGCTCTGTGCTGACGGCTTGGAGCCTGGAGCCTGCTTCGGATTCTGTGTCTCCCTCTCTCTCTGCCCCTCCCCTGCTCATATATGTGTGTGTGTGTGTGTGTGTGCGCTCTCTCTCTCTCTGTCAAAAATAAATAAACATTTTAAAAAAATTGAAAAAAAAAAAGAAAAGGTAATCTGTACAACTGTTTCTTGAAATCTCTAAGGCACATTTATGGCCTAACATACAATCATTTTTTTTTTTTTTTTTTTTGGCAAATGTTCTATGCATACTTGAAAAGAAAGTATGCTGTTTCTTTTTAGGGTGTAAAGTTCAAATATTTACAATAATGAAATTTTATCATCTTCTTTTAGTATGTGTCCTTATTAACCTGCTTCTCCTTGAGAGCTCACGTCCAGAAAAAGCGCTCCCGTCTACTATATTTACCACATTTTTTATGTTTTCCCCATTTTTGTTGTTATGTATTATATCTTATCCAGCACAGGACAGTTCATGTTGACTCCACACTGTGGATTTTACTTTTTTTTAAAATGGATGTCTTTTTATCCTTTTTTAGGGTCTTAAATCCTATCTTGTCTGATTTTACTATTATGACTCTTGGTTATTTTGTTTTCTTCTACCTAATATACTTTTGTCCAATTTTTACAACTTTCTGTATGATTCTATTCCAGCAATGTCTCGTGTAAATGTATATCATTAGGTTTTATTTGGAAACCCAATCTAAGAGCCTTTGCAGCATTAACCCTATTAGCAATTTATTGTGATTACACATATGTTTAGGTTTACATTGTCATTGTTCTAGACCTTCTGATTTTATGGGCCTTTGACTTTTGCTTATCCTTTCTTTGTTCCCTTTTGTCTTGTAAAGTGGAAACTAAATGCTGTGTTTAAAGTTCCAATAATGTTACAATTTACTTAAAAAAAAAAAAAAACTAGTTGGCATTAATTTGACCAGATCTTTCAACATTACAATCACATTGATCCTTGAATCTCATAATCCCCCTTTCTGGGAATTAATGCTATCAACATACCTGCATAAAAAATGCTGTATTTATGCAGTTATATAAAAGCAAAAGATTGGAAACAAGTCACATACCCAACAGGGACCCATTAACTAACTTGTAGTACATCAGTGTAATGAAATATTGACATATGCAAAATTACCGAAAGAACAAAAAACAGTCAACCAATAATATACCCAGCAAAAAATGTCCTTTGGAAATGAAAGAAAAATAAAGACTTTTCCAGACAAATGAAAGTCGAGTGAGTTCATCATCATCAGACCTGCCTCATAAAAAATGCTGGAGAGTTCTGCAAGTTGAAATGAAAGGACACAAAACAAAAACACAAAAGCATATGAAAGTATAAACTCACCAGAAAAGCTAAACATATACACAAATATAGAACACTCTAATACTGTCATGGGTCTGTATAAATCACTCTTAACTCCAATATAAAAGTTAAAAGACAAAAAGAATGGTGTAAGAAAGTGGTCTAGTTTCATTCTTCTGCATGTTGCTGTCCAGTTCTCCCAGCACCATTTGTTAAAGAGATGTCTTTTTTCCATTGGACATTCTTTCCTGCTTTGTCAAAGATTAGCTGGCCATACTTTTGTGGGTCCAATTCTGGAGTCTCTGTTCTATTCCATTGGCCTCTGTGTCTGTTTTTGTGCCAATACCATGCTGTCTTGATGATGACAGCTTTGTAGTAGAGGCTAAAGTCTGGGATTGTGATGCCTCCCGCTTTGGTCTTCTTCAATATTACTTTGGCTATTCGGGGCCTTTTGTGGTTCCATATGAATTTTAGGATTGCTTGTTCTAGCTTTGAGAAGAATGCTGGTGCAATTTTGATTGGGATTGCATTGAATGTGTAGATAGCTTTGGGTAGTATTGACATTTTGACAATATTTATTCTTCCAACCCATGAGCACAGAATGTTTTTCCATTTCTTTGTATCTTCTTCAATTTCCTTCATAAGCTTTCTATAGTTTTCAGCATACAGATCTTTTACATCTTTGGTTAGGTTTATTCCTAGGTATTTTATGCTTCTTGGTGCAATTGTGAATGGGATCAGTTTCTTTATTTGTCTTTCTGTTGCTTCATCATTAGTGTATAATACAACTGATTTCTGTACATTGATTTTGTATCCTGTGACTTTGCTGAATTCATGTACTAGTTCTAGCAGACGTTTGGTGGAGTCTATCGGGTTTTCCATGTATAATATCATGTCATCTGCAAAAAGTGAAAGCTTGACTTCATCTTTGCCAATTTTGATGCCTTTGATTTCCTTTTGTTGTCTGATTGCTGATGCTAGCACTTCAAACACTATGTTAAACAACAGCGGTGAGAGTGGACATGCCTGTCGCGTTCCTGATCTCAGGGGGAAAGCTCTCAGTTTTTCCCCATTGAGGATGATATTAGCTGTGGGCTTTTAATAAATGGCTTTTATGATGTTTAAGTATGTTCCTTCTATCCCGACTTTCTCGAGGGTTTTTATTAAGAAAGGATGCTGAGGGGCGCCTGGGTGGCGCAGTCGGTTAAGCGTCCGACTTCAGCCAGGTCACGATCTCGCGGTCCGTGAGTTCGAGCCCCGCGTCGGGCTCTGGGCTGATGGCTCGGAGCCTGGAGCCTGTTTCCGATTCTGTGTCTCCCTCTCTCTCTGCCCCTCCCCCGTTCATGCTCTGTCTCTCTCTGTCCCAAAAATAAATAAAAAACGTTGGGAAAAAATTAAAAAAAAAAAAAAAAAAAAAAAGAAAGGATGCTGAATTTTGTCAAATGCTTTTTCTGTATTAATAGACAGGATCATATGGTTCTTATCTTTTCTTTTATTAATGTGATGTCTCACACTGATTGATTTGTGAATATTGAACCAGCCCTGCAGCCCAGGAATGAATCCCACTTGATCATGGTGAATAATTATTTTTATATGCTGTTGAATGTATTAGGTGAACATAAGAATATAATAAAGATGTACTTATTTTGTGATACTCTGGGATATTTTAAATAAATAGATTATTAAAAGCAAAAGAAATAAAAGACAAAAAGAAGTAAGACTTCGAATATGAAAATTTGTTAAGAATACTCAATGTAGGGGTGCCTGGGTGGCTCAGTTGGTTAAGCGGCCGACTTCGGCTCAGGTCATGATCTCGTGGTCCGTGGGTTCGAGCCCCGCGTCGGGCTCTGTGCTGACAGCTCGGAGCCTGGAGCCTGTTTCAGATTCTGTGTCCCCCTCTCTCTGACCCTCCCCCGTTCATGCTCTGTCTCTGTCTGTCTCGAAAATAAATAAACGTTAAAAAAAATTTTTTTAAAAAGAATACTCAATGTAAAAACATGTAAAGTGTGACATCAGTAACATAAAGTAGGAAGACAGAGAGGTAAAAGTGTAGAGTTTTTTGTATTAGATTGAAGTTATATTGTTATCACCTTAAAATAATCAATTATAACTATTAGATGTTTTATGTAACCCCTCACAGTAATCACACACCAAATATACCTTTAGTAGATACACAAAAGAAAAAGAAAAGAAAAATGAAAAGCAAAGCATGCCAGTATTAATAAATCAGCAAATCATAAAGGAAGTTGGACATAGAGGAAAAGAGAGACAAAAGAACCACAAATAAGACAGAAAAACAATTAACAAAATGGCAATTCTAAGTCCTTACCTATCAATAATTACTTTAAATGTAAATGGATTAAACTCTTCAACCAAAAGGCACGGTGGCTGAATTGATTTAAAGAGAAGCTCTAACCATATGCTGCCTGAAAGAGACTCTCTTTAGAATTACAGATACACATTGACTGAAAGTGAAGGAATGGAAAAAGATATTCCATGTAAATGGTAACCGAATGAGAGCAGGGTGTCTGTACTTATATTAGACAACATTAAGTCAAAAACTGCTATAAGATACAAAGGTCAGTATATAGTAATAACAGGGTCAATTCATCAGGAAGCTATAATAACTATAAATATTTATGCATCCAATATCAGAGCACCTAAATATACAAGGCAAACATTGACAGATCTGTAAACAGAAATAGATAGCAGTACAGTAATAGTAGAGGACTTCAATATCCCACTTTCAACAATGGATAGGATTTCCAGACAGAAAATTCACAAGGAAACAGTAGACTTGAACTACACTATTAAGCAAATGGACCTGTCAGAAAGACACAGAGTATTCTACCCAACAATAGCAGAATATACATTCTTCTCAAGTGTACATGAAACATTCTTCAAGACAGATCACATGTTAGGCCAGAATACAAGTCTTAACAAATTTAAGAAGATTGAAACCACACCAAGTATCTTTTCTAACCACGCTGGAAAAAAACTAGGAATTGGTACCAGAAGGAGAATTGGAAAATTCAAACATGTGGAAATTAACCCAGATGCTCTTGAGCAACCATTGTCAAAGAAGAAATCAAAAGGGAAATTAGAAAATACCTAATATGAAAGAAAATAAACATAGGACTAACAAAATCTGTGGGATGCAAGAAAAGCAGTAGTAGGAAGGAAGTTTATAGCAATAAATGCCTGCATTACAAAAGAAGAAAGATCTGGGGCACCTGGGTGGCTCAGTCCATTAAGCATCCGACTTAAGCTCAGGTCGTGATCTCGCTGTTTTTGAGTCCAAGCCCCATGTTGGACTCTATGCTGACAGCTCAGAGCCTGGAGCCTGCTTTGGATTCTGTCTCCCTCTCTTTCTACCCCTCCCCTGTTTGCACGTGCTCTCTCTCAATAATAAATAAACATTAAAAAATTTTTAAAAAGAAGAAATATCTCAAACAACCTAATTTTATCCTTCAAGGACCTAGAAAAAGAACAACAAACTAAGCCCAACATTAGCAGAAGGAAGATAAAAAACACAGGCATTGGAGCACAAGTAGGCAAAATAAGGAATAGAAAACCAATAGAAAATATTAACAAAAATAAGAGTTGTTTTTGAAAAAAGAAAGCTGACAAACCCTTATCCATCCCTACTAAAAATAATAAAAGGGTTCAAATAAGTAAGATAAAAAATGAAAAAGGAGACATGGAAACTGATGACATAGAAACCAAAAGGATCACAGATTATTCATAATTTGAATAATTATACACCAAACCTAGAGGAAATGATACATTCATAGAAACATACAAACTACCAAGACTGAATCATGAAGAAACAGACAACTTCAACAGGTGTGAATAATGTATAAGGAAACTGAATCAGTAATCTGAGGCCTCCCAACAAACAAAAGTCCAAGACGAGATGGCTTCACTGATGAATTATACCAAACCGTTAAAGAAGATTTAATACAATCCTTCCAAATTCTTCTGAAACATTTAAGAGGAAGAAACACTTCTTTTTTAATGTTTATTTTTTATTTTTTAGTGGGGTAGAAAGAGAGGGGGACAAAGGATCTGAAGTAGGCTCTGCGCTGACAGCAGAGAACCCAATGCAGGGCTCAAACTCACAAACTGTGAGATCACGACCTGAGCCGAAGGTGGACACTCAACCAATTGAGTCACCCAGGTGCCCCTAGGAAGAAACACTTCTAAACTCATTTTATGAGGCCAACATTGCCCTGATACCAAAGGCAGACAAAAACACTACAAGAAAAGAAAACTACAGGCCAACATTCCTGATGAACACAGATGTAAAAATCTTCAAAAAAATACCAGCAAACTGAATTCAATAACACATTAAAAGGATCTTATAACATCACCAAGCGGGATTTATCCCTGGGATACATGCAACTTAATTAATGTGATACAGATCGTATGAACAGAATGAAGGATAAAAAACGCATAATCATCTCAATAAATGCAGAAAAAGTATTCAGCAAAATCTAACACTCTTTTCATGGTAAAAAACCTCAACAAATTAGATATTGCAGGAACTTACTTCAACATAATAAAATCCATATATGATAAGGTCATAGCTTATCCCCTTATCATATTCAATGATGAAAAAGTGAAAGCTTTTCCTCTAAGATCAGAAAGAAAAACAAATATGCCCACTCTTGAAACCTATATTCAAAATGGTTCTGGGAGTCCTACTCAGAGTACTTAGGCAAGAAGAAGAAATTAAAGGCATTGGGTCGGAAGAAAGTAAAATTATTTCTGCTTTCAGATGACATAACCTTTTATGTAAAAAACCCTAAAGACTACACACACACACACACACACACACACACACACACACCCCCCAAATAAACAAAATCAGTAAGGTGGAAGGGTACAAAATTAACATACAAAAATTAGTTGCATTTCTGTACACTAACAATGAAATATCTAAAAAGGAAATGAAGAAAATAATCTCATTTATAATAGCATCAGAAAGAATACAAACTTAGAAATAAACTTAACATAGAAGGCGGAAGATGTACACAGAGATAAGTAAAAGCATCCATGCAAATAAGTAAAGAAGATACAAATAAATGGAAAGGCATCCCATTTTCATGGACAGGAAGACTTAATATTTAAAACTTCCATACTACACAAAGCAATCTACAGGTTCGATGCTATACCCATCAAAATTCCAATGGCATTTTTTTTTACAGAAATAGAGAAAACAATCCTAAAATTCATATGGAACCAATGAAGGCACCAAAGAGCCAAAGCAATATTAAGAGAAAAAGAACAAAGCTAAAGGTATCACACTTCCTGATTTCAAAATATATTACAAAGCTATAGCAATCAAAACAGAACGGTACTGGCATTAAAAACAGGGACATAGCGGGGTGCCTGGGTGGCTCAGTCGGTTAAGCATCCGACTTCAGCTCAGGTCACGATCTCACGGTCCGTGAGTTCGAGCCCCGCGTCGGGCTCTGGGCTGATGGCTCAGAGCCTGGAGCATGCTTCTGATTCTGTGTCTCCCTCTCTCTCTGCCCCTCCCCCATTCATGCTCTGTCTCTCTCTGTCTCAAAAATAAACGTTAAAAAAAAAATTAAAAAAAAAAACCAGGGACATAGGGGTGCCTGAGGTGGCTCAGACAGTTGAGCATCTGACTTTGGCTCAGGTCATGATCTCACAGTACGTGGATTTGAGCCCCACATTGGGCTTTGCATGGCAGCAAAGAGCCTGCTTCAGATTCTGTCTCTCTCTTTTTCTGTCCCTCCCTCACTTACCCTCTCTCTCTCTCAAAAATAAATAAACATTAACATTTTTTAAAAAACTAACAGGCACATAGACCAATGTAACAGAATAAAGAGCCCAGAATTAGACCCATGCAAATATGGCCAACTGATCACAAAAAAGGAGTATACAAGTTAAGTTTTGGAGGTGACGGATATGTGGATTACCTTGACTGGGATGATGGTTAATGGGTATATGCATGTATCCAACCTCATCAAATTGTGTATATTAGGCATACACAATTGTTTGTATCTCAATCATATTTCAATAACACTTTTTAAAAAAAGAAATGTTCTCAACTGAAAACTGCAAGGTGTAGAATGCTGTGTTGAATAGGCTTTTACATAAAAAAGAGGAAAAAAATAAGTCTTCGTGCTTGCATAGAGAATCTTTGCAAAGAGACAGAAGAATCTAACAAAGTTGATACCCTGGCACAGGTGCAAAGGGGGCAGGAACAGAGGTGAGAGCAAGACTTTTCATCCTATGATGTCTGCTGAATGCCTCACCTACCTTCAAATTTTAAAAAGTTGAAAAAATTCAAACCATATCTCCCAGATTTCCAATTTTCCTTCTAGGATGAGAAAACGTGAAGTCTTCCTTCCTCTTCGTCCTTTCTTTCTTCTGATAGAATATAGGATTGAAATTCTGATCATTTTACATTTTTATTTTTCATCATATATCTTCTTTAAATTTTTTTTGAGATTTGCCATCTATTTTTTAAAAATTTTTAACGTTTATTTATATTTGAGAGAGAGGGAGACAGAACATCAATATGGGGGAGGGGCAGAGAGGGACGGAGACAGAATCCGAAGCAAGCTCCAGGCTCTGAGCTGTCAGCACAGAGCCTGATGTGGGGCTCAAACTCACGAACTACGAGATCATGACCAGAGCTGAAGTCGGACGCTTAACTGACTGAGCCACCCAGGCGCCCCATAGATTTGCAATCTATTTTTAAGTCACTAAAATAAATTCTTAAATTCTATATTTAAGTTGTTTCAATGTTTATTATGACTCCCTTAATATTGCAATGTCTTCATGATCATAATTAAGCTTCATGTCTTGCTTGACAGGGCAGGCTTTTGGGAGTATTTTTCCCACAAAGGTAGGAAGGTCAGTGGGTAGGACAGGTTATGAATCCTGGAGTGTGTAGGAACGTCTTCTCTTCTCCTCACTAAGAAACAGCTCAGCTGGCCACAGAACTGGAGTGCCGTAATGCGATTTCCTCCACACCGCTCATGCCGACCCTTGTCACGTGGGGCTTTCATAGTTTGAAGAAGTCCGAGGCAGGCCTATTTTTTTATTCCCTTTTAGGTAATCTGTTGTCATTATTTCTTTTTTTCTTTTTGGATTCCTGCAGGATTCTGTGATCTAAAATTTTCAAAAACTTTGCCAGGATACGATCAAGAGATAGTATTACTTGCTCGTCAGTTCTGCCTGGAACACTCTGAGCATTTAATCTACAAACTATAGTCACTGCTTCCATTCAGTAAAACTTTTTTTTCTCCCCTCCCTTCCTTCCTTCTCCTCCTTTTCTCTCTCTATCCCTCTCTCTCTCTCTCTCTCATCTATCCATCATCTATTTATCATCTACCTATCATCTGTCTATCATCTCTGAATCTATCAATTATCTATCTATCTATCTATCACCTATGAATCTATCAATTATCTATATATCTATCCATCACCTATCAATCTGTCAATTATCTCTTTATCTATCATCTATGTATCTATCAATCATATATCTATCTCTCTCCATCCAACCATCTATCCATCCACCCACCTACCTATCTACCTATCCATCTATCTATCCGTCCAGCTGTCTGTCTATCTTTAAGTCTTAAATTCTGTGTCTACTCCTTTTTCTTCTCTTGCTCAGGAACACCACTCATGTGATTATTAGTCTTTCTTTTCCATGCCCATTGCCCGAGGTATCATTGTTTTCAGCTCTCTGTTCTTTTTCTCTGCATTTTGCAAGAAATTCTGAGCTTGCCTCAGAATTTTCCCCATTTTATTTGGAGCATTTTATTTTCTGCTTCTAATGTTGGCTTTATTTGTGATTGGCTTTTAACATTCTTTCCAGCATGATTTTTATTTCTGCCTCTCTTTTAGTGGCTTTACCCCCAGCTTTACTGAGATATGATTGACACAGAACATTGTGTATGTTTAAGGTGTGCAACACATTGGTTTGATGCACCTGTAGATTACGAAATGACTACCACCATCCCGTTCATTACCCAACACCTGCATCGTGTCACAGAGTTACCATTTCTTTTTTGAGGTAAGCACATCTAAGATCTACTCTCTCAGCAACTTTCAGTTAAATAAACTAACAAATTAACAGTTTTATTTTTTAAAATTTCTCTTTGATTTCATCTTGTTTTTCTAGAATTTGGGGGGGGCAAGGGGAGACACAACACTTATACTAACATTTACTTCTTTTTAAAATTTTTTAATGTTTATTTATCTTTGAGACAGAGAGAGACAGAGTGTGAGCAGGGGACAGGCAGAGAGAGCCAGAGACATAGAATCCCAAGTAGGCTCTAGGCTCCAAGCTGTCATCACAGAGCCCGACGCGGGGATCGAACTCACAAACCATGAGATCTTGACCTGAGCCGAAGTCGGACACTTAACTGACTGAGCCACCCAGGCGTCCCTAACATTTACTTTTTTGATACAACTGACGCTCTTTGTGTGCTTCCTGATGCTTGTCCAACATCGTATTTGCGCCCAGCATCAGCTCAAAGGCTGACCCAGAGCTCTACTGGGCAGAAATTCCTCGTGTCCTCGTCTAGGCCCAAATGGACATTCAGCCTCAGTGCTGTCGACGACTGATGTCTTTTACACACTTTATTCCTATTTCAAATGGTAACATTAGGCAGGGCAACTTTTCTGCCTCAAGACCACATGAGTAAATTTGTGTTTTCCTGAAGGTCTTAGACCATACTGCTCCAAACTGGACAAGAGTAATGGCAAGAGACTATGCTAAACTATCCCCTCGGCTCTGAGATACGTGTGGGATCAATTCATTCATTCATCAACTCACCCTTCCTTTTATATATTTATTCAACTCATTTTTCTTTTTTTATTAAAAATTTTTTTAACCTTTATTTTTGAGAGAGAGACAGATCGTGAGCAGGGGAGAGGCAGAGAGAGAGGGAGACACAGAACCCGAAGCAGGCTCCAGGCTCTGAGCTGTCAGCACTGAGCCCAACAAGGGGCTCGAATCCACGAGCCATGAGATCATGACCTGAGCCGAAGTCGGACGCTCAACCGACTGAGCCACCCAGGTGCCCCTCAACTCATTTTTCTTATGTGCTTTCTATGGCCAGCACTCTAGAGAATCACTACCACATTAATCTCAGGCCTCTCCAGTAAGCTGTGGGGACAGTGTCTGGCAAAGAGCAGACATATAAATATTTGCTGAATGCATACATGAACAGGGAGTAGATCTTCTGGAAGAAAATCATTGTATCTCAAAGATACAACTGCGTGACTTTGGTTATTCATGGCAATGTTCTCTTCCAAACAGAGAAGATAGTAAAATGCAGACTCTGTGGTAAGTCCTCACACCTTTAGACACAATTATTTTGGAATCCCTGGTAATTTAGGGAAGGTCTTTACTTGCCAGGAAGCAAATAATCTTCTTAAATATTTTGATTAAAAAAGGGCAAACCATATCAAAAACCTCTTCAAACATTTCACCAGCTTCCATACACGTGAACTTAATTATTTTACTAATTAAAGGAGAGTCCTTTAAGATCCCCTATTGAGTAATTCTTAAGTGACCACATATTTTTGAAAGAGACGTGAGTTTGAAAACATAACAATTCAAGAATCTCCATTAATTGTGACATGTCTCCTACAATTAGTCTAAATAAATGGAGTTTTTCTCAAGTTATAAAACCTCTCATGGGGAGAGACCCTGAAGAGTTTCAGATGCATTGGCTTATTTGTCACACCTCCATGGTAAGAAACGTGTAAACAACAGTGTTGTAAAGTTCTACGTGAAAGAGGTTTACTGAAGGCCTTCAGCCAGGCTAGACGAGCCATGTAGAGGTCTAACTTCAGGCAGAAGGAACAGCACGTGCCTCAGCCCTGAAGCAGCGTTCCTCACATGGAGTCCCTTAACCCCACCTGGGTGCATAGATGGAAGTCAAGGTTCCATGGCCTTTTCACTAACTCTAGCTGACATTTAGAATTTCCAGCAACTATGAACATAGCCAACAAAACAAGATGGCAGGATCTCCAACTACGCAGCTAACGGAAACCACAGGTAAACACTTTCGTGTCACGTTACGGTTGTTACAGAGCTCTCAAAATATCTCGTATGCCACCACTACTTTGAAATCATGGCAATTGTTGGATCCAATGCTAGATTTGGAATTGAGCGCATCAGGAAAAAGCACTTATATCATCATATGCCACTTCTGATTTACTATTTATTTGAGATTTTGGTTAGAACTGGCTTTCTTTAGAATACCAAGTATTTTATTTTCTGCTTTTGAGAATGCTATTCGAAGAAGCAGCCCCATAGGCTTTATCAGCCTGGAGTTCAGGGTACACTCCTACTTTGGAGGAGCAGGAAAGAACACTGTGGCTGCAGAGGTGTGACCGAGGAAGGTACATGGAGGAGACAAGGGCAGAGAAGTGGCAGGTGGGGAGGGGGCTCAGATCACAGCACTGCAGGTCATAGTGAAGATTTGGCTTTTATCCTAAAGGCTTTGAGTCTGCCTCACTGGCGTGCTCTGTCTCTCTCTAAGTAGATAAATAAACCTAAAAAAAACTGAAGATAGAACTACCCTATGATCCAATAATTCCAGTAGAGGGTATTTACCCAAACAATAGGAAAACACTAATTCCAAAGGGATACAGGCATCCCGATGTTTACAGAAGCATTATCTACAACAGCCAAATTACAGAAGCAGTCCAAGTGTCCATCAATAGATGAATGGATAAAGAAGGTGTCACACACACACACGCGCACACACACACACACACACACACACACACACACACACTGGAATATTACTTGGTGATCAAGAAGAATGAAATCTTGCCATTTGCAATGATGTGGACAGATAGAGAGTATATTATGCTAAGTGAAATGCCAGTCAGAGAAAGACAAATACCATATGATTTCACTCATATGTGGAATTTAAGACACAAATGAACAGAGGGAAAAAAGAGGGGCGTCTGTTGGGCTCAGTCGGTTAAGCCTCTGACTTCAGTTCAGGTCATGATCTCACGGTTCGTGAGTTTGAGCCCCACACTGGGTGAGCTCGAACCCTGCTTCAGGCTCTGTGCTGACAGGGCAGAGCCTGCTTGTGATTCTCTCTCTCCCTCTCTCTGCCCCTCCCCGGCTTGCACTCCATCTCTCTCCAAATAAATAAATAAATAAACTTAAAAATAAATAAATAAATTCAATAGAACCAACTACAGGCTGGAGACATTGTTTTCTTCTGTATATAATTCCAGCTGTCTTTTTTTTTTTAATGTTTATTTACTTTTGAGAGAGAGAGAGAGAGAGAGAGAGAGAGAGAGCTTAAGCGGAGGAAGGGCAGAGAGAGAAGGAGACAGAGTTAGAAGCAGACTCAGGCTCCAAGCTGTCATCACAGAGCCCGACGTGGAGCTCCAACTCACAAACCGTGAGATCATGACCTGATCCCAAGTCGGACGCTTAACCTACTGAACCACCCCGGCGCCCCTCCAACTGTCTTCTAAAGAGGGTGGATACTCTTTCTTCAGGACATCTTGCAAGATTTCGATGCATGCATCTGTAGGCAAGGGCCACATAACAGGGAGAGAAGAACTTAGAGTCCCTACAGCAATCCTAGGGGTTGGGGAAAGCAGAGGGGGGGATGAGAGAGAACAGGGAGCAGAGGGGCAAGGGGATAGGATGCCTTTGCCATGATCTCTCAAGCCTCAGCCTTGCTTTAAAAGGTTGTCAAGTGCTTGGTAACAATGGAGGTCTTGCTATGAGTAGAAAGCAGTCAAGGAACTGAGTTTTGTATCCTGGTTGATGGGAGGGCGAGAGAGAGAGAGAGAGAGAGAGAGAGAGAGAGAGAGAGCGAGAGAGAGCAAGTGCACATAGCAGGTGAGTACAAGAAGAAGCCAGAGGCAGAGGGTCCAGCCCAGTGTAAGCCCCCATTACTGCCAGAAGTCAGTTCCAGAAGACTCCCGAATTTCCAGCCTCTGGAACTGACAGGAGTCAGAGACAACTCCACAAGCAACCTCAGAACAGCAAGGGTATGATACTGGGTTTGCACACACAGGGATATTCTCCCTGAGCCAGCAGTTTCAGATTGCAAAGCAGAACCCGGCCGGTTTTGAGATGCAAAAGGAGACACGTAGGTCTCCAGGGTGGATAAAAAAGAAACCGACCCCCTGCAACTCAGCACCTAGAAGCGTCGTTACCCGTGTGAACACGTTCAAAGAACGGAAGAGGTAGGAGGAAACTCAGACGAGATGCTTCTGACCACTGCTCTTGACGGTCTTTCAAAATAACAAATGTGTGCTCTGTTGAAACAGCGACAGAATGTCAGAAATAGTTTAAACTTATTTATCTAACCTCAAAGACAGGCTATTCCCCTAAGCCACGCAGCCCTGAGATACTTCATGTTCTGTTTCCACAATGCTGGAATCGTTTTTGGAAGGCAAATGTGGGAAAAAAAAAAAAGGTTCAGCTCTGGAGGGTTTGTAAAACACGTGTTTGCATCAAGTCTGAACCTCTGGGTGTCTTTAAAAATAGTCACTGTTTAAAAACAAATATCCCTCGTCCTTGAAAGGCCCACGGAACATTCCACACTACAAAATCCTTGGCCTGTTCGGACGGCTCTAAAATGCTAGATGTTTATATCAATGTATCACAGATATTATACCTGTAGGGTTTTGTTCATTTCTTGATTTCCCCAAGCTACTCAACACTTAGACGATGTGCTGGATTTTTTTCACACGTGATGACGGGAAATTTCAACTACCGTTAGTGACCTCTGGGGGGCTATGAAGAAGTTGTATTGTCAATTCATAGGATAAGAGGCAAATTGAACACAGCATAGACAACCCACAAGGGGAAACATTACTAATAGAGGAAACAGGAAAGAGCTCACCGTCCCCGTGTCAGAGACAAACACCTCAACACGACCAGCACAAATAGTATGTATACTCTTCTTGAATGTGGGGCCAGTGTTCACAATGTAGTAAATATGGTAAGAAATGCTCCCATGTTGAGTTAACTGCACACTCTTCTGTTCTTTTTGGCGATATGTAATCTATGCTTTTTGGATATAAAGGACGATCCATCACTGATGCCATACCCAGAACTTCTGACAAATGTGAGGCTATGGCTTTTACCCATCACAGAACTCTCCTGAGTAGCTGCCGAAGCACTTTCTCTTCTCCAGCAAAATGATGTCAACAGATTGACAACACCAGGTCCCCAAGCAACTTCTGAGGAATTAGAAACAACGTGGGTCACGGCATCTGTCCCCATTTCCATATTCAAGCGTCTTTCCCCAGAGGCTTTTAAAATATGTTCCTTCAGGGGCGCCTGGGTGGCTCAGTCGGTTGAGCGTCCGACTTCAGCTCAGGTCACGATCTCACGGTTCGTGAGTTCGAGCCCCACGTCAGGCTCTGGGCTGATGGCTCAGAGCCTGGAGCCTGCTTCCGATTCTGTGTCTCCCTCTCTCTCTGCCCCTCCCCCATTCATGCTCTGTCTCTCTCTGTCTCAAAAATAAATAAACATAAAAAAAAATTAAAAAAAAATAAAATATGTTCCTTCTAACATGGAGGGAAGGTATCAACATCCCGGGCCTCTTAAGAGCCCTGCTTTGCTTGGGACTGGACAGATCTCTTTAAGTTTACCAGTCATATCCCATGAGTGCTACAGTCCACCACTGGATGCTGTCCTCCAGGGTCTCGTTTATGGGCCAGCAAAGGCCCATGAGAGTTATTCCACATAGTATCTCAAGATCGAAACCCTCCAGTGGCTCCTTGAAGAAAAAGACTCAGCATTGGTGCAAATCAAGTACAGGATGCACACCGAAGATACACGAGTGGTGTAAGTTACCCACTTCGATACAGACAATTCCAGAACTACAGCTCAGATGGGGACGAACCTCAGACATTCCGGAGGCCCTTCCTGATGAACGGCAAGTTTCAACGTCTATCAATGTAACATCCGGATGTGGATGAATAAACAGCTAGGACAAGGTCCCTAAAGGGTACATGGAAAGTACTGCTCATTTGGAAGCCACGCGCCATGACCATGAAGTTGGTCCTGCTGCTATCACCACCAAATTCAAACCATAAGGGGAGCTCCTCGGGGGACATCTCAAGGCTGGGCTGATTCCTCAAGGCTCCCTGTCCACCTCCCTCAAGGCTCCGGCTCTTCTCTTGTTTTTCTGGGCTGCCTCCACTTTCTCTATAAAGTGGCTCCTTTCTCCCTAGGACTGGTGGGGAGTAAGATTCATTTTTCCCAGCTCCACAATATGTCCTCTTCTTGGAGGATAAAGGCACGAAAGCCCTTTCAATTCATGGGTCCCAACTGCTAACAAGAGCTAGCCCCCCAGCCCTGGGGGCCTCACTGTTCTCCAAACATGCCTCACTGGGTGTAATGCTAAGATTTTCTGTGGGCTCCTCTCTCCACTGGGGATTGTTATCTCTACTGGGTACTCTTCTTTACCGCTTGGAAAATTTCTGCTCATTCTTACAGATCCATCATAGGCCCTCTCTTCTCTGATTCTCCTTGATGCTGAAGCTGATTCCTCCTCTGTGGACCTTTGAACACTGAGGTCTCAGCTGTTGACACATCTGAATCCACCTTCGGAATGAGCCCAGAGCATGGACGCAAGGCCCTACCGTGTAGCCCAGCTTCTGCTTCACTCCTTGTTACCCACTGTTTCCAAAGGATATCTCTCATTTTGCAGTAACAGTGGAGAGAAGTCCCAGGAGACTCTTTGGCCCCATTTACTGGCTAATGCATTGGTTCTTAACCTTGGACGTGCATTAGAATCACCTTGGGAAGTTAGGGGTGCCTGTGTGGCTCAGTTAGTTAAGCATCCGACTTCGCCTCAGGTCATGATCTCACAGCTCAGGAGTTCAAGCCCCGCGTCGGGCTCTGTGCTGACAGCTCAGAGCCTGGAGCCTGCTTTGGATTCTGTATCTCCCTCTCTCTCTCTCTGCTCCCCACCCCCCCCCATGCTCTGTCTCTCTCTCTCTCTCTCAAAAATAAACAAACATTTAAAAAAATTTAAAAAACAAAGAATTGCCTTGGGAACTTGAAAAAACAAACCCATTCTCAGGCCATACTACAGACACATTAAATCATACTCTCTGGGGTAGGGTGGGTGGGGAGGGAGGTGATTCCAGACCTGAACTGACACTATCCCTGATAATAAAATGATTTTAGTATATTATGTGTCATGAAAATGAATATATAACTGCTGCGTTATCAAGTATATAACCAGGGGGAATAAATGAAAAGGTAAATGACATAAGTGAAAATATAAGCGAAAACAGAGGGGTACCTGTGCTGGGATGTTAGCAGAGATGCTGAAATTCTGTTCAGGTCCCATGGTGTTTTCCCCACAATGACAGACAGGGAAAGGATGGGCACAGGAGGAGAAATTATGTGATAAAAGGCCTTATGGCTCAGTCTGTTTTTACCGTGCGAAGAAGGGAAGGTTAACGTGGGGTTGGATGTCAGTGACGTTTTCAGGGCACAGAAACATATTGGAGGGCCAGAAGACAGAAGCAGGGTGTAGACACTTGATGGTGAGAACGGTGTTGTTGATAACAGAACCAGACCACAAGAGCTGTGGTCTGGCGGCTTCAAGACATGGCATGACTCAGTATTTGCAGACATACATACGCCCAAGCACGAGGCTTTCAGCAATAAGTATGAAATTTGATCGGTTCTCGAATAGCCCTTTCTGTTTTTCATTGTGCATATTCAGCTACCTTCTTCTAGCATTTCTCGCTCCTTCTGGATTGTGTAGACTCATGTTTGCTCCACATGGGAAACTGATGTGGATGAAAGATGAGAAGAAAATCATCGCTCAAGAAGAATTCAGAATAGAGATTCAGCAGATCTTCAAAGAATAGAAAATGGTTTTACAAATGAGTCTTTTCAATCCACTAATCAATAACCCAAATACGAACACAAAGAGATCTGGGGCAGGTCTACCAAGGGTTAGGTGAGGGACTGGAGAGTCATTACCACGCAGCCCACAATTTGCCACATCCCTTTCCGGTTGCTGCAGCAATGGTGGGGTGTCTGGGTGGGGGCCCCCCTCAGCTGGGTGCTGACCCAACGCCGGCCGGCATCCCACCAGCAAGCAAGAGCCAACCTCTCAGTGTACCCTCCCTGGGCCCTCGCTCTCACACTGTGGGGCAGTTCCCCAGGTGACGTCAGGCCCTGCTTGTCGCCTATGCCTGAGCCTCTAACCCTTGTCCCTAAGGTGTGGCACTCCCTAATTCCTCCCTCAGGCCTTTTTTTTTGACCTCCCTCTCTCTGGTTGGCACTCTGGGATCATTCTTTTGTCTCAAGTCCAGATTCCTCTCCATCCAGTTCCCTTGGAGTCACACAGACTTGGGATTAAATCCTAGCTCATCCCCTGGTTAGGTATATAGATCGGGACAAGCGGCTATGCTGAGGCTATTGACTCATTAGCAAAACAAATAGAATAACATCCACTTTATAGGCTGTTCAGACTTTAACACTTTAACACATCAAGATATTCTTTTTTTTTTTTTCAGTTGAAAAAAATTTTTACTTCGTTTTGCAAGAGACAGCACAAGCAGGGGAGGGGCAGAGAGACAGAGAGAGAGGGAGAGAGAGAATCCCAAGCAGGCTCTGCACTGTCAGGGAGCCCATGTGGGGCTCAAACTCATGAACCATGAGATCATGACCTGAGCTGAAATCAAGAGTCGGATGCTGAACCCACTGAGCCATCCAGGCGCCCCAAGTTATTCTTATTTTTGATCATGAGTTTTGATGGATTTTCAATATGCTCCTTATGAGGGGCTGTCAGCACACACTCCTTAGCTCTTTGCGTTGTAGCGTCTCTCTGTGTTCGACTCAATTGCTATGTGCCAACACTCCAGGGCTGGCCTGGGGATACCTATGTCCCAGATCTTCAATTAATGACACATCCATTGCTAGATGCCAGATACGCCTGCTCTCCCTCTTGGATAAATCAGAACCATGGAATCTTAATTTAATATCTTCAGTCACTGGTCCAACAATCCAATCAATGACCCTAATACAATTCCACTGATTTCAATTTATGGCTTTATGCGGTTTCTTTCCCCTCTAGCTTTTCATCTGGAAGCAGAATGCTCTTTCTGAAACACAGATTGGCTCACGCCACTGCCCTGCTTCAAACTTTGTCTCCCCACTGCCAGTGAAATGAAGTGCAAGGGTTTTAGCCTGATATTAAACGTCCTTCACAATCGGGTCCCCACTTACACTTCCAGAGCTTTCCCTTCCCACTCTCCCGCACACCCTCTGTCTTAAGTCCCATGCATCTGCCTGTGGTTTTGCAAATAAGCCAGAAGCTTTCGTGTTTCCATGCTTTTGCACATAGGCTGTTTCTTCTGATTCAAACGGCCTTCCTTTTTGTTCCAAATGGCTCGGTTGTAACGCCATCTGTTCTGTAAAAACCTCTGATCCTTTAGAAGCTTTAACTATTCTCTCCTGTAGGTGTCTGATGCACCTCATAAACGCTTAGCTGTTGGCATTTCTTGTATCATAGTTTCCTTGTCTATAAAGCTGCAGACACCAGGTATTATTCATGTCTGTACGTTAACGAACTAGATTGGGCTTAGTAGACGCCTAGTCAATGCTTGCTGAATGGACGGAAGAATGCATGGAATTTCCCGCCACCTATGACTGATTGTTTGATTGACTATGGCATTCAGAGAGGAGGGTGTTGGGAACACTTCTGAATCACAGGCAGAAGTGGAAAAAGCAAGGGGTGGCTAGCCCTTCTGAGTGGGACAAATGGTTTTAAATACACTTACAAATAACCTTAGCTATTTCAAGAGTTGTACATGGTTTGAAAAAGAGGTCAACATAATACAGAAGAGGGAGTACATTTCGAAAACCACAAGAAGCAAGAAAATGTTCAGTTCCTAAAACAGGAGCAAGCAGACGATCCTCAGGTTTTCTTTTTAAGAATTGTGAAAATTATATGCAAAACTGGGTCAGTGAATGTCTTTTTCTGGAGCGATGGTTCTCTTTCTGGAGAGGATCAAAGGGATTTGTGATTTAAAGATGTTGCATCATTACCACTTAATTCCACACTATATAATATAAGCCGGTGGCTGACGGGGGAAAATAATTATCAGGGAGATGAGACTACATATAGGAATTTAACCACATAATCTGGCTGCACCACAAAAATTTTCTCAAGATCCTCCCCCGTAAAGGAAACTATGAAGCCTGGTAAAGAAGGCTAGGAATTCTGTTAGACTCGACGAAACTTTAGGGATACTCCATAGCATTTTAACCCTAAAAAAAATCCCATGATTAGGAAAACACTTCTCACATATGTAATAGGTTTCTTCTGAAATTGGCCACGATTGCTTAGACGCGAGAAGCTATCCTTCCTCCCTACTCATGTTACGGAGCACCAAGCACCCCACCGGCACCCCCTTCCCCCGCCTCTGTCACACTGGAGGGTCCCACCACCTGCTTGTACCTAACACCGTGAGGGGTTAATTCTGTAACTTCTGCCTATGTTCTTCCCTACCCTCTCCTGTCTAACGGTGATAAGGATGTAGGGCTTAAACCCGCATCACTGGCAGGTTTCACTTTCTAGAAGGCAATGTGTGACATGCATTCTGAGTTACAGAAATTGTCATGCTTTATGATGTTATAAAAATGTTGAATGCCCTGCGACCTAGTAATTCCAATCCTGTTCATCTGTTTAAAAAAAATAATCTTGGGGCACCTGGGTGGCTCAGCGGGTTGAGCGTCTGACTCTTGGTTTCAGCTCAGGTCATGATCTTACGGTGTGTGGGTTCAAGCCCCGCGTTAGGCTCCATGCTGATAGTGTAGAGCCTGCTTGGGAGTCTCCCTCTCCCTCCTTCTGCCTCTCCCCTGCTCAAGCTCTGTCTCTGTCTCTGTCTCTCTCTCTCAAAACAAATAAATGTTAAAAAAAATAAAAGATAAATAAAAAACTCATCTCAACGACACAAAAAGTTATACGTACAAAAATGTGGCTCACATCACTGCACGTAACCATAAAGTGGATGAGCTGCTTAAGTTTCCCTAGATAAGGGACTGGCTTAATCGTGCTACATTCAGTGGTGCAGCAATTAAATGTTACTTGGGATTTTCTTTCAGTGTCACGAGAACATTCTTTGACTTAATGAGAAAGGGTTATGGGAACGTAACGAAGTGGAAACGATGGTTGTGTCTTTGTGATGAGATTACAGGAGTGTCTTTGCTTCTTAATACTTGGTTATTCTTTCTAATTATTCTAGAATGCATTACTTTTTTTTTATTTTGGTAACATTTATCTATTTTTGAGAGAGAGAGAGAGAGAGAGAGCGCGAGTGAGCAGGGGTGGGGCAGAAAGAGGGAGGCACAGAATCCAAAGCAGGTTCCAGGCTCTGAGCTGTCAGCACAGAGCCCGACGCGGGGCTTAAACCCGGGAACCGCAAGATCATGACCTGAGCTGAAGTCAGATGCTTAACCAACTGAGCCACCCAGGTGCCCCAGCATGTGTCACTTTTTATAATGAGGCCAGAAAACACAAACCAGGGGACAGGTTCAGAGCAGAAGCAGCGCCAGCCTCAGAGGCAGTGCTAGGGTTCTCAGGAGACCCTTCCGTGGACTGGATTCATTACTTTGATCAGGTCTCTCCTCTCTGGGTCTTGTTTCAAAATGTAAGGGCTGGATTCACAGACTTCCAAGGTCTCTCCATATTTAGCTCTGGAGACCAAGGCCTGACTGGTTTCCATCCAAGTTGCTTCAAATCACCCTCTGTACTAACTGTCCTCCAGTTAACTTGTTTTGCTCTAAACGTCAGCTTGTAAGTAATTGAAAGACGTTTTTCAAACGATCAAATTCTGGTTTCACCAGGCCACAGATTCCTACGTTATTTGGTTCCTTCCTTTTCATCACAACCATAGCTTCTGAGTCATAATAGAGGTACATGTGTTTTCCTTGGGCTGGTGCTCTCCAGCCCAAGTAGGTCCTTGACAGGGACATCGTATCTACCTCTTTTATTCTCATTAAAAAAAATTGTAATTGAAATATAGTTGGTATATAACATTAAGTTAGTTTCAGGTGTATATCCTGGTGGTTCAACAATTATGCACGTTAGGAAATGCTCAGGACAATAAACACATCACAATATTATTGACTGTACTTCTCATCCCCATGAACTGGAAGTGCGTACGTCTTCATCCCCTTCGCCCATGTCACCCATGCTCCCCACCATCTCCCCTTTGGCTATTCAGAGAGAGATTTCCTTACTGGGTTCCCTCCTCCGTCTTCCAAAAACTGGGTGAGGCCACTTGTTGGCACTCAGCGCTAAGCCCTACCTGGGTAGGCATCTTAGTTCAAGCATTCTTCCTATTTTTCCTTCCATTTGTCCCAGATTCCTGCAAAAGACCAGGGGTCCAGGATAGGATTTTAGGGCTGGAAGGGTTCTCGCTGGTCATATGCCCTAATCCCTTATTCTATAACAGAAAACCACGGGCCAGGGTGAGTAGGTGACAGGCCTGGATGTCTCACAGCACGGCAGAGGCAGGGCTGGGAGGGGAATCCAAAATACCAGTAGAACAGATAACCACACGTCTATTATGCCAAATGAGTGCACGTTCCCATTGGACATGCTTTAGTATTTGCTTTAGTTCTTGGTTAAGCAGTAAGGCCCTAGAGCCGGGCTAAATTTCCTTCCCCAAACTGTTTCCTTCTTTTCTCCCAGGAGTACCAAAACTCCTGACACTAGAGTATGTCCTTCCCATGAATATCTGTGCATTTTTGCCATATACTCATATGCTGATAAATAGCATGATTGTGCTGTAGGGTTTAAAACTTCGTAGTTCTATCATAGTGTGGGTATGATGATGACGGTTTTGATGCGATACGGTTTATAGACTATAAAATTCACCCTTCCACGTGTTCAATTCAGTGATTTCTTTAGCATCCTCATAAAGCTGTGCAACCATCACTAACCTATCATTCCGGAACATTCTCATCCCCCCAAAGAAACGCGTGCCTGTTAGTCATCACTCCCCATTTTCCAGTCTCTGGAAAGTCATTGGCAGCCTCTTATCTGTCTCTAAGGATTTGCCTGTTCTAGACATTTCATGGAAATGTAATTACACAATATGTGATCTCTGTGTCTGGCTTCTTTCACTTACCGTAATTTCTCCAGATCCATCCGTGTTTCAGCATGTATCAGTCCTTCATCCCTCTCTATGGCCAAAGAAAATTCCATCGGATGGATATACTGCATGTTGTTGATCCATTCGTTAGCTGACGGACATCGAAGTTACTCCTACCTGTTGCCGTCAACGCCCATGCACGAGTTTTCATGGGGATGTGTGTTTTCACTGGTCTTGGGTGTATATACCCCTAGGGCTGGAATTTCCGGGTTTAACTTTTGGGGGAACTTCCAGACCGTCTTCCAAAGCAGCTGCGTGATTTTAAATTCCCGCCCGCGGGGCAACAGGGATCTGACCGCTCCACATTCTCTCTCCACACTTTGGGCATCTGTCTTTCTGATTACAGCCGTCACAGTGTGGACTGTGGCATCTCGTTGTGGTGTTGACTTACATCTTCATGATGACTAATGACAACGAGCGTCTTTTTATGTGCTTATTGGTCATCTGCACATTTTTGGAGAGATGTCCATTCGGATCATTTGTCCGTTTTACATGGGGTTGTCTTTTTTATTGCTGAGGTACAAGAGTCCCTTTTATATTTTGGACACTCTCTTACCAAATACATGACTTGCGGACATTTTCACTCATTCCGCGGGATGTCCTGACGCTTTCCTGAGAGTGCCCTTTGCAGCTTGAAAGTTTTTCAGTTTGAAGAAACCCATTTATCTACTCGTTCCGGTTGGTACTTGCGTCCCGAGAAATTATCGCCTAACCCAAGGTGACAAAGAATTGTGCCTGTTTTTATGCTGAGGGTTTCATAGTGTTAGCTTTTAAATTTAGGTTTTCAATTCGCTGTGAGTTATGTTTTGCATATGACCTGAGGTGGGATTTCCACTACGTTTTTTCACAAGCAGATGTCCAGTAGAACTAGCCCATTTGTGGAAAAGATGATGCTCTCCCCCCTCGAGTCTTTTTAGTACCCTTCTTGAAAGATTATGCTTTATAATTTAAATTTTTTAAATGTGTATTTATTTTCAAGAGTGAGAGAAAGAGAAAGAGAGCATGAGCAGGGGAGGGGCAGAGAGAGAGGGAGACGCAGAACCCAAAGCAGGCTCCAGACTCCGAGCTGTCAGCACAGACCCCACGCGGGGCTCGAACTCACAAACCACGAGATCCTGACCTGAGCCAAAGTCAGACGCTCAACCGACTGAGCCACCCAGGCGCCCCTTGAAAGATTACGTTTTAAAGATTTATCAATGTTGACACCAGTAGCTCTAATTTATTCATTTTACTACCGTATAGTATTCAAGGAGATGAATATATTTTCATGGACTCTTTCTCCTGTTGAGAGGGATTTAGGTTGTTACTTTCACATTTTTTTCCCCTCTCACTTTTAATCTCTCCCTCTCCCCTTTGCTTTTTATTATTACAAACAAAGCTGCATCATACATTCTATTAACTGTGTCTCTGCTTTGATAAGAGGGCCACCCTCATAAGTAGAATTTCCGGTGTGGGGGGGCGCCTGGGTGGCTCGGTCTGTTGAGCGTCCGACTTCGGCTCAGGTCGTGATCTCACGGTTCGTGGGTTCGAGCCCCGCGTCGGGCTCTGTGCTGACAGCTCGGAGCCTGGAGCCTGCTTCGGATCCTGTGTCTCCCTCTCTCTCTGCCCCTAACCCATTTGCATTCTGTCTCTGTCTCTCTCAAAAAAATAAACAAACATTAAAAAAAATTAAAAAAAAAAAAAAAAGAAAGAATTTCCAGTGTGGGGTGTCACGAGGAACCTGACACACAAGGAGACGTGAGAGCAGACACTCGGCTTAGCTGCACCTTCTGATGCGCTTGATGAGAGAGAAAAACAAGCAACACAGAATGCACAGGAAATCATAACATAAAGGATGTTGTCACTAAGCATGGAGACTAGAAGAAAAAGCTACCCAGCTATTACGATTTACGGGTCATTTTTCTCAGATGAGCTTTTCCTTTCTTACCAGAAGGTGGCAGAGAGGACACACTTTCAATTCTTGCTCCATGTTTTAGAAGAAAAAAAAAAATTTTAAGAGCAAGACGAGTAACTCTTGCAACTTAAAACATCTAACTTTTAAACATCCAGATTTCCGGATTTCAACAGTTAACTTTTAGGGGCGCCCGGGTGGCTCAGCCGGTTGAGCGTCCGACTTCAGCCCAGGTCATGATCTCACGGTTCGTGAGTTCGAGCCTCGTGTCGGGCTCTGTGCTGACAGCTCGGAGCCTGGAGCCTGCTTTGCATTGTGTCTCCCTCTCTCTCTGCCCTTCCTCTGCTCGTGCTCTGTCTCTCCCTCTCAAAATGAAGTAAACATTTAAAAAAAAAAAAAGCCTAACTTTTAAACATCCAGATTTGAGGTTCTAGTATTTCATACAGTTATTAGAAACATCACCTAAGAAAGAGCAGAGACCATGACTTTTGATGTCTATATACATGAATTAAATAAAACATACTCGGATTTAATAAAAGACTATCAATCTGTCTGAAAGGTACGAATAGGTGAGCTCATTATAACTAGCGGAAAATATTTTAAGGGCAACTGAAAAACAAAAGGAAAATTTATACCTGCCACCGGTTCACGGAAGCAGTCTCAGTCTGCAATAGGAAAATGTAATTTTGTGAAGCAGGGTTCAAGTCTGTAAATACGCTACTGCCCTCGTCTGTAAAATGAGGGGCTAGACGCGATGCAGCCCAAAGTCCCTCCTTCCACTAACATGGTATATTTCCTACCGTGGAGACGAGGGTAGGAAGGTCCCATACAAACTAGTGACGGAACTGCCTGGAAAGCCCAAGTTTTCTGACCCTTCACCAACTCCCCCATCGGTCTTTAAAAAGACGGCTCTCCATAAAAGGCTCAGTTAGTATGGCTTCTGCCCTTAAGAAAACACAGTAAACTCCCTGCAGGTTTATTTGCAATGGCACATAGCTCACAAAGAGGCGGTTTTATTTGGAGAAGGAAAGGACTCCTGAGGAGTCCCTGGGGTCCAGTCCACAGGGGAAGGCTGCCAGGTAAAAAAGACCAAATGGGGCAGCTCCCAGAAGGGGGAAGCAGGGAGCGGGGAGGTGGAGGGGCGCTCCCAGCACGGAGCCTCGCCCTTGCCCCAGCCCAGCGGGTGCAGCAGGGAGGGGCAGAGGGGCTGCCGGGTCGGGGGCAGGTCAGAGATGGCCCACGTGCCCATGGTGCCTGGCCCAGAGAATAAAACCCCCCTGGAGTAAATGGTCTTCGCAAAAACACTTGCCACTGGACCCAGCCCCTGACTTACGACAGCAAATAATACACCACGATGACTTTTAACGGCTCATCCCCCTGGATGCCTGACTTTAAACTATTATGGAAGTAAGACATTTAGGAATAATGTTAAACGTTGAGGTTTCTCTTAATAGAAGTCAGATCTATTTTGCAGAACCTTCTGCAGGTGTAGGGCTGTAGAAACTCGAGCCGTTTGCGGCTTGGCAACTGCAAAGTTCCGTTCTGCTTTTCTCCTTGCGGAGGCCAGAGAGCGCCGGCCCATTCTGTAACCGGTGGCCGTGCTTTGCCAGAACACTCGCATATTTGTGGGTGGAGTCAGTTGGGAGGCTGGAGGGAGTTTTCAAGTCTGTGTAAGGCCAAACACCGCAGGGACTTCCAAGGGGTGAAAAATAATACCTTGGGGGTTAGCAAATTTCCACTGCTTCTGGAGCCAAATATGCAGGTCTGGAAACATGGCAAGGAAGGGACCATTACAGGGAGGGAGGGAGGCGGACGCGTGTGTCCTAGGCTCCCTTCCCTCCATGCACGGTCACTGTGTTACCCAGAACAGCTCAAGGACTCCCCGGGTCACCCTGCCTATCGGGGCCGCGGCCTAGTAAGACTCATCCCGAGTGGCTGTACCTGACAAGAACCTGGAAAGAACCTGGAAGAAGCCGGAAACGAGGGAAATACGGTCGTCCTGGCAGTGACTCGATGCCCAAGCTTATGCTAAGTCATCTTAAAACAGATCTTAATTGTAAAGGGTTCACAGGTCTCCCTGAGAAACTGATCAAAGTTATTCACACTGACCCCCTCAAACGGACACGGGTGTCGTACAGAATGCTCGTCTCAGTTTGGGGATGCGTGGGCCCAGGTTAAGACTTAAACATCTGTGATTTAAAGAGCAAGAATTAAAAGACATCAAGGCAAGGTCAGACCGAAAGTGTTATTTCTATTAAGGAACGAATGAGTCAGTCGGTTAGAAAGAGGGCTCATCTGCCAGCTCAAACAAAGCGCAAGGAGCCACCGAGGCACAGACCGGTTCACGCTCGCGTTAGGACAGTCCACAACAGAGAGCGTCGGCCAGGGGACCTTGACATTCCCACCCCCAGGCCTGGCCTTGCCTAGCTGGAGGATACGTCTGACAATTTCCAACAAGTCCCCTCACTGACGCTACGCTCACCCAGCAGCCCCACGACTAGAAGCTGGCCTCCCGTGTAGGTCCCGTGTTCCAGTCTTGCCAGTGGGAACATGTCAGTGTGCCAGGGAGGCACAGTCCTCCCTGGAAACCGGTCAACGGGCATTCCGTTTTACACACCGGGCTCCTGGATGGTCTCGCCCTTGAGAGATCTCCTGTCGGTGCCCTGGAAAAGCAGACCTCTGAGCCACTCAGGCTGAGGTCGAAGATGCCAAATTGCCAGTTGGCACCTCCCGGCAACGCTGGGCTGGCCATGGGCACCCCCCCAGCCCCCAACGGAAATGCCCACACTTGCCTTTCACAGGACAGCGGATTGTCACGTTTGCTTGCAGGGGTGCCTCTACGGTGCCTCCAACCACAACGGACAGATGGCTGTGCTCCCGTCTGCTGGTATTTCTCGCAATAGCCAAGATGGCAGGCGCCTCTTAATTCAAAGGGAGCGGGAAACGGTGTTAGGTTCAGGCTCTGCTCTGGGAAAGCGCACGGCGTTGGGTAAACTGGGTTGAGCTCTTTGAGATCAGGGGCAGAATCCAGCTCTCTCTATATCCCTCATGGTGTCCCATTAGGACGTGCACACACACACACACACACACACACACACACACACAGCCTGGGGGTGCTTAATGCACAGATGGACAGGCAGAGGGATGGATGGATGGATGAAGGCACTCAAAGAGGTACCCACAGGTGCACGGCCGCAACCATATATATGCTACGAGGCTATTCTGGTTTTATAAGCAAAATTGAGGATAAATGCTTCTTCAACAAATTGAAAGACAAGGAACTCAGAAGTTCCTAAGAAGCCAGGAAGGCACGGCAGGGCAGGGACACGTCTCCGACGCACAGGATGAAGCACAGCTGGTCAAACACACCAGCGCTTGCGACCAGGTGACTCCTTCTCTGGAAGGAAAACTTGGGAGAAAAAAACTCGCATACAACTTGCATGGAAAAATAAGCAAAGACAAGGTCGCCAAGAACCAAGAACCCGCTCAAGGGCTTTTACTTCCCTGAATTTTGAGAGGCATGGACTTTTAACAGCTTCATTCCTTAACTCACTCAGGAGATACACTTTGCCCCTGAGCGGAACAAGAGGACAGGGTGCTGGCTGTTGAGCTGGAAGAAGGTGCTGGTTGCCCAGGCGCCTCTCAGGAGCCTGCGAGGGTCAGGGAAGACAACAGCCCAGAGGGGGTGTTGACAGAGCGTCCCTCTCCTGGAGAACGGCCGCCACGAGTGCCTTCTCTACTCCGCCATTAGCCTGTGAGCTGCTGGAGGCGAGGGTGTGTCTGCTTCACCTGTTTTGTCACCTGTGCCTGGTGCCCTCAAGAATGGCATTTTCGTGGACTGTTGGGTCACCACGTGTTCAGGAGCCAGAGGACATGCTCTCTCAGGAACCTGGATCGTCCTGGGACGGGCTTCAGGGGAGACTTGTCAGCCACAAGGGGGACTGTCATTCCTCCCAGGAACTCCAGAACCTGGGGACAGACGCTTTCTGGGAAGGAGCGGATGCTCACAGGAGAGAACAACCCAGGAGGGTGGGGCAGAGGATCGAGGTCTGAAGGCCCTGCCTTGGGAATGGAGCCAGCGGAGGAAGTCAGGCCTTCTGCTTCAAGGAGCTGTGAAAATCAAGAGGTCCGACCTTCTCCGTGCGGAGCTATGGTGCGCCTGCTACCGCGCTCAATGCCTAGCGGTCTGCATGCTGGATTCTAATGCCTGCTACTGCTCCTCTCCTCCGCTCAGTCCCTGTGAGCCACAGATGCCAGGGCCCATAGGGCGGAGGGCTGGAGGACGGGTCTCGTTCCATTTTTAATCCCAGAACAGGAGCTCGCCGCAAGGAAGCCCTGCTTACGACTTACCACCTAAGAGTGTTCCTTTACAACTGAGCACATTTTCATACTAAAACGACACTGTCTGCCTCCCGCGAAGACAAGACACTAATTTATGGTTACGACTTCCCGAAACCGTTTCTAAGGTTTGGGAGCTATGCCTTTGGAGGTCCACGGTCATCTTCAAAGGATAATTGTTCTCTTTCACTGGCTGGTGGCATTTAAAAAAATGACAAGGCCCTACTATCCACACTGCTAATTAAATTCTCATTCATTCCCAGTTCTCGGAAGGCGAGCTCGAAAGGAGCCGTTTTCAAGACTTGGTCCACAAGCCGGCAGCATCCGTATAACTTGGAACCGTGTTAAAAATATAAGCTCTTGGACCCCTTCCAAGACCTACAGCGTCAGAACCTCCAGGAATGGGGGTGGGGTCCTAGAACTCTGTGTTCTGACAAACCACCTGCCCTCAGGTGCTCCTGCTGACCTTTGGGAACTGCTGCTCTACGGTTTTATGTTAAAAACGGAAGGAAAACCCCAAGCTCGGGTTTGAACAACGGGCATTACCTGCATATAACACAGAAGACCTCTCCGCGTCGGAACCCAGACGATTAGCTACGGAGCATCCATACATCCCTTGTTCTTTCTTTGTCGGGTTCCGGATCTGCATCTTCCCCATTCCATCCAAGATGATCCTGCAGAACAGTTAGGAAGGGGTGCATTCATTTAATGTACCTCACGGCCCCGGGACCCCGGCACGTCGCAGGGAAAGACTAGGACATCAGACTTTGGGCTGGCAAGGATCCCGCCCGTGAGACTGGAGGGTGGAAAAGGCTTCTTCATGGGCTTGATGGAACTCAGCGGCGTGGCAGCCGATGGCGCTTGGACAGCCCGTCTTCGGAGGGTGGACACCATGCTTGACCCACCACGTTTTCAGAAAGACGAACTAGCAAGCCTCAGTTGGCAGGATGTTAAACCCTCATTTTGGGCCCAAATCCTCCCTCGTGGAACCGCAGGTGTGGGTTTTTCGGCTTGGATTTGCACCCCGGAAGGGCGCAGGCTGTTGGTTAACGCTGCTTGGCTCTGATTGCTACCTCACTACCGCCGTAGGAAGAAGTCAGGGGAAGCGGCAACGCTAAGGCCGCGTTATCCGGGACTTTGAGCATGCTGTTAAGAATCAGGTCTACACTGCGAGAGCGCCATATGGCTTCCCAATTACTGGTACCCATAAACACCTGCAGGTAAATACCACGAGGACCCAAATGGGTCAGGTGTATCCTGACAGAGAAGGGGATTATTCAGGGAATGGAGAATGGTGCCTGTTCTGCTTTATTTTAATTTTTTCTTAATGACTTGAAGCTGCTTCTAGATCACCTGGATCGGTAGTCCGTGAGCTGTTTTTTCCCTGCACCCTCCCACTTTCCAGATCTTAGCAATACGGGCTGTTCTGACCGCTAAATGCTGTGTTTCTTCATGAGCTGAGCTGGGCCACTTCTCCATTTCCTCTCATTTCATGGTGCTTACCCTATGCTCCAGCCATAATGAACCTCTAACAGTTTCCAGAACATTCCATGATCTTTCATCACCCCGAGCTTTTGCATACGTTGTTCACCGTATTCAGGGTACCCTTTCCCCACCCCCTCCTTCTGGCAAACTCCAACTTACCCACTGAATCCTGGATCAAATATAATTTTCCCTGTAAAGCTTTCCCCAATACTCCTAGAGTTATCTTCTCCCCCTCTGGGCTCCTTCTGCTCTGGTTCATATATTTATTTGATGAAATATCTATTTCTTTCCACCAGATTGTGATCTTTTCAAGAGCAGGGACCAAATCTTATTCACAGCCGTGCATCTGCAGAGCTTGACACAGTGACAGTTGTACAGCAAGTTCTCAGAAGCCTCCGATGACCGAATGTATCAACGGTCACGATACAACAGCACAATGGCACAGACTGTGCATCCAAATGCCTACACGCTTTCTTTCCTCTCATTGGAGAGCAGCTCTCAAAAATATAATTCCATTTCTGAGTTCCTTCAACTGAAAAGCGAGAGTCCGAAAAACATATCCGAAGGTGAGAGCCTTTGTTACATAAAGGGAATTAAATGCAAGTTGAGCAAATTAATCGGGTAAGTTTGAGGAAGAACATGGAAATAAGAATGGATCTTCTAGTTTATTCTGTTAAAAACTTAAAAACTTTTAATAGCCATATGGAATTGTTTCTGTATCAAACAGCCGATCCTTAAAGTATGCAGAAATACATTGGAGCTGGAAGTACCGTGTCAAAACCTTTCTTCCGATGACCTCCGGGAGTCTCAGGCTCAGAAGCTCATGGTGATTCCATGCGATCAAGTCACACTACTTAAAATCAACTCAACAAACATTTACTTGAACTGGCCACGCTCTACCGCATCCCTGAAGGACATGTGTGGCCATAAGTGAATCGATCCCTTCAACTCTCTCAGCCGCTGCTTCCTTAAATGTGTAAAATTAATCTTTTTTTTTGCTGTGTTGACATTTTCACTGCTTAGTAAACACAGTGGTGGATACGATCCTGGCACCAGGGTATGCCATTCGTCCCTGAGCTCTTGACCAACACACACTTAACACAAAAACAAAAATGACAGTTTCCCTTAAGAATGTCTGAATGGAGGGGCGCCTGGGTGGCTCAGTCGGTTAAGCCTCCAATTTCGGGTCAGGTCATGATCTTAACAGTTCATGAATTCGAGCTCCCCGTTGGGTTCTGTGCTGTCAGCTCGGAGCCTGCAGCATGCTTCGGATTCGGTGTCTCCCTCTTTTGCTGCCCCTCACCCGCTCATGCTTTGTCTCTCTCCCTCTCTCAAAAATAAATAAACACTAAAAAAAAAATTAAAAAAAAAAAAAAGAATGTCCTGAATGGAAGCAGGGAGACTTACTAATTTTACAAAATTTCACCCCTCAAGTATATATATTTTTAACATTCTGTATACAAAACGGGAAGTACACACAAACACTTCTGCGTGTTTCAATTCCTAGCTAAACTAGCCACTTTTTTCACGGAACCCCATTTTTACTTAAAGAACGGCTCTCAGACAAATTGATTATTCGGACTTGAGTATGTGGCATCTATTTTTAACAATTTAACTAAATTGAGCTGGCCAATTCAAGGAAAACAACTGACAGTATTTGTTGGCAATGATCAAATTCGAACTTTCAGGTGAAAATTAAAATTTTGGAAAATTAGTATCCTCCACCGTGAACTTGACATTTTCCCAAAACTCAAAGACTTCTCTGATGGGATGAGTAGTTGATACTGCAGAGAATGTATACTTTTTACATTGTACAAGGAAATGCGTCAACATCTGAAAGACCTCTATAAACTGGTGAGCCAATATTTTCCGAATGACCAATGTGTGATATTATAAAATCATGTGTAGGTAAAAGATCCATTAAAAGTGCAAGATAAGGGGTGCCTGGGTGGTTCAGTCGGTTGAGCGTCCAACTTCGGCTCAGGTCATGATCTCACAGTTCATGAGTTCGAGCCCCATGTCAGGCTCTGTGCTGATGCCTCAGAGCCTGGAGCCTGCTTCGGATTCTGTGTCTCCTTCTCTCTCTGCCCCTCCCCCACTCGCACTTTCACTCTGTCTCTCAAAAAAAATTAATGTAAAAACATTTTTTAAGTGCAAGATAAACCATTTTTCCATTGTAACACAGTAACAAAATTTCATTAATATGGTTTTAATTTTTTTTTTTAACGTTTATTTATTTTTGAGACAGAGAGAGACAGAGCATGAACGGGGGAGGGGCAGAGAGAGAGGGAGACACAGAATTGGAAGCAGGCTCCAGGCTCTGAGCCATCAGCCCAGAGCCCGACGCGGGGCTCGAACTCACGGACCGCGAGATCGTGACCCAGGCCGAAGTCGGACGCTTAACCGACTGAGCCACCCAGGCGCCCCGCCATTAATATGGTTTTAGATTCCTCAGGCAACTGACATTTAAGAAACTACCCCTTGTCCAGTTTTAGTGTGGTGTTAAAGAATAGCCACAATGATCTGAAAAGGCTATAAAAATTTCCTTCTTTTTCCAACTAACATGTCTTTATGAGGCCAAATTTTCTCTATAAACTTTAATTAAAACAACGTATCACAACAGATTTAATGGAGAAGCATTTAGGAGACTCCAGCTGTGTTTTATTAAACCAGACATTAGAGATTTGCAGAGATATAAAACAATGTCATCGTTATCAGTAATTTTTTTTAAAACATTGCTTGTATTTGTGTAAAATTGTTATTTATGTGAACACATGATGGACTTCTTACTGTTATTTCTTTTATTTTTTTCCTCTGATTTTGATTTTATTTTTTAATGTTTACTTATTTTTGAGAGAGAGCATGAGTGGGGGCGGGGCAGAGAGAGAGGGGGACAGAGGGTCCGAAGCAGGCTCTGAGCTGACAACACAGAGCCTGATGTGGGGCTCAAACTCAGTGAACCATGAGATCATGACCTGAGCCAGAGTTGGACGCTCAACCGACTGAACCACCCAGGTGCCCCCTTAAGGTTATTTCTAAATGGATTAATAAACAGACACTTTAAATGTTTCTTTGTTTTGATTTCTAATATGGTAAATATCGATAGCTGTAACTCACATTAACAGAAACTCTCTGGGCTTCTCAGAGAAGTTTTTAAAGTTCTTTAGGTTCAAAAGGGTCCGAAGGCCAAAAGATTTGTGAACTGCTAAGCTAGTTAGTTGATCTGCAAAGTTTATTCCACTTCGAAAACTTCCTTAACGCTCTTGTGTCCAGAGTTCCAGGGGGGAAAAATGAAGAAGTTAGATTTGCTCTACCTTTTCGTTCTAAGAGACAGCCTAATAATTTATTATAAAAACTTGAGTTTTACCTAGATTTTTTCTGATATTTCCCATTTTAGGCTCAACACACTAAAAGACACGATAAAAATAAAATCTGCATTTTTAAAGCACCTTCTGGGTCTGCAAAACAATTTAACATCTGCTGTTTTGTTTCAACAATCCCCAGAGGCAGCTTGGGCTCTCTGAATGCAAATAAAGGGAAAGCAAAATGTCCCCCATCCTGTGTACAAACAGCAAGACTTAGAGACAGTGAAGGATACAGAAATGTATTAATATCTGCCGTTCCCGGCTCTTTTACGTGAAATGAAGGAAACGTGATGTGTCTGTGCTGACGTGCAGGGTCATGATACAAAATCTATGACTTAATACTGGGTTCCGAACATCTCAAAAACTTTGATCCTTATTTTTTGCAGTGATGGCAACAAATTTTATGACACAGAAAACGACTTCAGATTCTCAATCCTTCCATTAAGGCGATTCTTTGCGTGATACACAGATGCTGGAAGCGGTGACAGTGTTGAGGAGATCAGGTCCCTGGTTCCACCGGCCAAGAGTTAGTCTTGGGATTCTGTTGCTCAGTGACCTCATCAGACAACCGTTAACCCCTGCCCTGCCAACTCTTGTGAACGCCAACGAGGTGCCCTGTCTCCTAGGTAGAGAAAGGCCCCGTTGAGTTCTGCTTTGCAGTGCCTACGTAGTGCGGGGTTCCTGCAAGGGTGATTACTTTTTTGAGGCCTTCTATCGATTTTATTTCCTTTTTAGAGTTTATTTATTTTGAGAAAGAGAGAGAGCCGGGGGAGGGACGGAGAGAGAGAATCCCAAGCAGACTCCGCGCCATGAGCACAGAGCCCAGCGCAGGGCTCAAACTCATGAAACCTTGATATCATTACCTGAGCCAAAATCAAGGGTTGCCACACTGCCACCGGGCGCCCCATGTTGATTTTATTTTTAAACATTCAGTGCTCTGCGAAGAGAGAGTCTATATGTGCCGAACTTCGGTCTGACTCTACCCAGTCTTGTATCACCCCTATGTGACAATGATCGGGATGGTACGGCTTAATTTTTAAAATTCCAGCCAGTATGTGAAAAACACGTCCTAACACGTTTTTTTTTTTTTTAAGTTTCTTTCCTAAAGAATCCTGTTGGACACACATTCTCAGGAGAAGGAATTTGAAAACCTTTTCAAGAAAACTGGGATGCCCATTAAGAAGGTATGACAAACGGAACGCTGCATTCTTTTACTTACTTTTCTGAGGGTTTTAACAACGCCCCGTCCTTGGTCCATGTATAGGTGGCCTGAGTGGGGGTGACGGGCTCACACAGGATGTTGATAACCTCTGTCCTTTTTGTAATGTATACTGTATTTCCAATCCTCGAGTTCACCGTTTTATTAAATGAAACCGAGGTGGGCTGCCTTTGCCTCAGGAGGACAGGTCCCTTTGGCTGGAATGTCAGCTTGCCTGAGTTTCCTGCATTCAAGCCTTGGGGCACACTTCCTGTTGTCCCCCTTAGCTGAGCTGCGGGAGGCACCCCTTCTTGGACGCCCCTCCATGGCGGATGCCCTGGCTGTGCCTTAGCGAGCTCGGCCACCAGCTGATAGATCACCTGGGATGCAAGGTCACCACTGACCTCCTCGGTTTCCATGAGCTGACTCATGTTCCTTATCAGTTCGTCAAACTGGGCGGTCTCCATGCTGTATGCTCCCTGCTTAACGGCCGCTTCAAGCTGCTTATCCTTAAACTCCCAGGAGTGGCGGTTCCCCGCAGAAGTGCCACAGTGGCCCAACAGTGCTCTCAGGAAAGGCTGGTTATCAGCTTGGCCGTTGTCCGGATAAGGCTCATTTTTGTGACCCCACAATTGCCTCATTTTCTGCCAGGTGGCGCCCAAGCTATTGGGGTCGTTGTGGTCCGTCCCAGGCTGGTCCCTCACATGCCCTCCGAGGGCCGGGGGCGCCACCAGCCTGTTGTCGGCACCGATGACCTTCAGAACAATGGTTTCTCGGGCAGGACCTGCGATGCACTGGTACATGCCGATGTCGGGGGCCGCGAGGCTGTGGATTTTTAGCGAGCCTGACTTGGTGATGCCGAGCCGCTTGGAGTTCTGCAGACAACGGCCATCCTTCTCCCACTGGATCAGAGATTTCTGGAATCGTCGTACTGGGCATTTAATAATCACAGACGTGTTGGGCAGCAAGTAGGCCCTGCTCCCAATGGTCAGGTTAATGCGCTTCTCCTCCCTCGTCTGAATGTAGACTCTCTGGACACCAAGGATCTGGGGCCCCTGCTCACCAGGTTTTGTCTCCACCTCTGGCTTCATTTCTGCAGGGGAAAAAAAAGAAAGAAAAGAAAATACGAACAAACATCGCAATCATAAAAGCTTTCTGACAGCAATCTTCCAAGGCTGATACGAGTCAACGGTTGTATTTTCTTTCCTCTTTTAAAACATCTGACAAGTAGAACACAAATAACAGTATGCACAAACATGGAGTACTGGAGCAGCAAGGAACACAAGTTTGGATGAAGGGCATGAAAACACGTAAATTATTTTGCAAAGCCCTGGTTTGGGGAGCTGTGACGTTAAATGTTTCCACTGATAAGGGGATGTCTGATATTTTGGGCCATCACCACCCGGTAGGTATGAGCCTTTGGGAAGTTAATATATGGCTTGGCCAGAGACACATCAGCTACGGGAGAGAAAGGGAGAGTGGAGAAGTGAGAGAAAGCATCCTAAGTATCTTAAGGTGACTATGAGGCTGGCCAATGGCAGACAACTCGAGCGGGTCCGTTAAACTAGCAGGGCCCGAAGAAGCGCGTGGTCTAAGAAGAAAAGAGAGAACGGGCACTGAGTTTGGATCTTAGCTCTGCCACTCGGACAAGTCATTGGATCTCTCTGATCCTCAATCTTCTCGCCTAGAAAACGTGGGCAGGGGACCTGGGGGGCTCAGCCGGTTAAGCATCTTACTTCTGCTCAGGTCATGATCTCGAGGTTCTTGAGTTCGAGCCCTGCGTTGGGCTCTGTGCTGACAGCTCAGAGCCTGGAGCTTGCTTCGGATTTTGTCTCCCTTTCTCTCTCTCTACCCCTCCCCTGCTCATGCTCTGCCTCTCTCAAAAATAAACATTAAGAACAATTCAGAAAACGTTGACTAGTGCCAGTGCCTTCATCAGAGGCGTGTGAAAGTCTGGTTGGGCATTCACACCAAATGCGTGCACAGTAGTGGGCACACAATACACTCTCACATACGACCACTGTGGCCCCGACACCTGACAATGGGAGGTGTGGCCAGAAAGCAGCAGGGCAGTGCCAGAGGGGATGAGACATAGGGCTGGCTCTAGCTTGTTCCTGGATGTGGCCTCCAGTTAATGGCCGCGGGCCAAAGAGAAGGCACCTTAGGTCTCTCCTTTGGAAGAAGAGCCCGCAGGAAGGCCTCGATGTGTCCCGGGGTGGCTCGGAAGTGAGGGAGGGGTGACGTGGGGGGAAGCCTGGGGCCTCTTTGATGATGTACTTAGGTCCACAGGCACACAGAGGATTGGGAGCACCAGGGAGTGATAGAAGAGACTGGACTCTGGTCAGAGGTATTGCTGGATTCAGGACATGGGTTTGGGGGCCTCATTACCTTGAAGGATCCCGGTTAGGGGTCCTCCTGGCTGAGGCACTGGCAAGGAAACACTAGGAGAAAAGTCAGAGTAGGTCTCCACTTAGATGGCCCTCTCAGGCCTGACCCTGGTTTTCCAGAATAACTCTTGGAGTCCTCCTGGGTGGCTCATGAGCCCCGTTAGGGTCTAGCTGCTGGCTGGGCTGCGGCGGGACCAGTGCGATCAGGAAAACAACAGGGGCGAACCCACAATTTCTGTGGCAGAGGATGTCCTCGGTGAGGGACAGGCATAATGAGCTTGCATGCGAACCCCACAGAGATGGAGTCAGCAGGTCAGGACTTGTCCAGGGCTCTGCCCGTGGATGATCGTCAGCTCGGGTCTAAGTGGAACTGGACGACCTGCCACGCACCCCGCCTTCCCCACCGGATACAATCTCCACAGAGGGTGTCAAGTTCACCCCAGCCACAGAGGTGTTCTTTCAGTTGGTAGCACAGAATTTTGAATGTACCGTTGTTCAACCGCGATCAAAACCAGGCAAAAAAAAAAAAAAAAAAACGTATGGATTCACTGGTAGGTTTACAGCTCATCCATTATTACAGGCAGAGATGCTGTCCAAAACTCAACAATGTGCACAGCAAGGGTGCCACCAACCAGAAGCGACGGCGGCTGTAGCACTGGAGTGGGGTCCTGCTGTCACACTACTCTCAGAGTGTTCCCTCCATCATAGTTAGATTATGGGGAGGTCAGGTGGCTCCTACCTGTGGAGCTCTCAAACTTTGTGGCCTGCTAGAAACATCCATTATTATTATTTTTTTTAATCTCGATGCCCTGGGACCCATCCCCAGAACTTCTGACCTATGGGGAACAGCCTGGGCCCTACGAATGTTTTTAAGCTCTCCAGGTGCCTGAAAGGTGCAGCAAAGTTTGAGAACCACTGCCCCCACACCTACCACTGGGTGAAACCAAGGCAGCAGAGAAAGGTGTTCCTGGCCCCACTTCTTTTATTGAAAGACAATGTGATGGGATGTTGCTGGTCAAGAGCGAAGGAGAGACAAGAGGCAGCAGCCATGTTTTCTGCGCGAACCCTGCCAAAGTCTTTATGACATGCGGAGCCTTCTGGAAGAAGACTTTAGGGGGATTCCTCTCTGGCCTCAGCCTCAGGAATCATCACACTTAACTCTGAGGGATTAGTTCACGTCCTGTCCGACGATTGTAGAATGGTGTCGTGGACCAGCCTGCTTTTTCAAGATTGCTGTTATGGCGACAAGTATGGAGCCAAATCTGTGCTCGTGCATTAACAGGAGAGTCCAGTTCAAGCCATAATCATGTATTAGCCTTGTCTTCCTTTCTTATTCCTTAGATGTTTCTGGTTTTACTTATCTGGTCATGTTTTATAAATACATAAAAGTGGCCTATTGTTGTCACAAGGCCGGGTATGTATGTGTGTGCATGTCTGCCTATATATCTGTATATCTATCTATACAGAGCTCTTACAATTATTTTAAAGGCCTATTTGAACACCCTGTCTGGTCCCTGGTCCCTTGGAGGTGGACAGTGGAAAAGATGGATGTGCACATGGATGGCTTCAAAGTCACAACACAAACTGGGGCAAAGTCAGGGTTTTTGTCTTGTTTCGTTTTTTTAAGTAGGCTCCACGCCCAGCAAGGAGCCCAATGTGGGGCTTGAGCTCCCAACCCTGAGATTAAGGCCTGAGCTAGATCAAGAGTTGGACATTCAACCGACTGAGCCACCCAGGCGCCCCTAGAGTCAGGTTTTTTAATTCAGGCACCGGAGGCATGTGAGGAGACTATTTTGGGGGTAGCCGTGCTGCTAAGGGTGAGGTCACAGCTTGGACGTTCCTGCACTTCCTGGGACGCAGAAGCCCACGTGGAAAGGAAGCACGTCTGTGTAGCTGAATGGTGGTCTGAAGGGATGATCTGAGGCTGGTATAAACCCACACGGTCCCCCGATGCTCTAGAAGCAAGCATGGACGGGGGTTCTAAGCACCTTTAGGTCCACTGGTGGCCAGATGTCCCTCAGCTGAGCCCGAGGCTTAAACTAGATGGGGCCCTGCCTCCTTCTAAGACAGCCTGGGGAGCCTGCAGGTGTTGGGCGGCATTCGGCCTTGGTGAGGAACCCGCCCAGGCGGCGGGTGAGCCACGTGAGGGCCAACTGCTCCCTCTGGCTGCCTGCCCATCTGCTGGAAGGTAGGTGGTGTGGCCCCCGCCGGTCCCATCCTAACCCTGCTGTGGCAAGGGCTCACGCTGGGTACAGAGCATATTAGGAGCAGGTGTGCCTGGGGAGCGACCCGGGGTTCAGGCCCTGCCAGGCTGCCGGGTTCCACAGCCTGGACCTGCTCTCCTGTTGGGACTCCCGTGAGCTCCTCTGGAGAAGTGCCTGGAGCGTGACGTCATCGGACACGGCGTCTGGGCGAGAACTGGTCTGGCCTTGGGCGACCGCATCCTCCTGCACCTGGACACACCCCTGAACTACAAGTCTGGCCCGGCCTGATCAGGTACGAGCCTCACCTGCTGCGCAGAGAGTGGCTTTCTCTTCCTTCTCTAAGCTTTTCCTTGGGTGGCCCTGCGGATGCAACGAGCAACTTTGGGCTGTCTAGTCTAGCTGCTCTGGTTTGTGCACTCTGTCTATCAGGTCTCGTTTATCTGGTCTAGTTGATCACATCTCGTCTATCAGGTCTTTCAGTCTAGTTTACGGAGGCGTAGCGTATGAGCCCCGGTTTGTCAGTGCTAGTTTATCAGGTTTAGTTTATCTGTCTAGCCTGGACCTCTATTCACTGCTTCCCAGAAATCTCTTCCTGGTACCTCAAGTTAAAGCATTTTTTTTAACGTTTATTTATTTTTGAGAGACAGAGACAGAGCATGAGCAGGGGAGGGGCAGAGAGAAAGGGAGACACAGAATCCCACGCAGGCTCCAGGCCCCAAGCTGTCAGCACAGAGACCAACACGGGGCTCAAACCCACAGACCGCGAGTTCATGACTTGAGCCAAGGTCGGACGCTTCACCGACTGAGCCGCCCTCAAGTTTAAAACATTAGAATCTAAACTCATTATGTCTGCCTCCCATCCCATCCCGGTATCCTCCTCTTCCTGTGCTCCCTGAGTGAATGGCATCACTTTCCCCCAGTTACCCCAAGTCAGAAACCAGAAAGTCAGTGTGAGGCCTCCCTGCCCAGCACCGTGCTGGCCCTACCTCTCACGGGCTCTCAGGTCAGCGAGCTTGTTGCTACCTGTCCCCAACTCTGCATTCAACCATATCACATCAGCAGCCGGAAGCCAACCACGATGGTAGTCCTCGCTGGGCAGAAATCAGCAAAGATAACAAAGGGTTGCTACCCTCCCTCCTCACCACCCTCTGCCCCAGACCTGGCCATTAAATGCGTGCAAGCACTCTCCCCTGCCCTTGGGCCGTGGCCCCCAGCCCCAGGTACTAAGGCGGGATGTCTGCGGCATCGTGGGGCTCCGCCCTGGCACTCTCTCACCTAGAAACTGCCAGAGTCCCACCCCCAGACTCCCAGCCTGCACCCTCGTATTTATCCAATGTATCCACATAGCTGTTGGAGTAAATGAACCAAAATAAAACCTGACCGCCTCATCTCCTTCTTGGATAAAATCTAAACTTCTTAGCATAGAGTCCCAACACCCTCTACAGCTACGTTCTCAAGCTTTCTCTTTTGTCATAACCTTGAACCTATGTTCTAATCTCACGGTATTTCTTACGGTTTCCCCGGACATACAAGTGCATTTGACACCCCCTACCTTTGTCCACACTGCTCTCTTCTCCCAGATTCTCCTGTGTCCTCCCCAGTGTGGGTCTGGAGAATGGACGCCCATCTTTCAGAACTCTGCCCAAGGGAGCCTCCTCTGGGAAACCTTTCCTGACCTCCCCCGCCCCCCCGGGTGGCATTGGCCTTCCACATTCTATCACGGCACCCATGGCACTTTCCTGGTCTCATTTCTCTGCGCAGATTTCTCTCCCACTGGACCACGAGCTCTTAATCACAAGAGAATGTGTCTTCCGCTTTGTATCGTAACATCTGAGACACAGCAGCACTTGGTGAATGGCTGCATAAAGAATAAGGAAATGCTGTCATCGTGTGTTCTATGCTAGAGTCCAAGGTGTGTGTGGGAGGCGGGAGAGCTAACAAGGCAGAGCCTTGGGAGAGGGAGAGAGGGTCTCAGGGAGAGACCCTGAGCTGCAGAGAAATGAGTGTGTTCGAGACAGCCCTGGGAAGGGATGGGGTGTATACGCTGTCTGCCTGGCTGTCTCCCCCTGCCCCAGCCATCCTGATCTCAGTACTTTGACAACAAATACGAATCTGTTTCACCAAAACTCAGGAACCCTAGAAACCTGGAGCCATAATTAAAAAAAAAAAAAAAAGTCTAAAATCAGGGCGCCTGGGTGGCTCGGTCGGCTCCGGCACCCGACTTCTGCTCAGGTCATGATCTCGCGGTTTGTGGGTTCGAGCCCCGCGTCGGGCTCTCCACTGACAGCCGGAGCCTGCTTCGGTTCCTGTCTCGCTCTCTTTCTGCCCCTCCCCAGCTCGTGCTTTCTCTCTGTCTCAAAAATAAAGAATGTCGAAATAAAATTTAAAAAGTCTAAAATCAAATACTACATTTCCGTTATGTTTTTCCCCCCTTCAGATCCCTAATTAGAAGACAAGACTTCCAACGGCAATACGAAGAGAATCCAAGTCCGGGATATTTGAAAAGCGTCTCTACGGGTAGAAGTCATGATAAGCACTTTGGGGGGGCCTCGATGGAGAAGTCCAGGGCTACTGTGTACCTGCCCCACACAAGCACCCTGCACCCTCCTGGGACAGAAGACACAAGTTGCTCTGTTACAACGTGTCCTGTCTTCAAAGCTGTGACAGGAATTAAAGGGATGGCATTAAAAATAACTAATATTTTGAGCCTTCAGTCAGCGTCTGGCATTGCTTCTAAGCACTTTATAGGTATTACGTCTCAGAGCAATCGTACAAGGTAGATGCAATTTACTATTCCCATTTTGCAGATGAGAACATAGAGCCTGGCAGAGATTAGGTAACTTGCCTGACGTCACAGGGCGAGGCAACGGATGGGATTGTAACTCGGGGGGTTGTATTACCTTCCAGAGAAGGTTCCACTGAGAAAGATCGTGGGGGAAGGCAGGGTTTGCGTTGGTCTTTCAGGAATAAGAAGAATGTCAGTTGCTAGATATGGCGGGAGAAAGAATTCTAGCAAACGATCAAAGTCTGGAGTGGGGGGAGGCAGGGAATGTAGGGGGGACCCAGGCAGGGGTATAACCGGACCGTGTGGTGCTCAAGACATCTCTCCCACCCGCCCTCCACCCAGCTGCCCATGAACACGGTCAAAATGAAGATCAACAAAACTCATTCGTCCAAAGAGGATGGGCTGGGGATGCCTGGGGGGCTCAGGTGGTTGAGCATTGGACTCTTGATCATGACTCTGGTCGCGATCACGCTTCGTGGCCTCAATCCCACATCAGGCTCTGCTCTGACAGCACAGATCCTGCTTGGGTTTCTCTCTCCCTTTCTCTCTGCCCCTCCCCAGCTGACGCTGTCTGTCTGTCTCTCTCTCTGTCTCAAAAATAATAGTTAATGGGGTGCCTGGGTGGTTCAGTCGGTCGAGTGACCGACTTCAGCTCAGGTCATGATCTCACAGTTCGTGAGTTCGAGCCCCGAGGCGGGTTCTGTGCTGACAGCTCGGAGCCTGGAGTCTGCTAAGGATTCTGTGTCTCCCTCTCTCTCTGCCCCTCCCCTGCTCACGCTCTGTGTCTCTCTGTCTCTCAATAATAAATAAACGTTAGGGGCGCCTGGGTGGCTCGGTCGGTTAAGTGTCCGACTTCGGCTCAGGTCATGATCTCGCGGTCTGTGAGTTCGAGCCCCGCGTCGGGCTCTGTGCTGACAGCTCAGAGCCTGGAGCCTGTTTCGGATTCTCTGTCTCCCTCTCTCTCTGCCCCTCCCCTGTTCACGCTCTGTCTCTCTCTGTCTCAAAAATAAATAAACGTTAAAAAAAAAAATTTAAACGTTAAAAATTAAAAAAAAAATAATAGTTAAAAAAATAAACAAAGAGGATGGGTTTTACTTAAATGGGAGGCACCAGTTAGGATGCTTAGCGAGAGGTGGGGGCTTGAAAGGGAATAAAGATCACAGCACAGGTGGACTCTGTCTTTCTCGTCTTCAGGCCCCTTCCAATCATGCAGGGGTCGGGCCCACAAAGAAGACCACACCTTTCCAATCTTGGGGGGCAGATGGGGCAGAAATGAGGTGAAGGGGGGCGGAAAGTCAGAGGACATTATGGCAGACTGGCCTTGCTATTCCCAGTGGAATAAAAGACGAGTCCATCAACAGAGAAGTGGGAAATTAGGAGTTGCAGTAGTTAACAGAGAAATGGGAAACGCAGTAGTTAACAATAGCTTCCATGGTGAATGTCTAAGGACTTCTTAGGAAACACGGGGGAAAAGAAAAACACTCGATGCCCAGGTAAATCAGCATGAGCACGAAGAATGTGATGGTATTTCCTTCAGCAAATCCTAGTAGCTCAGACCGGGGAACCCAAAGCCAAACAAATATCACCTGAAAAGTAAGGCCGCGGTTGAAGTGAGTAGGTGATCGAGGCGGGGGGTGCAGAGCGAGCAAGAATACTGCAGTGAGGCTTTAACCACTGCACGTGACACCCCGGAAGCTACGTCAAGGGCAGAGTTGGCGCTGAGCGCAGGGTGGCGGGTGGGGGGGGGGGGGGCGGGAAGCAGGGAAGGCGCCAGACCGCAGGGGTCCGGAGGACCCGTGAACCCTGGAGCGCACCTCCTGGCTCCAGGAAGAAGAGGATGCCCCATCACGGTGCAAAGGGAGAAGCCAGATTTCAGCAAGCAAAGGCCACTGAGCACAGGTGATGGCGGGAGCCAGGCCACGGAGCAAGCGGAGGCCCCGCTGGAGTGAGGCTGGGAGCGGGCGTTCCCCTCCCTTCTCTGCTTTCCATGCCCCACGCGTTTGGCAGGCCAGGGAATGGGCTGGGGAAAGAGAAATAGGGCATTCACCGTCCTTTTGCTTGCTTTTTTCGCAAGCAATTTTACCCTGCTCTGCGCTGCACGCCGTGATAGTTTCTAAGTTCACCTGCACCACGTGGCACGCCACATGCTGCGATGATCTTCGAGGAAGCGCCTGGACGCCTTGAAGTTCACTCTCCTCGAAGGCAGCTTGCGGTCTAAGCACACCGCCATATGCAACCGTCCACAATTACTAAAAACCAAGTCGATAAGCACTTTGAAGGACGACCCTGTGCCCTAGGCCACAGGCATTCTTAAATTCCAGGACACGATGGAACTTGGAGTCTCAAGAGTTTGAAAATCTGTTCTCAAAGAATTCCCAAGGAAAAAAGTTAACGCTATCAATCAGCATAAAGAGGCAGCTAAGAGTGTGGACTCAGGAATCACACAGACCTGTGGTCAAACAGGCCAAGGCGTCCAACTGGCAGCTACGGGTCTTTGGTCAAGCCTCATACGTTCTCTAAGTCTTGGGTTCCTCATCTCTAAATGGGAATAATATGTGTCTCATAAATAGCTGGGGGCTGAATGGCTTAGTGCATGTGAGGAGTTCCAACCAATAAATGCTCAGTTAACAGCCAAAAAAAGCCTCCACTTCTTTTTTTTAAGTTGTAACTGTTTTTTTTAAACTTTGTTTTATGAGTTTCTCCCAGAAAGTTGTGGGTAAATTTGGATTTTATATCTAAGATTTTTTTTTTCTCTTAAGCAGCATGAACATAATAGTTAATTTCTGATTTTTTTTTTCTTACCATAAGCTCAGGAGGGTACCTGAGGTAATTAATATTACTTTACAGGTGAGTCATTGATCACAGTGAAAAACAAAGCAAGAAACAGACCCAGAAGCTGCACAGTCCTGGTATGGCTTTCCCCCTAGCTCCAAACTCCACCTCTCCTGGGGTGGTTATTTTCATTTGCTGTAGGGCCAGCCCCCAACTCACTTGTTACCACCCATCGTCCTACCTGGAACCCAGAGATGCATGTGTAAACATTCTCTCATCTACACTGAAAATACAGAGGAGTGTGACATATGCATATTAGCTTTTGGATGTAATGAAGCTACCCTATTAAGTCTTGAGGCTGAGCTTATCATTTAGAATTGAAGCAGTGTTTCATGTTTTCCTTGCTGGTTTCAGATTACAGTAAAACCTTGGTTTGCGAGCATAATTCATTCCAGAAACATGCCTGTCGTCAAAAGCACTTGTATAATCAAAGCGAAACTCAAGAGCCATTGGCTCAGGTATCAATCACGTGACATTCGGCATCACGTCCTACTCGTACTGCCAGACATCGCTCGTTTATCAAGTTAACGTTTACTAGAAATGTTTGCTCGTCTTGCGGAACCCTCGGAGAACAAGTTACTCACCGCGGTCCAAGGTTTTACTGTACACACAAGAAGGGATGTTCCACTCTCACTAGAATGGATCCGAACGCATCCTCGGCGAAGGAAACCGGAGACTAGTTTGGCTTCACTTCTACAAGGAATACTCATGAATTAATCATAAGTGGAAGAAACCGTGGTCAAGCGAAGGAAGAAGGAAGTATAAACCCAAGTGAGGCCACAGAACAGAGGCCATCTGTCAAGGTGGGTGGACATATTAAGGCCGGCTTGCCTTACAACTGTATCTCCTACTCAACATTGCACCGGCTGCTGCTTACAGCAATTCTGAGTTCTGCTTGGTCTGCTTTACCCACAGATCAGCAATGTGCTGCTTTACGGGAAAGGAAGCCATCGGGACGAGAGGAACAGCACGGGCACACCCAGCGGAGCGTGGCCTCTCCATACTTACTACTGCAGGCGGGCATCTGGCAAGATCTTACGAGAGGGGGCCCTGGGAGATCTCTGCACATCACCTCGCTGAGGGGGACGCGCCGGCCCTTGGCGGTCAGCCTCTGACACACCTGCTTTCTTCGCTGGGTTCCAACGCCGCAGCTGACGGAACACTGCAAGGAGAAGTGTGCACCGGTCACCTTGGGCGTCAGCCGACGGCGCCGCCAACAGCCGCGTCTCCACTGGGACAACAAGAGGGGCTGTACGTGTGGCTGCCGGTTCCTGGGCGCGAACGCCTATTTTTTTATTTCTCTGTTATTTAACTCAGGTATACGTGGCACACCATGTTACGTGAGCCTCAGGGGTACAACACAGCGATTGGACGAGTCGATCCGGTACTTAGTGCTCACCACGGCAAGTGCTGTCCCCTGCCGTCACCACACAAGGTTCTCATGGTGTCACTGACTGCATTCCCTACGCCACACTTTTCATCCCCTCTATTTTTTTTTTTGACTTATCTTTTATAATATGGGAAGTTTCCTCCTCTTCTTCCTTCCTTCCTCCTGAGACGGCAATTAATTTCCAGTAATCTCCCGTCATGAGGACGGAGAGATGCCATTTTTTGGCATTGTGATTGATATCTGACTTATTTTTTAGCTATTTATTTATAAAGTAAGATAATTGTGCTTTAAAAAAAAAAGATACATACCCACAACCAAGACTTCAAGAAATAAACACAAAAGGAAAGGTTTTTTTTTTTTTTTAAACCGCTCAAACCGCTTCACATAAAGTAACATTAATATTTGGTCATCCACGTGTGTATAACATTGATATTTGATAATCACTGTGTGTACATGCAATTTTAATTGAAAAATGTAATGCAGTTTCATTAGGTGTATTAGAAAAAAAGGGAACTAAAGTAGAATTAAAAGAGATGTTGAGGGACGCCTGGGTGGCTCAGTCAGGTAAGCATCTGACTCTTGATTTCAGCTCAGGTCATGATTTCATGGTTCGTGGGATCGAGCCCCCAGTCGGGTTCTGTGCTGACAGTGTGGAGCCTGCTTGGGATTCTCTCTCTTCCACTTTCTCTGCCCCTCCCCCTCTTGCACACTCTCTCAAAATAAGTAAACCTAAAAACATTTTTTTTATAAAATTAATTTCTTAAAAAAAAAAAAGGTGAATGTCTGACCTTTTTTTTTTTCACCCTGGCAATGAATTCCCAAAAAGAACCCTCTAATGTTCAGAAAGAAAATTAAAAAAACAAAAATTGTAGAAACCAACAAGATATTTAGATGATTGTTTTTAATGACACGTTTGGACTTAGGAGAGTATCTACTGGCTAGGAAAGATGAGGAAATAAACCCGTTCATTCCTGCCACCTCTTCCTTCCAAACCTCCAGGCAGCATTCATGATGCTGTCCAGGTAACGTCAGGGTTTCTGATACGTACATTCTGTTCTGAGATGTCATTGCTGACTGTTCTTTTTTTTTTTTTTTTTTTTTTTGATGTTTATTTTTGAGAGAGAGCACGTGTGATACAGGGAGGGGCAGAGAGGGAGAGAGAACCCCAAGCAGGCTCCCCACTGTCAGTGCGGAGCCTGACGTGGGACTCAAACCCACGAACCATGAGATCATGACCTGAGCCAAAATCACGAGTCTGACGCTTCACCAACTGAGCCACCCAGGCGCCCCATTCTCTTTCATTTTCTGTTCCATTTGTCCTGTTCTTTTCAGAAATTCCAATGGATTTGGGTGTGATCTCCTCTCTGTCTCCCACATCCATCACTGCCTCTGAAAACCAACTTCACATCTGTACTCTTTCTCCTATCCCTGGACGCGAGTCCTTCCAGCCTGCACACGGTATCTCGGATTTCACTTTAATTTTGTTGTTGCTTGTAATGTAACCTTGTATTTCTGCTCTTCTGAATTTTTCTTTTCTGTTGTTTTTCCCCCCATGAATGTTCCAGTTATCTTTCCTTCTCCTTTTGTTGACCTACCACCTCCTTTTGAGCTCAAACCTAATTTTAAAGCCACCTTCCACCCCGGACGCCATGACTGTAATTTTCTTGGGAACACAGACTCTACTTGTTGGAACATCCCAAAGATGTTACCACCGTTCACGTGACCGCTGCTTTCTGTTCCCTTCCCGGAGACCTGATTTCCTCCTTCGCCTTCAATTCCTCGCCCCCCATCCCCCGATGGGGATGCCTAGGTTTTAGGCTGGAGTCACGAGTGCAGCTGTTTGGGAACAACACGGGCAGGGGGTGAGCAGTTTCCCTCACTTGTGTATGACGCTCTGGCACCACGATTTTCATTTCTGCTGCCCGCGTGCCTGTTCAGCTCTTGGCGTTCGAGTGGCTGGAGGGACTCCGAGAACCGCCTCTTCGACGACCAGCTCCCTGTGTGATAACACGGCCACCACACGCCACCTCATCTCTGGCCGCCCTCCTGGGTTGGGAGGCCTGCAATGCCACGTGTCCTTCGGCGCCACCTGGCCCATGGTTCCGCAGGGACACAAGGGCAGCTCCGGGTCTAGCCCTCGTCTGTTCTCTGTAGTCAAAGGACTGTTGAATGGGCCTTGGAGGGCTGTCCCGCGTCCTCCCGGGGGGGATCTACACTGCACTCGGCGCCTGAGGGATTTCTGCCAGGCTCCCTTCTCGTTTGGGGCCAGATTTTACAGTCTTTGGCAGGTGCGTTCCATGATTTACAGTTTGGGATTGTGGCCACTTCATTGTTTACTGAGGACGGAGTGTTCCCTCTCTTCCATTCTCTTTGTGGGTTTTATGTTGAGTTTCAAAGGAGGGGAATGCAATTTTTTTTAAAATCCTTGACGGGGTGCCTGGGTGGCTTGGTCGGTTAAGCGTCCGACTTCGGCTCAGGTCATGATCTCACGGTCCGTGAGTTCGAGCCCCGTGTCGGGCTCTGTGCTGACCGCTCAGAGCCTGGAGCCTGTTTCGGATTCTGTGTCTCCCTCTCTCTCTGCCCCTCCCCTGTTCATGCTCTGTCTCTCTCTGTCTCAAAAATAAATAAACGTTAAAAAAAATTTAAAATCCTTGAGTGTCCTCTTTAACAGAAAGCCCTGAACTATTAATATTTTCAGTACAGAGAAAAGCTTTTCGTATGCTTTTGAATAAATAACTTAACACTGCCATTTGCCACGTTATGATTTGTTTTGTTTTTTTTTTTAACCAAGTCACATCATCATCTAGGAGTCTCCCTTATAAGAACAAATTAACGTCAACTTTTAAATTTTGGTTCATGTAACAGTAACATCACTGCCAGTCTCCACTCATAAGCCGTTTCTAATGATAAATACAGGATTATTTCCCCCTCCCCATCATGAATGGGAGCATCCTTTGCAAATCCCTCTTCGGGATGGAGGTCTGATGTGACCTCGTGTCTGCTAAGTTCAACGTTAGGGTGCCATTAGAGAATGTTCCCAACTCAGAGAGAGGGAAAGTGACAGCATCAGTGCAATAAATTACAGTTCACAGAGCAGCAACCATATGCCAAAGCGTCTCCTATTTATGCCACAGAAATCTGGTAGATTCCTTTGGAAGAGCTCATGGGAACAACACACCCTGACTTCTTACAACTTTGTAAGTACAACTTTGACCTTTACACTTGGAGGTCACCTTGGTAGGATAGAGAATCCTCGCCTCACGTTTCCCTTCTCTTCGTTTATTAAACATGTTGTTCCGATGTTTTCCCCTGTGAAGTGGCATTGGTGAGAAGTCTGATGGTAACCCGACTTTCCTTCCCTAGTACGTGACTTGGCCTTTTCGCCTGGATATACAAATACCATTTTTCTTCATCTTTAAACTCCGGCACTTTTAGCAGAAGATGTCTTGACGTTGGCTGTACTAGGTCACTTCTCCCAGGGGCGTGGTGTGCCCTTTCAATACCGCGATTTGTGATTTACATGGTGATTTTCTTTATAGTTTTGTTCTGTTGTTTTGCTTTTATTTTCTTGGAACTCTAGCAATACTTACACGTTGGATTTTTTCCCCTCCCTTCTATCTCATATTTTTTGCTTGGATTCTTCCTATTTCTCTTTGATTATTTTCAATTCCCTCCTTTCTACCACTTCTCTTACTGCACTTCTTCCTAGTTTACTCTCCATTTCGGGAACCCTCCCTTAAGTTTTCTGGTTCTCTCCTGGACCACGTTAGCTCTTTTCCTTCACACCCCGGTTATTTATTCAGCTCATTTCCGGGCTTTTCTATTTCTGATCTGTTCCTGTGTATTTCTTAATTTCTCTTAGCTCGCTTCAAAATAGTAAGTTATATTTTCATCTGCAACAAGGCCGCATTTCCATGACGTTGCTATGTTACTGACACTTTTACAGCATCTTTGCATGGGGTGTGCTGACACCCCTATTTAAATGAGATCTGTTTTTTCCGTACTTTCAGGAGAGTGTAACGGGGTGGGAGTGTTTCAGGGTCCTTACTATTCCCTCTTCTGGTGTTAAGGAGAAGTAGTCAACAGTGTGGCCACAGTTCTGAGATTCATATCTTCTGGACTCTTCCACACCCAGGGGTCCGGGCATCCATCACTTCCGCTTTGTGTCCTGTCTCAGCTTGGATCACAATCGCGGCAGGTTTGCTGGGTATTTCTTCGCACTCTTAAGGATGCGTGTTCCCCTCGTGCTCTCCAGCCCTCTTAAGGCCCGCGTAGGTGTGCGTGATGTCCCCTGCACTCTGCCACAGCCTGGCCACGGAGTCCTCTCCCATCACTTACTGGTCTCAGCCCCCGAGGGGTCACGTACGGTTGACTTCCGTGCCTCTTATCATCTCCGTGTCGGTCTAGCTGTTAAACTTACAGCTCCTGTACAGTCTCTGCTATTGGGTATGGTTTGGCCTCACCCACGTAGAGCACTTGTGTTAACGTGACTATCTGTGTTTTTTTTCTTTCCTTTAGCAGTTCTCATTGCTCTGTTTTCTGTGTTGTTTTTTAAATTGAAGTATAGTTTTTTTTTTTAATGTTTTTTTAATTTAGTTTTGAGACAGAGAGAGACAGAGCACGAGCAGGGGAGGGGCAGAGAGAGAGAGAGAGAGACACAGAATCGGAAGCAGGCTCCAGGCTCTGAGCGGTCAGCACAGAGCCCGACACGGGGCTCGAACTCACAGACTGTGAGATCATGACCTGAGCCGAGGTCAGACGCTCAACCGACTGAGCCCCCAGGAGCCCCTAAATTGAAGTATAGTTGACACACGGTATTATATTCATTTCAGGTGTCCAGCTTAGCGATTTGACAACTCTCCACGCATTAAGAAATGCTCACCACGGTACGTGGAGTCACCTCTGTCACCTGACGAAGTTATCACGACACCGCTGATGCCACTCCCTGTGCTGTGCTTCTCGCCACTGTGACCTCTTTTCTTTGTGCCTGGAGGTTTGTACCTCTTCATTCCCCTCGCCACGAGGGATCTGGGGATATTAAACAGCTGTGCTGCCATTGTGGTTTTTCTTCACTATTTTCTAACTATTTTCAGAGGAACTGCCATGGACAGTATATGCTGACATGTCACAGTATTCATTTGTCCATGGCTTCAACTACCCCTTAAATGTGGATGCTTCCCCCAATTATAACCATCCTGCAGATCTCTCTTGAGCTGCAAATCTTTACTGATGCCTTGACAGACCCTCAAACTACACACGTTTCGAAATAAACTCATTTTGTCTCCCTTTTGGGTCATCTCCCAAATGTATTCTTCCTTCCCCGATTAACTTTAAACTTAATGCCATCTCTTATCCCTTGACCACACCCCTCTTTTCCGCTCAAATCTTACCAGTTCAGTCACCAAATCTGCCCACTCTATCTGCTAAAGAAATATCTCCCAACACTATCTACTGTTGTTCTCTGCCTGACTGCTTCCTTATTCTCATTGGTTTTATTCCAACCCATCTAACAAGGTCTCCTAGGCTCTGGTTCCTTCTCCCCCAACGAGCTGTTCACACTGCTGCCGGACCCACATGCCTGAAAGCCTTGCGTTTCACTCCCCTATTCAGAACCCTTCTCCGTGCCCTCAATGACCGCAGGGACAACCACACACACCGAGGTCCTCCCCGGTCTGGTGGCAACCTCTCCTCTCCACCTGTCTCGCCTTCTTCCATTTCTTTGCTGCAACCTAATCTCAAGCCACGTAAGACCGCCAAGCTCATAACCTGTGCCTTTGTGTGCACTCTTGTCACTGCCTGGACCCCCTTTGTCTCATTTCCACCTGGCCTGCACTCAACTTCTAAGACCCAGTTTTACATCCGCATCTTCTGCAACACTTTCCTGGGACCCACGCAGACCCAGATGTTTCCCCTCGATTCTTCACACAGTTCTGTAGATGGGAGCCCTTTACTGGCTTGTCAGTCACAATTTTTTGTATCTGCCTCATTCAACTGTGAGCTCATGAAGACCTCCTTCTTGGCTGCCCCAGGTCCCCAGTGCCCAGGGCAATCAATACAGCAGTGTGTGGTCAATGTCTGCTGGTGAACTGATCAGGCATGTTCAATTTAGAAGAAGCTTTTATAAATCTCTTTATTTTAGTCAACAAGTGTTTTCCAAGCACCAAGTGGAATACATATATGCAGAGATGGCCCTTCCCCTCTGGCATCTACAACCTAGTCAAGAAAATAAGGCATATTCAGGAGTGCGTGTGTGTGTGCGTGTGTGTGTGTGTGTGTATTATTTAACATAAATAGAACAGAGAGAAGTGTATGGACTTGAATGCACTGGGTATATTTCAAGTGGGTCAAAATGTAAGAACAAACTACCATATTAAGTCTAAAAAGACATTACTATTCAAGTAGAAGAGTGGTGATGTACAAAATTATTAATATTAAGAAACACATAATGAATACTACGTAATAAAAAGAGGAAAAGGAAGATTTTAGAATAAACCTTGTAAGCTGGAATATTCTTCTATTCATAGAAGGAATACCTAATGTATTTAGATTAATCACCTTGGATCAAGATCAAACTAATCCTGAAGGATATGACTGATAGAATGGATTTCCATCTAGAGAGAAGATATTAACTAGCTTTACCAAACACCAATTATGAAGATAAAAATAAAGAACACCTTAGAGAAGCCCAAAAGGTTCTTAAGCTTTTTGAAAGAGTCCAGATGTTGGAACTTCTTTTATTTCTTTTTTAATTTTTTTAATGTTTATTTATTTTTGAAAGAGAGAGAGAGAGACCAAGAGAGCGTGCAAGCAGGGGAGGGGCAGAGAGAGAGGGAGACACAGAATTGGAAGCAGGCTCCAGGCTCCGAGCTGTCAGCGCAGAGCCCGACACGGGGCTCAAACCCACGAACAGTGAGATCACGACCTGAGCTGAAGTCAGATGCTTAACTGAGCCACCCAGATGCCCCCAGACATTGGAACTTCTTGAGATCACTACCATCCTAAGTAACTATCAATAAGCTGAAAGTGTCTCATTAATGAGAAGTGTGTGTGTGTGTGTGCGTGTGTGTAACCCTCTCATACAGTTGTGTGCTGCTAAATGCTTCACAAGTGCTTGGGGAGACAGCACTGACTATAACATGTGCCGACTTCTGTGCGTGAATGCTTCCACCATGGCTGATTTCAAGCTATCAACCGAGCACGAGTTAAGAGATGACAGCTGGTTCTCACAAGCTGGAATGGATGGGCCCCAGCACACCACTGCTCTCACGAGTCGCAGTTAATGAGTCTATTAAAAATTAGAATGCCGTATTTATAAATCCATGTGTCCAGGACGTATCTTGAGCTGTTCTTTGTGAACGTTCTCATTAAAGAGATCTCCTTTATACTTGGCATGTGGCTGTATTTCAAGAATTAAAGAGCTAGCAGACGTTGGTGGCTGAACACAGGAGCTGAAGAAGTCAGAGACGATCACAAGTGTTGGAAAGATGGTGATATACTAACAAGAGACAGAAGCAAGGTGGGGAGGCGGTTGGGAATTAAGTGGTTGTCTCTTTGCTTTCCCAGGATGAAGGCACATCCTATTTGGACTTCTGCAGACACCATACTGAATAGAGGGTTAGAGACTGTTCCTGGAGATAGGGAATTATTTATAGAAGTCAGAGACGAGGTCAGGACACAGAATCAGCTCTGGAGGAAAAATGCAGTGATATGCATCAAATATCTGATCAAATGTTGAGCTTTTTGGAGACTTGGAGGAAGACAAACCAGTAGACAAGATGTAGTTAGGTAAACAGGAAAAATGAAAAAAAAAAAGCACCAAGAAACATCATGAAGGAGAATGATGAAGGTAGACGAAATGGTCAAATGCTCCATCAAGATACAGAGGGTACACAATGAGGAACGGTTTCTGGATTTCAGTCAAGGAACGGATTTCAGCACGGGGTCCGCGGATCACAGAAATCCGCCGTTTGGGAAGACTGCCCCACGCAGGAGTCAATGCTCCCTTCGTACAACTCGGAATGCAGTGTGAGAGTCGAAGGCTTCTTTCTGCCTAACGCGTAGTTCGGATCTAAAAACCAACGAGCCAACGAACGAACAAAGCCCCAGCGGCCATGAATAGAGCTAGTGTCAGGAGAGAGGGCTGTTCCGGCTGCAGGCCGAGAGGTCTGGCTCGGTGAGAGATGGAAATCCTGGCATGGCTCCTGAGCCTTTCTGTGTCCAGGGTTAGTGGCCAGCTTCAATGCAGAAAGGCCTTATCCAGAACCACAAGATGGATGGCTGCCCCCGAGTGAGCCAGCCTGTGGCACAAGGACTGGTCTGGCAGAAACCTTTGGGGAGGGTGGCGATTTTGGCATCACTCTCTGCCAAAACAAAGCAAGTCTGAGATGAGAGGGAATGTCTACTAACGGGAGACAAGCTGAACCCCGCAGGAAACCCAACACGTGCGCCTGACTGGGCCCGAGTCTGGATGCTGGCTTTTGGTTTCAGAGCCCGAGGCCGGCTCTGCCTTCCCGGGCATGTGAGCACACCCACCCTCGCTCTCGCAGGGAAGTCTAGAGATGCAGCTTTGGCTGGGAGCGGGACGAGGTCTTGCCTGTGCCTGCGCTGATCTCTTGCGGTGCCCATCAGCTTGCCCTTGCCCTGCCCAGGGGTTGCCTAGGAAACTGACGAGCCTCAGGTCCCAGCCAGCTCGCGTGGGTAGCCTTCTCTCCTGTCTCCCTTTCCTCCCAGCAACAAGCCTCCCGATGAAAGATTTGCTCGTCTTCATTAGCAGGCTTGAGCTTTTCGAAAGGTCATCACTTCAACAGAACTCCGCGTTTCCCCCTGACTTTGCAAAGACTCTTGCGGAAGGGTATTTACCTGTTCAGAGCTTGCTGGGCCCCAGGACCTGTCACAGGTCTCATGGCCACTGGCCGCAAGGACACTCACTGTAGGCCAGAGGGGAAAACATATGCATGCTCAGGAAGTAGCTCCCCAGGGAAATGCCATAAAACCTTGGGTCATTGTGAGTTCAAGCTGGGAAGTGCTGTGCGATTTCAGGGGCGGAAGACTTCACAGAAGAGGGAAGCTCGGGCCTGGATCCACGATTTGAGAGCGAGAACAAGAGCAAGGACCCAACGGGCAAGCACGACTGGACATAATAACGGTGTTACTTCAGTGATGCAGAACCGGGAGCAGCAAATTCACTGCTCACATCAAGAATGGACAGGAGAGGGACACACCCCCAGTCTCCACTCTAAAAGGCCAATGAGAAGAGCTTGTTCTAGAACACAAGATGGAACTGAGAAGGGCTGTCTGTTCTTAGGGAAAAGGAGAAAAGGGAGAAGCAGAAAGGTGCATTTTAGAGCATGGGAGGGGTTCTAGGTCCTCCCTGGCTGCATCCAAAACAAGGTGCCTGTTTTCTCCATGACCTCTGCTCACTTCCTGCCCTTCCCTTCCTGCCTTTTCCCCTCAGGTCAGGACAGCATTTGCCCAGAGAGACCATTACCCAGAGCCATTCCCACCTTGGACACAAACTCAAGGGCTGTGCAACCCTGGTAAGGATGAGGGGCAGGTAGGAAAAGGCTTCTCAAGCTCTGATGTGCTTTACAACACCTGGAGAGCTTGTTGAGATGCAGATTCGGATCCTGAGGGCTGGCCTGGGGGCTGGGGGTGGGGGGTGGGGCTCAAGATTCTTCATTTCTCAGGAGCTCCCAGCTTGTCAAGAGATGCCCGCGTGGTTGGATCTGGGCACCCTTAGTGTAGCCAGGAGATGAAGCATCACACAGTGCTGAGAGCTCTTTGCGCAAGTGCCCGGCCCTTCTGCCCCCTGCAGCTCTCTCCCTAACCTCGTGGAGATGGTAACTGGGCCTTTGACCTCCTCCAAGGGGGAGCAGCAGGTCTTCACACCTGGGGCTCAGCTGGGTGACTGCCATCAATACTGTCTGCCCACCAGCCTCCCTAGACACCCTCCTGTCTAACACCTTAGCCCACTTCCCCCCGCCTGACCCAGTCTCAAAGGAATACTTCCACTCTTTCTTGCGGACAGAGGAGGGGAAACAAAGCAAGCCAGCTTTTACAGATGAAGATCCCCAGGGCAGATTCCTACCTGTCCTTCCCCGTCGCTAGCCTCGGAAAGATGCCTCGCCTGTAGCAGCCACATCTGTCCACCCAGACCCTGACTGTAGGAGGAAACGATTTTCCGGCCCCTCGTGTTTCTGACCTGCAACCTAGCAATTCATGGGGGAGAGTATTGGCCACTCGTTGGCTCTGGCTCCTTGGGAGTTGGACAGAGTGAGCACGGTCGCTGGATCCTGGGGCTCCTCCCGCAGACCCTGGAGGGACGGGTTTGTTTCTTGAGCATTTTCTGAGGGTTTAGGGAAACATGTATTGACGACTGTCAGTGGCCCAGATGAGGACAATGAGGGGTAGCTTGTCAATTAAGATAGTTTTTGAATACTGGCACTTAACTGAGCTAGACCGCTAAAACAAGGAACATACAAAGCCGGAGAACAAGCAGGCAGAGGTACTGCGAACCCACCCTATGCCAGAAGAATGTGCGCCCTCCCTCGGGAAGATGAGAAGGGTCCACTCTGCCAGGTGCTTCTGTCCTAACAGCTCCCGTTAAGCTCACGGCAACCACTGCATTTAAATAACGGGAAATGGGGCTCAGACAGCTTAAGCACGCTGAACAAGGACGCCCAGTTTCCAGGCAACAGGGCTGGGAACCCATCGTGGGTCCACATGTCTGGAGCAAAACCCCTCGCTCTTGCACGAAAGACGTACACCCTCGCACCAACCTTGGATCACACAAACGTGGCCTCGGATCCTAGCTCTACCCTTGGGAAAGTCACTCAATCCAAATGCGCCTCTGTTTCCTCGCCCACAGAAATGGAGGTGACGTCTGCTTCCTGCACCGTCGTGGGACGGCACGACCAGAGGAGTGTGACAGGCTTTGAGCCCGGCACAGGATTGAGGACTCAGGGAAGCTCAGCCGGGCCAGGGACTGCCCTTTCTTATTTGTTGAGACGGATTCTGATGTCAGAAGGCCCCTCTACCCCCACCGGAGGCCCCAGGATACAAACCCCCAAACGCATGCCGCAGAATCATGTGGGGGAAATAATTAGAGGCTGAAACAAAAAAGGGGGCGAAAAGGAAGTAAGGTTGGGGACAGCCCTTACCTTCGACCAGTCTCCCACCGTTAAATGTGGAGGACAGTCTGTTCGGGCGCAGGACTTGTGAGAAGACGCCTTGGGTCCTTGGCACAACTCATCGGAGAGATTCAAGAAGCCGCCGTCCGTTAACAGCTGCCGGCAGGCGACCCTTCGGTTCTGAGTCCCCCCGCCACAGGTCCTGGAACACTGAGGAGACGGAAGGAGGTGGGTCGGGGCTTGAACGGCCACGGGCGTGGCGGACCGTGGGGTCCCCGGTGTGCTGTACCTGCTGCCATTCCTCGATGTGCCAGCTAGGAGGGCAATCAAACTGACTGCAGGCTTGTAAAGCATGGGGCTTCTCATCCCTGCATTCCTCGGGGGGGGCCGGGGACTCCCCCGGGTAGAGGCAGTGCACCTCCCGGGTCTGGATTCCGACGCCACAGGTAGCCGAGCAGGGCCCCCAAGAGCCGGTGTGCCACCTGTACCAAAACACAAGGGACGGGGGAGTTGAACCGGCCGGTGAGACCACGTGCAACGGTCCGAGCATCAACGATCTCAAGTTCTTCTCTGGGCGCCCAGATTTCACACTCCACGCGCAGACCCGAGACCACAGCATCCCCACCGACAGATGGCGGTTAAAACACAGACATATAATATGCACAGGCAAGAAACGCGGGGAAAGTGTTTAAAGATTTTTACCCACTTGGGAAAGCCCAGAGGACAAAAGGAGCAGATTTCTCCCCGTTCTTAACATGCCACCATATATCAATAATAAAATCTTGGTTTTGTTTTGAATAGAGCCCCAAGGCAAGCATGATTTATATGGGTGTCAGAAGAAATTTTAAATGCTTAAGAACACACTTCAGGAAATTTTCAGGGCACCTGGATTCATTATTTGGAATATCCCTAAGAAAATTCTTCTCTGTTAGGATTGGATTTACAACACGTACGTATAATGGGATTCCTTTCCAATAAGATCTTGGAAAAATCAGGTTTTCTCATGAAACATCTGTAAAAATGAAAACCCAGGGCAGCTGCTTTTGATACATATTTCCAAACTGCATTCAAGGAAGATTCTCTTGAATCTCAATTCACACTCCCGCTAGAAGCATGTGAAGAGAGCGTGGTTTCTGTCACCCACACCGGACAGCATCCCTGCCCACCTGATGGGTGAACGACTGGACGTGATAGTTATCTTAATTTGGGGGTATTTAATGATCAGCGAACGCAAATTTTTAACTAGTGGAGACATATCATAAGGAAACAATTTTAAAATGCTTACAATTGACATAAAAGGATGTTTGCTCCTAGGTGGTGGGTAATAGCAAAAAAACAAAAAAACAAAAAGCCAATTTAATTAAATTTTATAAAATGGAATGAGACGATCTAAATGTTTAACAATAAAGGGTAAACTAAATAACTGTATATTCATGCAGCACAATGCTAGCAGCCATTTAAAAACAAAGTATAGTTATGGACATTGAAATAAATTCATGATACATGTTTATTAGAAAACAGGTAAAAAATACTGTATGATCATATTGTTTTATGCATTTATAAATCATGCAAAAAAAGCCTGGATAATTATACATCAGAATGTTAACAGTGATGAGGTCTAAGTGATAGGATTTTTATTTTCTTTATTCTTGCTAGTATTTCCCCTGATTTTCCTTAAGATAAACATTCATTGTTAGAAAAAATAAGTTTAGTTCTTTGAAAAAAAATAGTGTTTATCTAAGGGTGACTTTCAGTTTTTCTGATTTCTAATTTTCTAGAATAAATGTTTTACTTGTGCAAATAAGAGGAAAAATACAAAATGAAAATTATGCGAGACAAATGCAATGGGACAAAAAGATGAAAACTTTCATTTATGAAGGCAAAGTTCACAATGAAGATATAATAATCATAAAAGTATGAAGACTGAATAAAAAGTATAAATATACATGTAAAATACAGCTGTTAGATATAAGGAAAATGAAGGATAAGTAATAAAAAATTTTTAAAGCTATAAAATACTTCTCTAAGCCCCTGGTATATCAAGAAGGCAAACTTTAAATAAGAATATAGAAAATTTAGTGACACATTTCGAAGGCTTGATGACGTAGATAACTTTGGGGGAAATTACAAAAAGCTTTATTCAAGATTGGGACTAGATCCTGTTAATTTTGTGGTTGAGTTTCTACAAATTTTCAAGAAACAGGAGAATTCCCATGTTATTTTAAAAGTTCCAAAGTAAAAAAGAAGATTAAAATATTCTCATGCATCACAAAGATAGGAAAAAGCTTGAGCACAAAATCTGCAAATATACATAAAGGAAAGAGTTTTACATGTAACGATATATTCTAACTCCTAAATAAAAGAGAAGTATAAATCCCAAGTAAAAGAGAAGTTAATCAAAGGATTACAATACTAACAGTACATACTGTGGACTGAATGGTTGTATCCCTCCCTCAAATTATTTGAAGTCCTCAATTTTAATGTGATGGTAGTTGAGACTGGGACTTTAGGAGGTAATCAGAGTTAGATGAGGTCATGAAGTGGGGGCCTCATGATGGGATCAGTGGCCTTATCAGAAGAGAAACCAGAGTTCTCTCTCCCTCTCTCTCTCTCTGTCTCTCTCTCTCTCTCTCTCGCTTTATCTCTCTCTCCAACAGGAGGACACAGAAAAAAGGCAGGTGTCTTCAAGCTAGGAAGAGAGCTCTCATCAGAACTGTGCCCTTTCCAGCACCTTGATCTTAGACTTGCCAACCTCCAGAACTGTGAGAAAATAACTTTTTGCTTAATCTATCCAATCTATGACATTTTGTTATCACAGCTTGGGCTGATTAATATAGCATGCTTTTTTTGACCACAGTGGAACCATATTAGACAATCCCAATACTTAGAAATAATCATCTAAATTACTCATGGATCAAAGAAGAAATCATAATGGAAATTAGACAGTATGTTTTAGATACTTGCTAATAAAAATACAAAGTGCTAAAACCTGTGGAATGCAGCTAAAGCCATGATTAGAAGAAAATCAATAGCCTTAAATGAATATATTAAAAAGAAAGGCTTAAAATCATAACCTAAGTAGCCATTTCAAAGAAGTTAAAAAAAAGAACGGTAAATTAAACCCCCCCCCCCAAAAAATGTAGGAGAGGTACAAAATACATGAGAACAGATACGAATGGACCAGAAAACAAAAGTTACCCCTTCAAAAGACTAATAAAATTGATAAACTCATGGTGATTTAGGAAGAACAAAAAGATAATCCATAATTACCAACAAAAGGAATTTAAGAGGGGATCTCAAAGGCATTAAAAATAAAGAGTACGGGCACGTGGGTGGCTCAGTCAGTTAAGTGTCTGACTTCAGCTCAGGTCACGATCTCATGATTCATGAGGTTGAGCCCCATGTCAGGCTCGGCACTGACAGTGCAGAGCCTGCTTTGGATCCTCTGTCTCTCTGTCTGTCTGTCTGTCTGTCTGTCTCTTTCTCTCTCCCTCTCTCAAAAATCAATAAGCATTAAAAAAATAAAATTAAAATAAAGAGAATAAGTGTGTAATGGAAAACACTATATGTCAATAAATTAAAAAATTTACATAGACTGAAAATATTCCTACAAAAACCGACTTACCAAACTAACACATAAATGGAGAGAAATATGAATAGTTCTATATCTATTAGGTTAAATTTGTAATTTAAAATACTTAAAAAATAAGCTCAAGTGTCAGCTTCCTTGGAGAAATTCTACTAAACATTTAATGCATAAATATTCCAACCTTATATAAATTCTCCAGAAATAGAAAAAGAGGGAAAACTTCCTGACTCATTTAGGTCAATGTCACTCACAAACACAGATGTATAAATCCTAAACAAAATATTACCAATGAAATGATAAATAAATATTACATCATGACCAAGTTGGGATTATTCCTGGAAGGCAAAGTGGCTTCCATCTTGGCAAATCAATCAGTCTTTTTGATATTAACAAAACATAGGAGAGAAATCATGTGATAGTTTCAATAGAGGGTGAAAAACAGTTGATAATTGCACCAATATTCATGATTGAGAACTTTCTTAATCTGAATAAGTGCATCCAAAAAAGCAAATGGTAGTGGTGGGGGCAGTGGAGGAGAATAGAGCAAGATATCTGCATCCTTCTCTCTTTAAAAAAAAAGGCAGTAACAGTTAATGAAAGACATAAGGCTCAAGCTAATTTCCCATACAAAATAAACATCTCAGTAGACCATAAATCAAATGGAAACAGTGCTGAAGTGGACTAAGGTTATCCAGGTTTAGTGGATGCCAGGATTGAAAACTTGCCATAACAGCCGGGAGTTCAATTTCTATGGGGAAAGTAAACAACTGGCACCACAGTGAGGGGGGGGGGGGGGTGACTGAAGCTAGGCTCATTTCTAGAAACACAGTGGGCAAGACTCCCTGACCCATAGCTGAAGGCTGAAGAAAAGTAGCCTGTGTGTGTGGTTGAAATTGATCAGCTGTCTGGGATAACATAAAAGAATGGAGATAACTGGAGCCTGGTTACTGAGCCAAATTGTCATATAATCTGGGAAGGGTTCTGCAAAATCTCACCTGGAATCAGAACCTAAAGGAAGCAATATGAGACCTGGTTCTGATCTGAGGCTCTTGGGGAGAGGTATTTATTCAGGTAAGCCAAAAACTGCAGAGAAGAACACATAACTCCCATTCAATATGAGCTTGCAAACCAAAAGGTCCAAGGAGAAAAAAAATTAATGACATGAAAGCGAGCAGACACACTCAACAGATGACAGAATTCTCCCCTAAAGAAATAGAAATAACAATAGCACTACTTGTATAGCATGTGCTATTTCCCACATTTGGTTTTAATATAATACTCACTTCATCTTTATAGTGTCTTAAAAAACTTTAATGTAACTATGTTGGGTTTTTTTTTTTTTATTCTTAGGGGCTAATAATGATCCAGGAAATAGCAGACTGATTGCATATGCTTCCTTCTGTTTCCTTCCACCCACACTCCCCAAAATACCCACTAAAAAGAGAGCAAAGGGATAAAAGTGGTGTCAAACAAAGGCATATGACCACAAAGACAAAGAGACTATCAGAGATGCATTTGAAACATTTTGTAAGCCGGAGAGAAGATGGAAAGTGATGTTTAACTTAGCAGCCTGGAGAACTCTGAAAACTAAGCTGGTATTTGTGGGAAAGTCCAAAAGCAAGAAGCCATGAGAAGATCAGACACAACATATGTCTAAAACCGGGGCACAGCTGAAGCTAAAATTCACTGAAAGTGATTCACTTAAAGTCTATATAAACCTGAAATGCTTTTGCATGTCTGAGGCCTGAAGGCGATTTATTCTCCCACACCCGACAGAGGGTCGAGGGACTTACTTAAGGACTTGGCAAAGAGCAAAAAGTGGGGGACTGTACTAAGAATGAGGAATAAGTGAGGATCTACGTATTGCCAGGTGAACCATTAGAGTTCTTCTGTCTTGGCTCAGAGAAAATACTTCCAGTCAGACTTGTATCCTTTTCCCATGCAGACAAAAGGTTGGAGAAATCCTCACTAGAAACATTAACCAGCTACACAAAAACAAACTCAAAATGGATGAAAGACCTAAATGTAAGACAGGAAGCCATCAGGAGAAAGCAGGTAAAAGCCTCTGTGACCTTGGCCACAGGAACTTCTTACTCAATATGTCTCTGGAGGCAATACGAACTATTGGGACCTCATCAAAATAAAAAGCTTCTGCACAGTGAAGGAAGCAATGAGCAAAACTAAAAGGCAACTGACAGAATGGGAGAAGATACTTGCAAATGACATATCAGATAAAGGTTTAGTATACAAAATCTATAAAGAACTTAACACCCAAAAAACAAAATAATCCAGTGAAGAAATGGGGAAGAGACATGAATAGACACTTCTCCAAAGAAGACATCCAGATGGCCAACCAACACATGAAAAAATACTCAACATCACTCATCATCAGGAAAACACAAATCAAAACCACAGTGAGACACCACCTCATACCTGTCAGAATGGCTAACATTAACAACTCTGGCAACAACAGAGGTTGGTGAGGATGCGGAGAAAGTGGATCTCTTTTGCACCACTGGTGGGAATGCAAACTGGTGTATCCACTCTGGAAAACCGTATGGAGATTCCTCAAAAAATTAAACTACCCTCTGACCCAGCAATTGCATTACTAGGTATTTATCCATGCGATACAGGTGTGCTGTTTCAAAGGGACACATGCACCCCAATGTTTATAGCAGCACTATACACACACACACATGCACACACACACACGCAATGGAGTATTCCTTGGCAATCAAAAAGAACGAAATCCTACCATTTGCAACTATGTGGATGGAACTAGTGGGTATTATCCTAAGTGAAATTAGTCAGAGAAAGACAAAAATCCGATGACTTCACTCATATGAGGACTTTAAGATACCAAACAGATGAACATAAGGGAAGGGAAGCAAAAGTAATATAAAAACAGGGAGGGGGATAAAACATAAGAGACTCTTAAATATGGAGAACAAACAGATGGCTACTGGAGGGGTTGTGAGAGGGGGGATGGGCTAAATGGGGAAGGGGCACTAAGGAGTCTACTCCTGAAATCACTGTTGCACTATATGCTAACTAACTTGGATGTAAATTTAAAAAATAAATAAATTAAAAGATATTCAATAAAAAAAGAAAAAAAGAAACATTAACTAGCTTGAGAGCAAAAATCAAATTCAGAAGGTCTCCCTATGAAACAGCCCATCTAGATCACTCTAGAGTGAAGCCTACCACTCAACAAATTCTGTCCATATACACAGGGCTTCCAATCTGCCTTTTTAAATACATCATACTTAAATGAATAGTCAAGGAACATAAAATATTTAATTAAAACATCTAAGAAAAAAGAAACCAAAACAGGCATACAGGAGAAAACAGACAGAATGCAAGGTACAGAAGAAAACAAAATATAAAATAAAAACTTCATAATTCATATTCTCAAGAAACAAAAGATACTGTATTCACGAAATGAAAACAGGATGTTGTTTAAAAAGGTACTAGGAACCTAAAGAGAACCAAAAAGACTTGTGTAAATTAAAAATAACTAAATAAAAGTGTAACCAATCAATTGAGAAATAGAAGTAAAGATAACTCTCAAAAAGTAGGAATAGAAGAAATGCAAAGTTGGGTCAGTTCGGAAAGTCCAACATTATACAATGGCAGGTTCATTTAAAAAGCAGAAGAAAAGAATAACTCGAGAAAATTTCCCAAAACGGAAAGAAGTATTAGGACTTTAAAGCCCCTCCCAATTTCCCAGCACAAAAGATAACAATGAGCTACGCCAAAGCATATGACGTTGTTCCACTGTCTTCCAGAGGTAATAAAACAGGTCTGCGCGGATGATGAGGGATCTACGTGGCAAAGCAGTTCTCAAAGCAGCACTGGATGTTAGAACTCAGTGAATGGAGCAATTCTTCAAGAAATTGTTTGGAGGACGCCTGGGTGGCTCAGTCAGCTAAGTGTCCGACTCTGGATTTCAGCTCAGGTCATGATCTCAGAGTCCTGGCATCCAGCCTCGAGTCAGGCTCAGTATTGGGCATGGAGAATGCTTGATCTTCTCTCTCTCCCTCTCTCTCTACCCCTCCCCTAATTGCTCACACACATGTGCTCTCTTGCTTTCTCTGTGTCTCAAAAAAAATTTTTTTTGAGAGAAAATGATATGCAACTTTGAAATCTACACCCAGGCAAAAGATTAAAGTGTAATAGAACATTTCCAGATATTCAAGAGCAAAAATTTAATCCCTAGCTTCCTTGGGGGAAGCTCCTGGATTTATGTGCTCCAACAAAAAATAGTGAACAGCCTAAGAAAGAGGAAAGCGTGGAACATGAAGGGTGGAAAACAAAGAATCCAATGTAAAAGAGATGCAAGTAACCTTCAATATGAGAGTGAAAGGACACAAAAGCTATTTAGGAAGAAGCAACCAGTCCAATTTGGAGCAGGAAGAGGAAGTGCTCTGAGAGGGATATCCCCAAGAAAATGATGTAACAGAATACATGATGTATTTGAATGCACTGCAAAGACAGTTAAACCCTGGTAGATATTTTGAGAATAAATTAATGATAGGATCATAGGAACTAAGAAAACAAACAAAAAAAAATGAAGGCAATTATAAACTCCAGAGAAAACAAAAATGAAAATGCACCCATAGTAAAGTATTAAATGTTTCATTCTCCCTTTTTTAAGAACAGCTTTATTGCCATATACTTTATATAACTTAAAATTTACCTTTTTATAATGTCGCAAAGTTCCTTTTAAGAAACAGATCCTGCCTAGTCCTGGGCCCTTTTAGATACTAAAAGCCTCACTATGGTGGAACATCTGACCATGATCCAACAGATAAGCATATGACTTGAGCTGCTTATAATGAAGTGGACATACTGTGAGTCTGAGCCCCATGTGGGGCTCTGCGCTGACAGTATGGAGTCTGCTTGGGATTCTCTCTCCCTCTCTCTCTCTGCCTCTCTGCTGCTCACGCTCTATATCTCAAAATAAATAAAAAAGAATTAATTCTAGGTTATCTCATTGGTTCTTCTTTAATGTTTATTTACTTTTGAGAGGGAGAGAGTGAACACAAGTAGGGGAGGGGCAGAGAGAAAGGGAGACATGGAATCTGAAGCAGGCTCCAGGCTCTGAGCTGTCAACACAGAGCCCAATGTGGGGCTGGAACTTACATACTGAGAGATCATGACCCTCGCCAAGGTTGGCCGCTTAACCAACTAAGCCAGCCAGGCATGCCTCTAATTCGTTCTTTTTAAGACTCACCTATTCTTACCACATTTCTGCCTATGTCTATCTTGTAATTTCCAGTTCTTCACATGGATGTTATTTACCAATTTATATCACCAAAGATCTTAGTAATATTTAAAGTCTTTTTTGGATTGTTCTGGTATTTTGATTTCTTCTGGAGTGAATTCACCTTTCAGCTGCTGATGCCAGTGACTATCTTCATTAGCATTAGATTTCTTCATGTGCTTTGGAATTTCATTTTGCAGGCTCAACGTGGAGGAAGGTTTCTCTTTCCTCATCTCCCTTTATCCTTTTCTCTGACCCTTAACCCTTCTCTGTCTACAGTTTTGCTTGTCTCCATCTAGCCCTCCAGGATCTCCAGTATGGAACCAAGTCTTGCATGGACAACATGGCACAAAAGCACTGCAAGGGCACTGGGGGTCCAACCACTGAGCTAACATGTAATCTGGGCTTGTATCATTGTGTCTGTCCTCTGTCTCCCCAAGCACACAGCCTTCACACAATGGCTTCAGGCTGTGCTCGGCAGCACCTTTTTTCCTGCAAAGAAGCAGTGGAGGTGGCTCCTTCTTCATCAATCAAAAGGAAGGTATTCAGTCCCTCCTCTCCATAGGCACTGAATTCTCACGTACCCCAACGGCTTTGGGGCCTCAAGCCCTCAAGAACCACAGGTCTGTTTCCACTCATCACTTCACACTTCCGTCCCTTTCCTGGCCCAGATAGTTCTTTTCATGACTTTCCCCTGGGTATATTGTTTTAATTTCCCTGTTCTTATACAGCATCGATCATCAGTCTGTATTTGGAACAGAATGTAAAATTAAAACACCATCTCCATTGGAAACCTATTAATTAGAATGTGAGTTTAGATATAAATTTCCAGTAGCTTTCGAGGTGAGGGCAATCACCAACAGTAGATATATACATCACATTTTGAGGATAATTGAGCCACATCGGTAAGTAACTAAAAGGACATTGTCTCACTATAATTCGGCTTAGATGTATAGCTTATTTGGAGTGACTTCGGATATTCATCTTTCAAGAAAGTATGGAGCTGGAAGAATCCACCAGAGGCACAAGGGACTGGAAATGAAACCTCTGTTATTCAAGAAATGGGTAGCGGTTTCTTCTTAACAGACAATGGGCTAAATACAGAATTTTTTTCAAGCTCAAGAACTGGGTAACAAGTAGGTAGAGGAACACATCCTTCTTGCCTCTTGCTTTCTGATCTCCCTCCCTAGCAGTGCTGACTGCTGTCAGAGAAGAAAGCCTTCCTCAGATGAGTGGGACCATTATGTAACCTTGCCTGTTTCTGCAAGCTGCTGGCTCGCTCCTGGAAAAAGCAAACTCCATAAATAGCAGACACTCAGCAGTTATAGCATAGACCAGGGGGAGTAACCCCATAAGAGCAAATAAACATACAACACCCCACCTTGGAGAGTCTAGGCTAATACATCAAATGCATTTGCCTTTGGGTAAATAAAGATCCACTGACTGTCCAACACAATCTCAGTGGTAAGTTCCACCCTGGGGTGATATTTTACTGCTATTGCCCTTGGAGTCAGTAAATATTTGTGTGGAAAATATTACGCAACACCCTGTTCCTGTTATTCCTACACCACTGGTTTCTAGAACCTAAAACATTTTTGTAAACTTACCTTTACTTTGGCACCGACCCTTTGTCTCTGCTGGGCTTTTTCCAACATAACTCTCAACGCTCGAAAAGTTTATTAAATTTGCAATTTTGAAGCGAGGAAGAGTGTTTCCCTTCACATAAAAACAGACTCTTAATTTTGCAAAGAGGCCAAGACATATCGCGTGCTCTATTATTCCTAGCTTGGAAGCTCTGTGGGCAAGAAGTGGCCGGAGAAGATAACGTGCAATCATTGTTGCTGAGGCACAGCAAAGAGGGGACAGAGGCTCTGCTGCACACAGGGCACACCAGCGTGCGTCCCTCAGCAGCCTTAAGAAACAAGGTCCGGGGGCGCCTGGGTGGCGCAGTCGGTTAAGCGTCCGACTTCAGCCAGGTCACGATCTCGCGGTCCGTGAGTTCGAGCCCCGCGTCAGGCTCTGGGCTGATGGCTCGGAGCCCGGAGCCTGTTTCCGATTCTGTGTCTCCCTCTCTCTCTGCCCCTCCCCCGTTCATGCTCTGTCTCTCTCTGTCCCAAAAAAAAAAAAAAAAAAAAAAAAAATGTTGAAAAAAAAAGAAACAAGGTCCGGACTTGTTCCTAAATCCTGCTCTGGCTCGGCGAGCAAAGAAAGAGCAGTACCGCAGACTGAGCTCAGCCCTGCCGTGACCTCCTGGGCAGGTCAAGGGAAGGCTGTTGTTCTTAGAACTGAAATGAGCCCTGAGCATTTCACTACTCATGAGTAGACCCAAGGGTCTAGGCATAGTTCTGAAGATGTGAGTGAAAAATGCAACCTGAAAGCGCCCTCTACAGTGAAAGGCTGGCACTGAAAGGACCTTGGGGGTCACAATGTGCAGCATCTTCCATCATTACTCAGATGGAGAAGCTCAGCCCGGAGGGCTAGGCACCTTCTGAAACTGCCGGAGGGGGTCGAGCGGGGGTGCCGCCCCTGACCCACCCCCCGTCCTCTCTCCACTCCTAAGAGCTCCCCTCTAACAAGGGTCTCAGATGAGGGTCCCACCTCTCATTCTATTGGACTTCATTACACCAGTGAGAAGCGATCACTTCCCCGGGGAGAGAATAAACTTGTTTCATGGTAGAAAAGGGCTCCAGACAGCTGGCCTGGCATGTGCAAAGGTCTGAAGGCATGAACAAACATGAGCGTGGGTCATGGTGAAAATTCACCATGGCTGCTGAGGAAGTTCCTCTGCGTGTGTGTGCATGTGCACACGTGTGTGTGCACACGCCCGCAATGAGGGTGGTAGTGACGGGAGACAGGGTTCAAACCTAAAACCAGGTCACAAAGGACTTTATAGGCTGTTGCGGATTGAATTGCTCCCCCCTAAAAGTTGTCGAAGCTTTGAGTCCTACTACCTGTAAATGTGACCTTATTTGGAAAGAGGGTCTTTGCCAATGATCAACTTAGATGATGTCATTAGAATGGGGCCCGATCCAATATGAGGGCTGTCCCAATAAAAAGGGGACATTTGGACAAAGAGACAAACAGGAGGAAGACAACACGGAAACACAGGGAGAACAGCATCTGTGAGCCAAGGAACGCCGGCGGCTACCAAGAGCCAGGAGAGAGACCTGGACCAGGTTCTCCCTCCCAGCCTCAGCAGGAGTCGACCCTGCCAGCACTTGATCTCAGACTCCCCAGCCTCCAGGACTGAGACAATACGTTCCTGCTGATTAAGCCCCCTAGTCTGAGGTAGTCCCAGGAGACTCCTCCGTAGGCCAAAGTAAAGAGTGTGGATTTTTAATCCCCAGGTGAGAAAAGGTGCTGAAAGGTTTCACCTGGGGGCTTGACACGGTCACCATGACTTAGAAAGATCTTTCAAGGTCATACACGGGCCCGTGGACCAGAGCAGGAAACACGAGAGGCAGGAGTTTATGCAGAAACTACTGAAACAGATCACGCAAAACACAGCTGAATGAGGGCAGGGGCAGTGAGGAATGGACAGGACAAGTTTATGAGATGTTAGGAGATAAATCAGCATGAATCATGTCCGTGTCACCAGAGGAGAAATGAAGCCAGAAAAGGCCACTTAACGTGAAGCCACTTTAAGAAGGACCTCAAATTTTAGGATAAATAGAATAAATAGAGGGAAATGTTTGATTTGGATTTAGTCTTTAAAAATCACACTAATACGTAAGGAATTGAGTTTTTACCTAACACTGAGCCAAATGTAGGTGGCGACTGCAGTTGGGCAGACTCATTTGTAGAATGAAGACAGAATGGATTGTTCGGTATATTCATTTTTCCCCCTAAAAAAACTTGTACGAGGACCCACTAGGGCTGTCTTCACTTTCAGAGCAAGATCGGGAACCGGGTTGTTTTTACAACCGGTTTTTACAACAGTGGCCTCAGCCCCGCCCCCGACTCCTGTGCTGTGCAAACCCCTCCTGTTTCCATTTTCTGTTTAATTGTCCACCTGTCCACTTGTCCCCATGGCCTCACCTGCCAATGACTGGGCCTAGAAAGAAAAGACACAACTGGGTGAACACTAACCTTATGTTGATGTGGAATGAGCGTTGAAAAAGACACAACCTTATGTTGATACGGAATGAGACTTGAAACCAGAAATAAAGCACACTCCAAATCTGGGGGGTAATATTTTCTTCTTTTTACCCTTCTCTGTTTATGGCTGTGGAGCCGTGTGCTTCGCCAAACTGCACTCACCATTTAAACCTGGTATAAATTCCAAATCACTTCGTGTATAGTCCTCTTTCCAGAAAGACGGCTGGTGCAGAGAAAGGGGAGCTCGCGCCTGATTCCAACCTCAGGGGGAAAACATGTCGGGAGAGTCAAGTACGCTTCTTCCCCTCACTGTTTCCCCTTGTCCCTTACTCCAGGTCAGACAGACAGCCGTCTGCTTCCACCTACAGAGCCTCAGGGGAGGGATGTGTCAGGGAAGGAAAACAGAAACCCTGGCTTTTCCAAGACTGTCTGAGTCACTGGTTCCAACGGCTGAGAACCCTGGACAGGTGATTTGGATGTTGAGGGTTTATACAAATAGCATAAGTGCCATAGAAGTGGATGTGCGCTCAGAACAGCACATCCCCTTGATGTGCTCGATGCTCTTGGAAAGCTCTGGACACACTTGGCGAAGTGGGCACCCTGAGCAGGAGTTACAGCAGACCTTCCCCAAACCCCTCCTGTACGTACGTCTCTTCTGCAATCTTGGATGGTTCTACAACGCGGCAAGCCCAGGGTGGGCAGGGGTGGGGGAGAGCGGGGAAGCGGATTTCCCTGTGCTGTTTCTGGGCCTAGGTCCTAACTGCTTCCCAGCGGAGCACAGCAGAGCACAGCAAGATGGCTGGAACACAAGTCAGGAAGTCCCTGGCATCTCCTCGGCCTACGACGCAAGTCAGAAACACGGTTATGGGTACGAAACACCGTGCCTGGCTCTTCGCAGGGGTGTCCTCACCGAAGATGAAGCGCACACAGGGGCAGGCCCTCCTCCTGAGAGCGTGCAGGTCGGAGACGCAGATTCAGAAGGAAAGGGCCCACCCGTAGGATGGGGAGGGCTGGATTCCTAGGGTGCACTGGCTTATTCCGTCCCTACCCCATCACCCTCAGACCATCGAGGCAGGAGTTTTTACATCACAGCCAACACATTTCATGGGATCGATATGAGAAGAGTCAAGAGAATTCCAGAATCAGACTTATTTCCTGAATAGACATAAAATACACCTGTCCTTACGCCAGCCAGTATGGCCGGAGGAACACAATGACCTTCTTCAGTCACTTAGGGTCCTAGACGTAGCAAACTTGACTTTGGGGGCTAAAGGTGCCTCATTAGATGGGCGACACGTACCAAGAGGTGGTTCAGAGAATCTGGCAAAGAGGGAGGGGAGCTGCCTGGGAATAAGATATTACTCTTATCCCTATTTTATTGTCTAAAATATAGATATTTTGGGCAACTGATTCTTATCATGGAAGTATGACCAAGACAACAAAGGGTTGGGAGAGAAGAAGGAAAAAACTGGGGGTTGGATCCTGGAAGTTCTTGTGCGGGAAACTAATGCTGCTGAGTCAAAATCCTCTGCAGCCAGCAACACCCGGGGAGAGCGCAACATGAGGAAAATCTACCCTCCCTTCCAAGAAACCTCCCCAGGATCTTCTACGGACTTAAGCTGGGAAGAAGATTAACTTTCAGGGTCAACCTTTCAGACCAAGGAAACCAAAAATAAGACAGCCTCACCTATTCTTTGGGGCTTACAAGATCACACCCCACAACCTACGATCTAAGGCAAGTCAGTGGGAAGGATAATACCCAACATGGGGTGAATTCTAGGTAACGAGTAGGCAATCGCTCAGTCATTCAACAAATACAGAACGCAGGCTAGGTGACCTACCTCGGGTGCACCTACAAGCCTCTGTGCACACGTGGGGGTCTCTGCAGGAGAGGGTGTTCCCTTCGGCGCAGTGTCCCAGGAGCGCAGGGCATCACGTACCTGGGTGGGCAGGGTTCCGGGTTGCAAGCCTGGCTCATCGGAGGAGGGCGGTGGAACATATCACACAAGGTGTCACTGACTGTCTGCTGGGTCTGGGTGTGTAAGCACACGGCTATCGCTTCTTGATGGCCTGGAGGTTGGGAAGAGGAAAAAAAATGCAAGTGACTCAGAATAACTCACTGTGGGGGGGAAAACAGGGTCTTGGGACTTCTTTAGCCATTGCCTTTTGAGTATATCGCTTGGCTGTGGGCTGCATTTCAGGGTGCGCGTGCAGACTGGGCATCTTTCAAAGGCTTCCAGTCTTTAATATTCTCTCAGTCACCTTTTCAACTCAGCACCACTACCCTCTCCGCCCAAATATACTCACCTTGAAACATGAAAGGACATCCCGACTCCCCGTCTGCCTGCAGACTTACCTGTGTTCCCACTCCAAGTCCCCTCAACCGAACCACCCAAGTGTTCTCCAAACCACACACTAGTAGTTCCCGGAGAGGGATTTTCACGTCAGCCGCGAAAGAGTGACATTTTTTCTATGTCACTGCACACGTGCTAACTTTGATGTACAATCCTTACTCCAGCGTTCATCATGGTCTGAACTCCTGTTCGCTATTACTATACTTTGTGATATTGCCATTGCCGGCAGAAACAACAGCAATACCTCCCATCGGGAAAGTGCTCTGGCGTGTACGAAGTGCTTTCGCGGGCACCGTTTGGGCCCACGGGAATCTTGGGAGGTCCAAAGAATGGTATCATTATCTCCATCTCATTAATTTAATAACAAAGAAAACTGAAGCGTAGAGAGAAATTAAGGCAGCAAAAAATGGTAGACTCAAAACTAAAAATTAGAGGGGTGCGTGGGGGGCTCCGTCAGTTAAACGTCCGACTTCGGCTCAGGCCATGATCTCACAGTTCGTGGGTTTGAGCCCTGCGTCGGGCTCTGTGCTGACAGCTCGGAGCCTGGAGCCTGCTTTGGATTCTGTGTCTCCCTCTCTCTCTGCCCCTCCCCCACTCCCCCACTCATGCTCTCTCTCTCTCTATCTCAAAAATAAACATTAAAAAAAATCTTAGGGGCGCCTGGGTGGCTCATTTGGTTAAGCGTCTGACTTCAGCTCAGGTCACGATCTCGTGGTCCATGGGTTTGAGCCCCGCGTCGGGCTCTGTGCCGACCGCTCAGAGCCTGGAGCCTGCTTCGGATTCTGTGTCTCCCTCTCTCTCTGCCCCTCCCCTGCTTGCGCACTGTCTCTCTGTCTCTCAAAAATAAATAAACATTAAAAAAAGTTAGATTTCCTATCTCCTACGTGAGTGCTCTTTCTCTGTACTCCAGGGATTCCAAAATACAATACAGTCAACCAGTCAAGGCAGAGACTGCGCAAATAGGAGCCTCCACAGGCATGTTTTTCCTTTGAGGCCAGCCAGCTCTGTCCGACCCCAAAGCCCGCGTCCCAACCACTATTCTTTGTCTGTTGACACAAAAAGAATCACTGAAAAATCAGAACTGAGAACGAAATATAAATCAAAGTTTTGATGAAAAAAAAAACAAATGAAAATTGCAACAGCAACGGACTATACTATTTGAAATATGCAAATGTATTCAGTTTCATGCAAGAATGTGTGTTCCATTATGTTTGAAGACTGTGGTTCTCCTTCCAAATGCCATGTCTCAATTCATCCGTTTTACAATATTTTACAGAATGCAGAATAGGCCAAAAGAATATATAAAATATACATGTGTGATGTGCAGTGCTTTCTGCTATGTTTTCTCCTTTCTCTAGTTGTAATCTTATGTTTCCGGCCATGGCAGGATGCAGTCTTAAACCTCCAAGGATCTCCCATGAACTACTTTTTAATAAACACTGGCTAACTTGAGATACAAAGGGGACACGGCTACAAAAATGTATTTTCCAAGGGCAGCCACAAGAGTATCTTCTATCCCGCATACTCGACCTAAAGGCTTTTCACTTCAAGAGGCTTGATAAAACCTTTACCTTCAAAAGTAAACATAAAAAAATATCAGTTTGCTTCACCTTTTACTTGGCAAAATTTGGGTGACAATCATGATGTGTTTGGAAGCTATAAAACAAAGTGTTGAAATTATGGTGTAATTTTCCTAACAAATCCTTTTGGAAGCATGAAGCAACACCCTTCAATTCACAGTTGACCTTCTAGAGCGTCATGACGAGAGGGTGTTTTTGGAGCAGAAATGATATTCAAAGCCTTCGTCAAGAAATGAATTAATGATGGGGGGGGGGAAGGGACTCTAAAAAGGGAAGTGGAGGCAATGAATGAACAGACACATTTCCTTCTGTTGAAGGTTAGAGTGAGTTGGGCTCCTTGTTCACAAGTCTTGACTGATTCAACAGGCCAAATAACATAATTCTCTCTCTCTCTCTCTCTCTCTCTCTCTCTCTGTCTCTCGAAGAAATACCAAGAACAATGAAGAAATCTAGCCACTCTCTCTCTATCCCTCTTTCTTTCTCTCTCTCTCTAAGAAATACCAAGAACAATGAAGAAATCTAGTCTCTCTCTCTCTCTCTCTCTCTCTCTCTCTCTCTCTCTCCCTGTTTCTCTCTCTCTCTCTCTCGAAGAAATACCAAGAACAATGAAGAAATCTAGCCACTCTCTCTCTATCCCTCTTTCTTTCTCTCTCTCTCTAAGAAATACCAAGAACAATGAAGAAATCTAGTCACTCTCTCTCTCTCTCTCTCCCTGTTTCTCTCTCTCTCTCTCTCTCGAAGAAATACCAAGAACAATGAAGAAATCTAGCCACTCTCTCTCTATCCCTCTTTCTTTCTCTCTCTAAGAAATACCAAGAACAATGAAGAAATCTAGTCTCTCTCTCTCTCTCTCTCTCTCCCCCCCCCAAGAAATACCAATAACAATGAAGAAATCTAGCCACTCTCTCTCTCTCTCTCCCTCCCTCCCTCCCTCCCTCTTTTTCTCTCTCTCTTCCTCTCCCTCTTTCTAATACCAAGAACAATGAAGAAATCTATTCTCTCTCTCTCTCTCTATCCCTCTCTCTCTCTCTCTCTAAGAAATACCAAGAACAATGAAGAAATCTATTCACTCTGTCTCTATCCCTCTCTCTCTCTCCCTCTCTCTCTCTCTCTAAGAAATACCAAGAACAATGAAGAAATCTATTCACTCTCTCTCTCTCCCTCTCTCTCTCTCTCTAAGAAATACCAAGAACAATGAAGAAATCTATTCACTCTCTCTCTATCCCTCTCTCTCTCTCCCTCTCTCTCTCTCGAAGAAATACCAAGAACAATGAAGAAATCTAGTCATTCTCTCTCTCTCCCTCTTTCTCTCTCTCCCTCTCTCTAAGAAATACCAAGAACAATGAAGAAATCTAGTCATTCTCTCTCTCTCCCTCTTTCTCTCTCTCCCTCTTTCTAAGAAAGACCAAGAACAATGAAGAAATCTAGTCATTCTCTCTCTCTCCCTCTTTCTCTTTCTCTCTCCCTCTCTCTAAGAAATACCAAGAACAATGAAGAAATCTAGTCTCTCTCTCTCTCTCTCCCTCTTTTTCTCTCTCTTCCTCTCCCTCTTTCTAACACCAAGAACAATGAAGAAATCTAGTCAGAACCTTTCAATTACTCTCCAGTATTTGATACATCAAGTTGTAAAATAAATATGAAAAAATGAGTAAGAAAAGTATGTTAATTTAATAACCAAGTAGCCCTGGGCCCTAGAAATAGACGTAATATGCTCTTTTGAAGCACCAAAGGAACATTAACAAAAACTGGTCCTACATCAGATTATAAGGCAAACTGCAGTGAGTTCCAAAAGCCGGAAGCAGGTAACGTTCTCTGACCGCAACAGAGTCCAGCAATAAATGAATAGGAGCCAATTGACCGCTCAAATCCAACCACTAGAATTTTCCAAAAGTCAGTCCCTATATAACTGCTAGGTCACAAAGACAGAATGGATTACACATAATCTTTGACCAGAAAAAAGAGAGGAGAGAGGCTTCAAGCAACCTGAGACCAGATGAACAACTCTTTTTTGTTTTTGAATGTATGTTTGTTTGTATTTATTTACTTAGAGGGGGTGGGGAGAGAGAGAGAAGGGGAGGAAGAATGCCAAGCAGGCTCCGTGCAGTCAACACAGAGCCCAACGTGGGGCTCAATCCCATGAACCATGAGATCATGACCTGAGCTGAAATCAAGAGTCGGACATTTAACCAGCTGAAACACCCAGGTGCCCCCGGATGAACCACCCGATAATAATTTCAATATTGTCATGAAATGGATGACTTTTTTCCCCCCAAGAAAACCTAAATTGAGGAATTTACTTAAAAATTAAAATCTTGAATATGACAATAAGCAGGGGGTGTAGGGGGGGTACTGGAAATGATGTTAAAGATCCAGCCATGATGCCTCTCCCCTCAATCCCGCCCCCGGGAGGGAAAAATAAGAATGAGATTCAGATACTTGCAGGAACCAGTGTTTTCAAACTTCTTAGATGGATGATATCCATGACATAAATTACTGAAGATGGTTGAAAGGTACAAAAGACTCCAACTCACATTACAAAAGGACTATAACCCTGATGTCGGGATCTATAAAAGAAAATAAATGAACACACCTCCTTCACGTGGTGTTGCCTTGTGAGGCAACCAGGAGTGTGTGTTGTATTCCACACACAAGCCCAGGGCCATATTGAAAAGAAGAGTTAATACGTGTTTGTTTGCTCTCTCAGCTGACTGGCCACCGTGGACGAGTGGATGCCACTCTAAAGTCCCAGGGAACGAGAAGGAGAGGAAGCAGAGTATGTTCTGGGCTGGGAGAACTGTGGAGAACGGTATCATTCGTGGTGTTAAAATAAGAGTTTGACGCACTGCAAATAGGCAGGTTCTTTTTAGCAACGGCTCGAGGAGACCGCCGGTAAAGATTAAGGACTGTTGAAACCATGTGGCCGCAGGAAGGGGATCACTGGATGTCACCGGAGCCTGAGAGGAAGTGACCGAATATGTCAAGGAGAAAGTATGGCTAGGGGCCTGTCATGACTTGAAGGGACCTGCAGAGAATGAAATAGGGACCGCTAACATTTCATGGCGGGAACACAAGTCCACAGGGAGCACTCCAGTGTGAGCCCATGGTGGGCCAATTCAGCTTTCAGTCCCACATTCCCTTGCATGGGAACGCATGCTTGGACTCCCCCATGCTATGTGGACAATACTTCCGTGCATCAATAGCATTTCTATGTATTTCATCTACAGTTTGCATATATCTATGAGAAACCCTAAGTCAAATACTAGCACCCTGTAGTCGGCAGGACAACGGAAGAACATTACACTGTGACCTCAACCATCTATCCCTTCACTCACCAAATCATACACACACACACACACACACACACACACACACACACACAAAACACGAAACAACCAGGAACTTCCTGCCCTCGGGCATACAGACCCACCATCTCACAAGCATCCTGGCCTTTTCCTTGTCTATTTCAATTAGGAGTTTGCTGGATTTCACTCCCTTCCACCTTCCCAGGAAATTTGATCACCTCTCCCTTCGCTTTTATCCGAGAGCTTTGTTGCTGCCTTGGGAACGTACCCAAGCCACTCAGTCATGAAGAAATAACACGCACCCAGCTCTCCATCAATCCATGACGCCTTCTAGCCTTTTCCCTCTCTCTGCATTCTTTATCATAAATTTTGCCACAAAAAAAATCTATTCACCTCCATTTTGTCACCTGCCACCCTTTCCTCCATTCTTGCAAATCCAACTTCTGTGTCCAACACTCCACTGAATTGACTCCGAGTCACCAATGGCCACCCGTTCTCTCCCTGGAGATTGAGCCACTACCCTGGCTTCGATCCTCTCCGCACACGGATGACTCACCAACGTATACTTCCAGTCTGGATCTTTGTTCTTTGCTTCAGATTCACACACTCACAAAGCCTACTTAGCATCTCCGTTCGCAAGTCCACAGGCACGTTAAGTCGTTGCGTCCACAAACGGAACTCATGATGTCCTCGTGCCCAGCTGGACCTCCACCGAGCACGCGTCATCTCGGAAGAGAGCCCCGGGACTCAGCTTTGACACCTCCCCTGCACTCACGCCTCCACCGACAGACTTTCACCTTCTACATATTTCTCAGAGTTATCCACTGCCCTTCACCTCTGCTGTCATTACTGCTCAAGAACAAGCCCTTGCCTGGACGAGGCAACAGCTTTGTAGACGGCCTCCCTCACATCTGCTCTTATCCCTCCCAAACCTGTTTCTTTACGATACAGCTCGACTCACCTTTCTGAGATACAGAAAAATTGGATCATGCATCTCCCACTTTAATTCTTTGAATGGTCTCCCGCTGATCTTGGGATAAAGAGCCAAATCAGCTTTGCCCATAAGGCATTCATCGTCTGGCCCCTGCCTTTGTCTCTAGCATCACCTCGCTGTCTTTCTCACTACTCCCGCCGCACCTGCCTTCTTCACTCTGGGGATGGACCATGAACCCTCCTGCCACCCAGGGACTTTGTAACTGCCTTTTTTTTTTTCTGCTGGGAACTCTTTCCGGGCCACCCCCTCCAACGCCTCTTTTGCTTCAGCAATTCCCCATCTTTCATATTTAAGTTCAAGTGTAATTTTAGGGAGGGTTTCCCTTACTTCCCTAATTAGGTCACGTTCCTCCTATTATATGTTTTCCTAGCACCATGCATTTATTTTGCTCTAACCAGCTGTGATTTACACATGTGGGTGATTATGTGATCAGTGCATTTTCCCCACTAGACTTGAGTTCCAAAAGCAGGAACTACTTAGAGTCACTGTCACCCAGCCCAGTGCCTACCACAAAGAAACGTGCAATAGATATCTGTAGAAATTTTTTTTTTAATTTTTTTTACATTCATTTATTTTTGAGAGACAGAGCACAAGTGGGGAGGGGCAGAGAGAGAAGGAGACAGAATCCGAAGCAGGCTCCGGGCTCCGAGCTGTCAGCACAGAGCCCGACGCGGGGCTCGAACCCACAAACCGTGAGATCGTGACCTGAGCCGAAGCTGGACGCTCAACCAACTGAGCCACCCGGGCGCCGCAAGAATGTTTTTAAATGAAACAACGGGGAGGTGCCTGCTAACTGTCAGGACAAAGGCGAGGTGGCAGGGCTGGTGCTGCCCACATTATTTATTATTGTTCTTGAAATTCTAGACAATGAAATAAGATTAAAAAAGCTCAAATAAGATAAATAACTATTTGAAAGGGAAAAATAAAATCATCATGAATTAGAGATAGTTATTTTACTTAAGAGAATTGGTAAGAATGAACTTAAAACCGGTAGATGCATTAAGGAGCTCAGCAATTTGGCACACCTGGGGGGCTCAGCTGGTTAAGCATCTGACTCTTGATTTCGGCTCAGGTCACGATCTCCCAGTCTGTGAGTTTGAGCCCCATGTCAGGCTCTGTGCTGACAGTGTGGAGCCTGCTTGGGATTCTCTCTCTCTGCCCCTCCCCTGCTTGTGTTCTCTGTTTCAAAATAAATAAACTTTAAAAAAAAAAGAAATAAAAGGGGGTTCAGCAATTTAATCAGATTTTTTAAAGACAAAAAATGGTGGCATTATAAAAAGAACACCCTGCTGTTATTATATTATAAATTAATCATCCCACTAACACTTATTCTATACCGTGTGCCAGGCACTGTGATTAAGAAGTTCTCCAACATCATCCTGTTACATGAGGACACTTAATCCCCTCATTAATCCTCATGAAGGAGGTATGGCTCTTCTCATTTTACAAAAATGAGCCTCTACAAACTTCTATAACAGCCCAAAGAGAGTGGCAGGGCTAGGGTTCAAAGTGGGGTCAGGCTTCAAAGTCAATGAATCTGCTACTAGCCTGTGCTGTTAGAAAATACAAAGGTAAGGGCGCCTGGGTGGCTCAGTGGGTTAAGCTTCCGACTTCGGCTCAGGTCATGATCCCACGGTTCGTGGGTTCGAGCCCCGCATTGGGCTCTGTGCTGATAGCCTGGAGCCTGCTTCGGATTCTGTGTCTCCCTCTTTCTCTGCCCCTCCCCTGCTCACACTCTGTCTCTGTATCTGTCTCTGTCTCTCTCCCTCAAAAATAAACATTAAACAATTGTTTTAAAAATACAAAAGTAAAAATGAAAGGGTCTAAATGCAACAAATAACATAAAATACAAAGAAAAATTCTGGTGAGGAATGTTGATGATGTACGAAATTACAAAACCTTACCGGGGGTGTTACAAAGGCAGGCACATCGTATATACTCATGCACATGCACTCATACTGTGCTGCACGCATACGTATATACGCTGTGGAAGCTGGAAATCCAATGTTTGAATTCTTCATGTTTCCAGGAACTAAAAAAGAATTCTCTGTTGCCACTCCAAAATGAAAGCCGACTTAGGAAAGATTCCTAAGTACCAGCAATTACAACAAACAGATGTATTTTTATTTCTCGTATGATATGAAGATTAGTTGGAAAGTACAAGTACACAGAGGATCAGGATACGATCTTTGCAGGAATCTGTCATTGGCATCTATTATTTTTCTACCAGAAATAGGAAGCTGGAGAAACGGCTGTGTGCCTGTGGAAATGCTATCTTCCTGTGGTCTTTAGTTATGGCAGACCCACTCTCCTCGCGTGCAGGGGGAGGGTTGAAACCGACATTCTTTTTTTTTTTTTTTTTTTTTTTTTTTAATTTATTTTTGGGACAGAGAGAGACAGAGCATGAACGGGGGAGGGGCAGAGAGAGAGGGAAACACAGAACCGGAAACAGGCTCCAGGCTCCGAGCCATCGGCCCAGAGCCTGACGCGGGGCTCGAACTCACGGACCGTGAGATCGTGACCTGGCTGAAGTCGGACGCTTAACCGACTGCGCCACCCAGGCGCCCCGAAACCGACATTCTTAATCACACAGAAGTGGACTTGTAGACGCTGAGCCTCCAAAACCACATTAAAATGGATCACCGAGAGGCAAGTGTCACTGTATGTAGCTAGTACGGTCAAGACGATAAAGCCAAGATAACCAAAAGCTGTGCACCATCAAGTCAAGGAAGGACTGTGTGTTACTCATTTTACATCCCGATTTTGAGCCCAGAACCCAGAGCCACGAAGTCTAGCACAGAGCAGGCATGAGCTTCCCTGTCTTTATTGAGGATCCTGGTTTCAAGTATTACCCTTTACGTTTCACAGAATTTACTTATTTAAAAGCAAAATTTAAGCTTAAACCCCAAAAGTTAAAAATATTACTTTCTGCCAAGTTAAAAGGCTGATTATATGCACCCATTATATGGCCAGCTCTCTCTAAAAGAGGAGAACTGTTTTCTGTTTGGGACTGCATGATGGCCTCTGAGCCTCGGTTTCCCTAACTGTAAAATTTGGGTTAGTGGGTATCCAAGGTTCACTTAAATGGTATTATTCTAGGATTACACAATACAATGCACTCTCACAAGGCAAAATTGCTGTTTAACTGAGTATTGAAAGATTTCCAAGTTGATCTCTGTTAAAACTTGTAAAATGTGTTCCAAGTTCACCAGAGGATGCCAGACAATAAACGGGCACTCCACATCAACTATCTGCACAGTGAGCTGCACTTCTGACATGTTCAAGGTGCTCTGTCTTCTCACAGTCAGCCCAAGGGTCCACAGGGCCAATAAGGATAAACTCAATTAGCCAGGTTTCGCAAAACTTGTATTTTTTTAAGTTTGTTTATTTATTTATTTTGAGAGAGGGAGAGCATGCATGCATGCATATGAACAGGGGAGGAGCAGAGAAAGAAGTGGGGGGCGAGAAAATCCCAAGCGGGCTCCACACTTGGCATAGAGACTGACGTGGGGCTCGATCCCACGACCGTGAGATCACAACCTGAGCCAGAACCAAGAGTAGGATGCCCAACTGACTGAGCCACCCAGGCGTCCCAAATTTGTATGTTTTAAGTGGATTCAAAGGTCATTCTACTACTCCAAGGTACATACCCAAGAAACATGAAAAAATATGTCCATATAAAAACATGTACCTGAATGACCATAGTAGGATTATTCATAACACCCAAGACATGCAAAGAATCCAAATTTCTAACTAATGAATGGATAAGCAAAATGTGGTTTATCCCTACAATGGAAGAGTATTAGTCATAAAAAGGAATGAAGTTCTGATTCATGCTACAACATGGATGGACCTCAACTGGAAACATTATACTAAGTAAAAGTCACGAAGGACCCCATATTATGTGATTCATCTTATACGAAATGTCCAGAATAGACAGAAAGTAGATCAATGGTTTCCAGGGGCTGCCACTGGCAGGGAAAATGGGGGTTTGAGGAAAAATGGGGAGTGACCTGCTTAAGGGTACAGGGTTCTGTGGGGGTAAAGTGCTGTGACGCTGATTATTAGGATGTTTGCACAACCTTGTGAATATACTAAAACCCACCAAATTGAATAAAGACTTCAAATGCATAAAGTGTATGGGATGTGAATTACATCTCAATAAAACTATTAGCAAATAAAAAAAGAAAGTCATTCCCATAGGCTCAGCCATCCTGGAGGTGCCTCCTAGAGCTACCTCAGTAGACAGCACAATAGCAGATTCTAACATCTTGGTACCAAGCTTCAAAGATGAGGTCTAGTGCCGCCTGGATGGCTCAGTCAATTAAGCGTTTGACTCTTGATTTCGGCTCAGGTCATGATCTCACGGCTCATGAGATTGAGCCTTGCGTCGGGCTCTGTGCTGATAACATGGAGCCTGCTTGACATTCTCTCTCTCTCCGTCTCTCCCTTCCCCGCCCCCCTCAAAATCAATCAATCTATCTATCTATCTATCTATCTATCAAAGATGAGGTCCAACAGACTCCGCCAACTGAATCAGAATTCGCCTGGTCATTTTTCCTTGGGCAACTCCAACTGCTCTCTTAGTTCCGAGGACCCAACATGCCATGTTTCCCCAAATCGAGGGGCCTTCCCAGTCAGGGAAAAAAAACTAAACTCAAGGATAGCAGAGTACTAGATGAAATAGTAATTCTACCAAAGGCAACGTTCAAGAGTTTTGAGATTAAGAGATTTGAGGCTGTGCAAGCAACAGCAGGATTTGTTTCTGCTCTCATAATAAAAGACACAGCTCCAGGCCCCTGGTGATCCTGCAGGAACGTGCTGGTTCAGAAGTGGTAGAGATAGCTGATACTTTCCAGGAATGTCGTAGGAAGTTCCAGCCATCTGTAACGGCAGTTGAATGGGGGACCATTTTTGCATCTCGGCAACTACCTCTGGAGGCGTCCTCAAGACTCATCAGGAAAGCACTAGCTCCTATTCTCTCCAAGGACATGTTCATGTGAAGGTTTCCAAGCTATAACAAGGGTGGTGTCCAGGGTGCTGAACTCAGAGCAGGAGTTAAGTTCTGAGCAGCAGCATAGGTGTGCTGTGGACTTGGGGCTGAGACTATGTGCCCTGGAGGCAAGAGACACAGCAGCCAGTTGAGGTCCAGGTGAGTAAGACAATCTGAACTCCTAGTCAGTTGGGTGGGCTTCTAAAAACCAGGGAGAAGCAAGTAAGAGAGCAGAGAGAATCTGGGAGCAGCCAAGTGTTCTGTTCTTAAATCCTCCGTGCATAACTCCATGTGAAAGGTAGTAGCTCAGCCGAAGGCTGGGGCTAAAACATATGTCACTTCCTCTGGGTCTACGGCAGGCTGGCAACGTCAGAGAACAGGTGTCTGCGCCAGGATAGGTGGGTTTAGAGGTTGAATTAGGACAGGACAAAGACAAATACCACCAAGTCTTGGAGACTGGATGGGAAGGACTGGGAATTCACTTAAGGGCCCGGAGGAAAAGAGGGAGGGGCTCAGGTACAGTGACAGGATCAGGAGCTCTAATACCTGATAGGGAGCTCCAAGTAATGGGCTCAGGAGCACCAGGAGGGCTGGAGCATGCACGTGAACTAACCACCTTCTAAGGCAGTAGCTCCTGTATTCTTCTCACCATTGGCTGGGACTGAAGTCAGAGCACTTTTTTTAAAGTTTATCTATTTATCTGGAAGAGGGAAAGAGAGAGAGAAGAAAGAACTCATGCAGGAGGGGCAGAGAGAGAGAGAGAGAGAGAGAAACGCAAGCAGGCTCTGCACTGTCAGTGCAGAACCCGACGTGGGGCTCGAACTCACAAACCGTGAAATCATCACCTGAGCTGAAATCAAGAGTCGGACGCTTAACTGACCGAGTCCCCCAGGCGCCCCTGAAGTCAGAGCACATTTAGCCACCAGGGTTTGCCACAAGTGCTGGAATCCAGGGTCAGGGTGTCAGGGGTCCTGGAGTCCTGATCAGATGAGTCTCCTTCAGGTCAGCAGAAGAGCTAGCTTTCCAACTATTTCTATCTTTTCCTTCCAAAAAAGAGAGCCCTGGAGAATGACTATCTGAGCTCCTGCTCTCTGCTCATCAACTCTCTTTTGATCCTGGAGGGCTTAATAATCTTGGTGCCAACTTGCACCCTATTGAGGCCACCTGGCCATATTAGCACTTCCTAATCCTAACAGGCCCACTGGCTACGCACATTACACACACATACGTGCACACACATAAACCAGAGTGACCAGTGCGCTCTTCCCTGGTCTCCAGCCCAATGTGCAGGTATGAGGGTGACTCCTGACAGAGTCTCATCAGAAATGGCAATCCCAGGCCACCTCAATTTGTAACACTGACTTACGGGCAAGATTGCCTCGACTTATCAGTTCTGCATTCTCCTACTTATTCCATATTAATCAGTGGCCTCTTTCCCCACCTCATTTATACATTTGCTGAGGCCAAAGGAGCATAACATTTTTGGGGGGGGGGGGAGGGGGTCAGGATATACTGCCACACTATCCTTTATCTTCCTGGAATAATCACAATGCAAAATAAAGGCAGAGAAGGCATAGTTTTCAGTTATTCGAATGACTTTACCTCCTTTAGGTTTTTCTAAGTTGCATGTTTGGCTTAGCCAAGTCAGTGGTTTCTCAAACTATTAGCAACATAAGACGCCGCTGTCCCGCCCCACCCTCCCCACCCCCCCGAGAGAATCCAATACCTCCCAAGCATGTGGCCGTGCAAGGGGTGAAGCCAGCGTACTCCCAGTGGTAGGTCATCGTGCTGTCCTCCTGGGGAGAGGCGTCGGGCTGGCGGGAGGCAGGGCTCTCGTCGCAGGGGTTGAGGAGGCAGGGCCGCTCGGTGGGCAGCTGGGGGCCCTCGCACTCTTCCTCAGGCAGCTCGGTCTCCGTCTGCGTGAACGTCAGGAGCACACGGCACTTCACCTCCCGGACCTGGACGCCCGGCCCGCACGTGGTGCTGCAGGCCGACCAGGGCTCCGGGATGAACCTACAGAAGACCCAGGAGTCCCCGTTATACACCGGCCCCGCAGGAGCGACAGGCCTTCCCTGAAGGGAAGAAATAACTTTGCTCAGAGGGAATTCGGGACATTGGAAAGGACGTTTATTTTTCCTCGTGCTCAACTAGGTCATGAACAAATTGTCCAATCTTATTAGCAACAGAAAGGATTTTTCACTGGAGATCTAGTGAACGTTTGCACCCATTTTATTTGTTTGTTTATTTAGCTATTTATTTAGAGAGCAGGGGTGGGGCAGAGAGAGAGAGAGAGAGAGAGAGTCCCAAGTCTGACAGTGCAGAGCCCGATGCAGGGCTCAAACTCACAAATCATGAGATCATGACCTGAGCCGAAATCAAGAGTCGGACACTTAACTGACTGAACCACCCAGGTGCCCCAAAAGTTTGCATCCATTTTAAAACTCAAATGCTGTGCTATCACCTTTGTATAACATCATTAAAATTAGGCTCTTCAAAAATTTGGTCATAAATAAACCATTATGTAGTGATAATTTCTAATCTGGGTTCTTTTATAATACGGAGAATTTTCATCAATATTTATTCAACGAATCTTTATCAGGCTTATCCTTTAACAGGTAGGACTTTATTAAACTCTCAATATTTAAGATAATAAATGTTTTCTGCAGGGTAGATGAAGCTTTCATATTCTGTCCTCAACTACACTACACTGAATTTCATCTTCTCGAAAATATCTTAGATACAATATGGCTGAATAAAGTATTTATTTCTGATTCTGAATTATTATCCACTAAATCAGAGGTTGTCAACCTATAGCCTACAGGTCAAGTCCAGCCCACCTGTTTCTCTACAGACTACAGAATGACTTTTATAGTTTTAAATGGTTGGGGGTGGAAAAGAAGGGTAATATTTTCTGAATGACACAACATTGAATTAAAGTATCCATAATTATAGTTTTATTGGAATATGGCCATGGTCACTTGCTCACTTCTTGTTCATGACTGTTTTTATGCTACATGGCAGAGCTGAGGATTTGCCACAGAGACTATTTGGCCCACAAAGCCTAAAATCTTTACTATCTGGGCCTTTGCAGAAGACGTTTACTGATTCCTGCACTGAACTGAAAAGCAGAGACTCAGCAGGGACATACACTTAGTTAAGTCATCCCGAAGCAACACTTGCATTGTGAGATATTCACAAGTGACAGGCAAGGAAGAGCTCAGCAAATGTAAGTTTGGGAAACCACGGGTGCAATAGTGCTCCACAGGTTTAATTATTGCAAAACTTTTCCAAAGACCATGATACATGAATGCGTACTATAAATGCCTAAGAGGGGAATATGGCGTGCATCATTTCCTGAGTTTAAGTGAACGCAGATCTCTGTTCACAGGATAACGTACTAAGTCGCTTTAGAAAACGGCTAAGATATAGTTTCAAGGGTTCATGTTCAAAATCTCAGAACGGGTAGTAAGGGTCTCTCAGAGTCCTCCAACCTTCTTTGCCTGGACAAGACTTCATCACCGTTGTCCAAAATCCAATCAGCAGGAGGAAACACCACTGGGATACATGAGCCCCGTAAAGAGCCCTGCAAACAGTAAACCCTCCAAATTCTATTTACTGCATTGAAAACTTTTGGTGGAGAACTCCCTCCCCTACCCTAGGCCAGGAGAGGGCTCGCCCAACCTCCCAGCAGGGAGGAGTATTGGCATAATATTTGAACATGCTCTTTTCTCTCCTTGCTGTTTTCCCCAGTAGAACGGGAAAGAAAAAGCCTGATTAAATTTAAGACGAGGCACCGATACAATGTAATATACATACAATGTAATAATATGAGGTCAATTAAAAGAAGGAGGTGTGTCTGTATTAATTCAGAAGGAATAGTCTCCTCTTGGAGAGAGTTAAATGAAGTTAAGTGTGGGATGGCTCATATACTGGGATCTTTTGTCTAAATACACACATAAAGGCATGCATATGTATATGTAGTGCATATGTTATTTAATTAAAACATTTATAGCACACATGCCTGTACATGATTTACGTACAATGTACAATGTCTCTTTTCTGGAAGCAATCGATCGCACGTGCCAGAGTGTGGAGTGGGAGCTTCCACTTTCTGTTTATAGCTTTAAAAGGCTTGCATTTTCTAACCATGTGCATACTGTACTTTTTTAATTTTTTAACGTTTATTCATTTTTGAGATACAGAGAGACAGAGCACGAGCGGGGGAGGGGCAGAGAGAGAGGGAGACACAGAATCTGAAGCAGGCTCCAGGCTCCCAGCTGTCAGCACAGAGCCGACGCGGGGTCTTGAACTCACAGACCGCGAGATCATGACCTGAGCTGAAGTCGGACGCTTAACCAACTGAGCCACCCAGGCACCCCTGTGCACACTGTACGTTTATGGTCACCTTCTTTTCCCCTCCTCTCTCCTTAGTGATAAAAACTGAAAATTGAGATGTAGATTCTTTTCATTCACAGGGAACCCCTGTGTCTGTTGTGATTCAGAGCCCCATTAGAAGATGGGGCTGGAGGAAAGGCTCACCTCAGTTCCCAACGTGGCAAGTGATGGTCACATCCAGTGTTTTCCTAAGGTGTCCCGGACCTTTCAAGTTGGCTTTCAGAGACCCTTTTAGGGGTCCTCTTAAAAATCAGATGTGAGAACTGTCCAAATTAGCCACGAGTGGTTTGAAAGGGGGTGGGGGGGGAAGCTATGGCAACAGAAACTTTATGTATAAACTAGCATGATGGTCTTTGTGGATTTTTTTCAATTTTTTATGTATTATTAGTATTGTTTAATTATTTATTTTTTAAATGTTTATTTATTTATCTCGAAAGAGACAGCATGAGTGTACGTGCACAAGCAGGGGAGGGGCAGAGAAAGGGAGAGAGAAAATCCCAAGCCGGCTCCACACTGTCAGTGCAGAGCCCGACATGGGGCTCGATCTGATGAACCATGAGATCATGACCTGAGCTGAACTCAAGAGTTGGATGCTCAACTGACTGAGCCACCCAGGTGCCTCATTATTGCTTACTGAAACAAAGATGTTTTTTTTATTTGAGAGACAGAGAGCGAGCGAGCGCATGAGCAGGGAGGGGACGGGGTGGGGGGAGAGACAGAGAGAGAGAGAGACAGAGAGAGAGAGGGAGAATTCCAAGCAAGCTCTGTGTTGTCAGTACACACGGAGCTCGAACTCACCAAATGTGAGATTAGGACCTGAGCCGGAATGCAGAGTCAGAGGCTTAACTGACTGAGCCCCGCAGGGGCCCTGAGGGGAGCTTTTGAAGCACCTGGAGCAGGGGGAGGGAGGAACAGTCTGCAAAGGAGACCTTCTGGGGGTGATGGGAGTGTTCTGTATCCTGCCTGAGGCTGGGGCTGGGTGGCTGTTTACACCTGTTAAAACTCATCACTTTAAATAGATACCGCCTACTGTATGTAAATTCTACCTCTTCAAAACGGATTTTTTTTAAATGGCAGTTTTTATTTTTAAGTTTATTTAATTTTTTTTTTTTGAGAGAGAGAGAGAGAGAGAGAGAAAGAGAGAGAGAGATACAGAATGCAAGCAGGGGAGGGGCAGAGAGAGAGGGAGACCAGAATCCAAAGTAGTTCCAGGCTCTGAGCTGTCAGCACAGAGCCTGACATGAGGCTCGAACCCACAAACTGTGAGATCATGACCTGAGCTGAAGCTGGACATTCAACTGACTGAGTCACCCAGGCACCCTGGCAGTTTTTAGAGACAAAATGAAAGAAAAATGAAATAATCCGATATTGAAGATGCCTGGATTCTTCAAGTAGAGGTTCTAACACAAGACAAACAGACAAAGTGTTCAGAAATAAAACATGTTTAAAAAAAAGTGCCTACAATATAGCTTGGAAAGGCACACTATCTCCCAGGAAAAAGTGATAAAAAATGATGAACATAAAAACTTAGAGTTTTAGGGGCACCTGGGTGGCTTGGTCGGTTGAGCATCCGATTTCGGCTCAGGTCATGATCTTGTGGTTCCTGGGTTTAGGCGCTGTGTCAGGCTCTGTGCTGACAGCTCAGAACCTGGAGCCTGCTTCAGATTCTGTCTCCCTCTCTGACCCTCCCCCATTCATGCTCTGTCTCTCTCTGTCTCAAAAATAAATAAACATTACAAAAATTAAAAAAAAAAAACTTATGTGTTTCACGCAGAATAATGGCCACCCCAAAGATGCTCACACCCTAGTCTCTAGAATTTATGAATATGTTATATTGCATGGCAAAAGGAATTCTGCAGATATGGTTAAGGTTATGGGCCTCGAGATAAGGAGATTATTCTAGCAGGATAATCTAATCACAGGTCCTTAAAAACAGAAATTTCTTTGGCTGAAGTCAGAGAGATGCAGGAAAAGAACGGGAGAGATTCAGAGCACGAGAGGTACCCCAGCTGCTGCTGGCTGGGAGACGGAAGGGGCCAGGAGCCAAGGAGTGCAGGCGACCCCTTGAAGTTGAGAACAACTGGCCGACAGCCAGCAAGGAAATGGGAGTTTCGATTCTACAACTGCATGAAACTGAATTCTGCCAACTACCTGAATAGGACTGGAAGCACATTCTCCCCCAGGGCCCCAGACAGGCGCTCAGGCTGAGAGACACCTTGATTTTGGCTTCGTGGGACCCAGTGCAGAGGAACCACTTCAATCTACTGGGCTCCTGACTTACAGAACTGAGATAGCAAATGTTTATTAAGCCACTAGGTGTGTGGTAAATTGCTCCTGCGGCCACAGAAAAGGAAAACACCTGGCTAAAAATTTCTTTTTAGAAACCAGGAGCTTTGAAATAGGTTGGTAAGAAAGCCAGCTATGTCAACTTACTCATTTTAAAGATGGAGAAGTCAATAGAAAAGGGATGTTGGTGATAAAAAAAAATACAGAAAAAGATGAAATTACAAAGGATTGATCTCCAGTTACTGGAGAAAATGAATCCAGAAAACACGCATCATCTAGAAAATTATGAGAAACAAGGAGATAACTTAAAATAGAGGCCAGAACAGGGTGCCTGGATGACGCAGTCAGTTAAGCATCTGATTTCAGCTCAGGTCATGATCTCACGGTTCGTGGGTTCGAGCCCCGCGTTGGGCTCTGTGCTGACAGCTTAGAGCCTGGAGCCTGCTTTGGATTCTGTGTGTCTCTCTCTGCCCCTCCCTTGCTCATGCTCTCTCTCTCGCATGTGCTCTCTCTCTCTCAAAAATAAATAAACCTTAAGAGAAAAGAAGAAAAAAAATGGAGGCCAGAACTATCAGCAATCATAATAAATTTAACTGAATTAAACTCTCCTATTAAAATACAAAGACTCTAATTTCAAAATCTATACGGGATACAAATGCTATCTCTTCAGAAATGTAAAAAGTATAAGGAATAACAAAATGAGATAAGGAAAGGTAAAAGGTACAAATTTTAGGAAAGAAGATGAAGTGATTCTTTAATGATGATATAACTATGGAAAACAGTATAGTTCATTGAAAATTTTTAGAAAAAAAATACAAGTTCAATGAAACAGTGCCTATGCATGGGGCATCTGGGGGGCTCAGTCAATTAAGCACCTGACTCCTAATTTCAGCTCATGTCATAATCCCAGGGTTTTGAGATGAAGCCCTGAGTTGGGCTCCACACCGAGGGTGAAGCATACTTAAAGTTCTCTCTTTCCCTCTTCTGCCCCCCCAACTTGTCTGCGCTCTCTCTCGCTCTCTCTCTCTCTCTCTCTCAAATAATAATAAAAAACAAAGTCCCTATTCATCTATCCTAAAACTACCAGGTTTCTCAAAATTCAACCAACATTTGTTGCTGGCGTTCATTGCCAGGCACCGTGCAAAGAATATTACATTTATCATTTAATGTAATTTTCACAACAACCTTATGAACAAGTACTGTTATTTTCCTGATTTTACAGATGAAAAAGACTGAGGCTTAACACAGGAGCTTTTGAATAAAAACTCTATAAAAAAAGCACAGGGCTGGTATGATTAAAACCACAAAATACTGAAAGCGTTCTGACCCCAGAGATCTGATTCACTGGACAGAAAAGCCCATGCCTCTGAATGGGAAGACTCAACACTAAAGATGTGCGTCCCCCGTTAATTGATTTAGCAAATGAACGCAGTTCCGATCCGATTTAGGGGGAAGGAGGCTGGAAACAGACAAGACAACTCTAAGGTTTTATGGGAGGTTAGTTGAGGACCGTCATGAGCCGTTTAAAAGGAATAACAATGAGACAGCCCTCGCAGAGCCTGACAGAAAAAAGTTCTAAAAAGTTGCAGTAATTCCCGTACTCTGGCACTGACGATGGAGTGGTCCATTTACACAATGAAGGTATTGTGACCTCAGCGTGCGCACTAGATTATTCACTAGATGGTGCGGGGCAGCTTGTTAATTATTCGAGGGAGAATTAAGTTAGACCAACACCACATACCACACGTCAGAGTAAATTCTCCATGGATCAAAGTTAAAGGTAAACCACGAAAACGTTAAGAATACAGCTGACCCTGGGGCGCCTGGGTGGTTCAGTCAGTTGAGCCTCCGACTTCGGCTCAGGTCATGATCTCGAGGTCCGTCAGTTTGAGCCCCGCGTCAGGCTCTGTGCTGACAGCTCAGAGCCTGGAGCCTGCTTCGGATTCTGTGTCTCCCTCTCTTTCTGCCCCTGCCCCTGCCCCACTCATGCTCTGTCTCTATCTCAAGAATAAATAAACGTTAAAAAAAATTAAAAAGAAAATACAGCTGACCCTTGAACAACTCAGGGGTTAGGGACACTGACCCTCTCCTCATCCCCCTGCCTACAGTCAAAAATCAACATACAACTTCTCACTCCCCAAACACTTAACCAATTGACCCTTACCCATAACGTAAACAGTCAATTACACATATTTTATACGTACTATGTATTATATACTGTCTTCTCACAATAAAGTAAGCTAGAGGAAAGAAATGCTATTAAAAAAATCATAAGGGGGGGGGTGCCTGGATGCCTTAGTCAGTTAAGCATCTGGTTCTTAATTTCAGCTCAGGTCATGATTTCATGGTCTGGGATCAAGCCCCACACCGGGCTCTGTGCTTGTTTGGGGTTCTCTCTCCATCTCCCTCTGTCCCTTCCCTGCTCACGCATGTGTATGCGCGCACATGTGTTCTCTCTCTCCAAAAAAAAAAGAAAAGGAAAGAAAATCATAAGGAAAAAAAATACATTCACAGTGCCACACTGCAAAAATCCACATGTAAGTCGACCCACATAGTTCGCACCCATGTTGTTCAAGAGTCAACTGTACTAGAAAATAGCATTTTTTTTTGAAAAAAGGAAACTTCCTCATTTTGATGGAGGTGTAGGAAACAGGGTGGGCTTCAGGACTGCTTTGGTTGGCAAATCAGTACTGAATTTCAGAAATGCAATTTGACCAAAGAAATTCAATGCCTTCGATGTGCCTTCTGGCCCAGAAATTCCACCCCAACAAATGTGTCCGGTCTACACAGAGATGTGTAATTTGACATTTTCCACAGTTCCTTTTTTATCATAGTGAATGATTAGAAACAAGTTGCAGACAGCCAGAAAGATCTTTCTAAACTGTAATCATGATGGTGAACGGATAAGGAAGATACGGTGCGTGTGTGTGTGTGTGTGTGTGCGCACACACACACATATATACACACATACATACACAAATGGAATATTACTCAGCCATCAAAAAGAGTGAAATCTTGTGGGGCACCTGGGTGGCTCAGTCGGTTAAGCGTCCCAACTTCAGCTCAGGTCATGATCTCATGGTTCATGGGTTCAAGCCCCACATCAGGCTCTGTGCTTACAGCTCAGAGCCTGGAGCCTGCTTCGGATTCTGTGTCTCTCTGTCCCTCTTCCACTCACACTCTCTGACTCTCTCTCAAAATAAATAAACATTAAATAAATGACCACAAACTGAAATAAATGAACATAAAATGAAATAAATGAAAATAAACATTAAATAAATAAACATTAAAAAAAGAATGCAATCTTGCCATTAGCAACAACATGGATGGAACTAGAGTGTATTATGCTAAGCGAAATAAGTCAGTCAGAGAAAGACAGACACCATATGATTTCACGCACGTGTGGAATTTAAGAAACACCACCGATGAACATAGGAGAAGGAAAGGAAAACTAAGATAAAAACAGAGAGGGAGGCAAACCATAAGTGACTCTTAAATCCAGAAAACAAACTGAAGGTTGCTCGAGGGGTGTTGGGTGTGGGGGATGGGCTAGACAGATGATGGGCATCGAGGAGGGCACTTGTTGGGACGTGCACTGGGTGTTGTATGTAAGCGATGAATCACTAAATCCTATTCCTGAAACCATTATTACACTATGTGTTAACGAATCTGGATTTAAATAAAATTTAAAAATAAATAAATAAAATAGGATGTAATCGTGATGGCCTCACTTGTGAAAACCTCCCACTGCCTCCAAAGGAAGTCCCAGTTCCTTAGTGAACCGAGAAGTTTTCCAAGACCTGCTTAAGCTTCCCGCTGTATCCTTGCTGCCATTACCAACCTCTCTCCCCCACCGGCCCCTCCCCACACTCCGGACGTCAGCATCCAGGCGTGGCCAGCCGGCCTGCACACAATCCCACGTACTTGACGTGTGGCTCTTCTGATGCCCGTGTGCATCTCAAGACCAGCTCAAGTTCGCGTAGGTCCTGAAGGCAGGTCCTCGGACCAACCTACGGATGCGCGCAGCTTGAATTCAGGTCACGTAAGGTAAAACTAAAGCGCTTCCTAAAATCACATGCCAGAGAATCACCGTCTGCCACTTAACGGTCCTGAAGGGCTGGGCAATTCCCTAACCTCTTCTGTGCCTTGCTTTCTTCACCGCTAAAGTGAGGGTAATAATTACACCTCTTCGTGGGGACATCGTTGGAACTGAGTGAGCTAACCCACCACATAGGCACCTGGCACAAACGATGTCCTCAATATTAGCCATTATTGTTCTTGCGGGAAAACCAGATGTCTCAAAGAAGACATACTTTGATGGTAGCGGATACAGCTTCCACAAATGGAGAAGCGAACATAGCAGTGAGGAAAACACCCAAGGCGCTCCAAACCTGCCCTCTTTCCTTGGTTTTCATCTATGAAAAATGGGAGAATGGGGCGACCGAGCTGCGGAAGCATCGCGAACCCCAAAGAAAGTCGGAGGCCTCCCGGGAAGGCCTTTGAAAACAAGAATAACCGTATCGACTGTCAACACATTCCCCAGCGGAAAGCTAAGAAGGTCAAAACTGTAGTTCCCCTGGCTTAGCTTTATAAGCTGTAATTTTTATTTTCCTAATTAAAAAAAAAAAATAATAAAGCTTTAGAACATCCACTCCCTGTGTAAATTCAGAGCCCAGGCCATGGGAAACCACAGAGGCAGAAATATTTATCTTCTACAGGCGGGTTTGGCAGGCTTTGCTCAAGGGATCTGAAATATAGCTGCGTTCGCCTTCTCCTCCGTTGTCAACAAGGGAGCATCCCCAAACCACAAAGGACACTGGTTATAAAGGGATGAGCTGGAAGCTGAGGTATGCTGTGGTCCTGTTTGGAAATGGAGGGAATGCACGGAGTCAGAAGTGGTGGGAGGGAGGAAACTATAAACTTCGCACTAGACAGCCAGGAACATGCCAGAACCTGCCAGCAGCGTGAATTATAAAGGAAAATTGCATAGCAACCACAGAGGGAGGGAGGGAGGGAGGGAGAGACAGAGGGAGAGAGAGAGGAAGTGGGGAGGAGGCCGGGAACAGGTGCATGCAGGCTCGTTCTTCCATGCTGGACGGGCACGAGTGGGGTCTTCCTGCAGGAAAGGGCACATGAGCTCTGCTCAGGGAGTCAGGGGAGGAGGGAACCACCAGCAAAGGCAGGCGGACTGATGGATAAGCAGGCTTGGAATGAATACGAGGCCCGGACCTCCTGGAGCTTACATGGTATTGCCCCTTCCAATAAAATGAACGGCGGTGGGCGGGGGGGGGGTGGTGCGTCCAACTCTTGATTTCTGCCCAGGTCATGATCTCACAGCTTGTGGGTTCGAGCCCCGCGTCGGGCTCTGTGCTGACAGCTCAGAGCCTGGAGCCTGTTTCTCATTCTGTGCCTCCCTCTCTCTCTGCCCCTCCCATGTTTGCGCTCTCTCTCAAAAATAAATAAATAAATAAATAAATAAATCATAAACATTAAACATAAATAAATAAAAATAAAAAATTTAGAAAAGGAGAAAATGGATAGGATTATCAGACCTTGAAAGGGACCCTTCGGACTCTCTGATCTAGTGGTTCCCAAACTTGGATGCTCCCTCCCCAGTCACTTGGGGTGCTTGCTAAAAACGCTGGCGGCAGATTCATAGAGACGGAAAGTCGAATCGAGGTGCTGGGGGCTGGGGGGGGGGCCAGTAGGGGGATACGGGGAGTTAGCACTTAACGGGTACAGAGTATATGTTGGGGGAGATGAAGCGGTTCTGGAGGTGGGTGGTGGGGCTGGTCACACAACGGCATCAGTGTAGTTTAAGGCCGCTAAACTGTACCCTTAGAAACGGTTAAAGAGGTAATTTTTAAAATTGAAGTGCAGCTGACATACGACATTCTAGCTGTTTCCGGCGTGCAACAGAGCGGGCTGATATTTTTACGTGTTACGAAACGATGCCCACGATGGGCATCGGCACTGTCGGTCACCACGCAAAGTTACGAACGACGATGGACCCTGTTCCCTGTTCATCCCCGTGACTTGTGTATTTTATAGCTGGAAGTTTGCACCTCTTCATCCCTTTCACCTATTTTGTCATGCATATTTTGCCACACACACACCAAAGGGTATCTGGCAGAGCCGAAAACGTTCTAGTGACTAAGCCCCACCCCCCAGCGTCTGCCACGCGGGGCCCAGAAATCTGCAATTACGTAGCACCACAAGTGGTTCTGATGAAAGCGCGTCACCTACACTCGAATAAGAAAATCAGTACAAGGGGAGTGTGGACGTGAGTGGCAGCTTCACGAAGGCCAGGCACGACCAGCAGCTCGATGTGGCTGGAACGTCCCCCTCAAGGCAAAGCAAGAAAGTGGTTAGGGATGAGGCCGGGAGCCAGGAAGGGTGATGGCGCCTGCTAAGTCTGGTTGGCCTTGTGAACGAGTGTAAATATCTGGGCGATGGGGAACCTCTGGGGTATTCGCAACATTGGAAGGAAAGAATCAGATTTGTGCCTTGGCTGGTCTAGTCCAAGAGCTGTGGAATGGGTAGGTTCGAAGGGACTGAGGGGGAAGCGAATCAGGAGGCTGTTGCAGGGGTGAGTTCAGGACCTGGAGAGGATGGAAGTAGGGAAGGGAGGGAAGGAGCTGGAATGGAGACAGATTTTGGTGGATATGACTGGCACAGCCGGTGGTTAACGACATGTAAGGGAAGAATGAGAGACAGGCAAGAGTGACTCCAGGCTTGCGGTTTGGGGAACTGGACAGCAATCCCATTAGCCAAGAGAGGACACACAGAAGGAGTAGCCGTCATGATCTCGTTGTGTTCTGCGGACAGAAGAACCTGGTAGGATGTGTCACCCCAGTCTGACAACTCTATAGCCTTCCCGGCATGACAACTACACACTCCCTTTTGAGTGTCTCAAATCTCTCTCTTTCCTTCGCTTATAGAATCACAGGAGATTGGAGCGGGGAGAAGGTTCCAGTAACGCTGAGCCCAATATCCTTCTTGTACAGTTGGGAGGCGCAGACATGTTAACTGATTTGTGTACGATCCTTATTACCTTGTTAATATATTTAAGGTCATCCTAGCTTCAAATAAAAACAATTAAAAATCAAACATACATATAACTGCTTCTTTCCATCAACTTGACTACCGATCTTTACTCGTTCTTCAGTCGTCAAATACCCACTTCCTTCTGACTGGGAATTCGTTTCTTAAATCTCTGCAATGATTACTTCTCTACCCTTTCAGTGATCTTACCCTAACATTAACGGGAAAAGACTCCTGTCCATCTACATAGTATTTCCTCAGTCCACATAGCTTCTCCTTGGCTTTCTATGAGATCTGCAACTCTTCTTAAACGCTATACTGCCTTGGTCTTTACAACTGTGGTCCTTCCTTGTGTCCCCTCCTTCCTCTTCTCATTACTCCTTCTCCTGCATTACCCACTTCTTGTGACACCCCCCCCCCCTTCCTCTAGATCACCAAGCTTCAGTCATGAGCCCAGAACCCCTCTCTCTTCAGTTAGTTACTCTGGGGTCATTCAGAAGAAACCACTGGGTTCATTTCCAGGCCCGACAGTAGTCCACGTGGAAAAGTTTTTTCTGCGCATGTCCTAAGTGGGATGTGCCAGTTCTCTTGGCCCGCATTGCTAGAGGCATGGTGCCTTCTCATAGAGAAGTAATCCACATTCCTCAGGGGCTCACTGGGCTGGTCCCCAGTTGGAAAGGACATTGATAAATGAGCGTGTTCTGAAAACAGCAATGAGGTTGGTAAGGGATCTAAAAACAACACATGAAAACCGCTGGAAAACGCTAAGAGTGATGAGCCCGGGAAAGGCTGCACTCTTGTGATCCAGCTTTCTTCAAATTTGTGAAAATCCATCACGTGGGATGGGGCATAGATGTGGCTTTTTGTGGGTTTTTTTTCCTGTTTCAGAAATCCGAAATTTGAAGGAGGTATATTTAGCTCAACAGGGGCAAAAAAATCTTGCCTATAACTCCTGAGGTTCAACAGAAGGATGAGCTGTCTCTCAATGCAGGGAGCTCCGTCTGTTGCTGAAGGTGCTGAGGAAGAAATACCTGCTCTGAGCTGGAGACCAGCCATATTGAGATCCCTTTTCCTAGAACACTCTAGGGATTGTTCCCTTGGTAAACAGGCTGTCAGCGCCACAGACTTCACGTATGTGACAGGGACTCAGCTGTCCTGTCCAATTGCTCGAGTCTGTCATTGGTCCTGCTGCTCTTCTCGACTCCTGGACGAAAAATCTCAGGGTGCCTTTGATTCCTTGCTCTCCTTAGGTCTGTACCCTCGGCTTCCGGAAGGTGTCTCTGGTTTACTCCTAATTCTCCATTTCCACTGACACCATTCCACCCCAGACTTGCCAAATCACATGTGGATAGAAGTCATTAGATTTTTAAGTAGGAATGGACCCTGGAGAGATCGAGTTCAGCCTGCTCCTTTTATAGGTAAGGAGAATGAGACGCAGAAAAAATAAAGACTTGTCTACGGTCACACAGTTCAAAGTGGCGGTTCTAGGCTCCAAGATGCAGAGTGCCATATTATTTCCACTGCTCCTTCCCACAGCGGCTCCAGGATTTCTCCTTATAATCACGTGGGCCACCCTGATACATTTCAAGTAAATTGGTTTTATACAGGTTGGCCATGACTTAACCATGGAATGATCGATTGATCTGTACAAGATTGTCATGGTCCTTGGTCAAATCATACGTGTTAATCTAGATCTAGGAATTACCCCCAACCTCTTAATTGTAACAGACCACTGGGTCTGCTTTGAGTTAACACACACTGTTCTTTTATGTGCTTCTCACAGATAATGCCAAAGTAGAACTGCTGAATTGTGAAATAAAGAAGACTTCCAGCCAGCTCGAGCTCTCTAGAGTCTGAAAATTCAGGTCATTTGGATTTGAAATGTATCATTGTATTCCAATAAGTACAAAAATTACATAGATCATGTTAACTGGCTATGCCCTGATTACACCCATAAAAGGCCCTGGACTCACGATGGTTCTTCGGTTGCTCTTCTGGGCTCTTCTAGTTCCTGGGCTTGTTTCAGCCACGGTAATTTAGCTTCCACTGGGCTTTTTTCTAAGAAAAAGGGAACACAAACAACAAGCTTAAAGCAGCTGGATACACGATCGTTATTTGCGAAAGGTTTCATCAATAAAGCAGTCACGCTTTTCAAATGCAAAGTGGACTCTTTTATCACAGGACCTGAAGCGGCTTCTGGAGTGAACCGAACATTTCTGTCGTGTATTGTTTTCATTAACACATTATCCCAGTGCAACCAGATGATCCCATAGCACAGCTGAAGATGTTCTTCAAGTGAGCATAAAAATGCCTTTTATATAAAAAAAATGCCTTCTATAAACCAATACCAATCTCTGTTGTTTACATATTAAAGCTCTTACTTCAACCGTATCAGCTTGCTCTCTTTTGCCACAAATCCCCCTTGCCCAAGAGTAAAGAGATCAATGGAGAAAATCAACGTAGATGTTGAGAAAACTGGGAGGAGGTTTACTCAAACTTTTATCGGTGTAGTTGTCGCGGGAGCTGATTGCCGATTATACCCATCACGCGGGAGCAAGATGTGCGCTCCTTTCTGTGCTTTTAAGCCTCGCAAGACATGAAGAAAGGAACACACTAGGTTATGAAATGAGAAAGGAAATGTTGGGCTGCTTCAGGGAAATCACAGACCCTGAGGCGGTGGCTGTGAAAGAACTATCCAGTGCACAAGGCAGGAGGAAAGACTTCACCGACGACGTCCTTGCACCTTGTGGGGCAACCACGTGGCTTTTCTGAAGGGCGGACAGAGTAAATAAGTATTTGTGAAACGGTTGACTATAAGGCTCTATGTATGGATAATGAACTCAGAAATAATGAAGGAGAATTGTACCATCCTTTCTAAAAGACTAAGGAAGACTTCTTGGGACCAACCAGTGAGGATAATCCTTTTTCCATTTCCAGAAAGGAAATACTTGTCATAAGGGTTGGTAATACCTCACTCAAGTACATGGAAATAATCACGTATGGAAAGGAATGTATATCTGAGAGATGATGCCAAGACTTCCGGCCCGTGGATGCTACCCATTTCTGCTCATTCCTGGGGAACAAATAGGAATAATAGAAGAAATTCAAAAAGCATCCAGAGATCTGCATTGGGAGCCAAAAGTCTTCATCTACTCCACGGTAGGTAGGCACCAGGACACGTGATAAAGATGATGTTGTCCCTCCCTCAAGAGACATACACTCCAGGGGAAGGTACGCACAAAATACTGCGGGGGAGAAAAGAATGAGAACCCTGGGGGAAATTTCCTCCTCCTCTTTCTCTTTATCCTTCTCCTTTTCTTTTCCCCTTTCTCTTTCTCCTCATCCTCCTTCTTTTTCTTCAAAGCAGGGATTCCATCAGATTATTCCGTGTCCAGCGAGAAATGTTGGTGTAAGCCCAGACAGATAGGAGCCACTCTAAACGTACTGAGTCGATAAGCACTCAGCTTCCCCCCAGATCAATTTATCAAGTGGGTCCAGCTTCTTTACCTGGTGGACAGTCTAACTGCCATCTGTCGGTAAGACGGTTTTCCTAAGACGGTTAAGTTGAAATGTAAATCCTGCGATATTCGAATGAGAGCGGGAAAACACCACTTGATTTAACTTTAACATGCACCACAAACTTACCTTTTGGTTTGTAGCACGGGATGGGGATGATACATTCTTCTTTGATGTGTAACTTCAGCTGTGGGTTGCAGCCACCAACGTGCTGCCCGCGGTGGTTGATACACAGAACGACGCGGTAACGTAACCCTCGGCCACAAGTCACCGTGCACTTCAAAGAAGAAATGAGAAGCCAGTGAAATTCTTGTCCATGAGGAGATCCACAAAGGCATTAATGACTCAAGCCAAGGAGAGCCCCTGATCAACGTGAGTATTAAACACAAAAGACCATTAGACAAACAGTATGTAAAGAAGGGGATAGAAGCTGGTTTCCCCTGATTCTTATGTTTCAGGGCCCCTCCCTTTGCAAGGTCTCCGTCCAATTTTCAACCTGAGAAGTATTTCAGATGAGGCCACAGCACAAGAAAAACTGAAATGACCCGAAAATTTTCTGTTCGATATGAAAGAGACTTGATATAGGTTTTCTCAAATTTGATTAAATTTGTAATGACATTATCCAAAACAACTTGAGAACATGGGAAATAGAAACTTTTTTAAACTATTAGTTAAAAAATCAAGTTCTGATCAGTCACACTAAGGGATTTTCTTTCCATTCTGTCTATAGAAATCGATCTTGCAAAACTGCGATCACACGAAGAGGCCATCATAGAGTATTCAGCCACAAAGCTCAGGAAAAATACTGTAGAAATATCAAGCAGTTAAAATTAATAAAAACATTCTGCAAGGCACCTGGGTGGCTCAGTCGGTTAAGCCTCCGACTTTGGCTCAGTTCAGGGTCTCACGGCTCGTGGGTTTGAGCCCCGCATCGGGCTCTGTGCTGACAGCTTGGAGCCTGGAGCCTGCTTCAGATTCTGTGTCTCCCTCTCTCTGTACCCACACCCCACCCCCCCCGACCTGGCTCATGATGTCTCACTCTCTCAAAAATAAATATATTAAAACAACTTTTCTAAATAAACATTTTGCTATTTTGTCTGAATTTTCATGGTTTGTGTTGCATTTTTTCCTTGAATTATTTATTTATGATTTGGAAGGTTCTCTTACTGACAAATGGAGAATTTTCCTGTCATGAAAGCCTAGGATATCATTTCAATTTATGTACATATGTTGGGGAGTACATATGTGTATAAGTATGTGGTTTTTTTAATTAATAGACTTTATTTTTTAGGACCATTTTATGTTTAGAGAAAAACTGAGCATACAGTCCAGAGTTCTGCTTTGCCCCCACTCACCCCCATAGTCTCCCTTATTACTGACATCTTGTGTGAGTGTGGTACAATTATCACAACGGAGGAACCAATGCTGCTGTATTGTTTTAATTATTATTTTTTTCAACATTTTTTAATTTATTTTTGGGACAGAGAGAGACAGAGCATGAACGGGGGAGGGGCAGAGAGACAGGGAGACACAGAACCGGAAACAGGCTCCGGGCTCCGAGCCATCGGCCCAGAGCCTGACGCGGGGCTCGAACTCACAGACCGCGAGATCGTGACCTGGCTGAAGTCGGACGCTCAACCGACTGCGCCACCCAGGCGCCCCTGCTGTATTGTTTTAACTAAAGTTCACAGTTCACGTTGGGGGTCATTGTCAGTTTTTTAAAATTTTGCAATTGCTTCGCTTATTCTGAGTAAAAATTCACTGAGGTGCCTGATATTTTTATTTCGCATCCTTTCTTCTTCAAAGTCCAAACTGTATACACTTCAGGCCTCCCCAATTCTGGGATCCACCCGAGGGAGGGGCTGAAAGTCCTAGGACATCCACTATGAACAGGTGCGGCCCGCGGGGGTTATCGGACTCATGTCCCAACGCACCTTCAGGTCAGTAGCCTCATTCCCATTCCCACAGATGAGCAAATAGCCCACCACCAAAGGACCTTGCCCAAGGTCACACAGTTCCCAAGGGGCATAGAGGATCCATCCTGGAGCCTCTCGTTGCCAAAACCATGACTTTGCCACCGACTCATCGAGCTCAAGGACTCTTTCTTAAGTCTGTAGATGTTTCCTACACGGTCACAGACAAGTTTCACAGGACAGGAAGGCCTTTTTTAACATACTCACTTCTCCAAAAAGGGAAGGTATCGGCAGAGACCAAACAGACGGTTACCAGAGGGGCGGTGGGGGGTGGGGATGGATGAAGTAAGGAAAAGGGAGTAAGAGTGCACTTCGTCGTGATGTGGAACCACTGAACCACGATACTGTACAACTGAAACTAATATAACACTATGCTAACTCTACTGGTGTTTTTAAAAATAGGGAGTTAAAAAAAAAGGCTATCAGGAAACCTATCTGATTTCCTCTTGCCATTGAACAAATATTCTAATGAACTGAGTGAGGTTTGAGATTAGACCCTATTTCTGGGAAATCGATTCCCCTACCCCAAGATTTATCAACTTGAAATATATGTGACTGTCAGAGGCTGTTGCGTATCGGCCAAGAAAGAAACAAGAACTCTGCCCAAAGAGAAAGAAAACATTATGATGGATGATAAGGTATAACCACACCAGGACTGGTCAATCCAAAGGAGTATTGTCTCCTCTCACATAGCACCCCCTTCCCCCCCAGGAAGCTGGACACTTACCCTAATAATGCTGTCGGTATTTACAATTTCCAGAACTCCTCTTTGGAGGAGGAATATATCCTTAATGATAATGAATTCTCGTTACTGAGAATGTATTTGATGTTTGCAAACAAATGAAAAGTATTAAGAGCTGAGAAAGGTAAATGAGATGATTCGGTTAGCAACCCCCCTTTTGATACCGTGAGTGACGATAAAGTCACAATATTGATGAGGATGTGGGGTCGTGGTATGAAAGCTCTAAAGCCAAGACAAAACATACAGATGGGACTCTTCTAAGAGCTGAAAATGAGCTCTGCAGGTTATAGAGGTAAAAATGTTGATTTCTGATGATAGATCACAGCATGACTTTTGGCACATAGGTCAGGAGTTCAAGAACGGAATGGCCTTGCTGTAAGAAAATCCTCCTCAGTTCTGTTTACTTATGTGAACAAGTTTTCCTGGTGTGCACGTGCAAAACAAAACAGAACAAGAAACCAGCAGTAAAAACTAGGAATAAAATTATTGCGGAACCCAGGTCTGAACCCATTCTGGGAATGGACAATTTTTTAAGCCACCCACCCTCATTTTCTGGATTGATTCCAACTAAAAGAGACAGGAAACCATCAAAACCCTAGAGGAGAAAACAGGAAAAGACCTCTCTGACCTCAGCCGTAGCAATTTCTTACTTGACACATCTCCAAAGGCAAGGGAATTAAAAGCAAAAATGAACTATTGGGACCTCATGAAGATAAAAAGCTTCTGCACTGCAAAGGAAACAATCGACAAAACTAAAAGGCAACCAACAGAATGGGAAAAGATGTTTGCAAATGACATGTCGGACAAAGGGCTAGTATCCAAAATCTATAAAGAGCTCACCAAACTCCACACCCAAAAAACAAATAATCCAGTAAAGAAATGGGCAGAAGACATAAATAGACACTTCTCTAAAGAAGACATCCGGACGGCCAACAGGCACATGAAAAGATGCTCAACGTCGCTCCTCATCAGGGGAACACAAATCAAAACCACACTCAGATACCACCTCACGCCAATCAGAGTGGCTTAAATGAACAAATCAGGAGACTATAGATGCTGGAGAGGATGTGGAGAAACGGGAACCCTCTTGCACTGTTGGTGGGAATGCAGACTGGTGCAGCCGCTCTGGAAAACTGTGTGGAGGTTCCTCAAAAAGTTAAACATAGATCTACCCTATGACCCAACAACAGCACTGCTAGGAATTTACCCAAGGGATACAGGACTGCTGATGCGTAAGGGGCACTCGTACCCCAATGTTTCTAGCAGCACTTTCAACAATAGCCAAATGATGGGAAGAGCCTAAATGTCCATCAACTGACAAATGGATAAAGAAGATGTGGTTTATATACATAATGGAATACTACGTGGCAATGAGAAAGAATGAAATATGGCCTTTTGCAGCAACGTGGATGGAACTGGAGAGTCTTATGCTAAGTGAAATAAGTCACACAGAAAAGGACAGATACCTTATGTTTTCACTCTTATGTGGATCTTGAGAAACTTAACAGAAGACCATGGGGGGGGGGGAAGGAAAAAAAAAAGTTAGAGAGGGAGGGAGCCAAACCATAAGAGACTCTTAAAGACTGAGAATAAACTGAGGGTTGATGGAGGGTGGGAGGGAGGGGAGGGGAGGGTGGGTGATGGCCATTGAGGAAGGCACCTGTTGGGATCAGCACTGGGTGTTGTATGGAAACTAATTTGACAATAAATTTTATATTTAAAAAATTTACTTTTTATGTGTAATAAGTGTTTACCAAAATTTGAAATATATTTATATTGTTGTGATAATAACGATCCAGGGGAGGGGGAACATTCCTAATACTTAGAGCCTATGGCCACAGGAAATTGAAATAAATTAATTTCAAATAAAATACAATGATTTCAATTGCTATACATATATTCTTGGGAAAAAGTAGAAGAGTGTAATCGATAAAAGACTACGGCATAAAGGTACACTATGTTGGGATAAATTTCTGTGGGGAGAGTGGATTCAGAACGTGAGCTCAAGGGGGAAAAATGCAAACTATCCACAAACTGTTCAAGAAGGACCTCTTCGTGTGCTTTTTAAGGGAAAGATGGCAAAGATAGAAATCAACATGGCATTTACATTCTGCTGAACACATTTTTTTCTTTAAATGCTGTAACACTTTTATTTTAAAATGTCAGCATTCACATGTTAGAAATGACACTCTTTGATCCTTTTTACTTAAACTTACAATCAAGACTTTTAGATGTCAACCTAAATAGAGGTGACGGGGTATTTAATTTTGCGAGCACCTTTTAGGGGGTATGTGACAAAAGGATCGATAGCACCTAGTCAATGTTCGTTCAAATCTGAGGTTTCAATGAAAGTGTCCTGTCCTTAGGGTGCCTGGGTGGCTTAGTCGGTTACGAGTCAGACCCTTGATTTCGGCTCAGGTCTTGATCTCAGGGTCATGAGTCCAAGCCCTGCACTGGGCTCTGTGCCAGGCAGGGAGACTGCTTAAAAAAAAAAAAACAAAAAACTGTATCTCAATAAATTAAGAAAATAAAATAAGATAAAAATGAAAAGCCAAGCGTCCGGTCTGGAATCTTACCTGAGACCACTCCATGGCAATCCACTTGGGGCAGTCGAACAGGTTGCAGGTCTGCATGACCTTGGGTTTGGGCGCGTACATGCACTTCCACTCCTCTACCTGTAGTATCTCTCCGTGCATGGACTCCTCCACACACACGAAGCTCCGCCTCTGAATCCCGCCCCCGCAGGACACCGAGCACGCAGTCCAAGGGTTATGTTCCCAGCTCAAAAGCGAACAAATAAAAACACATTATTTATTTGTCATTGGCTTGTCTGTTTCAAGCTTGCAAACGCGACAGCGAAAAGTACTTCCGGAAGCGTTCCTTGAGCTGTCTCTAGACCATCAACACTAAAGGACGATATTACTAGAGAACCGGAGAAACTCAAAGTCGGAAACTAGTCATCCGGGTATAAAAGGGGGACTCAAATTTCTGACCAACTGCAAGGCCTGAGCTCCCTCTCTAACGGCCGGACATCCCCAGTGACGGGAGACGTGACCATTGGAGGCAGTGTATTCCATCCGATTCTTTGACACATCTTCCTTATGGAGTTGAAGTCTGTTTGCCCGTAGCTCCTCGTAAAGGATCTAGTATCTGTCCCTCTTATATTTTGGACTGTTGCTACAGATACTACAGTTCCCTGCAAACTACTTAGAGCAAATCACAGAGTGGAAAACGGAAACACGTAACTCACCGAGGGAGAGGTTGGAAGTGGTCGTAGGGCATGATCTCTTTAAACCCGTCGCTACAAATGAAATCACGGTGACAGTGTCATTTCTAAATCAATCGACATATTAATGTAACCCATACAGATCTGACCTCCCAAAAGACAGAGCCCTTTCAGACTGAAGACGAAACATGACAAGTGCTGTGAACCCTTCCCCAAAACTTCCCACCATCTTTTTTGGTTTTCGGGACCATCCGTGGCACACGCCATCTCCAGTTACACGGAAATAAAGAAACCAGTGCTATGAATTAATCAAAGGGAAGAGCGTCTCTTCATTCAGATAAACCTACTTTCCATCATCTAAGACGGTTATTTTGGTATGCTAATGATATTAACATGCTATCATTTTAGTAGACTCTTTAGCAAGACATTTTATTTCATAGAAGCTGTCCTTTGAAAAGGTCTCTATTCATAATTATGTTCACCTGGGATTCCAGGAAATGGGCAGTTCAGTGACAGGAAATGAAATCCACTGAGAATGCTTCCTTTTCCATTTGCACACTTCTGCCTCAGCCAGCTGGCAGCTGTCTGGGGGATTCTAGGACTTGATATTGTGGCTGTTATTTTAAGATACTGTAGGAAAGCCAGGAAACTTCCCCAGGCAGTCCAAGTCAGCAGGTACTAAATTATGCAACGGGATAGTTTATGCATCGCTTTTCTGCCTTGGCATTGAAACTTCTTACTTGCTTGAGCAATGCATTATTTATACTGAACTTAATGCAAACGCTTCGAAAGTCAGCACGGGGTAACGGGCGACCCAGTTTAAAAGTGAAAACGGTGAGTTCAAGATATTTATGACTGGCAGATGGACAAGACATCGTACTTGGATGGAGAGAGCTTCCCTGTTGTGTGTGTAGATGCTCACGGAGGGTCCTTACAGAGGGGTGAATATCAGGGCACATGCACGCACAGCCAGACAGGAGAGTGCAGGGCTGTGTGCGCTGGCGAGCCTCGTCCCCGCTGAGCGGGGCTACGGACGCGGGTAGCTGCCACCTGCGTGTGTTCAAGGTCGCACAGTGCAAATGTCACTCTGCAAACATGGACTGGTCTTGGTGGCGGTTGGCTGATTTCTTTTTAGAGTAAACACTAAGGGCAATGACGCAGACCTCGAAGGGCAAGGATCCATGCTGCACTCCTTTAGTTTGGGCTTGGGTTTCACATTTTCGGGGTAGTAATGGCAGTAATGGTCAGGAACTACCCTCTTCAAGCGGATATCCACACATTCGGCCGAGTTGAGCTGGTAGCCTAATGGGAAAAAGAAAAGGCACCTGTGAATATCGCACTGTGTCGTGTTCCCGCGGCAGTGATCCCTTGGCACGACTCTTCCTCCCCCAGAAGAAACTTAACTCCGTGGTTCTCATCCCTGACTATGCAGGACAATCGCTGGGAGCTTCTAGCACACAGCAGTGCCCGGGTCCTTACATGGTCCAACTGAGGCAGAAACATCGGGTGGCTCAGTCCAGGAAATGGGTTGGTTTGTGGGCTCTAATGATCTTCAGGTTCTTCTAAGATGATGAAGATGTGTGGCCGAGAGAGAGAGAGAAAGAGAGAGAGAGAGAGAGAGAGAGAGAGACAGCGAGCACGCACAAGCAGGGGGAGGGTCAGAGAGAAGAAGAGACATAATCCCAAGCAGTCTCTGCAACATCAGTGCAGAGCCCGATGTGGGACTCGAACTCACAAACTGTGAGATCATGACCTGAGCTGAGATCAAGAGTCAGATGCTTAACCAACTGCACCACCCAGGCGCCCTGTCTTAGCACTTTTAACGAGAAAGTGGCAAGGGACTCCTTTACGGAATGCTCAGACCTCGGGGCGGAAGGTCACTTGCTGGCCGGTCTCCCGAATGTCCCCACAGCCCTGAGCCATGGGCCCCCTGTTTCCCCATATTCTGGTTTTACTATTCCCATCCTGACTCCCCCAGAGACCCCTATTTCTTGTTTACATGTTCTCAAATCCGCATGTGCCTTATGCAATGTTGCTTGTGTGTGCCTGTTGTAACTAGATAGGTACTTTAAATCTTGTTCTATTGTCTACTTTTCTCACTCGGCACGACACTGATAAGAGCCACCCACGTGCCCCGGTCCGGTGCCTCCTTCCACCGCACAATATCCTGTTGCTTGGGGACACTACATTTTACTTGTTTGCTGTCCGGGGGCACCTGGGGCATCTCGGATGCCAACGAACTTCTCTAACTGGGGAAGTAAGCACTGTCCATACTGGGAGGAACAAAGTCCATCCCCTACACCGCCCCCTGCCTCAAAATCCTTCAGAGCAGAAGGGATGAAAACTCACTCTCGATTCTGTGAATTTCAAATTGCACAGTCTCTGAGGAAAGTGAGCGTTCCAAATGGATGAGTGCCGTAGATTTAAAAAACAACTCACAAAATGATGCTTCTACTTCCTGAAAGATCTGATCCCAGGCTTCCTGTCACTACATAAGTGTCATACTAAGTTTAAAAGGAAAAAAAAAAAAAAGGCAATTTTTCAAAAGCAGAATGAGCTCTTCAGGAAAAAAAAAAAAAGGCTCGAAGCTAAGCTCTCAGCCTCAGCCAGTTGGTCTAAAGGTCTAAAAATACATTTAAGGGCCTGATTGCCGAGAGGAATCTGATTTTATAAACCACTAGACAGCATTCCGCAAGCCATGGCTTGGACGTACACGGCGTGGGGAAGGACGGACTGGTATGCGTTATGAAAAGCAAGGTTGAAACCACAAGAACGAAAATCCAAATGGAGTCAATAAAATGCGACTCGGGTGCCAATATCTGCCAGAAAGTCTACAATATCAGATGGCAGGGGCAATCAATCCAGTACTGTCTCCAGACTGAGCTTCAGAGTCCCGCGTAGATGACTACAGGCAAGGCAGAAAAGCCTGGCATCCCAGTACCTTAGGGAGCAGAGAACCAACCTGCCTGATGACCCAACAACTCAGAAATGGCATTTACACAAATCGTGGCGACTTGATTAGTAATGCAATTAAACTCTGGTAATGCTTTCCTTGTGGGTTTTATGTGTGTGTGTTTACTTCCTCCAAAACAAGTACAGAACGAGACTATACCTCCTCGAAGCAAAGGAACACCTCTGTTCTAAATGGAAACATACTTCTAGGAGACAAAAAGCATACAGGTGTTTACAATTTAAGGAGAGACGATTAATTTTCCTCTTTAATCTGATAGAGGTACAGAGAAAACTGAAAGCGAAGGAAATAAGGCAGGTTGCCTTCCTATGTTATGAACCAATGTATTGAAATTCTGCCTGTGTGCGGAAAATGGCAGGCCGTAGAGGGAACCCCAAGAGCAGCCTAAAGTTTCCCTTCTGTTCTTACAGCCACTGCTGTCTCTGGCGGACAGTTTCCCTGCCAGGTGCTCCCATTTATGGCTCCAGCAGGGCTGCCTTTCCTTCCGCACCTGAGTATGAGGCACATCTGTTTCCCTCCCAAGAATTTAACCAACTGACTAAGCCGAGTCCCATTCCCAATGTCCCTCCCAGAGTGAAAAAGTGCCTCTTTTTTCTTATGTGCCTGAATGGGAATGTCTCTCTGAGTGATTAGGTGGGAGAGGGGAGACATTAAAAAGAAAGAGATCTTTGTCTACTTGCTGAGTAAGAATACCCCCCCACCACTGCCAGCTCTTTGCTTTTATTTGGGGGTCCATGGGAGATGGTCATCTCTGGAACCATGGTCCACTTGACTCAAAGGTGGTGGGATTCTGCTTCTGGATATAACACATGCAGGTAGGGAATCTGTGGGTATGTCCCACTCACCCTGAGAGCATTGAGTCATGTATGTATCTCATAACCCACCACCGGAGAATGCCAGGAGGGGGGGCGGCCACAACCCTGTCGATTATGCTGAATTTTTAACAAAATTCAGGTTTCTTTAGAATCGGACATAACAGGTATTTCCTGAGTACCCATTAACTGCCACACACTATATTAGGCTCCTTGACCTGTGTCCTCTCATTTTGTTCCCCGACAGTGCTGCAAGGGGCATCATCCTGTTTTATGGATGAGCAGACTGAGGTTCAGAGATGGCACAGAGCTAAGCGGTGGCAAAGCCAAGAAGTGAGTCCAAGTCCCTGAACTTCAGCTCTGTGGCCACCCTGCCTCTTGATGGAAATGTCGTCATGCCATTTTTGGAGAACGAGTTTGGCCAAAATGAGTCTGAGGCCCGGGTTTGGAGAGACTCACTGAATTTACGCAGATCACGGTCTCAACTCCCAACACTGTTTTCCCTCAATCAGCTTTCAACGAGATCAAATGTGTTTCAAGAGTTTCCTTGGCGGTCACCGACGCAAGGTCGGTGACTCAAAGCTCTGAAGGAGTTTCTGCCTCTGAACAATGCTTGTAATGTTCAGCAAAATACATTTTCACTTTCGGTGGAATCGAGAAACACCGAGAGAATGTTAGCGTTGGTAGGGACTTAAAGATGATCTCCAGCATTGTGTTTAAGTCATATTTATTTTTGTGATCGTGTTCTATTTATGGCAGGAGATCAGTTTGCCTCCTCAAGGTAAAATTAACTTGTTTTTGTGAATATGTTTATTTAAACATTTTTAAAGTTTATTTATTTTGTATTTATTTTGGGAAAGAGCAAGAGGGGGAGGGGCAGAGAGAGAGGAAAGAGAGAGAGCCCAAGCAGGCTCCACACTGTCGGTGCAAAGCCCAACGCGGGGCTCGAACCCACAAACCATTAGAACACGACTTGAGCTGAAGTTGGGCACTTAACCAGCTGAGCCACCCAGATGCCTCTATTTAAATTTCTTAAAACATCCATTTAAAGAAAAAACCTCAAGTAAATAATAGTGCAGGGGTGACACAGATATGGCAAAAGCAGTGATTAATATGGCTACAGCTGATATCCAAAGATTCTTAAACTTGAATGTGTACCCTAATTTCCTGGGGAGGGACTGTTGAAAAGGATTAATGGGCCCCATTCCCAGAGTTTCTCATTCAGTAGGTCCAGGGTGGGGCCCAAGAATCTGTATTTCTGCCAAGTTCCCACGTGATGCTGATGCTGTTGGCCCGGGGACCCCACTTTGAGAACCACTGCTGTAGAATCATAATCTAGTGGTCTATTGCCCAAGCCAAGTCTAGGAAGAAATAGCTGGGAAGACTAACTTTCTAGCTGGTTTCCAGAGCCCCATTCACCCCCTAGACTGTTTCTCTTTCCTTCTCGGCAACACAAGCTCCTTCTGGGGTCTGGGCTAAGTGCTCCCCACAAAAGCACCTGCCTGCTGCTTTCACAGGGAGCCTAAATCCCAGAGGAGAGAGTCCTGAGATACAGATTCCCGGGAACCCGAAGGCGTCCCTGATACCTGAAGCCTGGAGTTTAAAGGAGGAAAGGCAGAAGTGACTGGGGACACTCAGCTGGGGGCTCAGAGGGAGCTGTTCACCAGCTGAGCAAACGGGGGGTATGTCCTTTACCTCTAATACGTTTCGGTTTGCTCACACATAATACAGCCACGCAAAGAGACCTTTCTTAAGGTTGTTTGCAAGAATAAATGTGAAGATGAACACCCCAGCACGTGGCTGGATACATGGAAATGCCCAACACTGCTGCCTGGTGCTTTTAGGGGAAGTTATCCACATAAGGCCCTCTAGCAATTCAAGGAACCACGGTTCATGTGTTGGCACGAGCTCAGAACCATTTATTCTTCAATTTTAAAGTTCAGTTTATTAAAAGAGACTTATAACGGAGGCTCTGGAGGCCTCCTTTCCTCCAGGCAGATGCTTTCTCCATGTTAAACAGCCGATTTCCCGCCACCTGAGCCTGTAAATACGTGTAGCACGTGCGTGGAGCCCAGAACCTTCCTTCACTGTCTGTGAAATCCTTGAACTAAGCAAGCAGCGGGCAGGAGTTTCCCCTTACCATTCAGCGGCTACCCTTTCTCCTTTTGGTAATTTACGCTAAGGCACCTACCTTGAGGGAGGACGGGTGGAAATCTAAATGTTAGAACCAACGCGACCCATTCACCAAGCTGCTTGGTCTGTTTTTCAGGTTTTCCGTGGAAAATTAAAAATAATGCATGCTTTACAGACACTTAAGACAAGAAACGCAAGGACACACATAAACAGGTCTCCAGCTTTTTGCTAGAAGTCTGTCTAGACTGTTGCACCTGTCTCCAAGAATAAAGGCAAACACACATCCGTTCACACCACTGCGGTCCAGGCTGCTGGGCAGGACGCCGCGTGATCACTCATCACCCGTCACCACACCAATGTTACAGTCAGCTTCAAAAAAACGCACAGGTACGTCATTTCTAACTCTGAGCTCGGAACATTCAGGAACGAAGTCTGTGCCTCACCTCCTCCACATGTCACAGTGCAGGGGAAGAAGTCGGTTTGTCTCCACTGATGACTGATCGGCTGATAGAAGAAGAATTGGGCCACACTGTCCTTGGCCACCGTGTACCTGGTCTGGACACAGAGAACCATGGTGACACATCTACATGCAACGGTCTAACACTTCCCACGGCTTTCCGAAGGAGATCAATGTACTTCACTGAGGTATGCAATCTCGGATCTTCAGATCTTTCACGACCAACTCCGGCACATGAAGTTTCCAAAAATTCTAACATGTGATAACACTTCATTCGGGGTTGCCACAGAGGGGGGCTCAGAAGACCTTCAACCAGGCTCCCCAGAGTCATTTTTCCAGACAACTCCATGCCTGGAAGGGAGTTCTCAAACGTGTAGGTGGCCTTTTTTTGTTTGTTCGCGTAACTTCTGTTTTTTTTTTTTTCTACCTGATACATCTGAGTTTAATTTCCATGAGAGCAGGGGCTGAGACAGTCTGGGTTTGTTTGCACCATGCCACATGCCTGGAGTTCTTAACACTTGCAATAATTCTTACACTTTCATCTTTACGCAAATCCCTCCAAAAAGGTCTTCTGGAAAGCACAACTGGAGAAACGCAAATGTACACAAATATGTGGTGTTCATACTCGAGCGTTCCAGCATCTAACTAAAGAGAAGGGGTGCCACCGTGCGTGAGCCAGCGGACGGAAGAGGGAAGATACTGTTGAGGGATTACACTCAATGAGCACGTTCTCCTCCTACTTTTTTCTTTTCTGCCCTCCTGACTGAACAAATGAGTGAACCAAGGGAAACCCCCAGAATGCAAGGAGAGGAGAAAAAGAAATAGAGTTCACGCAGGATCCGTCCAGAAATGCCAACGCTCATAGGGACTTCAAGCGGGGGACCCAACAGAGGACATAATGAAAAGCCAATATTGGATGATATAATTGCTGAGAATTTCCTAGACCTTGAGAAAGACAGGTGTACTCAGTTTAAAAATGTTCTGGGCAGGCATTTTTAAAAAGTACAACAACCGGGATAAAGAAAAATCTTAAAAGTTGTCAGAAAGGAAAAAAAAAAAAAAGATTACTATGAAACAGTGAGAATCAGACTGGCATTCGATTTCTCATAGGCAATACCGGATGCAAGAAAGCAAAATCACACCTTCAAAGTGCTGAGCAACGATAACTTTTTGTCTAGAATTTTGTAACTAAACTATCAATCAACAATCAAAGACCAATGGTCAATCTATGAGCAATCGATGATCAAATTATCTATCAGAACCAGTGAAACAGAGATATCTTCAGACACAGAATGACTGAAACGGTACCCCTTGAGACCCTCACTGGAAAAAAAAGGGAAAAAACTATTAAAAGGTATTGAACACGAGCGAATATAAAAGCAGGAGGGAGTAGATGCAAGAAGCAGTAATGATGAAATCAGTCAGTAAAGCTGATTCATAAACATAAGTAAGAGTTGACTAAAAGATAATATGTGGATGTACTTGATCATAAAACGGTAAAACACTCTAGCACGAGACGCTGTCAGGGAGGAGAGGTGGGGGGAGGAGAGGTGGGGGGAGGAGAGGTGGGGGGAGGAGAGGTGGGGGGAGGAGAGGTGGGGGGAGGAGAGGTGGGGGGAGGAGAGGTGGGGGGGAGAGGTGGGGGAAGGTGAGGTGGGGGGAGGAGAGGTGGGGGGAGGAGAGGTGGGGGGAGGAGAGGTGGGGGGAGGAGAGGTGGGGGGAGGAGAGGTGGGGGGAGGAGAGGTGGGGGGAGGAGAGGTGGGGGGAGGAGAGGTGGGGGAGAGAGGTGGGGGGAGGAGAGGTGGGGGGAGGAGAGGTGGGGGGGAGGAGAGGTGGGGGGAGGAGAGGTGGGGGAGAGAGGTGGGGGGAGGAGAGGTGGGGGGAGGAGAGGTGGGGGGAGGAGAGGTGGGGGGAGGAGAGGTGGGGGGAGGAGAGGTGGGGGGAGGAGAGGTGGGGGGAGGAGAGGTGGGGGGAGGAGAGGTGGGGGGAAGGAGGGCGGGATGCACAGCGTCACAGAGGCACGAAACACTTCGAAAGGGTTGTGCTCTGGCTGTGGAAGAATGGCTGGTCTCTGATGCATCCTGCCAGAGAGAGTGAGAGCTCCGCCTAAAATATATTTCTGATGTATCTGAAGGCATCAGAGAGCGACCACGCCAGTGAGCGTTTGCAGGGACAAGACCCCAGACACAAAGGAAGCCCAGAGAGGCGAGCGTGACATTGGCAACACCTCTGGCACCACATTTCTGCTCCCGGCATTTTCCATCGTGCAAGTGGTGACTGAGTGGCTGAGAAGCTGAGCAGAGCTGTCATTGGACTCATGAGTCTGAGAACAAACACTGGAGCTCGAGGCCCACCAAGCCGAGGGGGGTACCAGTAAATGCCCCACGTGCCCAACTGGGAGCCCCAGAAAGCTCTATCCTAGCAAGAAGTAGGAACTGGAAGGAGGCCACTTTTCAGAGGGAATGAACGCCAGGTTCCAATTATTTCAATCGCTTGTTGGCTGAAGGTAACTGGCTGCTAACCTGTCTTCCAGAAGCAGAAATTAATCCAGTCTCAGATCGTATCTATAATCTTTCACCCCCTATATACAGAAAAACTTAAAAATAACCAGGCACACACAAAAAATAAGATTTAACAACCAACAGAAAAGGTGGAATACGCTATAAATGGAATTACAGAATATCCAAATAGTGGCATCACCAGATAGAAACTTAAACACCTACTTATACGGCTACCAACCCCTGAAATTCTAGCTGTGGCTTCAGGTCGTGTTTCACAATACCCCATACGGTGCCAGGGTCTTAAAACCTCAGCGTTAGCACATGGCTCCCTCCTTGGGCTCTTGTTTTTTAGAAAGCCTGGACTAAGGTAGGATGGTGAAAATGCTTAAGAAGTTAAGTGACAAGACAGAGAATTTCACTAGAAACAGAGAAGCCACAAAAATAAAGTGGCAGTTCTAGGAGAACGAGGCACAGTAACTTAAATCAGTATCGCAATGGACAGCCTTGACAATGGATTAGACTGGGGCTCGGCAAATATTTTTGTAAAGAATCAGAAGGCAGACATAGTCCCCATTACAGTGATTTGTAGTCCCCATTACAGTGATTTGACTTGGCTGGCATAGGGAAAAGGCAGCCACAGACAACCTGTAAACAAATGGCTGTGGCTGTGTTCCAGTAAAACTCCACTCTGCTTGCTGGCCAGGATCTGCTGACCCCTGGATTGCATACAATTAAAGAGAGAATCAGTAAACAGACACGTAAGAAGGAAGCGGAAAGTAGGCATGACAGGTGTAAGTATAGTCCCAGAGAAAGTGAACACAGAGAATGGCATAGAAACTATATCTGCAGAGGTAATCAATGAGAATCTTCCAAAAGTGATGGTAGATATCAAGCCATGGCTGTGAAGCTCTACAAACCTCAAGCAGAAGAAAGTCACTAATTACATCACAGTCAGACTGATGGAAAGCAGGGGCACCCGGGAGGCTCAGTCAGTTGAGCGTCCGACTCTTGATTTCAGCCCAAGTCATGATCTCATGGTTCACAGGATCGAGCCCCACATTAGGCTCTGTGCTGACAGCATGGAATATGCTTAGGACTCTCTCTCTCTCCCTTTCTCTCTGCCCCTCCCCAGCTTGTGTGTGTGCTTGCTAAATAAATAAATACATACATAAATACGTAAACAATCTTAAAAAATTGATGAAAACCAAAGAGCAAACACTGAAAAGCATACAGGGAGAAAGACACATTACCTTCTAAGGCACAAAAATAAGACTGACAGCTGGCTTCTTAAGAGTAAGTGGAAGCCAGAAGACAATGCACTAATAGAAAATAGTTTCATGATGGTAAGGTGGTCAAGTCCCTAGAAGAGGTAACGACTCTAAATGTGAACGTACCTAACAACCTAGCCTCAAAGATAAATAATTTGAAATTAACAAGAATAGAAAAAAAATCAGATAAAGGTAACAGTCACAGTGGTAGTTTTACCATATCTCTTGTGGTAACTAACAGAATGAGCAGACAAAAACCAGTAAGGTTACAATTTTTAATAAAACCATTAATAAACATGACCACATTGACGTATGGACACTGTGCCCAACAACAGGAGACCACACATCATATCTTCTAATATTTGCTATGTTCTGAGCCACAAATTAAGTCTTAACAGATTTCAAAAAAGTTGACATAATATAGAATATGTTCTTTGACTATAGTAGAATGAAGCGATAAAGTAATAATGAGTGGGGTGCCTCGGTGGCTCAGTCCAACTCTTGATTTCGGCTCGGGTCATAATCTCAGGGTCATGAGATGGAACCCAACGTCAGGCTTTTCACTGAGCATGGAGCCTTCTTAAGATTCTCTCTCTGTCTTTCTCTCTCTCCCTTTGCCCTCTCCCTTGTCCATGCTCATACTCTCTAAAATAAAATAAGAATGAGATTACTGCAAAATTCCTACATACTTGGAGAGTATACTTCTAAATATTCTTTAAGTCAAGGAATATATCACTGTGAAAACTACAATACGATTTGAATGATGATGGAAAAGATTTCACATCAACATTTGCATAATAAAATATAAGGAATGATTGGAGTGAAATTCATAGCCTTAAATACATGTGTTATGGGGGGAAAAAGGATGAAAATCAATGACCTGACCTCCAACTAGAAAAGATAAAAAGGTAACAGCTTATTAAATCCAGAGACAGAAGAAGGACGGAGATAACAAAGATGAGACTGGATATTAACGATACGGAAAGGAAACTGCACTAAAATGTAAATAACGTAAACGAAAAGGTGTTTCTGTGAAAAGTCTAATTAAAGTGATAGCCCTCCAAAGTGACCGATCAAGTTAAAAAGAAAGTAGGGACAAATAATCGGTCTCAGGAATGAGAAAAATGACTCACTACAGATCCAGGAGACAATGAAGAAACAGTAAGAAGATAATATGAAAAGATCTCTGCCAATAACCTTTAAAAAGTTAGTTGAACTTTGGAGATATTGTGGGTTCTCTTCCAGACCAGCAGAGCAAATATCACAGCAAAGCGAGTCAAATGAAGTTTTTGGTTTCCCAGTTATGTTTACACTACACTGTAGTCTATTAAGTGTGCTGTAGCATTAGATCTAAGAAAACAATGTGTGTACCTTAGTTTAAAAATACTTTTTTGCTAAAAAATGCTAACAACCATCTGAGCTTTCAGCGGCTTGTAATCGCTGATCATAAATCACCATCCCAAATATAGTAATAATACAAAAGTTTGAAATACTGTGAGAAGTACCAAAATGTGACACAGAAACACAAAATGAGCAAATGTTGGGAAAATTGCACCTCTACACTTGTTCAACTCAGGAATGTCATAAACCTTTGTGGCAATTTGTAAAAAGAAAAAAGAAGAAGAAGAAGAAGAAGAAGAAGAAGAAGAAGAAGAAGAAGAAGAAGAAAAGAAAAGAAAAGAAAGAAAAAAGAAAATCTACAAAGTGCAATAAAATACGGTGCACCCGTAGACAGTCCTTGAAATAAAACTGACACAAAAGGAAACTAAAAGTATGAATAGTTGTGTATATTTTAAAGACACTGAATGCATACTTCTAAAAATGTACTGCTTAATATCTCCCAATATTTAAAGAAGAAATGACACCAATTTTAAACAAACCGTTGCAAAGAATGAAAACTGAGGAAATATTTCTAAACTTGTTTTGTAAAGCCAGTATAAATCAATACCCAAGACCTGACACGAATACAGTATTAGAAAGAAAACCTCTTCCAGAACAAAGCCACCAAAAAAATCATAAATACAATAATTTAAAATTATACCCAGTGATACATAAAAGGCTAATCCTTTTTATTAATAATAAAACAATAAATATAAGTAAATGCTAGTAATAAATTATACTAATGATAATAATCAAGTGAAGTTTATTACAGGAAGGTAAGATGGGTTTAACATTTAAACATCAACAGTTCACGATCTTAAAGGAAAAAATATACGATCACTTCAAAAGATGTAGAAAATGCATTTGAAAAAATTCCACACTTGTATGCGACAATGGAAGCAAGTTAGAAAAAGATTTCTTTCATCAGATAAACTATCAAAACCTCATGGCAAACATCAAACATGATGAAGAATTACAGAGCCCTTTGCCTCTGAATGAGAAGCACGACAAAATAGTTGCTGTCGCTAAATCTACTCAATATCATACCAAATGTCCTAAGTGGTACAATATAGCAAGAAAAATAAATAAAATATACACGGGTTGGAAAAGAAGAAACAAAATTATCATCATTACAGGTATCAGAATTGCGTATACCTAATCCAAAAGAATCTATAAACTATTAGAATTAATAAGTGTTAATATAGCAAGAATACAGTGCCAATATACAAAAATCAGTTAGATTTCCATCACTTTAGTACAAATAAATAGAAAATTTTAAAAATTCATTTATAATAACACCAAAACACCAAACAATTGGGAATAACTTAGAATATACGACTTATACACTGAAAATTATGAATGTTATTGAGAGAAAAAATTTTAAATTAAATAAATGGGTGGGGATACCATATTTATGGATTGGAAAAATTGGGATGGGAAAGTTTTCTGTTTTCTCCAAATTGACACATAGATTCAATGCAATTCTAATTGAAATCCAAAAGAATCTTATAAAATTTGACAGGCGTACTTAAAAATTGTTATGGAAGTGCAAGGAGTCAAGAAGATCAAAGATCATCTTTAAGAACAAAGTGGGAGGGGCACCTGGGTGACTCAGTCGGTTAAGTGTCCGACTTCAGCTCAGGTCATGATCTCACAGCTCGTGAGCTCGAGCCCCACGTCAGGCTCTGTGCTAACAGCTCAGAGCCTGGAGCCTGCTTTGGTTTCTCTGTCTCCCTCTCTCTCTTCCTCTCCCCTGCTCATGCTCTGTCTCTCTCTCTCAAAAAAGTGAATGAACATTAAAAAAAAAAAATTAAAAGAACAAAGTGGGAGAACACACACTAGCAAATATCAAGACTTGTTTCAAAGCTACAGTAATTAAGTCACAATGGTACTCACAGACACATCAATGAAACACAACAGACTCCAGAAACAGACCCCCACACACATATAGTTTTGAATGTAAGACAAATGGAGAAAGGACCATCTTTTCACCTAATGGTTCTGGGTCAGTGGATAGATGTGGTAAAAGATAATGACTATAGTTCACAACATGTGCAAAAATCAATTTTAGGTGGATTACAGCTCTTAATATGACAAGTAAAACAATAAGGCTTCCAGAGAAAAACACAGAAGAATAGTTTCATAACCCTTGATCCTGAACGAGGCAAAGATTTCCTAACCAAAATACAAATGGTCCAATCATGAAGTTAAAAATCTATAGCTTGCACTACAACAAAATTAAGAGCTTCTGAACGGGAAAACTGAATGCCCTAAATACATGTAATAGAGAAAAAAGAAGTTTGAAAATAAAATGAATTAAGAATTGAGCTCCAGAAGCTAAAAATACAATACCAAAGTAAATTAATGTAAAGATAAAAGAAAGAAAAATAAAAATTTACATAAATTGAATATTTTTAACACTCTGAGTTAATCCGGAAGACTAAAATCTGGTTCTTGGCTGTCTCAGAGACAAACCTTTGGATGATTTGAATGAAATGAAAATTAGACAAGGAACCAGTGAACAAGTTTAGGAATGAAAGAGACATGGTTACAGGTACAACGGAGATGTTTTTTAATGATAAGGGAACGCACCATGATTACCTTTGAAGAGTTGGAAGACTTAGACGAACTGGATATTTCTCTAGCAAAATATAAATTTCAAACTTGGCTCAAAAACAGAACCCTAAATAAATCAATATGCCTAAGAGGGACTAAAATAGTTTTCTGAGTCCCAACCATTATCACCAAAAGAAAAAGAAAAAAAAGAGGAAGAAGAAGACAGAAAAGGCATTAAACCCAGATGTTCTCCATAAAGAGATGACGCCCTTGCTGGAGCAGATGCATTTAATTGCTGACCAATGTCCACTTCCCCTTCCCATCCGCCAAAGGCTCACGCCTCTTCCGGTGTTCATTCCTCCCCCATGTGTCTTAGCGCCTGACTGTCCCATGTGACCATGGCGGTCACAGCTGCCTTAGCAGGTGTGGGACCCATGAGAATGCGCCTCTCACTCGCACAACTGCAGACCGTAACGGCTCGGCAGCGTCTGTGGCAGGTCAAGGTCCCCGTGGGCTGCTCCCGCCCCAGGGTCCGAAGCAGGCCATTTCCTGGGACACCATGTGATAGAGGACTCTGGCTCAGGGCCTCCCCTGCAGCCTTGCTGAATCCCCCAGGACCACCCTTCAGTTTAAGATGCTCCCACCCGACTTTCTCTCCTTCCCTCTCTCCTCTGCTTCTGAAGTCAGATCTTCACTACCGCCGGACAGCTCTCTTGGCCTCTCCTGGTGCCATCTTGCCTCTTCCTCATGGGTATCCCGCTCATAAACGTCTTGCACATCTAGTCCTGTCTTCGTGGCAGCTTCTTCTTCTCCTTCTCCTTCTCCTCCTCCTTCTCCTTCTCCTCCTCCTCCTCCTCCTCCTGCTCCTCCTCCTCCTCCTTCTTCTTCTTCGAGCAATTTTAGATTTACTGAAAAACTTACCAGAAAGTACAGCACTTCTAATAAACCCAACACACACCGGTTTCCTTATTATTAACAGCTTGCATTGGTGCGGTCCATTTGTTACTATTGATGAATCAATATTGGTACATTTTTTAAAAATTTTTATTTATTTTTTTACTTATTTGTTTTGAAGCCATTTCTTTTCTTTTTTTAATTTAAATTTTAGTTAGTGGGGCACTTGGGTGGCTCAGTCCGTGAAGTATCTGACTTTGGCTCAGGTCATGGACTCACGGTTCCTGAGTTCGAGCCCAGCTGACAGCTGGAGCCTGTTCGAGCTGGGCTGACAGCTTGGAGCCTGGAGCCTGCTTCAGATTCTGTGTCTCCCTCTCTCTCTCTGTTCCTCCCCTGCTCAATCTCTCTCGCTCTCAAAAATAAATAGACATTGGGGCACCTGGGTGGCTCAGTCGGTTAAGCGGCCGACTTCGGCTCGGGTCATGATCTCGCGGTCCGTGAGTTCGAGCCCCGCATCAGGCTCTGTGCTGACAGCTCGGGGCCTGGAGCCTGTTTCAGATTCTGTGTCTCCTTCTCTCTGACCCTCCCCCATTCATGCTCTGTCTCTCTCTGTCTCAAAAATAAATAAATGTTAAAAAAATTTTTTTTTAATAAAAAAATAATAAACAAATATTAAGATAAATTTTTAATTAAAAAATTTTAGTTATTTAACATCCAGTGCAATATTGGTTTCAAGAGGGCATCCGCTTCTTGAAGAACCCAGAAGGACTAACACCCAGGGAAAGGCTGAGAGCGAGCACATGACCCAAGTCTTGTCAATGAGACAGGTGAAAGGTCTGTTGCAGAGCTCTTGAGAAAAGTTTTCCCTGCTGAGTAGGTTCACAAGAAATCAAAAACCCTCCTGAGGGTCTGGACAAGGCCTTCTCTGCACGTTAGCTTTCCAGTCTGAATGCAGGGCAATTACAAGCCGGTTCATTTGTTTAGAAGTTGACACCTAACGTTGCGTCTCTTTAGGCCACGCCCTGTCATGTCAGGCGGGGAAGTGGCCCGTCTCTCGGCTGTCCTGTCCTTCAGACCGACCGCCTCCACGGTGCTTTTCCACTTGGGACGCCCGAGTCGGGAAAGGAGGGACAGCTTGGATACGTGTGCGAAGGTCCTCACCCTGTCGCCGGGTCCTCTGGCCACTGGGAGGACGGCAGGGAGCTGCAGAACCAGTGGCCTCGGCTGTGTTGTTTCCTGGCCACGGGATGGTGGACTCCTCTGGTGACCTGCCTGGTCCACGCCCTTCTTGTGCGGCAGGTTGTCAGTGGTGTGGCTGCCACTCCCGCCCAGTCCCTGGCCTGGCCTCGAGCCCCTTACCTAGGACACCATACGCTTTACTGCCTGAGCCAGGACGATTCTGAGAGTGAAAGGAAGGGCCACTGAGAACTAAGCCAGAGCCACAGGCACAAACTGGGTCTTTCCTGAACAAAGTAAGAGGCACGGAAGCTCTACCTTTACCCCTCGGCCCCCCAGGTTGTTGCTGACAGAAGTAAATACCTTACGGGGCCTCCTCGTCTGGGGCTTCTAGATGAACAGTGGAGCATAAGCTCCTTTTCTGCCTTTGCTTTGAAACCCAGTGAAGATGCTTTCCTGCTCTGGACAGTGACCGCCGTCATGACATGTCTCCTGGCCTCACCTCCTCCAGCCTGTCTCTTTGCACATCCCTGCCGGACTCCCTCACGAAAGTGTACATTCTCCCGAACACGGAGTGCTGAGGACACTAAGCCCAGGGCTCAGCCTTACGGGGGAACGGGCATCCTCCCTACCCTGAAGAAGAAACACTAGGATTTAGTCTCCCGAGCTTGGTCCTTGACACGTTATGGGAGCTGAATCAGTTTATAAAAAGCCTATTTCTCTCCATAAGCCTGACTCTCAAGACAGAAGTCTGAACTGAAGGAGGAAGAGGAGGAGGAGGAAACGAAGAAGGAGGGGGAGGACAAGAGCAGGAAGGAGATCCTACCTTAATAATAGAAAGCTGAACATCAATGCTCGTTCTCCGCATTCCTGCTAACAAACCCCAATCACTAACCGCCACTTTCGAACCCCCAGGGCCGATCGCTGTGCTGACGAGGCACACGGTCAAGTACACAGAACAGCAATGAAGAAGTGCCTATTAACATGTGCAGAAGTATATTACTTGCGTTTCATTAAGAAAATGATTTTCTAACAATGGTAAGAAAAATATACTCAGATTCAACCACCTTACTTGGCCACTTCAAATTAATTTCCAAAATTTACAGACTAGCTATTTATACAAAACTCTGCTTGCTTTCTTTTTCTTTCTTTCTTTCTTTCTTTCTTTCTTTCTTTCTTTCTTTCTTTCTTTCTTAAATAAATGTGTGTATCCAGTTTACGCATATAATTTAGCTGTGAATTCTGGTAACTACTAGAACAGTATTTGAACTGCTTTCACTGAGAAATTTCTCTCAACAGATCACACGACGGCAAACATCAGGTGAGATTTCAAGTCTCTGCCTCTGTGGTTAACGGCAAATGCTCAGGTCGAGAGGGAATTCTGATCGATGGACATGATGAAAATAGGTCAATTTTCTTTTCTTTTGGGCACTAGTATGGGCTGAATTGGGTTCCCCCACAAAAAGATATGTGTAAGTTTTAACCCATGGCACCTCAGAATACCATCTTATTTAGAAATAAGTAGGGTCTTTGCAGATCTAGTAAAGTGAATGTGAGGTCGTTAGGGTGGGTCCAATCCAAAATGGCTGGTGTCCTTAGAGAAAGGGGAAATGTGGGTGCAGAGGCAGACATGCCCAGACAGAGAAGGCCAAGGGAGAATGCTTGAGGACACAAGCAGCTGGGGAGAGGCATGAAACAGACCCTCCCTCAGCCCTCAGAAGGAATCAATGCTGCCCACACCTTGATCTTGGACCTGTAGCTTTCAGAACTGGGAGTCAACGACTATCTGTTGTCCTTTAAGCCACCCAGTTTACAAAGGTGCTTTCACAAGAGCCTCAGGAACCTAGCACAGGCACCGACCCTCACAACTGTGTCTTGCTGTGCTCTGAAATACCCGTGAATGTGCAAATTCAGTCACTGTCTGCACCACACTGCAGACACCTGCTCTTTGCAATAAAGGAGGACAGACAGTTTCAAATCTTTGCGTCCTTGGATCACGCAGAGGTGCTTTCATAACTGCCCATAAAGAAAGGAGAGAGTGTAAAGAGAGAACATAACACGTATCTAGAGCTGAGGCTGGGGGAAACTGACGGCAGGGCTTGCCTGGCTGAAAATGAGTGGCAAGAGATATCAGAAAACCTTTTCCCGAAGACACACAAAATATCTGAGTGGGAGAAAGATGACAGGTATCTGGAATAAAGAGGAAGGTTGCAGACCACAAGGAAGAAGAGCTTTTTTTCCCTTTCCCTTAAGATGGATATGTTGCAAAAGAGAGGGATGCACCAGCACAAAGTGGTGAACCATGGAAAGAGAGGTCTTTACCAAAACCGTTTCGTTTTGTTCTCATGGGCATACTCCTGAAATTGATATTCACGAACATCTACTCACAGATGCAACTGTTCAGAAAGTTCTCCCGGAACAGATAGTGCCTACGGTACCCTCCAATCAACACGGCCTAGACATGAAGTACCTGATCAGGACTCTCTATTGCTACCTGGTGGCAGCATACACACATTCGAAAAGCGAAATACGAACACTTGAGGGGCGCTAACACAAAACACTGTGACCCGGTAGCGCTGTGACGAAGGTCATCCATGAGAAAAAGGTCATTCGGGAAAACAAAAATACATAAATCCACTGGGAAGGAAAAAAAAGTGTCATTTTCAAGAATGGTCCAACCATGAAAATATAGCTTCTGAAAAAGGAGAAAGACTTTTTTTTTTTTTTTTTTTTTTTTTTTTGGTCTCACTGGTGCAGTGGATTGCTAGGCTTTACAATCTGAACAAGAGCCACAGAAGAATCTGACATCCCACCGAGGCCTTCAGAGGTTACTCGTGATGTCAGAATATAATGGTTTCTAACAGTCTGTTTATTACAAGTCCAAAAAGTAAGGTCTAATCTGTGCCCGTATGAAAGAGTGCGCCTCAGTATCCCCGGGCGCACCCATGACTGTGCTCTGTTGGCACTGAGCGGGCAGAGCCGGTCTCCTCTCTACAGCCTGGGTTGAAGTCAGATGTTCCATTTTTAGACCAGCTGCTCTCGGTTGATGGGAATGGGAAGAGATACAGCAAAACACATTGCCGCCCATCGCTGGCGACCTCATGCGCACTTTCAACTTCCCCAACTGCAGCCACGCCCGATGGTATGATGAGCGGCGAAGATGTGAGCGGAACCAGAGCTCCCCCCCTTAGCGACAACACAGGCTGGGTAAAAGTACAGTGTTCCCAGAAAAAAAAAAAAAAAAGAAGAAGAAGAAAGAAAAAAGGGGGAAAAAAAGAATAGAAAAAGTAACCGATGGAAAAGTATATTTCCTAGAAACCCACATTATTTGGACAAGCTTATAAGTCAGGGAAAAAACAACACCAGAGTCATACTGCTTCATCACGGTGTCTGATTTTGCCAAATTCTCTCCCACCAAGCGCACACCACATTTATGAAAGAAAACGGCCGCAGGCACGAAAATCAGGCTCTAGTTATGTGTGACTCAGACAGTTGTATGCAACACCTTCTTTGATGGATATATATATATATATATATATATATATATATATATATTTTTTTTTTTTTTTTTTTTTTTAAAGCCTTTCCGTCAAGAGAGATCAAAAGCTTTCCAGGAGTTGGAAGTTAAAGCCCAGAACTGTTTATTAAATCTGAGAAAACCAGAACCCAGAGAGGAAAACAGAAGATAGTACTAATTCAGACTGGGGCAACATGTCACTGAAATATATTCTATTAGGGGGTGAACACAGAATTTGGGCCAGAAGGTGTAAAAGAATTTTTAATTATGCAAGTGATATATGACTGTGTTCTTCTCGTTAAGAATTGTTTTAGGAGCGCCTGGGTGGCTCAGTCGGTTGAGCATCCGACTTTGGCTCAGGTCATAATCTCGCAGTCTATGGGTTCGAGCCCCGCGTCAGGCTCTGTGCTGACAGCTTAGGGCCTGGAGCCTGCTTCGGATTCTGTGTCTCCCTCTCTCTCTGCCCCTCCCCTGCTCATGTTCTCTCTCTCTCTGTCTCAAAAATAAAAATAAAAACATTTTAAAAGTTGTATTAAAAAGAATTGTTTTAAGTATCAGAATACTGTAAATAAAGCTAAGATCACTCCCCCCCAAAGCACCTATCCCTTCTAAAATAACCATCGTTTCGGATGCAGGGCTGGTTCAACATTCGCAAATCAATCAATGTGATACATCACATTAATAAAAGAAAAGATAAGAACCATATGATCCTGTCAATCGATGCAGAAAAGGCCTTTGACAAAATTCAGCAACCTTTCTTAATAAAAACCCTCGAGAAAGTCGTGATAGAAGGAACATACTTAAACATCATAAAAGCCATTTATGAAAAGCCCACAGCTAACATCATCCTCAATGGGGAAAAACTGAGAGCTTTTTCCCTGAGACCAGGAACACAACAGGGATGTCCACTCTCACCGCTGTTGTTTAACATAGTGTTAGAAGTTCTAGCATCAGCAATCAGACAACAGAAGGAAATCAAAGGCATCAAAATTGGCAAAGATGAGTTAAGCTTTCACTTTTTGCAGATGACATGATATTATACATGGAAAATCCGATAGACTCCACCAGAAGTCTGCTAGAACTGATACACGAATTTAGCAAAGTCGCAGGATACAAAATCAATGTACAGAAATCAGTTGCATTCTTATACACTAACAATGAAGCAACATAAAGACAAATAAAGAAGCTGATCCCATTCACAACTGCACCAAGAAGCATAAAATACCTAGGAATAAACCTAACCAAAGATGTAAAAGATCTGTATGCTGAAAACTATAGAAAGCTTATGAAGGAAATTGAAGAAGATATAAAGAAATGGAAAAACATTCTGTGCTCATGGATTGGAAGAATAAATATTGTCAAAATGTCAATACTACCCAAAGCTATCTACACATTCAATGCAATCCCAATCAAAATTGCACCAGCATTCTTCTCGAAACTAGAACAAGCAATCCTAAAATTCATATGGAACCACAAAAGGCCCCGAATAGCCAAAGTAATATTGAAGAAGAAGACCAAAGCAGGAGGCATCACAATCCCAGACTTTAGCCTCTACTACAAAACTGTAATCATCAAGACAGCATGGTATTGGCACAAAAACAGACACATAGACCAATGGAATAGAATAGAAACCCCAGAACTAGACCCACAAATGTATGGCCAACTCATCTTTGACAAAGCAGGAAAGAATATCCAATGGAAAAAAAACAGTCTCTTTAACAAATGGTGCTGGGAGAACTGGACAGCAACATGCAGAAGGTTGAAACTAGACCACTTTCTCACACCATTCACAAAAATAAACTCAAAATGGATAAAGGACCTGAATGTGAGACAGGAAACCATCAAAACCCTAGAGGTGAAAGCAGGAAAAGGCCTCTCTGACCTCAGCCGTAGCAATTTCTTACTTGACACATCCCCAAAGGCAAGGGAATTAAAAGCAAAAATGAACTACTGGGACCTCATGAAGATAAAAAACTTCTGCACAGCAAAGGAAACAATCAACAAAACTAAAAGGCAACCAACGGAATGGGAAAAGATATTTGTAAATGACCTATCAGACAAAGGGCTAGTATCCAAAATCTATAAAGAGCTCACCAAACTCCACACCCAAAAAACAAATAACCCAGTGAAGAAATGGGCAGAAAACATGAATAGACACTTCTCTAAAGAAGACATCCGGATGGCCAACAGGCACATGAAAAGATGCTCAACGTCGCTCCTCATCAAGGAAACACAAATCAAAACCACACTCAGATATCACCTCACGCCAGTCAGAGTGGCCAAAATGAACAAATCAGGAGACTATAGATGCTGGAGAGGATGTGGAGAAACGGGAACTCTCTTGCACTATCGGTGGGAACGCAAACTGGTGCAGCCGCTCTGGAAAACAGTGTGGAGGTTCCTCAAAAAATTAAAAATAGACCTACTCTATGACCCAGCAGTAGCACTGCTAGGAATTTACCCAAGGGATACGGGAGTACTGATGTATAGGGGCACTTGTACCCCAATGTTTATAGCAGCACTCTCAACAATAGCCAAATTATGGAAAGAGCCTAAATGTCCATCAACTGATGAATAGATAAAGAAATTGTGGTTTATATACACAATGGAGTACTACGTGGCAATGAGAAAGAATGAAATATGGCCCTTTGTAGCAACATGGATGGAACTGGAGAGTGTGATGCTAAGTGAAATAAGCCATACGGAGAAAGACAGATACCATATGGTTTCACTCTTATGTGGATCCTGAGAAACTTAACAGAAACCCATGGGGGAGGGGAAGGAAAAAAAAAGAGGTTAGAGTGGAAGAGAGCCAAAGCATAAGAGACTCTTAAAAACTGAGAACAAACTGAGGGTTGATGGGGGGGTGGGGAGGGAGGGGAGGGTGGGTGATGGGTATTGAGGAGGGCACCTTTTGGGATGAGCACTGGGTGTTGTATGGAAACCAATTTGACAATAAACTTCATATATTGAAAAAAATAAATAAAATAACCATCGTTTCTCAGGAAACCAATTTGACAATAAATTTCATATTTAAAAAAAGAAATAAATGACAAAAACAGTAATATAAAAAATAAAATAAAATAGCCATCGTTTTTTATGTTTTCAGTTTTTTTATGTTTTCAGTATCCTCTCAAATCTTTTTTTAATGTTTATTTATTTTGAGAGGCGGGAGGAAAGGCAGAGAGAGAGGGGCAGAGAGAATCCCAAGCTGACTCTGCATTGTCAGCACACAGCCTGACGTGGGGTTTGATCTCATGAACCATGAGATCATGACCTGAGCCAAAATCAAGAGTTTGACACTTAACCAAGTGAGCCATCCAGGTGCCCCACATCCTCTCAAATCTTAAAAAAAATGTACACACACCAACCTGTAGAAATATACGGTTTATGTGTATGTGGTTTTTTTATGCATGGTGACAATAAAAAGTATTATTTTCCATGCTGATGCAGCAACCAAACAATATCTTGAAAGGGTGACCTTTGTGGCTATTCCTTCCATTCCATCATTTTACAAGGACCTCCCACGCAGAGATCTCCAAGATGACCTGAGAAGAACACACGTTGTCTAAGAAGGAATGAAAACAGGATTAAAAAAAGAAAAGGTGCCTATGTGTGTGCATGTGTGCATGTGTGAATGCATGTGTGTGTGGATGTGTGTGTGTGGATGTGCGCGTGCATGTGTGTGCAGATGTGTGTGCAAATGTGAGTGCATGTGGGTGCGTGTGCAAATGCATGTGTGTGGATGTGTGCATGCATGTGTGTGCACGCACGTGTGTGCAGATGTGTGCGTGTGTGTGTGAGTGTGTGTGTGTGTGTGTGTGTGTGTGCGCACGTGCATGCAAGGGTGTACTTTAACTACTTGAGAATCAAATGGGAAAACCCTCAGGGGCAAAAGCAGCACAGAACTTTGGCATAACAATGCGCCCGAGAGAAAGACTAGAAGGAAAGGAAGATGACAATCATACTTCCCAAAAGCCTTTTAAAAATGCGGGGCGCCTGGGTGGCTCAGTCGGTTAAGTGGCCGACTTCGGCTCAGGTCATGATCTCGCGGTCCGTGAGTTCGAGCCCCGCGTCGGGCTCTGTGCTGACAGCTCAGAGCCTGGAGCCTGTTTCAGATTCTGTGTCTCCCTCTCTCTGACCCTCCCCCGTTCATGCTCTGTCTCTCTCTGTCTCAAAAATAAATAAACGTTAAAAAAAAATAAATAAATAAAAAAAAATGCGATTGTCCAAAACTAACACTGGCTTAATGCTTTAAGGGTCTGACACAGAAGTCACTTACACATCTGTGAACAGCAAGGAGTGTCTGTGAAAGGCAACCTACGTGTCTGTGAACCGACGCTCATGCCTTCAAAGTCAGGAACACAACAGGGAGCAGTGGGGACCACGGCGCGGACAGACTGTGCCCTGATGGGAAAGCCCCTGGTAACCTGCTGCAGCCAGTTCTTGCTAGGACCAACTCTGAACTAGGAGTTCCATCTTCCCATTTTAAAGAGAAGCATAAAAATAGCTGATAGTTTTAGGTTAAATTCCTCGATTTTTAAATGTCGACCATGTACAACTCAGTCTCAAAGAAACAACACTGTGCAGCTCAACGCCTGGCTGGCCACACTGCAGGCTGAATCTGGAGCACAGGACATCGGTGTGCAACCAGGAACATTCTGTGACAGATAGTTATGTGGTACACGGACAGGTCTTTCGAAGGCATTGAGGGCACGGGTAAAGCCCTTCCAGGCCGTTACTTGCTTTTCTCCATTTTCGTTTGGATTGAGTTTCTGAAAAGGGTTGGGACAAAACCACCCACGGAAATGCCTTTCTTTTCTTCATGTCTTCGGTATTTTCAGTTTCATCAGAAGAATTTTCACACTGTGTTACCTTGGAAATATATTGGCCACTCTATTTCATATCCTCTGACTGAGGAAAGATGCACCCTGATTCGCCAAGAGAGGGGACAGAGGCTCAGGGTTAGAAACAAGAAGAGTTCTTAGAAGGACCCCTATGACGTGCCCAACAAGCGCATGTGATGAGATACAACTGAGGAAACAAACCAGGAAGGAAAGGGATGAGCCCCCATTTTCTCTGCAAGGAGACAGCACGCACAACACATTAGGACATGCAGCATTGAACCGTTGACCATTTTCACGAAACTCCGCTTAGAGGTTTGAAACTGAACACAACCAGAGTCTATAAATGCAAAAACAATCCCTCCCCTAAAAAAAGTGAGGTTTTTTTCCTTAACTGGTGGGGTTGAGAAGCAGAAACTAGAGGGAGATGAACAATTTTTAGGAAGCCACTGCCAAGATGGAAAGACTCATGATACGTGCTCGGTGTAGAAACAATCACTGATGACTTCCTGGTAAACAAACGTAGTGTTTCAAAAACTCAAGATGTGAGGAGCTTCAGATGCAGGACATTTGAGAAAAGGTGCATCGTACCTTGAAAATGAAATCAGCCATCAAAGGTCCTGGGATCTTAAAGGTCTGCCTCTCCGAGCCCCTCTGAAATTCAACTGTGGTGTTTTCTACAACAAAAACTCCAGGGCTGTTAAAGCTGTGTTCTCTTTTGCTTCCTTGAAGTGTTTTTGATTCGATAACTAAAATTTAAAAACAGAAGTGAAATGAGAGAACTATCTTGAAAGCATTCGTTCTATTTCAAAAATTATTTCACTACACGTATACCAGCATAGGAAGTAGCAGGATTCTCACACAGAGAGTCGTGACAGCGAGGCTTTTCTTTCCAGGAATTAACTTTATTTGTGCCAGCACTGCTCAGTTGAGTTCATACCTGAAGAACTGAGCCCCGAACGCCACGAGGCAGAGGTTCTTATACACTTTCTCTTTCTTTGTCTCCCATAGATGGTAACACACAAACATGCAGTCTGATTAAGCGGTCTCATGTTACAAGGTCGTGAGGGATGTTGTCACATACACGTATAGCCAAGTTGCCTCGAGTTTTTGTTTTTTCCTTAGGGAGGGGACCCTACCACAATGATATCAACACAATATCAACATAGCCACTTAGCTTACATGGACTCAGATTGGTGGGATACATATGCAAGCTTTTTAGTCGTCCACAAAGGTGTGAGGTCCAATTGGGTCTATGCAACAATTTGGAGCCATTCCCACAATAAGGGGAAAGAGAAAACATCTTTCTTCATACTTTTTCATGATGTCGCTATTATTCAAAGTAAAGATATGTTACTCATTTGATCATCCATTGAGAAGATCTTAAGCCCAGTCTTTTATTTGGACAAAACCACCGTGAATTTTGAACTTGCTTTTTTTTTTTCCAAGTAAACTTTTCATATTGAAATATAGATTCACAGGAAGTTGCAAAAATACTAGAGAGGTCCTATGCACCATTTTGCCCAAGGGAACAGTTACATCTTATATAATAACTACATTGCAGTACGAACACCAGGAAATCAACATTGGTAAAATGTGCACATTCCTATGCCATTTTATCACACATCACCGGGATGGAGACACAGCACTATTTCATCACCACAAAGATCTCTCTCCCGCATGTTATCTCTTCATTCACATTTGCTTTTATATGAACAGAAGGGCTTTTAGACCTCCTACAGAAAAATGTCAACAGTTTAACCAAAACAGCATTTCTACTTTTTGTAAAGGATATTTCTTTCTGGTCTAAGGTTAAAAAAAAAATGCAGGGGCGCCTGGGTGGCTCGGTCGGTTGAGCGTCCGACTTCAGCAAAGGTCATGATCTGGCGGTCCATGAGTTCGAGCCCCACGTCGGGCTCTGTGCTGACAGCTCAGAGCCTGGAGCCTGTTTCAGATTCTGTGTCTCCCTCTCTCTGTCCCTTCCCTGCTCATGCTCTGTCTCTCTCTGTCTCTCAAAAATGAATAAACGCTAAAAATTTTTTAAAAATGTATGGCCAGGGCCCGGGGTACATGCATTTCTGACCCCAGCTCTCTTTCCATCTCTGCCTTGGGTTTTCACTGTCTTGTTTCTAAAATGTGGAGTCAGAACAGACAATATCACAGATCTTCTGCTCTGAAACCTATACTTGATTCATGCATATTCAATGGCCCTTCGACCACCTTGAACCAAGGACACGACAGAACCCGAGCCCCAGGAAAGCTGAGAAAACACAACAAAACCGTCTGGCATCGGGGGCTGCTATCTGCACGCGGCTGTGTTTGGCTGTTTTCCTTTGATTTCTCTCCGCTCTCTGGAGCATCTGTGGGAATCCAAGAGCCCTGGACAGACTGCATAACATGCATTAGGAGACATCCCTGATTATGCCTGACAGGCAGGCTGGGAACCTCTCTGGGAAAATTCAGAGCTCCTTGATCTACAGGAGTCATTAGCGGTCGAAGAATACTGCCGGCTACTTTCAGCCACACAAAACCCTAACCACGCTGGCCCTGATCGCTACGACCACAGTGGATTTTTGGAAAGCGTGAGATTAAATTCATTTCCTGGTTCCAATGAAGATATAAAACTGTTACAAAGTGAGCTGTCAGAAAAACAAAGATGGGACACTAGAGATAGTAAGAAGGCCCCACACCGCATGGATTATCCCTCTGCAGTAAAGGAGGAGTAACAGTGAGCATTCTGGCAACATCAAAGCACACGGCGAAACTGGACAAAATCCATCCACACGGAGGGCTTGAAAGACACCGAGCTTCTAGACGGAGGTTCAGCCTGAAATGAGTTGAGGTTAAATGCAGATAGTGTTCGGCGGCTTCCACGGCTGTGCTGGGGTTGCTTCAGCACTGCGTTAGCCTCTGCTAGGATCACAGCTTCCTAAGTGTCATCGGAATGCGAGTCACAGCAGAGATGCCGGAATCTGGGAGGAAGGGGAAGGCCGGTCGGACATCCAGCCTTGAAAACCAAAGGCCAGCGTTTCTGTTAGTCTGGTCCTGGTGTTTTGTTTTGTTTTTGCTACCAAATCTATTCCGTTACTTGGACAGTGTCCAGGACTGTTAGGGGCAAGGGCATGAGAACTTCAGGGAGCAAACCCACTCTTTTTGCCCTTTTTTTAAGGGCAGGTGAATTATCCAAACCACTCTTTCCCTCCACTGACACATATATGCTCATGAAAAAACTGTCTTTATGGCTTTTTTTTTTTTTTCCAGAAGGTTTCCAGCTCTCTAGGTTGCAAATGCTGGCTGCATAGGTAGGACGTGGAAGGCAGGTTCTCTGATCGCTACTGTGTAGGAGTCAAAAGTGGGCGACTGAAGACAGGGGAAGGGATTTCATGAAAGGGGAGTTCATGGATACAAGTGATTCAGATCATATGGACTAACAGAGCCACTGTGATGAATCCACAGGTGAGGTGGAGACCGGGGGAAAGCAACAATTCAGATGATGTGTTGACTTATAAATCCATTTTTAAGTGTTTATTAATTTTGAGCTTTCTGCTGTATTTGACTGCAGCCCTATGTTGTGATGATGTACAATCCGTGGCTACTAAGAAATGCACACGGCCCTTCGGCTGATAGAGCTTTTCCGGACCCCTCCATGGTTTCTGCAGCAAGAGGGCTTGTCCTGGGTGGAGACCAGGAAGCCCCTAAACATACCCACCACTAAAGGCAGAGGGTGTGTGCCTTCGGCCCTGCTGTCCACCGCTGACTTCTTTCTCCTCCTCAGGCTTAAAAAGGTGGGGGGTTGCAGAGAAGAGTGAAGGAAAAGATGATGTGCGGTCTCCAACAGATAAAAGGAGAATCAGAAGTCAAGATGCTTTCAAATTCCCCAAATCTTCACAGCTCAAGTCTATGATGGTGCCTTTAAATAGTCTGATCCAGGGCACCTGGGTGGCTCAGCTGGTGAAGCACCTGACTTTGGCTCAGGTCATGATCTCCTGGTTCGTGAGTTCTGGCCCCATGTCAAGCTCTGTGCTGACAGCTCGGAGCCTGGAGCCTGCCTCCGATTCTGTCTCTCTCTCTCTCTTTCTCTCTCTCTCTCTGCCCTTCCCCTGTTCACACTGTCTCTCTCTCAAAATAAATAAACATCTAAAAAATAATAAATAAATAAATAAATAAATATTCTGATTCATTCCAGTTGTTTATCAGAGAGATATCTACAAAGATGATGGAAGCTTCTAGCTGCTTCCAGCGGAAGGGTGTGCACGGAGAAGCACCAGTCCAGGCATCTCTCTTTCAAAAGAGGTTAGCCTTCTGCTAACCATCCTCAAAAGGTCTCCTTAAATTCCAAGGCCACTAAAGTCCTGTTAGGTAAACATACTGAGCGTTCACACAGCTACGGCAGTCAGAAATACATCAAACTTAGGTTTCGAGTAGTGCTGCATTTAGAGTACATGTGACCAGACTCACTAGTCGTTTCCTTTGGTCACTCTGCATCTACGCTTGTATTTTTAGAGTCGACCCTTTAACAACACAGGTTTGAACCGCACAGGTCCACTGACACAGGGATTTATTTTCAAGAAACACAGTCCCAGTACTGTCCATGTGTTTTCTCTTCCTTAAGACTTTCTTAATCACATTTTCTTCTCTCTGGCTGACCTTATTGTAAGAATACTGTATATAAAACAGATAATATATAAAATATGTGTTAACTGTTTAAGTTGCCAGTAAGGCTTCTGCTCAACAATAGGCTGTTGGTGGTTCAATCCGGGGGGAGTCAAAAGTTTGACACAGATTCTCCACTGTGCAGGGGTTGGTGCCCTTAACCCCCACATGGTTCAAGGTCAACTGTACATGTCTACACATGGTCAAAAATGATTCTTTTTACCAATAATGCAGGTTTTCAGTTTATGGCACCATGCCTTCTCACATTTACTGCTAGTCAAACACATTTAATGCCAAAGCTTTGCTATAATAAAATCTCCTTCCCAGGAATCCTTTTATTGCGTCCATTTTTGATGTTTTAGGGAAATGGGGGACTATGTTGGGGCCAGGCTTTGGACAGGACTGGAAATTTAGGATCTGAACACCTCTAGGCAGTAGGTAAGACAGACATTCTGTAATTAAATTCCATTCCACAGCAAAGAGACTGACATTAACGTTACTGAGTGTTCTCAGTTCTTAATGATGTAGCCTTTTGGAAGGTTGTAGTTAATGCAGATCTTCAAAGAATGATTTATTTCAGCAAAGTAAGCTTTATTTCAGGAATGTATCTTTGTTTCAAATAAAAAATTAAGAAAACAGTTGTATAAATCAAGAAAATAAAACCACTTCTATATTTAGATGTTCAGAAATGCTAACTAAATCCTTTGTAAACGAAGCCAGTTCTAATCATCAGCAGAGAACGAGAACTTTCAGAAACCCTTCCAGAGTCAATTGCAAGACTGTTCAGAAGGAGAAATGTTCCAAACAACAGCTCTGTCACCTTGGGAGAAATGGGAACATTTTTGAGCCCTGTTCTTGGAACAGTGCCAGTTTTGAGTATAAAGCTATATTTAGTATGCCAGAACATATTTGCATGTAAATGAATATTTTCCCTCAAAGTATTCATTTTTACTTATTCTGTTTACCGTCTACCTATTCTGGTTTTGGAACTTACAAACCCATTTTTGCTTTTTGCAGCTGAATTTTGGGGAACTGCCTTAAGCATCATGAGAAAATTGGGCCCAGTTGCTGAAGATTTTTTAAACATCTTTTTGATACGTCATAAAATCCACATGCCATAAAATCTGCCCATTTAAACTGTAGTTTAACGATTTCAGTACATTCACAGAGTTGTGAAAACATCGCCATGATCTAAGTTTAGAACATTTTTGTCATCCCAAAGGAAATCCTGTACCCACGAGCAGTCATGCCCCCATCTCCCCACGAATCTGACTCCCCCAAGCCCCAGGCAACCATCAGTCTCCTTTCTGTCTCCATAGATTTGCTTATTCTGGACATTAGACATAGATGGAATCATATAACATGTGGCCCTTAGTATCTGGCTTCTTTCACATGTTTTCAACGGCCATCCACGTTGTAGCACAGGTCAGTCTTTCGTTGTCTGCTACAGCAAAGTAATGTTCTACATAGGCCACGTTTTATTTATCCATCCATCAGGTGATGGACATTTGGGCTGGTTTCACTTTATGGTTATTATGAATAATGCTACTATTAACACTCAGCACTTCGTAGTTTTGAATCCAAAATTGTATGTCACAACGGGATCCCTCAAATGATCCACAAGACTTGGGCCTGAATGATTTTTACCTGTTTTCAAAAAACCAAGTTCACATGTGTAAGGATGAAGATTTACTCTCATCAAGAGCTTTAGGCTGTAAGCCATTTTAAAAAGAAGCTGAGAGAATGTTGTGATGCTTCCTTGCAGAGAAAGTCTTGAATAAAGTAACCATTATATGATTGTAAACATTTTGGTATTTTAGTTAAAAAATATTGGTCACACTCTTCTGGTCATAATTCATAAAATGAAGTTAAGAGTAAAAAAAAAAAAAAAAAAAAAAAAACAAAAAACCTTTCAGACAATTATTCACCCTTACTGCCCCAAAGATATGCTCTTGCTTCTCTGACTTAGATCATAATGTACTGCAGAATTTCTTGGGTTTTTTTCTTTTCAAGATTTTAATCTATATTACTGGTGATCCTAAACATGTTTACTTAAACATTTTGACATCACCTTTTCTCAGAGAACATTTCTGGTTTGCATGAATTCAAAATACACACACACACACACACACACACACACACACACACACACACACATTTAAAAGCTACCAAAGATGTAAGATGCTTGTGGCCCAGAGAAAATTTTATAATCAAAAATCTAGGACAGCGGCTCGGAAGAAAAAAAGGCAAAAACTGTGTAGCACTTGGATCCAGTGGACCTTGATTTGTGTACCTTTAAAATAGTTATAAATACTGGTTTGTACTTTTAAGGAAAGAGATTGCTGAACTCAGTAAGCTTCCTCAAGGCCAGGGAGCCAGTCTTGGCACAAACCCATTCTCCTGAGAATAAGACTGAGGAAGTCCTGCCTCTGGCCACAAGGAGACCTTGGGAGAAAAGCAAACTTCGGTATTTCCTGTTCTTTTAGGTCCTAAGAGGACAGAAGACAAAGACAGAGGAGATGCCATCTGACTTTGGCCAAAGAAACAATATAGCGGCAATCTTCTATCATTTCAAACTCAGTATTCTGGGAAACCAGTGTTTACTCTCGCCGCCCCTGGACCCGATGTTGTGATGTGCTAGCAACAAAGCTTATACTTTTCAGCCATAATCACTGATATGGTTTTGTGTTTAAAAAAATTCTTTTTGTCCCAAACTGTTGAAATTTCTAGAAAACTCTTGAACCCCATTCTAATCTCCATGTAAAAATAGTTTATCCTCATTGTAACTTCATTTCTTCTCCCACAAGGGGATTAATTCTGACTGGTATATTTCCGTGCACTGGGGCAGAACAGAAAAATTCAGGGTATTGATCATTCCCTAGTGATGGAGACGATTTCAGAGTGGTTGGCAAAATCCTTGAGACGTTTGCCTACCGACCTGAGAACACAATGGAAGATTTTTGTTTTGGCTACATAAACTATCAGAAAATAAAAACATGTCAAGATTAAATTGTACTTACAAAGATGGGCCGGTCCTTTCAGTGTAATTCTTACACTTCGACTGCCTAAAGGAACAGCAATCACATTTTCTTCCCCTGGGAAAGAACACAAGACAAATACAGTAAACCTTGTGCGTGGAAGGCCTAACAACATAAGCAAGTCAGTGAAAACTGGGGGTATTTGCAAAGGGTTCTTTAACCACATTTTTGTCTTATTATCAAGCAATCTCTGGAAAGCACTTACTGTGTGGAAGGCATATTAATACTACTCATAATTTTATCTAAATGCGTTAAAAATTTTTTTAAGTTATTATTTATTTATTTTGAGAGAGAGAGAGAGAGAGAGAGAGCGAGTTGGGGAGGAGCAGTGAGAGAGAGAGAGAGAGAGAGAGAGAGACAGAGAGAGAGACAGAGAGAGAGAGAGAGAGAATCCCAAGGAGGCTCTGCACCATCAGTGTGGAGCCCAAGGCAGGGCTTGAACTCACGAACTGTGAGATCATGACCTGATCTGAAGTCGGACACTTAACCGACTGAGCTACCCAGGCGTCCCTAAAACTTTTTTTTAATGCTTATTTATTTTTGAGGGAGAAAGAGAAAGAACACAAGCAGGGGAGGGGCAGAGAGAGAGAGGGAGACACAGAATCCAAAACAGGCTTCAGGCTCTGAGCCGTCAGCACAAAGCCCAAAACAGGGCCCGGACCCAAGAACCACGAGATCATGACCTGAGCCGAAGTTGGATGCTGAACAAACTGAGCCCCCCAGGTGCCCCTTAAATGCATTTTTAAAAGACTAAATTAAAATTGAAAATCAATGCTACCACCTGTTCAGCCTCCATCTCCAGGCCTCATTCAAGTGCTCTGATGGGGGGTGGTCCACACACTAGGGCCCTCGGGCTAAGCCTGGCCACACTCATTCACTTATGTCCTTTACCCACAAAGGCAGGACTGGGTGGTTGTAAGCGAGAGAGCAAGGCTCACAGGCCTAATCTCTCTACTATCTAGCCCTTCACAGAAAAAAGTCTGAAGATCCCTCGCCTAGGTAATCGCCTTGTGGAAATCCTAGTCTTTAGAGATGTTCTTTTCTTCCATGCTGTTACGCATTCTGAAATTAATTTTCACGGCTACATGATAATCTGGGCTCATGTATAAAATTTTACCCCAGCAGTCCCCCATTTGAACATTAAGTCTGTTACTCCATGATATTAGCCTGTTATCATTGATATGAATTACTCAGAGCACAGACTGTTTTTGTGTAACTTCCAGAGAACACATTTTTTTTTTTTTTTGATAAATTCTGGGACAAAATGGTTGGATCAAAGGATGTTACTATGTTTGCTGACTTGTCTGTAAGTGTTCATTACATAAAAATACCTGTTTATTACGGGAAATTGAAAAAAATGCAAACAAGCAAGGAGATAAAACCATTTCTAATCCTGCTGCCCAGAGATTATCACCTCTAACACTTGGATAAATATTCTTTCCAGATTTTGTTTGTTTGTTCCTAATATACATAGGTGCAAAACAAAACAAAACAATGAACACTATTTAAATGTCCACTATTAAGGGCAGAGGTGAAACAAACAGTGATACACACATACTCAGGAATACTCTACACCTGATAAAAGTAAAGATAAGAAGCTATCGGACTTGATGTGGAATTAAAGCCAACATACATACTGATGACTAAAAAAGGGAAGCTAAAAAATAATATATGTGGGCAATGATTTCTTGGATAAGACACCAAAAGCACAGGCAACAAATAAAAACAAATAAATTGGACTATATCACAATTAAACTTTTGTGCATCAGAGGATACTATGAACAAGAGTAAAAACGGAACGGGAGAAAATATTTACAAATCACATATCAGATAAGGGGTGAATATCCAGAACATACGAAGAACTTGTACAACTCAACAATGAATAATCAACCCAATGTAAAAACGAGCAAAGGACTGGAACAGACATTTCTCCAAAGAGAATATACACATGGTCATTAAGTGCATAAAAACATGCTCAACATCACTACTCTTTAGGGAAATGCAAAGCAAAACCACAATGAGATCCCACGTCATACCTATTAGGATGGCCATTATAAAAAAAAACATAAAATAAAACCAGAAAATAATCCTTAGGATGAGGAGAAATCGGAATACCCATGAACCATTGGTGGGAATATAAAATGGTTCTACCACCAGAAAGAACAGTTCCTCCAAATATTATATACAGAACTACCATATGATTCAGCAATTCCACGTCTGGGTTCAAACTCCAAAGAACTGAAAGCAGGGATTCAGACAGAGACTTGCATACCCATGTTTACAAAATTATTTACAATAGTCAAAGGCAGAAGCAACCCAAGTGTCCATCCACAGATGAGTGGAAAGACACCACGTGGTAAATACATATAATGGAATAGTATTCGTCCTTAAAGGGGGCAATTCTGACACATGCTGCGTAACACGGATGAACCACAAAGATGTTATGCTACGTGAAATAAGCCAGTCACAAAAGGATAAATATTGTATAATTCCATTCGTATGAGTAGTCAAGTTCACAGAGACAGAAAGGAGAATGGTGGGTGCCAGGAGTTGGGGTAGGAGACAATGGAGAGTTCTTGTTTGTTTAGTGGGTACAGACTTTCAGTTTGCAAGATAAAAAAGGCTGGAGACAGGGAGACAGATGGTGGTAATAATGGTTACACACCAACGTGAACGTATTTAATGCCACTGAACGACACACTTAAAAATGATTAACATGACTGGGGAGCCTGGGTGGCTCAGTTGGTTAAGCGTCCAACTTCTGCTCAGGTCATGATCTCACAGCTTATGGGTTCAAGCCCTGCATCAGGCTCTGTGCTGATGGCTCAGAGCGTGGAGCCTGCTTCTGCTTCTGTGTCTCCCTCTCTCTCTGCCCTTCCCCCACTCACACTCTGTCTCTTTCTGTGTCAAAAATAAGTAAACATTAAAAAAAAATTAAAAAATGATTAACATGATCAATTGTAGGTTATGCATAATTTACCACATTAAAAATGTGTAAGACACAAACTCATTATAAAGTACATGTGTTTAAGTATTGCATTCTCATGTATATGTAATTTTTTTTAAATTTTTTAATGTTTATTTATTTTTGAGAGAGACAGAGCATGAGCACGGGAGGGGCAGAGAGAGAGAGAGGGAGACGCAGAATCTGAAACAGTTCCAGGCTCTGAGCTGTCAGCACAGAGCCCAATGTGGGGCTCAAACCCACAAACTGTGAGATAATGACCTGAGCCAAAGTCAGACACACAACCAACTGAGCCACCCATGGGCACCTCCGTGTATATGTAACTTATAGCAATATATACATGTATATATTATAATACATTGTGTTGTATATGGATACATGGAATAACACGGTATAAATATAATAATATGAGAATGCATAGCACTGTGCAATTGCATACCAGAAAATAACAGAGTGAGATTTTAATTATTTAATCCTTTAAATTCATGGAAGAGTTTTCACCAAACTGTTGACAGTGGTTAACTCTGGGGAAAGGGATGAAAGTTCCAGAAATTACTGAAGAAGACCATAGTTCTGTATTTTTTTTACTTTTGTATAATGGCAATGTACTGATGAGTTACTTTTCAAATACAATATTATAAAGCTAGTAACATTTTTTACAAAAGAAGATAGAAACTGGAAAAAAAAAAAAAAAAAAAAAAAGGACCAGGGCCAAAAAGTTTTACTGGATGAGTTTTGGAAAACCTTAAGTAAATAGGTACGTTGCACATAAAAAGAAGACTGAGGGGCACCTGGGTGGAGTCTTTTGGGTGTCTGACTTCAGCTCAGGTCATGATCTCGCGGTTTGTGGGTTCAAGTCCTGCACCGGGCTCTATGCTGACAGCTCAGAGCCTGGGGCCTGCTTTAGATTCTGTGTCTCCCCCTCTCACTGTCCCTCCCATGTTCATGCTCTGTCTCTCTCTGTCTCTCAATAATAAATAAACGTTAAAAAAATTTTTAAAAAAAGATGGAAAGGTTCTCAGTAATATATAACTAAAATAACTCAGATACCCAAACCAAACACAGCACAAAAATAAACAGATGAACCAAATCTTATTTATGATCATAGATATAAAAATAACTAAAACAAAGCAAATTAATTACAGATTGTATCACAAGAATTATGTACCATGACTAAACAGAATATATGCTAAAAACCATTGATTTAACATGATAAAAACTTGTTAACATAATTGGTTATATTAAGAGATCAAAAAAGTTAAATGTTATGATCATTAAATGAATATGAGAAGGTATTTGATGAAATTCAGCATACATTATAAGATTCCTACTAAAGCCAGGAATAGAAGGAAGCATCCTTAATTTAATAAAGAATCAGAAGCATGAGCAGACTTAGTGGTGAAACATTAGAATTATTTCCATGTAGTCAGGAACAAAATGAGGATTATCGTCACCATTTTTTTCCATACTCTTCTGGGGATCACTTTCTTACTCAATGTAATTAGAAAACAAATAACATATAAAAATATATATTGGAAAGAAAATTTTTTAATGCCATTATTTGTAAATTGTCTAAGTAAAAATTCAAGAAGAAAAATCCATTACAGGTCAATATCCCTGTAGAATATAGATGAAAAAATTGTCAACAAAATACTAGCATACCACATTCAGCAGCACGTTAAAATGATCATTCACCAAAATCATGTGGGATTTATTTTCCTAGGATGCAAGGACGGTTCGATATACAATCAATGTGATACATCACATTAACAGAATAAACGAAAAGAATCATATGATCATCTCAATAGAAACAGAGAAAACACATCTAACAAATTCAACATCCACTCATGATAAAAACTCTTAACAAATTAGGGATAGAAGGAACATATCTCAACATATTAAAGGCAGTATATGACAAGCCCACAGCTAGCATCATATTCAATGGTGAAAGGTTGAAAGCTTTTCCTCTAAGATCAGGAACAACACAGACATTCCCATTCTCACCACTTGTATTCAACACAGCACTGGAAGTGCTAGCTGGAGTAGCAAGGCAAGAAAGAGATAACAGGTATCACAATTGGAAAAGAAGAAGTAAAATTGTCTCTATTTGCAAGTGACATGATTTTATATAAAGACCCTTGAACAATGCAGAGATTAGGGACACCAATCACTCACGCCATCAAAAATCTGCCTATAAATTCCTCAAAAACTTAACTGCTAATAGCCTACTCTTGATCAGAAGCCTTACCAAAAACATAAACAGTTGATGAATGCATATTTTGTATGATACATGTATTATACACTACATTCTTACAATAAAGTAAGCTCAAGAAAAGAAAATATTAAGAAAATCATAGCAAGAGGAAATACATTTACAGGACTGGACTGTATTTATCAAAACAAAAATGCACATGTAAGTGGACCCATGCAGTTCAAACCCATTGCTGTTCAAGTGTCAACTATCTCGAAAATCCAAAGACATGGCCAAAAACATGTTGATCTAATAACAAATTCAGTAGAGTTGCAATATACAAAATTAGCATACAAAAATCAATAGCACTTCTATACACTAAAAGTAAATCTGAAAAAAAGTAAAGAAAGTGATCTCATTTACCATAGCATCAAAAACAATACTTAGGAATCAATTTAACTAAGGAGGTGAAAGATCTCTACTCTGAAAACTGCGAGACCATGATGAAAGAAACTGAAGATACATATACATCTAAAGGCATCTTAAGTTCATGGGCTGGAAGAATTAGTATTGTTAAGATGTCAATACTACCAAAGGCCATCTATAGATTTGATACAATCCCTTTAAGATTCCAACAGCATTTTTTACACAAGTAGAAAAAATAGTCCTAAAATTTACATGGAACCACAAAAGACAGTAAATAGCCAAAGAAATCCTGAGAAGGAAGAACATAGCAGGAGGCATCAAACTTTTGGATTTCAAAGCTAGACTTAAAAGGCTACACTTATTAAAACAGTGTGGTATATAATAACAACAACACAAACAGACCAACAAAAAGTATTAAGAGCCCAGAAATAAACCCAAGCACATACAGTCAACTAATACTTGACAATGGAGCCCAGGATACTCAACGGAGCAAAGATGGTCTCTTCAATAAACGTGTTGGAATAATTGGATTTTTACACATAAAAGAATGAAACTGGACCGATACCTTACACCATTAACAAAAATTAACCTGAAATGGGGCACCTGGGTGGCTCAGTTGGTTAAGCATCCAACTTCAGTTCAAGTCATGATCTCACAGATTGTGAGTTCGAGCCCCACCTCAGGCTCTGTGCTGACAGCTCAGAGCCTGGGGCCTGCTTCGGATTCTGTGTCTCCTCACCTTTCTCTCTGTCCCTCCCCTGCTTGATCTCTGTCTCTCTCTCAAAAATAAACATTATTTTTTTTTAATTAACCTGAAATGAATTAGAGATTTAAATGTAAGAGAGGGGCGCCTGGGTGGCTCAGTTGGTTAAGCGGCCGACTTCAGCTCAGGTCACGATCTCACGGTCCATGAGTTCGAGCCCCGCGTCGGGCTCTGGCCTGATGGCTCAGAGCCTGGAGCCTGCTTCCGATTCTGTGTCTCCCTCTCTCTCTGCCCCTCCCCCGTTCATGCTCTGTCTCTCTCTGTCTCAAAAATAAATAAAACGTTAAAAAAAATTTTTTTTTAAATGTAAGAGATTTAAATGGGAAACCAGGAAACTCTGGAAAAAAACATAGGAATAAATGCTCCTTGACATGGGTCTTGTCAACACTTTTATTGCACAAGCAATAAAATAAAAGATAAACAAATGGGACTACATCAAACTAAAAAGGTTTTGCATAGCAAAAAAAACCATCATCAAAGTGAAAAGACAACCTATGGAATGGGAAATATTCTTGTAAACCATATATCTGATAAGGGGTTAATATCCAAAAGTTATAATGAATTCATACAACTCAATAGCAAAACAAACAAATAAAAACCCAATTTTAAAATGGGCAAAAGACATGAATAGTCATATCTCCAAAGAAGATATATGAAAGACCAATAGGTACTTGAAAAGATTCTCAACACTCCTGGCCATCAGAAAAATACAAATTAAAACTACAATGAGCCATCGCCTCATGCCTGTCAGAATGGCCAGAATCAAAAAGACAAGAGATAACAAATGCTGGCACAGATGTGGATAAAAGGAAACCCTTCTGCACTGTTGGTGGGATTATAAATTGTAACACCTACCATGGAACACAGTATGAAGGATCCTCAAAAAACTAAAATTAGAACAATTATATGATCTAGCAACTCCACTTCTGGGAATATATCCAAAGGAAATGAAAACACTAACCCAGAAAGATATCTGCACCTGCATGAGCACTGCAGCATTATTTACAAAAGTCAAACGTGGAAATCAATAGATGAACAGATACAAGTCAATCTATGCCTATGTCTATGTCTATGTCTATATAAATGTATGTGTACACACACACATACACACACTGGAATATTATTCAGCCATAAAAAATGCGGAAATCCTACCATCTGCAAGAATATGGGTGGACCCTGAAGGCATAATGCTAAGTGAAATAAGTCAGATGGAGAAAAAATACTGTATGATTCCACTCATATGCGGAGTCTAAAAACAAAACAGAACAAAAAACAAATCCATAGACAAAGAGATCCAACTTGTGATTACCAGAGACAGAGGGAGAGGGGAGGGGGAATTGGAAGAAAGTGATCAAAAGGTACAAGCTTCCATTTCCAAGAAATTTAAGACTAGGGATGTAATGTACAGCATGATGATGTTAGCTAACCATGATATAGAACATATAGGAGAAATTTTCTCATCACAAGGAGAATTTTTTTTTCCTCTTTCCTTTTCTTATTTCTTTTCTTTTTATTGTATCCATAGGAGGAGATGAATGTTAGCTAAACCTCCATGGTAATCATTTCACAAAATATGTAAGTCATGTTGTATGCTTCAAACCTATACAGTGATGTTTGCCATTTACTTTTCAATAAAACTGGGGAAAAACACTATAACTCCCCCAAAATTCAGAAAGTATTGATATTAAATAAACTGTTTTCCTGCATTTTAATTAATATTTAATTATATACTATAATGATATTTTATAGCTAATATATATTAGACTTATTAAAAGGTTAATATATTAATACACAATATTGCATACATATACATACACTCTAGTATTTATTCCTAGCCTGTCTCCTAAAAATCCAAAAAATATTAACCAACTCAGTAGCAATGAACACCCATGCATCCATAGGGTGTCTCCAAATACCATTTCCCACTAAAAAGAACCAGCGCATCTTTAAAGAAATGGTTCTGTCCAGGTCTGGGTCAGAAAATGAACTAGATAATCCTAGAACACTATGGAATAACAAAAGTACAGGAGCTCTCAAAGACGTGAGTCATGTGAACTGAGCTGGAATTACATGAAAGGGAGTCAACATAAGAGTATCCAACTGGGCAAAAATGTGACAACTTGAACATTAATAAGAATAATAACTGCAATGGAGCAGATCACATGAAATATGTTTAAATCCTTAAGCTCATACTAACACTGGAAAAAAATCACTGGTCACATTTTGAGGATGCTACAAGCCAACTCATTATTTTGAAAAATGGTAAATAAAGACAAAAGAACAATGCATTTACCATGCCTTTCCACACAAATTACACTTCAGGGAAACCAAATAGTTTATAAGGTGAAGTTTTTCTTTATAGAAGTATCCAAGCTGATAAATGAAGCACTTACATAATATTATCATTTATACATTAATTATCACTGATGGCTATAACATCACAATAAGACAGAAAACCATATATCATGTGCCTCATAATATGATGTGATAGGAAATGCATAATACCAGCTTTAAACTATTCTTACCAGAACAAGCAAATACACTGGAATATGATCAAGCCTTTACATCTAACTACCTATTCACACGAAATGTATAGTGCAAAGGAACATAATATACCACATCATGGAAATGTAATGAGAAAAATATAGATTATGGGAAAACCTGTTAGACAAATAAACAGTTTCCTTAACAAATAAATCTCAAGGGAAAAAAATAGAAGGGTGTGCTTATAATGAAAAATGAATTAAACATAATTAAGAATAAAAAGAGAGAAGAACATACTTCTAATTAAAACATAATGAAGAGACATAACATCCAAATGCAACATACAGACCTTATATAGAGACTAACTTGAATAAGTAAGCAAAAATGATGGAGTAAGGACTCTGAAAGCCACTCTTTCATGAAAATACTAGGAAAAAATGGTCAGAATTCACCGTTTCAAAATTCTGGAAAGTAACTTAAGGCTTGTAGAGCAAAGCCTGAGCTCAAATCTGAGAAAAATTGATTAAAGAAAATCCCCTGATAAGAACAACAGATTTTGTGGCATTTTAAATTGCCTGTTCCCATATTCCCCATTCTCAGCCTCTGTTGTAACCTTAAAGACCAACAGCATTATCGCTGTGAAAATCAGCAGCCCAGAAGATGCCAAGAGATGCTGCAGGGGCAGAATATGGTTGGAGCTCCTTCAAAGCCCCAATTCTCAACTGTCATTGCTTGACTTGCACAGTGGTTCCCTGGAGGGCCTCACTCACAAAGATGTCTTTATTTTACGTACCTAGGGGCCTGCCCAGTACAAACAGCCTTTTCCTGAGGGGCGCTTGTCCAAAACAATCAGAGGCAATTTGTTAACACTGAGGCTGCCCAAGGTGGTAGATAACAGTTGAAGAAAACCATAAGCTATCCAAAAAGCTTAAAGGGGAAATCTGGAGAAATAGAGATGCCCACAGGGAGCTTTGGAAAGCTCCATCGTATTCCTGGGAATCTAGAAGGCCACACATACAGGCTGGGCTATATGCACGTCAGGGCTGTGAGTATACTCAGAAAAGACCTGAAAAGGCCCTACGTTCTCACCCCTGGCTGACCTTGAGGCTCTGCAACCAGAAGGAAGTGTAGGTTATAACAGAGTTGTCAGATGTCTTGAGTGTTGAACTGTGCCTCCACACATACATAGAGCCTTTCAGCAAAGACTTGTTGATTTCCGACATTTTAAGTCTCTATCCAATCACTAGTTGACCGCTAAACCAACTGAGCACAGTCTTCAGTAGCTACATGGGACAAAGGATACAGACCTCACAAAATTGGGTCCGAGAAAATCACTAAACAAACAGTAGCCACCAAGAGTGACACACTTGGGGTGGGGTGGGGTGGGGTGGGGCAGGGAGAATCTGATTTCCAGGTATGCAACATTATATTGAAGATGTCTAACTTTCAACAAAAAGTTACAAGACCTACAAAAGAAATAAGAAAGTATGGCTCATACACAGGAAAAATAAAAGCAACCAATAGGAACTGTATCTAAATAAGCCCAGAGTTGGAATTTTAGACAAAAACCTTACAAGCTATTTTAAATATGCTCAAAGAACTAAAGGAAATCATATTTAAACTGAACAAGTAAACTATAATATTTATGAGATGACCTGAAAAAAGTGAACACAGACTGGATATTTGATGATACTAAGGGATTAGTTAGTGTTAATTTTTAGATACAATAATGGCTTTGTGATTACGTTTTTAAAGAGTCCTAATTTAGGGGTGCCTGGGTGGCTCAGTCGGTTAAGCACCTGACTTCAGCTCAGGTTGTGATCTTGCCGTTCTGAGTTTGAGCCCCATACCAGACTCTGTGCTGACAGCTTAGAGCCTGGAGCCTGCTTAGGGTTCTGTGTCTTCCTCTCTCTTTGCCCTACCCCACTCACGCTCTGTCTCTCTCTGTCTCTCAAAAATGAATAAACGTTAATTTTCTTTTTAAAAGAGAGTCTTAATTTAGAAGAATAAAGGTCTAAGATTTAAACTTAATACTCTGGAAAATATATAAAAAAATAAAACAGAAATCATGATATGATTGTCAGACAAAGTTTAATTCAAGGGAAAAACACATTAAATATTTAAAGGAAGAGCACTTCATAATAATCTAGGGAATAATTCAGCTATCATGACCTTCATATATGCTTTAGATACATGGTACTGAAATATATGAAGCAAAATATATAGGAACATAAGGAGAAATAGGAGAAAATGCCTATTAATAATAAGACAATAATACACAACGTGGGGCTTAAACGCACAACCCTGAGATCACGACCTGAGAAGGGACCTAGACTCGGGACACTCAACCGACTGAACCATGGAGGTGCCCCATATCTTTCGATTCTTTAAAAAAAATTTTTTTTAATGTTTATTCATTTTTGAGAGAAAGACAGAGTGTTAGCAGGGGAGGGGCAGAGAAAGGGAGACACAGAATCTGAAGCAGGCTCCAGACTCTGAGCTGTCAGAACAGAGCCTGACCCAGGGCTCGAACTCACGAACCAATGAGACCGTGACCTGAGCTGAAGTCGGATGCTTCACCGACTGAGCCAACCCAGGTGCCCCAAGAATTAAAATGACCAGAAGATTATGAAAAGATGCCCAACTCACTGGTAATCACAGAAATGCAAACTGAAAACAAGATACATTTCGCTTATCCCATTAGTAAAAATGAAATGCTCTCATAAATTTTAATCTGTTTGTGAGGATGACGGTAAATCCTACGGGAGGAAAAATTAGCAGTGTCTTTGAAAAATAAAAACATATAATCAAAGATACACTTGTACAAAGGTGAACAAGCAGAGCAAAACCAAGAAAAAAACCTAAATGTTCATTAATACGAGTCTGGTTAAATAGATCATGGCACATCTTCCTAGGCCATCACTTTAAAAAGATAAAGCAGACTTTTGAGAACTAATAGGAAAAACCTCAGTGATAAAATTCAGTTGTAAAAAAATTATATTTAATGATCGGTTCTGTATGGCTCTCAAATGCATACGTGTATGAAGATCTGTGTTATGTTATTCACACAGGACAAACACGACTCATAAGACACAACAGCCCAAGCTCGTAAAGATTTTGCAAGAGTGCTCAGCCCAAGTGATGTGCCCGAATAGGTTTCTGTCAGCTCGGAGAAAGCCTTCAAATTTACATGCATTTTCAGAACAAACTTTTATTGCATATACAATGTGCTATTTGTTTACTGTACAAAATTTACAGCATCCAGGCAAAGGAAATAAGCATGTCATGAATCAGTCACAACACCGATATGTTATCATATTATTGTGTATTCTTCTTGGGGTGCTGGGAAAATGGTGACTATGTATGATATATATTAATAACTCATGGTAACATTAATTAATATTACGGTATCGTTTAATTAATTAGTTAAAACATTAAGGAATATTTTTTTCTAAAAATATGAAAAGGGACAGAAGGATATACTCTGGAAGGTAAAAGTCACCCTCTATGACCTCACAAACTCCAAAGCAATTCCATTCTTTAGGGGCTGGCACTACAGATATTCGTTATGTGTGTGCGTGCGTGCTCTAACCACCACCCGCTGACTGTTACACACTCAAGTGAAACCTTTCAGACCAGAACCCGTGGCATGTGATTTTAGCCAGAAGAGCTCAAACCTGGGAACAAATGTTCTGCTGCGTAGAAGGCAACGAATCCCCAGCTGTTCACAGTACTAACCTTGGAGAGAAGCGGACATTGTAGGGCAGCCGGGACAGGGGACGGCTAGGGATGGGGGGCAACCTATAATCCAGTGTTAAGGATTTAACGTCCCTAGAATTACGGGAAAAGAAACCTGTACTTCCAGTGTTAAACACCTTCTCCCAAGGGGCAATCTCCTATCATTTCTGTAACTCTCCCGGACAGCGCGATACATCTGAGGAAGTCTCGGTGATACTTTTATAGGGTTGTACCTCCCAGAAGCACCTGGAGGACTTGTTAAAGCACAGATTCCTGCCCCAGCCATTGAAATCCTGACCCAGAAGCAAAGGGTGAAACTCAAGAATGTGCCCATCTCGCAGCCTCCCAGGGGTGCCGATTCTGCACGCTTGTGAGCCCTGCTGTGCGTAGCACTGATATGGGGCGGAGAGAGGGGAGACGCCGGTCCTGATGACAGTAAGGGAGGCCTGTGCCACGGTCACAAACTTGTCAGCATGGCTTCACCTTTCCTGCAGAAATGGCAGAGCTCTCTACCTTTGACCAGAAATACAGTGAGGAGTCTAGGAAGACAGAGGACTTTGAGGAGGGAGGTACCAATGGTACAATAGTACCTCCATAGCACTAGGGAAAAAAAAAATGTCAATGGGCTTTGTAAAAGCAGCTTCAATTAGTAGCGGGCACAGCAGGCTGTGGTTTGAGAAGTAAAGTGACAGTGAAAGAGCAGAGCAGAAGTATAAGCAGTTTTGCCAAAAGCTGTCAGGAAAGGTAGGTGAAAGATTAGGGTAGCAGCGAAAGGTGTGGAGAATTTAAAAATACCTATATTTTTATATGTGATGCACACACAATCGTTAAAATCATACTTGCTTGACATCACTCATCCTCAGGGAAATGCAAATTAAACCCACAGTGAGAGATGACTGTGCACTTGTCAGAACAGCGAAAATCAAAAACAAGAAGTAACAAGTACCGGGGAGGGTATGGACAAGGAGGAACCCTCGTGAACTGTTGGTGGGAATGCAAACTGGTGCAGGCACTGTGGAAAACAGCGTGGGGGTTCCCCAAACATTAAAAATAGAATTACCATATAATTCACTAATTCCACTCCTGGGTATTTACCCAAAGGAAATGAAAACACTAATGTGAAAAGATATACGCACCCCTATGTTTACTGAGGCACTGTTCACAATAGCCAAGATATGGAAACAGCCCAAGTGTCCATTGATTGACGAATGGATGAAGAAGAGGCGATATATATATACAATGGAATATTACTCAGCCATAAAAACGAATGAAATGTTGCCATTTGCAACCATGTGGACGGAGCTGGAGAGTGCCACGCTAAATGAAAACAAGTCAGACAGAGAAAGACAAATACCGTATGATCTCATTCATATGTAAGAATTCAAGAATTCAAGAAAAACAAACGAACAAAGAAAAGAAAAGGGGACCAAAACAAACAAATAACCCAGATTCGAAAATACAGAGAACACGCTGATGGCCACCGGAGGGGAGGGAGGCGGGGGTGGGTGGGTGAACTAGGGTATGGGGACCAGGAGTGCACCTGTCGTGATGAGCACTGAGAAGTGTACAGAATTGTTGAATCGCTATATTGTACACCTGAAATATGCCACTTTGTGCTAATTGGATACAAAATTATACTTGCATTTAAAGTGGGAGAAATCTGGGGTCTCTTTTAACCCTGATGGGAAAGGAAGAGAGGGAGGAGGGATAGAGGAGAGAGAGGAGATCATGGGCGGCGTGAGATCTCTGAGGAAGCAGAGGGGCTGGAATCCAGAACACAGATGGAGAGATTAATTAGCCCCGGAAAGAAAGACCCTTGTGCTTCTAGAACAGGAGGCAGCAAGGCATGATTGCACACAGCTGCAGGGCGAGGTCTCTTCGGGTGGTTTCTGTTCTACTGAGACGTTCTTCACAATCTTCTCTGGAGTCTAGCATACAATCAGTTTTTCTAAATGGCCCATAACTGCTTGAAAAGACAGTATATTCCCCCCAAATGTAATGTTCAGAAATACCCCGTTCATGTAACAATAATTACATTGCGTGTCAAAGTTTCTCATCGTAGTTACTTCTTCCAATTTCTTCTTACACACTTAAAGGTTTTTTTTTCTTCTTTATATGTTTTGACGGAACGGCATTTGTTTGCAAATTTTGAAAACTGATTTTTGATTACCGATGGATCTAAAGTACTCACCTTTGTTATTTTCCTTTTTGCCTGAAATTCTACTCGCTCTGATATAAATACGGCAATCATGCTTTGTCTGTCTGGTCTATCACAATCCTCCTGGTCAATTCCCCTTCAGTCTGGAGCCACCCAGAGCTGGAGATCGTGCAGGAGGGAGGAGGCTAAGTGCAGCGGGAGCAGGCTGATCCTTGTGTTTCCGGGCACGCTACATATAGACCATTTAACGTGTCTTATCACAAGTTTGCAAAAGAGACCACCAATCAGATCTGACTCGGAGGCCACTTTAACATATACTTTCTAATGGCATAGGATCCAATGGTTGAGAACGTAGCGCATGGAGGGAAGACTCCTTCTCTGTCCCATCCTACAATATGATGGCAATAGGTCCACGTCTGGGAGCACTCAGATTTGGTGGTGGTGGGGACGGCGGTGGTGGTGACAGATTACGGGTTCTGGCTGAGTATTTTCAGTGTTTGAACTATTCCAAAACGTGTTTAACATTTAAATTCAAGTTAGTTAACATACAGTGTCGTCTTGGCTTCAAGGGTTGAACCCAGTGATTCATCTCTTACCTGTAACACCCAGTGCTCGTCCCAACAGGTGCCCTCCTCAACGCCCATCCCCCATTTAGCCCATCCCCCCACCCACCTCCCCTCCAGCAACCCTCCGTTTGTTCTCTGTCTTTAAGAGTCTCTTATGGTTTGCCTCCCTCTCTGTCTTTATCTTATTTTTGCTTCCTTTCCCCTATGTTCATCTGTCATGTGCCTCAAATTCCACACAGGAGTGAAATCAGGATATGTGTCTCTTAAATTTGGAGAAGATCCTTCACACTGCTACTCACTGGGCCATCTCCCAGGGCTGCTTCTTGTCACACATTAAATGTCACCTGCATTATGTTTACTCTACAAACTATCGGGAAAGGCCATATGGATGGGGGTCAGGGTCACAGGTGCTGGAGCCACATGACCTGGGTTGGAATACCAGTGCTGCCACTTGGGACTGCTGTGTGACCTGGGGCAAGTTTCTTGCCTTCTCTGAGCCTCAGAGGTATCTGTAAAATAAGGATAATAAGCATACCTGTTTCAAGGGAGTTTTGAGGAGGTTCAATGAGGTAAGTTACGCGCAGGGCTTAGAAGAGAACCTAACCACCAGAAGGGCTGGGTAAGGGTAAGTTATTCAAACTTCGCTGAGCACTTACTACGTCCCCAGGCAGAATGCCAGGTAACTTGAGATAAATTACCTCCTTTATTCTAATACAGTTACAATAAAATTTTTATTAACTCTTCTACAGTTCAGAGAACTGGATTTTTTTTTTTCAGGTTGAAATGACTTTGCCAAGATCACAGATTTCCAAGGCACTAGGGCTGAGGTCAGGACCAAAAGTTACTCTTAACTCTTCTACTGTGAGACTAAATTGCAACTGTGTAAACCCAAACTCACTCATCAGAAGCCTGTGCAGCACAGACTTTCTGTTTCATGGGTCTCACTTGTTTTGCAATCTCGGGGCTGACCTAAGGATCCATTAAATTTGCTTCCACGGATTTCCCTCCCACACATAAGTGCTCAACCCCAGCTGTTCCATCATATTTTTTGTATGTCTCATTTCCTGCTACAGATCACAGTTCCACTAAGTAGCAAGATGTACGGGAAATAAACTGTCCACACAATATTAACTTAATCAATAAACATCAGGGTCAGCCCAGAAGGACTGTAATTTATAGCAGATTGTTTATTTCACAGCGAAGTCCAACTAGAATTGCCCAACCTAAACTATCCGTTCCACGGTAATATGGGAAAAGAGAAGAAGTTTTATGTTCATTTTGACAACCTCACTCCCACTCCCCATTTTTTTTGTTTTGTTTTGTTTTGTTTTGTTTTGTGATTTTCTTAATTTGGTGGGTTGGCTTTTCCGCTGGACAAAACTTTCTGTCAGGTATTTTACACGTTTTCTGGACCTTGCACATTTATGTCTCTTTCTGTTCTTTTTTTTTTTTTTTTTAATGTTTATTTATTTATTTTGAGGGGTGGGGCAGAGAGAGGGGGAGACAGAGAATCCCAAGCAGGCTCTATGCTGTCAGTGCGGAGTCCGACGTGGGGCTCGAACCCATGAATGTGAGATCATGACCTGAGCCAAAATCAAGAGCCAGACACTTACCCAACTGAGCCACCCAGGTGCCCCTCTAGAGCTATTTCTTTAGGCTAAAACTGACACACACACCCTGCCCCCAGTCTCCATTCCCAAGGAACGAAGGAGTGTTTTTAAAAAGGAAGAAAGGCATCCCAATAAATGCTAATGCAAATTATAACAACAACCTTATGGAAAAATTGGAAAGAATACCTATATTCCTTTTAAATGAGACAGTGGCCATGAAAGCATTCTGTAAACTGAGAAACGATGGTACTTGTGAATACTCTCACGTACCGATCGCTGCTTGGTGTCTTTTACACTAGAAGGGGGTAGTCGTGTGATGCTGTGCAGAGCAGGGGACGATAACTTTCCAAAGTCAGGGAGTCGGGTTTGATTCAAGTTCACCTGCCGCTCTGTGTGTGCAGTAGAGGGTTGTAGGAGGCAGATGACCAGAAAGTCAGCGTGTGGAGACACCGGTGTCCTGCACCTGGACGACCATCCAGGCTGCCTTTTGTAGCTCGAGGTGGGACAAATGAGACATGCCAGGAGCAAAGACAGGGGAAAGTCAAACTCAGAAATCAACAACCACTTTTTAAAAGTAGAGAAGAAGGGCGCCTGGGTGGCTCAGTCGGTTGGGCATCCGACTTCAGCTCAGGTCATGATCTCGCGGTCCATGAGTTCGAGCCCCGCGTCGGGCTCTGTGCTGACAGCTCGGAGCCTGGAGCCTGCTTCGGATTCTGTGTCTCCCTCTCTCCCTGCCCCTCCCCAGCTCATGCTCTGTCTCTTTCTCAAAAATAAATCAACTTAAATAAATACATTAATAAATAAATGTAGAGAAGGGACATGCTGGAGACTTGATTTGGCAAGAACAACCAGCTGCAAGCTGATAAACGGCCTCTCGTACCCACACCTGCCCTGCTATGACATCCCTGGTCCTGCCGTGAGCTAACTCCATGCTCCATCATGGGAGTCTAGTATCCCTGCACCTGCACCCGAGCGTCCTCGGCCGTCAGCCCCTGTGTCTATGCACAACCATCTGCTCCCAACCTGGAGCTGCGCTTCTTTCCTGGCCTCAGATGCCTGTCCCTCAAAAGAGCGTGGTGACAGGCAGGGTGCCGGCGAGTGTACTCTCCCGTGCTCACTTCCAGGACTCACTCTGAACGGCATGCCGCGGTGGGGGCGGGGGCTACGTTACGCATAAGCAGCAGGCAACAACCTTCTGTCCAGATGCTGCCCGGCAACCTGGCATAACTTTCCCCTCTGCCCTTTATACTGCATCTAAGAAATCAAGAGCCTGGTGGGGGTTAAATGGTCATTTGCCTACTGACTCTGGCGGGATGTCGGGATGCAGGATATGTCACCCCAAATATGCCACTTTGGCATACTGATTATTTTTAAAATTTTTTTAATGTTGATTTATTTTTGAGAGAGAAAGAGACAGAGTGTGAGCGGGTGAGGGGTAGACAGAGAGGGAGACACAGAATCCGAAGCAGGCTCCAGGCTCCGAGCTGTCAGCACAGAGCCCGACACGGGGCTCGAACTCACGAGCTGTGAGATCATGACCTGAGCCGAAGTCAGATGCTCAACTGACTGAGCCACCCAGGCGCCCCGGCATGCTGATTATTTTGATTTAAAGGTACTTGCGAAGTAGCAGGTGCAGGAGGGACGCTCTGCCCCTCCTCTGTCCTCTTGAATGCACAAGATAAATCTCCCGTGAGAAAGGTCTCCTCCCTGGACCAGGGGGTTAGAAGCAGCTTTCTCTCCAGAGACAGGGAACTGAGGACTGAGGAGGCTTCGTGGGTAAACCTTGTAACTACTTCACCATTTACTACCACAGCCCAATCCCCTTGTCTTGTCAATGCTCCACAAATCTATCATTCCTTTGTTTAAAAGGTAGAAAAGCTTCCCGCTTTGGCCACTTCTTTGAGTCTCCTGTCTCTGTGGGGCTCCCATATGGACGCACGTAATTAAATTTCTTTTTCTCCTGTTACTCTGTCTTCTTATTACTAGGGGCTGTGAACCAAGAACCTGGAAGGGTAGAGGGAAAATGATCTTTCCTGCACTGCAGGGACGTCAGAGGCTGAAAAGCAGAGGCATTAACCAGAGGCACAGATGAGAGTCACTACCTGGAGACTCTGGCAGCATGGAAATGTCCAGATTTATCCCCCAAAATTCTAGGGTAGGGCCTGAGGGCTAGAACACGGACCAAGTTCCCCAGAGGGTCCTGATGTGCATGCAGCAGTACGAGCCACGGGGCGGGCTCTGATGGGGGGACGACGGGCAGGTTGGCTGAGGCAGCCTTTGCTCCACTTCTGCTTCCATTTTTGTGCTACCTGTGTTCTGACCCCATCCCTCTAGACCTCAGGGCACATTTCTTGCTCATCTGGGAAGACCTCTCAGGAGGCTAGGGAGCACATGAACTCTGAAGTCAGACCCGCTGGGGCACTGACTTGTTGGGGTGAGACTTTGAACAAGGCATTTCATTTCACTGAGCCCCTGGGTGGGTCACTGTCCATGTTTGTCAAAGGGGAGGCTGTAAATAGTACCTACTCTGTAGGGTTATGGTGAGGAATAAACCATATCATATATAAAAGTACTCAGCACAGCACCCACAAATAAGTGTACAGCCTATGGAGGCCCCTGTTATTATTACCGTCCCGATAATTATTATTATTCTTAATGATCCCAGAGCACTCCATGGTTAGTGGGTGTCAGTTCTCCTGGGTGACGCCAGGTGTGACAGGGCTTGGCCACCAATAGGCTGCTTCCGCTTTTCATTCACGTGGGCAGCTGGTCTAAGTGGGTTATGCAATCCTGTTCCAGGCCAGTCAATACACCCTTATAGAGAACACATCGGGTGCCAGGTACTGGGCCAGGTGTGAAAGGCCCTCGATGAGCTCACATGCCAGTGAGGGGCTCAGCGCGTACACAAAATCCCTCCCACGCAGGTCGTGATGGTAGCATGTAAAAGGTTCCCAAGCAGTGGTTCACGGGAGATTCGAGGAGACTTCAAACCAACTCACTTCCCTTGCGTATAGAAAACTTCCTGGGCCCTTTAAGAATAAATGTAAGCCACCTCTGTTGAACCTTTTCATTAAAGCTTTGGAACATGTCTTTATATAAGATCCCGGGTCTATTTCTACGATCTCCATTCCATCCCAAGATCTGCTTTTTCTTAAAACAAGAAATAAATTACAGATATACTTAATAGACTCCCAGAGCTAGAAGAGGTCTTGGAAATCATCTGTGCTAAGGCTCTCAGTATACAGATGAAAAAGCCAAGGGCCCTGTGGTTCTGCCTAAGATCACAGAGAGTGAGCAACCAAGCTGAGGTTATTACCCAGTCTCTGGCTTCCAGGCCAGTTCTGTTGCACAATTATTTAGTCCCACTGAAACCATAATGGAAAGCCGAATTGTCTCTAGCAAAGTGCCTGTGTTTGTTAGCTCAACATGTATTGAGCTCCTAGGGCATGCTTCATAAAGGCCAAACAGGAAGTAAAAAGAAAAGAGAAGAGCTTGGTAGACTGGTAGACTGGTCAGAGAGAGCTCCTCGAGGAGCTGACCCTTGAGCTCAAGGTGCAGAAAGAGGCAACCATGTTAAGAGCCAGGGGAAGGGTATGCTAGGCCCAGGGACTGGCCAGTGCAAAAGCCCGTGACAGGAAGGGCACTCGGCACTCTAGAATCTTCCAGACGGTAAGACTGGAGCCTCGTGCATGAGGGGCCAAAGGGCACACGTGACATGACACAGAGGCATCCGTGCGAGACTCCGAAGGTCATGGAAAGGTATGCATTTTAGCCTAAGTGGGAAGGCAATCCATGGGGAGGTTTTAGGCCGGGGGATTCACGGTCAGTCTGAGCACTCCGTGAAAGGCAGAATCCACAGCACTTCTCAACGGAGGCTGCAGATCATTTTGCCCTTGCGTCTCCTCACGCAGAGGACACAGAACACACACAAACACATGCGTGACAGAGCCAGGAGCAGCGGGAGGTTCGGGCCCCAGGTGTTCAGTCTCAGGATCCATTTACCACTCCATGCCGTCTCTCGCTGAATTAGATGGGGGGGGGGCGCCTGGGGGGCTCAGTCGGTTAAGCGTCTGACTCTTGATTTCAGCTCAGGTCACGGTCTCGTGGTTCGTGAGATCGAGCCCCACGGACCGTGCAAGAGCTTGCTTGGGATTCTCGTTCTCTTTCTCTGCCCCTCCCCGCCTCTCTCAAAATAAATAAATGGGGGGCAATATCCCAGGACGACGGTCGGGGGCTAGGTTGAAATATTCCTTCAACCACACACAGCTCCGGTACAGGAACACTATCGGTCAGCATCTTGCCCTGGAAAGACGAATGGGGAGGCAGAAAGAGACGATGTGAGCAGACGGTCTGTTTACCACGTCACAGCTGATGCGGTCTTCCCTGTTACGGACTGAGTTGCATTTATAGGTTATTTTAGGAAGCGACAGTCAAAGGGAAAATGTCCTCGTAATAAGAAGCCAGGTCCAGGATTCCATTTCCATCAGCAGATAGGATGTGCTTAACAGGATCAAGCACAGGATGTTTGGCAAGAGGGTGCGGTTATTGCCCTGACATCAAAAGTTCAGCGAAATGCTGGTGTTCCAGGTCGGCCTCGGACATCCCTGTGTCAAGAGGCTTAGATGCACCAGGTAAAAACGTACAAAGAGCCCAGACGGGACAAGCTAAGCTTATGTATTCCCCTTTAGGCCACGTGTGCCTTTATGTGGACAAGACCCAAATCATGGACAAATCTGGAAACACAACGGAGTCCCCCGAGTCCAAACCAAGACTCCAAATAGACGTGCTTGCTTCTCTGTGTACGGAGTTTCCTCTCTTTCGACACCGAGTGGCCTCTGCCTCCCTGTTCCAACCTCCAAAGCTCTCTGTGCCATGGTTAGTTGAGCGTCTCCCCTTGCCCCGCGGAACAGGAAATGTATGTGTTGGACCTGGACTGATTTCGGATTTTTCTCATAGTGAAAGTCTTGGCTCTGGGCGCTTAGACCTTGAATCTGCCTCGCTGCCTGGTGGAAATGACAGTGTGCGAGCAACCTTGAGCACTCTGTCCAGAGTGAGGCTGTGCCAATGGCGTCTCACGGCCACGTTCCCCCCACCGCTCGGTGGGGCTCCCAAGGAAGACAGGAATGATTGCTTGGCAAGGGGAGGACGGAGGAACTTCGTGGACTCCGCAGGCCCGGAGATGCACACTTGGGGAGAGACATGGCTTCACTCCCCACATTTCTTTCACACAAAGCATGATTATAGGGAAGTGCTTCCATATGGCCCACGGAAAATCCCGGCCAAGAACGGCTTCAGCTGGCCAGTTTCAGAGCAGTAACAGACTTGAAGGGGCCGTAATGAAAGTCAAGGACGAGAAGCAGCATGTTTTCACGCAGGCAGGAATCTGCTCACTTTCCCCGCAGCCCAGGCACAAACATACAGAGCTGGGTGACATCCCAGCTGCCCCTGCCTCTAGCACGTCACCTCACCCGCCGTGTTGGACAATCTGTCCCTAACATGCCGGTTGCCCTTTCTTTGTAGAAACTAATCAAAACGGTTAGATTTTTAGGGGCTTTTGACCCGGAATGTCCTGAACTGGCACAGGGGTCTGAGACACCCCCCCCCAAAACAAACCAGAATGGCAAATTTGGGGGTTGGGGTTACAAGTGCATTTTCCTGGAGAAAAAAATACACAATTTCCAATGCAGTCTCATAGGGATCCCTAATCCACAAACCGAAATCAATGTGAGAGAGAGAGAGAGACAGAATCTGTTCTACCTTACCAAGAGTGAGAAACTGTACCCCATCCCATCCCTTTGCATTTCAGAGCCTCCTCGGCTCATGTCTCCAAAAGACTGGTTTCTTGACCCAATTTCACTCAGCGTCTACCCTGGTTCAACTAGAATTACCACGATTTCTAATCACTCTTGGACCCTGACAAGATGGCGTCTCTTTCTGCTGAGACTTCCAGGCTCTTTAAAGCCGGTGCTTAACTCTAGGTGCTCCCCCGACACCCGAGCTACTATTTCCCCATTTCCAGTCCAAAAGCAGTCCTGGATTAACTCCTCCCAGTCCAGCCTGGCTCCTCACGGTCTCCCCCTGATCTGAATCTTTCCTCTCCAGCGCTACTGTCTCCTACAATGCAGTCTTCCTTGACACTTCTGACAAGGTCCCCCTCCATCCCCATCAGCAGCTTTCTTAAAAACAACACCCATGGGGCGCCTGGGTGGCTCAGTCGGTTGAGCGTCCGACTTTGGCTCAGGTCATGATCTCACAGTTCGTGGGTTCGAGCCCCGCGTCGGGCTCTGTGCTGACCGCTTGCTCAGAGCCTGGCACCCGCTTCAGATTCTGTGTCTCCTTCTCTCTCTGCCCCTCCCCCGCTCACGCTTTGTCTTTGTCTCACTCTGTTTCTCAAAAATAAATAAATGTAAAAAAAAAATTTAATTAAAAAAAAAAAAAAAAACACCCAGACCGACTGACTGCCGATTTGGACATCTGTTTATAAATATTCACATTTACATTTAATGTACGTGAGAGGTGTGACATCTTTTGGTACCCAAATGAGTCATATTTCTAATAAAAACACTGCCAGCATTCACTGGGCACTCTCTAGGTGCCAGACACTATTTGGAATGCTCAGCACGATTGATTTACTTAATCCTGACAGCACCTCTACAAAGGCAGTATTATTGCTGTTTCCAGTTTAAAATGAGAAAACCAAAATACACAGTAGTAAGCAACCAACCCAGGATTTAAACCCAGGCTGTCTGGCCCCAGAACCCAACTTCTTAGCCACTTCCCCACAGTGTCTTTCATAGTTAGTTATGAGAGACGGTCCTTAACATCTCTGGTCCTTAGTCTCTTCATCGGTGAGGTGGGTTTGACGATATCAAAACTATCACGTAAGGGGGGTAGTGAAACTAAGTGGTACGCCATGCTTGAGGACAATTCCGGGCATTCGAAAGCACTGTATCGATATCAGTAATAACAGAATGGGTGGAAAGCTGTATCTGTGGTTTCCCAGGTCGGTAGAAGCCAGCGTGTGTGCAGGCCACAGTTCGGGGTGATGAGGCAGCCCTCCCCGGGGAGGACTTCCCTTCCTGAACAAAGGGTACTGCATTCAAGGGATGGTTTTTGCACTACCTTCTTTATTGTCTGGGTGTGGATGGGTGTGAATGTCGAACAGTGACTTTGCAATGACAGAGACGAAAGCCACCCTCTGAGGATGATGATGGAGATGATGACGATGAAGGAGACAGAGACGAGTCTGGTTCCTTAAAGACACAGTAGAACGGCTTCTCCAACCTTGGCTGTCTACTGCAGACCATCCTGTATTTGTAAGTTGGGTTTTCCATGATATGTAGGAGAAAGCCTTCCTCACTGGTGCACCACCGCTCAAAGCCAGCTCCTTCATGACGTCCACCGGTGGGAACCTCTACGAACTCATGGTTCCCCATCTCAGGGAGCCCTCACAGAGATCACTCTAGCTTTTTACTGTCTTTGATAAATTCCTTCCCCTCCTTTCTTTGATGGGAACACTCTCAAGTCTCTGAGAGCCCTCGCTCTTCCAGAGCTGACTCTCACCTCTTAATGAACAGTACCAAAAAAAAAAAAAAAAAAAAAAATCCAATATTCTAGAATACTGCTAATTCCTGTCCATGTTCCCTGCCTGTATAGTTATCCAGCTCCTGACATGGCACGGGTGTGCACTCTCCTTTTGTCCTGGGTAAATCCTCTGTCTATATAATCTCTGGTCACTTCTGTTCACTCCTCAACCCACTGCAGTCAGGCTTTGGCTTCTGTTGAAATTCATTGAGACCACTCTTGCTAAGGTCACGGGTGGTCTTTGAATTGCCAAAGAGCACATGTTGGACTCCTATTCCAGTTGGTATCACAGCAGCAGTTAACATGGTTGACCGTCACCTCCTTTTTGGAGATACTCAGTCCTTTGGCGTCCATGATACTGCTTTTGCGAAGTCCTGCATTTACCTATTCTTTCTATCTTCTCTCATTCAGGTTCCTTTAAAGTTCTTTGCTGGCTAACCGCCTTGACCTCAGGTGCTCCCCAGGATGCAATTCTTAGCCTCGGGATATATCCTATACACTCTCTTTGGGTGGACTTACCTAATTTATTTACCACCAATAAGGGGATTTTGCTACCAGACAACAATGGACTGGCATATTTCATTTTTTAGTTTTTTTTTTTTTAACGTTTATTCATTTTTGAGACACAGAAGACGAGTGCAGGGCAGGGGTGGGAGAGGCAGGCAAAGAGAGAGGGAGACACAGAATCCGAAGCAGGCTCCAGGCTCTGAGCTTTCAGCACAGAGCCCAATGTGGGGCTTGAACCCGTGAACTACGAGATCATGACCTGAGCCAAAGTTGGACACCCAACCGACTGAGCCACCCAGATGCCCCTGGACTGGCGCATTTCAGATCAAACCTTTAACCCCAAACAAAATACAATCAACATCTCTTTGAAGGTACCAGAAAGATTCTGACATATTTGATACTCATGGGGCCAAATCTCCCAAGAGAAGGAAAATCCGAGGAGGTGAGCTTTACTGTCGGTATGTGACTCCTCTGCGTGAATCCCTCACCCAAGTGAACAGCGAGCATATCCACCCTTCCGCTCAGGCTGGGAGCTGGAATCAGCCTCGCTTCTTCTTTTCTCTTGTGGTCTTCATTCCAAGGATTATCGGACTCTGCAAATTCTATGTCCTAAAGATCTCTCTGGTCTGTCTCCCATCACACTTCCTTGGACTAAGGCCTCATTATCTCAAACACCCTCTATTTACAAAAAGTAGTTTTGAAGCATTTACAAAAAGCCTCCCAGATGGGACTCCTTGCCTCCAGGCTCCCCTCACAGGTAGTCCAGCCTCGACATGCTGCTAAGATTATTTTATTAAAACACAAATCTAACCACATCACTCCCCTGCCTAACTTCCACCTAAGTGATGTGTGCAGCATGACAAGGAAGGCCCTTATGATTGCCTCCTGAATGCCATCTGTCTCCTCCTTCATCCCGTCCAGTGCGGAACAGGATTCAGGCCTGAGCAACATGTTAACAGTTTCTCAAGAACGCCTAGGCTTTTCGTGAGCATCATGGCACCAACTTTGGGTTTCCTCCACCTGGAAAACCCTCCCCACCCTACACCCTCCCATGGTGTTCTCCCACCTGGAGAGAACAAGTAAAATCCCTATATCATAAGTTACATCAAAATAAATTCAAATGAACGGAAGGTTTTACGTGAGGAAAACAGAACCATAGGGGTGCTGGCAGAAAATACACAGGAATAGATTTTTTCCTTTTAAGGCAGCGGTTTACAAATTACAATCTGGGGGTCAAATTCAGCCTGCTGCCTATTTTTGTAAATAAGGTCTGTTTGCTCTTTTTTTTTTTTTAATTTCTGTATGCCTTGGGGGCACCTGGGTGGCTCAGCTGGTTAAGTGTCCAACTCTTGATTTTGGCTCAGGTCATGATCTCATGGTTCGTGAGTTCGAGCCCCACATTAGGCTCCGTGCTGCCAGTAGAGAGCCCGCTTGGGATTCTCTCTCTCTCTTTCTCTCTCTCAAAATGAATAAATAAACTTAAAGTAAAAATAAAAATAAATAAAATTTCTGCATGCCTTGTATTTTTCCCCTCCATTACTACATTGTTTTGAGTTTAACTAATTTTTTATAAGCCATTTTGATTTCATTTTCATTTTTTTCTATATATTTGGATATATGCTTATATATTTCTTTTAGATGTTTAGACATTGCTTAAATACCAGACAGATGACACTTAATCTCCTGGATGTATAACAAGTCTAGTTTTTTGGGTCAGAAATAAATATCTATATCTATTATCTATATTATCTATTATACAGATACAGATTTACTTAAAAATGGAAAAAGAAAAGCTTCAAAACCAAAGTGTGCTGCTTTATTATGAATGTCTAATGTGCATTCAAAGTATTGAAAAGCAAGCCTTTTTACCAAAGGATAATGTCACTAGGACATAAGGACTGTAATTATAAGAGAAGATTTTGAGGGGCACCTGAGTGGTTCAGTCGCTTGAGCATCTGACTCTTGATTTCAGTTCAGGACGTGATCTCAGGGTTCATGAGATCCAGCCCCGTGTTGGGCTCTGTGCTGACAGCACGGAGCCTGCTTGGGATTTTCTCTCTCCCTCTCTCTCTGCCCCTCCACCACTTGTGTGTGCATGCTCTCTCTCTCTCAAAAATTTAAAAAAAGAAGGTTTTGCAACATAAAGGTGTTCATGGAAACTAGAAGCTAGGAAACGCTGGGGAGGACACAAAACAGTGAGCAGGTGCTCTGGGAGGAAGGCTCTGGGAGGTGGAGGGCGTGGCCCCAGGCCTGGGCTGGATGGCTGTCCCACCACGTGGGTACCAAAGCAGGAAGAACACACCCAGCAGGATCTGAGAGGAGGACATCACTGCAGCCTCCGAAACAGTCACAGCTGAGGGGGGTGGGAGTGGGGGGTTACCCCTCCAGACTTCAACAAGGTCCCCTCCAGAGGGTCTGCTTTCTGACCTGTAATAAGATGCAGGAAACCTAGGATAACGGCACCCACGATGGGGGCTGTCCAGGGCGACCAGCAATTCTTGCACGTGGTATTCTGGGAAGGGTCCTTGCTAGTATGTTCAGGGCTGAGGTCCCTAGGTGCACACCGGCCGAGCAGTCCGGCTTTAGCGTTTCTCTGGCATCAGAAGAGTGGCCTCCACCCTCAAAGCTTTCACTTGCTTCGGCATCAGCTTGTCTGGCGGAACCTCTTCTCCGCCGGGATGCACGCTAAGGAGGCAGGGATGTAACAGACTGGCCCGTGGGTCACCAGCCGCACCTCCTTCAAGGCGCCGGCTTCCCCACCTCCTGCAGCCAGTAACAGGTGGCAGGCCACTCGGCCTCGGGCCCTTTCCCATCACTGTCGCTTGCTGCCATGGTCGTCTTTGGGCCTTGGGGTACTTCTCGCCACGCCCAGTTTCCACGGCTGACTTCTACAGCAAGTCTAGCTTGAACTGATACCCCTGCACATAAAGCTTTATTGGAACACAGCCATGCTCTGTGCTTAGGCATTGTCTGGGCGTGGGGGTTGAGACAGAACATATACGCCCTGCCGAGCCCAAAAACCCTACCTGGCCCTTTACTCAAAATGCTTACTGACCCCCAAATCGTGGGATTACAAAAGGCGGACATTACTGAGATAAAAAAAAAAAAAAAAAGATGAAAATTTCTGAGGACGTAAAACTTAGAAACTATCGATCCTAAAAACACAAACAATATTGAAAGCCAAACGACAAACCGAAGCCAATATTTAAAATAGGTGTCACGGAAGCGCGTGATGGGCACGGAGGAGGGCACCTGCTGGGATGAGCACTGGGTGTTGTACGGAAACCAATGTGACAATAAATTATATTTAATATAAAAATAAAATAAAATAGGTATCACCAAAAAACTGAAAGTTAACAGGCAAGCGGTTCATACTCGTGATGTAACAAACGCTGGCGGAAAAGACCAACATCCAACCGGAAAAACGCACAGGTGACTTTCGTGGTTCACTGAAAGAGGAGAGGGTCTGGAAAGATGGGGTAAGAAATACAAGGCGGTGTTCTCTACCTTGTTAGCAAGCACGGGAGGCAAATAAAAAAATTACTACTTCATGCTTTACCTTAAAACAATGGCAAATCTTTAAAAAAAAAAACAAAAAAAACCCCTGTCTCGGTAAAGATTCAAAGAAACGGGGGTCTCAGAGAAGTTCACGGAACCGAGAATGTGACAGACACCTTCCGGAAGAAATGGGACTTGCGGAGCGCGGGTCGGAAGCGCTCTCCGCCGAAGCAGCTCAGCGACGGGAAAAGGTGTCCAGCAAGGGGCGGTGCAGCGGCGCGGGGGGTCAGACCTACTTTTCTCCGGAGAAACGTGCACCTTGGACTGTCCCCGCACGAGCCTGCAGGTGGAGCCATTGCCGGCGCACACGCCGCAGCTGTCCTCGCGGGCGCCGCTCCCCAGGTGCCGGTCGCAGCCCACCGCCTGCGGACAGAAGCGGGCGACGGGAGCGTGAGAACGCGGGGCTGCAGCTCTAGACACTTCCAGAAGCATCCTCCCGGTGGGAGCCTTCCTGGATTCAGGAGGGGGGCTCTCTTCCACGAGGACAGAGTTTGCAAACTGTGCAAGCCGTAAAGCCTCGCAGGATATCGCTTGGGGGGCTGGGGGGGGGGCTCTTACGCGCCCCCCATCTAATGGAAAGGGGGGAACCGACGCGGCCCCTCCCTGCACATTGTTACCCATTTTTTTTAATGTATGTTTTTAATTTGAGTCATAGACTTGTGCGTATATAAACTGAACGGAACGCTAGAGATACTGTTTCCGCTGGGTACCCGGCTCCCCACCCCTCTCCCCTCCTCTCCTCTGACCCTATTCTGGTCCTTTTCTCTCCTTTTCTCCCCAAAACGACTGCCATCCTGAAGTCCGCTATATCCTTCTGGGCCACCATTTTGCTTTGAACACTTTTTTCTTTGTTCTTATCTCCGTTTCCACACTATCTCAACATCAATACATACCCATCGCTCTATTGTATATCTTTACATCTCCTTCTGTTTATCGTTACTTATACCCACACCTTGGGTCCTTCCTCTGCCGTTATACCTACGTGCGTATCTTTATAAACCATTTTTATTTATTTATTTTAATGTTTCTTTATTTTTGAGGGAGAGAAACAGAGTGTGAGCATGGGAGAGGCAGAGAGAGCAGGGGAGACAGAACCTGAAGCGGGCTCCAGGCTCTGAGCTGTCAGCACAGAGCCCGACACTGGGCTTGAACTCAACAAACCTTGAGATCATGACCTGAGCCGAAGTCAGAGGCTTAACTGACTGAGCCACCCAGGCGCCCCTATAAACCATTTTTAAATGCAAGAAAGGAATGAATGGGAGATGTCTCACCGCATATGCCTATACTGCTACCTTTTAGTCCTTACTCATAATTGTGACTTATTATTTTTGTGAGCAATTTGTGTGTGCGTGCATGTGTGGGGCTTTACCCGATTGTGAGCTTCTGTATATGAGGCGAAGGGCTATGCCACGTTTCTTTTTATTTTACAAATACATCTTCTACATAGTATGTGCCGGCTGATATTACCTAGTGAGAGATTTTATCTCTACCCTCCTTACACTCACTCAACTTTATTTGTATTTCTATACCTGGTGTTTACCAGGGGCTCTGGAGGCAGACAGCTCCTTGCCCAGCCCCACCAATGCTTTCAAGATGCGGGATGACCAACAATTCAAACTCTCAAGAGACCCATTTCCCTCAAGAGTAATATAGAGATAAGAGGGACGTCTGGGTGGCTCAGTCATTTGAACATCTGACTTTTGATTTCAGCTCAGGTCATGATCCCCAGGGTCATGGGATCAAGCCCTACATCAGGCTCTGTGCTGAGTGTGGAGCCTGCTTAGGAATTGCTCTTTCTCCCTCTCTCTCTCTCTCTCTCTCTCTCTCTGCCCCTCCCTCTCTCTCTCTCAAGAATAAAAAAATAAAAATAAAAAATAAATGAGTAGTCGGGGCGCCTGGGTGGCTCAGTCGGTTAAGCGGCCGACTTCGGCTCAGGTCATGATCTCGCGGTCTGTGAGTTTGAGCCCCGCGTCGGGCTCTGTGCTGACTTCTCAGAGCCTGGAGCCTGTTTCAGATTCTGTGTCTCCCTCTCTCTCTGACCCTACCCCGTTCATGCTCTGTCTCTCTCTGTCTCAAAAATAAATAAACATTAAAAAAAAATTAAAAAAAAATAAATGAGTAGTAATATACAAATAATAATACATACTTCACATAGGGTCTGGTAAGGATACAATGAGAAAATGTATGTACAAACTCTCAGTACAGGGATTAGAACATTTCAAAAGGCTCAATAAAAAAGGGTCCCTTCTATCATTTCTCTGGTTTTCATTTCGTTTTGACTCCTGGGCATGTCGCCCCCCCCCCCCCCCCCCCGCTGCCAGCATGGGGAGCTGCTGAATCAGACACTTATCCAAGGTGTCGAAGACAAAATAAAACTGGAGGGAGTTGAAACCACATCTATGGATGATTCCTTCCAAAGTTTCGGTGCTGAAGGGAAGGAGAAAGATCAAATAAAAGTTTCAGGGAGAGGTAGGAAAAGTTCCAAGGAAGTTTAAGGAAAAGCCCATGATTAAAGATATTTTTAAATTCACAAAGGGCTGTCATGAGGCAAGGGTTTACATCTGTTCTTTGTGTTTCCAAACGGTGAGAGCTACAGGTTTAAGCCTAAGTTTAGTTCGATATCGGAAAGTTTGAGAAGCCAGGGTTCTCCAAGAACAGGTATTCAACCGGGAGCTAGGCAGGATGGGAAAACCAGTGCGGGGATTAAATTATCTGAGGAGTAGCTAACTCCAAAGACTTTTGAGATCCTCTCATCCTGATTAGATGGTTTTCTCAAGCTAATAATGAAAGAATGATGGTAATATTTGATTTTTATCGAATGCCTGCCACATGTCCGGCATCATGCCAAGCACCGTACGCGTATTATTTCATTAAATCTTGACAGCAACCTGATGACTCGGGTGATGTCTTCTACCTCTATTTTCCAAATAAGGCATCTGAATGTTACTGAGGTCAACTGGCCTTTCGGTATCACACAGCTGGTAAATAGCATCATCAGGAAGAGCCTGAAAACCAGGTCCACTGATCCCAGAATCTTCACACCATGCCACACCTTCCCCATCTTTACACCGGCAGACGGACCACAAAGAACGAGTCACACTGGCAATTATATGAATATTTACGAGTACATGTGGAAGGAATTAAGGGTGATTGATTTTGGAAACGCACTTGCGTGGTTGGGATTCAATCAATGAGTAACTTGTGTTCGTGCAACGTTCTCCAAGGGGAATAATTCTACCATGAAGTTACAGAAACACTGTTTCCGAGCCAAGCTCTGTCCTCACAATTCATGTCCCTGAGCACCCTGCATTTCATGAGAATGACCACCACTCTCTATCTGGTCATCCAGAAAGGGTGTGGGTTTAGGAGCTAGGATGGGCTTGTTTTGAAGAGTGTTTAGCGCCTTGTAAGATCTTAGGCAAGCAAGTACCTCCCTGAGCACTTACATTTGTTTTAAAATTTTCTTTCAAGTGACAGTTCATCCAAAACTTACAGCCAAAAAAAAAGCATGTGAAAACATCACAGAAAAAAAAATACCTGAAAAGAAAGTCTGGTTGCCTTATGATTCATGGGGTATAAGTCAGAACTGCCCCTGAAAGTAAGGGACTACTGGGGCACCTGGGTGGCTCAGTCCGTTAAGCGTCCGACTTCGGTTCAGGTCATGATCTCGTGGTTTGTGAGTTCGAGCCCCACGTAGGCCTCTGTGCTGACAGCTCAGAGCCTGGAGCCTGCTTTGGATTCTGGATCTCGCTCTCTCTCTGCCCCTCCTCTGCTCACACTGTCTCTCTCAAAAATTTTAAAAACAAAATTATTTTAAGAAAAAAAAGAAGAAAGTAAGGGACTACTAAATTTGGGCTCTCAGATCTCATCCGAACCAATAATAAGCAACTTTTGAAAAACTGCCTGGGGTGTTTTCAACCTCGGTGACATCTCCTGAGGTCAAGACCTCTAATCATAATGATTTAAAAACCACTAACTGAGAAAACATATCAATAAATTAACATCTATTAAATAACCAACTTTTGTAGAGCCAGGCACCACGGGGAATAATTTAACAAGACAAGATTCATATCCTACAGTGCAGCTAATGAGACAAATTACACAAGATATCTGATTTAAACAAATATTTAAAGTATATGAGCAGCGCTTCCGGGGAGAAATTCTCCTCCATAAATCATCACTTCAGCTAAGGATTATTTCACAGTTTCTGCATACGACTTCCTAACCAACTAAAAGAAGATAGCATTGGAATTAAGCGGCATTCCTCCATATGAAACCACATCTGAATCTTTTTAGGTAAGTCTAATTTACTCTTTCAAGGGCCAATTTTTTTTTTATTTTTTTTAACGTTTATTTATTTTTGAGACAGAGAGAGACAGAGCATGAACGGGGGAGGGGCAGAGAGAGAGGGAGACACAGAATCGGAAGCAGGCTCCAGGCTCTGAGCCATCAGCCCAGAGCCCGACGCGGGGCTTGAACTCACGGACCGTGAGATCGTGACCTGAGCTGAAGTCGGATGCTTAACCGAGTGAGCCACCCAGGCGCCCCTTTCAAGGGCCAATTTTTTTTTTTTTTTTTTTTTTTTCAACGTTTATTTATTTTTGGGACAGAGAGAGACAGAGCATGAACGGGGGAGGGGCAGAGAGAGAGGGAGACACAGAATCTGAAACAGGCTCCAGGCTCTGAGCCATCAGCCCAGAGCCTGATGCGGGGCTCGAACTCACGGACCGTGAGATCGTGACCTGGCTGAAGTCGGACGCTTAACCGACTGCGCCACCCAGGCGCCCCGAAGGGCCAATTTTTTGAGTCAACTTCTGTTTGAGATCCCCAACAAGTGGATTCTACCTTAGAAAAACTTCTAGATTCCTGCCTAGAAAACCAGAGTGTATGGAGCTACGGTAGTCATTAGAGATATTCTAAAATATGGGACTTCTCCTTCAGCCCATGGAAGACGGTACTTCCCACCCCCTTAGAAGGTGAGTGTGGTCTTGACTGTCTTGGGCCAATCAAATAGGAGTCTAAGTGCTGGTGTCACTTCTGTGAGAAGCTTTAAGGGTCAGTGAATGAGTCACATGCTCCCCTTCTTACTACTATAGTTATTATGTAACACCTGTGTTCTAATAGAGCCCCCCTCAGTCTGATCACTGGGACGTTCCAAGAGCAGAGACCCCCGTGGACCCTGTGTCAGACAGGGAGCATTAACAAGAAGTCATCTTCCATTGTTGTAAGACACTCAGCTTTGGCGGCTGTTAGTTACTGCAGGAAAGCCTAGCCAGTGTTGTAAAGAGGAAGGTCTTTACAATTTAACCGTTAATGGGCACAGGAAGGTCATTAACAGCAAGGTGTTATTTCAAATTGGACATTTCACACTAAAATCCAGATTTCTAGGGGTGTGTGGGTGGTTCAGTTGGTTAAGCGTCTGACTTCGGCTCAGGTCACGATCTCACGGTTCGTGAGTTTGAGGCCCACGTAGGGCTCTGTGCTGACAGCTCAGAACCAGGAGCCTGCTTCGGATTCTGTGTCTCCCTCTCTCTCTGTCCCTGTCTTGTTCTCTCTCAAAAATAAATAAAAACATTCAAAAAAAATTTTTTTTAATCCAGATTTCTGGCTCCTGTTGACAGACAGACTCTGGTGTGTTTATACGTAGCTGCCCCCTTCACAAGGAGCAATTCTCCAGGTCTCAACAGCCCTCGTGCTCAGCATGACTCCACCCGATTACTTTCTGTCTGGGACAGGTGTGGAGATACTTGAGTCTGTCTACACGGGACTGCTGTCTGCACATAAGCCCCTATTGTGCCGGCCATCCTTTACCAGACCACATCTTATTTCCAGTTACAAACTTCAGCTATACTTCGGGCAATACAAAAAGTACAAATACCACCAGTATAGTGCGACGGTTAAGGAAACAGATTCTGGAATTCGGTGCATGGGTCCAAGTCTAGCTGTCCCCATTTCTAGCTATGCAACTAGAGGGGAACTAGCTATGCAACTATGGGGGAAGTTCCTTAGCCCCCTTACACCCAGTTTCCTCGCGAACCAAGTGGGGCTAATGACTACCCGCCTCACACGTGTGACGAGCTGACACAGCCAAGTGCTTTAGACGATGCCTATCAAGAAACCCAGTGAATGTTCGTGGCTATTAGTTTCACTGTTAAGTACAAGTGCTTTCTTCATCCACCCAGCTGTCAGGGAATTCAGTAGGAATTCAATAAACATGAACGGCAGACTGGTCGGAACCAGGTCCCGTTTCCCATAAAATTCAGACCTGCAAAACGGAAGGTAATTTTGCTCAGGGAGCGTGGTTGTCTCCCGCTGTCTGTGGGGCTCAGATTCCCAACAGGTTGTTCCCAGGAGCACAGCGATGTGCTCATTTAAATGAGCCCGCTGTAAACACTCTTGCACAGGTTATTTGTAGTCCGTGCCAAGGCAACATCAGGGCTCAGTCTGCTTATCCTCAGGCAAGCGGCACGAATCACACACACAGTTTCTTCTCTCTGGTCCTAGCTATCACGGAAGGCCACGGCCACATCATCCAAGAAAGGGAATGCAGGTCGACTTTATCCTGTTGAGGGAAAGATCTGAATTCTCCTGAGAGTGTCTCAGTCACTTCTGAAGAGACCGCATACAATCCTTTTCTTCCAAATAGCCTTGCCGAAAGAGCACTCAGCTTTCGGCAACCAGGGTATCCTGAGGAAGCAGCTTCCCCATCAGCATCACAAAAACGTGATGGGAAGCACACTTTGAAGATGAACTAATTCGGTGTCGAAAATCACATTTCTCCTGCAAGCCCCTACAAGCCTTGGAAATCACTGGAGCAAACTATGCATCTGAGACAACGAATATGAAGAGGGGGCCTTGGTCAGTGAGGCCGAGGGGGTAGGCAGGGAGAGGCAGCCCGTGCTGACTGCAGGCCTCCTGCCTGACTGTTTCTGGGCTGGGCTCCTGGAATGTGTTTGTGAAGGAACGAGTTTAAAATAGGACCTACATCGAGAATAATACCTCCTCTTTCATACTGAAAAGACCAAGGCTCAGCTATGGTAAGCGGCCACAGTAAATGAGCACATTCTGCCACCAGCGTCGACTCCAACCGTGTCACTGAGACCCCCCCCTTCCCCCAAGCTGAGATCACCAGTATGTATCCGTCTGGTCCAAATGAAGCAATCATCTCTCTGTCCTTATCTCTCTTGATATCTCTGAGGTATTGGACGCTGCTCACTTTTCTTCTTAAACACTCAACCACCCAAAACTTACAAAGAAATTCTGCCCCATCAAGTGTACCCCTTCCAAGCCTTCCTCCTAAAATGAGGGGGCCAGGACTCCATCACTGGAAACCTGCTTCTCTTATTCAGACTCCAAGGACATACATGAGCTTTAACCCTGTGACCCACAGACTCCCAGATCTATGTTTCTCGTTTGGAATTCTCTCCTAAGCTCTAAATTCATATATCACCCGATATTTTCTGTCTGGAGGAATGGCCTCATCATCTACTTCGTCATCCTGTCAGAAATCCAGACATCTTGCTAAGCTTCCCTCTCATTCCCCACATCCAGTAACACACCCAGTCCGAAAAGATTCCTTCATTAGTCTTTACAATTCGCCATATCTTCTCCATTCAGCCTCCCTCTGGATTACCCTAAGCTCCGGTCATCCCACACTTGACCTCCTGTTGTTTGGCCAGACCGTGCCCTCTCCAAACAATCTGCCATATGGCCACTTGAGTGACCTTTCTAAAGACAATCCCAACTGAGCTACTCCTTGTAAGATTCTTCGTTGACTCCTATTGTAACTTTCAGAAGGCTAACGACTGGTTTCCACCGATGCCCATAACCTCAACTTTTAGCATTGTTGCACAGGTATTTTCCACCTCAACTCTACAGAATGAGTCGCTGGTCCTTAAATATACCTACTATTATATCTCTCCAGTGCTATTCACTCTGCTTGTGATTTCCTTTCTCACCTCAGTTTACATAACTACTGCTCAACTTTTCAAGACCTCAATGTCAAAACATTACCTTGCCCAGAGTATTCTTCAGCTCAAGCTAAATTACTTTTAATAACAATTCTTTTTAATTATGAAAGCAACACATACTCATTGTCAAAAACTTGGAGAATGAAAAAGCATAATTCTTGGGGCGCCTGGGTGGCTCAGTCGGTTAAGCGGCCGACTTCAGCTCGGGTCACGATCTCGCGGTCCGTGGGTTCGAGCCCCGCATCGGGCTCTGTGCTGGCAGCTCAGAGCCTGGAGCCTGTTTCAGATTCTGTGTCTCCCTCTCTCTCTGACCCTCCCCCGTTCATGCTCTGTCTCTGTCTCAAAAATAAATAAACATTAAAAAAAATTAAAAAAAAAAAAAAGAATAATTAGTAGATCTGGGAAGAACAATACTAGTTCATGTGGAGCAGAGGAGGGGGCATCTGAATTGAAGGAATCTGTGGAATCTCCAAGAATGGACTTCAAACTGAGCTAGAAATGCAGGATTGAAAATTGAGAGAGAAATAAAGGAGAGAGACCAAGATATATGAATCACCTCTGAATTTGCACATGGATAAGACTCATTCATTCAGCAGGGTAGGCAGAGGCCAGACAGTGTAGGCATTGGGGGGCATGGCAGAAAGCACGATACGTGTGATTCCCGTCCTCAAAGGACTTACATTCTGGTGTGGAAGAATGTCATGATCAAATGACCACACAAATAAATGTGTACTTATGGAACAGTATCAGTGCAATTAAAAGGTATCAAAATAGGGGCGCCTGGGTGGCTCGGTCGGTTAAGCGTCTGACTTCAGCTCAGGTCACGATCGCGTGGTCCGTGAGTTCGAGCCCCGTGTCGGGCTCTGGGCTGACGGCTCGGAGCCTGGAGCCTGCTTCTGATTCTGTGTCTCCCTCTCTCTCTGCCCCTCCCCCATTCAGGCTCTGTCTCTCTCTGTCTCAAAAATAAACATTAAAAAAAAATTTTAAAAAAAAGGTATCAGAATAGAAAAGGAGGACTAATTTAGGTAGAGTAATCCCTGTTGACCTCTTAAGGAAGTGATATTAAGCTGATACCATGAAGATAATAAGAGCAGCCAGGAGCAAAGGTAGAAGGAGGTAGGGACAGCATGTGTGGGAGCTTTCTGCCCCTTTGGCAGAATTGGAAAAGCAGCACAAAAGGGAGAAGAGTGGAGTCTCTGAGCTAGAGGAGAGGTCAGTAGAAGCGTCCCAGATAAAAAAGCAAGAAGAAAAAAGACCGAAAAAATAAAAACCAGAGCATCCAAGGACTGTGGGACAACTACAAAAGGGTGGCATGAGCATAGTGGGAATACCAGAAGGAGCAGAGAGAAAGGAATAGAAGACGTATTTCAAGCAATAATGACTGAGAATTTCCCCCAAAGTAATGTCAGACACAAAATCATGGTTCCGGGAGGCTCAAAGCACACCCAGAAAGACAACTGCCAAAAGAAGACTACACATAGGCATAGCGTATTCAAATTGCAAAAAAAAAAAATCAAAGATAAAGAAAAAGTCTCGAAAGAAGCCAGAGGGAATAAAACACCTTACCCACAGAGGAGCAAAGATAAGAACTACATCTGACTTACCCTTAGAAAACATGCGAGCACGAAGACAGTGCAGGGACAGACTTCAAGTGCTGAGAGAATAAAAACACCCACCTGGAATTCTGGACCCTAGGAAATTATCCTTTAAAAGTGAAAGAGAAATAAAGACTTCCTCGGGCAAACAAAAACTGAGGGAATTTTTTTTGCTGGCAGACCTAGATCTTCAGAGTATGAAAATGATATAGGTCAGAATATTGGATCTATATAAAGAAAGGAAGTGCATCAGAGAATGCATAAATGCAAGTAAAATAAAAACATTAGTTTTTCTCATTCTTAATAGGTCTAAAAGATGACGGTTTATCAAAATGGTAACAGCAACAATGCGCTCAATTGTGTATGCTTATATGTGTGTGTGTGTGTGTGTGTGTGTGTGTGTGTGTGTGTATGTTTATGCATTAGTGATAATGCATAATGACAAATGCAATGAATGACAGCAGTGATAAAAGGGATGCAGGGAGGAATCAGAATTTTTTGGTTATAGTGAAGAAGTCAAGTGTTATTCGAAAGTAAATTTGGATTAGTTGTAAATGTATACTACAATCTATAGGGTAACTACTAAAAAAAGAATTATAACTGATGTATCAAATAAGGAAAGAAAATTCAATCATAAAATGCTCATTTAAAACTGCAAAACGCATGGGGTTCCTGGGTGTTTCGGTCAGATGAGCGTCTGACTCTTGATTTTGGCTCAGGTCATGATCTCACAGTCGTGAGACTGAGCCCCACGTCGGATTCTCTCTCTGTCTCCCTCTGCCTGTCTCCCCCACTCACACACACACTCTCTCTAAAATAAAATTTAAAACAAAAACTCTCTCTAAAATAAAATTTAAAACAAAAACAAAAATTTAAAAGAAAAACAGTGGAGGAAAAATAGAAATACAGAACAGGAGTAACAAATAGAAAACAGGAACAAACATGGTATATATTAATCCAACCATATTAATAATCACTTTAAACATCACGGATCTAAATGTACCAATTAAAAGCAAAGACTGTCAGAGTGGATCAAAAAAACAAGATCCAATTATCCAATGTCTACAAGAACCCTCTTTTGAAGACATAAATAAATTAAAAGTAAAAGGATGGCAAATGATAGGGCATTCTAACATTAAACAAAATAAAACAGGAAAAAGAATATTAATTTCAGACAGAGCAGACTTCAGAGCAAGGGAAGTTATCAGGTTTAAGAGGGGCATTCATGTAATGATAAAGGGATCAATACTCCAATAAGACATTAACAATCCTTAATGTGTACGTGCCTAACAAGAGAATGTCAAAAAAAAAAAAAAAATGAGGCAAAACTGATAGAACGGCAAGGAAAAATAGATGAATCCACTACTAGAGTAAGGAGAATTCAACACCCCTCTATTCGAAATGCACAGATCCAGCAGGGAGAAATCAGTAAAAACACAGTTGAACTCAACAGCATCATCAAAAGAACTGGATATAATTGATATCTCTTGACTATTTCTTTTTTTTTTCTTTTTTTTTTAATTTTTTTTTTTAACATTTATTTATTTTTGAGACAGAGGGAGACAGAGCATGAACAGGGGAGGGGCAGAGAGAGGGAGACACAGAATCTTAAACAGGCTCCAGGCTCTGAGCTGTCAGCACAGAGCCCGACGAGGGGCTCGAACTCACGGATCGTGAGATCATGACCTGAGCCGAAGTCGGCCGCTCAACCGACTGAGCCACCCAGGCACCCCATCTCTTGACTATTTCTAAGAACTACAAGATACACTTTCTTCTTAAGTTCACATGGAACATTCACCAAGACAGACCACATTCTGGAACATAAAACACACCTTAACAAATCTTAAAAAAAAAAAAAAAAAAAAAAATGGAATCATACACCATCTACTCTCAGACCACATTGGAATTAAACTAGAAATCAATTATCAGAAATACAGCTGGAAAATTCCAAAATACTTGGATATTAAACAACTTACTTCTAAACAACATGAGTCAAAGGAGACATCAAGAGAAATTTTAAGCTATTTTGAGGAAAATGAAATTAATATTTACCAAAATATGTGGGATGCAGTAAAAGCAGTGCTTACAGGGAAATTTATAGCATTTCATGCATATATAAGAAAAAAAGAAAAATCTATAATCAGTCATCTAAGCTTCCACCTTAGGCAATTAGATGAAGAACAAATTAAATCCAAAATAATCATAAGAAGAGAAATAACAAAGACTAGGGGCAGAAATCAGTGAAATTGAAAACAGGAAATCAATAAAGAAAATCAATGAAGCCAAAAGTTGGTTTTTAAAAAGATCAATAAATTCATAAATCTCTAACAAGGCTAACTAAGAAAAAAGAGAAGATACAAATTACTCTTGGAAGAAATGTAAGAGGGGACATCACTACAGATCTCATGGATATTGAAAAGATAATAAAGAGGGGTGCTTGGGTGGCTCAGTCAGTTAAGCATCCCAGTCTTGATTTCAGCTCAGGTCATGATCTCACAGTTTGTGAGTTCGAGTCCCGCATCAGGCTTTGCACTGACAGTACAGAGCCTGCTTGGGATTCTGTCTCCCCCTTTCTCTGCCCCTCCCCCACTTGCTCTCTCTGTTTCTCTCTCAGAATAAAAAACTAAACTTGAAAAAAATTAAAAGATAATAAAGAAATATTGTAAACAATTCTTTGCCTACAAGTTTGTTAACATAGATAACACGGACCAATTCCTTGAAAGACACAATCAGCCAAAACTCACACAAGGAAAAAAGACAATCTGAATGAGTCTCTATCTATCAAAGATATTTAATCGATAATTAATAGTCTTCTAAAGCAAAAAGCACCAGACACAGATGGGTTTATTGGTGAATTCCACCAAGAATTTAAGAAAGAAATTATACCAAATCTCTACAATCTCTTCCGGAAAACAGAAGAAGAGAGGGTACTTTTTAACTCATCCTATGTGGATAGCGTTACCATGAATGCCAAAACCAGACAAAGATGTTAGAAGAAAACCGCAGGCCAACATCTCTCATGAAAATAAATGTACTCCCTAACAAAAAGGCAAGCCAGGATCACGGATTTCAACATCAATGCAATGATAAGTCATTGAGGGATTTCAGTCGGTGAGTGGCAAGTTCTTAAAATGAAACTCTGTCTTACCTTTCAAAGCAATCACTTGGGCTGCTGTGTGGATAATGGACCTGAGGGGGACTGTGGTAGAAGCTGGGAGATCAGGAGAGAAGGCCGGTGATGGCTGAGGTCAGAGGTGACAGAGGCTTAGACTAAGAAAGAAGTCATGCAGGCAGTGATGGCGGATTCAAAACAAGACATTGAAGGCAGAATGACAACGGGTAAGATGCGCATGTTGGAAGAGGAGAATCAAGAACGACTCCAAATTTTGCGGAGGCCAGTTTCTAGATAAGCGGATGGAGGAAAGAGAAGCTACTTTGAATAGCAAGATCATGGGTGGTCTCTGTGATGTCTGAGAGGGCTGGTAGTATCTACACTTGGTGGGTGGTTAGGCTGCTCATTTGCTGTTATTAATACTGTTTTTGTTACAAACATAATAGGGTAGATGGAATACTACACGTGCATTATTTTAAAATATTCTTCCAGAGATTAAGGGAACAGCCTGGAAGCCGAGGAGGGGATAGGTGTCAGTTCCATGCATCACAGCTTTGCAAACTCTCCTCTGAAAAACCTGCTGGAATGCATTCATGCTAAATTTGCAGGAGATAAATCACGCTCCCAAAGACCCAAGGCAATAAATTAACTTAAAAAAATTTTTTTAATGTTTATCTATTTTTGACAGAGAGAGAGAGACAGAGCATGAGCGGGGGAGGGGCAGAGAGAGAGGAAGACACAAAATGGGAAGCAGGCTCTAGGCTCTGAGCTGTCAGCACAGAGCCTGACGTGGGGCTCGAACTCACAGACCGTGAGATCATGACCTGAGCTGAAGTCGGATGCTCAACCGACTGAGCCATCCAGGTGCCCTGACAATAAATTAACTTTAAGAAAACAATGAGTTAAAAGGCTCTAAGAACCTACCAAGGTTACCCTTCCAAGGTAAAGGTTCTCAACATGGGATCCCTGGACCAGCATCATCAGCATCTCCCTGTGAACTTATTAGAAATGCAAATTATCAGGCTCCAGCCCAGAACTACTGGCTCAGAAACTCTGGGCAGGGGCCCAGCACCCTGTGTTTTAACAAGTTCTTCAGGGTGATTCTGAGGCATTTTCTAGTTGGAGAAACCACTGACCTAGAGGAGTTAAGATGTCATATATTGCAATCTTTTGATTCTACGTGGACAAGGTCTACACTCTTTTCAATAAGTACCACATAATTTAAAGGCAAGTAATCCTCTCTAAAATATTTTTTGCGTGAAAATTACCAAAGACACTATTCCACCTGCATGAACAAAAGAAACGAGTCTCCGTCTTGAGAGTGGGCGTGGCCCCTCCTGGCAGCAGGTGTGGCTTACCTGGCAAATACCGCTGATACACATGTCCAGAGAGTCCGTGTTGCAGCGAGTTCCATCCAGTACCTTGGGTGCCAGCTCCACTACCAAGTTCTGTCCCCGTGCGTGACACTTGAGCGCGCAGGGGGCAGCAGGATCGTTGTATCGTGGAAGCCATTCATAATAACGCCCCTGATACTGGACGTCATTGTAGGCGGAGCACTGCTGGGCTCTGAAGTCTTCTGCATCAGGAGGGCAGTCCTGGAAGCAGAGAAGAAAGGCCACGTGCACATCAGTCAGGGAGATAAGCCAACAGGGGGCTGAACAAGTTTCCAAGAAGTCTCACGAGCCCAGATCCCACCATGTGCCTCTCACCTTGGAGTCCCGTCATTTCTTCCATTGTCCTTTCAAATTCAAGACCGAATCTATAGCCGTGGAGTTCTACTAGGAGCTCCGTGATAATGAAGACAATATTTATTCTGATCACTCTTCCACCCAGGTATTTTTTCCCCCAAATAATTAAAGCCCATCATATTTAAATGCCAAATTTTGCTCTGTTTTAACCACCTCGGGTATAAGTTTTTAAACGCGTTACACGGTCATCTTCTTCTTGAAACAAGGGACGCGTAACGCTTTTAATTCTTCCAGGTGACTCAAGGTCTTTATAGGGAACATTAATTATCATCCGTGCCCTCAAGAACCATTTCAGCATGAAGGATTACTTGGCCCTTACTTTAACTGGCCCCCAAAGCCTTGTGTTTTGTGAGAATTTGTGTTTCTTTGTTTCTGCTTGTTGTGATTGTCGTTTAATTCATGTGCCTTTCTTCCCTTTTGGGGGGAAGGAGGCAAGGGGTGGGCAGTCACTGCTCTTCTCTAGAACCTGGTGCCTGCCTTCAAATGGATCTACGATGGAAAGATAAACACAGGCTTTTCAATTTCTGTCTACAACAACAGCAAGGAAATTCTAAGTAAATGCTCCGGGGAGCTCTCATGATAATAGTAAAAAGTGTCTGGGCAAGGCTTGATGACTCAGAAATCTTTTTACTTAATTACTAATCCCTCCCATCTGCTATTTCCAAAGCCAGATGCTGGCTGAAAAAATGTTACTTTAATCTTCAAAGCTGAGCATAAACTTCCCAATTGATGGGAATTAATTAATCCTATACTAATTTCCCAGTTAAAAAAGAACAGACACAGAAAGGCATTATTTTATATATTTTTTTCTTGTTACAAAAGTAATCAATGGCCCTTATAAAAACTTTTGACAAATAGTTTTTATGGAAAAAAAAAAACATAAATAACAAAGTTTCTTGTACCTAAATCTTTACACAAATCCTTGATGATTCCCCAGAAACCAACTTCTGGAAATAAAATTTCTGAGAAAAAGGGTGTGTTTCATGAGCTTTTCAAAATATGGCCAAATTGCCCTCCAGGAATTTCCCTCCTTATTATCACCAGGATCCATAAATTCCCTTTTTCTCTGTCTCTCTTCTCAGCTTGGATATTGTCATTTTCTAAACATTTTCCAATCGTCCGTGTTCAATAGCATTTCATTGCTTGAATTTGCATTTCCTCTCATTATTTAGGTCTGATAGCTTTCATGTTTATTTGCCTTTTGTATCCATTCTTCAAACATTTCTTGTTTTCTCACCTTCATTTGTCTAGTGGGATGTTTGCCTTTTTATTATTTTTAACAGACAAAACTATCAACTTTCCTGATGAGGTTATCAACTCCATCATTTCACACTGGAAATATTTTTCCCATTTGATTTTGGTTTTGGTGCTTTGTAAGTCAAGAAACTCTATGTCTCATGTAGTCAGTTCTATTAATATTTCCCTCTACATCTTCTTCCCTCATTCATGAGTTCAGAAATGCTTCCCACCCCCCGCCTAAGAACAGATAGATACTGAAATGCACGTTTCTGGTTCCTTTCTAGTTTAGCAATGATATTTAACTCTTTGTTACGTCTGGAATTTCCTTTGATGGACGGTATAAGGTAGAAACCTAACTTTATTTTTTCTACAAACAGTTATTAATAAATTATCAGGCAGGATCTTAAAATATGACTTCTTTCATTTCTCCCCTTTTTACTACTTGACTTTTGTGTCTTACGGTGTTTATGCCTTTGGCCTTCATAATCTGCTTCAAATCCTTTTTGGAAGTAGGTAGGGAATAAATAAAATATAATAAATAAACTTCCCCTGGGCTTAGTTGTATTAGTTTGCTGTGAATCATTCCAAAATCCTGGAATGTAGGGTGTCCACATTTTTCCTGTTTCAGCAAGATTAAACCTAAACACAGGTCACACGGATGGAAGAGTCAAACTGAAGACTGGACGCGGTTGACCTTTCTCTCTTGAAATGTGTTTTCTAGCTGGCCCCAGGGAAGATAATCAGCTGATAAAATTATATGGCCTCCCTTCTCCCTAACCATGGCCAGTCTTCTCTGTATCTGACTCTTTGAAACCCATGCCAAAGGATGTAAGAGAGCAGAGTGAAAACGATTTCCCTTGCATTAGGCTCACTGGTGTGGCAAGCATGCTTTAGGGACTGAAATTTCTTGCTGTCTGACTCCTGACTGCCTTCGACACCATAAACCAATGAAGTTTCCCAAAATTAACAAGGCTTAATTAACAGACAGCCTAAGATGCCAGCCTACAGTTAGTCCTTGCTGAAAGGGTGACCAGGTTCGGACAAGGGACCCAGCCTCCTTGGCCACAGCTGATTATCGGAGGCAAACACCTGGTCCAGGCCAGGAATTTGGGATGGCAACAGAAGAGCCAGAGCTGAGGACTCCCATGGCTGTGGGGCGGGGCTAGCCGTCTCTTTCATGAGATGCCTGCTGAAGTGAAGCCAGCCAGTTCCCACAGCAAAGAAGGATGCAGCAGACACGAAAGAAGGAAGGAAGGCTGACAAACCAGGTATTTCACCAGGAGTACATGACCTGGGTTTCTCACTGTCTGATTCCTGGGGCCAGGCCCTCAAGGTGTGCTGATACCCAAATTCCAGTAAATATCCACACATCCATCCAGTGAATCCCATTTTTCTTGAGCTAATTAGAGTGGCCTCCGTTCCTGGCAAATGACGATCCTGATGAAGAAAGACACCCTTGTATCTGCATCGCGCTCTCTAGTTTATCAGGGATCATCACTCACATTCTTTCTTTACCACCACCCTTTGACGGAGGTGGGTCAGAATTATCACTTCCTTCATTTCAGAAATGGAGACAACTGTGATCTAAGAAGTCTTCGGTCACTAGTCCAAAGACACACAGCTAGAATATGACACGGCCGAGACTGATTCCCAACGTAACAAGCATTCCATTATATGATATCACTTTCTGGTAATCTTGGGAGACATTGATGATTTGCATTAAATGCTTCCTTTTACTTGGCATTCTTCCAGTGTCCACAGTAAGCCTGTCTGGTCGGCTTCAGCTGGGTTCCCTGCCCTGGTGCAAGACAATGTAGGGATGCTTGCGTCTTCAGTAGTTTAGCTGACCTTTAGGAAGCTTGAATGCTAAACATTCTTAGGGATTTCCCTAAGAAGCATTTCTCCCTATCAGTTAAGACAACACGTTTATTAAGTATACTTTATGGGTTTTGCATACGTTACATACCATGGACAACATAAAACAATAACCCACCGTTGTCATTTAGAGAGCTTGTAATCTTGCAGATGTAGCATCCACATGCATGAAATACACTGGTGCATTGTTTGTATTTATAGATTCATAAGTACAGCTTTGCAATGAAAACAATAAAATTGTCGTCCAAGTGTTAAATGAAAACTTGACTGAGTGGAATAAGTAAAGAAGAGATCCTACATTGGGAAGACTGGACTCAAACAGGAGTAGGCAGCCAGACTGAAAAGCACAGAAAAGGAGAAGGAGGAGGAGGACAGAGATTAGGAGGAGAAGAGGAAGAAGGAGAGGAAGGAGGACAAAACGGGTAACAACTAGCACCCATTCAAGGACCATCCTAAAGACAGAGATTTCTTCTCCCTCCTAAAGCTATGAAAATACATAAACCATTCTCATGGGCAACTGAGGGAGAAATGCCAAGACAGGGAGATTACCTAAGACACACAGCATTTTTATGCAAAAGAGATAGACCATTACCTAGGGGATGATTTATATAATAGGACTGAACCAAGCTTTAATTTGGATTATATATTTAGGTAATTCTTCCCAGATAACCAGTGAGTAGGGACTTAGGGGAAATGCGATTTCTGTTGTAAGCAAATTTTAAAATTTTATTTTGTCTTCATATCCAAGCTGTACTAGCTGTACTAGGAGGTAAATTTGGGGATCCTGTTATATAACCGATGCCAAAATTTCCAGCCCGGAAATAAATTACTGCGAGTGACCATTATAAAAAGCCACAGTTAGCAAATGATGCATCATGGAAAAACGATATTTCAGATGAGATTTAAGGGACGGCATGATGTCAACGGGACAACACGCAGGAAACTACAAAAGCGACAGAGAAACAGCAGAAATACATTTAGTGGCTATGAGAGACAGGGAACGGACTTGTCCAGTGAGGGTAGAAGTGACGAGCTCCATACGGAAAAGTCTAACCAGCTTCCGGAGGTCCCTGAAAGCAAGTGAGGGGAATTAAAAGCAATAAGGATTCACGGAGGGGACTGGCACAGAAAACATGGCATTTTAGGAGGGCCGGTGTGATGGCCGATGGACGGGGGTAGGAGCCGCGACAATAGAAAGCAAAGAACACCTCTAAGGGGAAACCGCCAGAAATTAGCCATCCATAGGACCCATGGTATGAAGAGTCTCTCAAGGGTCACATCAAATGTTGCCTCTTCTAGGGGCGCCTGGGTGGCTCAGTCGGTTAAGCGTCCGACTTCAGCTCAGGTCACGATCTCGAGGTCCGTGAGTTTGAGCCCCGCGTTGGGCTCTGGGCTGATGGCTCCGAGCCTGGAGCCGGTTTCAGATTCTTTGTCTCCCTCTCTCTGACCCTCCCCCATTCATGCTCTGTCTCTCTCTGTCTCAAAAATAAATAACCGTTAAAAAAAATTTTTAATAAAAAAAAAATGTTGCCTCGTCTAGAAAGCCACCAGGGACCCCACGGTGCAGAGTTAACCATTTCTCCCCATCTGCGCTCACAGAAAAATGCGCTCATGCTTGCAAAACCACTCTCACCCAATTATGATAGACTCATTTTTGAAGGTATTTTCCCTTTGCCCTCTTCCAGCATTGCCTTCGGTACCATACACCCTGGTATAAAAAACGAGTAGTCAAATTCAAGTATTAGAACTCCTTGCTGACGCATATGACTTCCTTTGGACAGTCTCCACTGGCTCTGGGATACGCCTGATAAGGAAAACTCTCTCCCGAGGCCCCAGGGGCCTGGCCCTGGCTGTGAGGGTCTTTGCTGAGCACGACTGGAGGGTTATCTCTGAAGACGGCAGGTAGCTGGGATTAGGGGATGCTCCCCTAATCCTACAGGCCCTCAGCCCAAAGCACCATGTTCCCTGACAGAATGAAGCCAGGGAGAGCCGCAGAACCACAGCCTGATTTTTCGGGGGGGGGGGGGGGGGGCAGCGTGGTCCTCATTTCCTGGCCATGCCTCCTGTTCCTGTACACGGGGAGTGGAATCTCTCCTTCTAGGGCCTCTGATGTGTGTGCCGAATGCATCCACACTTCATAACGAAAGGATACTCGATCTTCGAGTGCCTGGAGCCTGTCGTTCTCAGATATCTTCTACTGAAGTGGGCACAAGTCAGGAACGCGGCTGTCGGGGTCCGTCCGCATCAAGCCAGATCCTCCCCTGTGCCGGGGACCCCCTGGGCCACTGAAGTGGAAAGCCCGTGCCACAGAGGGCTTCATTTCCATGACTTCCCTCAGCTGCTTCTCCTCGTCCTTTCTCTGCTATTCCCTGATCTCTGTCCCTGGCCGACTGTGAATCTTCAGGAGGTCTCTCCTGCAGCTTCTGTATCGGTGTCTGAAAGGGGAACGTTCTGGCAACCGCCCCTGCCAGTCAGTCATGTGTTTGCGGGTAGGGAAAAGCAGCCATGTCTTAAACCACCGTCCGTAGTGTTATCCCATCCCCTAACAAAGCTCAAGACCGTTCAGGCTCCTTTCCAAGAGGCAGGCTGGTGTAGCAGAGTGCTTAACGCTGGCACTCCAGAGCCTGGGGGTGGACTGCCTGGGGTTCAATTCAGCTCTGTGACCTTGGGCAGGTTACCTAAGTCTCCTCCTGTGTATGAGTGGATATAAAAATAATACCTACTTTGTAGAGATGCCATGAGGACTATCGTGGGTTTGTTCGTGGTCAGGCACTTAGAGTAATGCCTGCACTTAGGAAGTACTTAATAAGTGTGATCTATTATTATTATTATTATCATTATCATTATTAGTGATTTTTGCTAACAGTTAAAAAGCTTGTACACATAGATGACAAACTCTGTGGTTCTGAGGCTGAGAGCTTGAGGCTTCAGACAAGGAGGAACAGCAGTACAAGCCATCTCCGGGATGGGATGGAACAGTAGGTCCCTGGGGCTCACTGACAGTGACCTCTGATCCCCCATGGAGTAGGCTTCCCTGATCACTGAGATGGTGAGGTCCCTCCGGTGGGAATGGGAGGTCTCGCGGCCCGATGGGATAGGCTCTCAGGCCCCAGAGCTATAGGTGTGGACATCTCTGAACCACAAGGCAAATCTCCCTCATAAGAGGGCTTCATCATGGAATCACGAAAGGCAGCTTCCTTCAGAAAAGCGGGTGACGGGCCCCATCTCTAGGGTCACGGGAAGCCACTGGCTGCGGTGCCAGCATGGCCGGCCTTCAGCCGGGACACTGAATGACAGCAAGAAGCTGGGATGCACTGATGGGAGCCCGGTTCCCTCTCTCCTGGAGGTAGGTCACAGACTGGTTCCCCTCCTGCCCTCTGCACCACCCTGCGCAACACAGAGGTGGCGATTTCAAAAGGGAGAGTCTAAACCCCAGTTAACAAAGCAGGAGGCAGGACACCTGAGTGGTTCGGGCAGTCAAGCATCCAACTCTTGGTTTCGGCTCAGGTCACGATCTCACAGTTCATGGGATCGCGCCCCACACTGGGCTCTGCACTGACAGCACGGAGCCTGCTCGGGATTCCGTCTCTCCCTCTCTCTGCCTCTTCCCTACTGGTGCTCTCACCGTCTCTCTCAAAATAAATAAACAAACATAAAAAAAAAAATAAAGCAGGAAGCAACTCCAGAAAAGATGGGACTATCTTTGTGCCCCGAGTTCATGGGGTTACTTCATTTATGGCACTTGACCTCCTTGTGACGTTTCCATGTATATTCCCAGGAACGTACTGTATATCTCTCCTGCGAAGGAACAGACTCCTTAGAGATCCCCAGCAGCTGGGGCTGCACGGACCCCCTCTGGTCTGCAGGAGGACTTGAGCACGCACGACTGCACCCCACGGCCGTGAAGGACCTGCCACAACCCCCCTTCCTTGCCTAAAAGGAATTCGGTGAAAAACTCTGAGCTTGCAATGGCAGGCGTGGAGATTAACACCACATTCTTATGAAATCTCTGTAAGGACTCCAACGCTGAGAACGACAAGGAGCAACATTCACACTGCTCTCCTCTCTGCTGGTCACCACCTTCTACACATGTATTTCTCCCCAGCCTAGAAGGTGGTAAAGGTTCCTGCAGGATCTTCCCAGAGGGGCCCTCAGTTAGAGACCACAGGGACCCCCCAAGTCCCACGGAGCCTCAGGGGCATGGGATCTTCACTCGAGTTCACCAAAGTCCTAGCCCTTGTACCTGATATGTGGTAGGCTGTAGTAAATTATGTTGTGTGCCCACATTGTATGACCGACACTCCCAGACCCTCGTAACACTTGTGTTGAAGAAGATGCCTTCTTGGAATTCGCGAGAGCACAGAGCACACACAGACACGCACGCACGCAGAGACCCAAGAATGAAATCTCAAACTGCAACACCTTGATCTGGGCGTTTAAAATGAATTCTCCTAGGGGCGCCTAGATGGCTCAGTTGGTTGAGCGCCCAACACTTGATTTGAGATCATGTCATGATCCCAGGGTTGCAGGATTGAGCCCCACATCGGCCTCTGCGCTTAGTGTAGAGGCTACTTAAGATTCTCTCTCTCTCAAAACAAAAAAAACCCTAAATACAAAAAACAATTTAAAAAAATGGGCACCCAGGCAAAAGGCAGTAGACCTAACCGCCTCTTAGATAAAACCCTTAGGTTGTTAATGAATTCACATGCTTGTATAGGAGACAATGCTAGACTGGGTTTGCATCCACGTGCCCACCTTTGTGCTGAGGTCAATCTCTCTGCCTTTGGTGCCCCAACCTGGACCTCAGCTCACTGAATTAAGCATCATGCACACGTGTGTGTCCCGATTCCTTGGACCTCTATCTGGTCGTAGGACATGTGAAATCTATTTGCTTTGTCACCCAAAATTTCTCCGAGGATATAATGGACACCAATCTGGCCGCCCAAGGCCTGAGTGATATTGGAGTTTGCCCAATAAATAAGTGCCCATGTTTCTCACTTAAATTTGAAACCAGTTGTAAGAGAAAGAAAAACACTTCTGCTTGGTCACTGATAAAAACCGCCACATGGCTGAGCCCCGCAGTCAGAAGGTCTCGCTCACACTGTGTGCCCAGGGCTGCTCCCCCAGGAAAAGTTTTGGTCTGCGGAAGACAAGCACTCAGACAGGACTTCTGTCTCACACTGGCCCAGGACAGAGAAGAGAGAGACAGGGACAAAGCCCCAGTGAGTAAAATTTTTTAAATAAATTAATCACAACCAACAGAGGAAAATGGACTTACAGAAAATCTAAATCTCACTTAGATTTCCAGATTCTCATAGTTTCCTTTTATTTCCCTTCATTTTGATTTGGGTATATATCACTAACAAGGGAAATGTTTTAAGTGGAAATAGGATTGGTTCCTTCTGGTATCTATTTTGCATTTTCAGATCTGTCAAGCAAAATGTTTGCATTTTGTTTTTAAGTGCTCAGCGTTGTAGAATAAGAGTGAGGTTTCTAAACCCATCCCTATGTGGGATTTTCTTGCATCACCTATAGAGCGCTCTTAACACATTTTGCAGTGGGCGGGACAGGTGGTTTAGAGCAAGGAAAGGAAGCAGAGACCGGTTCAAGTCTGTGCTCTTCCTTTGAGACCCTTGGAAAATAATTTTACTTCTCTCAGCCCCAGGCCCCTCATTTGCAAAAAAGAAATAACCACACCTCATCTGCCTACATCTCAGAGACAGTGTGAAGGTCCAATGACATACCGTACCTAAAAGCACTTTGAACTTTGAAGGTGTTTTACAGGTATTAGGTATTGTTTCGATGAATTCAGAAATTATTAAATACTTGCCAAATAAGTTTATACGTTTGAAATAGCCTCAAAAGGTAGTAGAAATGGAAAGCACGAGATATACAAAAATCTGTTGTCAATTAAAAAATACTTAAATTTTCCACAAAGGGTACCAAGAAGCCATTAGCTTTATAGTACGCATTATAATATTCTAACTTAAAACATGAACTTATTTTATTGGATTATATATTTTTGTTATAGAACTTACATGGTTGCTGCACGTCTTGTATCGAATATTCTGCCCTTCGCAATTCCTAGAGGAAAAAAGGGGACAAAGAAATGATTTCATAGAAGTGGCAAGCAGCACAAAAGAAAAAAGGGAAGGGAAGGGAAGGGAAGGGAAGGGAGAAAAAGAGAAAAGGAAAGAAAAGGAAAGAAAAGAAGAGAAAAGGAAAGGAAAGGAAAGAAAAAAGAAAAAGAAAAGAAAAGAAGGACGGAGAAGGAAGGAAGAGAGGGAGGGAGGGAGGGAGGGGAGGGAGGAAGGAAGGAAGGAAGAACAATAAATACAAGGTGATACCGATAAAACTTTTATTGTTCGTGTCACCTCAGAGATTCAAAGTTTAAATTCTAACAAATAACTTTCAGAAATCAGGAGGGCAAAAAAGTCTCATGAAAGTGTCACTTTAAAGAGAGTGAATTCTTGAGCTGAATTAATGTCATGTTATTACTTATGTGCAGTTTTTACTCTGGGATCCATATGACCACTGAAATAAACGGGTGTGCATACTTCTGGGGTTTTTTTCTGTGAAAAAGAAGGGGAACTACGGGTAGAAGCATTTGGGCACCATGCCCCTCACTCACTGAAGCAACCTCAGTCAGCCGCGCATTCCGTGACCTCCTTCTCCAATCAATACGGTGATCTCGGTGAGAAATCTGCTTGAGGCGATGCCTCCACTTCTGATTTCGACTACTGGCCTTACTAAATGGATACTACGAAATAGGGTCCGGGGGGCTTTGTCGGGAAACCAGTACCGTAGGGTCTGAAGTCACATACAGGTTTGAGAATCCTCTAGAAAGGATCACCGCGTACCATATCCTCCCCTCCAGCCACTGGTTCTAGAACTTTGCCACTCATTCTCTGAGCAGATTTTTCCTTGGATGTTTGGAGTTCCCTGTGGCAGGAACTTTCCCCAGTCAGAGCTCGCTGGTCTATAGTTTATATTAACTCCTTAAAGTTATCCGATCCACTAATGGCACCTCTCCCAATTTTTCAATTACGTGTTTTTACCTTTGGTATTCCTGGTCAGTTCAATGGCAGATTTGCAGCAAAGAAAGCCAACCACAGGCTTCACTCATCACCTTGTGTTAAAAGTCAACTGATACTATTTCAATTGTTTTAAAATATTTAGCCCTAGAAGAAGAGAAATCTTTACCAAGTGGATCTGATTTTTTGCTGGTATGGCTTAAATAAGAGCCTATACGAAATGATTCACAATCTGTTTCAGCAATATCCAATTCATGGCACACGCTGACGATTCTATTTTTATTGATTACAAAAAGAGTAAGTGAACACTAATAACATGCCAAGAAGTATAAAGGAGGATAATCGATCTTTCCAAATCCCATCACCAAGATTTACACTCTCCATATTTTGGCATCCAATCATCCAGTATTTCTGCATGATTTACTGACAGATGTGAAAGCATACTACTAATTCAACTTTGGATTAGTTTTGATCTAAGATAGCAAACATTCCTCCCACTTTACTACAAATTCTTTGAAGAAATTCTTTTAATAACTACATAAAAGTCCATTATGCAGACATTACACTTTTTATAGTTTTGAATTTAAAATTTTCTTAACTGTGGTAAAGTCCACATAACACAAATTTACGTCTTAACCATTTTTAGGTATACAACTCAGCATTAAGTATATCCATATTGTAGTACAAACATTACCTTTCATGGTTATTTATGCTGCCTCCTTCTCCCCCTGTAGTTTTTAAATTTACTTACAGTGAAATTTACTTTGGGGGGGGCGGTGTACAATTTTATGAGGTTTTACAAATCCACCCTCCCCCTGACTCATTTGCTTTTCACGTAGTGATTATTTTGTATTTTATTATGTCTCCTGATTTTTGATCCCGCTTTTCACTTTTCCTTCCTTTGCCATCCTTCTCAAACTGCCCCTTCCCCACTTATGTCTCATATCATATTCACGTTCCTTTCTGTTGCATTTGCAGAATGTACCCCTAATGGAAGTGAGAAGGCGTATGGGAGGAAGTCTGGGGGTGAAAAAATAAAAGCATCATAGCTGCCTCCAAAAGCATTATCTACATGATAGTTAAATTTCTGAACTTGAAGGCAGACAAGGTATCCGATTAGTTGCCCCTTTTTAATGTAATTCTCATGACTTTGGGATGAGAACATCTTCCCAGATGTTACTGTAAAAGGCTGATCCAGTCTTGGTATTTTGTAACACTTCCTATATCCTTTTTTTGTGTGTCTTGTCATAGGTATATGGCTCTGAAATTTATTAAACCTTCAGTGAGGCTACATCAAACTTTAAATATTCAAGAAGCACCACACTGGGAGGCTGGCGGGAAAACAGTATTAGGGTGGAGAAGGCTCTCTCTTGGTCGAGGGGAAGTGACGCCATTCTCCTGGGAGACAACAGCTATGCCAGTGGACAAGGTCATGTACTTACATAACTTATTTCATTGTGCTTTTTATGTGTGGAAAAAAAGAAGAAAATAAATTACAGAAAAAGTGAAAGGGTAATTTAAAGTACTCTGTTTATTTTGGAAAGGCCCCGAATGAGGAAAGCAGCTAATAGATTAGGGAAGTGATAACCAAAACTTTTGAACCATGCTGACTTGGAACCCTAAAAAGCTTTTAATTCTCATTTCCAGAGAGCAGGAAAATGGCAAAGATACATTTTAAGAGAGTATCTGAATTGATCTAAATACTGATATACAAAAAATGTCAAAACTTAGGAAGCATGGAGTTTTCTCTAAAAGCGTTTTGGAACTTCAAAAAAATTATCCCAGATGCATTTTTCCCAACTGCTTGACTTCAGCCATTTAAATGAAAAACAAAATTACTTTTAGAAGAAGTTTAAAACTAAAAGGAAAGAGCCTATGAGGTGAAAACAGCTGATGATTGTGTCTCAGGTCTGCTGTGTGGCCCATATAGTCATGGTCCACACCCCACGGTCCCGATTATAAGCCTAGCATCCAGGAGGCATGAACTTGTACCCCAATTGGTGAGCCTGAAAATCTACATGTGAAACATCAGTGTATCTCCATTACAAATCCCACCACAACAGCAGCAAAATGGTATGGAAAGAGCATTTTACCGCATGAATTCTCAAAATATAAAGGACCATTCTGGATTCATCCTTCTCCAGCAACTTCTTACCAGGAAGTACTATGTACCAGGATGTGGGTATAAAGATAAAGATGCAGGGACACTATCTCTCAATTCCCCTAACACATCAGTAGTTTTATATATATATGTATATATGTATATATATAACATATATATATATATATACATATATATATATATATATTTTTTTTTTTAACCCAACCATCTGGCCAACATTTTTAATGTTCTACCTAGCACACAGTAAACTCGCTGACTGGTCTCTATTGATGTGGCTTTAGTTACAATTTAGCATGAAAATGAATCACCACTTTATGAAACAGGCATAAAATGAAATGCAAGTTATTTTAAAGTTAAGGACACTGGAGTCCTAATTCCCCAAGCAGGAACCTGCCAGCTTATTCTGGAAATAATTCCTTTGGCCTGCAGCAACTGAGCTACAGAAATATTGCTTCCAAGTTTTTAATTTCATTCTAATTATTATATGCAAGAGCTAATGGTTATCAGGAGTATATGAAAATTCAAGAACATCATTTCACAATTATGTATTTTCTATCCATTACAACATTCATAACACCCTGAAATTGGAGATTTTTGAAGCCATAAATTTATGAATATATAAAAAACATATGTTGATTCCACATGAGGATACATTAAAAACATTAATAAAATTTCCCCGGAGTTTATAGCAGGATAATTTATTACATTCATTTGATGATATATCGACTCAAACACTAGTGTCTTAAAGACTGAGAAACATGCGTCTGAAGAATAAAAATATATTAATTTTTTAAATAGTAGTTAACTTAAATCTGTGTTCCCCATGGCTGGCAGTTGACTAGAATATCAAGTTACAAATTTCTGCAAGACAGACATTCTGGCTGGGGCACGCTTTGCAGTGCAAAAGAAATGACTGTGTATTTAAATATAATCAAAGTCTGAAAAAAAAATTATCCACAAAAAATAAATGAGCAAAAGAGTCACATTCATCCCCTTCCCTAAATCATGAATTTCAATAAGTGCCCCGATAACAACAGAGGGCACTGAAATGCTTTCAAAAGCTTTGGGATGGCTTTTTGTTTGATTTTGTATGTAACCACCTCCATATTCCTTTTCCAAGAAAAACTGACCACAGAGCTCAATATTCATGAAGACTTAACAACTCTCTAAGGCTGTTCTAGGATAAAGAGACCTGATAAGCTTTCCAAGGGAAGGAGGTTTCCTTCTCAATCACCTCGGAGTACTTTCAAAACGACAGTAAAAGTTCTTAATATGTGAGTGGGTCACGAGTGATTAGTTTGATGCTGCCTGAAAGACGGGGAGCAGGGATGAGTGAACTAGTAACAAATCCGCTGCAAATTTAATTTTTATGCAGAGAAATAACGTTGCTGTCCCCAGTTCTTATGGAAGACACGGAGTGAGTGGGTGTGCCGTCGGCCTGGCCCCATACCAGGAACCAAGCTGGAACAGGACATATATTGCCATGCATTTATCTTATATTTAATTCTCTCATTTAATTTTTTTTATGTTTTTCTAAAGTTTGTTTGTTGTTGTTGTTTTAAGAGGGAGGGAGGGGCAGACAGAGAGAGAAGCAGGCTCTGTGCCATCAGTACAGAGCCCGACATGGGGCTTGAACCCACAAACTCTGAGATCATGACCTGAGCCAAAATCAAGAGTTGGGTGCTTAACCAACTGAGTCACCCAGGCACCCCCCCATTTAATTTTTTTAATATTTGATTAGGATCTTTTCTAGCCTGACCTATTATTTTCAAATTAGATGAGCTCAGGGAATAAACAAATGTGGAGATTCTCAGGCCTAAGAGCAAGTTTCAGAATACAGATTAAGATTTGTGCATAAATAAACTAAAAAAAAAAAAACAAAAAAAAAAAACCAAACATTAAAATCCTTAAGAAAATGAAAAAAAATAAGCAAGTACTACTTTGGAGATGGGCACTCAAAACATAGTAGCAATATTTAGGGTTGAATTGTTTTGTGTTCTTAAAAGTATTTTATTATGAAATGTTTTAAGTCCACAATAAAAGAATGATACAAACTCATACATACACCAGCAAGCTTCATCATTTCTTAAGGTGTTCTTCAGATTTATTTATCACTTATCTATCTATCTATCTATCTATCTAATCTATCTATAGTAGGTATCTATCATCCATCCATCTTATCTATCTATCTAATCTATCTATAGTAGGCATCTACCTATCATCTATCTATCTATCTATCTATCTATCTATCTATCTATCTACCTATCTTAGTTTAAAGTAGGCTTCATGCCCAGTGTGGAGCCCAACGAGGGACTTGAATTTACAACCCTGAGATCAAGAGTCAGACGCTCGGCTGACTGAGCCACCCAGGTGCCTCTCTTTGGATTTATTTTTGAGAAATCTATCATTACAAATATGGGGGATGCTCTCTGCCAATCCTCCTCAATCCTATTTCCCTGCCTCCCTCTGCAGAGACAACTAAGTAAATGGTATCACAGTGTGTATAATCTTCCACAGCTTGATTTTTAAAATTTGTATAGACACTATGTTCTTGAAAATATCCACGTGGATAGATGCAACTCTAATTTATTTGTTTTTATGGTTCCATAGTAACCCAATGTATAAATACACCACCATTAATTTATCAATTCTTTTTATTTTCTATTGACCAATTTTCCTAAAGTTTTTGAAGATTCTGCAATAAGCAATCTCACACAACCACCTTAGGCATATCTGCATGTATTTCTCTGGGATATATACCTGCGTGGGACCGCCCTGTTGTGGGCATTTATAGCTTCACTGCTACTAGATATTGACAAACTGCTCTTTAAAGTGAGAATACTATGGGGCACCTGGGTGGCTCAGTCGGTTAAGCGTCCGACTTCGGCTCAGGTCATGATCTCGCGGTTCGTGAGTTCGAGCCCCGCGTTAGGCTCTGTGCTGATGGCTCAGAGCCTGGAGCCTGCTTCCGATTCTGTGTCTCCCTGTCTCTCTGCCCCTCCCCCATTCATGCTCTGTCTCTCTCTGTCTCAAAAATAAATAAACGTTAAAAAAAAAATAAAGTGAGAATACTAATTTTCACCCCAGTTTGTAGCACAAAAAGGTTCTAGCTTTTACAAACCTAGGTCAATATTCGGCATTTTATTTTATTTTATCTTAATTTATTTTGAGAGAGAGAGCAAGCAGGGGAGGGACAAGAAGAGAGGGAGACAGAATCCCAAGCAGGCTCCACACTGTCAGCACAGAGTCCAATGCAGGGCTTGAACTCACAAACCATGAGATCATGACCTGAGCCAAACTCAAGAATCAGATGCTTAATCAATTAAAGCCACCTAGGCACCCCAATATTTGGCATTTAAAAACTTATAAAGTTTTTCCCAATACGAAGAACATAAAATATCTCACTTTGTATTCTTTTGCATCTTTTTGGTAATGAGGTTAATTTTGTCATTTGTTTTTGACGATGCAGAATTTCCCATTCACACCCTTTCTTCATTTTTCTACAGCTTTGGTTTCGGTTTACTGTTAAGTAGAAGTTATTTAAATATTTCAGACACTAGTCCCTTATTGGCTATATTCACTGTCAAGAGCCTCGTACTCTAGGCTTTTCTTTTGGCTTATAGTACATTTTTATGATACAGAAGTGCTTGTGTGGTGTGCTTGAATTTATCAATATTTTCCTTTGTAACTTAAACTCTTTGTATCTTAATTAAGGAATCATTCACTACCCAGAGATCATAAAGACATTCTCTGGTATTTTCTTCTAAATGTTTTCAAGTTTTGCTTTTCATACGTAGACTCTAACAAACCTAGAATGTATTTTTTATGTGCATTGACATTTTCTAATATTTTCCCTTTGTATATCAATAATCATAGGTGATCCCCATATATTGAATATCCACCCTTTCTCCACAAATTTTTAATGCCACCTCTAATATATAGCAAACTTCCATATATGCGTGTTTTTGTTTCTTGCATCTCCATTTTGCTATATTTCATTACATTTTGCTATTACTTGTGCCTCGGCTACTACTGTAGTTAAATATTTTAAATTTTAGTATCGGGGCAAGTTGCTCATTCTGTTGTTTGAAAAACTGTTTTCACTACCTTCGCATTTCCATTTGATTCTTTTTTTTTTTTAATTTTTTAAACATTTATTCATTTTTGAGAAACAGAGCGCAAACAGAAGAGAGTCAGAGAGAGAGGTAGACACAGAATCCGAAGCAGGCTCCAGGCTCCGAGTTGTCAGCACAGAGCCCGATGCGGAGCTTGAACCCACGAACCACGAGATCATGACCTGGGCTGAAGTCAGACGCCCAACTGACTGAGCCACCCAGGCGCCCCTCCGTTTGATTCTTAGAATTGGTATTACACTTAATTTAAAGATTAATTTTAGGGGGAAAGTTGGCATTTTTATGATGTGACTTTCTATTTATGAACATATTACATCTCACCATTTATTTAGATGAGATTTTAACTTTTTCAAAAAGGTCTTGTACATCTACTGAATATTTTACAAGGTACCTTATATTTTGTTAGTAGTATAAATGGCATCTTTTTGAAATTTTGCTTTCTTGGTGTTTGCTAGTGTACAAGAATACAGTTGTTATGTGTACATTAATCTTGTTTCCAGTAATGGGACCCTTATTAGTCCTATTTTTTTAATGTGGAGATATTCTTAGATGTTCTCTTAGACAATCAGGTAGTCTCTGAATCATGAGAACTTTATTTCTTCCTTTCTAATTCTCATACTAATAAGTATTTCCAATACTTTGTATTTCTTTTTCTTGCCTTATTACACTGACTAGGACCCCAAATACAATAACAAATATAAACAATGACAGCCAAGCATCCTTATTTTATACCTAATATCAGAGAAAGTACAGTAACATTTTATTCGGAAGGAGTATATCTACCATAGACCAAAAGAGCACACCTCTATTTCTACTTGGCTAAATTTTTCTTCTCGGTTATTAAAAAAGTTGCATGGATTTAGATAACTGTAATTTTTCTCTTACATCATCAATGCTGTGCTTGATGGTGCTTACTCATGGCAAATATTTCCTTTTGTATTATGTATTTTAGGATTGCAAGCTAATCTTAAATAAGGGATCTACTGATAAGAATAGGAATCCCATATGGTCTGCCTCGGTGGTCTGTCCCTCCATATCTTTTACTACCGCTAGTAGCTTCATACTATCAAGGGTTACAAGACCACTTTTCACATTAATTTCTCACCTCAAAGCTTCCACAATAATATGGGATATATTCATTAATTCAATATACCCGATATATGTAAATCAATATACACGTACCTCAAACTCTTGGAAGAACAGGTCTACTGTTCCGAAGTGGAAACTTTTTTTAATTCAGTGTTGAAACCAAGAATCTAAAATTCTCTATGCTGGCATATGGCTCCCCCTTTTTTTTTCAGGGCTGGGGGGGTCCTAGTCCATCTTTTTAGGAAACATATGGACTTCAAAAGTCCTGCCTTTATATTATGGTTGGAGTTCCTACACTGTGCCTCATATACACTCAAGACCTGATCTCTTGTGAAAATGAAGGAATTAAAACTCAACAGCCTGAGTTCTGGAGACCAACAGACCCCCTCTCCATTTTCCACGTAGGCATAGAATCAGGTATGCACTGACTGGTCTGGCATTCAGTTACCTCTATGTTTTTTTTGGTTCTGTTGATTTCCTTTATTTCTTGTAGGTTCACCTTCACTTTTTCATTAAAACTTTTAATGTTATGGTTTTTTTTTTAAATCCAAGTACGATTGACATACAACATTATATTCGTTTTGGGTATACAATAGAGCGATTCAACAATTCTATACATTACTCAATGCTTACCAGGAGGAGCACATTATCTATTTTACCCATCCCCCACTCTCCTCACTTCTGGCAACCACCAATTTGTCCTCTGTACTTAAGAGTCTGTTTTGTTTTGTTTTGTTTTGTTTTGTCTTTTTCCTCTGTCTGTTATGTTTCTTAAATTCCACACATGAATGAAATATTATGCTATTTGTCTTTCTCTGATGGACATATTTCACTTAGCATTATACCCTCCTGCTCCATCCATGTTGTTGAAAATGGCAAGATTTCATTCTTTTTTATGGTTGAGTACTATTCTATTTTTATATGTACCGCATCTTTTTTAGCCATTCATCTATAGACGGACACTTGGGTGGCTTCCATATCTTAGCTATTATAAGTAATGCTGAAACAAACAGAGGAGTATTTTTAGTGTTTTCCTTTTCTTTGGGTAAATCACCCAGTATGGAATTACTGGATCATATGGTAATTCTATTTTTAATTTTTTTGAGGAACATCCACACTGTTTTCTACAGTAACTGCACAGTTAGCATTCCACATCAGCCATAGAAATATTTTTCTAGGGGCGCCTGGGTGGCGCAGTCGGTTAAGCGTCCGACTTCAGCCAGGTCACGATCTCGCGGTCCGTGAGTTCGAGCCCCGCGTCAGGCTCTGGGCTGATGGCTCGGAGCCTGGAGCCTGTTTCCGATTCTGTGTCTCCCTGTCTCTCTGCCCCTCCCCCGTTCATGCTCTGTCTCTCTCTGTCCCAAAAATAAATAAAAAAACGTTGAAAAAAAAATTAAAGAAAAAAAAAGAAATATTTTTCTAGATATGTCTCCTCTGGAAAGAGAAACAAAAGCAAAACTAAACTACTGGGACTGCAAAAAAATAAAAAGCTTTTGCAAAGGAAACCATCAACAAAAAACAAAAAGCGTATCTATTTAATAAGAGAACATATTTGCAAATGATATACCCAAGAAGAGGTTTATTCCAAAAATATATAAAGAGCTTACACAACTCAACACCAAAAAAAGAAATAATCCAATTAAAAATTGGCAGAGGACCTGAATAGACATTTTTCCAGAGAAGACACACAGACGGCTGCCACATTGAATAGATGCTCAACACGACTAATCATGAAGGGAATGCAAATTAAAACCACAATGAGATATCACTCTACACCTGTCAGGATGGCTGAAATAAAAATACAAGTAGCAACAAGTGTTGACGAGGATGTGGAGAAAAAGGAAACTTCAAGCGCTGTTGGTGAGAAGGCTTTATTTTTTAAAGCAGTTTTAGGTTCACAGCGAATTGAGGGGAAGGTTCAGAGAGCTCCCATACTCATCTCTCTGCCCCTACATAAGCATAGCTTCCCGATTATCAACATCCCCAACCAGAGTGGTACCTTCTTTACAACTGATGAATCTACACTGACACATTATAATCACCCGAAGTCCATAGGTTATGTTATGGTTAATTCTTGAGGTTTATCCAGTAGGTTTAGGTTTGAACATAAGCATATCAACATGTATCCATCATTATGGCATCACAGAGAACATTTTCACTGCCATAAAAATCCTCTGTGCCTTGCCAATCCATCCCTTCCCCACCCCCAACACCTGACAACCACAGTCTCCATAGTTTTGCCTTTTCCACAATGTCATACAGTTAGAACCACAGTATGAAGCCTTCCAGATTGGCTGCTTGCACTTAGGAGTATGCATTTAAGGTTCCTACGTGTCTTTCCATGGCTTAATAGCCCATTTCTTTTTAGCAATAAATAACATTCCATTGTCTGGATGGACCACAGCTTGTTTATCCATTCCTCTCCTGAAGAGCATTTTGGTTGCTTCCACGTTTTGGTAATTATGAATAAAGCCGCTACAGACATCCGTGTGCAGGTTTTTGAGTAGCTATCAGATTTCAACTCTTTCGGTAAATACCAAGGAGTGCAACTGCTGGCTAGGGTGGTAAAAGTATGTCTAGTTTTGCAAGAAACTGCTAAACCACCTTCAAAGGTGGCTGCACCATTTTGCATTCCCACCAGCCAGCGTGTTGTTCCTGTTGTCCCACATCCTCGCCAGCGTGTGGTGCTGTCAGTGTTTCAGATTTTAGCCACCTAATAGATGTGTAGCGGTGATTCGCTGTTGTTTAATTTGCATTTCTCTGATGACATACGATGGGTGGTTATTTTTCCATATGTTTATTTGCCATCTGTATATCTTCTTTGGTGCAGTGCCTGTTAAGGAATTTGGCCCATTTTTCAATTAGGTTGTCCATTTTCTTATCGTTGAAGAAAAGCTTTTTACAGATCTTTGTATATTTCTTTATCAGGTGTGTCTTTTGTAAATATTTTCTCCCAGTCTGAGGTTTCCCTTCTCATTCTCTTGGCATTGTCTTTTGCAGAGCAGAATGTTTTAATTTCAGTGAAGTGCCTATGGTAGCGTATCTAAAAAGTCATTGTCATTGCCATACTGACGGTCATCCTTATATTCTCCTATGCTATCTTCTAGAATATAGTTCTGTGTTATATTTATGTATATGATGATCCATTCTGAGTTAACTTTTATGAATGATGCAAATATGTATCTAAATTCTTGTTTTTTTGTATGAAAATGTCCAGTCGTTTCACACCACATTTTGAAGAGACTATCTTTGCTCCATTGTACTGCCTTTGCTCCTTTGTCAAAGATCACTTAACTATATTTATGTGGATCTATTTCTGGGCTCTCTATCTTGTTCCACTGATCTATTTAATATTCTTTCACCAATACCATATTGTCTTGATTATGGCAGCTTTATAGTAAATCTAGACATCAGATAGTGTCAATCCTCCAACACTGTCCTTCGGCTTCAACATTTTGTTGGCTATTCTGGGTCTGCCTCTCCACATGCGTTTTAAAATCAGTTTGTCGGGGCGCCTGGGTGGCGCAGTCGGTTAAGCGTCCGACTTCAGCCAGGTCACGATCTCGCGGTCCGTGGGTTCGAGCCCCGCGTCGGGCTCTGGGCTGATGGCTCGGAGCCTGGAGCCTGTTTCCGATTCTGTGTCTCCCTCTCTCTCTGCCCCTCCCCCGTTCATGCTCTGTCTCTCTCTGTCCCAAAAATAAATAAAAACAAAAAAAAAAAAAAAAAAGTTGAAAAAAATAAAAAATAAAAAATAAAAATAAAATCAGTTTGTCAATATCTTACAAAATAACTTGCTGGGATTCTGATTGGGATTGCACTGAATCTACAGACCAGGTTGGGAGGAACTGACGTCTTCACATTATTAAGTCTTTCTATCCATGAACATGGAATAACTCTTCATTCAGTTTTATTATTTTTTTAAAAGATTTATATTCTATTTTACCTGGCATTTCTAGGAGGTTTTTTCTAACTAAATTAAATCTTTTATTTAAAAATAAGTGTAAATCACATGCATTTGTAAGAAATAATGAAGAGATCCCACGTACAGTTGACCTTATTTCCCTCGATGTTAACATCTTGCAAAAGTATAGAACAATAACATAATCAGGATACCGACATTTATAGAGTCAAAATATAGAACATTTGTATCACCACAAGGATCCTTCAAGTTGTCTTTTATAACTGTAGTACTTTCTTTCTTCTCATGTTTACCTCCTCCTTAATACCTGGCAACTACTAATCTGTTCTCCATTTCTATTTGTCGTTGTTACTGTTGTTATTTTAAGAACACTACATAGTTTGCAACATTTGGAGAATGGCTTTTTTACCTCGGCAATTTCTGTGTTAATTCACTCTGGTTGTCGCATGTATCACTGGCTCATGTGTTTTCATTGCTGCATAGTATTCCATGGTATGAAAGCACCCGCTCTAACTATTCACTCACTGAAGGGCATCTGAGTTATTTCCTCTTTTTGGATGAGTAAAGCTGCTATAAATATTCATGTACAAGTTTTTGTGTGAACACAGTATTCACTTCTCTGCTAAAAATGCCCAGGAGTACTCCTGATGGGTTGTATGTTTACTTTTTAAAGAAACTGTTTTTCACAGTGACTATACCATTTTACTTTCCCATCACCAATGTATCAGTGATATGGTTTCCCTGTATCCTTGCCAGCATCTAAAGATGTCACTATTTTTTTTAGCCAAGCTACGTATGTAATGATATCTCATTGTGGTTTTAATTTGCATTTCCCTAATAGACAGTGATGGTAAGCATCTTTTCATGTCCTTATTTGCTATACATGCATCCTCTTTGGTGAAACATCTGTTTATGTCTTTGTTCATTTTCTAATTGGATTGTGTGGTTTTTTAATCATTGATTTTTAAGATTTCTTAAGTTAGATTACTAGTCCTTTGTCAGATAGGTGGTTTGCAAATATTTTCTCTCACTGATCTATATGTTTATCCCTCTGACAATATCACAGCTTTAATTAGTAGCTATATAAGAAGACTTTACATCAGGTGGACTGAATCCTCCTATTCTATTTTCTTTTTTTTTCTCCAAAATTGTTTTAGCTATTCCAGGGCCTATGCCTTCCCATATAAATTTTAGAATAATGTTGTTTTGGAATAATTATTTTAGAATAATCTACAAAAAATGCTCCTAGAATTTTGGGAGAAATTAGGTTAAACCTGTAAATCAATCTGGGGAGAACTGACATCTTTCCTATGTTGAATCTTCCAGCCCATGAACATAACCTCTCCATTAGTTTAGATCTTTGATTTCTTTCCTCAGAACTCTGCAGTGCTCAGCATACAAGTCCTGTACATATTCTGTTAGATTTACAACTAAGCATTTAACTTTTTTTTGAGTGATTGTAAATAGTATTATATTTTTAATTTCACTTTTTATGTACTCATCACTAACAAGAAAAATAAAATAGATTTTTGTATGTTTATTTGGCATCCTCTGACCTTGACAAACTCACTTTTTTAGTTCTAGGAATTATTTTGTAGATTCCTTGAGATTTTCTACATAGACAAATAAGAACAGTTTCATTTTCTTCTTTTGGACTGATACGTCTTTTATTTTCTTCCCTTATTGTACTGGGTTGAACCAGAGTGGTGAAAATAGACTCTCTTGCCTTATTCTTGATCTTAGAGAGTCTTTTACCATCAATCATAATATACAGTATTAAGTATAAATTTTTAGATACTTTTTTATCAAGTTGAGGAAGCTCCCTCCATTCCTATTTTTCTGAGAGTTCCTTATCATGAACTGGTGTCGACTTTTATCAAATACTTTTTCTGCATCAACTGATATGATTCTATGAAGTTTTTCTTCTTTTTTAAAAAAAATTTTAACCTTCATTTATTTTTGAGAGAGAGAGAAAGAGAGAGAGAGCAGGGGAGGGGTAGAGAGAGTGAGGGAAACAGAATCTGAAGCAGGCTCCAGACTCTGAGCTGTCAGCACAGAGCCTGACGTGGGGCTCAAACCCATGAACCATGAGATCATGACCTGAGCCAAAGTCAGATGCTTAACCGACTGAACGACCTAGGCACCTTGAATGTTTCCTCATTAGCTTGATAACTAAGTTGGTTACAATGACTGACTTTCAAATACTGAACCAGCCATACATCCCTGAAATTAACCCCACTTGGTCATAGTGTATAATTCTTTTTATACATTTCTAAATATTATTTGATAGTATTTTGTTAATAATTTTTACACCTATATTTATGTGGAATATTGGCCTGTAGCTTTATTTTTTTGTATCGTCTTTACCTGGTTTTGATATCAGAGTGATACTATATTCATAAAATGAATTGGGAGGTATTCTCTCCTCTTCTGTTTTCTGGAAAAAAATGTGTGGAATTGGTGTAAATTCCTCTTAAACACTTGGTAGAATTCATCAGTGAAACAATCTTGGCCTGGAGACTGTTTGGGGGTACACAGTTTTTACATTATGAATTCAATTTCCATAATAGCTATGGAGCTACATATTCCTTCATATTAAGGATATGTTTGGATTTCACAGACTGAAGAAAGAAAATCCAAAGACAGCAGTGGGGAATTTTTAAAAGCAATTCAATTTGCTCTGCAGAATTCACAAAAGGCTCCAGAAAAGGCACACCAGATATTTCTGGAAGTGGGATAAAGTTGGGGCCAAAAACAGTAAAACTCGTTGAAAGTCTGCCCAAGGAGCAGTTAGACTCCCAGCTCTCCTTCCTTACTTTGGCAAAATGCTGCATGTTATTATCTAAAGGCAGTAAAACAAAAAGTTTTCCAGACTGAGAGATAACTGGGTTCAATTAAGGGCAAAGGTAACCATACTGAAAACAAGGATTAAATTTAAAAATTCATCTATTTAGTGCTAAGACCATAGTTTTCAGCTCCACTGGCTTCCAGACTATTGGAATCAAGAGATCCCTGTCTGGGGGCATCTGGGTGGCTCAGTCAGTTAAGGGTCCAACTCTTGGTTTTGGCTCAGGTCACGATCTCATTATTCATGAGATCAAGCCCCATATCAGGCTCTGTGCTAACAGCTTGGGATTCATTGTCTCTCTCTCTCTCTCTCTCAAAATAATAAACATTTAAAAAAAATATCCTTATCTGACAAGACAGACCAGCCCAAAATAAAACACCTAGAGCATCATTAGGTAATAAGATAGATTAGCCACACCCCCTACAATCAAGCTCACAATTATTTTTCTTAAATATGAACAAATAAGGATCACCGGAAATCTTACAAAAGTCTCTAACATGAACCACAATGACATACATGAAATAGAAAACTGTGATTTGGAAGGAACTAAGGCTATGTGAGAAGAAAACTTTGTCCTCAAAAAGCCTATTTATATACTCAGAAATAAAAGAAAATATATTGCATCTGGAAATCAGGGACAGAATGCTATATTCTTTTTAACTCGAGGAACAAAAAATATCTCAGAAAAAGAGAACAGAGAGAGAATATGTGTGTGTGTATACATATATACATATATATATAAATATATAATATAGAATATATATTCTATATATAATATATAGAATATTCTAGAATATATATATACATATGTATGTGTGTGTGTGTGTGTGTGTGTGTAGATATCTACACACACACACACACACACACACACACACACACACACACACACATATACATTTAGAATGCTTGTCAAGCTGGAAAATAAGTTTAGGTAAATTTCCCAGAAAATAGGGCAAATGCACAAAGAGAAGAAAATAAAAAATCTAATATCTGAATAATAGGAGTTTCAACAAAAGAGAACAGAAAAAAATGAAGAGGAGAAATCATCAAAGAAATAATTCAAGACTGAAAGGAATAAATTTTCATAGTGAAAGAATCCATGGTGAGTACATACAACGGACCAAAACAGACCCACATCAAGATACAGCATGATAACATTTCAGAGAACTAGGAGACAAATGCTTCTCTACACATCCAGAGAGGAGGAAAAAAGAATAGGAAATCAGAATGCCTTCGGATGTCACAATATCACCACTGTGTATTGGAAGACGGTGAAGCAATGCCTTTGAGTTTCTAAGGGAAAATAATTTTTATATAATCCTATTTCTGGAAAATCATCCTTCAACTTTGAGAGTAAAATAAAGACATTTTCAAATATCCAGGGAGCTCCTGAAAAATGTACTAATTAAAAAGAAGGAGAAAGTTAAGGGGGAAAAAAGAGAGAGAAAAAGAGAGAGAAGTGACTGGGGAACAGGAGATCTAACCCAGGAGAGAGGTAGATGGCGTTCCCGGGATGACAGTACGATGAAACGCAGGACACCCTGAGCTCCTAGCTATAGAGCAACTAGCTCAGCTTAAAAAGCTGTTAGGAACTCTCCAGGAGGGAAATCCATGAGAAAGAAGATGAAGGAGAATGAAAATTAGAAAAATGAGTGAAAATCCGAATAACTATTTTTTTTAATTAGTGATAAAAATGTACAAAACTAAGAAAACAAATGAGCCAATTTTGGATTCTAGAGAAAAGAAAAATACACTCTGGAAAGGAAAAATAGTCATACTATTTTACATCACTCAGCTGTGAGTAGTAGAAAGATCATAGTTGTAATAATTTATTTTATTTAGCATTATTTTGGTTTTTTTTTTTCTTTTGAGAGACAGAGAGAGTGTGAGCAGGGGAGGGGCAGAGACAGACACACACACACACACACACACACACACACACACACAGAATCCGAAGCAGGCTCCAGGCTCTGAGCTGTCAGTTCTGAGCCTGTTGCAGAGCTTGAACCCATGAACTGTGAGATCATGACCTGAGCCGAAGTCAGACGCTCAACCGACTGAGCCACCCAGGTGCCCCCATAAGTTGTAATAATTTAAACCCTGAACAGTGGTCTAGCCAAAGCTGCACACGACACTGAGACAAGGAACTAAAAGAGAGTATTTGCACGTGTGTGTGTGCATGCGAACGTACGTACATGCACAGTCCGGGAACAAGAAATGTGAAAGATTGCTAAATTCCGCATCTTCTGAAATAAGAATCTAAGAGATAATGCCCACAACTGAACAATCAAGAAGTTGCAAAAGAAGCGTTAGGAATTGAGAATAAATATAAAAATAATCAGTCGCCCCTGGGGAATCAAACAACGGCAGGAAGGGGATCAGGAGATTGTTGCTTTTCACCTCAAGCCTAGAGGAGCTATTTGGCTGTTTAAACTATATTCCTGTACATCTCTGAAAAAATAAACATGTAAAAGCTTTTTTACAAATCTCACTGTAAAAAGTCCATATTCCCCAACACAGCTGTCAATATTCTTCACCAAATGAACCACGCTTCCCCATCCCACAGACCTGCGCTATAGTCAAACAGGCTTTTTTTCTAAATCAGCCCTGGGATTTATTAATTCAGTTATTTATTTGTAAAATAAAGTTTACTAAATTTCCAATATATGTCAACAGTAACACGAAACGTAAAGTAAAGGGCTGAAAGAAACAATCCACACCACTTCAGTTTAGTCTCGACTGTGGAGAACAGAAAAATAAAACAACACGGTGGAAGAAACACTCTCATAAAAACACTCACAAGATCCCAAGGAAGCACAGAAGAGGTGCACATAACCCAGGAAAGGGGAGAGATTGCCAACAAATGCTTAACGGGAGAAACGAGGATGCAAAGGCGTTTTCAAGGTCGGCTATGTGTCAACCAGGAAAAGGAGAAAAAGATGCTTTAGTCAGAAAGAAGGAGCATTGACCAAAAAAAAAAAAAAAGTTGATAGTGAGCTCACGTTCACCCACCCATTCAGTTAACACTGTTTGGGTCCCAATATTACGTCAGATACTACGTTAGGCATTGGAGTGGGGAAGTGTTTGACCCTTCCCTAAAAGGAATCCTTTTTGCCAACAATTTAAAAGGCACGAAAGACAAACATCAAAGCTACAGCAAGGCATCAAGATAGACTTCCTAAATGAGGATGACCCTGAACACTAAGTATGAACTAGCCAGATATCATACTTAAAAAAAAGACAAAAGTCTGCCTGATGTGACGCAAGTGATTAAGGCAATTGATACACAAAAGGACCAGGTTTAATGTGAAGGAAAGAATGTAAGGTAAGAAATATGCCACAGGAGCATTTTAAAACTTCATTAGAAGTCAACAGATCTCTGTCTCTCTCTCTCTCTCTCTCTGTGTCTCTCTCTCTGTCTCTGTCTCTCTCTCTCTCTCTCACACACACACACACACACACACACACACACACACACACACACACAAATTCAAGTGGCAAGGATCTTGAAAAATCGCTCTCAAATATACAGAAAAAGAAAAAAGTGGGGCACCTGCGTGGCTTAGTTAAGCGACCAACTTTGGCTCAGGTCACGGTCTCATGGTTCATGAGTTTGAGCCCCACGTCGGGCTCTGTGCTGACAGCTCAGAGCCTGGAGCCTGCTTCAGATTCTGTGTCTCCCCCTCTCTCTGCCCTTCCCCTGCTCATGCTCTGTCTCTCTGTCTCTGTCTCTGTCTTCTTCTCTCTCTCTCTCAAAAATAAACATTAAAAAATTTTTTTAAAGAAAAAAGCAATGAAAGTGATTGGTGAGAACGCAATAAAAGTGGAACACAGACAGAAACAACTGATGGTCATGAAGGCCAGGACAAAGGGGCAAGAACCAACAGTGAATGATATAATAGAAGAAAAATTTTCCTCCAATAAATAAGGATGAAAATCTGCACAAGTAGCTATTATGTGCCAAGGAGAAATGAATTTCAAAAGAGTGAGAGCTAGACACAATCTTATAAAATTCTTGACTTTATGAAGGAAAAAAAAAAAAAAAAAAACCCTAAGTCTTTTCTAGGCTGCCAAACAGAACAAATAGGTTATCTACAAAGACCAACAACAACAAAAACAACCAAGCTGGCCTGAGGGGTCTATGAGCAGCAACACGGACACCAAACATTATGGAAAAAGAACTCTGGGCCTTGAGAAGGGAAATTTGTGTCTTGGGTATTTTATACCCAAATAAGCCATTCACTGTTTATGTGTGAAAGCAGGAAAAAGACATTTTCAGATACATAAGGACTCATAAAGTATAAGACCCACAGCTTTGTCCCGAAATTAAAAAGGCTATAAAGCCCTGTTGCTTGAAGTGTGGTCTATGGACAAGCAGCATTGACATCGCCTGGGAATTTGTTAGAAATGAAAGCTCTTGGGCCCCACTCCAGACCTACTGAATCAAAGTTTATATTTTAACAAGATCCCTAGGTGATTCATATGCACATTAAAATTCCAGAAGCACTGCTCAAAACACATCCCTGCCAACAAAGTGATGATTCAAAATGAAGAAACTACAAAGACAGATAATTAGCACTGAAATAATGTACGCACGCACACACAATTAAGTTTCAACAAAGGTCTGAAATATGATTATAAAAGAAAAGATATAAAGCAAAATACTGGTGCCAATACACTGAAATGTAAAATCTCAAATAATAACAACAAAACCCAAGAGGTGGAAGTGAAGAGGAAAAGCATAAAATATTCATCATCTGTACAGGGAGAAATCAGAAAAAAAACTATTTTATTGTTGGCATTGGCACTGGTAGCTATAAAGTAATTATTAAAATATGGCTTTCAAACATCTTCAATTTCATCGGCAGCAAAATATATATATATTTATTATATATATATTATATATATATATATAATATACATATATATGTATATAATTTCCAAATTACCAGAGGTTAAATTTCAGGCAAAAACATAAGAAAAAAAGAGAAAGATTTTAAATAGAAATAGTAATCTGAGCACATATATTGAATTCCTTTCCTTACAAATGCCTAGTGAAATGACCGCCTTAGTACATTCATAAGTGGACATCTCTATATTATACGTGGAAATTCACAGAGGCTATACACAAACCAGGAACTTCAAGATATAATGTAAGCAAGTCTGAATTAAAGGGGGTGGGGGTGCCTGGGCGGCTCAGTCGGTTAAGCATCCGACTTCAACTCAGATGATGGTCTCATGGTTCATGAGTTCGAGCCCCACGTTGGGCTCTGTGCTGACAGCTCAGAGCCTAGAGCCTGCTTTAGCTTCTGTGTCTCCCTCTCTCTCTGGTTCCTCCACCACTCATGCTCTATCTCTCTCTCTCTCTCAAAAATAAACATTAAAAAAATTAACAATTTAAAGGGGGTGCACAAATATACCATTCACTGTACATAAAAGTGAGGCTAAGTGAGAACCTACCTTTACCCACTAAATTAAAGTGGACGATGTAGCCAGAATTCCTTGCAAATAACAGGATGGGGGTAACTAGCAAAAGACACCTAAGATCCCACTAGATGGAGGTCCCTGTGATATCTCAGTGCCTACACGGGCTAGGGTACTCTGGAAAGGTTACATAAAGTATAGGTACCACGAATACTATCTCCAAATAAAAGCAAGCCACAAAAATCATAGAAAAGAAATTCATTTAGCAGAAAGGCAGTATTCCTTCCCATGAATGCCGTCCAACCACACTTCCTGTTGATCTTTCAGTATGGAGATACTGACCCAAAGATGCAGTACATCTAGAACAGTGATTCTTACCCAGACAGAAGGGCATTTTTCCATGGAGATCCAGAACTGAATTAACTAGGGACTTGATCACATTCTGACCAAAAATCCAGATCCCTGTTATTTGGAGTAGAGGGACTCAGAAATAAAACACACACGCGCGCATATACATATATCCTTATTTTTTTTAATTTGCTTGTTTAAATTTTTTAATGTTTGTTTTTGAGAGAGAGAGAGTGAGCAGGGGAAGGGCAGAGAGAGAGAGAGGGAGACACAGAATCCGAAGCAGGCTCCAGGCTCCGTCAGCCTGGACGTCCAGGAGCCATCAGCACAGAGCCCGACGCGGGGCTCAAACTCACGAACCGCGAGATCATGACCTGAGCCGAAGTCAGACGCTTAACCGACTGGGCCACCCAGGCACCCCAGATTTGTTCTTATTGTTTAAATGGAAGCTTAGACCATTGATTGTTTTCAGCCAACCCTGATATGTATATTCTGATATGTATATTCTGGGCTATACACTTCCCTACAAAGATGGCTTGAGCTAACTATTCCAAAAGATTTATTTCTGATAATGCTTCTTCTCCTTAGTTTCTACTTTGTCTGATACCCGTACAGCTTTACCAATTTTCTTTTAATTAGTGTCATGTTATGGCTTCTTCCTGTGCTTTTATTTACAGTCGTTGGGTGTCCTTACACTTCATGTTTGTCTCTAGTAAACAGCATATGATATTGGTGTTTTACCTCTAACAGCCTTTATCTTTTAACTGGACTTAGTCCTTTTACATCTAATATAAACCCTGATATATTCAGGGGTTCACATCTACCACCTTGCTGTTTGTTTTCTATTTGTAACACTTGCTCTGTATTCCATCTTCTCTCCCTGAGTTTTCTTTCTTGAGTTATTTGGAATCAACCAAATATTTTACCATTATTCTATTTCTATGACAGCTGGTTGGTAGCTATAGAATTTTTTATTAGGCTTTTAATGGTAACCCTAGAAATTACAAGATGCACCCGTGACTTTGAAATGTCAAATGTTAGTCACTTTTATGACTTCCTAGGCAATTCAAAAACATTAGAATACTTTAACTCCATTTACCCCCTTCCCAAATTTCATGTTATGGTTTCCCTGGGTTTTTTTTTATTCTACATATACTTAAACCCCCACAAAACATACTGTTATTACTTTAAATGGTTTGTATTCATTTATATTTCTGTTCTCAATTGTCCATTTCCTCCTGAGTTTCCACTCTCCAGACGGGGTCACCTTCCTTCTACCTGAAGAACTCCCTTTAGCACAGTTCAAGTAGCGAAGAATTCTAAAGTTTTTGTTTGCCTGAAAATACCTTATTTCACCTTCACACTTGAAGGCTCTTTTCCTTCATGGGGAATTCTACTCTAATAGTTATTTTCTTTCAAGACGTTAAGCAGGTCATTTCATTATCTTCTGATGACAATTTACAGTCACCTGATTTTTGCTCCTTTGAAGATAATGCATGTTTTCTCTCTGACTTATTTTAAGACTTTCTTCTACTATAATGGATTTATGTGTATTTATTCTATTTGGGGTTTTCAGGGCTGCATCAATTTGTGGCTTGATCCCTACAGAGCAGTAACTTTTTTCAGTAGTTCTGGGAAATTCTCGGCTACTAACTCTTCAAGTCGTATTTGTACTCTACGCCCATTTCTTTTCCTTTAGGACTCCAATTACACATACTTTGGACTTTTTTACCTTATACCATATATCCTTTATTCTATTTTCTGTGTTTTCCCCCCTCTATAATTTAGCCAGCATAGTTTTATACTCTTTTCTGTTATTTCTTTTTTTTTATTTTTATTTTTTTAATGTTTATTTATTTTTGAGACAGAGAGAGACAGAGCATGAACGGGGGAGGGGCAGAGAGAGAGGGAGACACAGAATCGGAAGCAGGCTCCAGGCTCTGAGCCATCAGCCCAGAGCCCGACGCGGGGCTCGAACTCCCGGACCACGAGATCGTGACCTGAGCCGAAGTCGGACGCTCAACCGACTGAGCCACCCAGGCGCCCCTCTTTTCTGTTATTTCTAATCTGCGGTTAAGTTCACAATTTTAGTTGTCATATGCTTCTGTTCTCAAATTTCCATTTGATGCTATTTCATGGATCCCAGTTCTCTGGTAAGATCCTGTATTTTGTCATCTATTCGTACCAAACACATTTATTACAGGGTTTTTGTTTTGTCGTGTTTTTCAGCACATAGATCCAACAGCTCCGGTACCTGTTTCTATTCTGTTTTTCATCTTGATCCTGTCTCATGGTAAGACTGGTAATTTTATTACATTATGGGCATGATCTATGAAAATCCGTATAATCTCCAGGGTATTTTAGGGTCTTTTTTAAAGCTTCTTGGAGGCAGGTGGAATAGTGACAAATTTTATCAGTCAAATTGGGGTTGAGCTCATTCAAGACTAAGTTTTAGTCTTAGCAACATCTAGTCTAATTAGAACTGGTTTTTCCCCTTACTTTTAGGGTACAGTTCTTCAGGGATACCAGCTTATCACTGAGGTGTCTACCAGGGCTTTGAACCCCAATTTTTATGTCCCAGGACCATGAGACTGTCAATAAATCTGCTTACCGTCTCAGCCTCTTTGTAACTGCCTTCTGCTTGGCTTTTCTACCTCTCATTGCTTAAGAATCAGTGAATGCCTGGATGAAAAATATGGCTCAGATAAAGTCACTTTTCTGCATATTGCTTCCTTTAGGGATCTTAGAATCTCAAGTTCTGAGTCCATGACTATGTTTACTTCTCAATTTCTGCTTCCCTATTGCCCATCGCTGAGCTGTTAATACCTGCGATAGTTTATATTAGTCCAAAGTGAAGTGAGACAAATAAGAGATAAACAGTAGATTTTCAGAAAGCTAGGTGAATTCAATTTAAAGGCAGGTGTTTTTTTTTTAACGTTTTTTTATTTATTTTTGAGACAGGGAGAGACAGAGCATGAACAAGGGAGGGTCAGAGAGAGAGGGAGACACAGAATCTGAAACAGGCTCTAGGCTCTGAGCTGTCAGCACAGAGCCCGACACGGGGCTCGAACTCATGGACCGCGAGATCGTGACCTGAGCCGAAGTTGCCGCCTTAACCGACTGAGCCACCCAGGCGCCCCAAAAGGCAGGTTTTTTAAATCTAAGAGTATGCCCTGCTTTTAGATGCTAAAATGAAAAGACCCTGATTGTAATTCTTCTTTGAAAAGGCTGTGATGGTAGACCATAGCTGTGTTCTGTTTGCTCGTTGTTGTTTTTGTCCTTATTTAATGAAATAAAAAATTGACAACCTATATCAATTCCAAATATGCTTCTTGTGAAATTTTACAAGTGTCTGAAATTCAAAAGTCTGAGAACCAGATTCTGAATCCTGGCCTACAGATCTACCTCCTTCTTCAATACTGGCCTGTTCTGTTTTCTCTTTTCTCTATTGTTCTCCAAGCATAAAAGCCTCTTTTCATTTCCTACTCCAGCATTTTTACACATGCTGCTCCCACCCTTTGAATATTTTGTTCCATATCCCTCCCCTATAAGAACCATGAGGGCAGACTTTGTGTTAGTGTCCTTCACAATTGTTAAACTCCTTGCATATGTCGAGATATAAAAAGGGTCTGGACAGAAGATATTTGCAAATGACACATCAATTAAAGGGTGAACATCCAAAACATATAAAAACTTACACAACACAACACCAATAAAACCCAAATAATCCAGTTAAAAATGGGCAGAAGACACGAACAGACATTTCTTCATAGAAGACATCCAGATGGCCAACGGACACGTGGCAAGACGTTCAACATCGCTCATCATCAGGGAAATGCAAATCAAAACCACAATAGATACCACCTCACACCTTTCAGAATGTCTAAAATCAACAACACAGGAAACAACAAGTGTTGGCAAGAATGTGGAGAAAAAGGAACACTTGTGCACTGTTGGTGGGAATGCAAACTGGTGCAGCCGCTGTGGAAAACAGTGTGAAGGCTCCTCAAAAAATTGTAAAAAATGTAAAATAGAACTACCATAGTATCTGGTAATTCCATGCTGGGTATTTACCCAAAGAAATGAAAATACTAATACTAATTTGAAAAGGTACATATGCACCCCTTTGTTTACTGCAGTATTTACAAAAGCCAAATTATGGAAGCAGCCCAAGTGTCCATTGAGGGATGAACAGATAAAGAAGATTTGGTACGCACACACACACACACACACACACTGGAATAGTACTCATCCATCGAAAAGAATGAGATTTTTCCCATTTGGAACAGCAGGGATGGATCTAGAGGGTATGATGTTAAGTGAAATAAGTCAGTCAGAGAAAGACAAATACCATTTAAGAAACAAACCCAAACCCAGACTCTTAACTATAGAGGTGACCACCAGAGGTGGATGGGGGTTGGGGGAAATAAGTCAAGGCGATTAAGAACACACTTACCATGATGAGCACTAAGTAATATACAGAATTGCTGAGTCCCTATACTGTACCTCTAAACTAATACAACTATATGGTAGCTAACTGGAATTTAAATAGATACGCAGACAGATAAATTTTTAAAAGGGTCTGGCGCTTGGAGACAGAAAGATCAGTGGAGGATTATAGAGTGGAAAGATTTCTGAAGCGTTGAGAAATCTGTGTAATGATCCTACCTTTCACTCTGCCCCACCAAGAAAGAGAAGGGATGAGGCCTTCAATCTGCTAACCCCAAATCAAGGGGGAGAAAGGTTAGGGACAGCACTTACAGAGTTCAATCTGTACCTCCGGCCGTTGGTTGGTGGCTGATCCGTACCTGAGAAATTGAAGGGCAGAGAGACTGGTCGCAGCACCTGTGTAGGGAGAGTAGCTGTTGCGCACTGGCTCACTGAGCTTCGAGAGTTCATTTAGCGAAGTTGGCAAGACGGTTTCAGGTGAGCCAGACGCGGGCCGCGTGCGACACAGGCAGCATGGCGCTGTCTCAGGAACCTACCAAGATGGCCGCCAAGGGGGGAGGATAGACATCAACAGGAAGAAGCCTGGAGGGTGCCCAGCTGTCCAAGAGCCGAAGAAGGAGCAGTATTAGCAAGACGGGGTTGTGAACACACATCTGGAGGGAACTGCTGCCAAGACAGGCCAAGGGACCGGGGGCAAAGGGGACACGGCGCCTCAGAGAAATCCATCCAAGTGTCCACAACAGAAGCAGCCAGCTTCAAACACCTGCCGAAGCAGAGAGCACCGGGGCCCGCTCGCTACAGTCAAGGCAGACCTCTCCTCTCCTGTTGCTGTCCTCATCCCAAATTTCCCTTCCTGGAAGGTGCAGAAAAGACAGAAGAAACTCGGCCACCTCCCTTCCTTATCTGACACGTTCAGTGATCAGCTGGCCCCAGTTAGGAGAGGGAAGATGCAAATCCACACACACGGAGATAGATCAATTACCAAAATTATATTCCCAAGTCAAGGTTATTTTTTAATTAATAATCAATGAATATGTGAGCATTTTGGTTGTATGACAATAGAATTAAAGTGGTCATTCATGGTCGTTAATATATTCCTCCAATTGTTTTTAACAAATAAAAGTACATACTTTAAAAAAAAAAAAAAAGGACAGGGGCACCTGGGTGGCTCAGTCGGTTAAGTGTCTGACTTCGGCTCAGGTCATGATCTCATGGCTCATGAGTTCGAGCCCTGCGTCGGGCTCTGTGCTGACAGCTCGGAGCCTGGAACCTGCTTCGGATTCTGTGTCTCCCTCTCTCTCTCTGCCCTTCCCCTGCTCTCTCTCTCTCAAAAATTAACAAACATTAAAAAAATTTTTTTTTAAAAAAGGACAAACACAAATAACCCCCACTCCTTTCCCATCCAAACTCCACCAGTGAATGCAAATTATTAAGACCCCCAGATTTGGAGGCCACAGAGTGGAGCCAAAGTCCTACCTTCCACACATCAGACTCTAGGCTGGAAACTTCTCCCCCAGGTGACTGAACGGCAGTGGGAAAAATCTTATCCCACACATGAGAGTCCCTCCCTGACCCCTGCCCACAGGCATACGGCCCTCCCACTGCAGACCTCACCAGGATGAACACACGCCAATACAGCACATACCCTACCATCCCTGCACAGTGCACGACGCACTCAGAGTAACAGAGCCTTCGTTTCCTCCCCACGTCAACAGCACAGGGGGTGTAGGTACGCCAATCTGTCTGCGCAAGACTAATCCCTAGATTTCAGTTCTGCAACCACGCACTTAGGGTCAATGCTCTGAGCGGGAACTCAGCCTGGGGGCAGTGACACCGACAGTGCCCCCAATAGCCTTCCCCTGCTGTCCGACAGCGGACTAAGCATCCTCCTTCTCCAAGGCCACATCACAATCTCCCAGTTGCCCCGCTGTGCACTGTCTCAAGAAAACTGCAGGACGTATGTGGTCACTCTTTAATAACCCATAAAACAGCAACATCAACGAAACCCTGCTTGAGCCAGACACAGTATGCTCTCCCTGCATTTCTGATCTACACCTTGACACTATTCAGGAAACGTCAAGTTACCCTTCTGCCTGACAATATCCCAAATCTGACGATGGCTGCCATAATCCTGGAGCCTTCCTTTGGTCTAGGACCAGGACATCAGGTTCCATCAACCTGGGGCTCTGTCTTCTCTGAGAGCCGAGGTGAATTCTTGGCTGGCACTTAAACTGCCCTATGAAGGGTTACCTCAAATTGTCTCAGACGCAGTGATGACTATGGGCTTCTTACAAACTTAATGTGTTTTTTTTTTTAAGAAGCCAATCTTATATTTTAACACGTTATTTAATATAAGCATACCTACGGTGTGAAAACAGAACTCGCTTTACCTTTTTAATGGATGGGATGCTCAGAGAAAGTGAACAAGAAATGAATTAAAAGTGAAATAACTCAAGGGTGGCACCCAAAATACTCGAGCCATTATCCCTAATCTTGACAATGTGGGGCCAGTAACTTAACACGCCAGGCCTTCCCTCCTACAAAGCTTAAAGTGTTTAGTGTCCCAGGCTCCTTTGAGCTGGGGGGTCTCACGTGGATGGACTACAGCCACACTCGTGAAAATGGGACCGTTACTATTTAACTATGGTAACCTGAGGATAACTAATATTTACACACAGCAGATGTCACATCACCATCATAGTACCTTGCGAGGCCGGAAGCCGAGCTGTCTCGCCAGCCCCACCCTTCAAAGACCCTGACATCCCACAACCAGCCCCCACTTACCTCCCCGTCAGACACCTCCGCAGAGAGTATGATGCCCCTCCCCCACAAGTCCGGGAGCAGTCACTCCAGCTGCCCCAAACATCCCAGTTGGTGTCTTTGTCTTCCTCGGCCCGAGCATTTCTTGAGGTCTAGAACGTGAAAAAGAAAACACGATACACTGTAGACAAATATGCTAGAAATATTCCAAAGCTTCCCCAGTTTTCCCAGAGTCTTATTCTAAGCTGTTCACAGAGACCAAAGTTGCCTAAAGATGCTTTGCCTTGAAATGACTACATTAACACACACACACACACACACACACACACACACACACGATAGTTTTATGTGGAAACTAGTGGCATGTGAGTATTTTTCCACCTTATGAAGGTTTTGTCCAGGCAGCTTCTAAGCTCAGTTTTATTTTTTTTAATGTTTGTTTATTTTTAGAGAGCGAGAGAAAGTGTGCACGCACATGCACGCATGAGCAGGGCAGGGGCACAGAGAGGGAGAGAGAGAGAATCTCAAGCAGCCTCCACACTCAGTACAGAGCCTGATGCAGGGCTCAATCCCACGACCGTGGGATCACGACCTGAGCTGTCATCAAGGGTCGGATGCTCCACCAACTGAGCTACCCAGGTGCCCCTCTAAGCTCAGTTTTAAGCCTGAAATTTTATCATTCCAAAATTTAAATAGATTAAATCATGTTTTATAACCTACATAGCAGAGTCACACCTTGCACCTAACGCTTTCTCACCACTGAAATTCTGACTTGCCTATCCATCAGACAGACGGGCACCAGCTCCAAGGAAATGATTCTGCACAAGGATTTGAGGACTCTCTCTCCTGAAAAGGGCTCCATCCCAAGAAAACAAAGTAAACAAAGCCTTGGGGATCCAAGAAAACAGAAGAGGGCCCGTTATGAATACATTTTGGTTTAATTAGTCTTCTGGAATTGCCATCATTGACTTATATTGGGATACTCTGGAGAAAAGAGGAGAGTTAGAAGTTAAAAATATATAGACATACGTAAATGTAGCTGTGAAAAGAAATGATGTGCAATGCTTACATAAAGTTACAAAACTTTACTAAAGGGCCTACGGTAGGCTCCACAGAATAAGCGGAGAAATGTATCATAGTCCTAAATGGATAAACTTGGTACTGTGAAATGTTAATTCTCTCCAAATTAATCTATAAATGTATAACAACTCCAATCAAAATCCCCAAGAGAACTTTCTTGGAACCCACCAAAATGATTCCAAAGTTCATCTAGTGGAATAAATGTCTATACGAGCCAAGACAAAAACTGTAAAAGAAGGGAAATTGGAGGGAAATTGCCTCAATTAAGAGTAGAGAACTGGCATAGTAATAAGCATTTGAAATCTATTAAATTAAAAAAAGGGTTGGGGGGGGAGTGAGGGAGTCCAGAAGCAGACTCAAGTATAAGGACATAGGATGGGACCACACGTCAATGTGAAGGTATTTAAAAACAAAACAAAAACCATAGATGACTCATTCACAAAATACCCAAAAATGACTTCCAGATATATGAGAAATTTTTATTAAAAACACTCAGGCTATAAAATACTAGAAATATTATAGATTAACAGTCATATAGACTTGACGTAGGCAAGACCATCCCAGATAGGTCAACAAAAGTAGAAACCACATAGGAAAAGGCAGGAAGATTTAATCACACTAAAATGCGAACACACAAGGCCTTTCCTATCTCTTCACCTTCAGATAAAGGTGCATGTATGTGAGCACGCCCACAAAATGCATAAAGTACAAGCATACGGGCTGCAAGAAAGACAGTCACCTGCCTCTGAGAATGGAGAATGTGGGGCTAGGAGCCAATGCTGTTCACGGAAGACACAGAAGGGATGCCGACTGAATGTCTCCTATCCCCTACACCCTCATAAAAGATCTGAAGCCAATATGACGAAACCTTACATCTGATGAAGCCACGTAGTGTTATAACGGATACTAGCTGTATCTGAACTTGCCATTTTTTTTTTTGAAATACCTTTCTAAAAAAAAAATTTTTTTTAATGGAGGGGGTAAAAGATAATCCTCAGAGCACAGCATAAGTCTCTGTCACTCTTCATACAGGTAACCAGGTACCTGCATTGAGAAAGAAGTGAGTTAATTAAAATGTTCGCCGTGGCTACTTCCGAGATCAAGGACTCTGAAGGATTTTATCCTCTTTTGTTTTTATTTCTCTGCATCTTGCAAACAAAAAAACAAAAAACAAAAAAAAAATTTTTTTAAACAAACACCTTCAAACTTGAATTAAATGCAGGCAGTCCAACGAACAAAGAACACATCCTGCTGACAGGCAGAAAAGTTCAAGTCAGGGGGAATTTAACAGGGAAGCCCTAAGTCACAGTCAATGAACACTTATGAAGGCAACCCTAATGCTAATAAACCACAGCGTCCAGCTGAACGAGACACTGCCCAGGCTTCCTCAAGCCCTTAGGCCACATGACCTCATCCAACCAGAAAAAACATTTTTTTAAATTAAGAGGGGGATCTGTAGAAAGGACTTTCAAAACTGAAATGAAATAATGAAGCAAGGTGGGGGGAGGGGTTCCCAATAACTTCCACCCAAGACTCACCAGTCCGTGGATTTCATGGCTTCCTGCCAAGCTACCTATTTATAGCACAGCAAGAAGCCCTACTAGAGGCAATATTTCAGGAACAGTCAAGTGAAAGGAAAGGATATATATCTGGCAACTGATCAAACCTGTCATCACGAATAAGGGCTAATTAAACCCACACTATTTACTGTTCTAATTAGATCACTGTTCAGTTCAATTTTCTACACTAAACGTCACCAAATGGAGCTGTGTCCTGTCTGTAACATAACATAAAATAAAGTTTTAATTCATAAAAAACACAGTCGGTTTAGTGCCTTCATCTGGACGTGTAGGTTGGTGAGTCCAAACCGTTTAGGCAAGCGTTTAAAATACACACAGCTGAAACTGATTTTTCATTTTGTCACTCGATCTACCGATAGGTTGAATGTGAAAAGTTGAAAAACATCATCGTATATATTTTTAAATGAAAGTTGAGAGTTCTTTGCAATATTGTTTTAATTTGTTTTTATTCCCACCATCCCATCTGTTCGGTTTATAGTTAGAGTCCAGTTTGTTTCCATAACTTCTCCACCTTTACTTACAAGAAAAAAAAAATCTGGATTCTAGAATAACTAAAATAGACATGTTATAAATGCAGGCATTTGGTTTCGCTCGTCGGGTAAGAGATTTTCCCCCTAAGAAAACAGAAAATCACATGTCAAGAGGGGTCCTTGAGTTTTTCTCCTGTCCTTGACCGTGAAGATGAAGTTGGGATTGTGCTCTGAAACCCCAGCACCCAGCTGGCTGGCCAGTCTTCCCTGTTCACGTACTCGTCCTGACCCAGACAGCAGCAAGAGCATCCCTATTTCTACCTGGACCCCGCCGCTCCCCGCTGATGCTGGGAGCACGAAGACAGCACAAACGTTCGGAAAAAAGCCCTGTTGTGTCAGGACGCAGGCCACCTGGGTCCTTCCTGGACATTTACGTGTGTGTTCGTCCTCACAGCAACACCGAACCTCTTTCCTGGACCCCACGGCCTCCCAGAGCAGGGGACCGTGGGCCCCCACCCACCTCCACACAACAGCCCTCCCCAAGTGTTCTCAAGCCATCTCGTGCCTTCAACCACCCCAGCTCTTCCGTCGATATTTTCTCCGCACACACTTAACATCTGTACATTTTCAGTCTTAAAATGCGGAGTCCAGAATACAGCACTGTATCTGAAAATAACACAGACCAAGCACTGCCCCACTCTCCAGCCTTCTTCCAGTAAAATCTGAGTTCCTTCCTTCCTTCCTTCCTTCCTTCCTTCCTTCCCTCCCCTCTTCCTTCATTTCTTCCCTCCCTCCCTTCCTCCTTCCTTCCCTCCTCTTTCCTTCTTTTTCCTTCCTTCCCTCCCTTCATTCCTTCCTTCCTTTCTTCTTTCTTCTTCCTTCCTTCCCTCCTCTTTCCTTCTTTTTCCTTCCTTCTCTCCCTTCATTCCTTCCTTCCTTTCTTCCTCCTTCTTCCTTCCTTACCTCCCTCCTTCCTTCCTTCTTCAGTCACACCACTTCTTGGATCTCATTAAAGAGGCCGTATCACATAATGGTTAAGAGCTGTGCAATCTTGGACCTGTTTCTTAACCCTTGTAAAACTCATCGACAAAACGGAGATGATAACCTTCACCCCAGCAAGATTTAAATAAAATAACACATATATAACGAACCACACATCATCTCAAAAAACGTAATAAGTGAATGTCTTGATACGCGTAAGCTGTTATCCTGCAAAAGCACATCTTTTTCAAAGCAGCCACAGCAGGGCCAGCTCTCCCCCGTTTTTACTCCTGCAAGCCTTAACATTAATCACTGCTGAATTTCCTCTTGTTGCTTTTGGCCCAGAACACCGGCCTGTTGAGATCTGTTGGAATCCTGATCCTGTCACCCGTCTCTGAGCCATTTCGCTCAGCTTCGCAGCTTCCATGTTCCGCCCAAGTCCCCGATAAATGTGCTGGCCATAGCTTCCTAATCTTACAGAATTCCGCTAATGCATATTTCTGCCTTTTTTTTTTTTAAACAGTAAGCAGACCATAATGCCAAGTAAGCGGCCAAACTAATCAGCCTTGGAATCTGTGAACACAGTTTAATGTTACAGTGAAAATACGAAATAATACCAATCGCCATGATCAAATATTAGGAGGCGGAAGAAGGGGAGGGGAGGGAAGAAACCTGCCATCAGGGGACCTAGATCAGGTGGGGCCCATGTCCCTGGGCCGAGAGAAGGGGCACTTGTCAGCCCCGGCTCTGAGACGCAGTGACGGTAAAATCTGACTGCTGGAGAGCAGCTCCATGTTTGGCCTGACGGTCACCCCGAAGAGGCAGCCTCTCCCCCCACATCTCCATACGCTGTCTTGCCTAATTATCTAAAGCCCATGTTGTGAGTACGCTACAAGCCATTACCTGAACCCTACCTACAGGTTTTCTACCCCCAGAAAGTACTGCTTGTCTGCGCTTTCCCTGCAGTCCTTGGAACCTTCTCACAAACCCTCCAGGGGGGTACTACCAGCCCCCTCTGACAGGTGAGCAACTGTGGCCTGAAGAACCACATGTCGGGTGTCGCGGGGGGAGCCCAGGGGGAACCCCCTTCTGTTTGACCCTGGCAAGCCTGCGTGTTCTTCACGGATGCCCCGCTGCGTTCGTGACCAGGAACCCAATGAATCCAGCAGCCGCCCTACCGTCACTCGCAGTGAGGGCACCTGCTGCGGTGGCCCTCCTGACCACGGCACTCCCCTGCGGCGGACCTGCTGCTGTGGCCCCACCTGACCACAGAGCTCCCCTGCTATTTCAGCGCAGACTCTCTTTTTTCCGCTGTGTTTTGAGCAGAACTGTGCTTCTGTTTCTCGTATTTGATCGTATCTAGGTTGTTTCACGAGCGACACGCATTCTTAACTGATGCTCACGGCCCAGACAACGTGTGTTAATTTCCCACACACAAACAGAGACGGAAGGCTTCTGATGTTCGAGACACGGTGTCCCCAGAGGACCAGGCTGGACGGGTCACAGGGCAGCCAGGCAGCAGGTGACAGACCCTGGAGGGACGCGGTGATGCAGAGTCAGCCGTCGGGCTTCGACAGCGACAGACACAGGAGCCCAGAGCGAGGAGACTGACACAGAAGCAATGTTACCCCGTTAGGGACATGAGCTTCCCAAGGATGCACCAATTCTGCTGTTCCAAGAACCCCTTCCACCTCTGTCTTGCAACATGATTGCAAGTGTGGTCTTAATTTCATCTCTATTTTGGAACTGTGATAGAATTACAATGCTTGCCGATTTTTTTCCTTCTGCTCATCTATATTTCCCCATTTTATACAGTGAACATGTACAGTTTATGCAATAAAACACCCAATAAAAGTTCTTTTTTTTTTAAGGTGGGGGGGGGGGGGAAACCACTAAAAGGAAACCTTTAGAAACGCATCCAGAGAAGTAAACTGTGCCTTGTGCTGTCTGGTTAAAACTATCAGGCTTAGAGATCTCTTAGGAAATCATATTTTCCTACGTGAAGCTATAGCTGGGGAATATTTTTGGATGAAAAATTCAAAAGAGATATTGTTTACTCATCATATAATAGGACTGGTAAAAGCCAAGAGTATTGCAGGAATAAGTGTGTTCACAATCTCATAAAGACTCGAGGACTCCTTGCCTTTCTTGGATCTCCATGCATAAATCAAATCATAAAATATTTTCCTGACAAGTCCTTAAATCTGAGAGTTATAATGAACAGTACAGTTCTAACCAGTCTTGCAAAAATGTTAGTAATTAAACACAGATTTCACATATAAGGTCACTTATTGGAAATGCTATATTAACAGCTCCGTATTAAAAACAACCCAAAATAAAGTAAGTTCCACTGGGATATTACTTCCCAGACATCAAATAAATGTTCATTCCAATGTGACCACAAAGGTTATTTAAGGAGATCTCAAATGACCCAGATTTTGTTAACGGTAAATACATTCTTTCAGGTTAATGTGACCTTAAGGTCTTTAACAACAAAAATCTTTAAAATACATAAATTAGGTAAATGACATAAAAATGCCACTCAAGCTGTCACACAGACTCAACAATTCAATTCAACCAGAATATATTAAACACGGACATATCTAAAGCGGTGTGCGAGGCACTATTGAGAAACGCTCCATAACCCTGTATCTCCCCTCTCCCTTTTCAGCCCTTTGGACCCTCTACTGAAAAATGTGTCCAGGAGTCCCCCCTCATCCATGGGGGATACGTTTTAAGACCCCAGGTAGATGCCTCAAACCACAGACAGTACTGAACCCTGGATGTACGATATTTTCCCTCTACATACATACCTATGATGAAATTTAATTTATAAGTTAGGCACAGTAAGAAATGAACAACAATAACTCGTAATGAAATACAATGATTGTAACAATACACGGTAATAAAAGTTATGTGAATGCAGCCTCTCGCAAAATATCTTCTTGTTCTCGCTCCCCTTTTCTTCTTGTGATGATGTGAGATGACAGAATGCCTACCTGAGGAGAGGAAGGGAGGTGAAAGATGTGGGCGTGTGATGCAGTTTGGGGTGCTATTGGCCTTCTGGCGTTGGGTCAGAAGGAGGATCGTCTCCCTCAGGGTGATGCTGTGGTTGATCTCCAGTGACCGAAACCACGACTGGAGGGGGGAGACTCCTGAATATCCACAACTCATGACCCCGACAGTCAACGACCTCTGGGGTTCGGTTGACCGTTTCCAACAACGTGGCCCTGATTACTTCACCACCTTCTTCCAACCCTTCACCGATCCCTCGGGACACACGTCCTCTATCTCCTGGCTCTCCGCGACCCGCTCTGCCTCTTTCTCCAGCCCCCTTTCCACGCCTCGGGCTCACACCACATTCCAGATCCAAGCACACCAGAACCCTCACTGTTCCCCAGACACAAGCACATCTGCGTCCCGTGGCCAACTCCGAAGCGGTACAAAGACCCTCCTCGTCCGGCAGCCCTCTCTGCGGGAGACCAGCGAGCGGAGAGCCAGACGGGCCGTCTTCCCTGAGCCTGGGGTCACTGCGGTCCAGGAGAGCTTCTGAGGAAGCACCTTGCTCCCAGGATGGTTCCCGCCAGCCCCAGCACCTGGGAGGCCGCGCACCACCCCCCATCCTGGGACTCCTCACCTCATCTAGCCCCTCCCCCGAGTCAGCCGGGTTCTGTGGGGTCCACCTCCTCGTCCACACCCTCGCCCCAAACTCCTAATTTGGAAGGTGGTTGGACCTCGTGTCTCCCACAAATGTTAGGAAGACTTCCCAAATCAGGGCAGCCAAGGCTTCTCCAAGTGCAGACGAAGGAGTCCCCGCTGAGCACGTCCAGACCCGCGAGAGTGAGGCAGCCCCGAGTAGAGCAGTGTAGTCCCCTGTGTTAGGTGGGAGGACCAGGTCCCAGCGGGGACACTGAGGCCACTCTCAGATGGTGCTCACTCGAGGAGCATCCTAAAAACCCACTGCTTACTAAGGTGTGGACGGGGCACCGGGAAACCCCAGAACTGTTGCAGCACCCCCCTCCGCCCCGGGGGGTGGTACCGAGCCGGCTCTGTGAATGCTGCCATTCTTGTCACCTGCCTGGGCCTTGCATGAAAGATGGGGCGAGGGTGGGCGGACGCTGGGCCTAAAGGCTGCCTGAGAGGAGCTAAGGCCTTGGTTAAGAATTACAGCCCACAAGGGGCGCCTGGGTGGCTCAGTCGGTTAAACAACTGACTTCAGCTCAGGTCATGATCTCACGGTTCATGGGTTCGAGCCCCGCGTCGGGCTCTGTGCCGACAGCTCGGAGCCTGGAGCTCGCTTCGGCTTCTGTGTCTCCCCCTCTCTCTTCTCTAAAATAAATAAACATTAAAAAATTAAAAAAAAAAAAAGAATTACAGCCCACATCAACCCCACAAGGTGGGAGCTGAGGAAACAGATACACGGCTCTCCTCCCTCTTGCTAATCCCCTGCAGTCCTCACCCAACTGGCGGTCAGATCCAGCCAGGAGCCAGAGGGCGAGGGAGACCATGGATGCGGTCCCCACAGGCCTGCCTCCTGGGTGGGTGTGGCACATGGTGGCCAGCAGCAGAGAGAAGGCATGGAGGGCAGAGGGAGGCTTTCCAGCATAGTAATTTACTGACTCACTGGAATACTTTTTTAAATTTATTTTATTTATTTTGAGAGAAAGAATGCAAGCAAGGGAGGGGCAGAGAGAGAGAGAGAGAGAGAAGGAGAGAGAGAATCCCAAGCAGGCTCTGCCCTGTCAGCACAGAGCCCGATGCAGGGGCTCCAACTCACAAACCGTGAGATCACGAGCTGAGCCGAAACCAAGAGTCGAATGCTTAACCGACCGAGCCGCCCAGGTGCCCCGACTCACTGGAATGATTTTGAACAAAGAGACTTCGGCAAATGGTTGCTTTGGCAAAATTGCTCTGGTAGGGATGTGGGGGAGGGCCGTGCGAAGACGAGACAAAATGTATTTTTCTTGGGATGAGAACTTGCAAGGTCAACTTTCTTAGACACGAAGCTTTCGGGAGCTTGAATCAACAGGACGCGTCAGCTGCCCAGCCGCAGGGAGAAAGGGGTGCCAGGGCGACTTGGGCTTCCGTACTAAGTGGCTTGTGGTACATGTGAATCTCGCACGTCTCCAGGCCTCACAACCACCTTCCAACCCCACCCTTGAGGTGAGACTCTCAGTGCCCTCATGCATAAAACATAAGCAGGGCCTGGATGACGGCTAAGGTAAAGGGAGTGAACCGGTGGTCCCAGGAGGAATCTGACTGCATATCTGATTTATTTAACTGTACACTTGATCTTAGCCAAAAGGCTGAGAAGCGATGTGATTTATTTAACTGTAATTGAGTATTGACCAAAAAAAAAAAAAAGTACTCATTGGCTAATATTTAAAAATATGGAGATTTTACATAAAACCTATACTTCCGACTTCTCAGAAAAAGAAAAGAAGAAATCAATATAGGACCCACATCCCAGCATGGCAACGATTTGAACTAAGCATGGCCGCGTGGGTTTTTTTTTTTTCCAAGTATAGTCAACATACAGTGTGATATCAGTTTCAGGTGTACAATATAATGATTCGACCCTTCCATGCCCCACCCTCTGCTCATTACAAGTGGCTCCTTAATCCCCATCACCTATTTCACCCACCTCCCCACCCACCTCCCCTCTGGTGACCAGCAGTGTGTTCTCTGTAGTTAAGAGTCTGTTTCTTAGTATGTCCTTAGCTCTCTTTTCCCTTTGCTCCTTTGTTTCTTAAATTCCACGTATGAGTGAAATCATATGTATCTGTCTTTCTCTGACTGACTTATTTCACTAGCTCCCTCCATGTCATCGCAAATGGCACGATTTCATTCTTTTTTATAGCTGAGTAATATGCCGCGGTAATATATGGGTGACTGAGTGGCTCAGTCAGTTAAGGGTCCTACGCTTGATTTCAGCTCAGGTCATGATCTCACGGTTTGTGAGATCAAGTCTCACGTCAGGCTCCATGCTGACAGCATGGGGCCTGCTTCTGATTCTCTCTCTCTCCCACTCTCTCTGACCCTCCCTTCCTCATGCTCACCGTCTCTCAAAGTAAACTTAACAAAATATTCCACTGTAATATATATGCCATATCATCTTTATCCATTCATCCATATTTATTGCAACATTATTTACGATAGCCACGATATGGCCACATGATTTCTAAAGGGCCCATGACTTCCAATTCGCACAGACCTCATCCAGCCCCTATGAGGATTCACACTATCTTCCTGGCTCCTGGAGGCCAAATGGGGAGCTTGTTGGTGATGAGTGACTGTCGGTTTGGAGGTGATCAATAGGCATGTGTATTTATAACTGATGTCAGATTCTTTACAATCTTGCTGCAGAACACCACCACATAAGAAAGTAAGAAACAAGTAAGAAACACAAGTAAAAAGCACAGATACAAATAACTTTAAAATAAAAACAAAGGGCACTTTTTCATCTTCACTGGACAGTGAGTTCAGCAAGGTGCACAGAAGCAGAATGTAAGAAGTTATTCCATGATGCTCGTTGTCTAAACTCTAACTCTCCTTGCACCTAAGGGATTTGTCTCTGGGGTAGTTATATATAAAATATAAAATATAAAATATATAAAATAGGGGCGCCTGGGTGGCTCAGTTGGTTAAGCCGCCAACTTCAGCTCAGGTCATGATCTCGCGGTCCATGAGTTCAAGTCCCACGTTGGGCTCTGTGCTGACAGCTCAGAGCCTGGAGCCTGTTTCAGATTCTGTATCTCCCTCTCTCTGACCCTCCCCTGTTCATGCTGTGTCTCTCTCTGTCTCAAAAATAAACGTTAAAAAAAATTTAAAAAAAATATATATATAAAATAATGTATTTTTTATAATAAATGTAAAAAATGTAAAAAATAAAAAATAAATATATTTTTTATACTTTTTTTAATGTTTATTAATTTTTGAGGGAGAGAGAGAGTGAACAGGGGAGGAGCAGAGAGATAGGGAGACAGGATCAGAAGCAGGCTCCAGGCTCTGAACTGTCAGCACAGAGCCCAACACGGGGCTCGAACTCACTAGTCGTGAGATCATGACCTGAGCTGAATTCGGATGCTTAACCGACTGAGCCACCCAGGTGCCCCCAAAATATTAGTGTATTTTAACAGCCCAAATAAAAATGCCCAGAGTGCAGACAAATATTTTGGAAGATACTATGCTGGCACCAACACATGGGACACCATGGTCCCCAGGAAGCCCAGGAATCACCCAGGGCCACCTCTCCATCACAACCCCTGCACAATCCTAGATTGTGGATGCAAACATCTAGGTAATGTTTCTCACCATAAGTGCAATTTTCATGGCTACTGGACAAGTTAGAAAAGAACCGTAACCAGTTCCTTTCCAACTATATTAAGATACATAAATAAAAATGCCCAAATACTATGACGGCTTTGTTTTGGTTTGTTTTCGTTTTATTTTTTGTTAAAAACAAACTCCTAAATACAAATGTACTTTACATGGAGAAAGATTTAGTAAGATACCATCATGAGGCATGTCCAGCACAACATCCGGTAAGACTGACCAGCAAAGAACACTTAATGCTGCCAACTGTAAAAGACTGATGGACAGTCATGGTGGGCTAGGTAATGTGGATCAACATCCCACTGATGGCAACCAGAAAGGAAAAAATATTCTCGGGGGGTTCCGGAAGATGGCGGCGTAGGAGGACGCGGGGCTCACAGCGCGTCCGGCCGATCACTTAGATTCCACCTACACCTGCCTAAAGAACCCAGAAAACCGCCAGAGGATGAGCAGAAGGGAGTCTCCGGAGTCAAGCGCAGACGAGAGGCCCACGGAAGAGGGTAGGAAGGGCGGCGAGGTGGTGCGCGCTCCACAGACCGGCGGGAGGGAGCCGGGGCGGAGGGGCGGCTCGCCGGCCAAGCAGAGCCCCCGAGTCTGGCTGGCAAAAGCGGAGGGGCCGGACGGACTGTGTTCCGACAGCAAGCGCGACTTAGCGTCTGGGAGGTCAGAAGTGAACAGCTCTGCTCGGAAAGCGGGAAGGCTGGAGGACAAAGGGAGGGAGAGCTGCTGAGCCCCCGGACGGCAGAGCTCAGCTTGGCGGGGAACAAAGGCGCCAGCGCCATCTCCCCCGCCCATCCCCCAGCCAAAATCCCAAAGGGAACCGGTTCCTGCCAGGGAACTTGCTCGCTCCGCGCAAACACCCAACTCTGTGCTTCTGCGGAGCCAAACCTCCGGCAGCGGATCTGACTCCCTCCCGCTGCCACAGGGCTCCTCCTGAAGTGGATCACCTAAGGAGAAGCGAGCTAAGCCTGCCCCTCCAGCCCCCGTGCACCTTGCCCACCCACCCCAGCTAATACGCCAGATCCCCAGCAACACAAGCCTGGCAGTGTGCAAGTAGCCCAGACGGGACACGCCACCCCACAGTGAATCCCGCCCCTAGGAGAGGGGAAGAGAAGGCACACACCAGTCTGACTGTGGCCCCAGCGGTGGGCTGGGGGCAGACATCGGGTCGGACTGCGGCCCCGCCCACTAACTCCAGTTATACACCACAGCACAGGGGAAGTGCCCTGCAGGTCCTCACCACGCCAGGGACTCTCCAAAATGACCAAACGGAAGAATTCCCCTCAGAAGAATCTCCAGGAAATAACAACAGCTAATGAACTGATCAAAAAGGATTTAAATAATATAACAGAAAGTGAATTTAGAATAATAGTCATAAAATTAATCGCTGGGCTTGAAAACAGTATACAGGACAGCAGAGAATCTCTTGCCACAAAGATCGAGGGACTAAGGAACAGTCACGAGGAGCTGAAAAATGCTTTAAACGAAATGCAAAACAAAATGGAAACCACGATGGCTCGGCTTGAAGAGGCAGAGGAGAGAATAGGTGAACTAGAAGATAAAGTTATGGAGAAAGAGGAAGCTGAAAGAAAGAGAGATAAAAAAATCCAGGAGTATGAGGGGAAAATTAGAGAACTAAGTGATACACTAAAAAAAAATAATATACGCATAATTGGTATCCCAGAGGAGGAAGAGAGAGGGAAAGGTGCTGAAGGGGTACTTGAACAAATTATAGCTGAGAACTTCCCTGAACTGGGGAAGGAAAAAGGCATTGAAATCCAAGAGGCACAGAGAACTCCCTTCAGACGTAACTTGAATCGATCTTCTGCACGACATATCATAGTGAAACTGGCAAAATACAAGGATAAAGAGAAAATTCTGAAAGCAGCAAGGGATAAACGTGCCCTCACATATAAAGGGAGACCTATAAGACTCGTGACTGATCTCTCCTTTGAAACTTGGCAGGCCAGAAAGGCTTGGCACGATATCTACAGTGTGCTAAACAGAAAAAATATGCAGCCGAGAATCCTTTATCCAGCAAGTCTGTCATTTAGAATAGAAGGAGAGATAAAGGTCTTCCCAAACAAACAAAAACTGAAGGAATTTGTCACCACGAAACCAGCCCTACAAGAGATCCTAAGGGGGATCCTGTGAGACAAAGTACCAGAGACATCACTACAAGCATAAAACATACAGACATCACAATGACTCTAAACCCATATCTTTCTATAATAAGGAAAAAATATTCTCTGTGAATGAAATAAAGGCATTTCAGACAAAAACAGAATCATCAGTATCAGACCAGTCTTAAAGGAAATAGTAAAAGGTGATTTTAGGGTTAAAGGAAGCCCGGAAATGCAGAAAGAAATGAAGAATCAAAATCGGAACGCAAACATGTAAGTAAACCTAAATGGAGAGAAACTACACAAAACAGCAATTATAATGGCTTATGGGGCTTAAAATATTTATATGTAATCAGGCTACGTGATAACAATGGCGTATGCGTCACAAGAGCGGTAGGTAACAGTCAATATACTGAAAGTCAGTATCATCTAGGAAGACGATAAAAGGACAAATTAACAGTTGATTTTGGTAACTCAAGGATACATGTTTTAATCTCTAGCACTACCACTAAAAGAACAGAAAAGAATGGTAACTTCCAAATTAATAGATGGGAAAACATACATTAAGGGCACATACTGAATCAATCCCAAAGAAAGCAAAACAGAGAGAACATAGCTACGATGAATACATTTAAAAAGCTCAGAGCAAAATGTAAGATTTAAATGCAAATATATCAGCAATTGCTTTAAATCCAAATCAAATAAAATGTACCAATTAAAAGATAAAGATTATCAGGGTGAAATTTAAAATCCAATTATATTCTTTCTTAATTTTTTTAATGCTTAAATATTTTTGAGAGAGACAGAGCACGAACAGGGGAGGGGCAGAGAGAGAGGGAGACACAGAATCTGAAGCAGGATCCAGGCTCTGAGCTGTCAGCACAGAGCCCGATGCGGGGCTCAAACTCACGAACCACAAGATCATGACCTGAGCTGAAGTCAGAAGCTTAACCAACTGAGCCACCCAAGTGCCCCTTTTATATTCTTTTTTAAAAGACACATTCTTTAAACATAATGACCACAAAGATTGAAAATAATATTGAGAAAGGAGACCCAACAAGACTACTAAACAAATTTAGTCTAATTACACAAAGCAGAGTCACCTTTAATTTTTTTTAATTTTTATTTTTTTAATGTTTATTTTTGAGAGAGAGACAGAGCATGAGTGGGGGAGGGGCAGAGAGAGAGAGAGAGAATGAGAGAGAGAGAGAGAGAGAGAGAGAGAGAGAGGGAAACAGAGAATCCAAAGCAGGCTCCAGGCTCTGAGCTGTCAGCACAGAGCCCGACACAGGACTTGAGCTCAAGGACCACAAGATCATGACCTGAGCCAAAGTCAGATGTCGAACCAACTGAGCCACCCAGGTCCCCTGACAGAGTCAAACTTTAAGAGGAAGAGACAAACAGGGATGCTTTATGATGTTTGAAGTTTGAATTCTCTGGGATGGAAAAAAATTCTAAAAGTACCTAATAGCATAACTTCAAAATACACAAATCAAAAACTGGCAGAACTATAAAGCGAAATAGAAAAATCCATGGGGCGCCTGGGTGGCTCAGTCAGTCAAGCATCTGACTTCGGATCAGGTCATGATCTCACGGTTCGCAGGTTCGAGCCCCCCCTCAGCCTGGAGCCTGCTTCGGACTCTGTGTCTCCCTCTCTCTCTGTCCCTCCCCTGCTCATGCTGTGTCTCTCTGTCTCTCAACAATAAATAAATGCAAAAAAATATTTTTTTTTAAAGAAAAGAAAAATCCACAATCATGGTGGGAGATTTTAACACAACTCTCTTATTAACTTACTGAACAGATGACAAATCAGTAACAGTATACGATACTGACACAATTCAACTACAAATGTTATGGAATTTCAACAATTCTACACATTTCTCAGGGCCTATTTCAGCCACTCCTCCACCCACCTCCCCTCTGGTAACCATCTGTTCGTTCTCTGTAATTAAGAGTCTGTTTCTTGGCTTGTCTCTTTTTTTCCTTTGTCTGTGTGTTTTGTTTCTTAAGTCCCATATACGAGTGATATTATATGGTATTTTTCTTTCTCTGACTGACTTATTTCACTTAGCATTATACCCTCTGGCTCTATCCATGTTTTTGCAAATGATAAGATTTAATTATTTTTACAGTTGAGTAATATTCCATTGTGTGTGTTTGTATACACCATATCTAACAACATTTTTCACAGAACCAGAACAGATAATACTACAATCTGTATGGAGCCAGAAAAGACCCTCAGTAGCCAAACAATGTTAAGAAAGAAAAATAAATCTGCAGGTATCACAATCCCAGATTTCAAGATACATTACAAAGCTACAGTAATCAGAACAGTATGGTACCAGCACGAAAACAGACACAGATTAATGGAAAAGAAGCAAGAACCCAGGAATAAACCCACAACTCTATGGTCAATTAATCTCTGACAAAGGAGGAAAGAATATCTAATGGGAGAAAGGTAGTGTCTTTGACAAATTGTGTTGTGAAAACTGGACAGCAACGTGCAGAAGAATGAAACTGAACCACTTTCTCACACAAAACACAAAAATAAACTCAAAATGGATTAAAAACCTCAATGTGAGACCTGAAACCGTAAAACTCCTAGAAGACAACATAGGAAATTTTAGTTTTAAATATAGATATTTGAAAAGGAGGAAGTTGAACAAATCGACAATCTCAAATTATTTCAAGACATTAGGAACACAGCAGCAAATAAAACTCATGGAAAGTAGAAGGAAAATAATAAAGATGAGAACAGCAATTACAAAACAGAAAACAAAAATAGAAGAAAGAGGATCAACAAATCTGAAAACTGTCTGTTACAAAGACTAATAAAATTGACAAAATTCTTTGGCAAGACTATTGAAGAAAAAAGAGAGAAAAATCACTAAACATCAATTCCAAGAATGAAATTTGGAGCATCACTACAGAGTCTGAAGGCACTTCTCCTTTTCTAGCTCCTTCAGGTGTAAGGTTATGTTGTGTATTTGGGACCTTTCTTGCTTCTTAAGATAGGCCTGAATTGCAATGTTTTTTCCTCTTCGGACTGCCTTTGCTGCATCCCAAAGGGCTTGGACTGCGTGTTTTCATTCTCATTTGCTTCCGTTTATTTCTTCTTCTTTAATTTCTGGGTTAACCCATTCATTCTTTAGTAGGATTTTCTTTAACCTCCATGTATTTGGGGGCTTTCCAAATTTTTTCCTGTGGTTGATTTCAAGTTTCATAGCATTGTGATCTGAAAATATGCACGGTATGATCTCAATCGTTTTGCACCCATTGAGGGCTGATGTGTGACTCCAAATCTATTCTGGAGAACATTCCATGTGCACTCGAGAAGAATGTGTATTCTCCTGCTTTAGGATGAAATGTTCTGAACATATCTGTTAAGTCCATCTTGTCCAACGTGTCATTCAGAGCCACTGTTGCCTTGTTGATTTTCTGCTTAGATGATCTGTTCATTTCTGTAAGTGGAGTATTAAAGTCTCCTACAATTATGGTATTATCAATAAGTTTGCTTATGTTTGTGATTAACGGATTTATATTTGGGTGCTTCTAAGTCGGGGGCATAAATATTGATAATTGTTAGCTCTTCTTGATGGCTATACCCCTTAATTATGATACAATGCCCCTGTTCATCTCTTGTTACAGTCTTTGTTTCAAAATCTAGTTTGTCTGATATAAGTATGGCTATGCTGGCTTTCTTTTGATGTCCATCAGCATGATAGATAATTCTCCGTCTCTTCACTTTCAATCTGCAGGTGCTCTTGGGTCTAAAATGAGTGTCTTGTAGGCTGTGTACTAAAACAAGAGGGTGGGGGATGTTATCTGTATACTAGTATATTTCAAAATTTAGAGGCAGGCCCAGCTCCCTTGCCTTGAGAGAAGACCAACTCGGCAGACTGGTCTCCAGAGCTCCCTGCTAGACGAGGCAGAGGCTGGGACTCCACCTGAAATCCTACCTCTGCCGTGCTCCTTCCCTTTTCCCTCCCCTGTCTCGTTTTTCCCACTTCCTCTTGGGCTCCATTGGAAATACATCCCCCATAAGTCACTTGGACATGAATCCTCATCATCTCAGCTCTGCCTCTCAGGACCCAACCCAATAAATTTCTTAAACTACATACATGTAAACTACTGATTAAAAAAATTACTGTGACCCAAATATGACAAAACATTAGTATTAATTAATTCTGGATGGTGGGTACGTGAGTCTGTTATACTAGTCTCTGCATTTTTCTTTTTCTTTAGATTTTTTTTTCTAATTGAAAAAGGGGGTGGGGAGCACTCCTTGGAGAATGTAGATAGGGAGAAATTGTGAGATATTCATGCAGCAAAAGCAAGTCACTTGCAAGGGGAAAAGTCTGCCTTCTCCACAGCAACATTTAAAAAACAATTTTTAATGTTTATTTATTTTTGAAAGAGAGCGAGCAACAAAGTTCAAGTGGGGAAGGGGCAGAGAGAGAGGGAGACACAGAATCCGAAGCAGGCTCCAGGCTCCGAGCTGTCAGCACAGAGCCCAACTCACGGACTGTGAGATCACGATCTGAGCTGAAGTCAGACGCTTAACTGACTGAGCCGCCCAGCAGGTGCCCCTCCACAGCAACATTTAATGGCAGAAGACACAGAAGTAATACGTACAAAATTCTAAAAAATAAATAAATAAATAAAAATAGTACCATCCAAGAATATATTGTACTCAGTCAAGACCTATTCAAGAATAACGGCACTTTATCAAAATTTAAAATTTTTATGCATCCATAGACACAATTAACAGTAAAAAGATAATCCATAGAAAGGGAGGAAATTTTTACAAGTTATGTATCATATACAGGACTGATATCCAGAATATATGGAGAACAACTCAACAACCAAAAAATAAACACCCAATTAAAAACTGGGTAAAGGACATGAATAGACACTTTTCCAGAGAAGACATACAGATGGCCAGTAAGCACATGAAAAGATGTTCAACATCACTAATCATTAGGGAATCGTGAAGGAAAACCAAAATGAGATACCACCCTCAGACCCACAGGATGACTGTTCATTTTTTTTTTTTTTTACAAAACCAGAAAAAAACAAAACAAAACAAAAAGTTTTGAAGAGGATGTGGAAAAATGAGAAGCCTTGTACTTTGCTGGTGGGAATGTAAAATGGTGCCGCTCCTGTGGAAAACAGTCTGGTGGTTTCTCAAAAAATGAAATACAATTCCCGTGTCATCCAACAATTCTATTTCTGGGTACATAGCCAAAAGAACTGAAAGCAGGGACTCAAATAGATATTTGTACTCCCATGTCCGCTGCGGCATTTATTCAAAATAGCCAGAAGACAGAGACAACCCAAATGTCCAGGGACAGATGACCGGATAAATAAAGTGTGATATATCCAAACAATGCGATATTATTCAGCCTGAAAAATGAATGAAGTTCTGGCACATGCTACCACACGGATAAACCATGAAGATCATGATATTTAGTGAAAGACGCCAGACCAGAAAAAAAAAAAAAAAAAAAGGACAAAAACAGTGTATGATTCCACTTACGAAGTACCTAGAATAGACAATTCACTGCGACAGAAAGTGGAATAGTGGTTGGCAGGGTCTGGGGGGAGGAAGGAATGGGGGATTGTTGTCTAACGCGTATAGACTTTTAGTTTCATGAGATGAAGAAAGCTCTGGAGATGGACGGTGGGGGTGTTTGTACAACAGTGTGAATGTACTTAACACCAGTGCACGCCACGCTTACAAACGGTTAAGACGGTGACTTTTATGCCACGTGTGTTTTACCACATGAAATGGAAAACCGAATGAAATAGAAAGAAGAAAAGCAACGCTACCATTTTCAAATGATGAAAGCAAAAAATTCAGAAAACGGAGCCCTTCTTTAAAAAGTTGATGAAGAAGTCTAGTCAAGCAGGAGAGGATTCAAAATTGTCAAGAACGGGATTGTCCAAGTTGTACAAAAGGAACGACAGTGAGTCTTTAATCCACATCAATATGGAACCATGGATCAGCATCAGGAGCCATGAAGGTTGTAGGACAGAACATATTAAATGAGTAAAAATATAACAAAAACTGGGGGGGGGGGGGCGGTGAATGGAGGAAAGTCGTAAGGAAGTCAAGTAAATATCATCTGAAATTTCGCCACAAATTCCTTGTGTTTTTCATAATCTCATTCTTAGGGACATCCCTGAGGAAATGATTTATTCTCTTGTGAAGCATTTATCCCGAGGTTATCAAGTCCTTAATTTCCTTATCATCTACTAAATTCACAGAAATTAAATATTTCTAACTTAAAATGGCATACGTCCTGGGATAGCATTTTCATAGATTTATGTCAATTTCTTGATCCCATGCAAAGTCTTCCTTGTGTAATGTGTTGAAAATGTCCAGAAACGCTATTTGCCAAATGCAAACGCTAGTTATTTCTAGAAAGTGGGATAGGGGTGATTTGTAGCTTTCTTTGCAGTTTTCTGTACTGCTGGACTTTTTTTAAAGAGCAGTCATAACATTTTTTTTTTTTTACATGTCAATTATTCTGATAAATGAGCAAGTCCAACCTGCATCCAAAGAAGTCACCCCGCTGTGCCTTCGAAACCCAAGGCAATTCAGGGTCTCCCCGGTGAACGCTTGCCAAGAAGCCGGTGTTGGGGGCTGGCATTCCTGGAAGCGGTATTTATGGAAACTGCCTCAGGGCATCTCAAGGCTGCTGGACAAAGGCCAGCGGTCAGATGCTCCAGATTATTAACTTCCAGCCCCACACATTGCAACAAATGTTCTAGAACAATGCTTCTCAAACTGGGCAGTTCTGTCCCCCGCCCCGGTCAACAGCGCAAAGGGTTTTACCTACGCTCACCGCCGTGGAACAAAATGGTACCCTGCGTCCGTATAATGCTTCTTCCTATTTTAACGTAGGTTCGTGTCGGTTACTTTATATACTTTCTTGCCCTACGTTAAGAACCACAAAATAGCCTTAAGAAGCTCTTAATTTCCACATACCTCAAACCATATTCAAAGCATTCATATTTGACAATCCGCAGTGGACTTTTCTTTCCCAGGAAAAAAGCAGCATAGATTTTCAAGTTTAATGATACCAAGTTTTTAAAAAATTCTTTTTTGACTTTTCTCAGTGATTTACTTCCATCCATGGTTAGCCATTTCACATAGAAAAACAGAGGTTTTGTGCCAACAACTCATCGAGAATATTACCCAGACCACATTTTAGGGGCACAGGCTTTAAACAAACTCCCACAAGAAATATTATTTGACAGCTACAAAAGTAAGTAATGAAAGAAGCCAGCATGTTGTTTTTAGCTCATGCCTCTCCTTCTGGGATTGGCTGGCAGCCTGCAAGCTCTGGGCCACCCCTGCGTGGCATGTCACTGCGGGTAAAGAGAGAAACCGGAACATTCTGCACATCCCAAGACTGGACGAGTTCATGGCAAAACCACAAGTCCTTGACTAAAAATGGTAGGAGAGTCTCCCTGGTTAAATGACAATGGCCTTGTTTAGGTCACTGCTAAATGGTTGACGTTCAGGTCCATTGAGTCTTTCGGAGAGTTAGCCCGAGTTTCCACAGGTTTAGCAAACTTAAACTTCACCAAGCCTAATTTAGTCATTGCCCTAAAGAAGACTGATCTAGTAACAAGATAAAGGAAAGCACATGATTTCAAGCAGGTACTGAGCGCTCAAAGGACAAATACCCTCAGCGTGGGAGGTCAGGAGCATTTCCTGAGAAGGTGCCACTCCGGCTGAATCTTGGTGGATGAAGAGGGGTTTACGAAACCCTCGCAGTGAATATCTGAGCAAAGAGTCTCTGTAATTTGTGGGGAAGGGAGGAGATACTTGTATAAATTTGAGTGGGTTGCACACAGACAAATCAAAGGACTATGGTCACTTGTAGAGCTCTGTATCATGTAAGTGAGATTTTTGTCTACCTCAAAATAGGACCTGAAATACACCAGCCACATTACAAGTGCTTGCTGTGCACACGTGTGGCTACTGCGTTAGTGCAAATGCAGAAAACTTCCATGATTACAGAAAGTTCTGCTAGACATCAATGGTATAAATGACTGTTGGAAATATGGTCACAAATGTGAAAGCAAAGCCAAAAACTTTCTTGGAAAACAAAGTGTATAGGTCAGTATGTACACACACACACACACACACACACACACACACACGCATGCATGCATGATAAAACCTTACACTATTAAGCCAATCATTTATTTTACTTAATCATGTGTGTGATTAACTTAAAAATATCCAGTGGGGATTTTTAATTACAGAACTTAAGACTTTCAAAACCATCAGAGACCATGAATTCAAGCAAACTATGGTCTGGAGAGAAAAGTACCAAAAATAAAGAAATGTACCAAAAATTGGGCCGTACCCCCAAAATATGAACATGATAAAGGAATAAAGCAAAAAAAAAAAAAAACCAGAAATGAGAGTAGGCATAAACAAAAACGAGCATTTTAATTTCTGTATGTTCTGTCATGGATTCAGTTTTTTCCACAACGCTAATTTTGTCCTTTATCGCGCCATCAAAATCCTGCTGTTTCATCATTTGTTTGCATCCCTGTCTGAACTTTTAAGCCTTTTTCATCTCATTTTGTTATTTTCATATACTTGATGTTTTCTTCAATTTCATCTCTTGCCAAAGCAAACGTAATTTAAGCCATATTTATTTCCTGCAATAAATTACCTTCTAAACATTCCTTTTTACCTCTTTTAGGAGACAGTTTTAGGTCACAATACGTAAATATTTCTTTTCACATTTCTCACGTTACTGTTGTTGGTTTTCCTCATTGTACAAGGAGCGATCTGTTCTGAGCTGGTGTTTGCCCCAAAATGTTGTAGGACAGGCTCTCATTCGGGGGATCGATTCTCACTTCCCATCTGGACCCTAGAGGCACATTCCTCACACCCAGGGTTGGGCGATGAATGAGGGGCAGGTTGTGCGACTCAAGACTGAAATTAACGCCAAAGAGACAACATCGCCTCTGCAATTTCTCCTCTGCATTGACTAAGGATGCTGCCTCCAAGAATGAGGATTCCATGTGTACTTTTCTGTTCATAGCAGTGATTTTCCTGGCAGGGCTCCTCACCTCCTGAGAAAGGACCTGAGCATGTCAGGGAAAAATCTACTTGGGAGAAACCACAAATGCCCACAGGTTCACGTTTGGCGTGGCCCCATCGGTGCTTGATTCTGCCTGGACCCGGAGCTTCCAAATACCATTCACCCGCACCGGCCAACGAGGCTCCAAGCAGAACCATGGCTGTCTCCCTGTCACTGGAGATGACTTCAAGTCCACGGTAAACCTGACTCTGCTTCTAAACTACTGGATGACTTCCAACACTTGGTTAAATCAGCATAGTGGGATTCTTTTCTCTTTCCCATGATAACAGAATGCCGGAAACCTTAATGACCTTGACATAAACGTTCATCAGTGACTCTAAGCTTCAGTCCCACCTCGACTGATCACCTCAGTCCACCAAGCTTTCCTCCCCAGAACCCAGCTCCATTTCGTGTCCTCAGAGGAAGCCTACCGGACCTCAGCCTGCGACTAGTCTCCCCGCCTTCTCTGCAGCTTTGCTTCCCAAGGTTTCAGTGACCCCGCTCAACCGCGGCCCGGAAGGAGGCGATGCTCCTTCTGATGCAGCGAAGGAAGGTCAGCAGTAGCCTAATGCTACGTCACCGTGTCAACGTCACTCACCTCCCTTCCTCTCCCCACGTGGGCATTGGACCACTTCACATCCGCATCAGGAGGGTGAGTACAGAATAAGGTAGTTTGAGAGGGAGAACGCATTCACATACCTTTTATTACAGTATATTGTTATAATTGTTCTATTACTGGTTATTATTAATTTCCTACTGTGCCTAATTTATAAATTAGACTTCATCACAGGTATATATGTGTAGGAAGAAAACATAGTATGGACAGGGCTTGGTATAAATGGCCATCCTTGGTTTCAGGTGCCCGCTGAGTCTTCGAATGTATCCCCTATAGATAAGGGAGGAGTTTACTATATACAGAAAATCATGTGGGGGCGCCTGGGTGGCTCAGTCTGTTGGGAGGCTGACTTCGGCTCAGGTCACGATCTCACAGCTCGTGAGTTCGAGCCCCGCGTCGGGCTCTTGCTGACAGCTCAGAGCCTGGAGCCTGCTTCCGATTCTGTGTCTCCCTCTCTCTCTACCCCTCCCACACTCACGCTCTGTCTCTCTCTCTTTCAAAAATAAAAATAAACATTAAAAAATTAAAAAAAAAAAAAAGAAGAAAACCATGTGATTATCTGGTTAATGTCTGTCTCATCAACTAGATTGCAAGCTCCATAAAATCCGGTATTTGATCTAGTTTTATCCGCCAGGATATCTCCAGCATTGACATGCTACCTGATATATGAGAGGCTCTTAATAAAAATATTTACTGAAGGAATGCATGAATTAGTAATTTAGCTAATGGGCAAACACATGCAGAGTTAATACTTTCAATAATATATGTGTAGGGATAAAAATTCATGTTTTGAGATAACGAACCAAGAAATTGAAATTTCTCCAATATAGAAAATTTTCTCTATGGACCATTTTGAAGGCAAACGGGGCCAGAGTCCTGATCAGTGAGTTTATCTTTGTTTATTGTCTTATTTTTGTCATTCTCTAAATGACCTTTTGATTCTGGTCATGACACCAAACTATGCCACAGAACCCACAAGGGAGAGAAAGAAACAGATCTTACCTAAATCCTCAACGAGTGTGGGCTCAAACTGGCTCATTTTTTTAATTGCCAGTATAATTCTTTTTTCACTGCTATTTAATCAGAAGCTTAGGTGAAGACATTACATACATCTCTGTACGACCAGGAAAGCTAATTCTGTCTTCTGTGGAGTTGGGCTAAGTTACTAGATATGTTATAATTAAGACACAAAACTCTCAGGCTTGTAACAGCAGATACAGGGTTCAGATTCAGCTTGAGTCCGTAATCCACTGGCTTCGAAAATGTGTGCAGAAACAGAGGGAGTTGAGAGGCATTTGGATGGCTCAGTTGGTTAAGCATCCAACTCTTGATTTCAGCTCAGGTCATGATCTCATGGGTTGTGAGTTGGAGCCCTGCATTGGGCTCTGAGCTGATAGCGTGGAGCCTGCATGGGATATTCTCTCTCCCTCTCTCTCTCTCTCTCTCTCTCTCTCCCCTTCTCTCTGCCCCCTCCCCCTCAAAACGAATAAATACACATTTAAAGAAAAATAAATCGTGGTTTTTGGAAGGCCATGAGTGTGAAGGAATCAAATAACATTCAGTATCCAAACCAAAGCTTCCAGAAGTCTGGCTTTGCACTAAACTAGCTGGTGGCATCTTTCTCAAAAACACAATTAAGGCACACAAATTCATAGGTAACTTTAACGTAGAATCACAAGTGGTCAGAGCTACCAAGGAACTCCCGGGCTTATCACTTTTACAGGTGGTAAAACAGAGGCCCAGAGACAAGCTACACAGTGAACTGGGTGCCAGCGGGCTCGCATGAGGACTCCCGATTTCCGCCTGCAACGCGGGACTCTTCACCAACCGCGATGCCCACCTTCAAGAACGGCTAATCTACGGCCTTTCTGCCTTTCACCTTCTGCCACAAGTATCTATCCCACATGTCTAAGCCGGATGTGTCCTCTTGAAAACAGGTTTCCATCTGTCACACTCACCCACTGCTCAAACTATTCAGTATATTCCTAACATCTACAGGATTAACTTGAAGTCTCTGGCCTGGCAGGCGAGACCTCCACCTGCTGCCTCCTGCCGACACATCAGCGTGACTTCCTGCTCTGTTCCCACTGCAGGGACAGCCACCCCATTCAGCGATCATCACACAGGCCATGCCTGCATTCGCTTGTGCCCTCTGCCTATGAGGACGTGTGAGTGGGGGCCCAGGATCCCCAGCGATGAAGCTCACTGCCTCGGCTGCAGGAGTGTGTTATCAAAGAGCCATCGGCCTTTCTGGAAGAGATGCGGAAGAAAGGCGTCTCTCTAGGGTCATGCCCAGGGGCAGTCTGCAGCCGGTGACTAATCCGAGAGCAGGTCAGAGGGCCTGGCCATCTCAGTGCAATCTGCGACAACTGTAAAGGCTTCCCTCGCTGCAGAGCTCCTTGGGGGGTGGGCTGCGTCACAGCTCCACCTCTCCCCCTGCCTGTCCTCCTTCTCCTCCCCCCCTCCCTCCCATCCCCTCCTCCGTGGGCGTCAATCCCAAACAAACATCTCGCACGCTGGGCTCTCCTCAGAGCCTGCTCCCCGGACAACCCGGCAGGCAACACTCCCTGCTGTAAAATGCCAGCCTCAGTTCCCTTTAAACGTCTACACCCCAGGCCCCCGCTCTTGGCAAGTTCTGTAGCACATACAGACCCTGTCACTTACGTCCCATTCATAGGCACTGCCCCGTACCGCTGAGGACCTCATAGGTCCGTGGTGTCAAAAGCACCCACTGTGCTTTACACCTGCTTGTATCCACAAGAACGAGCCCCACGCCACGTACACCATGAAGGACCGACGTGTGGTTAACATTGGTGGCGATAACGATGATGTTAGCAAATCCTGAATGGACAATCCATTTCAGCTCCAGGGCCGTTCTTCTCCCCCGACTACAGCTGCCTGAGAGCAGAGTACTGCTATCCCCACTGGTTCTGTTTTTTATTTTATTTTAATGTTTATTTATGTTTGAGAGAGAGAGAGCAGGGAGAGGCAGAGAGAGGGGGAGACACAGAATCCGAAGCAGGTTCCAGGCTCTGACTGTCAGCACAGAGCCCGACGCGGGGCTCGAACCCATGAACCGTGAGCTCATGACCTGAGCCAAACTCAGCCGCTCAACTGACTGAGCCCCCCCAGGCGACGCCCCCTGGTTCTTTATAGCAGGCGCTGAAGAGAGTGCTTTTGTATCTGTATTCTGAGCCATAGCAGAGCAGAGGAGGAGAGAAAGGGAAGCAGGAGAAATGTTTAAGGGGAACGACACGGAAGGAAGGTCATACGAGGGCTTTCTCCCAGGCCTGAACGACTCTGGATGACGCTGAGTAGACACCTGCTGAGAGCCCGCCTCTCTGGTGCCAGTGGGTCTGCCTCCGCCACCACCACAAGCTGCCCTCGTCCACCTAGAATGATCCACACTCTGAAGGAGGAGCCGCCTCTCCACCCTTGAACAGCCAAGCCAAGCCGTTCCTCTTGTTTTCTTCTCACGGAAGACAACAGGTGTTCGGGAGAGGAGGGTCTGTCTTTGTTGAAACAAAACCGGATCACGGTAACTCTTAACGCAGTAGACCAAAACTCACCAACGACCCGCTACGGGCAGTGAGAGCCAAGGCCCGAATGCTGCGACACGGGAGCCCAGCCTGAACAGGAACGTGAAGCCCCAGCCTCTGGGCAAGGCTCCAAAGCTGACGCCGGACGGACGCCGGCTTCCAGCAAGGTGCGCTGCCACCGCCGCTCCCAGCTGGCCAGAGGCGCGGCATCCGGCCCGTGTCTCCCACGTGTGGACAGATCCGGCAGGGACAGGATAGCTCGGGGCGGGGGATGGAAAAATGTACCGAAACCACTTCTCCTTCTCTGCCAGGGCAGACACGGTCCAAAGCGGGGACACCACCACCGCCTTGAGGGGCCAAGTCATGAAATGTGGTTTCTATACTTTCTCCAAGTGAGGACAGAGGAAGTGCACGATGAACAGAGAGGAAAGTCAAACGGGAACAGGACGCAAGGGGAGGGGGCCAAGGAAGCAGGAAACCTCGGGCACGGTCAGAACCGGCTCTCGGCTGAGGGGGACTCCGGGCGCTCGTAGCAAGAGGGCCACCCGACACTTCCTTATATAATGCAGTTTCCGAATTACGCCTAGACCACGCTGTCTGGGCAGCGTCCTTTGAAACCCAACCCGACCTGCCCCTTCTGTTAGCTTTGGACATTTGCTTGGTGTCCAAACAGAGAGAAATTCTCAGGCAGTACCAGAGTCCTTGGATCCACTCCCCGCCGCCCCCCCCCCCCCCCCGCCCCCAGAAAATCTATGACAAAAATCTTTGCCTTACATTACCGGAAATTAATCATTCCATCAGAATGACAGGGAAGGAAACTTCCTATTTTACTTCACGTTGAACAAAATGAAAAACTACTTCAAAGCTGACATGTTACTGCGTTCACCCAAGGCTAGCTTCCTCGCGTGACCGATATCGTAAACATCACGCACGTTCCCTGACGTCCTGCGTAAAATGGCCCTGGCTTACCGCATGATAGTCAGAAGCACAGGCTAAACAGTAAAATAGACCCCGGTTGATCTAGCATCACCCAAAGGCTGGTGATTTTCGCCCATCTATCCTATCTGAATCTGGACTTTGCCGTGTGTACAGCAAATAGAGGATTTGTGTCAGACACGACTAGTTGACCCTTCATACCCACACCTTCCTTCTTTTTTTGCTAACAGAATCCCAGGTGGTGAATCATAACCCAACATGACAACCTCGTTCCCACTTTCCAGCGTCCCTTGCTGGGTGGCTACGTGACCCCGTTCCAGGCACCAATACGTAGGAAGACATTTGTCCTGGGTGTGCTGAGCAAGGATCGCTTTTTTGATTAATGGGACATTAGTGGTTCCATTCCCCTTCCCTCCTTTCCTCCCAGGACCTCAGTGTGGTGCCTGCTGCCGCGATAGCCATCTTGCAGTGACAAGGGGAAGAGACAACACACTGAGTACGGAAAACAGAAAGGCAGACTGGATCTCTGATGGCGTCACTGACCTATGGTACCAGCCTTACTTAAGTAACTATTGGTATGGCATTATGTTCTTGCAGCTAAAAATACTCAAATGATATAGGGTTATCGTAGAGACTGAAAAAGATATTATATCAAAGTCATTTGGTAAAGCACCTGGCACATCCAGGTTTGTCCAACTCCAAAGCTTGCCCTCCTTCCATGACAGTAGGCTACCATAAAAATTACATTTGTCCAAAGCACATACTGCCCGATGGCATAAACCAAGTCCCGCTCTATGTATTGCCATTTCATTTATTAATGCCAATAACTTTATATAATAAACAAACATACCTTTTTGACATTACAAATGGCTTCTGCAGAAAGGCATATGTGGGAAATCCCAAGCACTGAAGTCTTGCAGACAGACCACTGATTCAAAGTTAATTAGCTCAGAGATCACCTTTGCTTGAGCAGCTGTGAGAGAAGTATGGGGGAGTTCTTCCTCTCATATCCAGTGGAAGGGGAAAGGATTCTACTTTACACAAGGCAAAAATGGAGAAAATCGTGGAATCTGAACTACGGAAATTTGAACAAAAATATCTTTGGTGTTCTTGGCAAATATTAAGTCATGGATGTGGTTTAATCTTTCTTATATAGCAATGCTCTGCTTTTCTAGAATGATTAGAACTAACCGTGCTACGTAAATGAACTTTCCACATAAAGAAAGTTTGCCTCTTTAGGTATTATTTGCATTGAAGAAACATTTCTTGTTAGATCTATTATTGTTATAAACATCAATTATGACACTAGATTAAAATTCAGTACTTTTAATATTCTCACTCAATCTCCTCATACAACCATTATAAGCTAACTATTGTATTTTAAGGCACAATGTTAGACTCTAGTAACTCACATCTACCTTTTATTAGTCTCCCCACCCTCCCCCAATGGCAGGCAGAGAAATTAAATTTCATAAATGTCAAACCCATTACAAACACAGATGCTTGTGCAGGGAAACCAAAAGAGTATACCACTCAAAAGGCAAGGGAAAGCATATTTTTAAAAACAGCTGTTAAAGTCAAAAGAAGTAATGTCAGATTCCTCTTTTTTCTCATTTAAATTCAAGACAAATGCTTCTCTAAACGTTGGGGTGCACATGCCCCTTCAAATCAGCATTTTTGTATTCTCTGGATAAATACCTAGTAGTGCAACTGCTAAGTCATAGGGTAGTTCTATTTTCAACAACAGCCAGTTTATGGAGAGAGCTCAAATGTCCATCGACTGATGAGTGGATAAAGATGTGATACACACACACACACACACACACACACACACAATGGAAGAGTACTTGGTAATCAAAAAGAATGAAATCTTGCCATTTGCAATGACATGGATGGCAATACAATGTATTATGCTAAGTGAAATAAGTCAGTCAGGGAAAGACAAATATCATGATTTCACTTATATGTGGAATTTAAGGGAAAAAAACAGATGAACATAGGGGAAGGGAAGGAAAAATAAAATAAGATGAAAACGAAGAGAGAGACAAACCATAAGAGACTCTTAAATATAGAGAACAAACTAAGAGTTGACAGAGGGAGGGAGACAAGGGAATGGGCTAGATGGGTGATGGGCATTAAGGAGGGCACTTGTTGGGATGAGCACCAGCTGTTATATGTCAGTGATGAATCACTAAATTCATTCCTGAAACCAATACTACACTATATGTTAACTAACCTGAATTTAATTAATTAATTCAAGGCAAATAGACACAATGGCAGAAGAAATAAAAAGGGAATGATTAGGTAACGAACTCTTAACAAAGGGAGCGGATGTAGATGAAGCTAACATATAAGGACAGTCGTAATAGGCCAGGAGAATTAAAGATGAACCTAAGTGCTAACAAGCAGAAAATAAAATACATCAATCTGAATCACAAAAGGAACAGGCAAATAGTAAGGCTTCTTTCAGAATGCTAATGGAAAGGATCAGCAAATTAAAACAAGACAAGAAATAATACTGTGGCCATCAAAGAACAATGTCATAACAAATAACCAGTGCTGCTGATGGTGATAGGAAGAATGTTTTCCGAGCTGAAGTCAGATCTCCACCCAAAGACTGGAGAGGTTCATTTCAGGCAACATCACTGAAAAGACACCCTCACAATAGCACATCCAGGCAAAATTTTGGCCATAAAGAGATTGAGAACTAGTCTCATAAGCTTCCAGACAGGAAAAACATACATGGTTATAAGCTACGAAAAATCATAGTGGCCAAGGACTATTTTATTATTTTTATCTGTTATTTTACTTTGTTATTCCCAATGTATGTTCTCATGTAAGGCTTTTTTTTTTTCCATTTTCATTATTTTCCAAATAACTTACAATCACAGATCTTATTTCCTCTTTGATCCAATAATTGCTGGCTTAAGAGACAGGCTTACATCAATTTACAAATGGATACATCTATTTAATTTCTACTTTTGTTGCACATGCTTAATTTTAACTGCATTGTGATAAGAAATGAGGTATATGTCTCTAATATGGAAAGCTTACTGACTTTTCCCTATGAACCAATACATGGTAATTTTTTGGAACTTTGCATAATTTGCTTTTCTTTTTAAGGAAAACATATTTTGTATTTGGAAAACATACAGTCCAGTATAAACCTATTAGATTAAATGTGCTGAGTTTATTTCAATTTATATCCCCCTCCTGATTTCACCTTTCATTTCCAATAGTTTCAGAGTTTTCTTAAATTTTTAGATTGATCATAATTTCCTCGAATAATTATAGTTCTGTCTCTTTCTTTGAAGTCTTTACTTATTGCCTTTTTTCAAATGTTTATTTATTTTTTTTTTAATGTTTATTTATTTTTGAGACAGAGAGAGGCAGAGCATGAACGGGGGAGGGTCAGAGAGAGGGAGACACAGAATCTGAAACAGGCTCCAGGCTCTGAGCTGTCAGCACAGGGCCCGACGCGGGGCTCGAACTCACGGACCGCGAGATAATGACCTGAGCCGAAGTCGGCCCCTTAACCGACTGAGCCACCCAGACGCCCCTATTTTATTTTTTGACAGACAGAGCGGGGAGGGGCAGAGAGATTGGGGGCAGAGGTTCTAAGGCGGGCTCTGTGCTGACAGCAGAGAGTCTGATGTGCGGCTTGAACTAACAAACCGTAAGTTCGTTAGAGCTAGAGTTGGGCGCACTTAACCAACTAAGCCACCCAGGCATCCCTTGCCTTGCCTTTTCTTAGTGCTTTGGCAGGGATTCCAAATTAATACTTAATATTATTATATGATTCTATCATCCACTTCCTCATTTCAATAGGATGTTTTAACACCAGGTATTACGCTGGTTGATAATACTAAGACATGTTCCTTATAGTCCTACTATGCTAAAAAAAAGTCCTTATTAGTATTCTATGTTGAACATTTACAACATTTGGAGACAATTCTATAATCTGTTAATGATTGAATTTTTCATCCAAAATGACTGAACTTTAAACTATTCCTTCATCCCTAGGGGGAAAAAAATCACCCTTGGTTGTGATATATTAACCTAAAAAGAAAAAAAAGCCTCTAGATTCCACTAATTAATATTTTATTTAGGATTTTAGCATTTGGTTCATGAGACTAGGGTATAATTTTCCTTCTCTGGATTATCTTTGCTGTTTTGGTATCCATAACATACTAGCCTTTCAGAAAGCTTTCTAGCTCTTTCTATGCTCTAGACAGTTTATAATAATAGGAACTACATGCTTCCTTGAATGGCTGTTAGAATTTATATGGAAAAATATCTTGGCCTGGTGTCTTTCTAAGTAAGAGACAGCCGGTCACTTTTTCAACTTCTTCTATAGTTTATGTTTTCTATTACTTATTTTAGAAATTTGGGTTTTATATTAAAATTATCCATTGTATCTAATTTTTCAACTTTGTATTAATTATACCTAGGAGAGGATGTGTGGTCTGTGGAGTACAATGATAATGTATCTTCTAGATTTGGGCTCCCCATCCCCTCTCTCCTAGTGGTCGCTGGCTTCCTGGACCATGAGCCTGATTCTACAGCCCCAGTGTTCCACTTACTGCTGTGTAAGAAAAAATACTATCGCCGTATACTTCTCAGCTGAAACAGAGCCACATCACACTCTCCTTCCACCCCCTTTTCATCTGCTAATTCTAGCCTTAGGACTTCCACAGAATGCCTTCCACCACAGAATTTCTCTTGAGTATTTTTGCAGGCTACAGTTTCCTATGGTCTATAAGAACTCCTACTTTTAATGTTAGGAATTGCCCAGAATTTCTAGTTTGTTGGCACAACTTTTTCTTCTTTTCTGGGGTTGCCATTGAGTTCTTGTTCTTCACACATCTTTGAGGGCATTTCAAAAGATTTGCAATATGCAATAAAGTAGATGCAAAATTATTGGCCACCATCTTGATCCAAAGTGTCATGTCTTGTTTGCCCAGCAACGCTTGTCGAAAAGACTGTCTTTTTTCCTTTGTATAGTCTTTCCTGCTTTGTCGAAGATGAGTTGACCATATAGTTGTGGATCCATTTCTGGATTTTCTATTCTATCCCCATTGATCTATGGGTATGTTTTTGTGCCAGTGCCATACTGTCTTAATGAGTCCAGCTTTGTAATATAGCTTGAAATCTGGAATCATGATGCCTCTAGTTTTGTTTTTCTTTGTCAGAATTGCTTTGGCTATCCAGGGTCTTTGTGGTTCCATACACATTTTAGGATGGTTTGATCTAGCTCTGCAAAGAATGCTGGTGGTATTTTGATAGGGATTGCATTAAATGTGTAGATTGCTTTGGGTAGAATAGACATTTTAACAATGTTTGTTCCTCCAATCCATGAGCATGGAGTGTTTTTCCATTTCTTTGTGTCTTCTTCAATACCTTTCATAAGTCTTCTATAATTTTCAGAATACAGATATTTTACCTCTTTTAGTTAGGTTTATTCCTATCTTTTTTTAAAATGTTTATTTATATTTGAGAAAGAGTGAAAGTGGCGGAGGGGTAAAGGACAGAGGATCCAAAGTGGGCTCTGTACTGAAAGCAGTGAGCCTCATGTGGGTCTTGAACTCACAAACTGTGAGATCATGACCTGAGCCAAAGGCAGCCACTCGACCAACTGAGCCACCCAGGTGCCCCTATTCCTGGGTATCTTATTGTTTTTGGTACAACTGTAAATGGGATCAATTCCTTGATTTCTTTTTCTGCTGCTTCATCGTTAGTGTATAGTAATGCCACAGATTTCTGCATGTTGATTTTATATCCTGCGACTTTGCTGAATTCATGTATTAGTTCTAGCAATTGTTTGGTGGAGTCTTTTGGGTCTTCTACATAGAGTATCATGTCATCTGCAAATAGTGAAAGTTTGACTTCTTCCTTGCTGATTTGTATGCCCTTTATTTCTTTTTGTTGTCTGGTTGCTGAGGCTAAGACTTCCGGTACTGTATTAAATAGTAAAAGTGAGACTGGGCATTCTTGTCTTATTCCTGACCATACAGGTTCTCAGTTTTTCCTCATTGAGGATGGCATTAGCTGTGGGTCTTTCATCTACGACCTTTATGAGGGTGAGGTATGTTCCAATCATCCCTACTTTGTTGAGGGTTTTTAATCAAGAATGGATGCTGTATTTTGTCAGATGCCTTTTCTGCATCTACTGACAGGATCATATGGTTGTTATCCTTTCTGTTACTAACGTGGCAACATGCAGAAGAATGAACCTGGATCACTTTCTTACACCATACACAAAAATAAATTCAAAATGGATGAAAGACCTAAATGTGAGACAGGAAACCACCAAAATCCTAGAGAACACAGGCAGTAAGTTCTGTGACTTTGGCCAAAGCAAGGTCCTTCTAGACACATCGCCGAAGGTAAGGGAAATAAAAGCAAACATGGACTATTGGGACCTCATCAAGGTAAAAATTTTCTGCACAGCAAAGGAAACAATCAACAAAACAAAAAGGCACCCTATGGAATGGGAGAGGACATTTGCAAATGACATATCTGATGATAAAGGGTTAGCATCCAAAATCTACAAAGAACGTAACAAATTCAACACCCAAAAAACAAACAACCCAGTTAAGAAATGGACAGAAGACATGAACAGATACATTTCCAAAGAAGACATCCAGATGGCTAACAGATACATGAAAATATCCTCAACATCACTCATCATTAGGGAAATACAAATCAAAACCACAATGAGCTACCACCTCACACCTGTCAGCATGGCTAAAATTAACAACGCAAGAAATGGGTGTTGGTGAGGATGTGGACAAAGGGGAACCCTCTTGCACTGCTGGTGGGAAGGCAAACTGGTACAGCCACCGTGGAAAACAGTGTGATGGTTCCTCAGAAACCTAAAAATAGAACTACCCTATGAAACATAAATCGCACTATTAGGTATTTACCCAAAGGATATAAAAATACAGATTCGAAGGGGTCCCTGCACCCCAATGTTCACAGCAGCAGTATCAACAATGGCCAAACTATGGAGAGAACCCAAATGTCCACTAACTGATGAATGATAAAGAAGATGTGGTCTGTGTGCGTATGTGTGCGTGTGTGTGTGTGTGTGTGTATATATATATATATATATATATACACATAACGTATATATATATATATATAATGTGTATATATATATAATGTGTATGTGTGTGTATATATATATAATGGAATATATATATATATATAATGGAGTATATATATATATATATATAATGGAGTGTGTATATATATATATATATATATATATATATATATATATATATATAATGAAATATTACTCAGCCATCAAGAAGAATGAAATCTCACCATTTGCAATGACACGGATGGGATGGACCCAAAATGTATTATGCTAAGTGAAATAAGTCAGTCAGAGAAAGACAAATAATATGATTTCACTCACATGTGTAATTTAAGATGAACATATGGGAAGGGGGGGCGGTAGAGAAGAAAGGCAAGCAAACCACAAAAGACTCTTAACGACAGAGAAAACAACTGAGGGTTGACGGAGAGATGTGGGTGGGACATGGTCTAGATGGGTGATGGGTACTCAGGAGGGCACTTGTGATGAGTACGGGATGGTGCATTTAACCGACGAATTCTACTTCTGAAACCAACAGTGCACTGTAGGTTAACTAAAATTTTTAAAAAGTGTCGCTCCTTAACTTTCTTGTAAAAACTTTCTAGGCAAAGACTCCCTCAAATTTCTATAGTGTGTAGAGGTACATTAAGGTGAAGCTTCTCTTCGTGTCACCAGCAGGTCATGGCAAACCCAAACCCAATTTAATTTATGAAGTAAATTTATGAAGCAGCTGGTGTCATAAATACCACTTAGTAGTGAAACCAACCAACCTACCTTTAGGTTGTTGAGATGCCAAAAATAAATAAAAACACGTCTTAGTTTATTAAAAATCTCCCCAAAAAAGTTCTTATCAACACTTATAAGATTCTTAATGGAAGAAGCTTCTAGAACATAATTATTGAAGCTATGAATCTGGTAAGCAAGGTTAAGGAAGACTATCACGGGAATTTTTTTTTTCAAAGCCAAGTATCCTGATCTTTGTGGACTAGAGGCCACTTGCTTATAAAATCAGTAGCTTTTGCCATCTTAAACAACGGTTGGTTTTGCTCCTGAGAAACACTGTTAGTTTATTATCTTATGGACTCTGTCAATTATGTAATTGATTGGGTTTCTCTCTCCATGTCGTCTGCTAGGAAGCTCAGAATGGAACCTTCTCCCATCCTAGAGCAGGTATGTGGGACGCTGTGGGGTGCATCTTTCGTGCAACTTATTCCTGGCTCAATTGTGTGCCTCTCACCTTGTCTTTGCAGCCAGTTCTGGTTTATTTATCAGAGTTTTTTTTCCTAAAGAAAGGTTTTTGGTGTTTTTTTTTAATTTTTAACATTTATGTTATTTATTTATTTATTGAGAGACAGAGCGCGAGCAGGGGAGAGGCACAGAGAGGGAGACACAGAATCTGAAACAGGCTCCAGGCTCTGAGCTGCCAGCACAGAGCCCGACGCGGGGCTTGAACTCACAAGCTGCGAGATCATGACCTGAGCCGAAGTCGGACGCTTAACCGGCTGAGCCACCCAGGTGCCCTGTATTGATCAGATTTTCAAGCTCTTCATAGGCTGCCTTGTTTAAAATCAGACGTAACTTTTTAACAACAAAAACTCTTACTCTGAAACATTTGCATAACAAGGCTACTGGATAGAGTTTCACTGTCGTAAAGATGGACTGACTTGTATAACTACCAGCAGAGCTCGGAACACAGCATAATCCGAACAGAAAACCCGTAGTGGGAGTAGAGGCCCCACTGGATGGATGACCTCCTACCAGAGATGCAGTATGGAGCATGACACCTCTCGCCCACCCCGCTAGCAGAGAAGGAGCCAGGAAAAAAGATGCTTCCACCCCCCGCAGCCGTCATTCCCAAGGTGAGATGGGAATTGTTTGGGGGAGGGCTGAGCCTGATGCCCCGTGGAGTCTGAAAAGGAGACCCGCTTCTTCTTAGCTCCAACGATGACTTGTGCCTGCACGGTTTAGAGGAGAGATGTTCTAATTCCTTTATGCCCGGTGCCCATATCTAGAAACCACGGGACTATTTCCTGAGCATCCGCCCTCCCCCAAGTGGTTACACCTGTACCTGAGTGGGCAGGTGTAAGTCAGCAGAGACAGCTTATCACAAGACAGGTGCACAGGTGCTGTGATGCTGAACAGCTTCAGCTATGGGGTCGTGGGACCCCTGTATGAACAGCTCCGGGATCAGGGAGCTAAGACTCCCGTCCCTGACTTTCCCAGCTCTGCCCCAGTTACGCCCATACCAGCTTAGTGACAGCTTGAGGATGAATTTTTTTTTTTTAGAAATTAACAAAACGTCATTGTTTTAAATTATTATTCTTGTCAGTGTCATTATCTATGGAATAATCTCCACCAGTTAGTCTGATATCCAGATTAGCCTAATAGATGACTCCATAAAATCCTTACAATTGCCGTATTCACTCAGATCCCAAAGAGATCCCACACCCAAGAGGGGATTTTTCTGTTTTTGCACACAAACTGCAAAATACACGTCAAAGACTTTTTCCCCTTTAAGGAACCCACACAGATGCCTCGTAAATTGTTGCCGTAAAAATTACTATCTGGACTTAATGTCGTTATGAGTTCATAGTTTGTATTTTACAGTGAAACTGGTTCAAGCTGTAGAGCATTAGTATAAAATACAAAAAAAAATTAATTTTTGTTGCAGAGACTCATTATTCCCTTTATGCTAGGAGGCTCACCACACTTTCCTCCGGTCTGAATACCAGCCTTTAATTAAGTGTCCGTCTGCGATGTCTACTCCTCATGTACCATTCCAGATGTCTATCCAGCGGGAAGGAGTCCCTGGGCTGTTTTGCGGTTGATGTCGGAGTCACTCTCCTGCTTTTGCTGGGCGCTAAGCCAAGTAAATGATCTAAAGCATTCAAAATAGACGCCAAAATTAATAAATTTTTACTCATATGAAATTCAGGACCGTGCACCCTGTTTTATGAAGCATGAGTGCTGTCAACAAACTAGAGGGGATTTTTAAATAAAGTCATCCCCCTGTAAATTTAATCAACGCCGTCTCCTCCAAACAGCAAGACAGCTTCCATCAGACAAAGCTCAGCGAGCACGGCGCAATCGTTTGAAAGGTTTGCACGAAAATGGAGCACACTGCCGAGCGAATTACCTTCCAAACCTCTAGACCCACAAACTTTCTCTGGTGAGTTAAAATGACATTAAATTCCACCCGTATAATGCGCGCAGCCCACAAAAATGCCGGAAGACAATGCGGAACTTCGCACCCGCCCCAGAACTGTAATTGCACTTAGAGGCCGTGACTCACGGTCTCTGCTCACCAACGTGGGTGCCTAGTTCGTGGACATCCCTGCCTCCACCCCTCGCCCCCGTGATACTCTCTATCAACACCTCTGTCACAGCATCACATTAGCACTGGTTGTGTCCACTCAGGTTCCCTGCTGGGCTGAGGACCAGTCAAGACACAGAACCTGTCTTGTTAACTCGTTTTTTCCCCTGCGAGCCGGGGCATAGGAGGCGCTCACCTCGCTTGATTGAATGAAAGACGCCGTTCACTTCTGTTCAGGAGGGTGTAAGGAGACATTTTACATTACATTTCCCATTTCACTCTTGTGATTACACCCAGACGGTCAATTTAATGAAACGCAGAAAATGGAAATGATGTGGCGGGTTGTAATAAATGCCAGCGCAGGAATTCCTGAAGAGTGTGCTTCCCAATACAATGCGGGATTGTGCTCTTTCCAGGGGCCATCGTCTCTCCAGCACATTTTGGCGGGTTCCAATGAACTAAATGTCATTTATGACAATATCCATTACCTGCGCTCACTGCCACCTGACGGGAATCACATTCAGAGCAACACCGTCTCCGAAGCTGTCAGTTTCTAAAGAAACATACCCCTTTCCCACGAAGAGAGAGAAATAGGCATGTGTGATGTTCTGATGAAAATCCAACCAAACGTGAGAAGTGGGAAGATAATCTGGTACTAGTGAGGAAAAGTCAATAAATTCCATGAAATGTCAGTGGAATACAAATGATGGTTTTATGGAATATAATCAGCTGGGTAAAACAGAGCTGAACTTTGTTTACACAACTTCTAATATAGTCTGAGAAGATTTCTTGCGACCCAAACTCGTTAATAAATGTAGAAGCAATGGCCCTTTCTTATTGTTGCCCATTATTATTGAAACAGAACAGAATTTTCTGGGAAAATCCATCTCTAAGGAATAACATCAATCCCAACCTGTTCTTTTTTTTTTTAACGTTTATTTTTGAGAGAGAGAGAGAGACAAAGAGAGACAGAGTGTGAGCAAGGGAGGGGCAGAAAAAAAGGGAGACAAAGAATCTGAAGCAGGCTCCAGGCTCTGAACTGTAGGCACAGAGCCCGACACGGGGCTCGAACTCATGAGCCATGAGATCATGACCTGAGCTGAAGTCAGACGCTTAACCGACGGAACCACCCAGGCGCCCCCAACCTGTTCTTTTAAATCCCAGTTTGACTCATGTATGTTTTGATCTGCCAGAGGAAGCATCTGTTAGATAAAATACAGTGATAACTAATTTATCTGACACCAGTTGGAAAATTAGTTATTTTCCAGGTAATAGATGGTCGCTCTCCCAAATATCATTTTTAGTTTAGCTCTTTTTAAATGGAAAGGACACGTGACAGCCTTTAGACAGGGATGACAATAATTTAACACCTTCTTGGTGCTCAGGATCATTTCTGGGAACACTCACTATTATAAAAGCAATGGGTAAGTTTGTTGTGTTGTTAAATGTTCCCAACTGCTAAGCTTCCGAGTCCCTGCTAAGCTAAGTTGGTTGTTCCTTTGCTATGAAACTGTGCTACGGTTTCTTTTACCCCAGTCTCCATGCCAGCTTCCGACGGCCTTTTTCCCCTTCCTTTGTCCTTGCCACACGGAGTGACCTGGGCCCCGCTCCACAGAAGATTCTCCAGCCCATCCTTCTCAAGAGATTTACCACTGCAGGCTCTGGATGTCATTTCAGGTTCAACCCTGCAGGCTTTAGGCACAGAGTTCCCGCCTAGAAAAATCCATCGTTGGGGCACATCGTGGGTGGCCAGGGCTCTTGGCTTCGTCAGCAAGCCCTCCTCCAGGCAGTCAGCACTCATAAGCAACCCAGCACCCTCTACAAAGTTCCACACCATTTTTAAACATTAGATTTTTAACTTTGGTTTTTAGACATCACGCATCTCTTAAAGAAAAAGGTGAGGACCTGTAGGTCAGGTACCAACCACTCCACTAGGTGCCCTGCTCTGTGACAATTCTGTCCCTCAGAGATGAAAGCCAAACCATAGTCCTGGGTGGTCTTTTTCCAATGGAGATCCACAGGGGTACAGTATTTATTCCCAGTGAATTTTTTTTAATTTTTTTAATGCTTATTTATTTTTGAGAGAGAGCGGCAGAGCACAAGCGGGGGAGGGACAGAGAGAGAGCGGGAGACACAGAATCCGAAGCAGGCTCCAGGCTCTGAGCCGTCAGCACAGAGCCCCACGTGGGGCTTGAACTCAAACCGTGAGATCATGACCTGAGCTGAAGTTGGGCGCTTAACCGACTCAGCCACCCAGGCGCCCCTATACCTTTTTTTACTCACAAAAATATTCCATTAAATGATTTGATCTGAGCAACTTTAAGGAGCAAAGCAAGTTATGATTTCAAACCAACTCTTGACCAGTTTTGTACTGATAGATGAGTATTCATACTGACCTTACTAAAAGGTTTCACCCAAACGTTCGAAGGAGGGGCATGGGCGTATGTGGGTTTGTGCAGGTGAAAATGAACACCTGAGTACATGCACTGCCCAAGCACGAATCCTGTAGACTTACCTGTTCTGAAAAAGGAATTAAAAAAAAAGGGCGGGGGTGGGGGGGGGGGGGGTTCCACAAGACAACAGAGTTTTCTCTATAAAAGAAAAATGGGAAGTTAAGCTCTGTCAGCATCTCTTAGTGAAGTTCCTCAAAGAAAAACTAGAAGGGGACTCCCCACCAGACACAGAAAAAGGTAGACACTATTAAATAAGTATATAGTCCTGGAGGTCAACTCCCCCATCCTTCCTGTTTGTGAAAATTGCCCCCAGCCTGCACAGGGGTTAGTCACTCCTCCGGAGTGCTCCTTCATCACTACTTAGAAAGAGTATTTATCATGTCCTCCAGATCAAAGTATTATATCCTCCCTTGCAGAAAACCTGAGAAAGCCACTGAAAAGGAAATTTAAAACATTCATAATTCCGCCATCCAAAGACAACCACTGTTAACATTTTGAGGTGTCTCTTGATGTTTTCTTTCTGTTCATGTTATGAATAAAATTGGAGACTTGTAAGATTTTATGACCTGATCTTTTAAGTTATGGATGTAATATTAACATTCCCCATGTTATTTCAAAAGTGTAAATATAATAAAAATTTGTAATATTCCATCTTAGAGATCCCATAATTTACTCAGCCATTTCTTTACAAAGATTTGGACTGTTTCTGAGTTTCACATGTTATAAATAACGATGATATTAATGTATTTTTGCATAAAACATTTTGTTTCACTTAGAGCATTCCCTTGAGAAAAGTCCCAGGAAAGGCATTTTGCTGGATCTGGAAGTAAAGATAGTTTTGAGGGTCTTGATATGTTGCAAAGCTGCTTATCGAAAGCCCTGTATTTATTTCAGTAGCACGAGACACCTAATCTCTACCCCCACAAACTCCACCACGGGGTTTTCATACTTTTTCTTTTCTTTAATGTTACGGGTAAAAATGCTCTTTGGTCATTGCTTGAATTCACATCGTATCGCTTATAAGTTGGATCTCTCCTTGGGATTGCTAACCACTTGCTTTCCAAACAGAAGAATGGATTCTTTTCCTTTAAAATATTCATCTACTACCTTCCATTTTTCTTGCCTACCTGAAAAAACTTTATTTTGTATAGTGAGCAGTTTCACATCACTTCCATTACACGTCATTTTTCTTCAATTTTTCATTTGAATGTTTTTCGACAAATACCCATTTTAAGCCTTCTAAGTAGACCAATCCATCAATACATTTCGTTTTCCCTTCATTGTGAGTTTCTTATTGTAATTTTTAGAAATTTGAGAAACATCTACTTTTATGGCCTTTTTATATTTTTATGGTTTAATTTTTATTTAACTCTTCAATCCATCTGGAATTTATTTTGGCATGTGGTAAAGGTTTAAATTAACTTTCTCTAAATAGTTAACCAATTGTTCCAATACCACTTGTTGAATATATTAAGTGCTCACATTTACTGAAAGTATTTGAGGTAAAATATTCACTTCTCCACCAGAGATTCTAGTGACATTATAACTTTTGAGATATTCTCATTTTTGTTATTTCCTACACAGTGTATCACTGTAGTTTTTATTTCCTCCTTGGTTGATAATTGCTTTAGGAGAATATCTTAAGATTTCTAAACGTTTACAGTTTGTATCTCAAAATATCTCCCCTAATGTCTATTCACATTAGGCTCAGAGAATGTGGCCTGTGTCAATTTCCTTATCTGATTTTTTTTTCTATCTCTGTGTTTCCTAAATTCTAAAATGCCACTTTTCATAGTTGTTTTTTTCTTTTTTCTTCGATTTTTGAAATCACAATGCAATACATCTCACGATCAACACAGTGAGTGAGTTCTGGGGATTCTTTTTCTCGCGAGCTCTTAGTAAATCAAAGATGTCTTAAGACTTTTACTTCATTTTTTCGTCTCTTCCGTCTCACCTCTTGCTTGAGTCCATCGGTTGGCTCTCTGCCATCTCTACAACATAGTTACAGTCTCCTTGTCATCAATTTTATCTCCCTGTCCTTTTCTTGTGTGACTGGACTATTGACACTTGTCTCCACAGCTTTGATGTCTTGCTGACTCCAGAACGCTCGGTTTCTCCTGCGTCTTGATTTCACCCGAAATCATGCCTCTCCCTTTCCAGCCTTTGTCACCTCAGGCCACCCTGCCTCCTAGTCTAGTCTAAGCTAGTAAACTGGTCTAAGCTAGTTTCACGGGGGCAACCTCTTGTAAAAAGACAAGTCAGTGTCCCATGTTTCTTAGGTTTCTGGCTGTACACCTATTTTGCAGGAAGCCAACATCTAGGAGCGTTTAGAGAAGTGGAGGTCCCCTTCTCGCAAACTGCAGAACGTTTTGTAGGTTCGGGGGTATTCCTTGCTTGTATTTCTTTGAGAGGCTGATCTATCTGGATCTGGGTAATAACCGAGTGGCTGAATTAGGAGTTGGGAAGGGAGATCTCTCAAAGACCCCTGGGGCAAGGAACCTTATTCACCCAAATCCTTTACTAAGGAATGCGTGAGTCTGAATCACCAGGGTGCACATATGGATAAGACAACACGGCCGTTGGGTCCAACACCACAAAACGCTCACGAATGATAAGGCCTGCCAGGCGTTTAATGATATTGCTGATCAGATGAACTCTGGTTGTTTACAGTAAGATTTCCTATGGCATGTGGCAACAGTTGGCCCTAGCAGGTGTAGAGCCTAGCCGCAAGATCACGCATGGCAGGCAAAACTGAGCTTCAAGGCAACCTCCTACAGCGATGCTAAATAGCTCCAATCCCGGGTCCAGTCCACTTTGCTAAATTAAAGAATAAATATGCTGCATCTAAATAAATTACAACATTATGGAGAGCCTGGGTGGCTCAGTTGGTTAAACGTCCAACTTCAGCTCAGGTCACGATCCCGTAATTTGTGGGTTCGAGCCCCGTGTCAGGCTCTGTGCTGACAGCTCGGAGCCTGGAGCCTGCTTCGGATTCTGTGTCTCCCTCTTTCTATGCGCCTCCCCAGCTTGCACTCTGTCTCTGTCTCTCTCTCTCAAAAATAAAGACATTTAAAAAAAATTTACTTAAATAAATTATAAGATTAAAAAATAAAAATATAAAAATCACTAACTAAGCTGTACAGAAATATTTTTCTATACTCATCTGAACCTGGGAAAGAACAAATGTTTTTTGCATTTATTTTGCAGGCTCTTATTCTAATATTCTACGATAGAATCTGGCAAGTTTAATGATGTCTTTTTTTTTTAACTTAAAAACTATGAGTAGAATATTGTAAGACTGAACACTGAGGAAAAAATATACTTTTAAAACATTTTAGCTAAAGGTTTACACTAAGTTCATGGCATTATAAATCCATGTCTTAAAATGGGCTGAATTTGGGACACTTACTTGATGTTATAAGAGCACTATCCTGTAATGGGGCAGGAAATTAAGCTGCTTCAAGTCAGAACACAAAATAGACTCAACTTGTAAAATATGCTAATGGTAACACAGTTTCACTGCCAATAGCAGGGCATATTTTCTGTCATTAAAATATTTTAGTGCTTAACATAGCTATTCGGAGGGTAAGGCTCACTGACACATACTAACCTTTGTAAATGCTGACAATCCAATACCTTTTGTCACCAACCCCTAAATCAATGCTTCTCAAACATGTGCTAGTGTCAGAATGTGTGAACCATCATGGGATGCTTTTACCAGGCCCAATGGAATACGAATAAAATTAAACTTTACTTTACAATACTTGCAATGTTGGACAAAACAGAGAACTATTTTCTCTCTTATTTCAATGTGACAGAGGTCAGGGGCCACACATTTAAGAAACACCTGTAGAAGAGGCAACTAATTATAAAATGTTTTGCTGCTAAATTGATTGATTTTCTTGAGAATCTGATATAGTTTAAATTGCATTGTTTAATTTTAGGTATGTGATCTAGGGCAATGAGAAGTAAAGATGTTTTCCCTTGAGCAAGACCTGGGTTTGGTGAGGTCATTGCCTCCTCCAGACCTGCAGGCTCCTTACTAATAATGCAATGACACCACCTCATAGGAACGTTGGGTTTCATAAATAAACATAGGGTTTATTTTCTTGTTGTTTGTTCTGTAATTGCTAATTTTTTTTTTTTACTTTTTACTCTGGACATTTTCAAGTGTAAAGATAGAATGGTATAAGGAACCCCAAGGGCCACTCACTCAGCCCCCCCATCAACAACCCAAAGCCAATCTTGACTCACCCACTACCCACCTTCCCCCATTATTTTGTAGCAAATACAAAACATCGTGTCATTGCATCAGTAAATATTTTCATAGGCATCTATAAAAGATATTCTTCCTTAACATGATCATGATACTGTTTTCGCAGCTTAAAAATTAGCAATTGACAATAAAATATTAATTTTCCAATCTTCTTATATCATCAATGGTATTGTAACTCCTGTTAGTTAGTTAGTTAGTTAGTTAGTTAGTTAGTTAGTTAGTTAAAGTCAGGATCCAACTAGGGTCCATATATTGCAAATGCTTGACGTATCTTTTAAGTTTCATTTGATCATTTCAGTTCCCCATCTACTCTTTTCTTTTTTTGTTGTGTTTTTTTTTTTTCCTTTAAAATAGATTTGTTGAAGAAACTGGGCTGTTTGTCCTGTAAGGTTTCCCACTGTCTGGATATTGGTGGTTGCAGAACCATGGCTTGGTTTAACACATTTCTCTGAACGCTGGATTCCTTGTAACTGGATGTTAGATCTGGAGCCATGATTTTCACATGGGGCGGGGGTGGGGGGTGGGTAGGAACCACAGAGGGCAAGAGTACTTCATAGATGGTATTGTGTTTTTCATCAAGAGACACACAATGTTTAGGTGTCTCTTTTTGTGATCTCATTAGCAGGTATTGATATACTGCGCTTAGAACCATCAGTGCCTTGGCGGTTGCAAAATGATCATCTCATTCTATCATCCCTTCTTTAATAGATGGAATACTTCTGTAAAGACATATTTTCCTCGTTTACCACTGGTCACTCAGTGGTACGACTGCACCCACCAACACTGATTAATGCATTTCGCTATCATTATTAATTTAGGGAATTAAACACAGTTCATATAGTTAAATCCTTTGTCGTTTTCATTCTTTTTTTTTTAATGTTTATTTATTTTTGACAGAGACAGAGACAGAATGTGAGTGGGTTAGGATTGAGTGGGTTAGAATGAGTCCCAGAGAGAGAGGGAGACACAGAAGCAGAAGCAGGCTCCAGGCTCTGAGCTGTCAGCACAGAACCTGACGCGGGGCTCGAACTCACGAGCTGTGAGATCATGACCTGAGCCAAAGTCGGACGCTCAACTGACTGAGCCACCCAGGCGCCGCCATGTCGTTTTTATTCTTATTGATGCCCAGACTGTCCCATTTTATGCTCGTAAGAGCCTATGCCAAGTTGGCTCCTGAGTCCTTGTGATGAAGTTCTAGGAATCCTGATTACCAGAATTAATTACATAATGTTTCCAGTCTCATTTTGCAGATTTCCATCCCCAAGCCATTGTCCCATGAGTCCCAGGTCCTGCTAAGTGGGAAATGATTTTTAGAGACCATAATCTGGGCACTAGGGGTGCCATTGCAGGTAAGTTAGTCATTTGGTCATTGTTTCTAAAACTTTTCAGTGAATGGAGCTAGAAAACACATCCTATTTTGTTACTTTTGTTTAAGATCAAATTCCTCAGGGGTTCTTACAGATACTTACAGTTCAACTGTAGGACTGTAAACATCAGGTTTTCATTTCTCTTTTACACCCATCTCTCATTTCTCCCACACCAAGAAGCTGGGCTCTCAAGAATACCAGAAATATATTGGATGATCACTTTTGCATTGTTCATTTGCTTTATCCCACAATACCCACACAGTGGTCTCAGGCAGCATTTCAAATGCTGCCACCCACAATAAGATTACCGTCGAAAGTTTTATCGTTTTTAGTTGGATATACTCACATAGAGTCAAACTTATATGTGTTAAAGTCACTTGGAATAATTCTTCTCTCTGTGCGGTTAATGCCACCAACTGAAAGCACAGATTTTTCTTTAGCTTGGTTTCTTTATTTTCGATTTGTAGAGATTATACTTTTTAAATCTAATGTCATTTTACAATTTTGTAAAAACTTCTGTAGATTCCAGAGTAAAATGTCTAAGACAGATGAATAGGAAGAAGTTTAGCTCCCATCCTTCTCCTCTATACCTTATTCTCTCTCTTCCCATATATTAGCTCTTGGGTTTGTTTTGTTTTGTTTTCAACTCTCCACAAACTTCATCTCACCTTACAGGGGCCATGCTAATACTCTCTGTATTGGTAATTTAGTAGATGTGCTCCTGAAGCAAACACAGACGATTGTTTTGCAAAGTAGCTGTAACTATAACGCACACGCAATATGCCTGTACATGGAGGTCACTTACTGAAGGGCAACTAGAATCTTATCTATATCTTATAATCTTCTCCAAAAAAGAAAAAGCCCCCACTTCTCTAGTCTTCAACTGGAATTGCATGAGGTACCCTGGAGACAATCCTTTCTCACATTATTATTCATCCCACACCCAGCACAGTGTCTGGCACGCTGTAGAGAGTCCCTCGATATTTGCTGAGGGAACGTCTGAATGAGTCCCTGAATGAATAACCCTCCTTAGACTTCCTGCAGCTGCCAGCACGGACGCCAAACACAAAGGCCACAGTGCAAAGCATCATTTATCTTTCGTGGGCACAGCATGTTTGGGATTAGGTTTTTAAATGGAGCATGGCTGCATTTAATGCATACATTTAACACATCACTGCTCTATTCGACACGTGTATATTTTAATGTAGCGTAAACCTAATATACAGGAAAAATTTTGAGTCCAAAACCTTGCCTTGTCCTGATCAGAAAGGAAACTCTGCTCGACCATTTTGAACTTGGCAGAATTAAAAGCTTGTCAGCATTAAATGCCAGAGGGAAGGGATCAAGAGAAGGCATCATCTAAGTGGACTAGGAGTACTGTCCTTGGTGACCTGCCATGTGGAAAGAGCAGAGAATTAGAGGCAGAACAGCCAGTGTCCAAAAAGAGAATGATGTGACTCTCCATCCAAGCCTCTGGACTAACAGTGTTTGGAAGAAAGAAATTATTTCCTCAGTTTCAGGTAGAACAGGATTGAACACACAGGACTGAACACACATACACACAAGAAAGAAATCCGGATAGACTCTGTTATGACAAAGGATAATGAACATTTTTGAAGAATTTCTCTTATTCCTTAAAGAAAACTCAGAAACAAAGGTATAATCAGAATTTTGTCAAGTCTCGTCACCCCTGGAAATAGACCTTCTATTCACTCTGTGTCCACAGGAGACACAGAGAAGTCACACAGGCCTGCGCCAGAATTGCTCTCAATCCAGAAGAAGAAAGAAGATGTCCATGTAAATAATTACAAACCCAAATGAAGCCTTGGGGTCCCAAGCAAGAATGAGCTGCTGTTCACCAAAGAGCAGGAAAAAAAAAAAAAAAGACTATACACCGACGACCTCCCTGGAGACGGATGGAGGAGACAGTACCTACGGTGGGCATTGCAGGAGTCACAGATGTTCACCGATGAGCTTGGCATGCCAAGGGCCTGGCGTAGGCAAAGGTTCAAGAAGGCAGGTCCGGTTTGGTTACAGCACTGGGCACATGAGAGAAATGGGGGAGGAATGCCTGGGTGGCTCAGTCAGTTAAGCATCTGACTCTTGATTTCCACTCAGGTCATGATCTCACATGGGATCGAGCCCTGCATCAGGCTCTGTGCTGACAGCATGGCGCCTGCTTGAGATTCTCTTTCTCTCTCTCTCTCTCTCTCTCTTGAAATAAATAAAGTTGAAAGAAAAAAAAAAAAAAAAGAAATGAGGGACAAGAGAAGCCAGGTAGCCCAGGCCAAGCTACGTAAGGACGTCAATGTTGTTCAGGGGTTGAACTCTCAGAGGAGGGCACACATGGGGCCCGCTTAAGGTTTCTGACAAGGGATAGAACCTTCAACAAATACATGTCCGCCAGGCATTTACTCTGTGCCAGGCTGTGAGTCAGATCTGAGAGTATAATGGCGAAAAGACGCAGAAGCCCCTGCCCCTAAGGGGCTCAGAGCCTAGAGGGAGAGTCAAGGGAGGAAATTATCGCCGTGCTGGGGGCTGAGGATGAGTAATCGATGGGAGAACCTCCAAGGGGATGAGGGAAGACTGATGGAGAAAGTACTTCATTAGCTAGACCCAGCCCTGGGAAGGGAGGCATACGTTATGTGATGTTCGTTAATTTCTACACAACTCGAATGTATTCATGTAAGCAGCCACACGTTATTAACTTTCAGAAGTGGAAACCTGTCCAAAACAATTGTGTGTGTGCAGAATGACGAAGAGACTGGAATCGCTTCTGGGAAGAGGCAATATTAAAGGCCATCAGTCACTGTCCAGGACTATCATTGCTGACCCCGGGGACGTGAGGCTCAGCAGAAAGTGCTCCAAACCTCAGATCCTGGACTGGGTTTCTTGGAACCGTTTGTGATGCAGCATCCCCACGGGGTTTGCTGTTTGGATAAACGAGCCACCCAGACGAGCACTAGAAGTTCAAACTGCCCAAGTGCCCACTCAGACCACAGCCGCCTTCTCCTCTCCTCACCCCCCGCCCCCCTACAATCCCCGCCACCACCCAGGAAGGTCACAGTCCGCTCAGGAGGCAGGAAATGCTGTAAGAAAATAATTCCTAAGATGCTAAAGGAAGGAAGCCAGCAAGCAAGCAGACCAAGTCTCACCTGGGTGGGAAGGGAAGGCAAGGACAGCATCAGGGGCTCCCCTGACGACATAATGACTGAACTAGAACACAAACAAGGGCTCGCATGAATGACAGGGGAGAGACACGGGGCGTAAGAGGCAGAGGGCGATGGTCCAAGAACTGGAACACTTTACGCAATGTCTGCCATTGGAGAAGAGCCACGAGAAAGGACACGTAGGTAAAACCAGGCCCGGAAATTCACTGGGAGGCAGTGCCCAGAGGACATCCACGTGGGGCATCCCTAACAGCCACATGCTTGTCCCCAACTCGCCCTTGGAATGTCCTACCAAGTACAGCAGCCAGCAGCACCCGCCTCGGGACCACAGATCCCACTTGGTAACCGCAGCCCAAGAGGGGACAGTCAAGTCCAGGCTGTGAAGGTGGAGGACCACAAGTCCAGTCTGCCTGGGCCATCTTGGTCCCAAGAAAACCGGGACAGTTGGCGGCCCTACAGAAGCTTACATAACTCATACGGAGAGCGTTATGAACAGTAACTCAATATACAGAGCAACACAACAGACACTTTCAAGAAACTTCTCTACCTGGCCCCAGGCATCCACCTGGCACAGCGATTTTCCCACCACCCGAAAGAGCCCTCAAGAATTCCTCGGCTCCCCCCCAATCCAGATCCAAGAAAATACGGTGTGTCCACGGAATGACCCGAGCCTCACAGAGCCTTAGTCCGTCAGGAGCCTCTTTGCAAGCCATGCCTGCACTTCTGCGACGTAGGCCAGAATTGGCCCAACAAAAGGAAACATTTCCAAACTCCAAATAAGCCAATCCAAACATAATGCTTAAAATCCCTCATGATAGGGAATAAATTCCATTATTGCCTCCACATCCAGCCCTATGTCTTTTCTTGCCGGACATGGCTCGCGCTCTCTCTCTCTCTCTCTCTCTCTCTCTCTCTCCCCTGGCCTACACATAAACTCACTTCTTTTTTGTGGCTCTCTCGATCTCTGGTTTTTCTCCTTGACCAAAGAAAGAAACGAGACGGCTCCCCCCAGCCCCCACCTCATCCTCACAGGAAGGCTACCAGTACAGCTCCTTGTCCCAAGTCCCGCATTTTTCCAAGATGGCAGACACGAACGAGACCTCTGCCTTTGCCACAGCAGAATACCAGCCCTGGCATCCACTGCAGAGGAACTCGTGTTCGGCGGCAGAGATGAGAGGTTGAGAGGTGAGCGCACTTACTTTCATCCAAGCGGAGAGGGTGACGCAGTGGAGTTGCCTGAAGTGACCCAGTCTTGCGGTGCTTGAAGACAGAGCATCTCTGAGCAGGGACCAGCCTGCTCTCAGGGAGAAGGGATGTCTGAGCACAGACAGCAAGGGCATTGTCAGGACGGGACCCAACTCTCAGCACTCGTGACTTGTCGGGGAAGCTGCATTTGGGGCTGTCTTGACCTTTACGCCACCCATACCCATCCCACCATGTAACCTACCTGGTGAAAGTGACAAAAAATAATAATAATACACGTACCCACCCCCCACCCCCCAAATGAGTCTAGGAAGACAGCGTTAGAAAAGGAAAGTGTCTGCATAGTTCAAAAGCCAGAGCCCGAGTCTCCAATAACAGACCCCATTCTTTCATGCTTGAGAAACAGCTGATTTGCAAAAAGCTCAATGATAATGAAATTCAGAGTTCACGTGTGCCAGAGCCGGTCAGAACAGCATGTCCCGCCGCATGCACAACATTCATGTATTTGCTCTGTGCCTCGACTGGGAACAGAGTACGAGTTATCCCAATTAACACATTCTTGTCTTCTCCTCACAGACCATGAGCTCGCTTTCTCATTAGATCGCTAAATCTTTGGAATATTTAAGGAGCATAACTGCGTTTGACCAAGATTACTCACTAACAAAGGAATGAGCTATTCAAGCTCAAATGGCGTGCTGCTTAAAAACATTAGCCACACAGGCCAGAAACAACACGGAAACTCTCCTATCTGGAGAATACGCGAGCGTTCATTTTGACCGGGGAAGGAGCTGACGATACCCTATACGTGCGAGGGCTGTGTCTATCTTCCTCCACCAGAAATTTCAGAAGTTGGTATACACTTCCCAAGTTACAAACTATTACATAAATAACTTGGAAATGTCAAGTGATATTTCTTGAGGCCTGCCAACAGCTGAACCACCAGGAAGCTCATCGCCAAGATATTCGTGAAAAGTTCAGAAGAAGTTCCTTCGAGAAAGACGTACTCACAGCAAACAGATTTCTTCTCCTTAGGAAAAAAAAATGCATAAGTCAATAGTTACATTAAGGAGAAGGAAAATTAGGTTTGTCGTAAGGGTTTAAGAAAAAAGACTTTTAAAAGAAGTTTGGAAATGAGACTCTACAAAGACTTCGTTATTAATATATTATTATTACTACTAGTATTAAAAATTCATTCAAACATTTCTCTCATACTTTTCCTTCCCACAGATTAGATGTAAAAATGTCTTAACTGAGCTTAAGGGCAAAGAACAGGCACTTGGCTTTGCTACCGCCTTGGCTGTGTGATCTTGGGTAAGACCCTGTTCCTCTCTGGGGCTGGGGCTCCTCACCTGAAAAAACAGAATCCCTACATGTCCTTCCCACTCTGACTTGCTATAATTCCAAATGCCTGTCAGGGCCACGGACCCAGCCCTCCGCCTCCCCGGCAATGGAAACAGTAGAGAAAACACAAGTTGGAGAGGCATTTTGAACTCAGAAATCACACACAAACAGGCGGTCAATGGCATCCAAGAAAGGAAAGAGTCAACTGTGACCCCATCCATAGCATCATAACGCCTTAGGATTTTACAAGTACACAATTTTACAGACACGGAACGAGTCACGTGAGAGTCTGGGTTTGATTTCGGGAGTGTAACTCAAATTCTTAAAAAGGACACCCGTCGAGGGCAAGGCTGGGGCAGGGCAAGGGAGGTGTGTGAAGTCAGATTGTAAGAGCTAAAGGGCATAGGGAAAAGTAGCAAGAGACAGTAAGAATTTGAAAATCAACTGGTCACTGAGGGAAGTGACAGATCAGAGTGTAGGAAACAGAATTTTTAACTTAAAAAAAAAAATCTTGAATCCACTTAAACGTGGGCAGTGAAGAGACAAAACACATGCCAAATTAGGGGCTCCTTACCTAACTGAAGGTAGTAACTGAACCTAATGGAGAAGGTCACAGAGGAGAAGGCATGATGGGTACAGACAGGTGTACAAGGACCTCTGCAACACGAAATCAAGGCGTGTTCTGCATGGCTACCCGCTTACATCGGAATTCACCCTAGGTTAATTTGGGGGAAGTCAGAACCCACCACTAACTCAACACCCAGCCTTGTCCCGCCTGCCTGGAGTCCAAGTTATTAAAGCTTTGTTCTGCCTCTGTGTGTCTCGTCCTCGAAAGGTGGCAAGGCACACGTTACACCAGCATGTATGCAGGCGAAGACCATGCACACACCACGGGAAAACGAACATGGGCGCTGATTCCTAAGCGTGCGTAACCTCCTTTTATCCCACGATGGTTGCCAGTAAGAGGAAGCTTATTCCAGCAAACCCACAAGGTCTGGGAAGACACACCTTCTGTATTTCCCTACACCTAACAAACGCTAAACGCACACACACACAACAACGACAACAACAACGAAAACCCACAAAAATAAAAGACTACTTTGTGCAAGACAAAGAGTTTCGCTAACTTTTTCTTGTCAATGTAGAGTCTCCTTTTTTTTTTTTTTTTTGACGTCCACTTATTTTGAGAGAGACAAAGTGCATGTCGGGGAGGAGCAGAGAGAGAGAGGGAGACAGAGAGTCTGAAGCAGGCTCCAGGCTCTGAGCTGTCAGCACAGAGCCTGACGCAGGACTCGAACCCATGAACTGTGAGATCATGACCCGAGCCGAAGCCGGACGCTTAGAGGACTGAGCATTCCAGGTGCCCCAAGTTTCGCTAACTTTAAAAAAAAAAAGAAAGAAATGACTTCCCACCAAGAAAGACTAGCCTGGAACAGACTTTTAAATCTGTCCCCATAATAAACTTTGGAGGCCCCAAGTTTAAAGTTTCAGTGCACTACAGGCGAGGATGGATGGTGAGGGCTGCCTTCCTCCTTCCCAGAAGGAGACACGGGCGACGTGACTGACCGCCACAACGGCCACAGACAAAGAACAAACTGCGCAATTCAAGACTCCGCTTCCTAGAACCGACCGGCCTTCAGCCGTTTGCCTGTGAACAGGTCCTCCCTGGGATAAACTCCAAAACCACCATGAGCAATGACAAAAGAATTTACCCCAGAGGCTGGCGGGCTAACGAGTTTCTGGACCACAAGCCCTTCACCGAACACGGGTTAACCACCTTGTATGACTGATGCAACCAAGTGTCAGGATGCTTCCATTGCAAGGACATGCTCATCAAATGGGAAGTCAGCGCCATTTTATCAGCTACCATGTTCCGCCCAGACTTTGAAGGAAAAATGTCGTTCCTAGTGTGATAATAATCATGTGTATAAATGCCATCGGCATAGCTAATTCTTAAGTCCTGAAGGTGCTAAGTTAAGAATGAGCTATGGAAGCAACTCAGCGATATTAAGTCATTCCCTTGGGTCTAGTACGATCTACTAAGGTTTAACAGCAGAAGCAGAAGCAGGATTACGAGGAAAGGAGATCATTTTCTGGGTGATTCTCTTGAAAGGAGCAGGCAGCTATATCTCAGAGGGGCAGCCTGAAATCGGAGTGCAACAGTCTTAGTTTTTTCAAACACCTGTCTGGGTGTCCTTGAGTTGGTCACTTATACATCCAGAGTCTCTGTTTTCTTGACTCGTAAAACCAGGCGTTGAGCCAAGGTCCACGGCAGCTGTAAAATTCTATGATTCTCTAAGTAACAGTTTACTGTGCTGCTGGCAGGTCCACCTTGAGAATCGGAATGATCCAATTAGCACTCTGCAGTGTGGACTATTCTAGCTGTAGTTTTAAAAAAATAAATAAATAAATAAACAAACAAACAAAAAACCCAACAATTTCAAAGTGGAAGGCATCCGGATCATACAACACAGTCACCTTGTTTTTCAAAACAAATGGAGAATCTGACGCTGAAATCTGACGGCAAGGATGCTGAAAACCGTTGTTAAATTACGAGCTAATTCAGAGCAGAAGCAAGACGAGGGCTGCCTGACTACCAGCCGGTTTGCCCCGAACCACACGGTTACCCGGTTGGCTTCGGCACTGCTTTCCTGCACCAGAAGCCGCCTCGGCCCCTGCATGATCCATAGTGCGCCTTTTATGTGACTCATTAAACGCAGCCTACATCACAGCTGTGCTTTACTGGCCTCAGGGTTATTCGTTTTCCAGACACCTCCTCTAGGAGCCATTGGAAGGGTGACCTTAAAGGTCTTCGTGGAAAGTAGGCCAGGATGAAATACTCGAAAAAGCCCTACGAGGACGGGTGAAGACGGCAAATATCGATCTACCACCTGCCTGCTTCCCATTTCATCAAACGAGCGCTCTGTGGGTAGGACAATCCTCGGGAACCCGGTCCCGATGCTATCACTTCCAGAGGCAGGCTGCAGCCTCAAGGACAGAAGCTCTCTGTGTCACTCTGGCTTCAGGCCGCTGCCCCAGCAGAAAGGGGCGTCTGCACGAATCTGCAAGTGTGACAGCACAGACACCAGCCTGGACGGCCACTCGCACCCACCCGCACCTGTTCCTAGCCAGGCAACGCCAGCAGGTGATGGGGGCGGGGGGCGGAAGGTAGGTGACAGGTATACCAGACAACTGCCCCCCCCCACCCTCCGGATGTGGGCTCGGTGAGGGAGGGACAGCCCTGAAAACCTTTTAGGGACAGCTGGGGAATTTCTGAGCCAGGAACAATGCCTCATGCCACCGAATTCACTGTGGTGTCCCAGTACGGGACAACTTGTTCCAAAGAATACAACTTACAGGGACGTCAAAGCCTAAATTATGTCGGACCCGCCAACTTGTCAAATCTCTCCGACATGATGCCGTATGAGGGAGGCCAGACACGTGTGGGTACGTGCCATACGACTCCATTCATGTAAAATTACAAATCAAAAGCAAAAGTATAATCGTGACAGAAGCCAGAACGGCGTTATTTCTTCAGTGGGAGGAAACTAGGGTGTTGCAAACGCTCCATTTCTTGATCTGGGCGCGACGACACAGGTATAAAGATATTTAAAAATTCGTCAAGTTCTCCCCTTCAGATACGCGTGCACTTGCCTATACCGTGCCGTGCCTTAATAAGTTAATTTAAGTATGGCTCAAGGTCCCCCGATGCCAATGGAGAATATGCCTCTTCCTCTCCTGCAGCATAAGCACAGCTGAGATTCTCCGAATGGGGCCTCTGCGAAGCGCATCAGTAATAACAGTACCTACATTGAGTGCTTCCATGCAGCAGGCCCTGTGCAGAGACACCTGTATGAATTACCTCCGTTCAGCCTTCATGCATTTCCACAGGGTAGAGACCGTCCACGTCTGCATTTCACACAGGAAGTGTGATGTGCGAAGTGAAGTAACGGGTCCAGAGTCACGAGGGAAGTCAAGCGGTCACGTGTCACAACAGGGATTCAAAACCAAAGCAACGCTCTTAATTGGTGTTCGTGTTTCACCGCACGGTGCAGACCCAGGGCGGTTCTCTCACTAGGCGAGGTTGGACTCATTCTCTCGTCCCTCTGCCCGAGAGGCTCCCCCCAGGACGATGCAGCCAGCACGCTCAGCGTTAAGAGGAAAGGGAGCCAAGGCATGGGGTGATGGATCGTCTCTAGCTGAGAACATTCTGGAAGTTCATTCGGGAAACACACCGAGTTTGGTGCAAAGGCCTGTGCAGCCTGTTTGCTTGGTCTTTGTTAGCAGAAAGCAGGTGCTGTTATCGACTGGTTCTAGTGTGACCTTATTCCTTTCCCTTAAGGGAAACACACGGCGGGGAGAATACAGAATGTTGTCATATGCTATTCGCTGGGGCTTTTCGGAACACCATGTCTTAGGACAACATTTCCACAGTATGCCACACACTTTTAAGGTCTTCTTTAGGCCTGGGGTGCCTGGTGGCTCAGTGAGTTGAGCGTCCCACTTCAGCTCAGGTCATGATCTCACAGTTCGTGGGTTCGAGCCCTGCATCGGGCTCTGTGCTGACGGCTCAGAGCCTGGAGCCTGCTTCCGATTCTGTGTCTCCCTCTCTCTCTCCTCCCCTGCTCACACTCTGTCTCTGTCTCTCTCAAAAATAAACATTAAAACATTTTTTTTAAAGAGTCTTCTTTAGGCCTTTTGAAAAGGCTGAGGGAACTTACTTTCCTCCAGCTCGTACACTGTTATTATATTAAGGATAATGTCTGTAGAACCTGCAGCGGGCATTAACCACTCTTTAATTAAAAAGTACGTAGCTCATGGTTTTCCAGATGCCCTCTTTTATCACGTAATGCCTTCTCAATTAGTTCCCTGAAGTTTTCCTATGAAAACCTGTTGGATCATTGATTTCTCGATTACAAGGAGCCATAAGTTACAGGCCCTGTAAAAATCCACCAGGGAGAAGGGCAGAAAGCAACTTAATGAGAACGTAGCAACCAGGCCCCAAAGCCCATCCAAAGTGTTAACTGGGCCCCATTATGTGAACACGGGATCATCTCTTGCCCAGCCCTGCTGCCCACAGTAACTATTCACACACTCATTTCTCAAGACACTTGAAAATCCTGATTGCATGTCGAAATTTTTTATTAAAAATTGGTCTCGGTGCAGCCGGGGGGGGGCTCAGTCGGTTAAACACCCAACTCTTGGTTTCAGGTCAGGTCATGATCTCACGGTTTGAGGGTTTGAGCCCCACATCGTGCTCTGCACTGACAGTGCAAAGCCTGCTTGGGATTCTCTCTCTCCCTCTCTCTCTCTGCCCCTCCCCTGCTCTCTCTCTCTCAAAACAAACAGACTTAAAAAAACAACTAGTCTTTATCTCACTCCTGCCCCTGAGCCCCCGGGTAGCTCCCTGCCCACAGGTGGGTCCCCGTGAGGCTCACCCCAACCCCAGCCCCACGGCCAAATGCCCCGAGCACAGGCCACTCAGCAGCAGCTTAGAGGATCGGAATGGCCTGCCCACAGCCGGACCGCTCCCTGCTGTCACGTCTCACATCTGCCCACGCTGCCAGAGCCTCTGCTCCTGAGGAGCACCTTCCACCTGCGAACCAGCTGCTGCACTCAAGCCCGAACTTGCCAGCTTTGACCACACAGAGGAGGACACCTCGGTCATAGGCCCGTCCTCTTCCACCCCATCGTGTGCCCTGAGAACACAGTGTAGCCCCGTTCCGCATCTGCACCCGGCCCTGTGGGTACCGAGATCCGCCAAATCCTCCAAAACCCTCCCCTACCGCCCGGTGAATTCAGGCCCTACCGGCTAGAACCCTCTGCATCTGGCAGAGTTGACCCACACTGCTGAAGACAAGGTGTGAGTGACCTCAAAGACGTGTATGACCGTTAACGCCGTTAAGGCGACAACGTGAGCCTCGAGTGGAAGAGAATCACGGCGCCCAGTGCCCAGCTTGCACGCCTCCGCCAGGCACAGCCTTGTTCCGCAGTGAGCCGTCGGGAAGTCCTTGAAACACACACACACACACACACACACACACACACACACACACACACAGCCACCCCTGCCCTGTTCCCTTCTGGAAAATGGGCTTGGGAAGGAAAAAAAAAAATCAATGTTGGCACAGTTAAAAGAAAGGAGGTAAAAGCTAAAAGAGAGAAAAAATTAATGCCTAATCAGAAAACAGTGCTCTTTGAGAAACTTAACAGAAGACCACAGGGGAGGGGAAGGTTAAAAAAAAAAAAGTTACAGAGAGGGAGAGAGGCAAACCATAAGAGACCCTTAAGGACTAAGAGCAAACTGAGGGTAGACGGGGGGCGGGGGAGAGGGGAAATGGGTGATGGGCATTGAGGAGGGCACTTGTTGGGATGAGCACCGGGTGCTGTATGGAAACCAATTTGACAATAATTTATATTTTAAAAAACAAAAAGAAAGAAAACAGAAAACAGTGCCGTTGGACAACTTCAGAACTGAATAATAAATTTGGTGATGAGTAAAGTGAACGAAGCCGTCATGTATATTTCTGATGAAAATAAGAAAAAGTGACTCAAGCCAACCTCCCCACCAGAGCAAGAGCCACACATCGTGTAGGAAATTGTATACAAGCATGGGCAGGCCAGCAGTCTCGGGATCCCTCCAGAGAGTCAAAGGCGTATTGTGTTAGCTGTGCCAAGGGGGAAAATACAATTATTTTGAAGTTATTTTTGAGAAACCACTTCCTGCCCGTCAGCAAATGGCAAAGCCAAAGGTAAGCTCTTTTATGGGGTTCTTACCTGGTCATCATAGCGGTAGGTGAGGAACTGCTCCCCGGTCGTGTCTTCGAGGAAACTTCCCTGAGGGGAAAGTGCAAACTCAGGAAGGAAATATGCTCCTGGAGACTTCTCTGCTGCGGTCTGAAAGGCAAGGTCACCTGGTTACAAACGAGGCTCCAGTGAGCACCCCCGAAAAACCGTGATTGTAGCCACTAAAGTCTGTACTAAGAAAAGGGAAGTGACCTCTCTTAGTAAAGGCCAAGGTGAGACGCACCAGGTGTCTGTGTTGAGGCAGTGGTAGGCTAGGATATCACACAGCTTCACCTCAAAATGGCGCACACGGTTATTTATTCCCCGACACCTGCCCCCTCCCCACAACCCTCCAATGATTCAGCTACAGTGTGGTTAACTTGATTATTTAAAAAAAAATTTTTTTTTAATGTTTATTTACTTTTGAGAGAAAGAGAAGGAGAGAGAGAGAGGTATGAGCAGGGAAGGAGCAGAGAGAGGGAGACACAGAATCTAAAGCAGATTCCAGGCTCCGAGCTGTGATCGCAGAGCCCGATGCAGGGTTCAAACTCACAGACCGACAGATCATGACCTGAGCTGAAGTCGGACGCTCAACTGACTGAGCCGCTCAGGCGCCCTGCGGTTAACTTGATTATTAAGTGTTGTTGTTACAAATCCATTGTTTCTAGGACTTTCTTTCTTTTGCTTCCTTCCTCCCTTCCTGTCTTCCTTCCTTCCTTCCTGTTTTTGTTTGGTGAAGGAGTGAGAAACAAATTTTTTTCCCTACTACAAAAGAAATCCACATTCATCGAAGAAACCTTTGAAGATACGGAGGAACACAAAAGAAAACAGATCGCCCCATAATCCCTTCAACCTATAATAACCACGTTTAATTGTTTTGGCATATTTCCTTTGAGACTTTACTTTCTCCTAATGCTTTATATGTTTATGTAAAAATCCAAGATGAAATAAACATGGCTCTTGCAGGAAGACTCCATTTGGTTCAAGGAAAAGCTCATACGCTGGCGTCGGAAGCATTAGACATAAGCCCCCGCCATCAGGGTTGAGGGGAGTCAGGAGGGAGGACGTCATCTCTTAGACACTATGGGTTGGGTACAACGACCAGTGGACTTGCTACCATCACTTGGCATCACCTCCAGCTTGGAGAAGCCCAAGCGAGAAGGTGCTGGAGGCTACACGGTGTCTCCCAGGATCGCTGCCTTGACTGTTGAAAACGGATGAAAGAGACACGGGAGGTGGGGAGCCCCCAGTGTGCAGCCCCATCCGATCCAAGGACACCGATCAAGGACTACGTCTCCCACAGGGGACCTCACTCTGCCTGCTTGGGCAGGAGTTAAGAATCCAAGAGGCCACAGGTGTTACTCTGAGGAAAACACTCTCTGCAAACAGGAAGAGCGAGCAATAAAAGCACCCCTCAAATACCTCTGCTCCCCCAATGGTCACATTCTCAAACTGAAGCAGGAACTCTGGTTAAAGCAAAACATCCACTTGAACACCACGCTTTAAGAAGAGAAAGCAGGGGCACCAGGGTGGCGTCAGGTCAAGCATCTGACTCTTGGTTTCAGCTCAGGTCATGGACTCGCAGTTCGTGAACTCGAGCCTCGCGTTGGACTCTGTGCTGACGGCACAGAGCCTGCTTGGGATCCCCCCGCCCCCGCCCTTCTTGTGTGTTCACTCACAAGCTCTCTCTCTCTCAAAATAAATAAATAAACTTTAAAAAAAGAGAGAGAGAAATCAGTATGTGATACCTTTGTGAAGGCACATAGAACAGATAACTCTCTCTTTTGGTTAGCCCTAGACTGTTCACAAACATTTCAAGATTTTCTTATTAAATTTCATTCACACGAGGGTTTCAGCACCAACTGGGTGACAGGAATCTTCCCAAAGCCATGCATCCCCACGTCCCCCTTGCTTTCCCTCAGAGTGGTTTGCTTGAGTCTGGGTTACTCTAGTCTGAAGTGAGGAAAATAGGAAGATCACCTGTAAAAGTTCTGTTAAGCAGCAAAGCCTCCCTTGACACAGGCCTGTCACCTCAGTGTTCAGACCACCGCTGTGTTCTGGGCAGGTTTTCTCTATCATGCCAGCTTCTGTGGGGAAGGCTGTGTTGCCAAAGTTATGGGGTCACTTGCAGCCTGCAGCAAAGCCAGGGTGTTAAGAGTCTGGCAGGGAAGTCTGTCCAGGCCCCGCCAGGGGTACAGACTGCATCTATCACACCCGGCCAGCCAGCGTTCTGATCACTGCTGGACATTATCTCTAAGTGGCCTGGGAAGGAAAAGGAAGAGGAGCTAATACCACAGACCCCACAGAGACAACATGGCTCTCACACATCTTAGTGCTCTCTTATGGCTCTCAACATGAAATACTAGAAAAAGCAAAAACCTCTCCAGTACTAACGTTTTCACTCCTCGGTATTTATCAGCATAGGAAAAAAAAATAGCTTGATTATAGCTATGGCTGATTACCTTCTGCTTTCTGACCTGCTTTTCCAATCTTTCAATTTTATCAGGCTTAAAAAACAAAAGTGAGGGGTGCCTGGGTGGCTCAGTCGGTTAACTAACTTTGACTCAGGTCATGATCTCACAGTTCACAAGTTTGAGCCCCGCGTCAGGCTCTGTGCTGACAGCTTGGAGCCTGGAGCCTGCTTCAGATTCTGTGTCTCCCTCTCTCTCTGCCCCTCCCCTGCTCATAATCTGTCTCCGTCAAAAATAAATAAAGGTTAAAAAATTTTTTTAATTTTTTTTAAATTTTTTTTAACAGTGAGATGGGAATAAAAAAGTCCATGTGGAAATAGGAGGTGAATTTAATGATACAATTTCTTACTTCTGTGTATGTTTCCTGGGAAGTCTGAATATGTGTCAAAGATCAATTATTCTCACCAAAGAAAAACACATCTAGGTAAAGCTCAGGGGAAATCTTGCATAACTGCGAGAAAATGATGGACTTCATCTTAAGACAGTTCAGGTAACCTGATTACTAAAATGCCTAGCGAATAGTCCACGAGAATTAGTTGCTGTAATTGTGACTTGCCTCTTTTGCCCTCAGTGTTCATAGAATGATAATTTTAAATGCCTAAGGAGACTTGCCATGTGTGCCTGGCACCACAGAGCAGAAGCCAGGCCCAGAACCCATGAGCAGCTATGTGTGAAGACACAGATCTAGTTACCAAAAGTGGGGGGGGGGTCGTTGGGAGGTGTCTGGGAGCATCACCTGAAAACAGCTCCCTGAATACAAGGGGCCCCCTACTATAGTGATTTATACTTAGTGACCTATACATTCCATATGTATTTACTGAGCACCTACTATATGCCTGGAACCATTCTAAGAGCTCTGGGTACACTGAGGAACAAGAAAGAGGAGGTCCTTGTTTTTATGGAGGTTGCCTTCTAAGGCGAAAAGACACCTAGTATGTAAACAAATCCATAAACAAGAGGAAGAAAGTTCTACGTGCTCTAAAGGAAGCAAACAGGGTGATAGAGAATAAAGTTGAGTTTGCAGAAAGAGTCAGTGAGGCTGATCCCATGTGGATGAGGAAGAGAGCAGCTGAAGGGGAGACAAGAGAGAATGGAAGGAAGAGGCAGGACATTCAGAGCACTGTGGGCCCAGGCAAGGGGTTAGAGAACCACCAGGAGTATCTCAAAGGTTGACTGCTTCATGGAGGATGGGTTAGAGGAGGCAGCAATGGAGCCATAAAGACCAGCTGGGAGGCGGCTGCACTAATCCAGGTGAGAAGAGATGACTCCCCGGACGAAATGATGCCAGTGGAGAAGGAAGAGCTGAATAGGCCAGAAGTAGATCCTCCAAGAGTTGTTGGTGGGTGAGAAGAAGGGAGGAATCAAAGATAATTTCTGGGGTTTTGGCCTGAGCAGCAGGCCATAAAGGAACACCATAGATGGGCAGCCCCAGCAGGAAGAGAGGGGCAGAGAGGTGATAGCTGTGTTTGAGTCGCGTGACGTCTGAGACGCCTTCGTGGCATCCAAGTGGAGAGCTTGGGTTGGCTGTGTCATGTGCAAGTCTGGAGCTCAGAAAAGCAGTCTCAGCCTGAAGCCAGAGATCTGGAAGTCATTGTTTACGTTTTCATAGATACACACCTCCCGAAAGAGAAAAGAGACAAGAGGGCTTTGTCTGGGACCCTCCACAATTCGAATGTCTAGCCGTGAGTAGAGGAGGAGCCAGCCAAAGAGATTAAAACTGGTAATCATTGGGGCGCCTGGGTGGCGCAGTCGGTTAAGCATCCGACTTCAGCCAGGTCACGATCTCGCGGTCCGTGAGTTCGAGCCCCGCGTCAGGCTCTGGGCTGATGGCTCAGAGCCTGGAGCCTGATTCCGATTCTGTGTCTCCCTCTCTCTCTGCCCCTCCCCCGTTCATGCTCTGTCTCTCTCTGTCCCAAAAATAAATAAAAACCGTTGAAAAAAAAAAAAAAAATTTAAAACTGGTAATCATTTAGAGAGGAATAAAGGGGGGAAAAAGACAAATATTGGACCATGGATGGGTTCAGCATCAAATAGAGCAACCGACTACCTTGAACGGCCCTGGGAGACTGAATAAGATGAGACCAGAGATGGGTCCACTGGGTCTGGCAAGAAGGAGGTCATTGTTGACCTGGACAAGAGGAGGTACAGTGAAGTTGCAGGGACCACGGAAATGGTTTGAGGAGTGGATAAGATAAGAGGAAGAAGAGACCAGGAAGGGACCCTTAGAACCGGGCAACGGCTAGAGGGAACGCGCAGGTACGGGCAGAACTGGTAAAGACGGGAGAAACCAGAGCACGTCTGTTGGGTTATGGGAATCATCCAGTGGTAAGAGGGACCGTGGAGGAGACGAGACACTGCAGGTGCCAAGCCCTTGAGAAGATAGGAGGAATGGGGTCCATGTTGTGCGTGGAGAGGCTTGGCTGTCATAAAGGCGAATTAAGTCTACCCCACCACACCCACTGGCGGACTCCTGACTTGGACCCTCCGTCTTCCCTGGGCTTACTCCTTAGACACCCTTCTAATGGGGCCTGAGATCACGCACCTGTTTCTATCACCCTGCTTCCCAAGTAGGCTTTCTGGCCTCAGAGCTGCTGCTTCCTGGGCCTCTCTGGAACCGTCCCACATCTGAAAGAATGCATGGCCCACATTTTCTCCCCACCGGCCACTCTTCGCTGGCAAGGTGGGGCCGTCCTGAGCCGGGCGTCCCTGAAATCTTCCGAGCTTCCTTTTGTAACACCACGACACTCCTCCGTAGCCAGAGCATTCATCGCTGTGTTTCTAGACTGTTCAAAGCATCTACAGACCTTTCATAAGCTCCTTTCGTGAGCTTTCTTTTTTTCCGCTTAAGCTCAGGTTGGGTAAAACGAGGTATGTTTGCCCCACGTGTTATTCCTGCCCAGGCTTCTGCCTGTCCTGCCAGGACCACGTTGGTGCTGCGTTCTGGGGGAAGTTCCCTAAGGCTGAGAAAAGGGTCTCTACCACGTCTGCCGTGCCCCCACAGTAGGTGTGTGGGCAGCGGGAAGGAAAGACTGGCGGACCGCACGACCCGAGCCCCGCAGGCCAGGGTCGGCTTGCTCAGCAGCCCCAGCTCCAACTGTAGACGCTCAGCGTCACTGGTCCCCGGGCCAAGCAAGCGGGCTCAGGGTCACCGGTCCCCGGGCCAGGCAGATCCTTCTCCACACCCACACCCACATCCCAGTCTTGTTACTGACAATGAAGACTACACTTGGGGCGCCTGGGGGGGCTCGGTCAGTTAAGCGTCCGGCTTCGGCTCAGGTCATGATCTCACGGTCTGTGAGTTCGAGCTCCGCGTCGGGCTCTTGCTGACAGCTCAGAGCCTGGAGCCTGCTTCCGATTCTGTGTCTCCCTCTCTCTCTGCCCCTCCCCCACTCATGCTCTGTCTCTCTCTCTCTCTCAAAAAATAAACATTAAAAAAAATTTTTTTAAAAAAAAGACTCTGCACTCGACTCCTTTTATCAAGTCCCTTACTCCTGAGGAAATTTCCAATCATTCTGGAGTTGATTCTATAGCTTTGGTACAGCCCAAGTCCCTTCCCTGGGATGGCAACGAGGCCGCACCAAGGTCACAGGGCACGGCCATGGCTGCCTGACGTCTGAAGAGCTGTACTGTGTCATCCCAGGGTTATGAACGCCCAGCACTTGAAACGACCTTCTCAGGGATCTAATCCAGCCTGTCTACCTCAGAAATCCTGCCAGACACCCTGCAGCCTCTACTTGAATACCTTTCATGATGAGCAGCTCCCTCCCTACCAAGGCAACAGGGATGTGTCAGCATCTAGCAAGTTCATAGACGCCCAACTGGTCAGAAGAGGTCCACTGCTCCCCAGTGGAGGTATGAGGTGCCCTGGCCACCAGCACTGCCCTCTGGCCGCCCTCTCCCCCAGCCGCCCCCTGAACCTCCCTTCCAAACACACACGTGCTGAGCTGGGTTCCAGAGTCCGCACACAGTGAGCATCGGAGTGCCAGAATGACAGAATGCGAGGAACTTTAGAGATGCTTTAATCCCAGCCTGCATCTCCGACCGTCCAACAAGGCATTCATTAGAGGCCCTCTGGAGAGAAAGCTGGGGAAGAAGGAAATCAAGCCTACCGAGCATCGCTGTCAGACAGGGTTTGTGTAGACGGTCTCATTGTGTCCTCACATGCACCCTGCAACATGGGTGCCATTCACCTCATTTCACCCAAAGAAACCCAGACACGGGAGGGCAGGTGGTCTGTGCAGGGGGGCACGTGAGCTCCCAGCTGCCAAGGGCAAGTTCACCTCTGTTTGGCTTCCCTGCCTCCCTCTGGGGAAACCAGTCTGCGGAAGAGTGGACCTTCCTTCGGGAGAACCGGCTGAGTTCACTGGTGGCTGCGGCACCAACATCGTCACCCAGAAGGCAGCAGACTTCCTACGTGTCAGGGGGGTGGCAGCACGCGGCTCCTCGCGGGACAAGGTGACGCAAGATGTCAGGCCCTTAAGTAGCGAGAGTCAGAGGGAAGGCAGGGGGAGGGAAGCCGGGCCAGGAAGCGTGCAATCTTCCCAGGGCACAGATCCAGGGCCCAGAGAGAAGCTGCCAGAATGCATCATCCCCCCCAGCCACTGTCCACAGCTGCCGAGTCACCAGGGACGGGGTCAGGAAGAATCCAAATGGCCCCTCCAGGGACTGTGAATCTGAGACCTGGGGATGCAGCTGTGGTCCCCCCCCCCCCCGCCCCGTCCCCCTCCAGCTGAAGGCTCTGACTCTGGCAGGAGGGAGTGAATATGTGATGGCAAGTCAAGGACCAGATTTCAGTGTCCCAGGCCTCAGTCTGTACTCCATAAGGATGGGGAATGCCTATCAGGACTGAGCAAAAGGTCTGGCTGACATACCAGAAGGAGAGAGAGCCAGAAGGAGAAGAGGACGTCCTACAGCACGGAATGGGGCCCCACGTGCCTCAAAAGTCAAGCAGTGACTTCTACACAGTGTGACTCCTGTTTAAGCACCTCTCCCAGCTTGTTCGGAACACACATGTGACATGGAACATCCATCTCCCTCCCTCCGAATGCCACGCCGCTAACCTCTACAGACTCACGCTCAGTGAAGGCCACCAAGCCTCTGAGCCACGTGCCACTGCGAAGCCACGACCCCGCAGTCTGAGAGCCAGACCGCACCGTTCCCCGCCATCCACACTCTCAAGACCCTCCGGCCCGTCGAGGCTTTGGATCCCAGCTCCATTGACCGACGGCCACGTCGCTGTCGCGTGGCTTTGTGTCAGCCCAAATCTCAGCAGCACGCCCTCTGTGCATCCTTCTGACTGCAACACACACGGAGCAGGAACAGGGCCGGTGGCCGGGCCCCTCACCAAGCCACCAAGAGCCTGTCTCCGGGCTGACGGTCCCTTCATTTCAGATGTCTCCATGTTGGCCACTTAGGGATTCAAGAAACACCTTGCCAGATGCTTCACATCCGCAATGACACAGCCCACGAAGTAAGGTGGTACACGGGAGAGCCGAGATCCCACCAGATCTTAGTAAGGTTGGGACAGAAGCGAACCCCTCGAAAGCAAAGCCCTGAGCCACTGATGCAGGACGGACGGTTCCTCAAGACACCAGCGCTTAGCAGAAAACCGGCAAGGCTCCCGTCTGGAACATCAGTGCACAGGAAGTCGATCTCTATTCATGGCAACCAAGATCTGTGGGTGCGAGCTCACTACCTGGATGGGAGGTTGGGACCACGCCTTTCAACGGTAACATCCGATGAGTCCAGAAGAGTGCCCTGCAGGTGCGGCAGTCAGAACCCCCAGACCTCGGGGACAGTCTGCAGGGACTATGTTCTCTGGAGCGGCCTGGATGGCACAGGACCTTACAGTTTGCACCTTCCAAAGCCCACGAAGGGGGAAATCAGGTTAACCAATTCTATTTAAGCTCAGCATACTACAACTACAGTTTCATTCCAAAAAGCACAACGTGCATTTTGTTTCTTGAACCTGAAGGTTAAAAACAAAACAAAACGAAAAGCCTTCCATTTTGTTTTTTCAAGGAGGATGTCATCATTCCAAGACTTTTCAAACTCTTAGGTGTCCCAACGCTCCCTGATTAAATATGGTAATATTTACTTTGGCAGGATTGGAAAAGCAGGCTGAAAGAAAATTTTAGCGGGTTTTTTTTTTTTTTTGTTAGTTTTTACAAATTAATGCTAGGGACTTAAGATCTGTCTTCTCGGGGTGCCTGGGTGGCTCAGTCGGTTAAGCGGCAGACTCTTGATTTCAGCTCAGGTCATGATCTCATGGTTCTTGAGTTCAAGCCCCACGATAGGCTCTGGGCTCACAGTGTGGAGTCGGTGTGAGATTCTCTCTCTCCCTCTCTTTCTCTGCCCCTCCCCTGCTCACGCACATGCTCTCTCAAAATAAATAAATAAAACTTAAAAAAAAATTTAAAAAGATTTGTCTTCCCCACTCACCAGCAACTAATTAATATGTTCTCTTAATATCGCTGGGCTGAAAGACTGGACATTTGGATAAACATCTCAGTACACCTCGGGTAAAATGCCATGTAGTTTCAAACTTCAGCGTCACTCTGGGTCACGTTTGCCAAAGAAATCTGAACGGCAGACCCTCCTGGATCCCTCCTGGAGCTGTGAGTGGGGAGGGGGGTGCCTTTGGGCGTGCATATTCAGAACGAGCTGCTAAACACAGAAGGTCTTTCCCTGAATTTATCACGTTAAGACTCTTGTTCGCAAACTGGAATTTGGAGCTGATAAACATCATTCACAGCACTAGTCACCCTGCCTCTAAATATGCACTCTCTAATTTTCTCTTTCTCTCCTTCCCTCCCCTCTCCCCCTACACAGACACACACGCACGCACACACACACACACACACACACACACACACACAGGCGAACACATCTTAAACAGCACTGACAAAGCAGAACCAAGAGTCATGGGTGAAAAGATCGTGTTGGAACAGACTTCATCTCTGGCTACCTAAAGGAGAAAACCTGGCAAAGGAGTCCTACTCCCTCCCCCCATCTTTCAGCCGTCTTTAGTGCTCAGAGCTGGGCTTTGTGCACGGAAGACATCCGACAATTAACTTTCTTTCCCCGTCAAAGCCACACAGGTCACCCCCTCCGCCCCCGCAGGGCCCTGCATGACTGACGCCAGAATATTCTCTCCACCACAGAAAGACCAAAATGCTCTGCCTGAATACCACGCTGGCCCTTCACAAGGGGCTATTTCAGAGCTCCACGATGACTCTCAGCCTGGAGAGGAAGGAAAGCCTCGCCCTGCCAATAAACACAATCCAGATCCTCCTCTCCCGGAGCCCACCCCCAAAACAATTTTATTTAAGAGTTCATTTTTCAAGACCTTGAAGTAAGCTGACCCACTGGAATCAGCTTCAATTAGCAAAATGTCGCATGGAAATAACTCTGCCCTAAAATACCTCAGGGGAAAAACACTGAACGTTGTGTCCCCCAAACAGGGCTCTACTGGTAAAGAAAAACACTAGGGGCGCCTGGGTGGCTCAGTCGGTTAAGCGTCCAACCTCGGCTCAGGTCATGATCTCATGGTTCGTGGGTTCGAGCCCCGCGTCGGGCTCTGCACTGACAGCTCAGAGCCTGGAGCCTGCTTTAGATTCTGTGTCTCCCTCACTCTCTGCTCCCCCTCACTTGTTCTCGTTCTCTCTCTCTCTCGCAAAAATAAATAAGGCATTAAAAACTCTTTTTTAATATTTTAAACAAAAGAATCAGTGATGTTATGGGGCGCTTGGGTGGCTCAGTCAGTTGAGCGACTGACTCTTGATTTTAGCTCAGGTCATGATCTCACGGTTTGTGGGTTTGAGCCCCATATCTGTGCTGTCAGCATGGAACCTAGAGCCTGCTTCGGCTCCATCTCTCTCAAATATAAACGAAAACATGAAAAAAAAATTCTTAAAGGAAAAAAAAAAACACCAGGTGCATGGTCATCTCAAACCTGGCTAGACTGTGAACTCGCTAACCCAGGCCGTCCCTCTCCCACCACCCCACCCCCTGGTCCAGTCACCCCAGAAGTCGGCAGAGGAGGGGGACCCCCAGTTTCTAAGGACCAGGAGCAGCCACTGTGGGGTGAGGGCGCTATGTGGGAACGACTGTGGCAAACTGGTATTTTGGGGCCACATCCACGACCCTCCCTGCTCCGTGACGGGGCCTCGACATTCAGGAAGCAGCACCCTCAGGCCCAGTGTGGCCACTGGGACCTGCACTTTGATCCGAAAGTGGAGGGTGCATTTTCCCACAGCCTCTTCACCACTAACACACATGGTTATCTCTCTGGCAGAGAGAAGGCATTTTTGCTTTTTGAATAAAATACAAACAAGCATTTTATTTTACCAAAGTGGCGGAGAGGGGTAATCCCCAAGCGTGGCGCATCCAAGCAATTCTTGGGTCCAGGGTATTGGTTCAGACGCGCGGTCCACACGTGTTTCATAAGCACCTACTATGGACCAGGGCTGTTGTTGACACAGGGAGTTCAGCAGTCAAGGGAACAGACGAGAATCCCTTTTCCCAAGGAGCTTATAGACTCAACCAGGGGAAGCAGAAAATGAACAAAAGAGACAGGTAAGGTGTCCGTCACGTCACGCGGGAAAAGATTCGGGGGGAAAGTACGAACCGCAGGGTCAAACGGAGTGGTCAGGGCAGGCCAAGGTCGGTGAGGGTGCCCTTGAGAAATCACTTGTTTTCATTTTCTAATTTTCTGAACTGACAAGTTGGAACCTGCCATTTTCCTTGGAGGTTTCAAACTGTCTGCATTCTCCAGGACCCTGGCGGGGATCCGCAGGGACTCGTCTGCTCCTGCCCACAGCGGCGGTGGGACCCTGGACTCCTTGGCCCCAAGTGCCACTCTGCCTCCACAGGCATCCGACTCCAGCCAGGCCGGGCCCTGGCGCTCCTCCCTGGTTGTTCCCAGGTCTCCTGCCTCCAGCGAGCCACAGCCCGGCCGGCAACAGGCCCCAATAACACGAGCATGGCGTAAAAGTGTGCAGAAAACAGCCTTAGAAGATGAGGGAATACTCAGCAGGCCTGGTGTCTCTCAGAGCCCATGACTGAGTATCAGCAAATCTGTGCGTATCCCTCCTGTATGAATTTGCATTAACTCAGCAGCCATGAAGAAAAGAAAGAAGAGAAGAGAAGAGAAAAAGGAAGGAAGGAAGGAAGGAAGGAAGGAAGGAAGGAAAGAAAGAAAAGGGAGGAAGGAAGGAAGGAAGAGGGAGAGAGAGAAGGAGGGAGAAAGGAAAGGAAAGGAAAGGAAGAAGGAAGGAAGGAAGGAAGGAAGGAAGGAAGGGAGGGAGGAAGGAAGAAGGAAAGAGAGAAGGAGGGAGAATGAAAAGGGAAAGGAAAGGAAAGGAAAGGAAAGGAAAGGAAGGAAGGAAGGAAGGAAGAAGGAGAGAGAGAAGGAGGGAGAATGAAAAGGGAAAGGAAAGGAAAGGAAAGGAAAGGAAGGAAGGAAAGAAGAGGGAGAGAGAGAAGGAGGGAGAATGAAAAGGGAAAGGAAAGGAAAGGAAAGGAAAGGGAAGGAAAGGAAGAAGGAAGGAAGGAAGGGAGGGAGGGAGGGAGGGAGGAAGGAAGGAAGGAAGGAAGGAAGGAAGGAAGGGGGAAAGAGAGAAGAAGGAGGGAGAATGAAAAGGGAAAGGAAAGGGAAGGAAGGAAGGAAGGAAGGAAGGAAGGAAGAGAGAGAGAAGGAGGGAGAATGAAAAGGGAAAGGAAAGGAAAGGAAAGGAAGAAGGAAGGAAGGAAGGAAGAAAGGGAGGGAGGAAGGAAGGAAGAGGGAAAGAGAGAAGAAGGAGGGAGAATGAAAAGGGAAAGGAAAGGAAAGGAAAGGAAAGGAAAGGAAAGGAAAGGAAAGAAGGAAGGAAGGAAGGGGGAGAGAGAGAAGGAGGGAGAATGAAAAGGGAAAGGAAAGGAAAGGAAAGGAAAGGAAAGAAGGAAGGAAGGAAGGAAGGAAGGGAGGAAAGAAGGAAGAGGGAAAGAGAGAAGAAGGAGGGAGAATGAAAAGGGAAAGGAAAGGGAAGGAAGGAAGGGAGCGAAGGAGGAAGGAAGGAAGGAAGGAAGGAAGGAAGAAAAGGAAAGAAAAGAAAAGAAAACAGCAGAAAGCATTGCCAGTTCTTCCCGATTTGGCACCCAACCTGACACAGTCCAGGGACATATTCGTGTTTATTCAAGATCTTTCTCACCCCTACGGCTTTATTTCTTTCAGGAAACAGCTCGTCTGTGTGGCTGAAATCATGCAGCCTTCCAAAATGCAGCCTTCCAAGAGAAGGAAAAGACAGAAATGTGCTGTTTGCACATACTCGGAAAAACACTTATATTCATCATAAGCCGGTTTGTTTTTCTAAGCTTAGCAAGACAGGAAGTTTTCAGGGCTAACACGTCAGCAGAGCGGCCAAGTTCGCTGTTGGGATGCTCCTGTCTTTCGGAATTCTTAAACAAGCAAGACACAGGAAGAGAGTGATTCAGAGGCAGGGTGTCTTTGGTCCATGTGTATAAAAGGGCATCCCCCTAATTTCCACAAACTGTGTGAAAACTGGGGGGGGGGGGGGGGGTCTGTCACATAAAATGCCAAGGACTTCTTGGAAACAAAAAGTGCTACTTTTATAAAATGAAGATGCTAACATCAACCCCAATGGTAACAAAGCCATACTGTTACCATAAATCAGGAGAAGAAAGCGTTATGAACACATTGCCTCTCGTTACAAAAGAAAGCAAGAGACAGAGATACAAACTATAGCCTTTGATCCAATTGAGATGTGGGTCGTGATACAGGTTTACGTGTGTAAGTTGCCACATTTCTTTTGTGGGCTGAAAACATCATCATACCATTCCATATGTGTTTGACACGAAAATGGCATGTAGTTTTAAGTCCTGAGTAAACACAGGGTTCGTTTTACTCATGGTACTGGATACGTGGAGGATCACGCTCATACACTAGCCACACTTGGAAACACCAAACACCTGTTACAACTGGTGACAGGCGGTCAAGTTTAGAAAGGGAGCCGGATTTGCAGCTGGGAGTCCAGGCTCCGGGCTCCTGCCCACCTTCACAGGAGACCGTGTGGTTCTCCACACACCCCTCTCGTCCCCAGGGCTTCCTCGCCACGTCGTTAAACACGGCGACCAGCCTCAGCGAGCTCCAAAATGCCCCACGACGGGAGGAAAACCAGGCAAGAAGATGTAGGTGTAGTGATTTTGTTCTTTACTGTTACTGCGTTTTTTATAGTATCAAAGGAGTATTGTTGGTATGAATTTAGAAAAAGTCTCCTGAGCAAAAACTGACAGCCTTTTCCCTGAGATCAGGAACACGACAGGGATGTCCACTCTCACCGCTGGTGTTTAACGTAGTGTTGGAAGTGCTAGCATCAGCAATCAGACAACAGAAGGAAATCAAAGGCGTCAAAATTGGCAAGGATGAAGTTAAGCTTTCACTTTTTGCAGATGACATGATATTATACATGGAAAATCCAATAGACTCCACCAAAAGTCTGCTAGAACTGATACGTGAATTCAGCAAAGCCGCAGAATACAAAATCAATGTACAGAAATCAGTTGCATTCCTATAGACTAATAATGAAGCAACAGAAAGACAAATAAAGAAACTGATCCCATTCACAATTGCACCAAGAAGTATAAAATACCTAGGAATAAACCTAACCAAAGATGTAAAAGATCTGTATGCTGAAAACTATAGAAAGCTTATGAAGGAAATTGAAGAAGATATAAAGAAATGGAAAAACATTCCGTGCTCATGGGTTGGAAGAATAAATATTGTCAAAATGTCAATACTACCCAAAACAAGCTACACATTCAATGCAATCCCAATCAAAATTGCACCAGCATTCTTCTCGAAGCTAGAACAAGCAATCCTAAAATTCATATTGAACCACAAAAGGCCCCGAATAGGCGAAGTAATTTTGAAGAAGACCAAAGCAGGAGGCATCACAATCCCAGACTTTAGCCTCTACTACAAAACTGTAATCATCAAGACAGCATGGTATTGGCACAAAAACAGACACATAGACCAATGGAATAGAATAGAAACCCCAGAACTAGACCCACAAACGTATGGCCAACTCATCTTTGACAAAGCAGGAAAGAATATCCAATGGAAAAAAGACAGTCTCTTTAACAAATGGTGCTGGGAGAACTGGACAGCAACATGCAAAAGGTTGAAACTAGACCACTTTCTCACACCATTCACAAAAATAAACTCAAAATGGATAAAGGACCTGAATGTGAGACAGGAAACCATCAAAACCCTAGAGGAGAAAACAGGAAAAGACCTCTCTGACCTTAGCCGTAGCAATTTCTTACTTGACACATCCCCAAAGGCAAGGGAATTAAAAGCAAAAATGAACTATTGGGACCTCACGAAGAAAAAAAACTTCTGCACAGCAAAGGAAACAATCAACAAAACTAAAAGGCAACCAACGGAATGGGAAAAGATATTTGCAAATGACATATCGGACAAAGGGCTAGTATCCAAAATCTATAAAGAACTCACCAAACTCCACACCCGAAAAACAAATAACCCAGTGAAGAAATGGGCAGAAAACATGAATAGACACTTCTCTAAAGAAGACATCCGGATGGCCAACAGGCACATGAAAAGATGCTCAACGTCGCTCCTCATCAAGGAAACACAAATCAAAACCACACTCAGATATCACCTCACGCCAGTCAGAGTGGCCAAAATGAACAAATCAGGAGACTATAGATGCTGGAGAGGATGTGGAGAAACGGGAACTCTCTTGCACTATCGGTGGGAACGCAAACTGGTGCAGCCGCTCTGGAAAACAGTGTGGAGGTTCCTCAAAAAATTAAAAATAGACCTACCCTATGACCCAGCAGTAGCACTGCTAGGAATTTACCCAAGGGATACAGGAGTACTGACATATAGGGGCACTTGTACCCCAATGTTTCTAGCAGCACTCTCAACAATAGCCAAATTATGGAAAGAGCCTAAATGTCCATCAACTGATGAATGGATAAAGAAATTGTGGTTTATATACACAACAGAGTACTACGTGGCAATGAGAAAGAATGAAATATGGCCCTTGGTAGCAACGTGGATGGCACTGGAGAGTGTGATGCTAAGTGAAATAAGCCATACAGAGAAAGACAGGTACCACATGGTTTCACTCTTATGTGGATCCTGAGAAACTTAACAGGAACCCATGGGGGAGGGGAAGGAAAAAAAAAAAAAGAGGTTAGAGTGGGAGAGAGCCAAAGCATAAGAGACTCTTAAAAAATGAGAACAAACTGAGGGCTGATGGGGGGTGGGAGGGAAGGGAGGGTGGGTGATGGGCATTGAAGAGGGCATCTCTTGGGATGAGCACTGGGTGTTGTATGGAAACCAATTTGACAATAAATTCCATATATTAAAAACAAAAAACAAAAAACAAAAAACAAAAACAAAAAAGAAAAGAAAAGAAAAAGAGAAAAAAAATCCCCAGCAGTCAAAGTAAAACTCTGGCATCTTCCATGATTAAGAGTCAGTGCATTTTTCTTAAAGCAAAAGCAGGCCCAGGAGAGAACAGCACAGTGACCCCCCTCAGTGACTCAAAGGCCCCTCAGATGCAGCCTCACGAAGCCCGGTGTTTAAAGAAAAGCCCAGAATGACACATCTTCAGGATGAAAGAGCCAATGCTGCAGACGTCAGTCTAGCCTTCCCCCCGGCCCACCACGGAGAGAGCTTGCGTAAGGTGCACCTGTGCTGTCGGAGGGAGACTCCGTTTCCTCACATGTAAAGCGGCGGTAAAAACCTCCTACCTCCCCGACGGCTGTGACTGTTTAATGGAATCACACAAATGGCCGTGCTCTTTAAATTGTTAAGGAGCTGCACGGTGTAGGACAGCATGAGCGTTGTCGTCACGAAGCCCCCAAAACACGTGTTTAATGTGAGCGTTCCGCGGACCTCCTCTCTGCAGGTGCCATGCTACCATCAGAGGCCACACGAGGCACAGGGCACGTCCTCCGGGGCAGCACCGCGGCCGGGTGGGGACAGGACAGGCCGCCTGAAGCCCCGTGAGGAGGGTTCCCAGGAGAGGAGGGGCAGAACGCCGCAGGAGCACGCGAGAGGGACGCGCATGAGGCTGAGGCCGAGGACAGAGGTCACACAGAAGGCATCCTGGAGACCAGAGCCACCACACTGCCACGTAAAGAACAAGGAGGAATTGAGGAAACGGAGAGAAGGAGAGGGGAGCAGAGCCTTCTAGAAGAACGCGGGCATGACGAACGGTGTGGGCAAAACAGGAGACTGGAGAGAAGAGGGCAGGCTGGACGAGTGGCCGGACACAGAACGAGTGAGAAGCAAGGGAGAGCTGGAGAGGCAGGCGTGGGCTGGCAAAGGGGGTCCGCTGACAGATCCAGAAGTCAGTGCTCAACCTTCGGAAGCACATGACCGACGCTGAGCAGGGAAGCGAGGCTACGACTATGGAGACGAGACAGGAGGGGGGCAGACAGAAGGCCGAGAGACTAGCAGGCAGAGAACCTGCTAGAGAACCGGGGGTGGCAATGAGAACAGAGAGGGGACTGAGCCACAACGTGTCTCAGAACTCAAGGAAAAAATTACGCCAATATGTTCGAAACATCAGGAGACATAAAAACATTTTAGAAAAAAAATCTAAATAATCAAGACTGACTCTTAGGGGCACCTGGGCGGCTCAGTTGGTGAAGCACCCGACTTCGGCTCAGGTCATGATCCCGCGGTCTGCGAGTTCGAGCCCCGCATCGGGCTCTGTGCTGGCAGCTCGGAGCCTGGAGCCTGCTTCGGATTCTGGGTCTCCCTCTCTCTCTGCCCTTCTCTCCCTCTCTCTCTCTCAGAATTAAATAAAAACTAAATACATAATAAAATAAATAAAATAAAGTAAAAATCATGTTATGAACCTAGAGTGGTAATCATTGCACAATATATGTAAGTCAAACCATTATGCTGCACATCTTAAACCCATACGGTGATAGTCAATCACCTCTGAATAAAACTGGAAAAACTCATGTTACATAAGTTGCTTCATAGATATATTACCTGTATTTACTTATAGATAATAGAATAAGTTTTAAGTTAGACCTGCAGTATATGCATGTTTATATTTAACACTAAATACACACAGCCTCTTATATCAGTGGAAAAGTCGTGGCTCATTCAAGAAATTCTTTAGGACAATAAGTAAATTAGGAGGAAAAAGGGCAAACTCAGATTCCTCTTCAATCAATGCACCAAAATCAATTCCCTGTGGAAAAACATAATGACTAAAATATATATGTTATATCATATCAAATACATCACATCAAACATATCTTGCCATATATATATATATATATATATATATATATATATATACACCTTTTTTTTAGAATCAAGAATCATGAAAGAAAGGTCTAACAGCCATCTGACTGTCTTCCCATTGTAAATTACTTCTTTCATCCGGAATTTTTGAACGTACATATGAAAGCTGATTTAAGCATTTGTCAAAGAATGTGGCTTCCTAAAAAGACCATTTCTATCTGATGGCTGTCTGTTCGTGTTCGTGGGCCATGCTTTCCTGTTCGCTTGGGTTGCAAATTTTTGTTGTAAACTAGACACTTTAAATATGATAATGTGGCATCTCTGGAAAGCTTCTCATCGGCATCTTTAGAAGTCAAACGTTTTATCAGAATACGGGTACGTCTCCGTTTGGGTCTTTTCTCATCGGCCCTGACTGTAACCCTCTAGGCTCCAGCCTTCTCCTCATTCCAGGAAGCTCTCCCCTCGAGTCCCCTCACTGTGGCCTCTTCTCCATCCTTGCCTCTCTCTCCCGCTGTGGCTGTCGTGTGGACACCAGGTATCCTCGGTCGGGGTCTGCTCTCCAAGGCTCTCAGCATTTCCCTCACGGTTGACACTTGGTGGTTTTCCACTGTGTTGCACAGCGTTTCATCCCCTGGCATTTCCTTCAACTCACCCACTGCATTTTCGCTTTCAAAGCTTCAGTTATTTTCAGTTTAAGAAAGTCATTTGGGGCTGGCGTGGGATCTCCTTAAGGACCCTGGATGGTTTTGGAATTAAATGTGGGGCCTCTGTGCTCTTGCATCCGTGATGCTGCTCGAGTCTGCTCCGACAGGCTTTCATCCCAGCCAGGGCAAGGAGGACACACAACCGATGTCCCTGAAGGCGCCAGAGAACCAGCTGGCCACTTGGCGGTCTCCTAGGGCACGAGGAGATGTCGCCTCTGCCCCTGAGCCCCTTCTCTTCCCAGCGGGAGAAAGCCCTGAGCCTGTATCCTAATGCACAGTCTGCATTAGGAGCTGGTACAGCCTGGACTCTCTTTCCAGACCAGCCTGCCCATCAGCCCCAGAACCACCCCTTTGCCAGAGGGGTGGATGGCCTTAAATGGCCTCAGAGGGGAGGGTCGCATGAACCAATTCGATCTGCTATCACCATACGATTGCATGACCTTAAATGATTCTGGTATAGCTACTGGACAGAATGAAATATGTTTAATGCCTATAAAATCTTGGTGTGGGGGAAAAATCTTTAGAAACACAACTCCAAAGGCAGAAACCATAAAAATATGTATTGAATTAATGTCAAAAGTAAAATTTTAGGTAAAATTTAAAAGTGAATACCAAAAAAAGGAGTAACCCAATTAAGAAATGGGCAGAAGACACGAATAGACACTTTTCCAAAGAAGACCTACAGATGGCCAACAGACACACGAAAAGACGTGCAACATCACTCATCATCAGGGAAATGCAAATTACAACTACAATGAGATAGCATCTCACACCTGTCAGAATGGCTAAAATTAACAACACAACACAGGAAAAAACAGGTGTTGGTGAGGATGTGGAGAAAGGGGAACCCTCTTACACTGTTGATGGGAATGCAAACTGGTGCAGCCACACACACACACACACACACACACACACACACAGCCCCACACACAATGAATATTACCCAGCCATAAAAAAAGAATGAAATCTTGCCATTTGCAACGGCATGGATGGAGCTAGAGAGTATAATGCTAAGTGAAATAACTCAGAGAAAGATAATTACCAATGAATTTACTCACAGGTGGAATTTAAGATACAAAAACAAGCAGAGGGGGAAAAAAAGAGAGAGGTAAAGCAAGAAACAGACTCTTCACTATAGAGAACATCCTGCTGGTCACCAGAGGGGAGGTGGGAGGGTACTTGTTGTGATGAGTATCCGGTGATGTACTGAAGTGTTGAATCACTATATTGTACACCTGAAATTGATATTACACCGTATGTTAACTAACTGGGATTTAAATAAAAACTTAAAAAAAATTCCTTTCAGAAAAACTTCTAAGTGAAAAATAAAACATTAAAATATTTCAAACATAAGTAACAGGGAAAAGGTTATTAACTATTAGCTATTAATTAAAATCACTTTTAAAAATCAGTAAGAAGATGAGGAATAGCTTAATGGAAAAATGGGCAAAAACATGAATAGGAAACCCATAAAAGAAGAAATGAACATAGCTATTAAGCTTACAAATGTCACCAGCAATAAAAAATAAATTCCAAATGCTTATCGGATTGGCAAAGACTTTTTAAAATATGACCCACTGCTGGCAAGGGTCATGTCTGAAACACAATATAGCAAACTGGACTTTCAAATGTTTAAATTCAAATAAAGAACACACTGCAATCCTAACTTTAAAAATGTGCACTGGGGGGACCTGGGTGGCTCAGTTGGTTAAGCGTCTAACTTCAGCTCTGGTCACGATCTCACGGTTCATGGGTTCAACCCCCGCATCAGGCTCTGTGCTGACAGCTCAGAGCCTGGGGCCTGCTTCAGATTCTGTGTCTCCCTCTCTCTCTGTCCCTCCCCCTTCTCGTGCTCCCTCTCTCTGTCTCTCAAAAATAAACATTAAGAAAAATGTTTTAATGTGCAGAAAAGAATTCTGCATCCCAAATACAATCTCAAAACAAATCCAAGTTTAAAAGCTAACATAGCTAGGGTGGCTCAGTTGGTTGAGCGTCCAACTTCGGCTCAGGTCATGATCTCACGGTTCGTGAGTTCGAGTCCCACGTCGGGCTCTGTGCTGACAGCTCGGGGCCTGGAGCCTGTTTCAGATTCTGTGTCCCCCTCTCTCTCTGCTCCTCCCCTGCTCACACTCTGTCTCTCTCTCAAAAATACATAAAGATTAAAAAAAATTTTTTTTAAAAGCTAACAGAGCTAAACCTACAATACAAATAGGACACCGGGGAAGATAAAACACCTTAGCACATTCACGGATGCATTCCTTCAGTATTTTTGAGCAGCAGGTCTGTGCCAGGCCATGCGGGAGGCACTGAGGACACGACAGTAAGAGCCACAGACACAATTCTCCCCTCAAGAAATTTATATCCTAAAGCAATTATCATAAGAGCATTTCGGGCAAATTTTGCCAATTTTAAAATATGCTAATTATATGCCTGCTTTGCCTCCCAACCTAAAAACTAACACTGGGGAGTGCTGAAACAACACTCAAAGTTACTTGTGTGTAAATATTAACTTTCCGGAACACATTTAAGTCCTAAGTAGGTAATCGGTGCGGAAAAGCAAGGGGAATGGGGCTTCTACCTACTCCAGCCCATGGAAGATCTGGCCCCACCCCGGTTATCTCCCTGCAAGGAGCAAAGGACACCAGAAATTAGCCAGTTGCGGCCGAAGTGATGCAGGAGACACGGGGCACGGAATGCCGATTCCCACGTCTTCCCGAGAAGTCCCACTATCTGACACACCACTAGCCACTAGGCGACATGGCAACTGAGTATCTGAAACGTGACTACAGTCATCCCCCCCTTATCTGCCCCGAGACCCCCACGGATGCCTGAAACCACAGATTACACCAAACCCTGTACACGCTATTTTTTTTCTATACGTACATACCTATGATCAGGTTTAACGTACAAATTAGGCCCAGTACGAGATTAACAACAAAAAACAATAATAAAATAGAACCTGGAACGATACGCTGCAATCAAAGTTATGTGACTGTGATCTCTCTCTCCAAATATCCTCCCCGTCTGTGCTAATAACCCTTCCTGTGCCGAGGTGACAGACACAACGCCTGCGAGAGCAGGAGACAAGGTGAGGCGAGGGACGCGGGCGCGTGACGTAGCGTGAGGCTGCTACTGACCTCACGACGCATCAGAAAGGGCATCATCTGCCTCAGGGCCGCAGCGGAGCCCAGGGACCTGAAACTGTGGCAAATGTGACCAGGAATAAGAGGGGGACTCCTGTATTCTGAACTGACATGGGCTGTCAGTGGAAAATAAACACCTGGTTTCAAATACTCAGGATGGAAAAAAAAAAAAAAAAAACAAATCAATACATTAAGAAGTTGTGTATTGGGGCGTCTGGGTGGCTCAGTCGGTTGGGCGTCCGACTTCGACTCAGGTCATGATCTCACGGCTTGTGAGTTCGAGCCCCGCATCGGGCTCTGTGCTGACAGCTCAGAGCCTGGAGCCTGCTTTGGATTCTGTGTCTCCTCTCTCTCTGTCCCTCCCCTGCTCATGCTCTCTCTCCCTGTCAAAAATAAATAAACGTGAAAAATAATTAAAAAAAAAAAAAAGAAGTTGTGTGTTGATTACATGTTGAAATAACACTTGGGTATTTGGGGTAAAATGAAACATACTGCGAAAACTGATCTTGTTTCTTTTCACTTATTAATGTGGCCACTAGAAAGGGTAGGGTTACCTCTGTGACTGGCATCACGTCTCTACTGAACGACACAAGACAGGATCCTGGAGTAGTCCTTACTTCCCCGAAAGTTTTGAGGAGAAGGAAGCCCACTGACCCAAGACAGGGGGCTGTTTCTGGCGCCCCCTACTCACCAGGAGGCCGCGTTGGGGCCACGACTAAGCATGAGACCCCTGGAGGGGCTTCAGAAAGGGATAATCAGGCCCTGTTGGCGTCGCAGGCTCCATGCTAAGGGGTCCCCGCGCCTCAATTATTGGCTCTGAGGACAATGGCCGCCAAACACAAACCAGCGTGAGAGGCCTACCTGCAAGATGGCACCTCAAAAGTCCCGTACGCCGATACCAAAATGAAACCAAACAACTACATTCGACGTGGCTTTTGAGCAAGGAGCCGTAAAACAGCACAAACATCCCCACTGTGGTGGTGCGTGCTACGTAAGAACACGAAGCGTCTTCCACGCCTTCCGTTCCTAGCAGCCGCGTGTGAACACGACACAGTGTGGCTACACCGGTTTTCCTAGGCCTAGCTCACGCCCGCTGTTAGAAGCGATGCCCAGGGGCGCCTGGGTGGCTCAGTCGGTCAGGCGTCCGACTTCGGCTCAGGTCACGATCTCACGGTTCGTGGGTTCGAGCCCCACGTCCGGCTCTAGGCTGACAGCTCGGAGCCTGGAGCCTGCTTCAGATTCTGTGTTTCCTGCTCTCTCTGCCCCACCCCCAGTTGTCTCTCTCTCTCTCTCTCTCTCTCTCTCTCAAAAAATGAATAAACATTAAATTTTTTTTTTTTTTTGGAAACAGCTCTGTTCTGATGAAAAGTGTCTTTAAGTGTTTTAGAGGGAAGGTCGGTGTTGCGGCTCGAAGGCCTGCCTGCATCTACTCAGGGGTTTGTGACAGGTTGTAAAAGAGAGACGTCTGCTACTTGGCTTAGGGCAGAAACCCAGGCTGAGGAGATGAGGCCAGACCAGGAGGAAGGAGTGGGGTGGGGGGGTGGGGGGGAAGGTGCCAGCTGCCAAAAAGAGGCCGAAAAGAGCCCATCGTGGGGTTTCTACACGTCCACGGGGAAGTCACCGGGAAAGACAGTCTCATGTTCCGGGGGCCTTGCTGTCCTCAGTGAAGGAACGAGAGAGCAGGAAGGGGGCAGCCACATTCCTGAAGGCCTACTACGTCCCAGGCATGTACCAGGTGCTTGGCACAGTCTATCTAAGGTAACCTCACATCAGCCCTGCAAGGCAAGTTCACATCATTCCCCCTTTCTCAAATAAGGGGTCAACACTGAGGTTCTCGAGGTAAAGAGAGCTGTCTATCCTCATGGCTAATAAGCAGCAAAGCCCACTGGAAAACGCATTCATTTCCTCTTCACAGAGCCGTACAGGATATAAAATAATTTTTCCTTGGGCAAAAAAAAAAAATTAACGAGGCTCAGCACTGAGAGGAAAATATAGATCTGTGGCAAGGGTATCTGTGCAGCGTCGAGGCAAGAAGGGATTTCTCTAAAAAGACCCAGAAAAAAGGCAGACTATAAATGACAAGAGGGATAAATGCTTATCCACTCCTTTATTCAATTAATATTTCTGAAACTCAGCCACCGACCATATACTGCTCCAGGAACTTGGGATACATCACCACACAAAAGAGACCAAAACCCCTAGTCTCCAGGGATATACATACACGCTAGGGAGAAGCTACATTAAAATTCACATGGACACCTTTGTTCCCCATAAAAGGTGAAAATACAGGCCACTGACTGAGAAAAGACATGTGAGCAACAAAGGCTTAGTGTCTAGAATACAGAGCTACGATCTACAAATAAGTGAGACCAAAAAAAACTCATGAGCAAAAAGCATGAATAAGCAACTCTCAAGAGGAAACCCAAATGCCAATAAATATGAAAAGGTGAGCATTTTACTAGTAATCAAGAAAATATAAATTACAATATCAAAAGGGTGCCATTTAACAACCAAGAAACTGACAAAAATGAAAAAGCCTGACCACATCAGGCTGGAGCTACTGTGGTGTGGGTATTCCTGGATTTTTGGCTAGACCATAAACAGGTGCCATGACTTTGGAGAATATAATTTGGCAGTAGCTGGTGAAGTTGAAGACGGATGCATCATTTCACCCAGAAATTCCACTCCTAGGCATAGACCTTAGAGAAACTGATCTCCAAAAAGAGGATGTACAGAATTGTTCAGCAACAAAAATAAATGAATTAAAGCTACATTTCACAACATCGGTGAATCTCACTGCTCAGACTGCTAAGAAAAGCAAGCTACAGAACACTCAAGGTCTCTTTGCATTTATATTAAGCTTAAAAAGTACAAAACACCACCACATCCTTTACTTATTCAGGAAAAGTATAAAGAAAAGGAAGGGAATTATAAACTCAAAATTCAAAAGAGTCAGGGAGCCTGGGTGGCTCAGCCGGTTGAGCGTTCGACTTCGGCTCAGGTCATGATCTCACAGGTCGTGAATTCAAGCCCTGTGTCGGGCTCTGGGCTGACAGCTCAGAGCCTGGAGCCTGCTTCGGATTCTGTGTCTCCCTCTCTCTCTACCCCTCCCCTGCTCACACTCTGTATCTCTCTCTCAAAAATAAATAAACATTAAAAAAATTTTTTTTTCAATTCAAAGAGTCATTACCTGTGGGGACAAAAGGGAAAGAAAAAGAGATAGTCTTTGTATTGACAATATTTTACTTCCTACACTAAAAGGTGGTACGTGAGTATGCACTGTATTATTATTATTTAATCCTTTCTAATTCTTAATTATTACACAGTAGAAAGATCTTAGCAAACTAAGCATCAATCTCAAAAACAACAGAATACTTACAAGAAATAAGCAAGGATTCTCAGAAGATAAATCAATGCTGGTCTTGACAAGTCATAAACAGGTAAGCTTCGCTTTGAATTTCCAATCTACCAGGGAGCCCTAAGATCCGAGTACCAGCATAAAGCATGCAGCCAGGGACATAAAGTACTATTATATGAGGGAGAACTCTAAATGTTTTTCCAAACAGCAGAATGAGAAAATACAAACAAAAGAGGTTAGAATAAACGGTCTCAGGCTGTCAAAGGCTAAGCCAGGCCTTTGGGATGTCTCACGGCCAAGGTTGCCCCATATGATTGGCTCAGTTTCATTTTTTTTGTTTTGCTTTGTTGTTAAGTTTGAGAGAGAGAAAGAGCAAGCAGGGCAAGGGCAGAGAGAGAGAGAGAGAAAGAATCCCAAGCAGGCTCCACACTATGAACACAGAGCCCAATGCAGGGCTCAAACTCACAAACCGTGAGATCATGACCTGAGCCAAAGCTGGACACTTAAACGACGGAGCCACCCAGGCACCTGGGAGGCTCAAGTTTTGAAAGTATGGGGCAGATGCGGAAAAGGCCCCAGACTGGGAGGAACAAGGGACACTCTACCAAACTTGGCAAGGGCCCAGGGGCATGGCTGGATCAGACACCGGGAAGGTGGAAAGCTACATCAGGACCCATTCTATGCTTCTCACGTCATCTACTTGTCTCTCCCCAACTCAGCATGAACTTCCTCCAAAGCAGAGAGCATGTCCTCAAAGGAGTCCTCCCAATGCCCAAGGATCTGGCTAGACTTCAGGCCCAAAGGGAAAGCAGACACAGACCCCAAGGAATGAGCGATAAAAGTCAAATGTGAAGTCCAATGGGAGGAAAAGACACGTATAGAAAGAATTCAGTGACAAGGTAGGACACGAGAAAGGAGAGACTTATGGAAGCGAGAGGGTTGGGAAAGACTCTGCGATCGTCTTGAATCTTGAAAGATAGGCAGAATTAAGAACAGAGGGGCATGTGGAGAAAGGACTGAGGGGGGAGAATGAGCAGAAGAAAGTGTGAACAGGAGTTCAGCTCGGCTGAGGCACGGACACACGACCAGCCAACTATTTGGGAGAAATGGTGAGCCACGTACAAAGGCAGAGTAACAACTCAACAGCTCCTCAATGACCACAAATAGAAGGTGTGAGCAACCGTCTACTTACTTTCATTCTTCCCACTGATTTCATCTTGGCTCAAAGGATGACCGGTTTTTTTGAGCCAATACCTGAAACTGATTACGTGGCCTAAGTCCAAGCGTTTCCCAGTCAACTTCCTTTCACTCCTTAACCTCTGAAGAATGAGGCAACTCTGAAGGCCTGCCTGGGATGTCTCCCTCCACCGCCACACCATGGAGCCTGTTTGGTCCACCTGACAACGGGCCAGGTAATGACCCAGTGAGTAAAGCGGATGGGAAGCAAATCAGAATCCATTCACATTTCTTCACGAGTTATAAACAACACATTTTTGTAACTGCAGAAATAAACATAGCCGACTTCTAAGAAAGCAAACAGTTGTAGGAAAGTCATTGGATGACATCTGCTCTCTGATGGAAAATTTAAGGAGAACAGCATGATTCAGGCCAAGCCAAGAGAAAGCCCAATTAGTATTATTTAGACTACAGCACTATCACGCTTCCTGGTACAATAAACAAAATACTGAATCTCCCTGCCCTTTCACACCGATGTTCTCCAACTAGACATCAAATGCCTCCTCCTTCCAACACATAGTAATCTATTCGGTACCTAGTGCCAACAGCAAGGATGAGCTCTACCGGCAGGCTCCTTCGGCAGACCTAACGTATGCGGGGGAAGAGGGGTAAAATGGGTGGGAGAGGAAGCACAGAAAAGACGCAAAGGAAAATGTTCCCTAGAGAGTGCCAGGTAGAGTGACTCAGCCACGAGCCACTGGCACTGATGCCGTAGGTTGTCTAGTACAAAACACCAAGTGAACTAGAGAAGAGGATATAGTCTTCATTCTGACCCTTGCCTGTCCCGAGACCTTGTTAGGTTGGTTTGGGGGTTCCATGATCTTTGGTGTTCTGTTTGTCCTATCCCTGAGGGGGTTTTGTTTTGTTTGTTTTGAGAGAGAGAGAAAGAGAGAGAGAGAGAGAACACAAGCGGGGGAAAGGGGCACAAGGAGACAGATTGAATCTCAAGCAGGCTCAATCCCATGACCCTGAGATCATGACCTGAACCGAAATCAAGAGTCAGACATTCAACTGACTGAGCTATCCAGGCGCCCCTCCTATCCCTGAGTTTTTAAACACAACTGGTCCACCCCACATGATGCCAGAGACAATGCAGAGAAAACTGCTACAGTGCTGAGCCCACCCCGAGAGCCAGAGGGTCAAAACATCAGCATTCAGGTAACTGACATGATCAAGTTCCCCTACCCAGAAACTGTCCCAAATGACCCAAGAAAAACAGACCTTTGGAATACCAATAGTTTTGAATAAGAGACTTGAAATGATGCTAATCATATGATACAAATTCTAAGAATTTTTTTTTTTTTATCAAGTGCAGGCAGGACCAGATGAAGAAAAAGTCACTAAGAGCAGATCCTTATTTTTATTATTTTTGTTATTTTCTTAGAGAGAGAGACAGAGAGAGAAAAAGCACACACAAGTGGGGGAGAGAGGCAGAGGGAGAGAGAGAAAATCTTTTTTTTTTTTCCAGAGAGAGAGTGTGAGTAGGTGCATGCAGGATAAGGGCAGAGGGAGAGAGAGAGAAGCTTATGTAGGCTCTGCACTGAGCAGGGCTCAATCCCACCAACTGTGAGATCGTGACCTGAGCCAAAATCAAGAGTCGGATGTTCAACCAAGTGAGCCACCCAGGCGCCCCAGGGCAGGTTTTTAAACGTCCGTTCTTAGGGAAGTGGTGCCTAGGAACATTATGGGAGCAAGTAAACAAAATCTAGATGTGGAGGGATGACAGCTGGGAACCATAACAAAGACGGGGAGGCAGGAACAACTTAACTGGAAGTCTCTAACCATGGCTCAAAGTCAAAGGTAGCTGGGAAAGCGAGAAGCCACAGCAAAACGAGTCTGTGCGCCCAGCTCCCACAATCAGCCCTTTATGGTGCTGGATGAATAAAGTTGCGATAAAAGAAACTAGATGATCAAGAACGGTATTTAAAGTATTTAACAACTAGTAAGGCACAGGCACCAGCCAATCAGATGTCAGCTGTAACTACGGCTACGGCCAGGCTGGTAGGTAGTTGCGTAACTCTTCCCAGATCCGTTCCTAACAATCTTAAAGATGGATTTCTAAGGTACCCAAGCAAACAATGGGGGAACTATGGTAGAACACATGTTTTGTTCGCTAAAGACACCCAGTTTCCTTCTTGGGTCCATGGCAGGAGTCCACATTCCCATCCCCTGGAAGTCAGGTGTGGCCATGTGACTTGGATCCTGTGTCTCCCTCTCTCTCTGCCCCTCCCCCACTCATGCTCTGTCTCTCTCTGTCTCAAAACTAAATATTTTTTTAAAAAAGAGAGAGAGAGGGACGCCTGGGTGGCTCAGTCAGTTAAGCTTCTGACTTTGGCTCAGATCATGATCTCTCTTTCATGGGTGTGAGCCCCTCATCGGGCTCTGTGCTGACAGCTCTAAGAGCCTGGAGCCTTCTTTGGATTCTGTGTCTCCCTCTCTCTCTGACCCTCGCCTGCTCATGTTCTGTCCCTCTCTGTCTCTTAAAAAAATAAAATGTTAAAAAAAATTTTTTAAAAAAGAGAGAGAAACAGAGGAAACAAAAATAGCAGCAGGCTAAAGTCCTAACATAACATACAATTGTAACGTATCAATAAACACATTAAATGTAAATGATCGAAATAACCAAACGCACAGGTATACCAGATAAGGACTGGTAGAATGCACTAGACAGACAGACAACTCAACTATATTCTCTCTATAAGAAACTCCCTTCAGATATAATGGTATATATAGATAAGTTGAAAATGAAAGAATACTAAAGTAAAAGGAAAATTTATATTGTGCTAGTATTATGTTTAAGAGCAATTTTTACAAAGGAGAGACTACCTTAATATCTGATGAACTCCAGAGCAAAGAAAATTACCAGGGACCCAGAGGAATAGTCCACCAAGCAAACACAGGAATTTTAAATGTTTATGTGCCAAACAACAGAGCTTCAAAACACATGAAGCAAAAACTGATAAAGCTGAAAGGAAAAACAGACAAATCCACAATGGGGATTTCAACACCCTTCTCTCAGTAATTGACTGAATAACTAGCGAGGAAATGAGCAAGGATAGAGAAGAAGTAAACAATACTGTCGACCAGCCAAACGTAACTGATATTTAACGAACCCTCCACCCAACAACAGCAGAATATACATTCTTTCGTCTAATGGAACGTTCACCAAGAGAGACCGCATTCTGGGACATAAAACAAACCTCAATGAAGCATACAGATTGAAAGGAAGAGATGACGTGATTATCTGTTTAATCACTTCCAATTTGCCCAACTGGAGAGGGAGGGATCCTCCTCCAGGGTTATAGGAATGGCCAGACACCTGACAGCTGACACTGGACCAATGAGACAGACAACGGATTACTAATCACATACTCATAGCCCGGGGAGAAGAGGACACATCATGCCATGCAGTGGCACATGGGGGTGTCACTGGGGAACAGAATAAACAAGCAGGGACAGAGGCAGGCAGGCAAGTATTATCAAGACGTGACCTCTTGGTTCCTTATGGGGGATGTGATTGGCTTGTTTGAGTAATTCTGTAGTCTGGCAAGGAACTGAAATCCACTACTCGGATCTAAGCAGGAATAGGGGCATCCGGGTGGCTCAGCCGGTTAAGCATCCAACTTCAGCTCAGGTCATGATCTCACGGTTTGTGAGTTCGAGCCCCACATCGGGCTCTGTGCTGACAGCTCGGAGCCTGGAGCCTGCTTCAGAGTCCACGTCTCCCTCTCTCTCCGCCCGTCTGCCACTCAATGCTCTATCTCTCTCTCAAAAATAAAAATAAGTATTAAAAAAAATAGCAGGAATCTTGCCTGGCCCTCTAGATAAGGAAGGTTGCTTGTCTAGGGGACCATATCTGTGGGAGCAGAGTGGGGAAGAGAACCTATAGTAAGACCATTCTAGACCCTCCCAGTTTCCCCAGATATCAACACAGCACATAATATCGGGCCTTAATTTTACACCTTACTCCACGTCATCTATTTACAGAATCCTAAGGAATACACACACACACACACACACACACACACACACACACCTCCTAGAAACAATATACGAGTTTAGAAAGGTTGTAGGCTCTAAGAGCAATACCCCAAAACCAATTGTTTCCTATGCATTTGCAATTAACATGTGGATAATGAAATGCAAACCCCAATACCACTTACAACCATTCAAAAAAAGAGGAACCGTGTAAGTACAAATCTAAAAGACATGTTCAGGATTTTACAAAACACTTACAAAAGAAGTCAGAATTGATGTAAATAATAAAAAGTCAGGCCATGTTCAGGGATTGGAAGACTCAAGATAGTTAAGATGTTTATCCTCCCTCAAACTTATCAACAGGTTCAACATCATTCCTATCAAAAATCTAGGAAGACTTTTTGTATATATACAAGCTTATTAAAAAATTATATGGAAATGCAAAGGTGCTAGAATAGCTTAAGTAATTTTGATAAAGAAGTTAATAAAGTAGGAAAGGAGCATCATACTCAACTTTAATACTTACTTTATAGTTACAGTAACAGAGACAATGTCATGTTGGAGGAGGGATAGACATATTGATCAATGGGACAAAATGTAGAGTCTGGAAGTAAACCCCCACAGGTATTTTCCCAATGGATTTCAGACAAAGGAGCAGAAGTAATTCATTGGAAGAAGGACAGTTTTTTCAACAAATGACGCTGGAGCATTTGGACATCTACAGGCAAGAGTAAGTCTCACCCTTAACCTCACACCTTATGCAAAATTCAAAATGAATCACGAATTTAAACACAAAGTATAACAAAATATGAAACTTTTAGAAGAAAGCATGGGAGAAAATCTTCAGGACCTAGGGCTGGGCAGAGTTCTTAGCCATGACAACAAACACCATGATTCACAAATGAAAAAAAAAATACAAAACAAAACAAAATGAGGGGCACCTGGGTGGCTCAGTTGGTTAAGCATCTAACTTCACCTCAGGTCACGATCTCACAGTTCATGAGTTCGAGCCTTGCGTCGGGCTCTGTGCTGACCACTCAGAGCCTGGAACCTGCTTCGGATTCTGTGTCTCCCTTTCTCTCTTACCCTCCCCAACTTGTGCTCTGTCTCTGTCTCTCTAAAAAATAAATAAACATTAAAACAATTGAAAAAAGAAAGAAAAAAACGGATAAACTTGACTTCATCAAAACTGACAACTTTCAGTCTACAAAAGACCATACGTCAGAGGATTTTAAAAAATCAAGCTACAGACCAGGAAAAAATACTTGCAAACAGCAAACCCCACAGAGAGAATTCTAACATACCAGAGAAGCTACGACGCCTTCGTTATCCTGACCATTCTATCAAAGAGAAAGCGAGGAAGGATGCCTGAATTCTAAATGCGGAACACAGATTAGGCCTCCCTGTGAACTTCGACTGCCAGCTCTGGTCTTCTGTTAGTTTCCACGAAGATCTCTTTCTTTCCTGACCTCATCAGGGACTGTCAGTCAATGGACTTGTTAATTGAATCTCAGAATTATGTGCTGACCCCACGGTCTTCGAATACAAAACAGAGCTCTGAGCTCAGTGAGTCATCCACATGGCAGTTACAGAAAGATGCCCACGTCCTATGTGCCACGTGCCTTTGGAAGGACAAGCTTCCTTGGCTATTCCTAGACTGGAAAAATCCGTTAACTCTCTCCAGGAAACCACTAAAGGGCTAGCCAAGGGAGAACCCTGGGAGCCAAGGCTTGCTCAAAACACCTGTGTCCTGGGGTGGGCCCCAAAGCGGATCAGCGGACGACACAGGAAACAACCAGAATGAGGTCAACAAGGACGGAGACACGTGGCCTGTCACTCCCAAGGGATTCACCAATGCCCCACTGAGGAAGGACGGGAGCCTGCATCAGCACACCGTCTGGGTCACCGTGTGCCCCTATGTGTGCGGGTGCCTATTTATTGGCTTAATCAATCAACTACATAATCAACCGCGGCTCGCTCGTTCCGCAGCCTGCGTTGGGCTCTTCCCGTTGTCTGCTAAAGTGCCAGGTCGCTAAGTACATTGCCAAGGACGTGCCAGCCACCGGCAGTCAGCAGCCCGGTACACAGCGGGCACCACCCAGGTGAACAGCGGCCTCCCACCGGGGCTGAACGGAGCCCGCCAGACCGTGGCCACCTGCCACGCCACGCGTCCCTTCCCTACTCCCCGCACCACATGCGCTCCTGGCTCTCACAACGGAAGTGGCTGATGCATCCCAGAAAGGGTTTACAGAGCCTGCAGCACAAGTGCTCTGCCCCCCGAAGCCGTGAACGGTGACGCCTGCCACATGCTGGGGCCTCCCAAGGATGGGAGGGAGGGCCTGGAGGTCAGCTCACAGCCACCGGGCTTCTGCCAGGACGCAAGGCCACAAAGCCCGTCCTGAAGCATGAGGCAAAGGCCTGGCCAGGGTCTGGGAAGGTCTTCTCTCATCAGAGGACCATGAAGGAGGGAGTATTAGTAGCTACTGTTCCACTGGCCACCCCTCCGGGGAAAGGAGGCTCTGTGTTCTAAATGCAAAGTGTGCGTTGAAAGGAATTTGTTTTAAGCAGCCACAGGGCACTGGACCCGCTTCAACCTGCCCATCGCACACATTCCCCTCTTCTCTTCCCTCCCAACCCGAGCGAAGGATGAACACAAGTTATTGTTAACAGATGGGCAACCCTTCCTTGAGAAGGACAGCCATGCCCTTCACCTTCGGGCTGGCGTCTTTCCATCAGTACCTCCAACCCTCAGTCCCAGCAAACGGGCATGAATCCAAACCGATGAGCCGAACCAGACAAGCAGAAGATGTCTTCATAAGCCCTGCCTTCACCCCAGCAGAAGATTCTGCCTACTTTCTCCTTTCCAGAATCATCTGGAGTCCTGTCTCCCAGATCCCACTGAGTAACAGCAAGTTTCCCTTGTAATTTTACCCACCCCTCCCCCAACTGACGGGCACTGTATTTTTGGACTTTAACATGTATAGGCCTCTTTTTTTCATAAAATTATAAAGTCATAGTTAATCCGTTTCATAGCATTGCTTAAAATGTACTCCTAAATGAGCTACACCAACGCTCAGAATTCCAGGCTCTGAAAACCAAGGCGGTTGCTTCTCTCTAGACTTAAGGGTGATAAAGTTAATAAATCTTTTTAAAAAAAATTTTTTTGATGGGGCGCTTGGGTGGCTCAGTCGATTAAGCGTCCGACTTCGGCTCAGGTCATGATCTCACTACGGTTCACGAGTTCGAGCCCCACATCTGGCTCTGTGCTGACAGCTAAGAGCCTGGAGCTTGCTTTGGATTCCGTGTCTCCCTCTCTCTCTGCCGCTCCCCCACTCACGGTCTACCTCTACCTCTTTCTCTCTCTCTAAAACAAACATTAAAAAAAAAATTAAAAAAGAGAGAAAACCTGAATATTCCAATAATCATATAAAAAATTTAATAAGCCTTCAGAGAATACTTTCCCAAAAAGGTCCTGTGCCCCATTTACTATCAAGTTCTTTCAAATCTTCAAGGAACAGGTTATTCCTGTGCTATTTAAACAGATCAAGAAAAGAAAAAAAATGATGGAAAATGCTCTAACCCATTTTTATGAAGTGAACAAAAATCTTGATATAAAAACCTGAAAAATATAATACTAAGCAACATTACTTATGAATACAGATGTCGTACTTTCCAGCAAAATGCGTGCAAACCGAATCCAGCTGAATATTAAAAAGACAATATATCATGGCCAAGTTCAGTTAATGCCAGGAGCACAGAGATGATTCGATATTAGGGAGCTCACTGATATGATTCATTGTGTTAGTAGGTCAGAGGAGTAAAAGAATATGAGCATCTAGATCATTCTGAAGAGCCCTGATAACATGCATGCTGGCAACGACACTTCTGTGTGCACACCACTGGCAACAGTTCAGCAGAAGAACCTACCACCCCGGAGAGGCCAGAGCTACACTGGGTGACGGGTAACCAGACCTGGGAGTTGTGCTAGGAGTATGCCTCACTCAACAACCCTCTCCCTCCAGCCAAATGTCAGACAAGGACAATCAATACACACAAAAGGACACAGAGTATGGGGTCTATTGACCGGGGCGGTGTTTTTTCAAACTGTAAACACAGCCTGTTAGTGGGTCATGAACTTAATTTATTAGGTCTTAACCAGCCATTTTTTCCCCATGGGATCAAGTGGAATGGACTGGGTAAAAAAGCAAATGTCACCGTGAAGGCTTCATAGAAAGAATAAGCCTTGTTTCTTGAAACTTTTGTTCCAGTAATATGAACACATACATACATACATGCATCGAGTCATGACGTAAAGTATACTTCTTCCTGGCTGACTTTACGTCGCAAAGGGAGACACTGCTACAATTTCCCAGTTCAGCGATATGAGTTGATGATGATGGTGTAAATGTGGTGATTAAAGCGTGCTCTCCACAGCTATCTACACTCCGTTGAAAAGCCTGGTTTTGTGCCTACCAGTTGATGAATGGATAAAGAAGATGTGATACACACACACACACTCACTCACTCACGCAAATGAATATTATTCAGCCATAAAGAAAGAATGACATCTTGCCATTTGCAATGACGTGGATGGAGCTAGAGTGCATCAGGCAAAGCGAAATAAGTCAGTCAGAGAAGGACAAATACCGTATGATTTCACTCACGTGTGGGATTTGAGAAACAAAACAAATGAGCAAAGGGAAAAAAGAGAGAGAGAGATAAGCCACAAAACGGATTCTTAGCTATAGAGAACATACTGATGACGGTCACCAGAGGGGAAGTGGGTGAGGGGGTGGGGGAAATAAGTGATGGGGATTAAGGAATATATCTGCCATAAAGAGCACCGGGTGACGTATGGAATTATCGAACCACTATATTGTATGCCTGAAACTAATTTAACACTGTATGTTAACTACCTGGAGTTAAAATAAAAACTTTGAAAGAGAAAAGAAAAAAGAAAATCCTGGATTTACCAGATTAGATTAGATTAGCTGAAAATACTCACAGAGCACCTGGGTGGCTCAGTCAGTTGAGCGTCCAACTTTGGCTCAGGTCCTGATCTCACGGTCCGTGAGTTCGAGCCTCATGTCAGGCTCTGTGCTGACAGCTCACAGCCTGGAACCTGCTTCGGATTCTGTGTCTCCTCTCTCTGCCCCTCTCCTGCTTGCACTCTGTCTCTGTCTCTCTCAAAAATAAACATTAAAAAAAAAAATTCACTTCTACCCCTCACCCCCCACTACCACACACACATTCGTACACATATAATCTCTATGGGAGGAGCTTACCTGCCCACCCCAGTGATTGGGACTTAGCTTTATAACTTGCCCAGGCTTCATAGCAGGTCAAGGTACCTCCCCACTCCCTGACTATGGCTCCCACTATGTGAGTTGCTTTGGCCAATGGGATATTAGCAAAAATGGCTCCAGGAGAAGTCACAAGAAAGACCGTTGTGCACTCGGACTTATTCCCGTGTGTGTCTGTTATCATCAAGAGAGGAACACCCCTGGCTAGCCTGCTGGTCTCACCAAGGGGGGACAAGAGACACATGGAGCAGACCCCCATTCTAAAATATCCCCATCAGAACAGAACCCTCACAAGGTCAACAAATGCAATTTTTTTTAAAATAGAAACATAAGCAAAATGTAGTCAATGAACACGTATCACTAGATAAATTTCTCAGAACAACAGCCACGGATAAATTATAGACAACCTGATTGCTCTTTTAAAAAGCTCAGTGGAAATATGAAAGTTTAAAGAAAACATTTAAGATCGTGGAAAAAGCGAGCTTAGAAAAAGAATGGTGAAAATAAAAAATAAAAACGTTACAAATTTGTCTTTTTTTAAGTTTATTTGTTTTTGAGAGAGAGAGAAAGAGAGCAAAGGAGGAGCAGAGGGAGAGAGAAAGATAAAGAATCTGAAGCAGGCTCCAGGCTCCGAGCTGTCAGTGCAGGGTCCGACACCAAATGAACCATGAGATCATGACCTGAGCCAAAGTCGGATGCTTAACTGAATGAGCCACCCAGGTGCCCCAAAACATTACAAATTTGAATGTAAAAAGCCTTTCCTGCACACACAATACACACTTATAAAGATTAAAAAAAACTATTTACATAAAAATTATTTACATAATGTCCAGATGAAAATACAGGACTTCAGAACAGAGAAGAAATCACATAGCTATCATGGCAGACAAACCAAGGCACAAACAAGGGGAAAAAATCAGATTGGCCACATAGTTCTCTTCAGTAATATCCAATGCCAAAAGGCCCGGAGTCGATATTTACAAAGACCTCAGGGAAAAAGTGAGAAACGTTTTACCTCGTTGATTTTTTTCTTCTTTTTAAGATATATTAACTATACGTATGTTGGATCTTCTTTTATCAGTTTTCTATTATCATGTATTCGTTTGTTCATATTCCATTGTGTAGAATGCCTGTTGATCTGGCACATCCCCAGCTGCTTAACCCACTGTGTTCCTGTTTCCTCATGGTGTCAGCACTGCTGAAGAGCAGCACAGGGAGGAGGGAGGGGAGGACATGAGGGACGAGCCATCCAGTGCTTCAATTCTGCTTTGCTGTCTGGCTCATCCTCTAATTAAGGTCTCTCCTTTTCTTGAGAACAATATCTTCCTTTTACTGTCACCACTGGAAGGTCCGTGAGGTCTAGGAGGAGCCCCTAATCCACAGCCTTTTGTTCTGGGAAGTGCGGCTCCCTCCCCCTACCTCATTCCCCTTCCCTTTCCCCTTCAGCAGACTCCCTGGGCAGAAGGTCACCTTGAACATCTAGACAAAAAAAAAAAATGTGTGTCAAGAAGTTCCCCCTTCAACTCTGGGTCACTTGCCATTTTTGATGTCAAGTAAGGCCTCTTTGGGGACGATACCCACTTCTTTTTGAGCCCCATCAAGGCTCCCAATGCCACTGTCTTTACCAAAAGTTTATTAGATAGGCATAATTTGTGACAGTCACCCTTGGGGAAATCTCTGTCCTGCTCACAGTCCAAAGAGACACATGTCAGCCTCCAGGATCCTCTCTCACTCGGGTCTAGAATCCACAGAACTCAGAAAAAAATGCTTCACAGGTTGTGTTGAGAGGCCAGTTCCATTTCCTTGTTACACTGAAGATAAACTTTGTTCTTTTTGTTGTGTGTCTGTTTTGTGTAGTTTTGAGGGGAAAAAATCCTTGTTACTCCCCCATTACACCAAATCCCATTTAAAACAGCAGAATTTTTGTGCTTGGAACTTGACCAAATCCTTTGAAAGACCTCTGGATTAGTCAAAACTATAATAACGAAGACAGGTCTTGACTTAATAGATACTGAACCCACCATAAAGCTATAGTCAAATAGTTTGTTAAGAAATATGGTATTAGCACAGGAAGACACTGACAGATTAATTAACTAAATATATTCCAAAATTAAAACGTTAATGTTTAAAAAAAGACTAGAAGAAGACAGACGTGCATATATTTTCTCTCAGTTATTTCCAAGCATGATGCACAGGCAAAGTATACGACTTGAAAATTATAAATGTCAGTGTATCCAAGATATAAAGATAAAAATTAACGACAAAATGGGAAAATTACTTGCAACATGTGAAAGACAGGAGGTTAATATACCTTATAAATAAAGAACACTTACAAATTAACAAGAAATTCTCAGTAGAAAAATATAGGCAAAAATATGACGATAAAATCTGTTATACTATTTCTAACGTCTTAAGGAAACCTTACACAAAACCAGTAATAAGGAGAGCCCAAAAGTATTTTTGAGAATCTCTCATTACTAAGATTTCCTTAATTAAGTCTGATATTGCTAACTTTTGCAAAGTAATAACACATATTGATAGAAGCTTTCTGAAAGACAATTTGATCGTATAAATTTAAGATCTTAAAACTGCATATAGCTTTTGACCCCCAAATTATGTCTCAACGAATACATTTTTCCAGAAATGTATTCAAAGAAAATAATCACAAATGTGAGCAAGGATGGTTCTGCTTGAATTTTTGTAGCAGCATAATTTGTAATAGCAAAAAAACTGATCAACCTGAAGGTTCAGCAGTAAAGAATTAGTTAATAAAATATAGGACATCTAAATGATGCAGTATTATGAAGACATTAAATACTACTATAGAAAAAATATTTGAGGACATATGGAAATATTCCTCACACTGTTAAATATTTTAAAAGTTATAACCGAAATACAGTGTAATCACTTTTTAAAAGATGCATACACATGTTAATATTCCAGGAAGAATATTAGCAATACATATATACCACAAAATCCTAATAATTGGTAGAATTGATGGTTATTTTTAGCATTTTTGTCTTTCCCTGTGTTCTCCATATTTTTTCTAATAAATATGTTTTATATTTTTAAATCAGGAAAAAATACAATGGAAATTTCAAAAGAGTGAAGAGAATTTAAAGTCCTTTAATACCATAAATGAGTTCTTATTAATAAAATAGGTATTCTTCCTTTTTAAAAAGTATTTTCAAAATAAAAGGCTACTATATTTATAAGCGAAGGCTTGGAGAACAAATGCATTTCTGAGTATTTGACCACAATAATTTATAGCATACATTGGCTGGAGCTGTTCAGTGCTGACAAATTCCAGAAAGTAATTGCATAAAATACTTGGAGAGGAAATTGCTTTATGCTTCCATGCTATTTATGGAAATTAGCATCTTTGTAAAAATAAACTGAGAGCAATCACAATCATAAACCTTGCAATGTGGTTTCCATAAGATGTCAGCTTTGGTGCTTTTAGATCCATTAGCAACGTAGTGGGGGAACGCTGCCCACTTTTCTGTTATGAAACAATTACATAAAATTGGTTTTTTCCTCTTGTATCTTTAATCCCTTCTTTTCTCCTAGATGCTTCCCTGAGGAGTACATATATACTGATATGCTCACTCTGCTCAGATCCTACTTCCCTCTCAAAGAGCATCACACATGTCCTTTATTCAGTGCCTCACCTTCTGCAATCGACATCTTGCCCTGAAACTATTCCTTCAGCCATCACCAACCATTTCACAAGATCAGGGTAAGTTTTCATTTTCATGTGCCCCTAAAACTTGTTCAAAACCTGAAGAAATCTCCAATTCTTCCCCCGCCCCTCTCTATCCCACACGATCACTTGTCAGGATCTATCTCATCAGGTTCTTAAATGTTTCCATACTCACCCTCTTGTCCATGGCTAACTCCCACCCACACACTCTCGTGAACTGAGTTGAAGGACTCATTACCAACCTGGACTGGTGCCAGCTGCCTCACGAGTACCCTCTGCTCATGTGCATCACCAGTGGTCCAAGGGAATCTTAATGGTGCCTCCCATCACCTCCTGAACACCCACAGGACTCCATGCTGCCCGCCAAAGAAAGCCCTCTTTATCAATGACTTATTCAACTTGCTCGGCAAGGTCCTGTCCAGTATGACCACAAACTGCCTTTGTTTATACCTGGTGCCACCACGTACCCTACTCTTCAAACATATGGTATCAATGGAAGCAGAGGGGTGGAAACTGATTTAAGAGGCATTTTTGAGATGGAACAAATGGAAATTGGTGGCAGAATGGGTACAGGGCAGGGCAGCAAAGAACACATCTATGGTGATCCCAGGATTCTGGCTCAAATGACCAAATGATGGAGAATCTAAGCACTGAGACAGAGTTGGTGGGGCGGGGGGGGGGGGGGGGGGGGGGGGGGGAAGGACATTGAGGACTTCCCTCTAGGAAGTATCATGTTTAAGGCCCCCAGGGAATATTGTAGGGAGCTGACTAGTAGCTCATGGATATTGATGTGCAATTCATGGAAGAGACAGTCAGAAGCCTCTCCGAGATGTTGCGCCTCTTCCATTTTGGAGAAGTGTTTGAGTTTAGAAAAAAAGGGAAAAAAGGAAAGAAAAGAAAACAAAAGAAAAGAAAGGAAAAGGAAGGAAAGGAAAGGAAAGGAAAGGAAAGGAAGAAAAGAAAAAGAAAAGAAAAGACAGGAAAAGGAACTAAAGGAAAGGAAAGGAAAAGAAAGAAAAGAAAAGAAAAGCCAAAAGAGACTTACCAAACTTGTGTTTTATTTCCAATGTTTACATTTAGAAGTTAATGTAAAATAGAAGATACCTTTTTATCTTTTGATTGTATGTAGAATCTTACTTGAAGAGAACTTTTGAAAGCCTGAATCACTCTGAGATCTGGGTCCCCTGGTGATAAGCCCCAGGCAGGAGGCTCTGGAGAGAAAACCAGAGGAGTGACTGACAGAAGATGCCTGGGGAGAGCGTAAGAAGACAGAAGAGACAATGTGCAGAACTCTGGAACTGAGCAGCTTGTAAAAAGAGCCAGAGATGGGAAGGACACAGAGACAAAGAGAAAGGCATCAGGCGTCACAATGACAAATGAGGAGAGGGCTCTCCTTCATTCTTCCACTGGATTCTCACGGGATCTACCCAATGACTCCATCCTGCAGGTGCAGGCCTTGGGGGCAGCTTGGGAAGAAGGCAGACTCTGCCTCCAGGACAAGCTTAAGTCCTTCTGCTCAGGATCTGTTGTGTCAATCAGCACAGCTTGGAATCTGCATCCCAAATCACTGTGGAGGGGGATGTCACTCGGGGAATGCACGTGTGACATAAAACGCAGAGTGCTGGAAGAACTCCACCCAGAATAAAACAGGATGAAGAGAAAAAGCGCCACAAGGTGTACCAAATGTGTAGCAAAGCACATTCATCTACGGAAAAATTAGTCTAAGGAATATTCAAATAAGTAAGCAAAGACGTGAGCGTAAGATGTCCATCACAGGTAGCTGATGGCAAACACAGGCAACCGAACCATCTTGGAAACAACCCAAAGGTCCAACAAAGAAACAACGTGTGTAAACAAATGATTACGGTATATCCATAAGTGCAATGAACACCGCCATTCCAAATGGAAACGCAGACATATACGTACCGACAGGGAGAAATACTCATGATATACTGACTGAAAACAATGATGTCTAACAGTGTGTTTAGCATGATCCCACTAATCAAAACATAACACGTGTATTTATATGACATCTGTGCATAGACAAAGCCTGGAAGATTACACATGAAAACATCGATAGTGTCTGGGTGGTAGGGGTAAGGCAGATTTTTTACTTTGATTTTCCTTTCATTATCTACCTCTGCTATTTTTCTACAACTTAAATTTTTATGCACATAACTTACCTGCTAGCGGTCAGTGCCGCTCGACACAGGATGTCAAGCTATGGCAAGGAGCTCAATCGACTCATCACTGTCATTCTCTTAGACCTCTTCTCTAGATGGGGAGTGGCCAGAAAAGTGCCCCAGAACTTGGCCGGGAAGTCCTGAAGGTGGGGGACCAGGCAGGTGAGAATAAGAGAGATGGAAAATGGTTCTACTGGGGGTTCCGTGGTGCCGTAAGAAGCCACTGTGAAGGGTGAGCGTAGGTGTGTGTGGCTCTACAACCACTGCCCACGCAGGACCCAAGTCAATCAAGAGCACACCGACACATCTATCACCTCGGCTGAGTCTGCCGCCCTCCTCTCCCGGGTCAGGGAACAGGTTCTGAGCAGAGGGGGAATTCTGCACCTGTGCTTGGATTCTGCCTTCTGATGCAACAGGGACGGGGTGAAGGTCAAACGGTCTAATTATTATGGCGTAATGTCTACGGTGAGAGAAGGGAAGAGCCACCACCATGGGCAGAGCCAACACCGAGATGAGAACCACAGATGCCGAGGCCTCCACCAAGGTGACGGCCACCCAGACAAAACTGCTGTCGAGACCCGAACCACCAAAATATCCAGAGTCTCTGAGACCACAACTCCTCTCGATTCCAGAACTGATGGAACCAGAAGGATGGATCAAAGACCAAAAATAACACCGGAGGGGATCAGTGAGACCAGGACTGCCAAGAACCCCCTAAAAGAACAACCCTTAAAACTTCAGACCAGAACCACTGAAACCCAAATCGCTGGGACCAGAACCGCCACCACGACTCGCACTAACTAGAGCTCAGTGTCTAATTTTGGAGTCAAGACATTCAATGGGACCTTTCCCAATGACCTTAAGACCTTAAGACATTGGTCTTAAGGGCCAAAGTGGTGACAAAGGGGAGGTAAGGACCTCACATTCTAAAGAGAGGGGCTAACATTAGGCATACACCTGCCGCAGAGCTCGCAGGGAGGGGCAAGGCCAAGTCCTGCATCACCTCCCTACTCTCTAAGCCCGACTGAGATTCACTGAAGTAAAAGATCATTCACAGAGAACGCACGTGGTGGGGGGGGTGGGGGGGGGGCCTGCAAGGCGAGACTGGCCTTCCACTCCCCAGATGTGCATCCGCTCAGGCTGGCTCTGCTGATACGTCCCTGGGCCTCCCCGAGCAAGAAGTGGAGAACCGAAGGCGGCTGGCAGGACAGAGAGAGGAGGCGGCGTGGAGAATCCGATGCCTCCACCGTCTGCACGGCAAGGAAGCATGCGTTCCCTACGGATCAAGCGGGCAACGACAAAGGGAGCTGGGCTGTCTCTCTTTAACTGGAGTGTGGCTGACACACAACGCGACGTCTGTTGCAGGTGGACGAGATGGTGACGGGGTGAGTCCGTGTGTTCTGCCAGGGAGCTGGGTTTACAACGCCTTGCGTGCCTGGACCCCGCCCCACGAAGCTGCCCGCTAGGCAAGGAGAACTCAGCAGCAATGGGCGTGCTGGGCCTCCTGCTCCAGGAAAGGGAGAACTGAAGAACTCACACCAGCCACCCGAGGACACGAGAGTCGCCGACAGCCCGACAGGCAGTGGCAACTACCAGAGAGACGTGTCCAGTTACACAGAAAGCTGTCTGCTCTCCTCCCCGCCCCCCCTCCTTATTTCCAGTGCCAGGAAGGCCAGACCCAGCAGAAGTATCCCCGAACCAGTCCTCACCACCGGTTGAGGTGAGACGAGAAAGACCACGGCAGGACGTCACGTCACATGCCTGGAGCCACGTGTGGAGCCTACCCGAGACAGAAGGGAGGTGACATTGAAACCAAAGCGGGGAATCCAAATTTGAAATCGGACTGGACTTTTTTTAAATGAAAAAAAAATGAAAGTAAATCTGCCCAAGACGTCACTAAGGAATGGGACATGGAGGGGATGGGCCAAAGCGTGGCTGGAGCCGGCGACTGGCAGCGTGTTTATACCCCCTGAGTGGGTGTAAGACCTTCCCAAAGCAGGCGGCTGCAGGGGAGCACTGGAGCGGTGGCAGCTGACTTCTCAGGGAAGACCGGGGTCCCCAAGGAGAGGACCTGGGGCGACAGGACGCGGCCGGGGCCCCTGACCCAGAAGGGCGAGGGAAACAGGAAGCTGCTCCAGAAACACTCAAGAACAAGTTAGAAAAACACAAGGCGGCCGACCTCATGCGTTTGCTCTGCGATCTGTCACAACTGCTTGCGGTCAGTGACTATAAGAGGTTAAGTTTTTGCTGACTTAATAAAGGAAATCTAGTTTTTATTAAACGAGTTGGCACATCCCTGCTCCTTGTGGCTCGGCTTCGCATCTTTTAATTCCCTACCAGCCACCTAGCGGCCACACTGACAAGGCAAGGGGAGGGGCGCCCGGGCGGCTCAGTCTTGAGTCTTTAAGTGTCCGACTCTTGATTTCTGCTCAGGTCTTGATCTCACCCAGGTGAGATGGAGCTCCGGGTCGCGCCCCTGCTTAAGATTCTCTCTCCCTCTCCCCCAGTCCTTCCCTCACTCTCAATCTCTCGCTCTCAAAAAGAAAACAAAAACAAAAACAAAACAAAGAAAGGGGAGATATTGAAGAACACTCAAGGCCCCCCAGACACGAACCAAAATCTCAAGATATCCCAGAGGGGCAGCTTTGAATCAAACCCAGGCTGACCTTAGGCAGACAGCCAAGTGTCCAACCCACAAGTAGATTCTCAGGACTGACCTGCCCTACACTAGAACATTCTCCCACCGCCCACATAGCGAGACTGCCCTGGCTAATCCCACTCACACCTGCCGGGAGACTCCCCTGAGAAGGTCGGCCCCACCTCCTTCCCGCCTGTACAGCACCTTCTCTCTTCGGCTGACGCCTCCTGAGTGCCCCCTACAGTACCACAGCGGAAACTGCAGGCACTCCTTAAACCCTGGTGTTCCCAGGCAACAGCCCCCACAGAGAGCTCACGTTTATTGCACACTTATTACACGCCAGACACTGTTTTTGTTTTGTCTGTTCCTTCTTTCCACTTGCAGCGGATTAACTCCTCCAAATGGCTCTCTGAGGTAGACGCCCCTCTCTACAGATGTGGAAACAGATGCGGAGAAGTCTGGGTGGACGGGTCAGGAGGTAGTGCGGCCGGGATTCGAGCGGTGGGCTGCGTGGAGGGCGCTGGAGTCTGAACCCTCCTTCCACGACCTCCTGCACCCGCCGCCCCATACGTGGAAACAACACTGCCAGAGGCACATAGATATGGAAAAATCCAAAAGAGGTCACTGAGCGATTCAAGCTGGGCAAACACTGCCCTTGGCCAAAGGTCAGCAGACTGCCTCAAAGCACATTTAAATTTTTTATAGGGTGCGAGAAGACAAAACGAAACGCTGTGCCTTGAAGCCTCAGCCCCATTTGCCCAGGAAGAAAAATGCAAAGCTCTCACAGCCTGTTTCAGATCTGCTGACCGGACCGAAAAGTGAGTCTCTGCCATTCGCCACCACCCTACACATCACTGACTAGAGGAACCCTAAAATCACCCTAAAAATATCTTTGTGCTAACGAAACGTATCTATTAGAATGTGATTACAGAACAGCATCAATGACACGGGGATCACGGGGGAGAAACCGTACCTTGACAGCCAGCTTCCACGAGCCACCGCAGTCGTGGGGCACTGGGGCTGAAAGAGGCTTCGGAAACACCGTGTCCGAGAAAGTGAACTGAGACTCAGCCTGATCAATCTGTCCCACAGTGTGTCTCTTTATTCAAGGGTTCAACCTCGTTGAAAAGACATTAAAGCCCTCCTAAAGGGCCAGGCCCTTTGCTAGACCCGGAGGGTACACAGGCCCCTGAGCCATATGCCCAAGAAGTTACACTTGAAGAGAGGGGCTGCCTTGTTCCAACCCACATGAGGTGCTGTACTGGGCTAACAGTGGCCCTGGGGACATCACACTAAGACTCGGTCTGCACCTTTAGACCATGGGCTCCAAACTGCTAGGCGAAATCCAGGATGCAAACATATGTGTCTGGCTTTCATGGCTTTAAAACCTGGGAGGTTTCCTAGGAAGTCTGAACGATCCAGCCCTCTTTAAAAAAGTAGAAGATACGACAATTCTGGGCCTGTGTTCCCACCTGGCTCCGCTGGAGTGGGGCAGCGGCTGTTCTCACTAGATGGGGCATGAGCCACCCACTTTGTCACTGTCTCCGCCACTCCCTCCTGTCTCTCCGGCGATGCTACCTTTACTTCAGTCTGCCCTGTGGGCAAATGAGGACGCAAGGGGTGAGCTGGGCCCTCCCAGGCTAGTGGGAGAGACGGGAGCCTAAGAAAGAACCGCAAAATAGTGTGATGTGTGTTGACACAAGTAAACTCAGAACACTTACTTCGTGGCTGAGCAAAGGTCAGAAACTGGGCTCGGCCCCTTCGTTGTGCCCTGGCCTTTCGCAGCCCAGCCTCCACCGGGCACATGCAGACAGCCATTCTAGACTGAAAAGACAGGGCCCTCGACAGCCCCCCAAGTCATTGCTGGTACATGGCACCCAAGCGGTCTCAGAGCCCTGCTCAGGGCTCCGCAAGGACCCAAGGGATTTGGATCATTCTTACAGCGAGGTCAACCGGAATGCCATTTGCCGGGGGTAAGGGAGAAAATGAGATTCTCTCTGGGATACGATGAACACTGCTCATACCACATCTTAGGTGATCTAGAACAGTGCTTGTGAGCAAGCAGAGGGAAGCCTGTCATCCTTCTTCCCCTGCACAGTACCTGTAGGAGGGCAGAGTGCATGACGACCATCCAGATCAGCGGCCACCAGGGGCTCTCCCACGAAGCCATCGGGTCCGGTCTCCTGGGAGTCTCTCTTGAGCCTACAAGAGAGCGAAAAGTTGGTTTCCAACCAGCTCTGTCCCCAGTGGTGGCACCCACGACTTAAGAGACCCATCGGAGGGAGGGACCCTGAACCACCACCCCCCCCCCCAACAATGTCTCGAAAAGCTTTGTGTAGATTCAGGATGGGGTGCCTATTTCAAGGTACAGGCCATGGAGGGCTATCTTTAAGAGGCGTCCACATCAAGGTCAGGAGGGCAGTTGGACCTGCCTCCCATGTGCAACCCACACGGCCAGTCCTCCAGAAGCTGAGACATCTCTGCACCAGCCACTTTCCAGCTCATGTGTCAACAGCAGGGTGTGGCGATTGGCTTCTGACTCAGGAAGCCAGCATGGAGCCAAGGATTAGGGCACCTGCCAGCTTCTTCGACTTCAGGCAAAAATGAATCTGAGGCCAACTAAGGCAGCCCAGTGAGAGGAAGGGACCTGCCTAAGGTCACACAGCACGATGGTGACTGTTCTCGAACAGTTCGAGGCTTTTCTCCCAGGAGATGCCACCGTCCAAGCCCCAGACCTGCAGCCAGAGAGGTCTGAGAGCTGAGTTCAGGGAGGTTCAGAGCGCACCGCCTCAGCGCCGGCGGGCACACTCTGCCAAAAGTAGGTGAGGGCTAACGGACAGAGGCCCCCTGAGCCCAGGAGGGCGGCGGGGGGGGGTGGGGTGGGGGGCCTGCAGAGTCCCCCTGACGATTTACAGGGAAATCAGTACGAGCCGAGACTGGAAAAGCCGAGGTCACACTCGCCTCGCCTCTCGCTTCGCCTCGCGGGCGCCTTGGCGGAGCCGGTGTCCGGGGGCGGGTCGGTGGCTTCTCTCCATCTGGAGAAAGCATTAAGGGCCTGGCCTAATGCGATCCGCAAATGTGCTGCTGTTTCCGACCTGAGGCGGCGACTCTGGGCCGAAGGGAGGCGGCCAGTGCCGGGCCCGGGGAACCGCGCGCCCCCCTCGCCGGCTCGCACCGGCCGCCCCGCCGCACGCCCCGCCGGAGCCCGCCGCCCGGCGGAGGCTCCTCCCGCGCCCGCGCGTCCGCGCCGCCCCAGCCCGCTACCCCGCGCTCCAGGCGCTCGCGACCCGCCGACGCTCAAGGCCACTGGCTGCTGTCAGCCCGTTTTCCGCCGGGGAAGCCCCAACACGAGGACACCCCCGCCCCCCCGGCCTTCGCGGACGGGGGCCCCCGCCCTCAGGAGCGCCCCCGTCCCCGCCCGCCGGCAGCCCCGAACGTCCCTGTCCGGGTCCCCCAGGACCCCACGGAGCGTGCCGGCCCGAGGTCTCCGGGCCGCCCCCCCACCCCCCGCCCCGGGACCCGCGAGGTAACCCCTCCGGCCTCGCGCGGGGGGCCACTGCCCCGGGCGTCCCTGCCCGCCCCCCGGGGACAGCCTCCCCTCGACCCCCGCGCCGAGCTCGCGACTCCCACCTGGCGCCGTAGAAGCTTCTGGGACGTGCGGCGCGGGCGGCGCGCGCGGCGGAGAGGCGGGCCGCGGCACCTCGTGCGGAGCCCGGGACCAGGACGTTCCCCGACGCCGGCCTCCAGCCCGCGGCGCCGCCGCCGCCGCCGCGCAGTTAAATGGGGCCGGGACGGGGGCCGCCCCGCCTCTCCCGCCCCCTCCGGGCGCGCGGCGCGGCGCTGGCCCGGGGCCCAGCGGCGAAGGGCGCGCGCCGCCACCTGCACCGCCCGGCAAGTGCACGGCGCGCCCGGCCGGCCGGCCACAAGCCCTGCGCGCGAGCCGGGGGGCGCCGGGGCGCGGGGGCCGCGCGTGAGGGGGCCGGGCGCGGGCCGCTCGGAGCGCGCGGGGCCTCGGCGACGGCGAGACGCGGCTGGAACGCTCCTCCGCCCGCTTCCTGGAAGCCACTCCTCGCCCTGGGCCGGCCGCCAGGCGTGGTGCCAAGAGCCGGGATTGCCGACGCCGCCGCCGCCGCCGCCGCCGCCGCCGCCGGCAGGCGCGCTGGGGAGAGGCGGCCGCGGCCTCGCGAGCCAAGCCCGGGGCGCCCCGCCTCGGCCGGAGCCGGGAGGAGGGCCGCCGTCGCCCCCCGCCCGCCGCCGCGAGCCTCCCCGGCCCGGGCGGCCCACACGTCCCGACCTCGGGACCGACCCCGGGCCGCGGCCCGGAGCTCGCTCACCCCACCCACGGACGTCCGGCTGCGGGCTCCGCGAGCGCCCGGGGAAGGGGCGCCTGCGCGCCAGGTACCGGCCGCCGCCTCGTGGGAGCCGGCTCGGGCACAGAGCTCCGCCGCTGCCCAAGTAATGGGGTGCCAGGCCCCGGACGAGGGGTAGGATTGGGGTGTCAGGACCGGGGACTGGGGTGACTTTCCTTGTGGGATTAAGACGAACCGTTTGTCCCCGGCTTTGGCCTAACCTCGGCGGTAGAAAGCCAGCGGCTGGGGAATTGCTTGCAGAGTCGGCCTGATGCCCCCACCTAAATACGGTCACCCGCATCGTGTCCCCGGGTGCCCCGTGTGTGCCGGCCACTGCGCCCAGCTCCTCCTGTGCGGCTGGTCTCCACCACCGGCCTCATGGCGTTGGTTAGGATCGTCATTCCCATTTCACAGTGGGGAAGCTGAGGCCCCAGAGATTAATGAGTTGCGCACAGTGAGTTGCGAAGCCAAGTTTGGGGCTGGTAACCTCTTTCCTCTAAAGTCCCTCTGTTGTCCATCCCCACAGCTGCCGCCTGCCTGTCTGTAGGGGGTACATTGCAGATGGTGTTAGAGCTTTACCCAGAGAAGTGGACCCCCTGCCTGCCTTGCTTCCCCTCCTTACCTTCCTTAGACGGGTGGCTCCTTTGGCTCTCCTGACCGTCCACCCCACGTGAAAGGGCTGGAGTCTCGTGGAAGAGTGAGCAGAGGGCATTCAGTGTGAAGGGGGCAGAGGGGCAGGAAGCAGGGGAAGAGTCAGTCAGCGGCAGGGAGGGCCGGGCTGAACCACAAAGAACGCACCTATGTGCCATCAGCTCTCGTCACTTGCCACACAAAGTTCTGTTCTTACGAAGCTACGGGAACAATGGATACTAAACCCCTGAAACACAGTTAGGTTCCTGCCAGCTTCTGGTCCCGTCTATCAACCAACCAATGCACAGCCTTAGTTTATATGTGGTTCTCATTAAAGCCATTTTATTTAACATGTATTATTGACTCATCAACACTGAATCCACGGCCACCAGCGGGACAACACCTGCCTGAATGAGGCTCGTGTAACACGAGGATTTTTCTCTGCAGGGCTTGTCACAGCCCGTGCTTAGCAGTTAGCCTGCGCTCCAGCATTGCTCTCGGGGGCCATTTTCAACTGCGAAATCGCCAACAAAGAAGACAAAAATGCGGAAAGTGGCACTGAACAGACCATGAAACAAGAAGGCAGAGCAGGACGCCTCCCGGTCCCATGGATCAGGCGATTCACGGGTTCCACCCCTTTGCCACATGACCACGAGAGGAGCTGCAAGCACCGATTTATGGACCCAAATAACTTAGCAGGTAGGTGAATTCGCAAACATGGAATCTGCAACTAATGAGGACCCACTGTATGCACTTCTCATTATCAGGCTATCAGTAGGAGAATAACATTCCAGAACATTTATGGAGCACCAGGCACTTGACTTGCGTTAGCTCCGTCATCCCCGTGGCCTGTGGGGTAGGTATGGTTTTTATTCCATTTTACAAATGAGACCACGGTGGACAGGTTTAACCTCATGTTCTTAGCAGCTAGAATGTCCCATGGTTCTATTCTAAAACCAGCCCTGATGTATCATGGAGTCTGTTGCAAAAATCACATGAATATTCAAGATGAAATAGAGAATTCAAAGAGATATTATGCCCGTGCAGCTGGGGTGAGCTGAGCCCCCAGTGCCTGTGGTTCAGGAAGGCACAGAGAAGGTCTCTGGATCTGAAGGTGTGCTGGGAACCCTTGAGCCGCTCCTCTCCTGGAATTAATGGCTCCGCAGGACTCCTGTCTCTTTTCCCTTAGGCACTCTTGATTCCTGAGCCACCCCCCAGGGAGTGCCCTGCATCAGGTGTGGAGGCCAGGGCTGAGCCTCTCTCCCTCGGGTTACATCTCCTATCAGGCCAGCCCCTCAAGAAACGGTTGGGTTGGTCGGGAGTGAAAAGAAGAGAAAACATCACCGACACCCTGATGGAGAAGTTCCTCCTTGATCTGGAGGAACAGATCAAGGAATCCATCCTGTTTGTGGCTCAGGCACTGTGCGTTAGGATAACAGAGAGCCATGGAAGGTACACTCCATTCAGGGAGGGCTGGCTGGACCTCGCAGGTCCTGCCCCCAGACTCCCTGCCTGACCCCCCATTAGGACTCTCCTTCACCACTCTGCCCAAGTGTAGACCCCAAACCTGCCCTCGGTCGCCCACCCACTCTCCCCTCCCCTGAGATCTGGCCAAAACATTTCAATAAGACATCGCCCAAGGCACAGAGGTGGGGGAGGAATGAGGAGTGGGAAGAACAGAAGAGAATGAATCCCCAAGCAAGTCAATCGGTTGGATTGGGCCATCGGGCACAGATGCCCACCCAGTCTATTTCTGGGGGTTCAGGCCTTGGACTACCCCACCTCCCCCACGACATCCCCCACCACCTAAGGCCAAGAGCAATGTCACCAACCTGAGAGGTCTAAGAAACCAAGTTCTGTTTTCACCTGATGATCCATATTCCAGAGTTCCTGGTTCCCATTACCAGTGACAGGATCTGCTTCTTCCCTGGGAGAGTTTTGGGGATTCCTGCCCCTACTCCCAGCTAGGCCTGCTGACCCCAACCAGACCAGCACAACAATGCAGCATTTGTATATGAGGCGTGCAGGGAGGACCTGGGAGGTTACTCCTGGTGATGCCACTGTTGGAATATGTGTGTATTTTGTCCTGAGAGAGAGAGAGAGAGGAAGTCACTTCAGGGCATCAATCTTGAGAGAGAATTGCTCTCTCTGCCTACAGGACTTGTGAGATGGGCTCAGGAAACACACTTAAGAAGACTCTGTTGGAGGCTGGGAGGAAAGAGCTTCTGGGGACAAACCCTATGGAAATTGCAGTTGCCTATAATAGGTGCAAAGGACGTGCTGTCACCCAAAGCCAGCAGGCGACAAGAGGCCAAGAGTTCTAAGTGAGCATGGTGTGTTAGGGGTGCGAGACTGCAAGGGGGTGCTCTTACAGAGAAAAAAACTGGGGGGCGCCTGGGGGGCTCAGTAGTTAAGCATCCGACTTCAGCCCAGGTCATGATCTCACGGTTTACGAGTTCAAGCCCCCCGTGGGGCTCTGTGCTGACAGCTCGGAGCCTGAAGCCTGCTTCAGATTCTGTGTCTCCCTCTCTCTCTGCCCCTCCCCCATCCTAAACATAAACATTAAAATAAGCATTTAAAAAACTGTAAGGGAGTAGAGCACAGGACAGGGAAGAAGTAAGAGCAGAGAGCAAGCCTGTGCCCCAGGTACGGTCTCACCTTTGCTTGAACCTCAGGGGCCCTGGAACAGGAGCTCCACCATAGACGTACCTTGCCGCCTTTTTTCTTTTTTTAATGTGTATTTATTTTTGAGACACAGAGCACAAGCGGGGGAGGGGCAGAGAGAGAGGGAGACACAGAGTCTGAAACAGGCTCCAGGCTCTGAGCTGTCAGCACAGAGCCCGACGCGGGGCTCGAACCCACGAACTGTGAGATCATGCCCTGAGCCAAAGTCAGACGCTCAACCGACTGAGCCACCCGGGCGCCCCAAGACGTGCCTTGTCTTAAGGCAACAGGACTGAGCTGTGGCATCTACGTGCAGTCAGGCTTTGCCTCCCCTAGAGTTGGGGGGTGCTGTAACCCCCCAGGCAGCTCCCATAAACCAGACAGCTCTCCAGAGAAGCCGTCAGGTGTGAGCCCTTGGCAGCCACATTCTCTTCAACTGAGGGATGGGCGCACCTGCCCTGCGGTTCTGGAGGTCTGAGCCAGTCAGGATCTCTCTGTCAGGTGGGTGATGTCAGACAGACTTTTTCTAGAAAGTTTCAAATCTTTAGGGGTGTGATAAGGAGGGCTAGCGTGCCCCAAAGTGTTACAGAGGAACAGTGCTGGGGCCCTTCCCAGGGCCGGCAAACCAGGTTTCTCCGTGCCCCAAACTAAGGCCGGTTCCCATGTGGCCTCCAGGGCTAGGAAGGTGCTGACCTGACCCGGTTTTGTGGGCATCTCATACTCTGATAATCTGCACCCACACACATACATGTATGTCCAGATAGACTCCACTGTGGAACGGGAGCAAACCGCAGGTTCCCAGGCAAGAATGGATTTGCTAATGCCTTTGAACCATTTCACTCCACCCTTGACAACCCTTATCTTCTCCTTAGAGGCACAGGCCGAGTGGGGAACATGGAGCTATCATCAGGAAATCCACTACTGTGGCCCAGAATCGGCCACAAACTGGGGGGCTCTAGGCAAATCGCTTCACCTCTCTGAGCACCAGCTTTCTCCATTATATTGTGGACAACAGGTCCTTCCGCTGTCATCTCCAGGATTGTCTTCATACTCTGCTTGTATAATAGAGCAACACCTTCCCCATCTAGAACTCAGCTGTAGCAGTCTCCGTGGGTCTAACCACAGCCAGAACAGAAAAGGCCTCTGAACATCCACCTGACGTCAGATTTAAGCATATCGCATACGAGCAAACACTTAGGTCTCGCTCGACTATTGACTTTCTCTGCACATAGTTCTAATGCGTGTGTTCATCTGGTTTTTAAGAGTAACTTAGGGCTATAAATTTGAAAGGAAAAGAAAGCCTGCTAAGAAAAGAGATACGGACAAAGTCACTACAGAAGAACTGTAAAAGGCACAAAAGAAGTGAAAAAGACACCATAGTCAGGGACCGTGTTGTTCCCCCTCAGAAGGCTCGAGAAAATCACTATGTCGTGGCACCGTCCTGTGTTCACGAATCCAGATTATTTATAAATGCATTTGTTCATTAGCTTCTGTTTACGGATGTACGGAAGTACATGTAACGTTTTAGAAAGACATTCACTCACAAAAGGGTTCAATTTATGAAAAAGAAAACAAAACCAAGCAATATATATTCCTTTACCTCTTTGCTCTCAGCCTTCTGAAAAATTCACATTTAGAACATCACCTCTGGCAACTCTTGGAGACCAACGTCTTATTCCAGCATTGAGCAATTTGCACCAAAAACAACAACAACAAACAAAACAGAGTGCAAAGAACTCTGTACACACTATTGTTTAACATTGTGATAACAGTTTTCTTCCAAGTCCTCAAGATCTTTATTTCCTGGTGCCACATCCCCTGTCACTTACCTGGCCCACAAGATGAGACCTGCCTGGTTAGTCGGCTTCCTACGTGCCCCTTGCTGTGCTGGCCTGACAATATTTGGGTTGGAAATGCCTCCGAGAAATACTTGAAAGTCTCTTTTCACATATAAGTTCAACAACAACAACAAAAAGCATTGTTTTGCAAAACATACTTACCTTTGGGATGGTGTTGATAGCCAATTAGGCATTTTTCTCCCTTCTTTACCAAGACTCAGGCCAAAACGTTCTATGGATGAGGGTGAAGAACCAGTTTCCTTCAGATCCCGCCATCCACTATGGGTCAGCTTCAGACCTAAGGTCAACTTCAGTGCAACGCAGTGAAATGCAGTGTATATTAGCCGACGACCTACTTCGTGTCAGGCATGCGCTAGGTCCTGAGAACACGATGGCGTGATAAGACATTGCCTCTTCCCCGAAGAAGCAAATGAGATACGGTGGGATACGTGTTCCCAGAGGTGTCAGAACAGGGAGCTATAGAAGAATTGGGTAGGATGGCAATTAATTCAGTCATGGGGGTGTTAGAGATTTCTTAGGAGAGGTGATATTTCAGCTGAGAACTGAAGTTTAAACGCAGGCACAGTATCTTCTGGTTTGAAATAAAAACAGGGGGGCCTGGGTGGTCCAGTTGGTTAAGCGTCCAACTCTTGATTTCAGCTCAGGTCATGATCTCACAGTTTAGGAGATAGAGCGCCATGTCAGGCTCTGTGCTGGTGGTGCGGAGCCTGCTTGGGATTCTCTCTCTCACTCTCTCTGTCTTAAAATAAATAAACTTTAAAAAATTAAGATAAAATGAAATAAAAAAGCTACTCTCCTTCTGTGCTTCTCCTCCAATGAGAAACAATCTACTATTCCAAATAGACATTTTTAAACCATATAAATGGCTGGAGTGAGGGGTGGAGATCTAGGAAAAAATGACTCAATGCATCACATGCTCTAGGACAAACCCTATGTGACCACTCCCATCATGGTCACACATGTGATATGCCTGCACCTTCAGACTAGGAATCGTGGGAACGTTGTAGAGTATCTAGGCACATTCTAGTGGGGCCCCCGATGATCCTTGTCCCTGGTATGCACACCATTGTGTAATCCCCTCCCTGCGAGTGTGGACAGGACCTGTGACTTCTAGCAATAGAATATGACAAAGGACTCTCTTCCTCGGTGCTGCCTGCGGAGGTGACAGCCATCTCCTGCTAGGCATCGTGGCCACCCCCAGACCTCCGACGAAGCCCAGGATCGTTAAAAAGAAGTTCATCCAGCACCAGCCAGACACCGTATCAAAATTAGGCACAACCAGTGGGAACCCCGAGGTATTGACAACGGGGTGCGCGGAAGGGCCCGGTCTTGCTGCCCGACAGTGGATACAGAAGCGACAAGGATACAAAGCACGTGCTGCCCGGTGGCTTCCAGAAGTTCCTGGTCCACAATATCAAGGAGTCTGCAGAGCTGCTGATGTGCGACAAATCGTACTGCGCCTCAGAGATTGCTCACGTCCCCTCCAAGAACCACAAAGCCATTGTGGAAAGAGGAGCCCCGCCGGCCATCAGAGTCCCCAGTCCCAATGCCAGGCTGTGCAGCAAAGAAAATGAACAGGCAGTCTATGTGCATGTTGTATTTGTGTTAATAGAACCATAAAATTAAACAAAAAAGAATTTGACAAAGTCATTGGGACAGCACTTCTTTGAGTAAGTGATGTAATACTGTCACTTCCCTCCTTCCAGGAGACTCTCCCTTGTCTGATGTGATGACGTGAGCCAATAACAGAGACACTCGTGTGGCAAGGAGCTAAGGATCCTTAGCTTAAGGGTCCTTGTTCATCTCTTGTCTCTTTCCCAGTATGTTCTCAGTGGTATCAGGTGTGAAAGGGGCTGGACAACACATCAGATCCAGCATACCTTCTTTATATCATAGAGGAAGATGTGAAAAATCTGTATAAATAAACATTTCCATTTGGTTTGAAAATCAAATTTAAAAGGACAGAATTTATATCTCACTTCAAGGATGCCAGCTAAAAGCCAGCTTCTAGAGTACTGTTCCAGCTTTCATAATCCTGAGAAAGAGGTTCTAGCCTGGCATTCCCATGCATTCCTCCCCAAAATAGTTCTGGGCAGGAATTATTCATGAGAAGGTTTGGGTGTGAAGTAAGAATTCCAGACAAAAAGGAAAACGTGCAAAGACCCAAAGATGAACGTTCCAATTCAACAGCCACGTGCTTTGTAAAGGTTTGGCGTGGCGGACGGAAGGCTGCCAGTTGGCCGAATCCCTTCTCCTAGGCCTCCTTCTCGGAGGCTACGATTCCCAGCCTTCTTGCAGAGCCACGTGACTCGCTCTGGCCGGTGAAATAAGAGTGGAGTTGCGGCGTATCTTTTCCTGGTCGAGGCGGTGGAAAGCTGCTGTGGCTTTGTCCGCAGGAGAAGTTGGGCAGTGAACATAGATGCTGTGTGTTGTTACGGCAGCACCACAAATGAAAAGATCCCGGGTGGCTGGTCCACGAAGGACGGCTGGCTTGGAGAGTCAACCGACCTACGCTCGATCTCACACGGACAAGAAAGTACCCTTTTCTGTTGAACCTCTGACACCTTTTACTTATTTGTTACATCAGCATTCACCAGCCTATGCAGACTAATGCATTTGGGGCCCAGAGTGAAAATCGAGGATTGGCCCAAGTTAAATAGACAGACGAGTAGGCAGGGGTCGAGTTTGTGAAGGGCACATAGGCCATGCTGTGGGGTTTTGGAACTTACCCTAAGCACAGGGGCTTGTTTAGTATAACATCTGGCACAGAAATGGCACGAGAAGATCGGATCTTAGTAGTGATGGCTCTGGCTGTTATGTTCAATGGTCCAAGCAAGAGCTCACGTTGGCATAACCTGGCACAAGTGGTCGTGGAGACAGAAGGAAACAGGTGTATTTGAGAGCTGTTAGAGCTGATAATGCTTGGCGAATGACTTCAAAGGTAGGGTACCACAAAGGGACGAGTCAAGGCGAGCTCCCCGGTTTTTGACACTGGCCTTGGGTAGTGGCAGTTGTCATTCACTAACACAGAGAATGTAAGAGAAGGAGCATATTGGGTGGGAAGAGGCAGCACAGAGACAATGGCTTCACTTAGAAGAGTTTGAGCCGGAAATGCCTGTGGTCTAGAATCAGGACAACCTGGGTCGGAGACTCAGACTTGACACTTGTCAGCATATGGTTAACCCTTGAAGCCGTGGAAGTTGATAGTGTGCGTGAAAACAGCTATCTGCCCATCCACCATCTGTCCATATGTCTGTTTATGGGGAAAGGAGTTTTTAAATATTCTCTAATGTGCATATAATATGTTATAATTCCCCTAAGCAGTGAAAATATCAAGTTCTGCATCTTTTTCACACCCCCCCACACACAACAAAACCAAGAAGCAATTATCTTGAGCCAGTTTTGACTTCTGCCTTTATCTTCATCATTTGCTCATATGGTTCAGAGGCTCAGGCCTGAAGGATGTTCTCTCAACTCCGTTCTCTTGCTTTTCCATTGAAAACATCAGCCTGAAAGACACCCAGGAGCAAGTATGACATTCAACCCTAACCTGGGTCCCTGGTTTACCATCAAAGCAAGAGTGGGACTTACTCGGCATTCCCCATGAAATTGCTAAATGCCATTTCATTCAATATGTGCTGGAACAGTGGATTTTTATTGTCGTTTTTGAAAACCAAGAAAGAAACCAAAAGACTGCATGAAACAAATATTCCTAAATTCATGTGTGTAGTTGGGAAAATTGAGAACACAATGCCCCGTGTTCTGCAAAGTATAAAGAAAGAAAATGGAAATGAAAATTTAAAATAAAAAACTGATATTGACATGAAATTTCAGGTCAGGCAGAGACTTCTGCTCCAAGAAGATGATTTGAGCTCAAATTTTTTCCTCAAACCATGCATTCCCCCACTGAAGTCACTAAATGGATAGGATAAAAAAATTCTCCATTAGTGCTGGAAACCGGGGAAGGAAATCATCCCCACCGCTGAGGCGCAGAGGGTTGATGAGACACAGGAGTAGCCGTAACTCTGCCAACGATGGCCCTCGTGATGCGGGAAGAGAGCCGTGCGCCATGAATGTCTTCCCTTGACTCTGCCAGGAAGGTAAGGAGACTGTTCTTGACAAGTACAGAAGAAAAAGCAAATGATACAGGTCAATATTGCTTTCCCCGCTCTGCCTTCAAGGATGGAGTGATTCTTCCCCTGCTCGATCAGCTGTGAGACTGCTCTTGGGCTTGGAAAAAAGCCGAAGGATTTCTACTAATAAATTATGTGGACCGACCCAGAGAAGAAAGGATCCAGGAGGAGAGACAAGAAGAGCAGTGGGCAGAGGTTGAGAGATCAGAAGAAAATGAGAGGAAAGGTTGATGTGGCGACTGGGTCTTTGGGAGAGACAGAACAGCTTTAAGAACGCTAGATGCACGTTGTGTAACATGCTTCTGGATGTGAAATCCTGCTGATAGGGAGCCTTAGGCACGAGCACATGATCCGGTTTTCTTTGCAACGGTCGATTGGAAGCGGATTGGTGTCAACCCAGCGCCAGGAGGCAGGCTAGCGATGCTCTCTGCTGGCCTTCTCCGTGGGTGTCTTGTGGGAGATTCAACATCAACTGATTCTTCACCGTGTCTGGCCTGCGACATGACAAGGACAGTCTCTGTGTGTGTGTGTGTGTGTGTGTGTGTGTGTGTGATGGGGGGCTCTCCCCTGTGTGGTACCTTCCTAGCTGCTTCCTGCCAGCCTCCTCCTCTGCCTTCCTCTTGGCTATGTAAACCAGAGACCATGGTTTTAAAGAAATATTCGGTTCAAGGTGACCAAGATGGCTCATCTTCCCAGCGCCAACCCCCTCCATCTTTGACCCCTCACGAGTCACTGGGCCTCGGAGAAGGGTCATTTCCTAAGTCGGAGAGACTCCAGGAGATCCAGGAGGCGGAGTCCGTGACGGCCAAGAGCAAGGCAGCCTCGCGTCCTCATATAATTTCATCTCTCACGGCTCCTGTGGCTTCGTGCCGACAATTATAAGCGCATCCATATAGACTGAATGAATACATGTAGACTGAAGTAGGACAGGACGGTAGGATAATAAGCATCAGCCAACCTAAAGCCAGAAATAAGAACTATGGCAAGGGCGCATGTTCAAAGGAACCGGGGAGCAGCCCCCGTCTCTCGGCCCAAAGCTTGAGCAGTTAAGAGGAACGCACGGGAAGACCACAGCGTCTCCGTGGTGACTGGGCATCTGTCCGCTCTCTGCTGATGCACTGCTCCCAAGAAGAGGAAGGGAGGGGCTTAGCGACCCCTGCCCAGGCCCTCGGTCCCCTTTTCCAAAGTCACCGGCTGATTCCGTCGCCCTCTGGGCCCAGGACTTAGGAACGAGAGGGTGCAGACAGGGCAGCGTAGCAAAGTAGCAAAGCCGCCTGTATGTGGCACAAATGCCAAAGTAGAGAAGAAGGATCCGCCACCAGCCCCAACCCCAGCACTCCCGGGGGGTTTCTCCTTTCCGTCTCTCTGGCTTAGTCAGAGAAAGCCCCTTCCTGTCTTCAGGAGGCCATTGCTGCAGTGTTGTCACGGGCAGCACACAGTTTCTTCTGGAAAACTCTTGGGAATTTGAATGATACTACACCTGAATGAACTCCAAGGCCTCTACATTAGCTTCCCCGGAGCGGCCATACCCAATGACCGCAAGTGAGTGGCTCAAAACAGCACAAAGGTGGCCTCTCACTGTCCCGGAGGGCACGCGTCGGAAACCAAGGTGTTGGCAATTCTGCGCTACGTCCGATGGCCCTAGGGGAGAATCCTTCCTTGCCTCTTCCAGCTTCTGGTGGCGTCGGGTCTTCCTCGGCTTGCCGTTGTGCCCCCCACATCTCTGCCTCTGTCTCCACGTGATCTTCACGTGACCTTCTCCCTGCATCTGTCTCGTAGGGACACCAATCATTAGACTTAAGGCCCGCCCCAAACCCTGGACTTTAAAAGACCCTTCCTTGCACGTAAAAGACCCTCTTTCCAAGTTAAAGTCACATTCTCAGGCTCCGGGCAGTTAGGACTAGGACATACCTTTTGGTGACCATTATTCTGCCCACTGTCACCACCAAGGCTTAATCTCTATATTCTGTATTCTCTGTCCCACCTGAAATTGCGTCTGAACACGTTGCCTGACATGGTGTGAGGGACACGGGCTGATGAGGGAAACACTGCGTGTGGCCATGGCTGGGCACCGGCTTTGACCTCACCTAATGTTGGGTGTACTTCTGACCTCTCAAAACCCCCTGTATTACATTGTTGGCCTAACCAAACATATCAGAGAGAGGGGAAGCCTGGGTTATTTGCCTCTTGTCATTCCTCATACTACAGGAAAAGTCCTTTCTGCTATCGATGGGCGGGCACCTAGGGGTCAGTACTTGAGTTAAGGAGCAGAACACCTGTATCTGCCCATGCTACAGATAGGTGAGTTTTACAAGGGCAGGTCAGCGGCAACCACTTTGATGAACAACCTTAGATCCTCCCTAGATTGATTTCCTTGAAACAACCACAGAATCCCAGAAGCAAGAGAGTATCGTGGGTCCATCACGTGAGTGCTTGTGCTGCAGGCCGTAACTCACCTGGTTAGCAGTGCTCGACTGTGAGGGATCTGTGCTAGACTGGAAGGGATCTAGAGCATAGATATACGGAGTGAAATTCAAAATTTAACGGGAACGTTGGGTTTTCAGGAAATGTGGCTGGTAAAACACAGAAGGGACAAGGTCAGGAGTAGCTGCCCAGCTCAGACCCTACAAATCAGCCCAGGAGAGGCAGAGCTGGCTGCCTGCGCGTCTGCATTTTGAGAGGGAGGAGGGGTATTGGCCATGCTTGTCATCGTTGATGCTGACCATGTATTCAGGGGAGTGACACAGCTTCTGTGAGGGCGACTTGGTAACATTTTCAGATCCACCAGCAGTCACCAGCAGCTCGTGTGTTCAGCATCAGGACCCAGGCACAATATATTCATTTCCTCATGGGAATTTGCTAATCAAAGACTTTTTTTTTAAGTATATTTATTTTCAGAGAGTGGGGGGAAGGGGCAGAGAGAGATTGAGAATCCCAAGCAGGCCCCACACCTTCAGCATGGAGCCCAACACGGGGCTTGAACTCACAAACCATGAGATCAGGTTTGCTACAAATTAGGTGGTAAGTGTCTTAGTCCTGGGCCTCACTTTGCTAATGTCTCTGGGAATGGGGCTAGCCTGGCAACTGGGGGGTATCTTATGTAGTATGCTATAATTCCAAGCCTCTTTGGTACCACCCAAGGACCAATCCCTGATAACGACCAATGATTTGAGCATCTTTTCATGTGTTTATTGGGCATTTGTGTAGCTTGTTTTGTGAAGTGTGTCTTCAATCTTTGGGCTTCTTATTTATTATTGAATTTTGAGAATTCTTCACATATTCTGTGCATACGCCTATAGTCGAGAGATATGAATTGTGATTTTTTTCTTCCAGATACATTCTGTGAATCCTTTCACCTATGGTTTGTCTTTTTATTACTTTTTTATGCTGTCCTTAGATGAGCAGAAATGTTTAATTTTAATGAAGTCTAAGTTATCAATTTTGTCTTTTGGGGCTAGTGCTTTTTGTGTCCTAAGAAATTATGCCTACCTCAAGGTTATGTTATGAAGACCTTTTCCTATGTGTTCTTGTAAAAGCTTCAAGGTCTTAGCTTTTATGGTTAGGTCTATGACCCATTTAAAACTGATTTTAATGTACGGTGTGAGGTAAGGATCAAAGTTTCTTTTACTTTGTTGAAAAGAGATTTCCTTTCCCCACTGCATTATCTCAACACCTTTGTTGAGAATACATTGACCATATATTTACAAGAGCCTATTTCTAGACGTTTTGTTCTGTTCCATTGACCTTCTTCCCCAAACTTGTGCTAATTCCATACTGTTTTGCTAACTGCATTTCCATATAATTCTAGAATCTAGAAGCTAGTTAATTTAAACAAAAAGCCTGTTGGGGTTTTGATTAGAATCGCATTGAATTTATAGATCACTTTGGGGAGAACATTCTCACAATACTGAGCATCTCTCTCCATTTATTAGGTCTTCGATTTTTATATGCAAAGCTATGTAGTTCTCAGGGCCAAGGTCTTGCTTATCTTTCTCTCAGATATTTTCTAAGTATTTTGTACTTTCTGCTGCTATTACAAATGACACTGCCTTTCACTATTATACGATTAATTTGATATTTAATAATTGTCTCCAGTATATAGAAACATAATTGGTTTTTGTATACGATCTCAGGATCTTGACAAATTTACAGTATATATATATATATATATATATATATATATAACATTAGCATATATACTAGTATATACATTAGTATATATACATATTCTAGATTTTTTTATAGCTTCTTTAATAATTGTCTACATATTCAATCTTGTTTTCTGCAAATAAAGACAGTTGTGTTTCTTCCTTTTCAATCTTTAGGCCACTTTTTTGTTTTCCTTGCCTTATTGCACGGATATACACTCATTTTTAAAGAAGTTATAAAGGGTATTTCTTCCACATGTCTCCCTTTTCCCTTTCGTATAGGTGTGTCTGGGCCTCAACTTGAGTTTTCTTTGAGGTCTGCTCCCATCTCCATTCCCCAGAGTTAGAGGGCAATACCTTTTCCCCATTCTCCCAGTTTCTATGAGGAGGGATTTTCTCCAAGAAGCCCTAGCTAGTTGAGGAAGTGGACTGAGTTCGGGTTAGCAACTGGGCACGAGTATCATAGCCCCCCGTCTCCCTGGAAGCTGGCCTGCAGGCAGGGAACGTGCATTCTTTTTTTTTTTTTTTTTAATGTTTATTTATTTTTGAGAGAGAGACAGAGAGACAGAGAGACACAGCATGAGCAGGGGAGGGGCAGAGAGAGAGGAAGACACAGAATCCGAAGCAGGCTCCAGGCTCCGAGCTGTCAGCACAGAGCCCGACGCGGAGCTCAAACCCACGGACTGCGAGATCACGACCTGAGCTGAAGTCCGACGCTGAACTCACTGAGCGGTCCGGGCACCCGGGAACGTGCATTCTTGATTGCTGCCAGCTCTGCAGTAAGCTCGGTGTTAAAGGCTCTGCCGCCGTAAGAGGAGGTAAGGACAGTCCACCTCCCCCCAGACCAGGTGTGTCTGACTCCTTCAGGGCTCAGCAGATGCTTTGCTCTCATCCTCAGCTACATCTTCTGGCACGGCCTTTACGATGCAAATTACATATTGGTTCTCCTCTGCTTTCCCCCTTGACTAACGCCCCAGCTTCTGTAGATCTCAGAAGGGGAAGAGGGGAGCCATTTACTGGAGCCTCACAAGAGCCCCCCAGTCTACAGCTCTCAGGTAGCTGCCGTTCCTATTTCCCAAACAAGAGGCCAAAGAGGCATTGAGAATGGCTCTGGACTTCTCCTTCTGTGGGATACATTTCAAATATGGCAGCTGGAAAAGAAAAGTTGGTGGGGTACAAAAAGCTCCTTTGTGAGTGTATGTGGGAAAATGCACGGTCGGAGAGGCGGTGTGGGCAGGGGTGAGGAGCACGGGAGAGGCAAGGAGACTCCCTAGGTTAGGAGCCCAGCTGTGGCATTTCATAAAGACTGTGTGACTATGGACAGATTACCTAGCCTTGCCACATCTCAGTTCTTTTATCTGCAAAACGGACTGTTATGAAAATTAAGTGACTTCATTCATTTAAATGCTTAGAGTAGCACCTGGCCCATAGTAAGCACTCAATAAAAGCTGTTACATTATATTACAGACACTATAGATACAACTGTTTTAGAGAAGGTGTGGGGGAGAGGGACTGGTAGGAAAAGGAAGGAGGAAAAGTATCCTGGATGTTGGGAATTTTCTGATGTACCACGGACTCAGAAGACTGAGAAATCTGGTTTTGGTCACCTTAGACCAACTGGCCTCTGCAAAAGGCTTGGGTGAGCACTTCAGTGAGTCGTGGGGTTCAGTGAATAATCGGAGTTCAAACTCTGCCTCTCACACCACTGTCGTTTGATCCTGGGCAAGCCATCCAATGGGCCTCCTTCTCTGCAGGAGAAAGGCTACCTGCCCCCTCCCCCAGGACAGCTGTGGCCGCCCCTGGATCAAAGTACGTGACGAGTGCATACCCTGGGTGAGGCCAGGGGCTGGTTCTCTGAAACTATGCAATCTTGTTACTGGCACTCAACCCAACTCCCCACTCTGCTCCTTCCAGAGCATTCCAACGGGACCTGCTTGAAAAACCTACCCGATAGTTGGCAGCCGCGGAAGCTTGTGTTAGGTTCTATTATAAATAAACTTGACAGTGCATGGAAAAGTCCCGTATCCCTGAACTGGAAGGAGGGTGTGCTGTGTTTGAATCAGGGGGACAGCGAAAGCCCCCTCTCAGACCTGCGGACTTCGTCTGGAAGAAGCCTGCACGCATCCACACTGCGCCCACCGCGCCCCCCCCCCCCCCCCCCCCCCCCGCTCAGCCACGGGGCACAGGGGCAGTTTACAGCTGGACCGCCACGCTTGAAAGCCAATTCAACATTAAGAATAACCACGGCCTTTTGCCAACATGGTGTGTCATATTTATTGGGCTATTCGCAGGTCAGCTAAAACAGGAGGAAAGGAAAGACCAGATGACATCAGTAACGTCAGGAAACAAAATATTTAGCATTTCTTAAGTTTCAAATTTTGCATTCCGTTGCAGCTGAGGAATATAGGCAATTCATTAACATAACTGCAATGGGTGTGGTTTATTCTTAGCAACGAGAAGCACGGACATTTATTCAACCGAAGACTTTTAGAACACTAAGCGAGAAAGGAAAGTATATTTTCGTGTAGCTAAGACAAGAAAATCATTTATACAAATTAAATTGGTACAAAATACATTATAAAGAGAACACACATACAAAAGTCATTAAGTGGGTCAAAGAGCAAGGATGTCACAGAACGCCACACGGAGAGAACACTGGTGTGAATTCATTTCAGTTATGAAAGTGGGTCCAAAGTCTGAGTTACACATTTACTGAGGTAAAGGCACGATCACTTCCACATAATTAATGGGGAAGAATCCAGATTCCCCACGGAGCATTCCCTCATACCAGTTTTCATCTATCTGATTGGTTAATGTAATGATGTCTCCTTCTTTAAATCCTAGTTCTCCTTGGTTCTCTGGCTCAAAGTCATAGAGACCACGACAGCAGGGCTGGTCCATGGGAACGTTAGAACCTGTCCACGTCATACGGAGACAAAAAGTACAGGTTAATGGGACACATGATCTGTGGAGAAGGGGGAAGGTGGAGAGCTGGAGGGGTCATGAACACCAGGTCATCTGCCTTCTTCCCCAAAAGGCTGGCTCAGCCCGGCCCACCGATGCTGCGCTCTTGGGGTCTGTCCCGGCTGCCCCTCACTAGATGACGCGCTCGCAGGCCTCCTGGGCCCACGGCTTCTCCCCTGGGTACCCCCATCCAGAGGAGTCAGGCCCGGCCTACCTTCCTGAAGCAGCTCCTTGGTTCTGCCTGGAGCCCGCGGGAGACACAGAACTACAAGGCCCAACCCCTGCCCTCAGGGAGCTTATGGTTTCTTTGTGAAGATCGGACAATACACGTGCAACATTTGAAGGACAAAGAGGAGGTGGTGAGTCACTTATAGCTCAGAAGCTCAGAGAAGGAAGAAGCAGAAAAGGCCTGTGTGGTCGGGACATCTTCTCGGAGCTGGTGACCGGGACATGGAATGAGGCAGGATGTGAGGCTGGAGAGAACAGGTAGACTATTCACAGACCAGCCTGACACGCTGGGCTGATTATAGGAAGTTCTCGGAATAACGGTTCTCAAATAGTTATTTTTTAATTTCTAAACTAAGACATGGCAATGGTAAGAAAGGAAGAAGAAAAGGAAGGAGGGAGGGAGGGAGGGAGGGAGAAGAATATGCAAAATCGAGGAAAGTCAGCTGTAACCCACTAACCCAGAGATAACCAATGTGAGATTTAACGTTTTGGTGGAGAAGCTTCCAGATGTGTTTATGAATATATTTGCATATGTATTTACATAAATATGTTCATGAAAGAACATTCCTATACATATTATTGTGACTTTTTCTCCAGATTACTTTTAATTGCTGAGCAGTTGTCAACTATACCAAGTATGACATGATTTTTCTTTAATGTTTATTTATTTTTGAGAGAAAGACAGAGTGTGAGCTGGGGAGGACCAGAGAGAGAGGGAGACACAGAATCGGAAGCAGGCTCCAGGCTCTGAGCTGTCAGCACAGAGCCCGACACGGGGCTCGAACCCACGAACCATGAGATGACGACCTGAGCCAAAGTTGGGATGCTCAACCGACTGAGCCACCCAGGTGTCCCGATTTTTTTTTAAGTTTTTTTTTTAAATTTTTTTAGCATTTATTCATTTTTGAAAGGCAGAGAGACAGAGTGTGAATGGGGGAGGGGGAGAGAGAGAAGGAGACACAGAATCTGAAGCAGGTTCCAGGCTCTGAGCTGTTAGCACAGAGCCCGACGCGGGGCTCAAACCCACGAACCAGGAGATCATGACCTGAGCCGAAGTTAGACGCTCAACCAACTGGCTTAACCAACCACCCAGGCGCCCCAATGACATGACTTCTTTAACTAACCTCCTATTGCTGGATAGTTAAGGTCCTTCCTTCCCTCCCTCCTTCCTTCCTCTTTCCCCCTTTCTTCAATTTATTTGTCTATTGTTTTTTGGTCTTAAAAGTTTTAGGAGCCCCCTTTTATACTATACTATACTATACTATACTAATTACTATACTTTGTCATTTTGCTGTGAGCATTATTCCCAGTGTATCATGCTTTCTTCAATCTGTTCTGGAATGTGTCCTGGGGGTGGGGCAGGGAAGGGGGTCTGTTTGGTTTTGGCATACATACAGGTCAAGTTCATCAACCTTTGCATCCCAGGTTCCTCCTCCACGTTCGTATGTACATATTCAACTAAATTAATCCCAGCAATGATTTAACTTTTTCACATGAAAATGTTTACTCTTAACTCCATTGAATTTTGGCTAATAGAGGTGTTATTTACTTTTAACAATGCTCAAGGGTTATCTCAACACAATTTATTAAATGATCCTTTCTTCCTCTACTGACTTCAAATATTACTTTCACCTTTACCATATATTTAATTATCACGTGCACTTGGATGTATTTCAGGATTTTCTATTTTTTTCCCATTGATCGATTTAGGCACCTCCAACGACGCATCATTTTAAATGTTGTGGCTTTCAAGTAAACGTTAATTACTAATAAGGTAAATTCCTCATCACTTTCTAATCTTTCAAAATCTCCTATTCTCATGAAATCATTCAACCAGGCAAACTTAAGTATCAATGTATTGAGTGTTGTCCCCCCAATAAAAATCCCACTTTGGGGGCACCTGGCTGGCTCAGTCGGTACGGCATGTGGCTCTCGATCTCAGGGTCATGAGTTCAGGCCCCACGCTGGGCAGAGAGATTACTTTTTAAGAACTGCATTTTGATTGCAACTGAATCATATTTTTTTAAGTATTAAGACTAGTTTTAGGAGGTTTTCTAATGAGCGATGATCTGTGTTCCCTGAAAGAACCACTTACACGTGTGTTAAACTTCCATCCGACAGAGAGACTGGGTTTGTTAACTCTCTAAGATTTTCGCATCTCTATTCAAAAGCGAAATTACTCTCATTTTACATTCTGGTCAGGCTTTGGTATCAGAACATGCCAGAAACTTGTTTTCTATTCTCCAAAATATTCAGTCTTGCATGTTTGAAAACGTTTGCCCCCAATGATCTAGGCTAATGGGTTTCCGAACATAGAATGCTTTCTTGGATAGTTTGTGACAGTAACATAAGAGTGTCCACAAAGGAGGTGTGTGGCCCCACTCCAGGGCACGACAGCCTCTAATGGGACGCGTGGCCTCAGCCAGTCTCATGATTCCCCGTGGAGGAGCTGAGGCAAGGGGGTGAGCAGGAGCGGAGAGGTTGCCCCGGCCAGGGGAGGTGACACCCGACCAGAGGGTCAAGCTCACGGACCACTGGTGGACGCAGAGCAGATGTGACTGTCCCCGTGAAGAACGAGCTGGAAGGGAGCTGAGCCCCACCCCGGGAAAACCATGCGCCCCACGTACATGGTAACCACCCCGTGGACAGAGACCACCGCCAGAAGACAGAGCAGGCCATCCAGAAGGAGACCACGGAGGACTCCACACCATCGACAGCCGACTCCTCACGGCTTCCTTTTGTCACAGGAGCAGAGGGAGGTCTGCAAAGGCGGGAGGCAGTGTCCCAGGACAAGACCACACCGGATTCACAGTCTGTATCCTTTCACAAGAGCTTAACCCCTGCACGTGACTGAAATACCTGCCTAGATCATCTCACTTCTGCCATCCTCTTTTATGCTTTCTGTTTTGATTTCCTTTTTTCCATAATCAGGAAACAGTTTTCTTTCTCTCACTTCCACTGAGAGTCGAGGCAAGTTCTGCCAGAGACTGTGTTCCTTCCTCACCGGATCGTTTATGTCCACATAAAGAGAATATAGATCTGGGTACTTCTGTGTCTGGCCAAACGAGAAGCCCCTCTGTCCCAGGCAGCAAATTCACCGTGCGCTGCCCGTTTCTCCGGCTGGTGGCGCGGCCCTCCTTCAGCAGGACCCCACTGCCTTCCTGTTACCGCGGCTCTCGATATGGCGGCACGGTAGGACGCCCACGGCCCCTCTGAACCCCAGGCCGATTAAGTCAGAAGCTCTGACAGTGGGGCCTGGACATCAGGGCTTCTTAAAATTTCTCAGGGGATTCCAGTGTCCAGGGGAGGCTGCAAATCATCAGCCTAACGGCCCTCCCCCCTCCCTCTGCTTTTGGCAACCAGAGCTTGGGAGTGTCATGGCGTTTCAGCCGGTGGGGAAAGGGAAAGTGGTCACGGTAGGGAACGGGATCCTCTTCTCCCCCTCCAGATAGGAAGCTCCTTCCCATGTGGTGACTTACACGTAGACCAGCCTTTTAGCATGTGGATGCACCTGCACTACGGTCTCTAGAATGTACTTGATGTTTCTAGCTTTCTGATGGCTCCTTCCACGACAGACCTCCATGCCACCCCAACTTTTGTCATAATGATGGCGGTGGGAGGATTTCAATGTGGAGGCCCGGCTCATCGTCTTGAATTTGAACAGGATAACATGCAATTACTTCAAAGCACTGGGAAATGGAGTGTTTTGCCTGCAGAACTTTTCATTCTCCTCTGGAAACGCAAAGCCTGGCTGGTGAGCTGGGGCACCGAAAATCTATGGCAACTCGGGCCGTTGAGTCACAGTCGACTTTATTAATGGATACGTGCTTTAACGTGGTCTATGAAGGTGATTACCGTCCTTTTAGCATTTCCAGCACTCTACCAGTGCAACAAAGAGGGAGCCGGAGGCAGCTGCCAAACCACACGGTGGGCTCGGGAAGCACTTCCTTGAACGCGAAACGTCAGCGCTAGAAAGGTATTTTGGTGGTCCTCCCATGGACCCTTCTCTTTTTGAAGGAGAGACAGCGGTGCCTCTAAGAGGTGACAACAGCCTGGCCCCGGGGCTAATGGCAGCGCCAGGGCCAGACGCCAGGGCTCCAGACCCCAGCCTGTGACCTACCCGACTGACGTCACCTCCGACGTGATCTAGGACGCGACTCAGGGTTGCCAAGCCATTTTGTGAGCTACCATCCTGAGCACGGGTCTAAGTGTATGTATTTTTTCCTCCCGTTTACTCTGCAAGCTACCTGCAATGACTAAAATAAATGCTAAACTGCAGGCACGCACTTACCCCGACCACCAGCTGCATGTGTATACGTGTGCACTCCCAGCGCACACACCGAACACATCGGGGGAAAGACACATTACTCACTTCTCACCTCATTTATTCTAGGCAAGGGACCGTTGCCACGCTGCCCACTTAGATTTTCTAAGAGCTGGAGAGCGACCAGCACTCCTATCACACTCCATCAGCAGATGAGCCCCAAACAGGGCGTCTCTGCTGAGACCACTGAGTGGAGAGACCCCTGGACACCAGTTCCCTGACTCAGGTGAGGCCCGATCACCTGGCTCTCTCCGGCCAGCTCCACGCCGCCCCCCGCCCCGAACACACTTCCGGCAGCGCGGGCACCAGGTAAACACACACCTTCCGGCTAGAGCTGGGCTGGCCGTCCTGAGTGACACAAGCAGCAGACGATATTCTGGAGCATCATCCCACGCACTTGTCACGCTGGCTCGCGTCTGCGGTCTGGGGCCCTTAATCCAAGGGGCGGTGGCCTCCCTAAGTTGATGGAAAGGGGAGAGCCCGCACGTGGACAGTGCGGTCAATGTGGCAAGCTCTAAGTTGCAAAATAATGCCACTTCAGCTACGAAACAGCGGGAAACGGCTTTCATGCCGGCGCCAGGTAGGCTTTTCTGAGATTTAAGAGGCAGAGAGAGAGACACCAACAGCCAGATAGGCTGACTCCTGGGGTCCAAGGAACCAGGATGTGAAGAACTCAGAGCAAGGAGATCCTATTACAAGCCGCAAAGAGGGAAGGGCTGTTCCCTGCCACCCAGAGGGGATACACAAGCTCTTTCTAGAGGCCGGAGAGAGAAGAGGCTGGGCAAAAAGGCTGAAAAGCTCCCCAGATTCCATGCAGGGCAGGGGGTGGTGGTCTTGGGCCCCAATTCCCACTAGAATTCTGGGAGAAGGCGGCCCCCCCCCCCCCGCCAAGTGCTCTAGCCCCACAGGGGGTGGGGGGCCAAACAGTAGGAATGGTGGGGTGGTGTAATTAAGCCACCCCTGGCTCCCTGTGACCCGTGAACAAATCTCAAGTCCCCCCGGAAGCAAGGAGGTGCTGGGGGGGCAGCTGGACCGGGCGCGGCCTGGGGGTGGGCACACAGGATGCAGAGACCCCACAAGGCAGAGCTGGAGGCTTGGACCACAGAGCCAGGCCTGGGCCTGTAGTGATAAGTCATTTCAACAGTGCGAGCAGGTCAGGCCCAGACAAGCTCCTCGCCGGCCACCACGATGTCCAGTGACCTTCCCCTGGCATCTGGGCCACATCTTGGGGTCGAGACGTGGGGAGAAGGGGGCCGGTGACCGGTGAGAAAAAACAACACCCCTGACTGACAGGGACTTAAAGTGAATTTAAGTCCTAAATTGACCAAGTAATAAGTGGATAGTCTACTTTCTATTGAAAGAGACCGAGTTACCTTGAAATGGCAAGATTATGTTTTTTTCCACCATTAGAAGAGATGGAAAAAAGATTAATTTTTTTTTTTTTTTTTTTTTTTTGGCCAACAGTAGAAATGGAAAAAAGATTAACTTGTTTCCGCCACTGGTCTAAATGGAGGCAAGTTCAGTTCACTTAAAGAGAAATAAAAGTTTCTGCCCACCTAAGTGATAATGTATGAATTTTCCCTCTCCACAACAGAGGAGTCACAATCACCAGGGCTGGAGCCCAAAGGTCCGGGCAGAACAGACCATGTTTCCTCAGTGGGGTCTCCCAAACGGGACCAGCCACAAACGTCCGCAAGGTGCCCGAATGCCCAACTTCCCAGTCAGAAGCCGGCACCTTTGCTGAAACCTTTGCGTGAGAAAAGATGGGTCGTACCCAGCGTCCTATCCTCGGGGACGACGTGTGCCTTTTGTCCCCTGGAGTCTGGCAACTGGTGCTCCTTGACCACGCCCACCTGCTAGCTGTCCCACACGCAGCAGTGGCCCCGGACCCGCAGGGAGCTGCTCTCGCGTACCTCGCCGGCCGATGTGCACGCGTGTGCTGCACAGCAGGCAGCTGACCCCCCAGCCCCCCACCGTCCAGCCTTCCCCCCACCCCCGCCCTGGCCCAGTGGCCTGTGTTTATTTTCTCTTACTCCTGAGACCTGGCTTAACGTAACATGAGAGCAGAGGTGGGAAAAACACAGTCTTCCTTGTTAAAGCCCTGAAACAAAGATTATTTTAACAGAGAAAAGGGAGTATCCCTGTTAAATATTTATTATTCCTGTCCTGATCCACACCATTAGGAGAAAAAGAAACAAAGGAGGCTGGAACACAAGAGCTTCAAGGTGGCTGGTCAGTAAGTACCCTAATGGCAGCACACGACAGGTAGGGAGCTCCTGTTCTCCCTAAAATAAGTTTCCTTCCCTCTAGGCAATAATTTGGCCTAGTTCCTAACAATATTGGGTCCCCCCCTTATTATTTTAACAGCGGTAAAATTCCAGGGAGTGCCCTTCCCCCAGCCAGCCCTTCGTGCCCCCAAGTCCCTGCCGCAGAGGGCGACTCACACAGAGGTGCCCAGCACATCTTACTCCAGTGGTGGTTCCCTGGCCCTCAGCCCCAGTCGGCGACAGGGGTGACACGGGTTTACCCCAGGCCAGGGCAATATCCCGAGGGCCTCGCTGGTACCAGTGGGCCTACTTTGGTTCCACCACTTCCCCCAGTGGGATGGATGGAGAAACCAAGGCGTACAGAGGTTCAACACGGCGCGCCTCCATCTGGGTCCAGAGTCCACCCTTGATCCGAAAGCCATTAGCTGGTGGGTCCACCCCCACCTAACTGCCGAGCCAACCCCAAGCTGGGGTGCGGGGAGGGCGGGGTCCATCCGTTGGGCTGGGTGAGCCCACGTGTCCTCGGCCTGGCGCGCTCGGGGGAGCTCCGAGGCCCCGGGATGCCCTCTGGGGAGCGGTCTCCCCTAAGCCCCTCCCTGGTCCTCCGAGGCCCACCCAGGTCCCACCTCGCCCTGCCAGTCATGCTCAAAGGACGTCCTTTGGGTACTTACTCTCTGGCCTGCTTGCCTCTGCCTGAGCCTCTGCTTCTAAGTGAGCAGCTCAGGCTTCAGTTAAAAAACAACACAAACACTGGCATCCACCGCAGGTGGCAGATTAGCCACCAGAGTGGACGTGGCGTCAGATGTCCCTGGCATCTGCAGCCGGGCCTGCTCACGTGCCAGGATCTGCCGGCCTGTCCTCAAGGACCGTGTCTCTGCCCCTGCCGCTGACGGCGGTGGAGGGGGACGGGGAGTGAGTGGTCAGCGGGGCGGGGGGCATCCTTCTCTCCGCGGCACGAAAACATCGCCATCTTGGGCCGCATTTAAACTTGGGTTGTTTTCAGACCCTCAGAGGCCCCCACTGCTCTCTCCTCTGCCGGCCCCGACTCTGGGGATCCCGTTACCCGGAACCCCCCACCCACAGAGCACCCCAACTAACTGCAAGGCAAGCTACGACCCCACCCCCCAACTCCTATAGTTTGGAGGGGAAAGGGGAGGGAGAGAGAAGTGATTCGCACACCTGATGCCGACGTGAGCGCCTATTGGCGAATGACCGATCTACCAGAAGCTACTGACCTGAGGAGGGTTCTTTGTCTTTTAGTAAATGCCCCAGACTTCTGTGCCTTTTGAGTGTTTTGTTCCTGCTTTTTTTTTTAGTCTTTCTCTTGCCTCCCTTGTGGTCGGGCCGCGACCCGTCACTGTCCTGCCGTGAGTGGGCCTTCCCGAAGCTGTCCCTTGGCCTCTCTAATCTGCTGCTTCCAGTCTGCTGTAGGCTAGGAAATCAGAGGACCATTAGGTGACATCAACAGCCACTGGGTCGTGGGCTCTTACTCTGCAGCCCTACGCACGCCCAGCACCTCCGATTCACACAAGCTTCAAATAAACCTGTGAGGTCAGGGTGCTTATTCCCATCCTTTTGAGGGTGAAACCGAGACCCAGAGGCATGGGGTGAGAGCCAGGGCCTGGGCACTTCTGTGGCTCCGGAGCCCATCTGACAGTGAGGACTGCAGGGGACACCCATCGCAGCCGGGCGGGCTCAGGTTCTGCCGCCTTCCTGGTCTTAAGTCTGGAAGTTCAGAGGTGTTTCCTTATCACCAACACTACTGATGGGGCCGCTAAGGAGCAGAGAGGGAGTTTCCTGTCAATGGGCAGAGTTAACCCAAGCAGGAATGGGGGACCCTTTACCCCCTCTGGGGGGCTTCCGCTGCACACCAGGACCTCCCTGAGATGTGGCTGTGCCCCCACCATCGGACGACGGGGTAGCTCAGCTCTTGATGGGCTGGGACGCATGACCGGTTTCAAACTTTCAAGTTTATTTCCAGTTCAGACTCGTTCTCAGGCACTCCGGGCCAGACACCACACTCAACCCAGGAGATGCCACCTCTTTTGAATTAGAATGAGCATATTTGGTGCAAGTTTTAATTTCTTTTTCTTTTAATCAGTCTAAAATCTCAAGCACTTGTAGAAAAGTTCCTTGGAAGCTAAACACTTTCCCTTTAGCTGACCCAGACACAGCAGAATTATGATAAATACCACAAAACCTATTTTGTTTAGCATCTCTAAAACACTATTTTTGGGGCGCCTGGGTGGCTCAGTCGACTGAATGTCCGGCTTCGTGATATTACAGCTCGTAGGTTTGAGCTCTGCATCGGGCTCTGTGCTGATGGCTCGGAGCCTGGAGCCTGCTTTGGATTTGGTGTCTCCCTCTCTCTCTGCCCCCCACCCACTCACAGTCTGTCTCTCTCTCTCCCTCAAGAGATAAGATAAACATTAAAAATATAAATAAATAAAATAAAATCCTATTTTTGTCCGCTGGTAATAAATTAGGGACTTCAGATCCCTGGTTTCTAGCTCTGGATTAGGTCACCTCTGGGCCCTGATTTTCAACTTTAATCTGTGGTTAATGCTACGGACTGAATGTCCAACAAATTCATATGCTGAAGCCTAGTCCCCAGTGCGGTGGTAAGTGGAGATGGGACTCTGGGGAGGTGACTAGGTCACGACGGTGGACCCGCAGGAATGGGACAGAGCCACCGTGTCGGGACACAACAAGAAGACAGCCATCTGCAAACCAGGAAGCGGACCCTCACCAGCCACGGAATCTGCTGGCACCTTGACCTTGGACCTCAAGCCTCCAGTGCTGTGGGAAATAAGTGTGTTGGTTAAGCCCCTGGTCTGTGGTGTTCTGTGACAGCTGCCCAGCTAGCTAAGACAAATCTATTGAAGTCTATGAACTGTCTTTCTAGAAATAAGAAATCTGTGTTTATCCACAGGAGATGTGACTTGTTGAAACTGCCTGTCAGTGGAACTCAAGCTTCATGATTCTACTCTCGTCTATAAAAATGAGCATGTGTGATTTCTTTTACCCTTAATACCAGTCCTCCCCAGCTGATGAAGACTGCAATACCCCGGTGTGACCAGTAAGGTGTGTGCCCTCCACCCTGCACAGCCTTGCTTGTCCTGAGATGTAATGTCGAAAGTTGAGGCCCCTGTACTTATGGAAGCTTCCTGGGAGGTGGCCCTCTGTGACAACCAGGCCTGGGAGGTGACCCTCTGTGACCATCAGGCCCAGTGTCTGTGGGTCCCCTTCGCCACTCCAAGTGAAGGGAAAGCAGAAAACAAACGGTGGCCTTAATCACAGGTGGCTTCCTGGCCGCCGGCACGGGGCCAAGCCTGCAGATGTGTTTCCTTTGCTCTGCTCCTCGCTTTGTATAGTGCGGATTAGATGCCAACACTTAAAAATCAGGAGATTGACTGGGGCGCCTGGGTGGCTCAGTCTGTTGAGCGTCCGACTCCGGCTCAGGTCACGATCTCGCGGTCCGTGAGTTCGAGCCCCGCGTCGGGCTCTGGGCTGATGGCTAGGAGCCTGGAGCCTGTTTCAGACTCTATGTCTCCCTCTTCCTCTGACCCTCCCCTGTTCATGCTCTCTCTCTCTCTGTCTCAAAAATAAATAAATGTTAAAAAAAAATTTTTAAGAAAAAAAATCAGGAGATTGCTCGTAAATATATGATTTCTGGCTTCTCTTGAAAAAATCAGAAAGGCTGGCTATTCTGGGCCCACAGCCCCGGGCAACAAGCAGTGGCTACTGCCCACCGGCGTCCCCGTGACTAGACTCGCCTCCCCCCTTTGTGCACCTGTCCTGGAGGTCCGGTGTCAGCCACTTATCACCGGCCTGGCACTGTTTTCTTACGCTTTCCCTGAGTCTCTCATCCTCATAATCTGGCATTAGAATTTGCACCTGGGGCCACACCCACTGGATAATTCCAGGGGCGTCAGGACTCTGAGGTACTGTCCCCTGGGTTTGTGCTATACGGGTGCCCTATGTGTCACCCGGGACACAATCCACTTCTACACTTTTTTTTGTTTTAATGTAAGTACCAGGGTGGGTGTCTGACTCTTGATTTCAGCTCAGGTCATGAGGTCACGATCTCGTGGTTCATGGGATCAAGCCCCACGTCGGGCTCTGTGCTCACAGCACAGAGCCTGCTTGGGATATTCTCTCTCTCTCTCTCTCTCTCTCTCTCTCTGCCTCTCTCTGTCTCTCCCCAGCTTGCTCACCAGCTCTCTCTCTCAAAATAAATAAACATTTAAAAACATATAAGTACCTATATTAATATTTAGATAATGACATTTTAAAATTTAGCTTAAACACCTTGCAAAATATCGACATTTTAAAATATGCGGCATTTGAGATAATAGAATCATATCACCATCTCAGCCAAGTAGTATTAAACTTGCCACAACTAAGTTACAAGTTACATCTTACAGCTTTTTGAAACCCCTCTTCATAGACTTTTTCGAAGAATTACAGGAAACCATTCCCTGCAGGGAGAGAGCCTTTCCCTCTAAAGCTTCCTTCGGAGGAAAAATAAGAGAAGGGCTTTTCTCCTTTCTTGAATCAATGGCTGCTGATCAACAATAAGAATCATGGTTCAATTTCATCTTTTTAAAGAAATATTTTTTAAACACAGAACATACAAAATGTTCAGTCTGTACACTTCTCAAGTTTTTAAGAATGTTAGGTGCTCATAAAAGATAATTACTACAGCCACAGAGTGAGCTGGGAAAGAAACTTGGAAGGTGTTATAGCCGATCATTTTACTTAGGAACAAGGTCGAATCAGCCCAGAGATGTTAAGAAACTCACCCAAAGTCACACAGCTCATGGATCTGAGCTACAACACAGGAGTCCTGCACTTCCTTGTTTATTTCTCTCCCGTCAATAGCACTGACTGACCCACTGCTGATAATATACAGAAACGGATCTGTGGGGAGGGCAACAAACAAGAAAATTGTGGGAGGGAAAGAAGAAAAACTAAAAACCAACCTGCCCACGAAGCAATCACCACTGTCGCTGTTAAGTGACATTTTAATTTCCTCTTTGGAAATTTAGGTTAAAAAAAAAAAAGCATATATTTCTATTTGCAAAGTGCTCGTCTTCTTCGAGTTTCAAGCCTCACACTTTACTTTGGAAGAAATGTTTATTTTCTAACGTAATCCCAGAGATTCTGCCCCAACAAGGGGAACGACTCAGACTCGAGACAGGACTTCCGAGCCCCTCTGAGAAGTGTCAAGAACTTTATAAAAGTCTCCTTTGTACCTGAAGGGAGTTGCACTGTCTTCACATAGGCCCTTTGAGAGATTTATTCTGCCTTGCTCTGAAACGCCTACGGCATGCACTCGCAGCCCACACTTGTTCACTGATCTCAGCCCATCTCAGGCCGGAGCATATTAACCCTAAATTGTGAGTATATAAAGCGGCACCCTCTTTAAGAACCCAAGTGGGAGGGGGAACCCTCCACACATAATTGAGTTGATAAAAAACGTAAAATATACCTTGTCTTTTTTTTTATGTTTTACTTATTTTTGAGAGAGAGAGAAAGAGAGACAGAGAGACAGAGAGAGAGAAAGAGCATGAGCCGGGGAGGGGCAGAGAGAGAGGGAGACACAGAATCGGAAGCAGGCCCCAGGCTCCGAGCTGTCAGCACAGAGCCCGACGTGGGGGCTCGAACTCACGGACCGCGAGCTCATGACCTGAGCCGAAGTCGGACGCTAAACCGACTGAGCCACCCAGGCGCCCCTGTTCTTACCTTTATGTTAAAGAGAACTTCGAAGAAAAAACAACAAACTGAAGAAAGTATATCCAACAGATAGGACAGCCAAGTATTACTGTAACTTAGAGGGTTCTTAAATTTTTTTTAATGCTTTTTTTTTGAGAGAGAGAGAGAGAGAGAGAGCGCGCGCACAAGTTGGGGAGGGGCAGAGAAAGAGGGAGAAGCAGAGCCCGAAGCAGGCTCCAAGCTCCGAGCTGTCAGCACAGAGCCCGACGCGGGGCTCGAGTTCAGGAACCGCGAGATCACGACCCGAGCCCAAGTCAGACGCTCAACCGACGGAGCCACCCAGGCGCCCCTATACTTTGTAACGCACTAAGTGACAACGTGGGGCCCGGTAAAAATGAGCCAGGAAGATTCTTGAGCACAGGTTACAACCTCCTACACTATTTTCTGCAAAACCCAGGGTTTTCTGGCAACAACCCAGGCACACGTTTCAGCCTGGAGACTTTTCTTGGCCCCCTCGTGTCTTTGGGGACCCAGGGGCAGCACGTGCCGGTGAAGCGTCGTGACCCTGCACTCACGGGCTCGGCCGGGCGGTGCTTTCTCCAAGCCAGGGCGACAGCGGGGCTCTGCAATTCATCATCTCAACATGTGACTTCCACCACCATCCCCTCCCCCTTCTCCATTCCTGGCTCATTCTATTCATCCTCTTAAGCAGCGAGAAATGATGTTATCAAAGATTCCATCTCAGTCCCGCGATGGACTGTGCCTAATTGACCTGCACCCTTTTTCATCTCCCTCTTTTCCTTTAGAAAGAAACGATGGAGAAAATGTTCTTGGAATTCGTTCCTGGCAGAGTCCTGCGAGCTTCGCTTTAAATTGTTAGTGAAATGCTTGACATTTTTCCTTCACTTTATAAACATTATGTGCAAATCATCCAGAATCCTAATGGAAAGTAATTTCCCATTGATACAGGCTATAAAATGCCATTTTCTTTTGAAACCGTGCCCCAGAAACAAACAGTACAGGACCCCCTTACACTCGCAGATTCCACCCACAAATCACCGAAGCCCGATGCTGGAGTCCGGGGCCCAGGCTCCTGCCGGGGGCAATTCCGGAGAGGCAGCCTGGGAAGGCACAGGCACGCGTCGAACGGTGGCACTCAGAGCCTGCGGCACCCGAGCATCCGGCGGTTGGACCCGGAGCCTTCCAGAGACCATCTCTTGCACATCTGTGGTCTGGTCTCTGGCCGACCACTGCCCTTCTAACAACTTAATCTGCCCAGGGGCCTAGCTACTGGCCAAGAAGGAGGGGACGAAAGCACTGACATGCACAGTCCGGCCGAGAAAGCCAGGGAACTCGCCGTCCTATCCGCGTTTTCTTCTTCCAGGTCGGATGCATACGACCAACTCCCTGTGCGACCACCTGCTGGCTGCCGCGTCCCTGCGATCAAGAATCTTGGAAATAAATCATCCCCGATGCTCTTGGACGTTTTAAACGTTGCCCTGGATTCCTTCTTAATGATATAAAGTGAAATATCTGTGAGGGAAAGTGCCCGGCACTGCTTACTGGCTCTGCGGCCTTGAGAAAAATCTCACTTAACCCCTCTGAGCCTCCACTTACGCATCTGCAAAATGTGCCTAACCACAATCTAAGAAATGTGTACGAAGTATTTCGTACCGTGCCTGACCCACAGTAAGTACTCGGGAAGTGTAACTGCTATGTTGTTATATTATTATTTGTTACCCTTTTATTTTCTACTATTACCACTTCCTTGAAATATTGTCACAGTCACGAAACGGGTTCTGTACACAAAGCATCAAATAACGATACCTGGCCTATGTCTGGCACTCCAGTGCTACGTCCTTACGGCCTCAAGTGATGCTTCAGTTAAAATCCACCTTCACTGTCACAGAGTACAGTGCTTGTCACACTGTCCGTCTGAGAGGTCCAGTTGGCATCCTCCAAGTAGGCAAGGACACCCCCTCCCAACGGAGAGCTGAGTTTTTTCTCCTAGCAATTGAGAGCATGGCATCCTGGGAGCTGGCCCCTGGCTCCTGCTAACTGGGCTTCCCTCAGACACAATACGGTGCAGGGGGCGGGGAGGGGGGTGATAGGCAGCCTGGGGTCGGACTCACTTTCAAAGTTTTTAGTTTTTTATATCCCGCTTCTTTCCAAACAGAAATTGTGAAGTGGCCTATGATAATATACGTATTCAGAATCTAGTGTTTCTGGACCAGAAGCAGAAAAGCAAAGCCACAAACGCTAGGGAAACAATATACTGTCATCCAAACGGGACAACTTCCGAGAGTAAAAGCGGGGCGTTATTACAAACTGAACTAGAGCAACGGAGATGGGACTGTCCCAAGCGAATGAGGGTACAGGGCTGCCGTGGCCCAAGGGGAGGAGAAGCACGTGAGCCAGATGCAGTCGCGTTAGTGGTTCCCATGATCCTCTCTTCACACCCGGAGGCTCATCCAAATGTTCTTATTTGAACGTTCTTATCAAAACACAACCGAAAGAGTATCTTGAAAAGAAAGGAAACTGTTGTCCGTGATCCTACTACCACGTAACCTGGTCTTCACAGACACCGATTTGCAGAACTACAATCACAGGATACTTACAAGTTTGCGTCTCTTTTCCACTCGATTTTCAGACCATAAACAGGTTTATGCATCTACCTAACGTCCACAGTAATAAGTCTAAGTAGCTGCATGACAACCCCTCTGATGTACCGTTGCCCTATTACAGACAAATATACATAAATGAACACTGGCCATTAGGTTATTTTCACTCATAACTTTTTATTTCTCTGGACAGTGGTGTAACAGAACGGGGAATATGCTGTTGCTTAAATTATTTCCTTAGGACACATGTCCGGGCATGAAGCCACTGAGAATGCATAAACATTTTTATTAATTTTGATAGATACCGCTAAATTGATTTCCCAGGGAGTCACCCCAGGGGTCGACGAATGATAGCCTGCAGGCCAAATAATGTTTTAATGGAACACAGCCTTGCCCATTCATTTCCATGCTGTCTACGGCCGCTTCCCACTGTAACCAAGTCACGTGGTTACAACAGAGCCCGTACGGCCCACGAAGCCTAAAGTATTTACCACTCGGCCCCCGACGGAAGACATCTGCCAGCTCTCGCTTACCTTAATACGCCGTCCCACAAGCAGCGTGGGCACGGACGCGGGACCACACTCTCACAGAAATGAATTATGTGGGACCTACAGGGAGGTCAGCGAGACAGAACAGATGTCTTCCTCCACAACAAGTGTGTGGTCGGTGACTGTGGTACGAGCCACGAGCTAACCACGAAACCCACTCTTCCCTTCTTCCCCAGGAATATCAACACAGGTAGGATGTGACTCTCCCCGCACCCCCCCTCCCCGCCCCCAACTCAGCCTCTGCAGCCAAGTGAGGCCATCAGGCTCCGCTCCTGCCAGACTGGGAGTGGAAGAGACGTGAGCCATTTGGGGCTCATTTCCTAAAGGGGAATCTCTGGCCTGGGCTCCCAGTCTTAATTTCTACCTTTTTTGAACACCTGCTTCCTGGAGCGTCCACACAACAGCAACTACGACCTAACTGACACAACACGGTGCCAGAAGTGGGGTCTTGCCACCACGAGACTTGTGGTGCCGACTCTGCGGGCAGGAGGTGATGAGGAAGAAGCGGGTATAACAGGCGTGAAGCCACGACCTCGCTGGGTCGTGGCAAAGTGTTTGGTGACACTTTGGCCTATGACCAGTTGGAGAGCATATCACATGCCAGCAGCTCGAAAGAAAAAAGATGGATAAAACAGAACGCTAGTGCGTGTTCGCCGCCCCGTGGGGCTGCCACAAACTGCTGTAAGAGAGACAACAAGAACTGCCCAGTTTGCAAGCAAAAGTAAGAGGGAGGAGAGAAAAGAGCCGAGGTTGGATTGCAGTGCGTTAGAAAAGCTAACTGCTTGATGAGCAAGGTGTTATCCCAAATCACTCTGAGACTTCTCTAAACCAAACGAAGGGCCCAGTTCTGCGGCAAGGATTAAGTTAAAAGTATTGCCTCCCCACTCCCAGCCCCCTGTTGATTCAGACAGCCTCAAGGTAACCTTCATAGGTTAAGAAAGGCTAAAGGGCAACCGGCGGAATGGGAGAAGACATCTGCAAACGACACGTGCGATAAAGGGTTAGTATCCTGAATCTAGCTAGAACTTACCAAACTCAAGACCCAAAAAACAAATAATCCAGTGAAAAAATGGGCAGAAGACATAAGTAGATGCTTTTCCAAAGACACCCAGAGAGCTAACAGACACGTGAAAATATGCTCAACATCACTCATCAACAGGGGACTACAAATCAAAACCACACTCAGATACCACCTCACACAGGTCAGAGTGGCTAAAATGAACAAATCAGGAGACTAGAGAGGCTGGAGAGGATGCGGAGAAACGGGAACCCTCTCGCACTGTTGGTGGGAATGCAAACTGGTGCAGCCGCTCTGGAAAACAGTGTGGAGGTTCCTCAAAAAATTAAAAATACAACTACCCTCCGACCCAGCAACTGCACTACTAGGTATTTATCCAAGGGATACAGGTGTGCTGTTTCGAAGGGACACATGCACCCCAATGTTTACAGCAGCACTATCAACAATAACCAAAGTATGGAAAGAGCCCAAATGTCCATCGACAAATGAATGGATAAAGATGTGGTAAACGTATACAATGTAAATATGACTCGGCAATCCAAAAGAATGAAATCTGGCCGTTTGCGACAACGTGGATGGAACTGGAGTGTATTATCCTAAGTAAAATAAGTCAGAGAAATTTGATGTAACAAATATCATATGATCTCACTCCTGTGTGGAATTTAAGAAACACAACAGATAAACACAGGGAAAGGGAAGGAAAACTAAGGTAAAAACAGAGAGGGAGGCAAACCATAAGAGACTCTTAAATACAGAGACCAGACTGGGGGTTGCTGGAGGGGAGGGGAGTGGGGGAAGGGCTAGGTGGGGGATGGGCACTGAAGAGGGTGCTTGCTGGGAGGAGCACTGGGTGTTGGATGGGAGCGAGGAATCTCTGGGTTCTGCTCCTGAAACCGGTGTTGCAGTGCTCAATCAATCAATAACTTGAATTTAAATTAAAAAAAAAAAAAAAAAAAAAAGGCTTGACAAGAAGAGGAGGAAAGAAGGTGGCCCGAAGAGCTACGTCTAGGGCAGGGCCTCGGGGGTGGTCACCGGCCCGAAGGCAGAGTTTCCGGAGGCACCAAGCGTGAAAGGAAGAGAGCAGGTGGAACCTGAACACAAGAATAGACAAAATATCCATAAGGACACAGGAGACTTGAACTACGTTATCAGGCAACGTGACCTAATTGACATTTGTAGAACACTCTACCCAACACGAATAGAATCCACGTGCATTTCAAGTCAAGAACATTTACCAGGATGGATTCTATTCTGGGCCATAAAGCAAGTGTCAAAAAATGTTAAAGGGTACAGTTCGCACGGACTACGTCATCGACCAAAATGGAATTAATTAGAAATCTAAAACAGAAAAGGTATCTGGAGAATCCTCCAAATGTAGGGAAGTAAACCATGGGTTAAAGACGATATCAAACGTGAAACTAGAAAGTACTCCAAAGAGGACGAAAATGAAGACAACATACCAAGAGCTACGGGTTACCGCTAACGGTGGTACTTCGAGGGAAAGACCAGCACTAAATACACAGATTAGGAAGGAAGAAAGGACGCAGTGACCTCAGCTTCTACCTCAAGAAGTTACATGAAGAAGAGCAAATGAAATCCAAAAGAGAAGAAATAACAAAGATCGAAGTGGAACTCAGTGAGCTAGAAAACAGTAAGCAAGAGAGAAATCAATGCAACAGAAAACGGGTTCTTTGAGAACAGCAATAAAACTGAGGCATCAATAGGCAGGTTGATCAAGAAGAAAAAGAGAGAAGATACAAATTTTCTGTCAGAAACGAGAGCAGTGGGATCACTACAAACTCTACAGAGCTTACAAGGAAAATACGGGAATATATGAACAACTTTATGCCAATAAATCTGGCAACTTAGATGAAATGGACAAATACCCTGAAAGACACAAACTACCAGAGCTCACTCCAGAAGAAACAGATGCCCTCAATAGCCTGAGATCTATAAGGAAATTTAATTTGTGGTTAAAAAAACTTCTGCACAGGGAAACATTTATTTTAAAGAGTAACTTTACAGTGAAAGCTGAAAAACACTGGGTTGGCCAGGGGGTCAACGACAGCATCGATTACAATTAACATCAATAGTAATAAAGAATTCGTGTTGATGGAATATACCCCGAGAATGGCACCTGGCCCCTGTGGTGTGGCCCTGACTCCACATCCAAATCCCCAGTCTCATCCTGAAAAAAAACGAGACAAATCCCAACTGAGGAACATTCTACAGAATATCTGAACACTACTCCCCCAAACTGCCAAGCTCATTAAACACAAAGACAGTCTTAGAAACTGTCACAGTCAAGAGTCTAAGCAGACATGATGACTAAATACAATGCAGTGTCCTGGAGGAGATGTTGGAACAGAAAAAGGATATTAGGTAAAAACTAAGGAAATGTGAATAAAGTACAGACTTTAGTTAATGATGTATCAATACAGTCTCACTGGATTACCAAACTAGTAAGATGTTAATAATAAGGGGAGAAAAACATCAAGGGAAACAGTTACGGGTATATAGGAATGCTGTGTACTGTCTCTGCAACTTTTCTATAAACCCATAACTATTCTAAAATTAAGTTTACTTTACAAAAAGAAAACAACCTTTCTCACAAAGGGCTTATCCCATGAATATAAGACTGCTTTAATTAATTTAACCGAACTCACCATGCTAACAAACTAAAATAAAAACATATTATCATCTCCACAGATGCCAAAAAAGGCATTTGACAAAATCTAAAATTCATTCCTGATAAAAACTCCCAGCAAACTATGCCTGGAAGGGAATTCAATCTGAAAAAAGACATCTATGAAAAATCTACAGCTAACATCATACTTAATCATGAGATGCCGAATGCCACTCCTCTCATATCAAGAACAAGGCAAGCATGTCCACTCCAACTACCCTAGTCAACATGATACCAGAGGTTCTAGCAAGTGCAAAAAAGGCAAGAAAAACAAATAAAAGCCATCCTGACATCCAGTAAAATTGCCTTTATTTGTGGATGACATGATCATCTTTACAGAAAAACTACAGGATCTACAAAAAAAGCTGCTGGAACTAATACGTGAATTTAGCAACATGGCAGGAAACGAGACCAATCCACAAAAACCAACTGTATACCTATACACTAGCAATAAGAAATTAAAACCTGAAATTTTATTAAAATGCTATTTAAAATCATATGAAATTTTTGAAGTATTGAGAGATTGATTTAAAAATGGACCCAGACACATAGACCAATGGAAAAGAATAGAAACCCCAGAACTAGACCCACAAACGTATGGCCAACTCATCTTTGACAAAGCAGGAAAGAACATCCAATGGAAAAAAGACAGTCTCTTTAACAAATGGTGCTGGGAGAACCGGACAGCAACATGCAGAAGGTTGAAACTAGACCACTTTCTCACACCATTCACAAAAATAAACTCAAAATGGATAAAGGACCTGAATGTGAGACAGGAAACCATCAAAACCTTAGAGGAGAAAGCAGGAAAAGACCTCTCTGACCTCAGCCGTAGCAATCTCTTACTCGACACATCCCCAAAGGCAAGGGAATTAAAAGTAAAAGTGAATTACTGGGACCTTATGAAGATAAAAAGCTTCTGCACAGCAAAGGAAACAATCAACAAAACTAAAAGGCAACCAACAGAATGGGAAAAGATATTTGCAAATGACATATCGGACAAAGGGCTAGTATCCAAAATCTATAAAGAGCTCACCAAACTCCACACCCGAAAAACAAATAACCCAGTGAAGAAATGGGCAGAAAACATGAATAGACACTTCTCTAAAGAAGACATCCGGATGGCCAACAGGCACATGAAAAGATGTTCAACGTCGCTCCTTATCAGGGAAATACAAATCAAAACCACACTCAGATATCACCTCACGCCAGTCAGAGTGGCCAAAATGAACAAATCAGGAGACTAGAGATGCTGGAGAGGATGTGGAGAAACGGGAACCCTCTTGCACTGTTGGTGGGAATGCAAATTGGTGCAGCCACTCTGGAAAGCAGTGTGGAGGTTCCTCAGAAAATTAAAAACAGACCTACCCTATGACCCAGCAATAGCACTGCTAGGAATTTATCCAAGGGATACAGGAGTACTGATGCATAGGGGCACTTGTACCCCAATGTTTCTAGCAGCACTCTCAACAATAGCCAAATTATGGAAAGAGCCTAAATGTCCATCAACTGATGAATGGATAAAGAAATTGTGGTTTATATACACAATGGAATACTACATGGCAATGAGAAAAAATGAAATATGGCCTTTTGTAGCAACGTGGATGGAACTGGAGAGTGTGATGCTAAGTGAAATAAGCCATACGGAGAAAGACAGATACCATATGGTTTCACTCTTATGTGGATCCTGAGAAACGTAACAGAAACCCATGGGGGAGGGGAAGGGAAAAAAAAAAAAAAGAGGTTAGAGTGGGAGAGAGCCAAAGTATAAGAGACTGTTAAAAACTGAGAACAAACTGAGGGTTGATGGGGGGTGGGAGGGAGGGGAGGGTGGGTGATGGGTATTGAGGAGGGCACCTTTTGGGATGAGCACTGGGCGTTGTATGGAAACCAATTTGACAATAAATTCCATGGGAAAAAAAAAAAAAAAAAAACAAAATAAAAATAAAAATAAAAATGGACCAGACCTAACTGCTGAAAATAGTAAAACATGGCCGGAGAAATTAAGAAAACTTAAATAAGTGGAAAATAAAGTAGGCTGTGTTCAAGACTGGAAAGGCCCATGTTGTTAAGTTGTCAATTCCCCCTAAATTGATGTACAGGTTCAACCTCAACCAATTCAAAATCTGAGCATGCTTTGTTTTGTAAAAATGAAAAAGCATAAAATTCACATGGAAATGCTACTAGAACAGGCCAACCACTTTGAAAGAGAAGCCACGCTAGAGAATTAACACCGCCCTACTTCAAGACTTGCGATGAGGCCAGAGAGCAAGACAACAGAAATATGAATGACAATGGAAATGTAACGATAGAACACTATGTGATACTGCTGTGAATATTATGTTTATGCTCGTAACATTATAAATGGTTGTTATAGGATATGAAAATCAAAGTCGTATCTAAGGCTCCAGAACTATTTAAAAAAGAAAAATGGATGCCTATGAGACCGCCACGTAGAACTTGCAAACACACAAACCAAACCAGAAGAGATGGGAAACCAGTTTTCACAACTCTTGACCCCAAACTCATCTATGCTATAGATGGGTCAGGAGATGGAGATGAGAAAGGGTTTTTAGAGAAATTTCTGGAGAGCTTGAAGGAGGGGGATGTCTTATGTTTTTCTTATTTCACAACAAGTCATGGGAGAGAGATTTTTTTCTTTTTTAGAGAGAGTGCGAGCAGGGGAAAGGGGCAGAGGAAGGGGAGGGAGGGAGGGAGACAGAGAGAAAGAGAGAAAGAGAGAAGAGAGGAGAGAGAAGAGAGAGAGAGAGAGAGAGAGAGAGAGAGAGAATCCCAAGCAGGCTCCATGCTCAGTGTGGAGCCCAATGCAGGGCTCAATCCCATGACCTTACGATCATGACCTGAGCCAAAATCAAGAGTTGGGACGCTCAACCAACTGAGCTACCAGGTACCCCGAGGGAGAGAGACATTTAAAAAGACTTGTAAGAGAGCTGGAAATATGCTCCCTGGAGCTTTAAGAACAGAAGTGGTAGACGGAAAAAGAGAGAAGAGGCCAACTACAACCCCTTTCCTGACACCAATCTTCACACTTATAACAGGCCAGAGCTTGAGAAGGGGAAGCCCAGCTTCAAATCCAGATGGCACGGTGACTATCACATGAGGCAGCGCTCTGAGTGCTGCGTGTGCCTGCATTCACACACTCAAGTGAGTCACCCAAGAGCAGCCAGAAATGTCACGGGCCCGCCAGTGTCTCCCTCAAGCAGCAGAGGCCACCACACTGAACACAACAACGAGGCACAGAGGGGAGGCACCGTAAGAGTTCTGCATGATCAAAGTGATGGTTCTACAATGAAAATGGTGATTATGAGTAACCTGGAAGGAGGAAGGAGGAAGTGGGACGGGGAAGTGTATGGGAGGCCGAGGACAGGGAGCAAAGAGCTCATCTGCCGTATCAGGAAACCACAGATATTATCCCAAACCAAAAAAATCAAGAACTAATAGCGTATTATTTAGAACAATGGAGCTAAATACCCAACAAAGAGCTGAAAGTGCTTTCCTCCGAGAACAGGAAATGAAGATGGGGAGAGGGCATAAAGGGAGACAGCTGCTTTTCATTAAAGGCCTTGTAGCACCATTTTCTTTTCAGGACTATATACACATATTAGTCCCATCATTTTTATTTTTTAATTGAAAAAAAAAATCTGAAAGGATAGTGATAGCATTGGAAGAAAATCCAGACCGTGTAGCTCCCACAGGCAGATGTGCTGCAGAGAAGTTTGAAATTCATGGGTGAATGAGACTTCAACTTCAGCGTCATACAAAAATTAATTCAAAGTGGACCATGGACTGAAATGTGCAAGTGTGAAACTTTGGGGAAAAAGCACAGAAGAACATCTTTAGGATCTTGGGCTAGTCAAAGGATTCTTAAGACTTCACACCAAAAGCATGATCCTAAAAGGAAGAAATGAGAAATTGGACTGCACCAAAATTAAAAACTTTTGATCTATCAAAAACCCTATTAAGAGAATAAAAGGCTACAGAGTGAAAGAAAATATTTTCAAACCACGTATTTGTCAAAGGACTTGTGTTTACAATATATAAAGAACTCTAAAAACACAACTCTGGGGCACCTGGCCCCAGTAGGAATAGCATGTGACTCTTGATCTTGGGGTCGCGAGTTTGAGGCCCAGGTTGGGCACAGAGATCACTTAAATAAAACTAAAAAACGAGAACACAAAACACAAAAAACAAAAAACAAAACACACACACACACATACACAACAACAAACTGCAGAAAAAAAACTATCAATATCCCCATATGTAAGGAATTCTTATGAATAATAAGACAAAGTAAATGACCTAAAAGAAAAAACAAATAAATTACACGAACAGACAATTCAGACATGAGAAAATACAAATGGCAAACGAAAATATAGAAAGGAAGAAAATGTTCAACTTCCCTATTTACGACAAGGAAGAGAGAATACAATTTTTTACCCATGAATGCTTGGCAAGAATGGAAGTCGAATGATGTGGATGTGGGGCAACAGGCATTACTACGTCAAAAGCACTGTGCCCATTCTGAAAGGTAATTTGGCAATAGCTACTATCACTTCTAATTTACATTCTCTCTAACTCAGGATTCCACTTGCAAGAAAGACTTGCCATGAGCACATGGAGGCAGATGAAAGTATACTGTTTTTAGCAAATAATTGGAAACAACCTTAGCGTCCACTAATAGGGAAATGGTAACATATAACAGAAAACTATGAAGCCATTAAAAAATTGTGGGACAGAGATAGATCTATGCGCATGACACGGAAATAACTCCAAGAGATAGCGATGCATTTACAAAAGCAAGATGCAGAAGAATACACCTAGTAAGATCTTGTATTTGAGAAACAGAAAATAATCTAAAACTGTGCGTATATAGTGCGGGTGTATGCGTATACGCGCACATAAACAGGACAGTGCTCATACCAAATTGTTAACAGCAGCTACATCTAGGGAAGGGACAGGGATGGAGGGGGTGACCAAAAGACCTCCAGCATGACTTACACCACCTGAATGTTGTTTTTCTCTGTTGGATCCTTTCAGCCAAGAATATATATGTGTCATTTGTCTAATTAAAAAATAATGATGCAGCACTTAAGACAGTGCCTAGCTTATAGTAGGAACTCAACAAATGTTCACACTTTTCTAAAAACTAGGGAAATATTTTGAAAGAGTTAAAAATGTAAAGACAGAGGACAATGTAGCACGAAGGTTCCACGGCCAAGGTTTTAACGTATTAGGAGGCAGTAAGTGATGGAATTCTTCCTGGTGCTGGTTTTCGAAACTTGACAGAAGTATCCAAAACCAGGAAGCAGGAAAAGGGGCACTAATGGGGTGGGAAAGGGGATTCACCCAACACCCAAAGAAAAAAAGTCAGGGTCAAATACAGGGTCACACCAAATACAGCAACAAGCAGTAAGCAAAAGCTTCGGGCAACACCTCCTTGAAGAGCACACTTAGCAACACACAATGGTCATCTTACCTGTTGTCCTCGCTGACGAGGTGGTGGACACCCCATTGAGTTCACTAGGACTCCTCTTTATGGGCCGGGGCTTATACTCTCGTCTGGGAACGCTGGATGCGGCCGATATTCTGAAATATGCATTTTGAGACCGGTCAGACTTCCGAGGGAGAAGCCCGAGTCTCCAGACATACAGTTGCTCTGCCTTGAGGAGCCTACAGACTTGGGTGACGGGTGGCAGTCGTGACGGGGGTGGTTTTTACGCACTGATTCGTGAGTAGCTCAAAGTGATAGGTGTAGGTGCCCAGTGGAGTTTTTCAACTTTGTATCTGCAAGAGCGTGTCTCTCGTAAGAGTCTCTGAGGCATCGGTCAGGCGCCAGGGTTACACTGGACACTCCACAGCATTGGCTGCCTTTTCTCTCCTTCTGCTCATAGAGAGGATTATGCAAACACGCTCACGTGAGCGCTGCGTGCACACCCCGCCTACCGAATTGGAGGCTTCAGAGACCAGCCCCACCTTGTGTCTTCCCTCTAGAATTCTGGCACTGATTTAAGCAAACATCCCTCCCAGTTCTCCCATTATCATAATCTCATACAAAAACGATATTCTGTTACAAAACCCGGTCAAGAAAAAGGGTAGATTTGTTAACCCATTACTTTAATTAATAGGGTCACTGGGCACACGACATATGATACTATTAATTTTCAGAGAAGTATAGAACACAGCATCATTAAAGGCTAAAAGAAACAGCAGTCTTTCTTTGATCATTAGAAGGTTATTTTGGACTCTTTCAACGCCTCTAAGAGTCAGTAGTATGAACTTGGCCTCACATCTGTACTGGTGAGGTAAAAACACATCTTTTTACATATTTTCTGAGTATCGTGTCACACTTCTCCACATCCCTAGACGTTGGCAGGGAGGTATAAGCCATCGCCATCCCCAGCTTAAGTTCCCAAATCAGCCATGAAGCCAGGACGGTTCTGTAGGGTGAGCAACTGTGTCTGGGTGCCCTGAACACAGGTCACAGAAAAGGGCTTTAGAAACATGAAAAGGGAGAAAGCCTGCCAGACTGCTCTTCCCGGCTCTGTCCCATTGGCCGGAGCCCCGTAGTCTATTCTGTCAGTGCCATCCCACACCCAAGCGTGGAAGCCAGCTAAAGAAAATTCAAAACAGGATGGTGTGGTGGGAAGGAGCAGACGGAGGGACAGACAGAGGGATTGATTCTGACGGGGTCCAACCCTGCGGTCCGGGCTTGTAACGAACGCAAAGGTTCTCACCGCATCTGTAGCTTGCTCTGTAGCTCCTGCAGAATCTCTGTGGACTGTTTGTGATAGTCTAAAGCCGCCTCTATAAACACAGCCAACTGGCTGACTTGTTCTACCTGCAGCGAAAGCGCAAAATCATCCCAAAGCCTATGTGGTGTTCAGAGAGAAGGGAAACCAGCAACAGAGAGCCAGCTTTGCAGGGAAGCCCTGTGTCCTCCCCGGCTCCGGTCCATTTCATTGCATTTCATTTTTATCTCGGAGCCCCGCATAATAATCACCCAGGTCACGGTATAAAGCTATAGATTCTGGAAAACCATGTTCAAATTTATTTGTGATTAAAATTTGATTTAACTCGATAAAAGCTTGTTTTTTCCAATTAGATGATACTCCCAGGAGATTTTTGCGCTCTAATGTTCACGGATCTGAAAACAGAGAGATAAAGCTTTTCCAATTACAAGTGAGGCCAACATTTAGTAAATGAACTGCTTTCTTAGTGAAATGTCTCTACGGGCATTTTCTAGCTAAGTCAAATCAAGAAACTAGGTAAATGAAACTGTTCTCACGTAAGAGGCGAAATGAGCGAGAGTGTGCACCAGGGCAAAGGCTTGCCTGCTCCCTAGATGGTTTTTTTTTTTTTTTTTTTTTTTTTTTGCCGTCAGCACAAAATCATCGCCCTGAAACACACAGCAAGAAGGAATGAACCATACAGCCTCTGGCATCTCTCGTTCCCATGAATCACGACATTCATGAAGTTAGTGACCAAAATACAGTGGATGTCAAAAAAACGAAGTCACGTAAGAAAGCCCAGAAGACCTGGGGAAGCATGAATCGAGGAAGAGACTTCTCCTGTGGGGCTTGGGAGCTTCCCTGCTTCCCCAACGTGTCCGAGCAGCTGCTATGCAAAAGCAGGGTCCCTTAGGCTGATGTCGGCCAGCCTCAGAGGCAGGACCTCTGGGTTGAGGTGACGAGGACCCCAGCACGAGTCCCAGGAACTCCAGAGAAGGACACACATCGAAATCAATCCCCCTCTTCCAAAGATTCCCCAAAGCCTAATGTATCACCTCCATGTCCTAAGTAGCTCTGGGGCAAAGTCTGCCCTGCTCATTCACCCCTACATACTCACCCCATAAAACCAGCCATGGATTCATTCACCTTCAAAGACCCCAGCTGCTCCCATCTGTTGTTCCAGACCATGCTTCAGCTGCCTATTCATTCTCTTTCCTTACCCGCACCCAGCATTTTAAACATGGGTTCAAATGCACACTTGAGCCATCCGTTCCACGTGTGCCCCACTGTGATCAGCATCTGAACGAGGAAACCCGGCTGCATTACGCTGACCATACCACGCCCTGTGACTAGAAAAGCAACAAGCCAGGCCTTAAATTTCCCCAAACCCAAAAAACAAAACAAAGACAGCCGGGCCCCTACAAAATCCTACAGGTCTCTTAAGTTTCACCTCTTTGGCTTTGACGTTTAAACAAGTCCAATGCCTCGGTCTAACTCGACCACAGGAGAACGCGCGGCAGAAGGAACTCTCCTCCCGACGGTGGGAGAGCTGCGATCTGGGTCAAATCTGGGCCACACCTCCCCGTCTTCAGTAAAGTTAGTTTCTATTTTAATCCCCACTTTGAAATATGTTTGACGTTTCTCATTTTCAAAGGAACAGCGTAAGAGCTAAGTGAATATTCCTCGAAACATATCGGGGGGGTGGGTGGAGAGCAGGGAGGTGCAGACGGAAAGACTACCAGCTGTCCTGTCTGGCTGGCTAAAAGAGGTTGGGCGATCTAGAGGTGCCTTTGGAACTATTCATTCTCTGGCTGACTCCGGGAAGGGAGGGAACCCCAAGGCCCCTCAGAACCCGGGAGGGACCGCAGTGCAATACGGCACCTGCTGCACACAACTCCTGCAGAGCTGGGACTCCGCTGCAAAGTCTCAGGCTGACAGTGAAGCCACGCGCTGTCACAAGGGGACCATCTGCCCCTTTATGCCAGAACAGGGAGGATTCCAGGCCATAAGCGGCAAGGTGTTTTGCGGGTGGCCTCTGCCTCCCATCCCCAGCTGGAATCAAACCCCAGGACAGGCAGAAACATGGCAGCGATGAAGCCAGGCCCCGCGAGGGCCTGTCCAGAAGGCAGAGCGTTTCTTCCACGGGCCACAACACTCCATCTGTTGACTCGGGGAAGGTCACTGGGATGAGAAAAGAGGTTTCATTCCGCTTCCGCTGAGACCGGTGCCACCCCTTTGCCGGCGCCACCTTGAGAGTAAGGTGTGACCTCATCCCGTGGAAGGGTTCGCAGGACACACACAGGGGAGAACCGCCAGACAGCTGACTCCCGTCTCAGAGTCAACGGCCCTGGCCGTTCAGATGGGGGCACATGCGAGGCACCTGAGGCAGGAAACTCGACCAGACTTCCCAGTAAGCTGACAGTGAGGGAGGAAGAGGCCACACGAGCGACCAGGGGAACAGGAACAGAACCAGGAAGAGCTTGTGGTGGACAGGAAAATGGCCTTGAACTAGGGTCTTGAACTAGGGGATTAGCTGGATTATCTGGGTGGGCCCGGTGTCATCACAGGGTCCTAGAAGAAGAAGGCAGGAGGGTCACAGAAGGTGATCAGAGGAAGAGAGTAAGAGGTGTGAAGATGCCTCACAGTGGGCTTTGAAGGAGAAGCAGGTGCCTCTGGCGGGTGGAAAAGGCAAAGACATGGCTGCTTCCCTTACACCCTCCAGGCAGAACTCAGCCCTGCCAATATCGTGACGTGAGGACTTCTGACCTCCCGTCTGGAAGACGATAGATCTGTGTTGTTTGAAGGCACACGTGTGCGGTGATTTGTTACAAGAGGAAGAGGAAACTGCTACTTCTGAGCTGCTCTAGTCTCCTCTCAAAAGAAGCAAAACCTAGCAATGGAAATAGCCCTGGTCAGGGTCCCCTGTTCACGGGGCACGGGAGCCGTTGCCTTGAGACTTACAGGAACCCAACTCCGTGGGGAACGTGCCCGCGTGGCTGAGCCTGGGGACTTCACGGCTGACTCCACCCCACGCCGTGGTTCCTCGCTCTCTTCCCAGGGGCGAGAGGCCGTGCATCGACTGGGTGTCGCCCGGGGGTGCACTCTACCTCAAAACCCTCTCTTTAGCTGCAAACCAGTGGCCGATTATGAGCCAATGAGGCTGGTGGGGGTTCTGAGCCGTGGGGATGGAGGCAGAGTGTAGACGTCCCCATACTACTGCGCACCGGGAATACAGGGGTTCCCGGGCAGGGCGGGGCAGGTGGTGGAAACCTGAATGGGCTCTGAGCCGCTGGCTGGCCAGTGGGCCAAGGGCAAAGGATTAGGGCTAAACCCAAAGGAAGAAGGGCTCAAAGGCTTACAGACTGTAATAAGGGCAGCTCTCTATCTTGGGGGGGCGGGGGGGAGTATGGAAGCAGGGCTGTGAACTGTCCTCCTCAGAATCTTCAGAAGTCAGTTGCCAGGACTGGTCAGCAGCCAGGTAGGTGGGCCGAGAGGCACGTTCTGAGGGCCACAGCACGAGGAGAGATACTGGGCATGAGTAGGTAATGCCCTGCCCCCAGATCTCTGGAGTCTGCAGCGTGCTTGGCATGCCTGAATGAGGGAAAGGCACCTGTTCTGGAACGTGACAAGCCGTCCCCTTTCACGACCGAAATGGCACGTTTCCAAGGGAGGCCAACTTCGATAGGAATCGCTTTCATCAAAGTGACTTCTTGCTCTGTCGTCTCAAAGACCTCCACTCTTTCTGGATTCCTCGGAAAAGCTGAAGGAGTCTGATCACAAACAGATGCCCTTTCCAATGGGGCAAGAGCTTTATTCAGAGTTTCTGAGAAAGTCTGAGCAAGCCAATGACGGCCGGAGCCTACATAACAGCCTCTTCTACTTCTATTCCCCACTTCTTATTTCCAAAGGGTGTCTTGCCTGCACTTGTTCACGTCGGGCCTGATACCTGTAGGTCGAAGCGACTCTCCAGGGGCAAACAGCTGAGCAGAAGTGAGACCAGAACCAGATTTCAGGTCGTCCACTCCTGGCTGGGTGCTTTCTTTCAGCGAGTCCGGAATTTCCCAATGCACCTTATGCCACATGGCACCTGTCCCTTGAAATGACAGCAATAACGATGATGCTGTGGACAAGCTCTGTGGCCAAACAAGTTGGAGAGACTTCCCAGAGTATCCTGCCTTAGCAAGCTCGTAGAGATTAATTTTTCACATTATCATACAAAGACTCTGAAAAGTCTGGTGACAAAGAAGGCTGTGAATTTTGTCTCCGCTATGGTCCGCCAAACTCATCTGACCACAGAGACGTTATCAGCACAACCCGCTACCTCCTACGGGACGAGCAGACACAGGTAGGAGGGGTGAAGTGGCAAGGTTCGACGTGGGGTTGATGACCCGGAGAGAGCAGGAAGTCAGGGTCCTGAGGGCTGCAGACCCGCTGGGCCTGGCCTGGTTGTAGAGAGGGGCCAAGGACAGGGCCGAGAGCTCCACGTACGTACGCCTCCTCCCTCCATGCACCGGTTTCCCCGTCTTCCCCCACCAAGTCGCCCGCTGTTGATCCCCACACACAACCACCTCCGCATTAGCATGGCAGGCCCAAGGGCTGAACTGGGGAAGATTTTCCACGCCACGTCTCATCAAAGGGACTGCCCAGACACACGGACATGGAAAAGGACAGGGCGGTCCCCTTCTGGGTCTGCCCGCTGGTGCCCCACGAACAGAAGGAAGGCAGCCTTCTGGGGCTCACACGGTAACTTGTGGGTTTCCTCAACTATAACCCCGGGAAGGGGAAAGGCAAAAGCAGGGGTGTCGTCACACAGGGGACGCCCCTAGGACCCCATACGCTCTACCGTGAGCGCTCAAGAAATGGCCCCCTTGCCACTGTCGGCATCGCCATCACCGGCCACCTCTTGGGCACTACCACCGCCACTCCCGCAAGAGTCAGCAACCAGAGCACCCGGCTCACCACCGCAGCTAAAGGCGGCCACGGGCAGGAGGGCAGAGAAGGGGAAGGAGCCCAGTCCCAAGGCGGCGGGACAGTCCCCAGCTGCCGAGGAGTTCGGTCTCCTCCCACTTCCGCGGCTGGTTTCCAGGAGCTCTTGTCAAAGGACAGGCCAGAAGGCGCAAGGCCGTCCCCGAAACGAGCCAGCACAGCCCGTCGGCGGAGGTGTGGACCCAGCCCTGAGCTGAGGGAGCAGCACGTCTGACTCACGAGACTCAACTTCAGGGTTCAAATCCACCACAAACAGGCACAGGACCGGAAGGGCAACGCTGGCGACGGCCTGTTAAGGATAACGTGCACCTGACATGCCGCACTTCAAACCCACTTTCTCAACACGTCGAAGAATCAAATACAGCAATTGGAGACAAAACCAAAATCGCCTGCTGCCTGGGGACAATCTCAAGAGGCAAGTTCTACTTTTAAGGGAAAATAAATAAACAAGGAAAACAGCCAACTGTGTAGACTTCTTCCCGCTTCCTGTAAGATGTAAGCACCCTGATAAAATGTTAAAAGGAGAAACATAATTGAGGGTGCTTTTCAGCACTCAGGTTTAATGGACGCGGGGATTTTCAAACTGTTATCTCCGAGACTAATGTCTTGCTAATACTGAACATACGAATCCGCCCCCGACGTCACCACGGCAAATAAAAAAGATGCTCCGTACGTTCTGTCTGACTTGACTCAAAAGCGCAAGACCTTGATGTACCTTTTGATAAACTACTGTAAGTAGAACATGGTTTTGCAGATAAATAAATCCTCTGACTTGTCTCCACGGGTTTGAAAGTTCAGCAAAGGGGGCCCAAAGCTAAGGCTGGGCCAAAACGGCTCAGGGCATCAGCAAGGCCAGCGTCAGGGCAGGGACGCCACACAGAAGCAGGTGGAAAAAGGCAGTGACGACAAACGCCCAAGGACTCATCAGTGAGGCAAAGAAGGGAGGCCTTCGGCCTTGATGGTGCCCAGGTGGGGATGGCCATGCCCCTCAGGGACGCCGAATCTAACTTCACTTGAACAAATAAAATAAAAGCTGGTGGTGGCAATTACAGCACAACAGGGTACTGGCGTCTCTGAGGGATGTGTGTCCAGACCTTCATCATTCCTGAGTCCACAGGCACCGCTATGGTACAGCTGAACAACGCAGGTCACGCTTTTATATCCTGCATGTTCGCGATGACAAGGCAGGGCACCGGAGAGCCTCTCCTCCTCACACACCTGCCTCACAGCGTGCTTCTCTCAGTCTGAGCAAAAGCGCACGTTACGCATGACGTGGGCCCCGCGTTCCACTGCAAAGTCACAATGCTATGGCCTCAAACACAAAGGCCGGTCTGCTATGCAAGTCCCCAAACCATCCCCCTCCCCGGGGCTACCTGGAGCAGGTCTCCGGAACAGTCCTGGCATAAACAGGCCTTCTTGAGATCTGAGGTCTGAGCTGGGACTTGCCAAATGTCTGAAGCTATTTCTGAGGCAGGACATAATGGTTACGGAAAATTCTGGAAGCTCTCGTAAACTAAGGCTCCAGAGCTTCTCAACATGTTGATCCTACTCATATGGTCAATGTTTTCATTCACATTAAAGTCTCCTGGTTGGTTTAAATACTTACATCATTTTCTAAAAAATTAAACATGCTTCTTTCAGCCAACTCCTTTGACTCTTCAAATTTTTCTACCGCTTGTCTGACTTCTTCGTCTGGTATCTTACCTACTCGCTTCTTTTTATAATCATAATCCAGGCGGCGGCCTTCCAGCTTTTTCAGGTGGTGCTGAAAAAGACAAAAGAGTCTTTCAGAGAACTGTACATTCAAAACACGGGGCAAAGAAACTTGTTATTTCCATGATCACAGCCACTGCTTTCGGGTGACCTAAATTCTAGGGGCAGGGACGCATCTTACACGTCTGTGTGTCCCCAGCATCCACTAGAGGCTACCCTTACTGATGGTCCTCAAGGCATGGGGGATGGTTAGACGGATGGACGGATGGATGGACGGACAGGTGGGTGGAGGAAAGGGTGGGTGAATGGATGCATGGATAAATGGATGGCAGAATGAATACCTATATGAACATAAAGACACTATCAGCACTCAGATTCCATTTCCCAAAGTTGTCTATAGGGCCCCTCACTTCAGTGCTCTAATAACACATCCAGATAATTTCCAGCCAATTAACTCTGCCAAAAACAAGCATGTTTCCTTTGGCACAACTGTCAAGTCCTTGCCAAAAAGGAGATTGTAAAAGCACAAATTTCTAGTAACCCCTAGAATACTTAGGCGTCTCCCATAAAGTTCCCAAACAATAACAGAACAAGTTGAATAAATACCTCCAGTGAACATGTACACACTGAGAAACAGACACTCACAACCTCTGAAATGGTGAAATTTCTTAAAAAAAAAAAAAAAGAAAAGAAAAAAAGAAAAAAAAAAGAATCTCTTTAACAAAATGTAACAACTGTAAATATCAGACGTGTGCATTCACGGAAGGGGCTGTCTTGTGTGGTAGTAAGTTCCCCCATCACAGTTTGTATTCCAGCAGAGGGATCCTATGTCAGAAATACTGTCGGCAGGACAGCTGTATGGGGCAAGGCATTATGCCTACAATCCTTGGAAAACAGGTATCTGACATCAAACGTACACACAAGAACAGGCCATCCCAGCGAAGTATGCAGGTAACATCACTTAGCATTTTAGTGAATGAAACACTGGTTCCACTTCCATAATGAAGAGGTGAAGAGAGCATATGGGATGAAAACCCAGAAGCATCTTTATTGTATGCTCCGTGGCTCTGGGCAGATCTGTTACTCCCTCTGTGCCTCCGTGTGTGGCTGTAAAACAGGGGTGATGGCTGCTGACGGGCCAAGAACTGAACCCACAAAACCCCTTACAGATAGAAGTCAGCCATGTGTTAAATGGGCAGGTTCCCCACTCCTGAGGCCTGAGACGCAGCGGCACAGTTGAGACTATGAATGGCTTCTGAGGAGTAGACTCTTAACTCTCGATCATTCTAGGATTTAAGTGTAGCTTTATAGCATTTCTGTATCAGATGGCAGCTGAGTAACAAGGAAGCCATTTAGAGTACTATTTTGCTGCGTGGGGAATGCCAACACTTAAGTACAGGTGGATTTTGCACACAAGTCTGCCCCACATTTGTGTCCACAGCCGGCTCTGAAGCAGGTCAAACGGAAGACCTACGTTGTGGGGCGGACTTGTGGTTTTCCTCAAGGACGACAGCACGGGAAGAAATGGTGTATTACATCTTTCAACAAAGGGGGCGTTTGGTTTTAAGGTTCTGCGTTTGCAAAGGCTGTTCTGGTCCCCCCGGTCCCCAGGACGCCCCTCCTTCTCTAGAGTCATCTGTTCTTTAGTAATTTGGAAGCACGAATGCCATGCTGGACATCGTGGCCACAAAAGTGGACGAGGCAGGATCCTTACCCCTGAGGCGCTTAGTGCCATCACGCGGGGAGCGCAGGAGCCCCTGATTCTGTGAGGGGAGGGCAGGGGCTTCCCAAAGGGAAGAGCGTCTGAGATCCGAGAGGTGACGTGACTTAGCCCGGAGGGGAGGGGAGGGGAGGGGGAGAAAGGCCAGGAACAGAGGGACAGAACACAGCAAAACACCCCGGGGGGCTGCAGGTAACGGTGGGAAGGGGCCGAGGTCAGGCCCCAAAGGGCAGGAGAGGCCAGAGAATCGGGCCCCAGAGGGCAGGAGAGGCTGGAGTAGATCTTCAGTGTCTCTCCCCTGTGGGCAGCTGCCGACAGTCTGCGTCTCAGGAAGCCTGCTCTGGGTGTGGTGCCGGGAGTCAAGGGCTGTTGTGTGGATGTGTCCAGATGTTAACTGAGAGGAGGTGATAGAAAGGGAGAGAATGGAGATTCAGGAGAGAGGACAATGGATGTGGCAACAGACTCCGGGGTCCAGTGGAGGACAGACCTCGGAGGTCAGGAAGGACACTGCTTTCCCTGACATGGATGGGACAGAGACCACGAGTAAGGGGCTGAGGGGGGCATTCTGGAGGGGGGGGGGGCAGCAGAATGTTCTTGGGAGTCCCTGAATGGTTGCTTTCGTTTTTCATTCAACCTTCCTGAATTCCAGGCATCCAGGACTCTCCGTTTGGGAAACCTACAACAGGGCCCCAGCATCTGCCTTTCTAATGTGATGCTGATGCTGACGGTCCAGGGGCCACCCCATGAGATGCGCCGTGCCCAGAGAAAGGAGAGGGAGGAAAGCGGACGGGGCACCTGGGTGGCTCACTCGGTAAGGCGTCTGACTCGATTTCAGTTCAAGTCATGATCTCAGGGTTCGTGAGATCCAGCCTTGTGTTGGGCTCTGTGCTGACAGCACGGAGCCTGCTTGGGATTCTCTGTCTCTCCCTCTCTCTCTGCCCCTCATCCCCCCAACCCCCAAATAAACATTAGAAAGAAAGAAAGGAAGGAAGGAAGGAAGGAAGGAAGGAAGGAAGGAAGCAAGTCAAGGTTCAAATGACTTCCCAGCTGGCTTGGACTTGCATTCAGATCACTCTTGAAGATACCTGGGGGCAGGTCCTCAGGGCAGCTGGTGGCCCGCCAGCGTGAAGTCAACACAGGCTGTCCCGCCAGAGTAGAAGTCCGGTGAGGCAGAAATCTCAACGCTGTTTGTGCACATACGCACAAACACCACTAAGCAAGAGGCACATGATCACCTACAGGTCCCCGAGAGCTCACATGTACGCTCTGGAAGGCCACTTCTAACAGTTTTCCAAACGTGAAATGTCAATTCCTGTTTATTGGTCTCCTCGAGAAGCAGTGCAAGATAATCAGTGCTGGTGCCAAGTATCAAAAGATACGACTGACACAGTTGTGATTTTCATTATCAAAAATCCACTACAAAGTTATGGGATCATTTTGTTATGTGAGAAGTGGCTGTGGAAATGTGTTCCTTCATCCTGGCTTCTAGCCGGCTTTAATAAGATAGAGAACAGGGGTGCCTGGGTGGCTCAGTCGGTTAAGCGTCCGACTTCGGCTCAGGTCATGATCTCATGGTCCGTGGGTTCAAGCCCCACGTTGGGCTCTGTGCTGACAGCTTGGAGCCCAGAGCCTCTTTCAGATTTTGTGTCTCTCTCCCTCTCTGCATTTCCCCCATTCATGTTCTCTCTCTCTCTCTCTCTCTCTCTCTTCCTCTCTCTCTCAAAAATATATAAAAACCCTAAAAAATTAAAAAAAAAAAATAAGATACAGAATAAAAAGCTAAGAGGTCCCGGGTCTCTTTCCCAGTGAGCCAGGTAAATAGGAGTTATTCTTTTCACCACCCACAAGACGATGCTTTCACGGAATCCCTACAGAAACACTCTGATGGTTTTAAATAGGAACTTCACTTTAAGTAGCAACAGGTAGATTTAGAGCCCGGAAGACTTACCCCAATCTCTTTTAAATCTTTGTCTTGTAGTAACTGAAGTGGATCAATAAAAGTTTGCTTTACGTTAATGTCAAGAGAGTCTTTCACCTCAGCCATTAGCTTCATGGATTCACCGACTTCTATTAATGCACTACCTTGAATAGAAAATACAAATTAAAAAAGGGTCTTCAGCAGGGTACTCGAGGTTAGTGGTGATATTGACTTCATTCTTTCCCAAACGTTTGTGGAGGGCCATGGAAAAAAGCGAATCACCCTGAGACTGTTGAATCCTGACTCAGAGAAAAAAATTTTTTTTTTTCTGAACGTCTTATTTTCTGTATTTTCCTCTCTACGTTCTGTAGTCTGCGCTACAAAATAAAGGTAGGAGGTTCAGACAGACCGAAGCATTTACCCTTTTGGCCACTAGATGGGGATAAAGCTCCTTTCTCAAACTGGTGACAGGCACACTCTGCTTTTCGAAGGTCTGGGTCGCACCCCATCAGTTTACCAGAGACCTACAATAACTAGTACCTGCTTTTGCTAACTGGAAGAAATCCAAAGAAGATTTCTGTTTTCACCAAAAAAGAAAAAAAAAAGGCGAAAATGAGAAAACATTCAGCCCCTGTTTTGCAGTGAGCCACTAGAGGCAGCATGGACCCCAAGTAGTGAGAATTGAACTGTGTACAGAACATTGGCATCAGCCCCCCGTCCCGGCAGCTTTGAACTGCGTCTGTGAGCATCTGCGCTTTGCCTCGATTTTATTCTGTGCACACATCAGTAAGATGTATCCTAAGGTATCAGAAAAGTGTAAGAGAGCCTATTTTGGGGGGCCTGGTCATGCTCAAAACATTTTCCACATAAATTAACGGTAATTTCTTCTTTGCTTTACGCCACTTCGTTTTACAAAAGGCTTGGTGGCAATGCTCTGCTTTCGGAGAGCAGGGAAATCTGTAGTTTTGTGAACTGGCACCTAGGATTCCTTAGAAGCTGGAGAACAAAATCGCTCTTTGTAAACTCTAAAAGGATTCATTCATCAGGGCTAAGTGTCAGGCAATAAAGATTACAATAGAAATAAGGGAACAAAACCTCTTGTCAGCTTCTAGCTCCTAGATCTTGAGGTCAGTCCCCAGAGCCTTCAGATGGTTCCGAGGCTCCTTACCCTTTCTGATGTCAAAGAAAGCCTGGCCGTGTCACATGGGACAGCCTTTCAGCGGGATGGGCAAGGCCTGCTCTTGCGATGAGGCCCAAGCCAGCCGCGCTTGGCCTTGGGGGCTGTGACCGGCAGGTGTTGCTGGCCTGCACTCTGGTATCTCAGTGTCAGCTGACCCGCAGTAATGTGCAAGCAGGAGTCCTGGTAGCGGAGCAGAACGAGAGGCCGTTTCTCTAAGAGGCATCTCTGGGACATGAGGCACCAAAGCAAACTATTTTTCCTGTTTTGGAGTTTTCCACCAAATTGACCTCGTGAAAATGTAGTTTGGGGTCTCTCAACTCCCAGGCTAGAAAAAGACCTTAGGGGCCAGCCCAAGAATTCGCATTTCTAGCAAATTCTGACCTTAAAGTTGTCACACCTACTGGTCCAGCCATGCATAGTTTATTCACCTGTAAAACAGCAATAGCAACGAAGCCTCACCTCCCCCCCTTTTTTTTTTTTTTTTTTAAGAAATGAACTAGAAAACTGTAAGTGGAAATTTAGTTACGCTAAATTACCACTGGTCAGAACTCCACTGGTAGCTTCATCCCTAAGTTTCCTTAACTCCCTCTTCATTGTTAGGTTCTAAATCATCCCAAGGTAAAGAGGAGACATCCCTTCCTAGCCTGGGGACTCTTTCCTGCCCAACTGGTTAGAAACGGAGGGTACTGTTTCTGATCCTCGGCCACCACTGCCCAAGCCACAGAGTGTCGAATTTGGCTTTGACAGAAACATTTCCGTGTATTGTTTATAATAAGATAACCAAGGAAGATTTTAGTTAAGCATATTGAAATATACGTTTAAATTACAATTCTTAAAATACAACACTGGAGCAAAGCAAGGTACAGACCAAGAAAACAGGAGAAAAAAAAAAAAAAGACCAGAAACAAACTTAAAATATAAAAATTTAGTCTGTAACAAAACGTTTCTCTCCAGAGGGGAAAGGCTGAACTTTTCAATGGAGTATTAGGACAACCAGCTACTTACTTGGGAGAAAACAAAATTAGGACCCTACTGCACAGTATCTGCCCGTTAAAATCAGGAGCTTGGAAATTTAAAGGGAAGAAAAGGAAACATGTTTCGAAAGAAAAGTATGAATAAACATTGACACGACTTGTGGGGGTGGGTGGGGTGGAAAAGTTTTTCTAAACAAAACAACAGAGCCATAAACCATAAAGGAAGAGTTAGGAGTCCCACTATATGAAAACCAAAAGCTCCTCCGTTTCAGTGGCCTCCGTCCACAAGGTCAGAAGGCGAATGCCTACGTGGGGCGTAACTTCATTAACATATAAGGCAGACCAAGAGCAAATGTCCTAACCCTTGAAAGAGCTCGTCAACCAGTAAGGGGGGGAAATGAACGTATTAATGAAAAAATAGGCAAAAGATACAAATACACATTTCACAAAAATGATGACAAACAGGAAAGAAATCTACCTTACACATAATCCAAAAGGTGAAGTTAACACAGCACTAAGAGATCAATTTTATATGCTATGTATCAAAGTACCTGTGATTCAGAAGTAAGCTAAAAGAGTAATTCCCACAATCAATAACTGTGCTGGGAAACATACTCTCACATACTCCTGGCAACAGTATCAAACTGGCACACCCCTTCTGGAGGGTCCTTTGGGAATATTGTTCAGATATCTGAAAAAACACGCATATTCTCAACCCAACAATTTCACTACCAGGGATTTCAATCCACGAACATAATCTTGGATATCCCTAAAGATTATGAAAATGGTTTTATAAACGCTAGTAAAATTTTTTTACGTACAGAAAAAAGTATCTAAATATCTAATAACTAGGGTTGACTGAACAAAGTCTGCCATGACACACGGGTTATTATACAGCCATTAAAAACAGTATCATAGAAGATTAATCATTTTATGACATGGATCTTGATTCAGTCGATAGAAATAAGCAAGTTACAAAAGGGTATAAAGGTAGAGATACCATAACTCCATTTTAATTTTGTAAAGGTGTACGTGACTAGGGATGAGAATAAACCTTGTGAAGGTGTACGTGACTAGGGATGAGAATACACAAAGGGCTGTGAAGGTATACATGACTAGGGATGAGAATACACAAAAGGTCCATCACCAGATACGTGACTGTGGGTGATGTCAGCACTTCCTTTCTTGTATTTCACTAGCTTATATTTTCTAAGCCTTCTGCAACGAACGTGTATTACTTGGGTGATATAAAAATAATAATAATAAAGCTTGTTAACATGAAGGTACTGTGGGGTGCTTGGGTGGCTCAGTCAGTTGAGTGGCCGACTCTTGATTTCAGCTTGGATCATGATCTCATGCTTCGTGGGTTCAAGCCCCACATCGGGCTCTCTGCTGTCAACACAGAGCCTGCTTGGGTTTCCCTTTCTCTCTCTCCTCTCTCTGCCCTTCCCCCTTCTCTGCCCCCCCCCCACCCCGGACAAAGTGCTCCCAGGTGATCTGTGAACAGTCACGAAGGTGCGGCCTCCCCCCTTTGCCTCTCCCCCTCCCCCCCAACACACAAAGTGCTCCCAGGCAATCTTTGAACAGTCACCCAAGGTGGAGCCTCCCCACTCCTCTCTTTGTCCCTCCCCCCCTTCCCTCCGCCCTTCCCTCCCCCTTCATTCACACACACACACACACACACACACACACACACACACTCACTCATACAAAGCGCTCCAGGCGATCTGCAAACACTCACCGAAGGTGGAGCCTTCCCCGAGCTCCCTCCCGTACTTTAGCATACAGTCGCCCAGCAAGCCTTCCGTCTGCGGGTACCCGGTGGTTTTCACCTGTCCTCGGATCTTCGACACAGTGTTCAGCATCCCTAGCTTAGCTCTGTATGCTTAAAAACATTGTCATTTGTAATTCCTTAAAATGACAAGGCGGAGCGACAGGTACATGGCATTTAACAAATATGGCAAAACTGAGGTCACCCCGATGGGCAAGACGTGGGACACCTGGAGCATGTGAAAGGGACTGTGTGACCTATTTCACGTCTCACGTGATTTTCCCGATTCTTTTTCCAAGTGCCCGGGCGGTGGGGGGAAGAGGGGGTTGCTAAGCAAGGGAAAATGGAAACGACGCACACGTCGTTGACTCCGCACATCAGAAGTGTCCCCGCTGCACAGGGACACACAGAGCAGGGCCTGCAACACGCACGCCCAGAGCCAGATGCCAGTACCGGGGAGGCGATCCTTCCTGGGGACCAACGGAACACCAAGGACGGCATCGCTGAGGTGGATGTTTCAAACCACCAAAAGGCCCCTGTCACCCTCCCGGTCCCAACAATTTATTCGGAGTGATTATATTCAATATCCTGATGAAGGGCTTTGGCGCACTCCTGTTGAGGAAGCAGAGCCAACGGGAGGAGACGAACTCCTGCTGAGTGAACAGGAGTCTGTGTTGATGCTCCTCGGTGCAGGTCGGGGCCCCTGCCCCGAGGGAAAGGACGGGCGGCCACTGCTTCTCAACTTCTCTTCCCCGACTCAGGCCATCAGTGCTTACTGATCCCGGCTCTGTGTGGCGCACAGTGCTAACCCCTCCGGCTCCAGAGGGACCCAGGACAGCGGCTGCCCTACAGGAGCACAGAGCTAGTCGCTGCGGGACAGAATATAGGAGATGCACCGGGCAAATAAAGCGTGGTGTGACCATAACAATATGCTGAATACAGATAGCAAGATGTGCCTACAAAGTGCAGATATCACGTCAACGGTATAGAAGGTGGGATGTTTATGGTACAGAACCAACAGATAAAGAGGAGGCCAGTCTGACCTAAGCTGAAATTAAAACAGGATGAATCGGGGGGCGCCTGGGGGGGGGGGGGGCTCAGTTGTTAGGCATCTGACTTCGGCTCAGGTCATGACCTCACGGTTCATGAGTCCAAGTCCCACATCAGGGAAGCCCGAGCCTGCTTTAAGTGAACCTCGCTTCTCTCTCTCTTCCTCTCTCTGCCCCTCACTCACTTGTGCCCCCCCCAAAACAAAACAAAACAAAACCAGGATGAATCAGGAGAGATCTATGGGAAAATATGACTATGAACTGAATACCAAGCTAAGAACCTGGGCTTTTATTCCCCGGGCTAGAGAGCGAATCACATACCAGCTTGTGGCGTCTGTGATAACTCCAGGAAGTAAAGAGGTACGCTTTCATTTTCTTTTACTTTAATAATCACACTTGTTTTCATGTGTTCTAGGCCAGTGCCTCCTCTCAAGCTCTTAAGGTGCATACAAATCACCCGAGGATCCTGTTAAAACGCCAAGTCTGGTTCAGTCTGTTTGGGATGAGCTCAAGGCTCTGCGTTTCCCAGTCTCTCGGGTGAGGCTGAGGCTGCTAGTTCGCGGACCACACTTTGAGGAGCAAGGCTTCAGACACTTCTGGTGCCAGCCTGTTTGAATCTTGCCTGCCTCAGCTTCAAAGCAGTTTTCTTTCTGGTCCCTGTGCTCCAATAGCCACACGCACGCGTGGCTCTTCCTTCCCACTGCCAGGGTGGGGACTGGGAGGTGGCAGGCATGTGGCTGACATCCACTAAACTGGCAACAGCCAGAGGCCTCTGTCCTTGCTGGCCAACCCCGCTCCTACCCCATTCCAACGTCAGCTCTTTGAGGATGGGATCTGGGTCCCAGGAACCGGGAAAGCCCCTCTGCCAAGAGGAAGCCCTCGCTAAATCTGTGCCGATTTATCGGGAAAAGGAACTTACATAGCTCATCTCAGTCACTGAGGAGGCCAGAGAAGAGAGGCAGGAGTGCGGCCCTTGAAATTACAAACCTCTACACAGTTCCAAAGAATCCTATACCCGCCAACCTCCCTGGACGCAGTTTTTGTAAAATTTATGTTTTGAAATTGTTCCTGTCTAGATTTTCAGGTGGTTGGGTCTGTAGGGGAGTCCTAACGCCCAAGGGAGTCACAGCGACTCCCTGCAAATAATACGTTCCTAAAAAGGAAGGCAGTTTGGGAAATTTGCAGAATTCAAGGCTTGGGTGCCCTGCCCCCTGTTGGTTTCTGTCATTTACAACCCAGGAAAAACCCATCAAGGGATGCTGCTTCACAACCACGGAATTAAGAACCTTCTGTCGAGAAGCTGATGCAACAAGGGACCTTTTCATGCTGCTTTTCCTGCCTCATTTCTTTAGCATCTGAGCTACAAAGTGAAATTACAATTTCAATTATACCTTTACAGCAGGATGACAGAATTTTTTTCTAAAAGAGGAGAGGCCTGAATAAGAAAACATACCAAACATTCAGTGGGTCTCTGAGGCATCTCCTAAAATGTGTCTTTACTGAGCAGCGCCTTGCTGCTAAGACCAAGTCTCTATCCGCAGGATGTCACCATAGACCACGGGATTATCTGCTCTGTTTCTCATCAGCTAGGACTCCCTGAAACTACCTTCGGTCGCTGGCGGCTTGACTTTAAAAAACTGAAATTCATTATTTGGACACAGAAAACACTGTTTCTAAGTTACGTCAGCCATATGCCAAGCAAACATGGGTTGTTAGTCTATGACAGTGAATGAACAATAGACTATGTCGAGACATTTTCTAACTTTACCTGGATTTGGCTGAAGATACTCTGTGGCTTTCGAAAGAATTTCTGCAACAGCTTTATTGGTAACATCTATTTTCTTTAAAAAAAAAAAACAACAACACACACACACACAAACATAAAAATGTTGGTAAATGACAAACAACGAATTCACAGGAAAACAGAGGTAATATGCGTTAATTTAATATGTATAATACTATTAACAGATTTTAATCCAAATGAGTTTCAACATTTTGGGGGAGAAGCAGTATTTTTCTCACTATGATTTTGGGACAGCTCTTCCTCCCCATGATGTTGGAGAACATTCATTTCATTTTCTTTTTAACATACAATGAGCAGTCATGTATTATTTACAAAACTCAGACGAGTTACTATGCTCCACTCGATTACTGGACATACCTGAAGGCCTCTCCAGCCAACACCAGGCATGTCTCAGCCCAACTTTCCTTCTTTGCTGGGTGTACTTGAGTGCCTTTGCTTGTAAGGACTCCCTAATAGCAATTCACATTAGAAACTACAGCACTAAATCAACAACGAAAGAATCATTCTCCCTAACACTACCACTCACAATAAACACCCAAGTGTCCCGTGGGCAGATGTTAATATCAAAGGTTTTCTATGTTGAGACTGAATCTTTCCCCCCACAAAACCATTTCTGGACACTGGCTACTGGTTAGCCCGACACCGAATGTGAGAATATACAATAAAGTTCAACAGGCATAAAGTTCAATAGCTTCATTTCATACCATCAATAGCCTGAAAGAAAATATAAAGGAAAAGGAGATCCCATTCATAAGAGCAACATAAAAATACACAACAGGGGCGCCTGGGTGGCTCAGTCGGTTGGGCGTCCGACTTCAGCTCAGGTCACGATCTCGCAGTCTGTGAGTTCGAGCCCCGCGTCGGGCTCTGGGCTGATGGCTCAGAGCCTGGAGCCTGCTTCCGATTCTGTGTCTCCCTCTCTCTCTGCCCCTCCCCCGTTCATGCTCTGTCTCTCTCTGTCTCAAAAATAAATAAAACGTTAAAAAAAAAAAATTAAAAAAAAAAATACACAACAATAAGGAATAAATATAAGGAGAAAATGTACAACATCTATCTGAAGAGCCATGTTCCTACACGGGAAAGTTTAACTGTGCAAAGATGTAAGTCCTCCCCCAAATCACACGTAAAATTAATTCAAATCTTATGTTCCTTTTAATTTTTTCTTTTTTGGTTACAATTTGGCAAATTAATATTAAACTTAGGTTCACGCCTCATACTACAGACTGGATCACAAATACAGACCTAAAAACAGTCTACAAAGGCACTAAATTACACAGAAGAATATTCCGAAATACAGGGGTGGGAAGAATCTTCTAGGCACAACACAAAACCCAAAATTCTGACCCTATAAAATTAAAGACTGAACAGTGAATAGATGTAATAACACCAAATTTGACAAAAGTGGCAAAATGAAACAGAAAGGAAACTGTATGAAGGACCCATGCTTAGCATCCATGATACTCAAAACTCCCATTTAAGAAAAAAAGCAGCACATAAAACAACCCAATTGGAAAGGACAAGAATATAAACTGGCAAGAAAACAAACGGGAAAAAATACAAGTTCAAACAGTTGACAAAATATCTAGAAAGACTGTAAATCAAAAAGGAGATACTTTCCACTCAACAGATTGACAGAAAAAATATTTTTTTATTAATCTGACCCAATATTAGGTGTCATACAGGTATGGAGGGATGGGCGCTTTCACACACACTGGGAGTGCAAAACGGATCAAGGGACAAGAACCTATTAATGGGCAGACCTCCAGGGACCTAGCGTCTGGAAACACACCAGCCAATTGCAATGACATAAAAGGATGTCAGGCCATTCTATGTCTATTAAAAACTGAAACCAACTTGAATTATAAGCGATAAGAGACTGGCTGGGTAAACTGTGAGACATCGAAATAAAGGAATTCTCTTGAATCACAAGATTAAAAAAAAAAAAAAAGGGAAGCTCCATATCTACTGGGAAGATGCCCACAGCACACTGTCAAGGAAAGAAAGCAAGTTGTAGAGTGATTTATAATACAAGAAATTCATTTTTGTAATTCAAAAATCTATGATCTGGTCAGGGTCAGAAGCTTCCAACCAAGTGAGCTCAACCAGCCTGAAATTGGATTTGTTCCCATTAGCCGAGCGCCTAAATTCGGGGCCCCAGGAAGGTTTAAAAAGACAGCACGTAAATGATGAAGAAATGAATCACACCTGTATCACTGATGCACACACACCAGCTGTGTGTACGTGCACTGGGCCTTGTAGCGAGTTTTGCAAGCTCTGAACTCTCTTCAGTGTGTTCGATTGTTTATGAAGATTTTTGAAATGTTTAAGAGAATATGATCAGCCAAACGTTTGTACTATTACAGTCTCGAGAAATTTAAGTGCTCTGGAAAACGCTTTTCTAAATCTGATGTGACGTTGGGGCGAGTTCCATGCATTGCATTTGTGATTCTAATTTGCAATGTCTAAGGGAATTTGCTTAATTATGTAACTGGAGGTAAATGTTTAAGGATTTAACCTGTTAAGCCTATGACTTAATGGAAACTAACACAAAGATTAACTGAAAATGATTTTTATGTTGAAGTTACTAAATTTATAAATAAGATTCGTAAGTCCAGCTTAAGCTTAAGAAAAACTAGGTTTTAGATTTATAACTTTCCACAGTTATAGAAATTCGACAGTAATTAAGTGTTCCTTTCAATGTATCCAACCCTCTTCAGACATGAAAAGGTACCAGGAAGCCAGGAGCCATCTCTGAAGGGTGACAGTGAGATCTGGGGCAGGGGTACTTTCTACTTCAGATCCTTCTCTCTTTGGGGGCAAAAAAAAAAAAAAAAAAAAAAAGCCAAGGAACAAATGACCAAAAACTAACAGCCTGACGTGCCCATCCTGGAACAGCTTCTAGGACAGCCCAGCGATCAAAACTGCAAACAAACGCTTGAGAAAATAAAGAGGACACCCACTAACCACTTTGACAAACATGGGCAATCAAGACGAACACTGGAAAAATAATCCATGTGGTTTAAAAAATGAATGAATGAATGAGTGAATGAATGAATGAATGAATGAATAGAAACTTCCCTCCCAGAATAACTGAGAATGTCGGGTGGGGGGGGGTCGTTCAAGCTGACAAAATGCCACGTGATGGCTTCTGCAAACCATCGTGACAAACAGGTGGGAGTACAGAGGTAAAAATTATTTTTGTGATGTCTACCTGGTGTGAAGGCATCTCTGTTGGCTGATTAAATCTGGAATTTCCTTCAAATGTTGGTGCCCCAAATCCTCTGCCACGGACTATCCCGGACCTCAGCCTCAGCTAGAGGGCTGCTAGCAATGCTGGTTTATTTTTAAATTTTTTTTAAAAGAATCCATAGCTGTCATTATCTCCTTCTTACTCCTTATGTAATGTGTTTGTGCTCCTTAGTCACACTTGGTAGAGGTGGCTTTTTGAAAACAAAACAGTGCCTGGTTTTGTCGTTATTGTTTCCTATTTTATTGATCTCTACAATTCTGTCCTTCCACCTAGAGTGATTTCATTTGCTGTTATTTTCCTAGCTTCCTGGCTTAAATGATTTATTCATTTCCTTCAAACATATTTTCTATTAAATGTACGTAAGATGTAGCCATATACCGCAGGTTCTAACATACAGAATTTGGTCTCTCATGACCAAATGAATTTTGATTTTACTTGTCATTTCCTCTTTCAACTAAGAATAATCACGTTTTTCAATTTCCAAACATCCAGAATTGGGAAAGTATACCTTCCTTGTAATGTTTTTTAGTTTTTCTGGAGCCTAATGTATGATTGACTATTTTAATTGTTCTAAATGGACTTAAAAAGAATATAGATTCTCAACTTGAGGTCTGTATCTATTTATAAACAAAGTTATTAATCATATTTTGTACTAATCATCTATGAGCCAATCTACTATTGTCAACTTACTCTGTTATTTTATGAGAGGTGTGCGAAATCTTCTACTCTGGACTTTGTCAATTTTCCATGTATTTTGGACAACTTTTACCTTACGTATTTAGATGCCATGTTATATGGTGCGTAATGATTCATAACCATTACAATTTCCTGATAGACTGCATGACTGCATCTTTTTAATAACTTTTTTATAACCTTTTCTACTTAGTGTTTTTTGCATCAAATTTTACTTTGACATTACTATTCGTCCTCTACTTCTGTGTGCTTAGGATTTGTCAAGAAATCTCTCCATTCCTTTGTCATTTCCATGTCATGTTTTAGGTGGATCTGATACCATCCAACTCATCTCTTCCAGAAAGTCCTTAAACCTTCTGGTCACGTGTTAGATATTTCCCTGCTTTTCACTGCTGTAAGGAAATAAATAGATATTACTTTTATATTTCTTCTGTCATTCATTGGGGCTTTAGGAGGGAAAGGAAGTAAACAAGAGAGATCTCAGTCCATCAACTGAAACTGAAATTGCTAAAATGTGTTTATAAACTCAATATTTAAACTGAATCATTTTCTAAGTAATAAAGTTACCTATAATATCTTTACATACCAAGGGATTTTTAAAAGTCATTTCAGGTAGGCCAACGATGTTAAACTATTTCCATGTTTTTCAGTTTTTAAAAATTATGTTTTTCAAAAGCAAAACAAAACGTGCTTTTCCCTCTCAAGGTGCTAACACTTCTAGAAACTTAGCAGTGCTCATCCAGAAAGTAAGGAGCTTCCTGGAAGACAGTCTGGCCAGGGCCAGGTATCCGGAAGAAAGGAACCTCCCAAGCCACAGCCTGGGGTTAGACTTCTTCTGTACCTGCTGATAGCTCTACAACCTTCAATCTCCTGTATCCTCGATGTTACACTTGAAGGTAGATGTTCTGCTTTCTCTCTGCCCTCTCTCATCTGGGGAGTCTAATTATTAAAACAAGGCTATGGTTAAAGGGCCCAAGACGAAGGGGAAGGAAACTGAGGAAGCTGAACTATCAGCGGTCCCAGTTCTACCTCCACCCGAGCTATTCCACACAGCTGACCGGGAAACAGGTTAAAGGACAACAGATTCTACAGTCTTCCTTTGGAGCCTGTTACAATCATTTCTGTGACAAGCTCATCATATTTCCTAGGTGCTTTCATATACATTAATTTTTTGGCATAATTATCCCCAAATCCATGTAAGGCAAGCAGGGCACACATTATCCACCTGTGTCACTGGTCAGAAAAGAGGAAAAAAGCTTATCCAAGTTCACACTGCCAGTTCTCAGAACCCAGATCAATGTCATTTGTTATCCAGCTACTACAACACATGGGAACAGAGTCAGAATCTGGTACACCACATGGGTGTATCAATCTTTATGTATTTGAATGGTCTCGTCCCAGAAATACATTTTGATTTTCTAGGATAGATCATCAAAATCATCACAATTACTACGGTCTTTTCCTTGCAATAATGGTTTGCCAAAATTGACCGTCTTTTGAGCATTCTGACGTTTTTCCACTAGAGGGCACCAACTACCCATATCCCATCGCCACCTTAGCGGGTCTTTACATCCCTGGCTGCTGCTCTAATATCCTTTACAGTTATCAGTACATCGCATATCACAGTGAAAATCAAGTTTGTAATACAGTTGACATTAACGTGCTCTCTTACCCTCTCCATGTCAAGAAATTCGTCATCTAGTTTCGTTCCTTCAACGCCACTTATTTTTTCGCTAAATAGCTGCAGAAATAAACAAAGTAATTGTGTTGTATGATAATTTGTTACCACAATTTCTGACTCAAATTATTACCAGCAAAACCACCACCACCAACAACAAAAATTCCCCATTCATCTCATTGCATTTTTTTTTTACCAAGTCCTTTAAGAAAATCGTTGGAAGGAGTAACCCTATCAAAGGACATGGGAAGATACACATTTTTCTCCTGCGCAACAGGTATTAATTATGCAACTACTGTATGTAAAGCACATGGAAGGTGCTCCAGCAGAAACACAGATAAATAAGATCCTTATCATCCGGGAACCCAGAGCGCGGCAGAAGAGTTAATAAACACACACTCGATTACAATATAAGGGAGGAAAAATACGAGCAAAATAGTGCTGGATACAAATGATTGTCAACGTACCAAGTAATAGACATTTCAGTGGTTCAGAGACATGATTCTGAGAGCCTGCAGTGGAGGGGAGGCGGGGAGACACCCAGGACCCACCCAGGACCTGTTTCCTACAAGGCTTGGCGTTTGAGCTGCCCATTTAAGGATAAGGGACATTTCCACAGGCAACACCGAAGGAGCCTTGCTTACAGCATGAGACATCTTACAAAACCCCATGGAGACAGCAACGTGTAGGATGGGGTTTTGCCACCTTGCCACTCTGATATTTAGACTAGATAATCCTCTGTTGTGGGAGGCTGTCCTGTGCCCTGTAGGATGTTGAACATCATCCCTGGCCTCCACCCACTAAATGTCAGTAGCGCACAGGCACCCACACACTGACAACCACAAAAGGTCTCTGGACGCTTAGGAGTCACTGTGCAGGGCAAACGCGTCCAAGGAACAGCAAGAAACTTGCCTTAACTATAATGAATAGCGATCGAGGGAGAATGGGGGGAAATAAAAACTGAAAGGGAGAGAGGCCAGATCACACAACTTCTCAAATGCCAAGCTAACAGGTCTGGCTGAGAAGTCCCTCAAGATCCCTTATCAAACACGGTGTAGAGAAACCTTCAGCAAAGCAGCTCTGGCTGCAGAGTGGGTTGCATCAGGGAACACGGACGAGGACTGGAAGGGGAAAGTACATCGTTTTCTTTAGAAAATCGCATCAACATAATTTGTTTACATGTTTAAAGTATTTACGTGTGGGACGCCTGGGTGGCTCCGTCGGTTAAGCATCCGACTTCGGCTCAGGTCATGATCTCACGGTTCGTGGGTTCGAGCCCCACGTCGGGCTCTGTGCTGACAGCTCAGAGCCTGGAGCCTGCTTCAGATTCTGTCTCTCTCTTTCTCTCTCTCTCTCTCTCTCTCTCTCTGCCCTACCCCACTCACGCTCGCTCTCTCAAAAATAAAATAAACATTAAAAAAATAAATAAATAAAATAAAATACTTATATGAACATAAAAACCAGTGGTAAAGGGGGGCGGTTAGCATCAATTAATAAAAAAAAATTGCAGGTTCTTTTAAATGTAAGTGACTTTCTGCTACTATTTCCACAACTATGGCAAACACAGAATTACTAGGCAATAGGAGGAATCCAGGTGTAGAGAATCTAACTTAAATGTGAGGTGAGAGAGAATTGAGAGGAGATGGGGGGGATCACTAGTGGCCACGATTCTTTATCTCTTCGTCGCTAGATCTCTGTAGTTCCTCCTGGCCAGAGCTGGAGTCTGTCTACCCTCGAGCGATTCCGGGCCGGACTTGATGCTTGTTTTGAACCACGGACAGAAGCCCAGGCCTTAGCAGACTCTGCATGCTTTCAGTCATTCTCTTGAAACCCTGCTGCCCCCAAGTGAATTCAGGCCTGGGCTGATTTGCTGGGTGGTGAGAGATACGTGGCCCAAACACCCCCCATCAGGACAACCAGTCACTCTCCAGGACCAGAGCCCCTGGTTGACCTGCAAGGGACTGCAGGCACATGAGAAAGCCCCCAGCCTAATCCGCTCACCCGTGGAAACATGAGTCGAATAAATGGTGGTGGTCTGACACTAAACACTGGAATGCTTTGTTACTCGGCAGAAGCTGGTTGATACACTAGACAATAGTTCTGGTTTTTCAGGCTCTGTCTAGAAGTCAGAGAGGACCGTCCTAAGGCCTCGGTACAAGGTATAAGCTTCAACAGGAACAACTGGTAATCCCACTGCTTTACACAAAGGTCTTTACATGGAAGTATCCATCAGTTAGGTCCCCCAAATATCTTTTTGTTCAATAGTGAGATCATTTTGGGGCGCCTGGGTGGCTCAGTCGGTTGAGCGTCCGACTTCGGCTCAGGTCATGATCTCACGGTTCGCGAGCTCGAGCCCCACATCGGGCTCTGTGCCCATAGCTGGGAGCCTGGGGCCTGCTTCAGATCCTGTGTCTCCTTCTCTCTCTACCCCTCCCCTGCTCGCACGCTGTCTCTCTCTCAAAAATAAATAAACATTAAAAAATAGTGAAATCACTTCTTTTTTAAATTTTTTTAATGTTTATTTTTTGAGAGAGAAGAGAGAGAGAGACTAAGTGTGAGTAGGGGAGGGGCAGAGAGAGAGGGAGACACAGAATCTCCGAGCCGTCGGCACAGAGCCCTACACGGGGCTCGAACTCAAACTCACAAACCGTGAGATCACAACCTGAGCCAAAATAGGATGTGAAATAATTTAAAATATTAGTTCTTAATTTTGGAGGTGATATTCTGAGAATCTAATGAAAATTATACAACCACACCCGGGGCGGGGGGACACTCATTTTGTTGCATGGTAAATTGCAAAAATGGCCACAATGCCTTGCTGCTGCTCCTCCCACTAGGACACGCAGTCTATTTTTCTCCCCAGGGACTAGCTTTGATCAATAGAACAGAATGCAAGCAACACTGTGAGAGTACTGAGTTCAGGTCTTATAAATACTTCATAGCTACAAAGTATCTGTGTAGACACTTTACCCTCTGAGGTCCACTGTAACCATCCCCACGTGAATTAGCCTGAGCTACCACGCCGGAGGCTGAATGCCCACTCTGAGCAGAGATGACCCTCCAAGGTGACTCATCTCAGAGCACCAGGGGCAGCTCACCACCAACAGATGAGTAAGCAGCTGGGCTCAGTGAGCCCTGCAGCCCAGTGAGCCCCGCCCAAAGCACCAACCCACAAAATTGTGAATCAATGGCTTTTCATTGTAAGTCCCTATGGTTTAAGGTGGTTGGTTACATAGCAAAAAATTGACTCAGTTGCCTGTAATTTCTAACGGCTACTGAAACCCTCTGCAGAAGCCCATGTGTAAGATCCCTGTTTTAAAATACCCCTTTGGAAGTGGCGCCTAGGTATCTCAGTCAGTTAAGCATCCAGCTTCAGCTCAGGTTGATCTCGCGGTTCGTGAGTTCGAGCCCTGTGTTGGGTTCTGTGCTGATGGTGCAGAGCCTGGAGCCTGCTTCGGATTCTGTCTCCCTCTCTCTCTGCCCCTCCCCCGCTCATACGGTGTGTGTGTCTGTCTCTCTTTCTCTCTCAAAAATAAGTAAACAGTGGGGCGCCTGGGTGGCTCAGTCAGTTAGTTAAGCGTCCGACTTCAGCTCAGGTCATGATCTTGCAGTTTGTGAGTTTGAGCCCCATGTCGGGCTCTGTGCTGACTCTCAGAGCCTGGAGCCTGCTTCCCATTCTGTGTCTCCCTCTCTCTCTGCCCCTCCCCTGCTCATGCTCGGTCTCCCTCTGTCTCAAAAATAAATAAACATTAAAAAAAAATTTTTTTTCAAATAAGTAAACAATTTTAAAATTTTTTTTTAAGAGAAAAAACATCCTCCCCAATAAAAATGAATCCCAGAAATCTAAATTCCAAGGCACATGACTAAATACAAGACCAAATAAGAAAGCCAACAGAATCAGAGACTGCAACATGAATTCACTTCTGGTGAAAATAACTTTCTGAAACAATAGGACAGAAACTTTATATGTATGCTTAGGATATTATCAATATGATAAATGAAGGAATAACCTCTATGAATAAAAGGCAAATAATTACAGAAAAGGGAAATTTTTTTAATTGCTATTAAAATTTAGAAACCTTGGAAATAAAACACACACAAAGATGAAAATGAAAAATCCCAATAATTGGAATCAACTCCAGACTGGGCACAATTGGAGAAAGAACCAGTAAACTAGAAAATATTACTAAGGAATATCCTGAAAGAACAAAAATATTTAAAGGAAAAAAAGAGGGTTGTTTTTTTTTAATATGAAATATCAGTTAAACAGTTTAGAGGATGAGCTATAACTGACAGGCACTCCAGAAAAAAGGACAGAATATAGGGGACTCAGTATTTTAAGAGCTAATAGCTCTGTTTTTGGGGTTTTTTTTGGGGGGGGGGTTATTGTGTACAACTGAGGGAAGGTATGATCCCACAGTTTGGAAGTACATTCAAGTGCTAAGCAAGGTATTAATTCACATGTTGAGATTTCAAGAATAAAAAATTCTAAAACTCCCACAGGAGAATAAAACCACAAGAAAATTAACAGCAGATTTCTCTTCAGCGACAGCAGATACCAGAGATCAGTTTCAAAGGTGTTTAGAAGAAATGTTAAAAAATCCAGAATTTTGGGTCTCCCTGAACTGTTACTTAAAACAAATATATGAGTTTATGAAAGGGTAAAATTACAACCTTAAGTAATAACAAGATGGGAAGGAGGGTGTTGAGTGGATACTCTGAGCACTAGAGTGTTTCTCCCGTGTTCCGGCGAAGGTGGGAAATGGACAAACTTGAACATTGCTGAAATAATAGAGAAGAATTGTCTGGGTTACATAATTAATGGTGACGACTAAAAGTATAAAACAATAATACACGTATATGTTACGTATGCTAGGCATGTTACAACACAGCACGCACACTAGCACACTGGTGGAAAATCGAGTTTTTCCAATCCAGGCAAACAAAATAAAACAAAACAAGAAAAAAAAAAAAAAGGTTGGCAAAGCGGGGGTGGGGGGAGAAGAACGAAAGGGATGACAAATGGAAACCACAATATAAGACAGTAGTAAGTCCACATACATCGGTAATTATTATCTACGTAAATGATGAAATTGAAAATGTTAAAGGATGAATTGACAGAGTGGATTTTTTTTTTAATTTTCTTTTTCTTTTTGTTTTTTTTTAGTAATCTCTACAGCCAATGTGGTGCTCAAACTCACAACCCCAAGATCAAGGGTCACATGCTTTTCTGACTGAGCCAGCCGGGCGCCCCCAGAGTAGATTTTTTAAGTCCAACTACATGTAGCTTCTAAGAGAGACACCTAAAATAAAACTGGAAATAAGGAGATAAATTACACCTACTAGGGAAATACTGATTTTAAAAAAAGCTGATAACAATAGCATCAGACAAAAAAGACTTCAAGGCAAAACATCAGTAGGCATAGAGAATTGATCTAACAATAGAAGGGACATTCCACCAAAATTCTGTTATAATAATGATGCACCCAACAGCACAGCTTCAAAAAACTAGTAATACAGAAACTGAGAGAAAACAGTGAAGTCCACAATCATAGATTTCACCACCACTCTACCAGAAAACTGACAGATCGGGGGTACCCGGCTGGCTCAGTACGTTGAGTGTCCGACTTCGGCTCAGGTCATGATCTCACAGTTCATGGGTTCGAGCCCCACATCAGACTTTGTGCTGACAGCTCAGAGCCTGGAACTCACTTCGGATTCTGTGTCTCCCTCTCTCTCTCTGCCCCTCCCCTGCTTGTGCTCTCTCTCTCTCTGTCTCAAATATAAACATTAAAAAAAAAAAAAAAAAAGAGAAAGCCCTAGAAGAAATTTCAAAAACCTTTTAATTTAACAATGAAAACTGTATCCATCAAAACCTGTGTGGGAAGACAGCAAAGGCAGTACTTAGAAATCAGCGTATCACTTTAAATTCATTAAAACAAAAAACCCACTTCAGCTTAACATCTCAAACTGACATGATGCCATTCAATCCCATTCAACAAATATCTCAAAGTCCACGGACTACATCCATGCGGCAGAGATACGAAGATCACTCTCCAGGCCAGAGCTCACGGGCCACTGCGAAGCAGAAGCCGATGGCCAGAACACAACGAGAGAAGTACCCTCCTTGAACGCAGATGCGGAATTTGCTATTAGAACTCAGAGGAGGCAAGTCATATGGACGAGAAGGTGCCAAGAACAGAGCCTAGAAGGATATATGGTGTGCACCCCAGGAGACCAGAGAAGGAGTGGCATTTCTGGCAGAGAGAACAGCATAAGCTCAGACACAAGACCTGAGGGCATTCGGGAAACAGCAATCAACAAGGTAACTGATACGAAAGACTGACCCCAGGAGAACGTGAACGCACAATCACGCAGGCCGTGGAGACGCTCAAGCAGGTGAGTGGTACAAACAGGTCCGCCTTTCATCCGGGAAGATCATGCCGGTGGCCCACGGGAGAAGGGCACCGGAGAGCCACCAGAGGGCGGACGGGGAGATTCCATGTGGGGATCACAAGGGATGCCCACACGAAGGGGCAGACTAGGCAGACTAGGGAAGAGTGTCAAAATTCGACTCCGAAACTCTCCCAACTACCTTCTTCAACTTCAAACACCAACGGCCCTCACCTATTCAGCGTCCCCATCGCAAACGTCGCGTCTGACCCGGGCTCGCCACATAGAAGCTGCAAATGTAAAATACAGTCGTGTGGCCAGGTCAGTGTGGCCCGTGTAGTCTTGCCCCAGTGAAAAAGATCATGCCGGAAACGAGGCCTGTCTCACGGTGCCTCCGTGCCACAGAGAGAACCCTCACTGGCCCTCTACTTCTGGGTAGCCTCCAATTTCATCGATGATCGGAAAACAAAAGGCGTTTTCAGAGACCGCAACGGCGCTGATGTAAAAGAAGTGTATTTGGGAAGCACAAAGCTTTTGCGTTTGGTTTCTCAGCTAGATGCGCTGGGGTTTTACTGGTAAATGTCAACACAGCCTTGGCCGCCCTCTTGTGCAAATGTCTGTTTTCAAAGAAACCTTGGCTTCTCCATCTTCTTCCCTTTAATGAAGCAAGAAATTAAACAGCAAGAAAGCCAGAACCTAGGAGAAAACGTAAAAAAGCAAATTTATACCTCAGGATAAATTAGAAACTTCTCCAGGACGGTACTTTCTAGTTTGTGGGCCACAAAACACTGGCTGCACAAAAAAAGAACTCCTTGGTCATGTTCGTTTGGAAATGCTGGGATAAACAGAACTGGCAGATTTCTGTACCAAAACATTTTTCACAGACTTGAAAATGAAAATGGCATCACGGATTTCCATGGAGGGGAGGGGCATATAAGAGGTAGCATTCTCCACCTTCGTTTGGTCACGGGAGATGTCTCTTACAGGGAAAAATCTCAGAGAAGATTCCTGAGAAATCTACTTTGAGAAGCCCTGCACCAAAATGTCACCCTGTCCTCTAGCTCCCTTTATTTTTTCTTTCAAACAATTAGCAGTCATGATCTGCTTTTATCAGCTTGGAAAATATGGCATTACTCAATGACGAACTGTTATTTGTAAGTTTAATATCAGGGGAAGATGAGAAAAGGGTATACGCCAGCTCTCTGTGCTGGTTTTGTAACTTTTCTGAGTCTAAATTATTTCAAAATTAATTCTTTTTTTAATCTCTGAAGGTTTCAGAGAGCAAACAAGGCAGTCAGGATCTGATGAAGAAAAATGCACTGGGAAGAGTCAGACATTTACGGCTGCTTTTTCCTTCTGGAAAAATTTCTGCCTTACAACACAGAACACACAAGCTGAGCAGAAAGCACCAGCCTAGAACTTGCAGAAGTCTCCCTAGGCTGGGGAGAGGAAAACTGGAGTGCACTGTAACCAAGGAAACCAAGACATTAAGAGGCCAAAATTCCAGGACCATAAAGAAGTGAACACGACAGTTTACATGCAACTTCCTTTAGAGGTTTCTGACAATTCCTAGGCTGCACATATGCGAGGCAGGATGCTAAGATACCAGTGCGAGGAGGCTGCTAGAAGGCTAAACATCTAAGCAGAGATTTCTGCAGAATCACAGTGATCAAGAGACAAAACTGGAGTTCAGGACTGCCTTTCCCCTTGTTATTTGTCAGAATAAAACTAAATCCTCTCTGGGGGGAGACATCACCTAAATTGCTGCCAAGTCTTTGCACACAGGTATCTGCCATTAAAATAATAATTTAAGAAACCCATCTGGTATTATACCGGGTGACTCAACAACAACAACAAAATCTGAAACTAAATTTTCTTTATGTTTTTTTGATGTAACCTCTGCGCCCAACATGGGGCTTGAGCCCACAACCCCAAGATCAAGCATCACACGCTCTACCAACTGAGCCAGCCAGATGCCCCTTAAACTAAGTGTAAAAATAGATGACAATGTAAAATACCACTGCAAAACATTTCAAGAGAACAAACGAAAACTGGAGTTGAAGAATTCAATAACTGAAATTCAGAGTTCCACAGCAAACTTTAATAACAATTAGATGCTGACAAAGAGAGCACGTGTGCACTGGAAGATAAACCACTGGAAAGTATCTAAATTGAAACATAAAGAGAAAGACGATTAAAAACACCAAAAAAAAAAATATTATAAACATAGAACACACAGTGGAAACACCTAACATATGTGTATTTTTGATTTCCAGAATGAGGACAGAATAATTGAGAAGAGGCAATATTTGAAGAGAAGATGGCCAAGAATTACTCAATATATGTTGTCAAAAGACATCAAGCTCCAAATTAAAGCTCTTCTATGACTCTCAGGCAGGATAAATATGAAGAAAAACATACCCCGAATAAGTCTTTTACCAAAGACCAAAGACAGGAAAACTTAATAAAAAAAAAAAATGCACCAAAAAAGCAACAAAAAGATTGTGAGCTGACAATGGTCACACAGCGCGGCCACAAGACAATGAAATCACATCTTTTCATGTTGATGGAAATCATCTGCCAACTGAAAATGCCATTCTCGGTGAATATACCCTTCATAAATGAAGGCAAAATTTTAAAAACATTCAGACAAGAGGGTGCCTGGGTGGCTCAGTCAGTTGGGCGTCCGACTACGCCTCAGGTCACGATCTTATGGTTTGTGAGTTCGAGCCCCGCATAGGGCTGTGTGCCGACAGCTCGAAGCCTGGAGCCTGCTTCGGATTCTGTGTCTCCCTCTCTGCCCCTTTCTGCTCACACTCTGTCTCTTTCTCTCTCAAAAATAAACATTTAGGGGCGCCTGGGTGGCTCAGTCGGTTGAGCGTCCGACTTCGGCTCAGGTCACGATCTCGCAGTCCGTGAGTTCGAGCCCCGCGTCAGGCTCTGTGCTGAGTGCTCAGAGCCTGGAGCCTGTTTCAGATTCTGTGTCTCCCTCTCTCTCTGACCCTCCCCCGTTCATGCTCTGTCTCTCTCTGTCTCAAAAATAAATAAACGTTAAAAAAAAATTAAAAAAAAAAAAATAAATAAACATTTAAAAAAACCTTAACAAAATAATAATAAATAAAAATATTCAGACAAAAGTGAGAGAATTTCTCACTGGCGGACCCAGACACACACCAAAAGAAGCACTCAAGGGAGTTCTTCAAATAAAAGAAAAATATCCCTGATGGAAACAAGGAAATAAGGCAAGAAATGAAGAGAACCAGAGAGATGAATCGATGTGAATACTGAAAACTTAAAACAATTATCTTGTGAGGTTTTAAATATATCTAAAATTTTCAAACATGAAAACAATGACACAAAAGCCACCACTAAAGAGGTAGAGATAAATTGTTACTGGGTCTTTTATTGCTTGGAAGTTTTAAGGTACTAATTTAAGAAAGACTCCACCACATAAAAAATGCATGTTGTAATCTCTAGGGTTGCTTTTAAATAATCATAAATATATAACAGGCGAGATACTAGAGAATAAAATGGAATAATGAAAACGATTAATTCAAAAGAAAGTTTAAAAAAGGAGAAATGAAGAAACAAGAATAAACGGGACAAATAAAAAAATAGATTTAATCCAAAAATGTCAGTAATTACTTTAAATGTATATGGACTAAATATTTCAAGTAAAAAATAAAAAGCATCAGCCAAGATCATAAAATACTAAACTATACTATTTTCTGCCAATAAGAGATGCACATTAAATATAATGACACAATAAGAAAATAAAGAAATGGACTATATCAAACACTAACATCTACAACAAAAAAACTGAGAAACTCATACTAACATATAAAATATACTTTTAGACAAAAAACATTATTACTAGAATAAAGAAGGACATTAAAACATGATAAAAAGTAGGGGTGCCTGGGTGGCTCAGTCGGTTAAATGTCCAACTTCGGCTCAGGTCATGATCTCGCGGTCCGGGAGTTCGAGCCCTGCGTCGGGCTCTGTGCTGACAGCTCAGAGCCCGGAGCCTGCTTTGGATTCTGTGTCTCCCTCTCTCCCTGCCCCTCCCCCACTTGTGCTCGGTCTCTTTCTCTCAAAAATAAATAATAAATATTAAAAAATTTTTTTAAATGATACAAGGTCAATCCAAAATTAAGAAATAAGAATCCTAAATCTGTATGCATTTAATCGCATAGCTTCAATGTATAAAGGAAAACCTTACAAAACTAAAACTATAAATAAATGATTCCAAATATTTTAATTTTTCTATACATCTCTCTGCAACCCATAAAACACAAAAAAACCACCAGTTAGATTGACTCGACTTGAACAATTTAATTTACATATGGAGAATACTACAGCAAACAGGGCACAATAAAGGTGGTTTTCTTTTCTTTTTTTTTTTAAAGTTTATTTATTTATCTTGAGAGGGGAGGAGGGCAGTTGACACAAGGCTCAAACCCATGACCTGTGAGACCATGACCCGAGCTGAAATCAAGAGTCAGATGCCCACCAGACTGAGCCACCCAGGTGCCCCGGTGACGATGGTTTTCAAAAGTAGACAGCACATTTCCCAGAAGAGACCAGACGCTGAGTCATGAAGCACATCTCCAACAACGTCAAAGACAAAAATCATTCAGAGTATGATCTCTGGCCACAGTGAAATTAACATAGAAATCAATACCTGAAAAATTTCCCAAATTATTTGAAAATTAAACATGTCAAAATTCACTGAATCAAATGTGAAGTCACCATGAAGGTTAGAAAATATTTATAAGTGAGTAATACCAAATATAGAGATGTATTTAAGACTGTGGGATGTAGCTAAAGCTATTTCTATTTTTTTCTTAAATGTTTATTTTTGAGAATGAGAACATCCATGCGTGTGCATGATGTGGGGGGGGGTGCAGAGAGAGAGAGAGAGAGACAGAGAGAGAGAATCTTAAGCAGGCTCCACACTGTCAGCACAGAGTCCAACTCAGGGCTCAAACTCATGAACTATGAGATCATGACCTGAGCCAAAATCAAGAGCCAGACACTTACCCAACTGAGCCACCCAGGTGCCCCTCTAGAGCTATTTCTTAAGAGGGGATCTTATAGCTCTAAAGCACCAGTTCTCAAACTCTTTCATTTCAGGATCCCAGGATATTCTTAAAAATAATTTAAGACCCCTGCCTTACACCATATATCAAAAACAATTCCTTGTTGATCTTAAATGCAAAAGGTAAGACTTGAAAGGTTCTGTAAGATAACATTACCTTGGGACAGGAGACAGCTTGACCAATTCCCAAACGCTAACTATAAAGAAAAGCCTGATATATCAGACTCCGTTCAAGACTGAGAGAGTGAAAAATCAAATCACTGAGTAGAAAAAGATATTTTCCATAAATCTACCTGACGAAGAATCACATTCAGATATTAAAAAGAACTCCTATGGGTCCCTAAGAAGAAGGCAGCATACTCCTGTTTTTTAGCATGGGCAAAAAAAAAAAAAAGCCTTGTGGAAGCAACTTCACAAAGGAGGGGGGGCGGGTATCCAAACAGGCAACAGGCCTACGAAAACATTTTCGTCTCACCATCATCCATGAAAATGCAAGTTAAACCACAAGAAGATGACACTTCATCGTTACCGGAGTAACTAAAATTATTTTAAAACAACAATAACACAAGTTTTTCCAAGGGTTAACGGGGCAACCGGAAGGAACACTCCTACGCCACTGGAGGGAGTTTACATTGGTGTTGTGACTTGGGAAAACGGTCTACTATAGAGTCTACTATAACTGAATATATAAAAAGCCATGCTCTTATGACTCAGTAATTCCACTCCTAGGTAAAGGCCTGAAAGAAATACCTTATAAGTAACCAAAATTCAGATACAAGCAGTATTACTCACAATAACCCCAAACCACCTAAATGATGGTAGAGTGAATAGATCACAGCTACTTCTAGAAATGCAATACTGTATCGCAATTAAAAAGGAGGAAGTACTCTTTCCGCGTGCGACACATAGGTAGATTTCAGACGTACCACGGAACACTCTCATGGAACACTCTCGTGCCGTGTGATTCTGATTATGAGACGTTCAGAAATAAAAGGGGAACATCCTGTATCATTGCATTCATATAAAATTTAAACACAGAAAAGGCTGATTCGTGGTGATAAAAGTGTAGTAGTTACCTTTAAGTTATGACAAAAGGGAGCTCCCTGGGGTGCTAGTAATATTCTGTATCTAGAACTGGTTCCATGAATGTGCTCGCTTTGTCACAACAGAGCAAGTGGCACCCACAGGACCTGTCACTTCCTTGCATGTGTTTTGATTTCAGTAGAAAATGTTGAAGCACACCCTCCCGTGAACCCTGCATTCGGTGTTCTCAATGCGTGCGCCCATCACACTTCCCATGATTGACTTGTCTCTAAGGAAGCTTAACAAACAATGCTGGCCTGTCTCTTGCTCTTGCATCTGACCAGTAGAAATAACATTCACATCTGACTATCCGCATCTGGAAGTCTCTGCTCAGTCGAATCATGACTTAACCATACAGAACCTAACAATCTATATTCAAAAGAACAAAAAAAGCCCCAGGGACTATTATATGGTGACTGTGTCCTCTGTACCCTAAATGCTGCTACTTCAGATTTAATTATTAGGGCAGCATAATAAAGAAATTCATTCATCTCGCCAAGGGGAAGGAGGGAGAGAAAATACATACAGGAAGGAACTATCAGACGTGGAATCAAGATCGTGGACTGAATACACACATCTTCCACTCCACTGTACCAAATACTTTTTTTTTAAATTTTTTTTTAATGTTTATTCCTTTTTGAGAGACAGAGACAGAGCATGAGTAGGGGAGGGGCAGAGAGAGAGAGGCAGACACAGAATCTGAAGCAGGCTCCAGGCTGAGCTGTCAGCAGAGCCTGACGCGGGGCTCGAACTCACGAACCGCGAGATCATGACCTGATCCAAAGTCGGACACTTAACTGACTGAGCCACCCAGGCACCCCTGTACCAAATACCTTTATATGAACTTGTAAAGATACAGAAAGAGAGAGAGGCATCTGACACATACATAACAGGGCTGAGAAACAAAAACGGTGCCAGCAGTAGGTCATAAATGGTGACAAATGCCCAGAAGACAGACAGCAGATGGGACCAGAGAGGTTAGGAAGCAACAGGGCAATACCTACACCATAGAAACCCGCTCCCAAGCCCAAAGCCCATGCAGTCGTCTCCCCTTCTCTGCAGGGGTACATTCCAAGACCCCCAGCGGATGCCTGAAACCACAGACAGTACCAAAACCTATATATGTTACTTTTTTTCCTATACATATATACCTACAGTAAAATGTAATTCATAAGCTAGGCACAGTAAGAGGTTAACAGCAACTAACAATAAGACAGAACAGGTACACTAAGCTGTAATGAAAGTTATGTGAATGTGGTTTGTCTCTCTGTCTCAAAGTATCTCACTGTTCTGTACTCACCCTTCTTGTGATGACGTGAAGAGGATACAATGCCTACATGATGAGATCAAGGGAGGTGAATGACGTAGGCACTTGACGCAGCATCAGGCTACTAGTGACTCGCTGACAATATGTCAGAAGGAGGATCACCAGCTTGAGGACCATGGCTGACCACGGATAAATGAAACAGCGGGTAACTGAAATTATGGAGAGCGAACCACGGGTAACTGAAACCACGGGAAGTAAAACGACAGATGGGGGCAGGGAGGGGGACTACTGTACAGAGAAATTCCAACTCTAAATAACGTAAACACGAAAAGAAGAGAGTGAGCCCCTGGGAGATCAGCAAGAGACACGATAAAAGAACTGTATAGAAAGCAATAAGGACCAATGGAGCCCCTCCAGCCCCATCTCTGTGCCCACCTCTAAACGTGAGGGCAGGATCTGAAGTTACACCATCTTGGCTCAAATTGCTAACTAGAGAGGTAACTCCAGGCAAATTAGGGAAGCTCTCTGTGTCTCCAGTTCCTTATCTGCAAGATACGGATACAATAATGATAGTAACTATCTCATAAGGGTTAACGTATGGGAAGCATCTGACATTGTTAAGTCTTCTTAAACATGAACCATTTAAGAATATGGTTCTTAAATATGAACCATATTACCACCGAGAAACAGGCAGCTAGGGTGTCTGTCCTGAACCTGCAACCTAAAGAGAGTGGACTGCTCTAATTGTTGGGCCCCAAAGTGGGTATAAAGACCTGAGAGATGCAAGAGATCCTTCCAAACATCCCAACAGATACCAGGGGAAACATAGAGAGGCAGTACTGCCCAAGAATAGAACTCCATTTCCAGGGTAAAACCCTTTTCTCCAGCCTTCTTGTCTGCTGTCCTGTGGCCCTCACTCTAGCTTGAAGCCCACTGGTTGCCACACCCACCCAACACTCAGTCCTTCCACTGTCTGCCAATATACAAATAGACAAAACTTAAGCCAACTACCTAAGTGTTGGACAGTGTCCCTCATTCTTATCAACCAATGGCCAGGAATCGTGGAAATTTAAGGAAAACTAGGGGCATGAGGGGAAGTGTCAAAGAGGAAAGTTTATGACCCAAAGGAAGCAGAGATGATCAAGGTGCAGAGGGGAACTTCTAAAACTTCTCATTAACACCCACAGAGATATTTGAGAAGTTACTGTATACATAAAACAAGAAAAGGCTCCAATGAAAAAAGGAGCTATTAAAATGGGGTAAAAAAAAAACCTCAAAAAAAAAAAGGGTGAGCACAGAATAGACAAAGCTGAAATATGAATTGCTTATTGGGAAGACAGAGTCAAGGAAATGTGTCCCAGAATCTACGGCAAAACCCAATAAGAGATGGGAAGGAGAAAGAAGTTTCGCTCGACTCCTCTTAGCTGTGTGCCCAGGACCACCCCCCTTCTGGGCATCCCACCCATTCTATCAGGAAGGCCTGCTGTCCTCGGGCCAGGCTTGACTTTGGGCTCCCTACAGAAGCTGATTCTACATTGTGGACCCACCATGGGGAAAGGGGTTCTGACTGGAGTAAATGTTCCCAGTAAGTTCAGAGGCTGACCCTGTCAGCTCCACACCTAGAAATTGGAGGCTATCACTAAGAGCAGAGTGTACTAGAATCTCTTCGACTCATTTTCTGCACACCCTCGCTTTTTCTCAGAAGAGACAGCTATGATTTGGCCAACGAGAAAGTCTGCATTCTGTTGGGCAGAATTTCCTCCAAGCTGAAGACATATAAATGGAGGACTTCTCTATTTCCAGCACTGATGCCGGTTTCCATCCATTTTTATATTTCTTTGGCCATTTTCAATTAGGACTGATGGATGAGATTGACATTTTTTCCCCATAAATGTCATTATGTTTCTTTAAAAGTTTGCTCACATGTACCCAATCCAATGATCATTAGCTATAGGGCTCTATGAGTCTGACCTTTTCAAAAGTTGGATTCTAGCCTGTATTCTGTGTTTGATCCCTTTCAGAGCAAAACGTGATCTTGCAGGATTTCCTTTGTAAAAGACCCTGCACGGTTAAGGCAGAGTCTTTCAGGAATGTAATTAATCAAGAAGGCTGCTCTCTTTCTGGGGCCCTGTGCGTGGGGTCCAGACCACAGACAGGCCCACTTTGGAGCCCAGAGTTCCACTGGGACTTCGGGAGGAAGTTACTCTTTTCCTTTTTTCCTTTCTTTTGATTTGCTCTGTTATGAACCCTTTGCATTGACCTAAGTAGGCGAAGACCTCATGAGGACAGGATCAAATAGCTCTTGAGGGGAGTTACAAAAGATCAGATGAGATAATACGTTTTGAACCACATGAAACAGTCTGGCTGGAAAAAAGGTATTTCATTCTTATCAAGCCACCTGGGTCATCCTAGGAAAATTTCACCACCTTCAAAAGGAGGTAGGAAGTTGATGCTGAGAATGTTTTATTCCTAACGCTCACCAATAAATGTCGGTCTAAAGAGAGTTCTGCCACAAATGATACACCTGTGTGTTTCTTTTAATGAGTAAGTAGGAACCCCTTGTTTTGAATTTTAAAATTGCATAACTAGGCCCTGACCTATGATAGCGCTCTTTTATGTAGATGGCATTTTGTAAAATTAAAACAATAATGAGAAATACAAAATTTAAAACATTATCAATTGAAATCTGACTTATGTGCAAGAATTAAGGGGCAAAAGTCCCCCTACTCCCAGGTATAATCACTGTTAATAGTAGGGATAGTTTTTCCCACCTCTTACCTAACACACACACACACACACACACACACACACACACACACACATTTCTGTTTACAAAAGTAACAATAAGTTATACATGTTTATTTACAACCACCCCAAAGAAGAGACCTTTGCATTCTGGAATTCATTCAACAGAAAACACTGGAGTGCCCTCTAGGCACCAAGCTACATACAATATTTGGAGGTCAATCTATTCCCTCCTCAATACTTTGGAGATGTTGCAAGCTATAGTATTTTCTGGCACTTAATGTTACTGAGGAAAGACTAAGGGAAGGATTTTTTTCTGATACTCATGTTTAGAACTCTTTATCCTGGAAAAAAAAATTAATTTCTTTTTATAAAGTCAAGTGGCTTTTCCCCATCGGTTTTTCTTAGTCTTCATGGAGCCCCTGCGAGTTGCATTAGCAGGTCAACTAATTTATGGATTTTTTTTTTTAATTTTTTTTTTAACGTTTATTTATTTTTGAGACAGAGCATGAACGGGGGAGGGTCAGAGAGAGGGAGACACAGAATCTGAAACAGGCTCCAGGCTCTGAGCTGTGAGCACAGAGCCCGACGCGGGGATCGAACTCACGGACCGCGAGATCATGACCTGAGCCGAAGTCGGCCGCTTAACCGACTGAGCCACCCAGGCGCCCCATTTATGAATTTTTTAAAAACCCAGAGACAGAAGAAAAGGTCCAGAGTCCCTTGTCCTGTGCCAACATGAGGAAGAGAGAAGAGATACTGCTGTGCTGGGAAGTAACCGAAGGCCCAAACTCAGGGCAGATCAAAGGTCAGCACACCCTGGGGCCAGAAGTGGGGCCGGTGGTATTAAAAGGACCCTCCCTGGCACCTGGATGGCTCAGTCATTGGTTAAGCGTCCGACTTCAGCTCCGGTCACGATTTCCCGGTTCATGACTTCAATCCCCACGTCAGGCTCCGTGCTGACAGCTCAGAGCCTAGAGCCTGGAGCCTGCTTCGGATTCTGTGTGTGTGTCTCTCTCTCTGCACCTCCCCCACTCGCACTCCATCTCTCTCAAACATAAATAAACATAAAAAAAAATATTTTTAAGGGACCCTCCCCATGAGGATCTTGAAAAAGCGGGCTAGTGCCACCAGCATTAAAAAAGTGCATTCCTGGCAGGGGTCAAGCCAACACCAACCAGAGAGGCCCAGGAGTGAAGGAAGTCTGCTCTGAGCACCCGTCAGGGACCAACAAGAGGCATGTGCATCGTCCACAACACCCAGAAGCTCCCCCGCCCCACTGTCCCCTTCTCCCACCGCACATTCCAAATCCTGGGGGCCAGCAGCTCTGGGGAAGGAGGCTCAGAGAGAAAAACGGGGGCGCACCCTCCCGGATGGCAATGGACCGGCTGAGGTCGGCCCCGGCCGGGCTAGGGGGGAAGCCCCGCTCCAGGCACCCTTCGGGCTGCGATGCTCACAGGGGCCTGCAAGATCTCTCGGCCAGGCTGACCCCGTGTGCCACGCGTAAGCAGCGGCCTTCACAGGGGAACACGTGGAGGCTGGGGGTGGACAGCTTTAGGGGGATACACGTCCACACCCGCAGCCTGTGTGCACTCCTTCCTAGGCCGCCGAGGCCCCCGGACGAAGGCGAAGCGAAGCACAGGCTCCCCCGACCCCCATCTCACGGCGGACGGCCCAGGCTGTGAAAACCAACGGTGGGTCTCCCGCTCCCCGGAATCAACGTTCACCGTCCTCACGCCTTTCGCGGCCTACCACGGAACCGTGCACCGTTTCCCTGCATTCCCCGCACGCTGCCAGTCTAGCCCTTACTTCCCAGAACCGCTTCTTCGGGAGCCTTCACGCGGATCATCCCCGTCTTCCCACGGGCCCGTCCCGTCCCCGCCCGCCAGGGCCAGCACCGCGCTGCCGGCCGCCCGCTCGGTTCCCTCCGTCGCCGGTGCCCGCGGCGCCCGGGCTTCGCTCCAGGTGGCAACGCGCCCAGGCCGGGCGGAGGATCCCTAGGCGGCAGGTGCCGTCCGGGCCCCCCGCTCTCCCAGCATCCCTCGCGACCACAGCTCATCACGTGACCCGATAGGGCCAATGAGACCCGAGCGGACGTGCGCTGGAGGGAGGGGGGCGGTTCCAGGAAACTCTGGTGTAAAGGTGAGCTGTTGGGGTGACACTCCCTCTTCCTTCTTCCGGCCTTGAGCCCCCGTGTCCGAGGCTGCAGCAGCCAGTAGGGACTACAAGGAAAAGGCTTTAAGAACTGCAGCCGTGGTATCATTAAGCGGCTGAACACACACACCAGCAGCCGCCCGCCTCTGGACTTGGCATTATCTGAATAAAATAAACCCAGATCTGTACATGGCTGGGGTTACTTGCAGCCAAACTTGTTCCTAATCGGTACAGTTTACAATCTGGCTCCAGTTAAACTGTTCTCTTCAGGGATCTACTAATTTCTAAATCCCCCAAATAAATCTCAGCGCTTCGCTTACATGGCCTGCCTTCATGTGGACCCTACTGACCGTTCTTTGTTGGAAAGTCTCCCTTTTCTTGGCCTCCGTGGCCTAAGTGTTCTCCCCTTACTCCCCACTCTTTAAGTACTTTCATGATTTTGTGTTACTCGACCGTGATTAGGCCTCGGCCATCCCTCTCTCTCTTGCCCTTACAGGACCTTCCCAGGTATTTCAACCCATTCCCATGGGTTTACCCATCTAGATCAGCCTATATATGCTGCTGACTTGGAAATCTATATCTCCAGCCCAAACTTCTTTCCTAAACTTCAATTCTTTTCACACCCCAAGTGTCTGCCAGACATTTTCTCTGGATATTCCAAAGACACCTCAAACACACAATTTAAAAATTAACAGACTCATCATTCTGTTCTTCAAATTGACTTCTTGGCCCATATCCCTTTCTCAACTGGTGGAACCACCATTCACACAGTTGATAAAGTCTGGAATCTGATGAAGTTGTCATAGACTTTACAGAAACTCTAAGGGACTCCCAGAAAAACGAGCGTGCGTGTGCGTGCGTGCACGCATGTGTCTCGTAGAAATGAAAGTGAGCAGCTGCCGAAATGCTACCAATCTGTCTTCCCTCTCACTTGTCCCACGCTTTCTCCCCCCAACCGTGCCGCTTAATCAGCCACCAATTCCATTTCTTTCTCTCCATCCCCTTGAATGCATCCTCAGTCAGGCCACCATCACCTCGCCCCCAAACTATTCTAACAGCCTCCTAAACGGGCTCCTCCATTTCCTCTCCACCGGCTGCCAGTGAGATATCCAAAACACCAACCAGGTAATGTCACCCCCCAGACTGACTCAGTGGCCCCTGTTGCCTTTAAAAGAAAACCCATACTCCTAAACATACCATACCATGCCCTCTGTGATCTGGCCGCCACTCACCTCTCTCCAGTCTCATTCACTGCCACTCCCCATAAGCACCCCACACTCCTCCATTCCTAAACTCTGAGTCACATAGAAGCACCCTGTTCTTTTTAAGTTTGAGAGAGAGCGAGAGAGAGGGCCCAAGCGGAGAAGGGGAAGAGGGAGAGAGAGAGAGAGAGAGAGAGGGGGAGAGAGAGAGAGAATCCCAAGCGGGCTCTACACCACCAGCTGCAGAGCCTGATTCAGGGCTCAAATTCATGAACCGCAAGAGGACGACCTGAGCCAAAGTCGGACACTCAACCGAACGAGCCACCCTGGCACCCCAAAGTAGCCTGTTGTTTCCTGCCTTTGTACATGCTGCTTCCATTATCCACAAGCCTTTTCCCACCCAGCGAATCTTCAAGGGTCAGCTCAAGTGTCACTGCCATGTGTGGCCTGCCTCCTGATAAGACAGGGAAAACTAAAGGGACCCCATGAAAACCTGCTTTTGTTTCTCCTTTTCCTGCTCTGTTCTTGCCAGGACTATGCCCCTGCCACACACATGCCGCATAGAACAGATATGGATGTCCTCCTCATAAAGGTCACGGAGTTTCTTTGCAGTCCTCCAGCACAACAGGTAACATATAAGGAGTGACCGGGCAGAGTCATCATGAACTTCATGACGACTCTTGGTTTTCCAAGACCACCGACTCACCAAGACCCCTGGTTCCAGGGCACAAGTGACTTATGGAGGACACCTTTGTTTGTGGATGCCTGAGAAGGGCCACATCCTCAATAAAAACCCCAGAGCCCACACAAAGATGAGACTCCTTCTTCTGGTCTTTCTGAGTCTCCCGGATGCCCTGTCTACATCTACACTCTCTCTGTGACTTCAATAACCTGTCCTCATTTCCCCTCAGCTCACACTTTATTTCTATCCTGTGCAAAGCCAAGAACCCTCTTGGCTGGTCCTGAGGGCCCAGGGCTCTTGGACCCAGCCAGCTTGCATCACTGAGACCTAGCTGGGGGCCCCTCCTGTGGGTCCCCTTAACACAATAAGGGCTCCCTATGACCCAGCAATTGCACCACTAGGTGTTTATCCAAAGGATACAAAAATGCTGATTCGAAGGGGGCACATGCACCCCAATGTTTATAGCAGCACTATCAACAATAGCCAAATTGTGGAAAGAGCCCAAATGTCCAACAAGTGACGAATGGATAAAGAAAATGTGGTATATACACAATGGAATACTACTCGGGGATCAAAAAGAATGAGATCTTGCCATTTCAACAATGTGGATGGAACCAGTGTATTATGCTAAGTGAAATAAGTCAGACAAAGACAAATATATGACTTCACTCATATGTGGAATTTAAGAAACAAAACAGATAAACACAGGGGAAGGGAAGGAAAAATAAGATAAAAACAGAGAGGGAGGCAAACAGAACAAACTGAGGGTTGCTGGAGGGGAGGTGGGTAGGGGGATGGGCTAGCTGGGAGATGGGCATTAAGGAGGACAACTGTTGGGAGGAGTGCCAGGTGTTAAAAACTTCTTAATGTTTATTTTTTTAGAGAGAAAGATACAGAGTGCAAGTGGGGGAGAGGCAGAGAGAGAGGGAGACCCAGAATCCGAAGCAGGTTCCAGGCTCCGAGCTGTCAGCACAGACCCCAACACGGGGCTCAAACTCACGAACCGCGAGATCATGACCTGAACCGATGTCAGACGCTTAACCGACTGGGCCACTCAGGTGCCCCACTGGGTATTATATGTAAGTGACGAATCACTAAATTCTACTCCTGAAACCATTATTACACTATATGTTAACTAACTTGGACTTAAATAAACCAAAAACAAAATACAGTAAGTGCAAACACAGCCCTTATCACCCCTTATCACCCCACACAGCACAGTTTATGACGTGCTAGCCTCTCGCAATGGCCTCTGAGATCCCTGGAAACAAGACTGTGCCTGCCTAATTCGTCATGGTGTCCCCACCAGCAGAAGAGTGCATACCACACAGGTCTGTCCTGACTCCTGACCACAGACCACTGCCCCAAAATGCACTCAAGGGCACGTCAACGATATCGTTTGAATTTCTATTAGTGACACTTGTCTCCAATTAAAGTCCAGGGAAATCGGGCCCTGAATGATAGCAAGGAAATAACCATAAGATCTCTAAAACATGTGATCTCCTGGCCTGGAGACCTTCAGTGAAGTTAAAAAGATTAAAAAAAAAAAAAAAATCTCATCACAGAGTTGCTAGATGGTAATAAGAGAAAATCATGACTATTCACTAAAGGAAAGCAAACCTATTATTTTAGTAAACTTTAGTAAAAAAGAAAAAAAAGCATAGAATTAGTAATTTATGATTTTATCTGCATCACTGTACACGAGTTATATGGGGTGTAATCCCAAAAAGCTTTTTGAAAAATTCCTCCTATGAAAAGAAAACAGCTGAACAGAAATAACCAGTGAAAGGCACGTAGCTACACAATTTCTCTTTGGACATGGGAAGAGACATCCTTCGTAACGGAACGAAAAAGAATACAGAACCCAGATTTTTTTTACAGAAAACGGCCAGTAGGTAAGCAACTTGGATGTGTTGAAGCTTTGGGGAGAAAAAGCTGATTCACCTACCACCTTGCAAATGAAAGCCTCTGGGGCCACAGAGGCCCTTCAGAGCTCCCGACCGGTGCATGTGACCCACTGCCACCTTCCCCTGCCTCACTCCCCGAGACTCTCAGAAAAGCCAGGCTTGGGGCACATGGGTGGCTCAGTCAGTGAAGCATCGGACTTTGGCTCAGCTCATGATCTCAACGGTTCGTGAGTTTGAGCCCCGTGAGTTGGGCCCTGGGTGGACAATGCAGCACCTGCTTGGGATTCTCTCTCTCTCTCTCTCTCAAAAATAAACAAACATTAAAAAAAAAAAAAAAGGCAGACTTAAGTATAGCTTCCCAACAGGCAGAGAAGACATCCTCTGTGTAGTATGATCACTTTCTATGGCCTTGGTCACGCCCTCCGACCTCTGCTGTTTGGTTACATTGAACACTGCTGGGCACCAACTCTGGCCTTCCCGGTTCACTGCCGGAGGGTTTTGGTGATCTCTGGGGGCCGCTGTTGCTTTTGCCAGCACGTGGCTCTCGTAGCCGGGAAGACAATCTTTTCGGACTTCACAGTCAGCTGTTTTTGGAGATTTGAGGCCAGTGAGGGATGAGAAGAATAATGGCAAAAACAAAACATAGGCCATCCCAGATGCATAAATTAAGGCTGGGTCTGCACCTAGTGAGGAAGGCCAGAACATCTCCAGGATTTCGTAGAAGTTTCCCCAAAACTGAGGATGTGAACTCATTCCTAACTCCAAACTTCAGGTTAGGAAACAGTGCTGTCTGGAATGGCTTGGGATCCACACCCATCACAGGGCACCCTCAGTTAAGGTCCTACATGTGCCATTCAGGACCTTCCTTCCCAACTCTATTTCAACATGTTCTGCCCCTCTCCTGGGCACCCACCCTGCACCTCTCAGCAAACCCTCCCATGAGCCCTGCCCTTCCAAACTCCTCCAAGGACGGGCACCTTAAAATACTCATTTGTTTGGGGGGGGCGCCTGGGTGGCTCGGTCAGTTGAGCTTTGGACCCTTGGTTTTGGCTGAGCTCATGACCTCACGGTTCATGAGATCAAGCCCCACATCAGGCTCTGCGTTGACAGCCTGGAGCCTGCTTGAGATTTTCTCTCTCCCTCTCTCTCTGCCCCTCCCCCGCTCCTGGGCATGCAAACGCTCTATAAATAAAGACATACGTATATACATAAATAAATAAATACTCATTTGTTTTCACAATGTCCTCTTAGCCCAAGGCTACAGGGCTAAAATCAAGTGAACTGTCATTGATGTAGTAGCAAAGAAACAGTAACAATAAAATGTATGGTCGCTCTATTTTGAGATGCTGATAAGAGAAAAGGAAAGGTAGAAATGAACACTGCATTCTCTTCCTTCCTATGAAAACTTCCGCGGCCTTGCTCAACATTTCACAACTGTACTTCCTCTCCAGGATGTGTCCCTGAATTGCATGTAAACCTGGTTTTCATCATTCAAAACACATTCTAAATTCACTTTAGAGCCTTAAAAGTGTCATTGAAGAATCCTTTGCTAAAAAAAATGAAAGGGTGTTAATGGTCCAAAAATCGCCCTTCTATTTGTCATACAAATTCATATGTGGGTATATCAGCTTCTCTTAAAATGCTGACCATCTCTTATGATTGAGGGGAAAAGGTAATTAGTTAAGCTCTGTAAAAAATAGTTTTTCAGGGCACCTGGGTGGCTCAGTCGGTTAAGCGTCCGACTTTGACTCAGGTCATGATCTCACGGTTCGTGAGTTCGAGCCCCGCATCAGGTTCTGTGCTGATGGCTCGGAGCCTGGAGCCTCCTTCGGATTCTGTGTCTCCCTCTCTCTCTCTGCCCCTCCTCTGCTTGCGCTCGCTCTCTCTCTCTCAAAAATAAAACAAAACACTAAAAACAATAGTTTCCCACTTGTTCTTGTTCTAGCCCCCACAGGCTTTTTCCGCCAGCCACACAATAGGCTTCCTTGGACTCTTTAATCAGGAAGAGACCATTCTGGGATCTCAAAACCGACCTTAGAGCCTGCATATGTTTTGCCTCTTCTTTGCGAAACGGAGATTGACTCAGAAAACTTAGTAATTCTGCTTTTCTCAGAAACAGCTGCAATGACAACGCAGGAAAAGAAAATCAGTGGGTCGCACTGAACTCGGGAGCCAAATCAAGGTGGGAGCACTCGTGCGGCCACGGAGCCTGGGCCACACCCAAGCCAGGTCCAGCCCGCATGTGACGATGAGGCCCACCTAGGCCCGCACCTTCCCCCACCGGCCCTGTGGCGAGGGGAGATGCCGAGGCGTGTGCTGCCCACGTCATGCCGTGGCAGGTGTGGTGTGGGGGAGACCGTCCCTACGAGCTAATGCCTTGGGGTCGGACCTTACGCCGTGGCGGTTGCGGGTGCATTCCGTTACCATTCAAAGAAGTAAACACCCGAGATGAGGGGCACAAGGAGAGCTTCCTGTTAGGATGGTCCCTCCTGCCTCTGCGAGCTCCTCTTGCCTTGAAAATGCTGCGGGTCCTGCAAGGTCGGGTTTCAACTTTCCCCTCACCTCTTCTCACACTCTTGGAAACTTCTGCACACTCTCAAAGGTTCACTTACCACCAAGCACCCAAATTAGCAGCTCCAGCCCCAAATCACTCTCCTGAGTCCCAGATGCACACACCCAGCTGCCTCCTCGATGTCCAAGCCGACATGCCCCAGACCCCTCATCCCCCCTTCCACCCGGCATCTGTTCTCCCTGGCCCCCTTGCCCAGACAGCTCCAGACCCACACAGACCCAGGGGGCTGGGAGAGGACCCAGAACAAGACCTCGGATGTCGTGACCTGTCGCTCTGACCTGGAAAAGGCACACGAATCTCAAACCGATCCAACTTGCCTTTGGGAAATGATCAGACACAACTGTTGCCCCCGAGCCCCCCTTGCCGACCACGGGACACCGGCCTCAGTGCGGACACGGCCCCTGCCAGGAGCCACTACTTGGTGCACACACACCAGAGAGCTGGCCACCACCCCAAAACGACCCCCAGGCCACAGTCTCTGGAACCAGCAATCGACGCGCACTACGGCCTTCGCGTTGAGGCAGGACGACGACCTCGTCTCCGCTCCAGCCCCACCCTCTGCGTCTGCTTGGTGGCTCTGGGACGGGACTCCAAAATCTGCATCGCTTGGGCTTCTGGTTATGTTCCAAGAGCGGAAACAAAGGCAGAGGGAAGAAAAGGGTGCTGTCGCTGCGTCCCGCCTCCACCCTTCCGGGAGCTCGGGCACCTGGTGTCCCAGCTCAAAGCATCCCTGCAGGTGGGCACGGCCCAGGACAGCCTCTCCTCTCCTCTCCTCTCCTCTGACCGCATGGGGCTTTTAGTACCGCCCCTTCCTTCTGCCCCGCACCCCTGCAGGCAGCAGCCTCTTCCTTGAGTTCCTACCCTCTAGATGATTCCGGCTTCCATGCTGGTTCCTTCAGCCCCCCAACCCCCATTTGAGCAGAAACCCCTCGTACGTGAAATACTCAGCGTGGTTCCTACCGCCTACCTGCTCCGTGAGACATGATACACGATCTCTTTCGCCCCATCGTCTGTTTACTCCCGTTACAGATTTCATGTCTTACTCACAAAACCGCACTTTCCCTGCAGAAGTCTGGACATTTGGTTACCATCTATTCTGCCAAGGAGACTGGTTTTCAGACTGGAAAGGGAAGAACCAGTATCGGTAACAAGGATCTAAAACCTCAGAAAGAGGCCAGCCGGACAGGCAGCCAATTCTGGGCCCCACACTCCCCATGACTCAACTTTCAGATTCTCAAGTCAACTTTATACCAGAACATTTAACAGGTGAAGAGAAATGCGGGCCTGTCTTAAATGGTGGCTTTTTCTCTGGGTGGACACCAACACATTTGAAGATCTGATGAAGAAGACGACTCCTCCCCTCCTGACCCTCTCTCTTTGGTAACCCCCTTTCCCCCCACCATCCACAGAGCCCCATCAGCCCCACCTCCGCAAGGTACGACACCGCCTGAGAGACCGTGGACAGACAGACGGCACAGATTCGGAGCAGCCAGCTGTCCTGCGGCCCACAACGTGACTTTGTTTTCTTTAAGTTCAAAACTAGGTAAAAGGAACCATAGTATTTGGGGGTCCCCACTTAGGTTGTACAACTATAAATAAAAGCAGTCAGTGACCGCTACTGAAGGCAGGACGGGAGCTACTTTTAGGGGGAATGAGGAGGCTATAAACAGAAGGAGTACAGAGTACATGCTTTCTGGGGGGTGCTTGTAATGTTCTATTTCTGATTTCTGACTATTCAATTTATAATAATCCAAAGGTCTGCACACGTGTTTTATACTCTAAAAACATAGCATGGGGGAAGAAAAACTACTAAAGAAACAACACTCAGGTAAGACATGGAACACCAACAGCAACCCAGAAGGTCCCCATGCACCCCGTTGCGGTACAACCATCTCCCCTCCCCCAAGATTGCCACTCTCCTGACTTTTACCCGCGAGGTGGACACTAGCAAATACGACAGTTCACCTCAGTCTGTTTTGATTTGTATACAAATGGGAATCGATTTAATGTTTGCATTTGGGTTTGAAAACTGCTCTTGACGGATCAATGAATTACCGTGATGCATACGCTTCTTCCAACATAGTATCTCTGTAGAGAATTAAATGTGGTCCCGCTGGAACGACGATAGCGTGCTAGAACCTCACAAGTGTGTGCGAGGCCACGTTGAGAGCATCCGTTTAGATTCAGCAAATAAAATAAATGCAAAATTGGGTTGGGAGTTTTATGTGCATTTAATTCGAAACAACTTTGGACTCCACAGTTGCCTTAAAGCTGTAAGTTCAAGTTCACAATCACTTTTATGTTTACACATATTTAAGTAACAATATTCGTAATAAAACTAAACTTAACACAAGGAATTCCTTATAAGCCGGGTCCCTCCTTCACACGGGTTTGAGAAACCCTGCCTGGGAATCAGCTTTCGCTCTGCCACCTCCCCCTTCCCCACGTCGTCCCCAGGGGCCACAATTGCCACCAAAAGCCAGGCCCTCTCAAGCAGAACACTTGCCAAATAAACCACATCATTTCCGTGTGGTGATGTCAGGCTCTCTGCCTGTTGACTCTGAAATTCATTCCAGTTCCATTTGTCATACAGGTGATCAAAGCTGGGGACCGAATTAAGGCACAGGGAGTAAGTGAAGTGTGAGAACAGTGTATTTGAAATGCTAACGATGATTATCCAAGCTCAGGCTCCTATTTAGGCGTCCTCCTGGCTTAATTATGATCCCAGGGAGAAAAGCCCTCACCCAGTATACTTGTTTTCTACAGCTGCTATAAGACATTACCACAATTTAGCAGCTTAAACCAGCACAAATGAACTTCCTTACAGTCCTAAAGGTCAGAAGTCTGAATGTGTCTCCCAGAGCGAAAATCAAGGTGTCCACACCTCTCGTTCCTCCTGGAGGCTCCAGGTGACGATCCCTTTCCCCGTCTTTTCTAGCTTCTAGAAGCCACCGCATCCCTTGGCCCCTGAATCACATCACCCCAACCTCTTGTTTCCATCTTCACATTAGCTTCTCCTCTGTTCTTCCAGTGTTTTGTAACGACCCTGTGACTACATCAGACCCCCGACCAGGTCATCTGGGATAATCGCCCCATCTCTCAAGATTTGATTTAATTAAATTTAATTAATTTTGATTTCATTTAATCGCGTCTGCAAAATTCCCCTGCCATATACAGTAACATTCACAGGTTCCAGGGATTAGGACGCAGACATTTTAGGGGGTCACACCCAGGTAGCAGAGGTCTGACCTAAGACAGGGTCACAAGAGGCACAAACACAACAAGAGGCACAAACAGATCTTCAACTACTGTGGTAGCGGAAATGTATGTGGTCTTCCTCCCAGGTTTCTGCAGAGAGCTCTGAAAACCTTCGGAATTTCCTGAGCGATAGGAGCATCTTTGGTCATTCATTCATAAGGACTGCCTCTAGAGCAACACCAGAGTTTATGCCAATGAAGGACTTAGGGTGGGGGCCTTGGGACGGGACTGGTCACCAGAAAGCTCAAGTGATCAGACAGCTGGAACTTTTAGTCCAAATCCCAACCTCCAGGGGAGGGGAGAATCAGTTGCCAAAATGCCAATGATGTGATCAGTCGAGCCTGCTTAATGAAGCCTCCACAGTAACGCAAAAGGACAGGGTTCAGAGAGCTTCTGGGTTGATGAACACGTGGAGATTTGGGGACAGTGGCTCACGAAGAGGGCACGGAAGCTCCTCTCCTCTCCCCATATACCTTGTCCCAAGTATCTCTTCCATCTGGCCGTTCCAGAGTGACATCCTTTCGTAACGAGCTGGTGATCTAGTGAGTACAAAGTTTCTCTGAGTTCTGTGAGCCGCTCTAGCAGATTGATGAGCCCAAGAAGGGGGTGTGGGAACCTCCTAGGTACAGCTGGTAAGTCAGGAGCACAGGTGACAGCCTGGACTTGCAGTTGGCGGCAGAAGTAGGAGCGAGGGGCCGGTCACGTGGGCCGGAGCCCTTCACCTGTGGGGTGTGACGCTGCCTGCAGGTAGACTGTGCCAGAATTGAGTTCACTGCTTCGTGATGTTGGAAAAACTATCTTAATACAATGCACTACCGTAGATTAAAAACAACAACAACAACAACAACAACAACCATTTTTACAACTGCCACATTCTTTCTAACTGGAAAACAATTCAAAGAATTCTCTTTTGCTTTTTTATTTATTTATTTATTTATTTATTTACTTACTTACTTACTTATTTAGCTGAGGGCGAGAAAGAGAAAGAGAATCCCAAGCAGGTTCCACATCCAGCATGGAGCCCCCCCCCAAGGGGCTCGATCTCACCTCGGTGAGATCGTGACCTGAGCCCAAATCAAGAGTCCGATGCAAAACCGACAGAGCCACCTGGGCGCCCCTCTCTTTTGCTTCGCTAAAACAATTTTTAAAAATATATTTTTTTAAATAAACGTCTGGCTTACAGGGAAGCTGCGAGACTCTTACAGAGAGCTCCCCCGTGCTACAGAGCTCTCCAATACCCTTCACCCATTCCCAAATGTCACTTCATGTCCTTTTAGTCCCCAAGCCCCTCTGTCTCCCTCCCTCTCTCTCTTCCCTAAGCCATTTTGAGAACATAGGCAGACGTGATGCCCCCCTCGCCCCTAAACACACCCCCGTGCACTTTAGCTTTTAAAAGAGTTTGCTGGGCTGAAATGTCGGTGGGAAAAGTTTTCCAAGGGCAATAGTCTCTTCAGGTCCCAACATTCAAAGAAGATGAGCCATCGTTCCGGAAAGTGGAGCATCACACCTCACCGTATCACGGAAAAGTTATTTTTCCCATTATTTCATCCCACGCCCTGGGCCCCCAGACCTCTCATGAGCAGGTCCCTGCTCATGAGACAGTGCACCGTCTCCCTCCACTACCAGGAGCTCAGCAAAGCCGCCTACGAACAGCACAGAAGGAACAACGACGGAAAACAACCCTCAGGGATGGGTTGTTGCGCATTATTGTCTCTACGTGCAAATCCTAAGTAAACTGAAACCCCCTCTGGGATGAGAGCTATCCCACCATGTCTGCAGCGCTCCGTACTTCCTGTCCGTCTCATAACCATCCACGTACGATGGCGATCACCCCTTCTGATCCTTACTCATTTACCGTTTCTGCTCTTGGTCACTTTGGGGATGAAATGGAAAAACTTCCAGCTGGCAAAGATTCATCGTGCCCTGGGTTGAGTGGGAGGCAGAAATCAACACAGGGTCAGCATACACTGGAAGAGACAGACGTGCAAACCCCAAAGAGCACAGCGACAGGAAGTCACGTCTAGGGCAGAGGGTGAGGGAAGCGCTCTGGGCGGGAGCAGGATGGCCATTAGGCCCTGGAGACCGAGCGCCATTTGGGGAGGCTGAGAGGAGGGGGAAGGGAATTCCCAGTGAAGGGAAAGCATGAGCCAACGCACCACGGGATGCAGGTGCCGCGTGTCTAGGCACAGAAGGTGACACACCCGATGTGGCTCAACAATGGAGGGCTTGGGTAGGTCAGGAAAGCTGTGACGCCATGTTGTATTACTTGACGGTCTTTATTCCACAGTCACGATCGCTCTCTCAGAAAAAGAAATGTCCTTCCCATCACCAAGTAATTAACACCCTGTAAGGTTTTTCACGTTTATTTATTTTGTGACAGACAGAGACAGCACAAGTGGGGGAGGGACAGAGCGAGAGGGACAGAGAGAATCCCAAGCAGGCTCCATGCTACCAATGCAGAGCCTGACATGGGGCTCGAACTCACAAAACCGCGAGATCATGGAAACCAACAGCCGGACGCTTAACCGACTGAGCCGCCCAGGCGCCCCTCCCAGAAGCCTTCTGACTCCAAGAGTCAGGGGACCTCAGAGAAAGCAAGAAATTAGATTCATATTAAATAAACAGAGAATTGTTAAGAAAGCAAAGATTAAATACATTTTACCCAAGGTGGGTTTTTTGGTTCTTTTTTTTTTTTAATTGCCTTAAATACAGACTCTTACGCTGGTATGTAGCTAATGTCCACGTCCCTCATTCCAGGAAGGCAACCTCACCCACAGCCCCAACGCTGGCAGTAAGATTTCTTGAGGAGTTTTCAAAACCCCCAGCAGGGCTGGGCCACGTCCCTTAAGGAACAGGTGGCGTTTGCCTCCCTGGGAGGACCTATCAGGGACATCCCAGACCTCCTCGTGGGACCTGGTCTGAAGATCCTGTACCACTGCTTATCCACGTGACCCTCCCACGGCAGGGAGTCTGTCCTGCCGACACCACACAGAACCACAGGATGAGTGACTGTCCATCCGAGGGCCTGGCCCCTTTTAGGTCCAGTATTGCCCCAAGTGACAAAGCCCCTCTTGCCTTGGGACCCCCGTGAGCTTATCCATATGCAACCCTAAGGCAAAGGCACTACCCCACACCCGCCAGGTCTGAGGTGGGGGTGCTAGGAGAAAATCCCAGGACAGGTGGCAAAGGTAAGGGGGTGTGGCTTCTCAGGAGCCATCATGAATTGGGGGTGGGGGGGAGAACACACATGCAGAACACCTGGGGAGAGCAAAATGGGGCCCTTTCATCGTGACCCTGGAGACTACAGCAGGTGGTTAGGGATGCTCACAGGCCAAGAGAACAGGAGTTTGCAAACTTTTTAAATGTTTAAATGTCGCAAACATTTTCAATGTGTATTTACTTTGAGAGAAGCATCAGCAAGCGAGTTGGGGGGAGGGGCAGAGAGAAGGCAGAGAGAATCCCAAGCAGGCTTCGTGCTGTCAGTACAGAGCCCGACCTGGGGCTCGAACTCACGAACCGTGAGATCATGACCTGAGTCGAAGTCAAGAGTCAGATACTCAACCAACTGAGCCACCCAGGCGCCCCACAAAACTTTGGGATTTTAAAGGCAGTAAATAACAACAGTAGTACTAGTAATCGTAAGAATAATAAAAAATATATTATTACAAATGTATTACAGAGGTGCTATAAAATATATATTATAAAGTAGTTTACTAAAGATTTTCATATGTATTTATTTTATAGAATAAATAAATATAAAACATTACAGTAATTATTAATAATTTACTATTATTGTTTCCATACAACAAAGTGTTTCTAACTATTCATTCTTAGGAAAGGCTCAGTCGGTTGAGCGTCCGACTTCAGCTCAGGTCACGATCTCACGGTTCGAGAGTTCGAGCCCCGCGTCGGGCTCTGTGCTGACAGCTCGGAGCCTGGAGCCTGCTTCGGATTCTGTGTCTCCCTCTCTCTCTGCCCCTCCCCCGCTCATATTCTGTCTCTCTCTCTCTCAAAAATAAATAAACATTAAAAAAAAATTAAAAAAAGGAAAGGCTACTTCAATGCTTCTTTTTTTTAAACTACTGCTGCTTCCTTTAAATACTAAAATTATAAGTAGATCATGATCTCCGAAATCAAGGAAATTCAGATTCGACAGAAACTCACTTTTTTTCCGTATTTGTCTTTAACTCTCCTCATTTTGCAGAGGACCAGTGAACACTTCAGAGAAGGAATCCACACGAGGAGCTGGAGAGTTCGTCTGAGTGGGTACCAGGCACTCGTGCCAGCCCTGTTTCTACCTGTAGTCCTTCGGGGGGGCTCTCCGGAGCAGATGCCTCCTATGGAGGGGAAGGCCGGCATGCACCCTGGGGTGCCAGCGCCCAAGGCATCCTTTTATGCACTCTGCTCTTCTGATTGGCCAGTTCCCTTTTGGGAAAGCCTGAACGCCTTACCCCTGCTGGGTGGTGGGCCTGCTTCCAAAGCAGTCCTTTGCAGAGCCAGGGAGAGGATTAACCGACCGCTTCCCTCTTTTCCCTTTGGCTGATAGGAAGCTCATCATCAAATCTGAGGGTCAATGATAGCAACTCTGTTGACCTCCTTACAGATGTGTTTACATATACATCTACTCCCACAGACCCCCACGAGCCTTGACTTTACCACGATGTATTTACAGTTTCCCTGATCATGATTCATCGTTCTAGTTAACATTTTACTTTTTAAATTTCTTACAAGCTCCTTCAAATCCTACGTGGGACAGAGAATATAAACAAAAATAACTTTTGAGTTCAAATTATAAAATTCTGCTAAAACCATTCGCTGAGAGGTGATAGCTGAGGCAAACGTAAGGCCTTTTTAGGTAATAACCAAACTGCAAAGCAAAAATCATTTTATACCACCATATTAGGTAGTAGGGCCCAAACTCGTATGAAGAAAAGCTATTTTTTTCCCTGAAAGATATAATATAGCGGGCCATCAGCTTAATTTACAATTCACAGAGCTTCTAAACAATAAGAGGCACTTTTCTTTCCCATGAACAAAGACGTTTTATTCATATGTGAATAAAGCAAAGATTCTTTCTATCCTATCTACATGAAGCGATTCTGCATTTCTATACAAAATGAGGTATTTTTGCACCAGGCAGAGCCCTATTACTGAATTGCTGTGCATTGTGGATGAAGCTGTCTGATTGCACATGCATTAACAACAAAAAGCACTTTGTACTACCAAAGAAGAAAAGAAATCCTTAAGCCTTCCATGACACTCTCTTCTGTCTTTCCTTCAACATAAGGCCAATTGGCGAACCCATACGTCATATGCATTCACTTCGAGCCTAGCACGGGGCATGCCCCAGAAGGGTGGAGAAAGTGTGTGTGGGCCCACAGCAAAAGGACCAAGGCAAAGAAACTCCACCCCAGATGTTTCTAGGCTGTTCTTGGTTGTGAAATAAAATTGGAGGTGAGGGCGGAAAGTGTGAGCTCCCCAAAGTGATGGTGAGCTCCTCTAAGACGGTGAAAACTAGTTTCTACTCATTCTAGGGTTAAACCCCTGAATTATTCATATTTCTTGATAATCTCAGAGGCATTATAAAAACAGCATTTCCTTTAAAGAAGTTGGCCCTCTTTCCTTCTCCAAAAGTTTAAATCGTCTTCTTAGAGTGTAAATACGGTTCTTAAGTTTAACAGGCACCAGCATGGACCCAACCTGTTGGATTTAACAGAAACCAACCTTTATCACACGAACAAAACTGGATTTGAAACAGGGCGTCCTAACTTAAAAACAAAGTTCTTCATCACTCCCACTCTTGAGCAACAAATTACCGAGCTGTTCGGAGCTCCTGGGTGAATTGCTCGAGACAAGTGAGACGGCAGAAAATAAACACTAATTTAAAGCTGATATCCAGGGATCATCTGGTCGCAAAACATAGACTTCAGAGTAAGTCCTTGGCACGCCCCCGGAGGGGCTGGGGAGAGGGACTTCACCCCAGTAACATCCCTGGGCTCTGATCCCAGCACATGCAGGGGACGCCTCCTGCTTCCTGGCCTCCAACGCCTGTCGAGCTCCCTTCCCTACTTTTCCCCATGCAAGACAAGGCTCAAGCACGACGCCCTGTTCCACAGACAACCCTGCTACCCTCACTCTTCTGTTCCACCTCTTTCCTTAAAAAAATGTGTATTTCTCGGGGCACCTGGGAGGCTCAGTCAGTTGAGCATCTGGTTCTTGATTTCGATTCAGGTCATGATCTCACAGTTCATGGGACTGAGCCCCATGATGGGCTCTGCGCTGACAGCACAGAGCCTGCTTGGGATTCTCTCTCCCCCTCTCTCTGCCCCTCCCCGGCTCACCCTCTCTCTTTCTCTCTCAGAATCAATCAATAAAAACTTTACAAAGAAAAATGTATATTTCTTAAATGTGTGGGCTTTTTTATTTTTATTTTTTTTAAACTGAGTTGAATCCTCAGCAGCTTTTTTTTAAGTTTATTTATTTTTGAGACAGAGAGAGACAGAGCATGAACAGGGGAGGGGCAGAGAGAGAGGGAGACACAGAATCGAAAGCAGGCTCCAGGCTCCGAGCCATCAGCCCAGAGCCCGACGGGGGGCTCGAACTCACGGACCGCGAGATCGTGACCTGAGCCGAAGTCGGACGCTTGACCGACTGAGCCACCCAGGTGCCCCTGTGTGGGCTTTTTTTAAAAAAAAAATTTTAATGTTTATTTCTGAGACAGAGAAAGACAGAGCATGAGTGTGGGAGGGGCAGAGAGAAAGGGAGACACGGAATCCGAAGCAGGCTCCAGGCTCCAAGCTGTCATCACAGAGCCCGACGCAGGGCTCGAACTCACAAACCGTGAGATCACGACCTCAGCCGAAGTCGGTCGCTCAACCGACTGAGCCACCCAGGCGCCCCAAATGTGTGGGCATTTTTAAAGCATACTAAAATACTCCATGTGTATAAAAAATCAAAGTGTTCATTCTATAAAGGCTCACCAAGTGCTTGATTCACAGGAACATCCTGGGCCTTTGCAACAGCAGCCTCCTAACAGCTTCCTGGCTTCTACCTTTGCCCCAGTAAAGTCTATTTTCATGGAACAACCAGAATGATCTTTTTGAGAGAGAGAGAAGAGAGGGCGCAAGTGAGCAAGGGGCAGAGAGAGGGAGAGAGAGGGAGAGAGAGGGAGAGAGAGGGAGAGAGAGAGAGAACTGAGGCTCACCTGGGACTCGTGTTTTACCGGAAGCGGGGCTCATGCTCACCTGGTGTAGGACTTGAACTCGCAAACTGTGAGCTCGCGACCTGAGCCGAAGTCAGATGCTGAACGACTGAGCCACCCACGCACCCCAGAATGATCTTTTTAAAATGTCAATCTACTTTGTTCCTGCAATATTCCAGAAGCCTCCCCTTACCACTCGGTGTGAAATCAGAGCCTTTAAAGTGAGCCCCACATGAAGAGTCCCCCATATCCTCCCAGACCACCCTCCTTCCCGTTACCCGGTCTCCTCCAGCGGCTCTCATTCCTGGTCCTCAAACTCCTTGGGTCCGCGCCTGCCCCAAGGCCTTCACTCAGGCTGTTCCCTCTGCCTAGGGCACCCTTCCGGCAGATACCTGCACAGCCAACTTCCTCCCTCCAAGTCTTTGTTCAGACCTTGCCTTTTCAATGGGACCTACGCTGACCACCCTATCTTAAATACGACTGCCCCACAGTTGCCTCTAACGCTCCTATCCATCTTCCCTCCGTTTTCTTTTTGTCCACAGTCCTTATCGCTTTTGAACTTACCACACAATACACTCATCTGTCTTGTTCAGATACATTCCAAGCACCTACAACAGTACTGGTATACAGTGGGTACTCAATAAATACACTTCAAATGGATGAATGAATGAATGAATACCTAGATATCCAAGATGAGTCACACACACACACACAAAAAATAAAATCAATAAAGGTCATTCGTTAAAAATAATATATATACAGTTGGGGCACCTGGGTGGCTCAGTCGGTTAAGCATTCACCTTCGGCTCAGGTCATGATCTCAGGGGTGGTGGGTTCAAGCCCTGCGTCGGGCTCTGTGCTGACAGCTCAGAGCCTGGAGCCTGCCCCGGATTCTGTGTCTCTGTGTCTCTATGGCCCTCCCCTTCGCGTGCTCTCTCTCTCAAAAAATAAACATGAAAAAATTAAAAATAAGTAAATAAATAAACTTTAAATTAATAATAATAATATGCACAAAAATAGATTTTAAAATATTACCAATAACCACTCAGGAAAACATTGCTTTAAACAGAATTGTTTATACAAATAAAACATACTATGGCAAACAGGGAAGGGCAGAGCTGGGGTGGTGCCCAGCATCTCAGCCAGTTCTCAGAACCCCTTGGTCTTGGTGGGAGAAGTGGTTGGAAAGCCACGCATTAGCAAACACTCAGAAGAGGGGCGCCTGGGTGGCCCAGTCGGTTGAGCGTCCGACTTCAGCTCAGGTCATGATCTCACGGTCCGTGAGTTCAAGCCCTGTGTCGGGCTCTGTGCTGACAGCTCAGAGCCTGGCGCCTGCTTCGGATTCTGTGTTTCTGTCTCTCTCTCTGACCCTCCCCGGTTCATGCTCTGTCTCTCTCTGTCTCAAGAATAAATAAACATTAAAAAAAAAAGAAAAAAAGAAAACACTCAGAAGAAAAGGGGCTATTCACGGCAGCAGCAGAAAATATTAAGAATACTGAAGAATACTTGGAATACTGAAGAAGAATTTGCCAGACCCATGTTGAAATAAAACCTGCAAGATTTTATACCAAGGGACATAAAAGAATTTGAAAGTAAATGGTGATTCATGCCATATTCATAAGCAGGAAGATTCAAAATCCCCAACAAGTCCGTTTTCCCACAGATACATCTATAACAACCCCAATAATTCTGATGTTAATATTTTGAGAAAATGGACAAAAGGATCCTAGGACTCTTCTTGAAAATAAGTATGTGGAAAAAAAAAAAAAAAGTCAGGAATGCTGCAGAACACCACCAAGGAATAGGAACAGGTTTTACTAAAGATGTACCATAGAACTACAGTAATTTTAAAAAGCAGAGAGTGCCTAAATCAGCAAAAGTGACAACAAACAAAACAGAAACTTCAGAAATAAAGCCAATATATCCAGGATGCAATTTTACAATACAAGTAGCATTTAAGATTGATAGCAAGAGGTCAAATTAGTCTATAACCTCACTAACCATGTTCATGACCCTGGAGGAAAAAAAAAAAAAAAAAAACAACATTGCCATCAACCCAGTGTCAAAAAGATTCCTGATGAACTAATGGTGTAAACATTTTTTAAATGAAACTACAAAAATAAAACCACCATACATAGGTAAATATTTGTGTAATCCTGTAGTCTGAGCAGAAAGGGCTTTCTAAATATAATTTCAAAATCAGAAACTATAATGGGAAAGACTAATAAAATTGAGTACAAAAAATCCTACTACATTAAAATAAAAAAATATTTTTATCAAAAGACATCATTGTCTTTAGAGAGTGAAGAGGCAAGCTATGGAGTAGGCAAAGATATGCACAACATACAACAGAAGGAACTAGTATCTAGTATCTATGAAGAACTGCCACATATGAGAAAAAGACGGCCAACTTTAAAACGGACAAAATAGTTGAACAAGCAGGTCACGAAAAAGAAAATTCAAGTGGCCACCACAGAAACAATAGAGTTTATAACCGCTTGGTTTCCACGGCAATGTACGTTGCAATCCCAATGAGTCATCGCTACATGACGGGCAAAAATCTGAAAGTCTCACAATACCAAGTGTGGCCAAGGACACGAAACGATGGGAACTCTCATATCCTAAAGGTGGAAGTGTGCATTAGAATAATCTGGCATTATCTGGGAAAGTTAAAGGAAAGATGAAGGCACCCACACCCTTCAGCCCAGCGATTGTCCCACCAGGAAAACCTGTGAAATGCGCCATGGGAAACGTGTCCAGAATATTCACCGCCACACTGTCAATAACAGCCCACCAAACTGGAAAGCAATGTAAATGAACATCAACAGGAGAAAAGATGCCTAAATAAGTGGAGTGTTTATACAGTGGATTTCTCGGCTGCAGACAAAATAATTTTAAAAAATAATGAAACTACGTGGATAAACATATATGCATAATATTGAAGACCCAATTAAAAAATATAGTCTGAGGGGCACCTGGGTGGCTCAGTCAAACAACCAGCTCTTGATTTCGGCGCGGGCCACGATCTCACGGTTCATGAGACCAAGCCCTGCATTGGGCTCTGCACTGACAGCATGGAGCCTGCTTGAGAATCTCTCTCACTCTCAGTCTCCCTCTCTCTCTGCCTCTGTCCCTCCCCTGCTCTTGCACACTCTCTCTCAAACTAAATAAGCATTAAATTACTATACACACACACACACACACACACACACACACATATAGTATGTCCCATGCATAAAAATTAAAAGTTGTATGCCACACTAAACTGTATTGTTTACACACACACATGGCTGGTAAAACTATAAGCCAGGAAATCATTAGTATAAAAAGTCAGAATAGTTGTATTTGTTATCCATCGCTGTGCAACATTACTCCAAAACTCAGCAACCTAACACTGCAAATGGGTATTACCTCACAGAGTTTCTGAGGCTCAGGAATCCAGAAGCATCCTAGCTGGGGTTTTCCGGCTCTGGTCTCGTGAGGGCAACACATAGCAACATCCTAATTCATCACCTGACTCCGCACTCAACTTTGACTACCAGCAAAACGAGGGAAACAAAGTTACTATCCAACAATAAGAAACTGCTTCAATAAATTATAGGACATCCCTATTACACAGCCACTAAAAATTACAATGTGGATCTGTACTTATCAGGGTATAAATATGGTCACAACGTGTCAGGTGAGAGAAAAAAAAACAGGCTTAAAACTGGTATATGTTATTTTTATATTTTCACAAACAAATGTAAACGTAATCATGCAGAATATACACCAAATATGAAGATTAACATAAATGCATGGTAATGAGATGCGGGTGTCTTTTTTCTTCTTTTCTCCTTGTGTTTTACAATTTTTCTTCAATGAACAAGATATGTGTGAAATACATGATTAAGTTAAAAACTAAAAGATCCAAAACGCTGCACACAGAAAAATCAAGAGGTATAAAGGTGTCACCTACAGGTTTGAAAATTTCAGCACCCCATCACATGTTAGAGAGGGTCACATTTTTTAAGTACGTGTATTTAACCGCGGCCCACTGATCGAAGCAGTGGTATCTCACACAACCTTGGCTCCCTCACAGCCCCTGACATTGAGGCCCAATCCCAGGGGATTCTCGTTATTCTCAGTAGTTATGTTCTACAGAGTCAGCTCCAACCCTAATTAGTGAATACCGGGCCATTGCTCCTAGTGGAAATAGAGGTTAGGTTCCTGCCAGCCTCCGGTCACAGAAGCCTCTGATATGTATATTGGGAGCTCATCCGAATTGGCTTAGGACTTCAACGGGTGAACAGGCAAACAACGTGAACGAGTTATACCAGGAGAAAGACAATTAGCAAGTCAACCTGTAAGAGAACCTCAGGCCCAGTCGTTCCCACACGTTCATTCATGTATAGGTCACCTCCAGTGTGCAGAGCCCTGTGCTCCAGGAGACAAAGCAGAAAGGGTTAAGCCCCGGTCCTGAGCAGGGCAGGAGACAGAGGCATGGAGAAGAAAAATCAACCCCAACTGAATCCAGGAAGCAGGTGTGGCTGAACGCAGAGGTCATGGCTTCACCCTCTCCCCTACAGGTTTATACCTATATTCCCGGTAACAGCAGCTGTTACAGACCTCACTCACCCCGGGTACCAGAACCGCCTCTGAGGCAGCACCATGACCTGTCTAGGGTCATCACATGCCCTATAAAGGCTCTACAACCTTAGCTCTGCAATTCTGATCTGTTTTCCACTTCTGCACACCGGTGAAGGGGATGTCTCCTACCTGGGAGAAGGTCATCCTGAAACAGTAAATTAGACTCTAGGAGAGACGCTACAACTTAGACACAAAGTTGTCACTCCGTCTAAAAAGTTAACCACATCTGGTGATGATGTTAACTCATTCTACAGATGAGAAATTTATACTATTCTTAGAGAGGAATTTGGTCTCTATAGGAGTTGTCTGCATGTGAAATACTGCAATTAACGTGATTTATAAAACCCCTATTTTTCTAATGAGTCATTGGGTTTCCTTCCTCTCCTACAAACTGTCCAGAAAGAGGCTGCTAAGTCTTAAATGCAAAATAGATTCCCACATGTCCAGATGAGTAATTGAGTTCTTGCACTCAAATAAGAAAATGAGTAAACTGACCTTTGAATGTCTCTTCCCCTTGTGACCAATAATCCTACTCTGAATACCACCTCTAACTGTTCCAAGAATATTCAACGGGATCAAGATTAGCAAAATTAATTTTTTTTAATTTGTAGGTCAGGAGGAGAAATCAATTATTAGGTCAAAAAGTACTCTTATGATGCACTTTACAAATATGAAGTTAGAATTTATCTCAAGATATGAACTATATCCTTTATAACTTGGGTTGCTTACACTGTTAGGTTTCATAGAATGTAAAACTACAGGTTTTTTTTTTCAGAAAATAATTTCTTTTTTATCTTAAATTTATTTATTTAAATTCAAGTTAGTTAACATACAATGTAGTATTGGTTTTGGGAGGAGAACCCAGTGATTCATCGCTTACACACGACGCCCAGTGCTCATCCCAACAGGTGCCCCCCTCAATGCCCATCATCCGTCTATCCCATCCGCCCTCCCCTCCCCTCTGGCAACCCTCAGTTTGTTCTCCATCATGAAGAGTCTCCTATGGTTTGCTTCCCTCTCTGTTTTTATCTTATTTTTCCTTCTCTTCCCTTATGTTCATCTATTGTGTTTCTTAACATATGAGTGAAATCTGATATTTGTCTTTCTCCGCCTGACTTATTTCACTTAGCCTAATACATTCTAACTCCATCCACATTGCAAATATTTATATTTATACACACACACACACACACACACACACACACACATCTTCTTTATCCATTCATCAATTTCAAATTATTCAATTTACTTTCACAAACTTCATAAAATTGTTAACTGTGCCACAACAGAGTAAAAAACTGTTGGCTTTCAAAGAACTGCAGAGCTCCTGCCTGTTTCTGATCGGCATATAACAACTTCAGAACATCGAAAAACAAATCAGATGAAAACAACAAAAGAGGTAACATTTTCTCGTCATTGACTGCATTAATCAGTCGCCCAGAGTGCTAAGTTTCAGCGACAGCGAGAAGACAAAGGGAAAAATTCTGAAATTCATGACTACTAACTTTTACCAAAGTGTATCTCTTAGCTTGTGTCTTCCAGAAAGCAGAGCCTGAGGCAAGGGTTAAGTTTATTTGAGAGGCACAAACGCAGGACTGTGAGATTGAGGAAGAAGGGAGAGAGTCACCAGGGAAGATACTAGGGAGTCTGCAATGCAGTAGGTGATGATGCTGGGCGTCTCCCAGATAAGCCGGGAAGAGGCAGCAGGCCACTGGGCAGGTGTATTATCCACCTGGTACTTGAGACTTTCCCAGAAAGAGCTGTAAGAACAAGCTGTACCTCAGAGTAGCCCACAGGAGGGAGAAAGAAAGGAAAATTTATTTGTTCAGCTCCCTCTGAGCGTGTCCCATTGGTTAAGGCTCATCACAGGAAGCCAAGGACCCAACCTTTTTGGTTTCACCATCCAGCCCTTATTAGCAGCCACTCAGGAAGCAGGCCCCGTGTTCTGCAGTGTGGCGTTTCACCCACGACCAAACGTGGAGGGAGATTTGGCATTTGATAGAGCTCAGCCTGTGGGGCCCAAAGGCCACGCTGGCCCAGGGCTTCACCTGCGAACACCAGCCTGCTTTGAGAGCTCTGTAAGGGGCCTGCCAAGGCAGCAGTCAGGTGCTCGGAAGGAGAGGGTCAAAAGGAGTCAGCGAGGGAGAGAATCTCATGAGATGCTTGAGGTCTGTGTTTCAAAAAAAAATAAAACTCTGCTCGATTGTTTTATTTATTTTTAAAGAATTTTTAATGTTTTGAGAGAGACAGAGTGAGAGCAGGGGAGGGGCAGAGAGAGAGGGAGACACAGAATCCAAAGCAGGCTCAGAGTCCGACGCGGGGCTCAAACCCACGAACCATGAGATCATGACCTGAGCCCAAGTTGGACACTTAACTGACTGAGCCACCCAGGCACCCGTGTCCTATTGTTTTAATGTTGTCGGCAATCACACTCAGCAAGTTCTGCCTCGTTCGTTCATGTGTGTGTACGTAATGAGGAGCTACCACGATCCAGCCCAGTCTGTACTAGGTTCCAGCAAAACAATAAGACAATTCCACTCCTCACAGAGATACAAGTCTACTCAAGGAAACACGTCACTCGCTAGACAAATGTGGACTGAAAGCCTAGCAGGTGCTCTAGACACTGCTCTGGGCCCAGAGATTCGGTGATTAAGAATCAATAAAACGACCACAGAATAAACAATGAGAATGATACTGATCATAAACCTGAGCAAACGATCGCCAGTGTTGTAACTAGTGTTACTGCAACCTGAGTAAAATACATGAAACCCCATCAGTATTCAGGGCTTTAGGTGCAAACAAATACACGACAACTATACAACACAACAGGGCCTGGGCGCAGAATGGGGAGATCTGAGAAAATTTCTAGAAAATGGAATTAAGAATCCAAGAGCCTAGCAAGTCCCTGATAATTTAGAAGATGTGTCATTTAAGGAAAAGGTAACCGTTGGCTGAAAATTGACATATAAAATTGGACAAGATCCCACTGACAGGAACAGGGTGGGGAAGCCCTGTTGGCTGTTGATATTGACCTGACACCAGGGAGGGGCGCCCACTGCAAAGATGCCAGCTTCGATAATCCTTCTAGAAGGAAACCCCACAATCTCTGGCCAAATCCCCCCAATCTCCAACCGGTAACATGGAGCTTGACTGCATTTGGGTTCAAAATGCAGGGGGCCACAATTGGGATAAAGAAATCCCTGGTGGAGGGGCGCCTGGGTGGCTCAGTCGGTTGGGTGTCTGACTTTGGCTCAGACCATGATCTCATGGTTTGTGAGTTCAAGTCCCACGTCAGGCTCTGTGCTGACAGCTCAGGACCTGGAGCCTGCTTCGGATTCTGCGTCTCCCTCTCTCTCTGTTCCTCCCCTGCTCATGCTCTGTCTCTCTCTCTCTCTCAAACATAAATAAAATATTTTTTTAAAAGAAATTAATCTCTAGTGTGAATGCTTCTGAATTGGATATAATGATTAGTAAGGTACAATAATAGTAATAATGTTTGTAGGCATTTTTATATGTGCATGTGTGTCTACCTTTTATGGAGTTTTAAGCCTTATGAAAGTTACACACACTGAACTTGTAGCTATACTGTAAAATGTTTAAATTAACCAATGGAACATAGAAATGGTGTTAATTGTTTGAATGGCTTAATTGGTTAAATTTATAAATTGAGCATTATTCAAAGAGTAAATAAAATGAGTGCTTTTCTTTTTAACACAAATATTACTAGGTTTACAAATGCACTTACAAGATTTGTAAGCTGTTTTTAAAAGTTTAACATACAATCAGTTTTTACATTGATGACATTAATGAATCAAACACTGGATAAAATACCAGACAGCATAAATCTCCCTTTCTGAACCTTCAGACATTAAAAACCAAGGACGAGAAAGTCACAGCTCCTGGATCACAACAGGCCAGGTGTGTCCATTTACACACATGTATGTGCTGTAAGAACACTGGCAATGGAACAGCCAACTTTCCCCAGTGGGTGATGGAGGGGGCAGAAAACAGAGGCAAAAATGACAAAAACAGTAGGTGACGCTTCCATAATCCTTAAGTTCCTGAAAGGAGAGAAGACAATCACCAGGCAGACAATGAAGGGAGATGAAGGGAAGCATCTATCAGTAGAGAGAAGAGCATGGGTATGGTCCAAAGTGGTAACTCAACCCAACCACAAGTGGTTCTGGATGACCAGAGCTGGGTCAGCAGATGCAGGTAGAGGGTGGGCAAGTCCTGGAAGCAATGGGAAGGAGTAGAGGTTTACCCTGAGAGGGCACTGGAGGATTTTTAGTGGTGTATTGCATAACTGGTGTTTTCAGAAGATCCTTCTGGAAGCATAGGGAAGGAAGATGGTCTGGAGAAGAAGAAAACACAGCAAAGTATATAAGCCATGTAGGTGACAGTCAGCGAGGCAGTAATGGGTACAGAGAGGGGTTAACAGATCTTAGAATACTTAGGAAGTCAAATCTACAGCATGCGGGGGAGGGGGACAGTGTGGAGAAATGCGGGTGTGGAGTGGGTGCCCCGCACAGTGCCAAGTAAATAAGGACAATCAACAAATGTCGAATGATGAATAGAATCATGGCGACAATAACAAAACATGGCATCGCTACACACTGAGACCTTTGCCAAGAGGTCTGCCTTTATTACCTAATTTCATCTTTACATGCATCCTCTGAGGCAGGTTAATGTTTACTGTGCTTCTCTTGTAGATGAGGAAATCAAGACACAAGGAGGTTATATTACTTGCCTGAGCTCACCCAGCCACTCAAGAGAGAAGGAAGGATTGAAACCTGGGTAATCAAGCTTCCAAAGGGGAACGACAGTTGCATGGTTTCTAGAACTGGAATGATGAAAAGGGTTGGGTGGGGGGAGAATAAAAAAGCACAATTTTGGACAGTTTGAGATGTGCGTGGGGCTCCCAGGCAGAGATGTTTAGGAAGGCTGTCTACAGCTCAGGAGAAATGTCAGGAGGCATACAGATTTGGGAATTATCAGAAGGAGGTCACGTGGATCACCTTGACAGTAGGCGGGATCACCCATGGGAGAGGACAGAGGGCCAGGAGCCAACTCCTAGTGATCATGGAGGTTAGAGAGATGGACGGAGAAAGAGGAACCACAAAATGGAGTGGACAGAGCAGTAAGAGTCTAGCCGGCAGGGTGGTGCGGTAGGAACCACAGCAGAAGGTGTTTCAAGGAGGAAGTCGTCAAAGTGCACAATAAAGCAAACCAGATAAAGACACAAATGACTGCTGGGTTCTCTTAGGGAGATGGTGGTGAGCGTAACTGAGGCATTTCTCCAGCGAGAACGGAAGGAAAGGTAGACTGCATTGGGCTGATGGTGACCATAAGGTAAGGAAGGGGAAACGATGGTGGAGACCCACTTTGTAAAAGTCTGGCATGAAGAAAGAAGTGACCTGGGAGGGGCTGGAGGGAGACCAAGTCAAGCAAGGGTTGACTAAGGGTTGTGAAGTAGAGGGTGAAGATGAGGAGGAGAGGCTAGGACTGATGACCAGAGGCCTCGGGGCTGTAGGGGGTCAGGAAGAGCCACCACGGAGAGCGGAAGAGGAAGCCATTCGGGGGCATAATAAGGATTAGTGACTCATCCTGAAGTTGAAGCCACACGTCTGGAACCTCAGCACGGTTACAAGATTCTCTCCGGCACTGCTTAGCAGCCCCTGGCAAGAGGGCAGACAGACGTCAGGCTGCTCCAGGGCTCAAGAATTGCAGGAAGCATGAAAGGGGATGCAGGGAGGGGTTTGCAGGGGTGTGTGGAGGGGTCTGCCCCGCGTGGCAGCTAAGCAGGCAGGAGAGGAAGAGAAGCCATAAGACACCCAGCTCTGGGGAAAGAGCTCCAGGAAAAGAGCAGGGGCCGTCATGCTGCTGAGATAAATCAGAAATAGCAAGCTGAGTGGAACTTTCCTATTGACTGGAATCACAGCTAAGGTCAAAGCTGAAGATCAAAGGCTAACAATATCCCCCATTCGGAGCATTACCAACAAGCTTCCAGCCACAAGCAAAGCCTCCACACCATACTTACCAAGCAATGCCAGCCCCGGCCCCATCCCCGACAACTGCCCCACCTCCCACCCAAACACTCCACAAATCAATCTAGGGAGAGGACACACAAGAGGAAGGGGGCGGCCGGCCTTGTGGGGAGAAGGGCCCTTCAGGGTGAGAGCAACATGTAACAGCTAAGCAAGACAAGCTGGGTTCAAGTCCCAGAACTGCGACTCATAAGCTGGGTGACCTAGGACATTACATATCCACTCTGGTCCTCAGACTTCTCGTCTATCAAATGGAGATAATAATGCCTACTCAGTATGGTTGTCACAATGATTAAATCAATTACACTATGTAAGTGTTAGCTGACTGTCCTATTTCTTCCCCTTCTCATGGGAACCTGATGGAAATACCTTCCGCTCCCCAAAGCCAGTCAGGAGAGCACTCCAGGAAAACCACACGCAAAGACAGCAGATGCCTTCAAAGAAGGAGTACTGTTCTCTGTGGTCCTCAGAGGGTATGAGAGAAGATTCTAGGAGTTCCCTTGACTCAGCAAGAAGGCACAAGGCAGGGAGCCGCAGAAGGGGGGCCATGGGGCTCTCCAGGTAGTTTCAGGGATGAGTGATGGGACATGAAACCAGAGAAGAGGGGGGATTATATACCACTGGTGGGACCAATGGGAGAAGACACAGCTATCACTCTGGAGGAGGGGGCTGTCAGCAGTTGAGGAACTAGGGCAAAGCCACTCACCCAGGGCAAGGCCAGGGACCCTGCCCACACACCATCCCAGGTGGGAGACACTGGGAACTCGGCCTCCCCAGCTGCGCCCCTGCACCCAGCACCAGAAAGCCCGACCACGGCCCCTCGTCCACCTGAGCAGCCAGGAGCCTGCCTCTAACCAGGCTAAGCCACAACTACAGAAATGAAAAATGCCTTAAAACTTGAGCATTGCAGGAAAGCTACGGCTCTGTCCATGGTATCCACAGGGTCCCTCCATAGAAGCAAAGAAGAACTCACTTCAGCGCAGCAGAAACCAGCGATGGACAAAGATAAAGCTGCTTTCTATTTACGTACAGAGCTGAGACCTCTCTGTAAATAAGACAAACATAAAAGACCTTCAGCCTCCATGTATGCTCTCCGTGGCCATCCTCAACGCACCTGCTCCAGTGACCAAGCCCTTCAGAAACCAGCCCCACGGGGCACTGGCACCAACCCATCCAGGGGCTGAGTGCTACCATTCTGTTTGTTCCCCAAAGCACAGACCACCTGTGGCAAGCCCTGGGCAGTAGACCCGCCACTTGGCCCATGTGCTCAGTCCTCAAGATCGGACTTCTGCTTCAGTTTCCTGATCTGAACTTTTTCATTCTGGAAAAGTCCAGGCCACTTGGCTAATACCCCGGCTGCAACCCTAGCTCTCTCCACCTCTGGGGTTTCCATCCTGTCTCTTAGAATCGTGGTGCCACACCCCCCTTTTCTGTCCCTCCCCCATGACTCTCCTGGAGTACTGCCAAGGTCAAACTCATCACATCCTCCTGGACATCCCATTGGAGTTACTGACCGCCACTTTAAAGGAGAAGCCCTACAACCTGGCCTGACCCCCCCCCCCCCCCGCCCAGGCCCCAGACACACACCCAACCACCCACCCTGTCAGTTCTGGCATGTAACAGTCAAGACCGCATGCATCACGGGGGGAAAGGGCCCTGCAGATTGGAAAGTAGACATAACAGGACCAAAGAGATGGGTTGATTTTACTTTTTTTATTGTTTTATTTTTGAGAGAGAGACAAAGTACGAGCAGGGGAGGGGTTGGGGGGGGGGCACAGAATCCGAAGCAGGCTCCGGGCTCCGAGCTGTCAGCACAGAGCCCAAGGGCAGGGCTTGAACCCATGAACCACGAGATCGTGACCTGGGCTGAAGTCAGACACCCAACCGACTAAGCCACCCAGGCGCCCCAGGAATAGGTTGATTTTCGAGCAGAAGCTCGTAGGAAGGGATTTAAGATTTCAGAATAAAGCAGGTCTGAGTGGTGCCACAGTCTCTATTCTGGCTATGGAAATGCAGCGGGGGAAAAGCATTGCCAGCGTGAGAAGAGCCTAGAACAGAGATGCTGGGAGCTCATGAGCCCCCATCCCACTCAAACCAAAGCTGCTGTGTCATGATGCCAAGACTGGAAGAGCATAAACTTGCTCCCAATACTTGCAAATCCTTCAGTCCGTATCTCCAAGAGGTAAGTACTCTTTTTTCAGCATCAGCAGAAATAACTTTCACACCTAAAATAATTCAACCATAATTCCTTAATATCATCTGACATCCGGGTTGGTGTTCGTATTTCCCCTTTTGTACAGATGGTCTGTTTAATTTGGGGTGCAGATAAGGTCTGCAAGTTGCACTGGATTGATATGCCTCTGTCCTAGTTTGGTTCCCGTGGAAAACGGCCCCGAGGCAATGACTTAGGTTGCAAACAGTCCATTTGGGAGGGGACACCAGCAAAACTGGTGGGAGAACAGGGACATGAGCCAGGGAGGGAAAGGAGGCTGACAAAGGGTGTATGCCACAGGGACAAATGGAGCACAGCTCCTCTGGGCAGGTCCGGGAGTAAGCGTGGGGCGCCCTGAGGGTGTCCCAACCCCGGGAGGGGGGAAGGACACTGGGGTATTTGTCTACCTCCCTGTCCATCATGGGCTGAGGCTGAGGGACATTAACTCTCCAGGCCATTAATTCTCTGGTGCTCTGCTCTGCTTGCCAGGCATGCTCTGCCAGGCTGGAGAACAGCCCTCAGGCAGAGGGTCGCCATGTCCCCAGCCAGCAGGCCCCCAGGCCATCCAGGTGCAGAGTGGGGGGAGCACCAGCTGTATGAGCCCAAGTCCTACAAGTCGACTTCCCCTCCATCTCCCTCCCCGTCTGGCTCTTTGCCACTCACTTACTGAAGAAATGTGTCCTCTATCCTTTATCATTTCCACACTCTACATTTGGCAGATTGCACCCCCAGACTGGCGTCGTTTCCATGCGTCCCCTTGCATACTTACCGTAAACTGAATAATTACAAGGTCGATCAGATCCTGATTCTAACTTCTGACGAGGAAACCTATAGGTGATGCTGCCTCCCTCCAACCGCACCAGGAAGGTCCTCGAACAATTAAATGTCATCTCGCTTGAGACGAGCTAGCCTCCTGTTTCATTGGTCGGTTGGGTTGGTTCATTCGACATATTCCCAAGCAGGCCAACCACCTCCCCGTGCTGGAAGCCAGGCAAATCCGAAGTGAACAAATCAGGCCCAGCGTCATCCAGATGCCTTGAGGGCGGACTTCGAGCAGGTGTCCTCGTGACTTGGCGCGCTCACCTGAAGGTGTCTTTATTCTCTGACTCCTGAGAGCACCTTTCAAACATCAAGCTCCTTGTGAGATCAATTCACACCCCAGAGCCGTGCAAGCACCGTACGTATTTCTGACTTTGAATCTGGGACGTGTGAATCCATTTACACCGTCGCTTCCACAAATTCCGAAGCACAGAGGCAGTCCGAGCGTCTCAATCTCATCTACGGTATTTCACAAGGAAAGTCTGCCCGGCTGATTGCAACGCCACAGAGTGCACACTAAAGAAGCAGACTAAGGCTCTTGAAGGAATGCAAACGTTAAATTCAGAGAATGATCTGGTCCAATGCGGTGTTTCATGCAACCCTAACCAGTGAAAGATCCAGAATATCCACAGCCACTGAGGTTTGGGAAGGATCTTCACTGTACTTTGGTTAACGATCCAACGTCATTTCCACCTGCCTCCAGTTCACTCATTCAAGAAACACCTACTAAAGTGTTGATGAGCTTAGGAACCATGCTGACCTCCAGTGGGACAGTTTTTCTTGACCTCCCCGATGAGGCCAATGCCTTCAACGTCACCCCAGACCAACAACGTTCCAGTCTCCGCGTCTTAAAGACATTAGAGACACTGATCTGTTTTCACTCAAAACACCCTGACCCCAAAGGTGTGGGTTTTTCCTCCAATCATTTCTCCACATTCCAACACCAACTAGTGTCCTGTAATTCCATCCAGTTCTGACAGCAATGGCCTAGAGTTAGCATCAGACTCCACGGTTGGAGGGCTCAGCCCCCACTTCAGACTCCAGTCCCAGGTACTGGGGTACCCATGCTTCAGCCCAAGCTGGCTACGTATAAGTTGGGAGTTCCCCAAAGTCTCTTCCTCAGGTATGATAATTCTAGGATGGTTCACAGATCTCAGGAAGGCACTTTACTATTACTAACTAGTTTATTCTAAGGGATACACTTTAGGAACAGCCCGATTGAAAAGATGGGTGGGGCGGAAGCATCCATGCCCTCTGTGGGCACGCCACTCCACCCTCGGTGTGTTCCCCAACGTAGAAGCTCTCCAAACGTCTTCATTTCAGGGTTTTTATGGAGGCTTCATCAGGTAGGCATGATTGATTAAATTGTGGTCCACGGGTGATTGACTCCATCTCCAGCCCCTCTGTCCCCCTCCCCGCCAAAGTCAAAGGTAGGGCTCAAGGCCCCGACCATGTCATCATACCGTGGTCTTTCTGGCAACCGGCCCCACCTCAAGCTATCTGGGGGTTCCCAGCCCCCGCTCACCAAGTGCGTATGAAAGACACTTGTCACTCAGGAAATTCCAAGGGTTTTAGGAGCCGTGTGTCAGGAACCAGGGACAAAGATCAAACACTTCCTTATTTTATTTTATTACAGACACTCTGGGTGTTGCTTATCTTCTACAGAATGTCCAATGACGTCACGTCACGGAGAAGCCTTGCTATACAAAACACAGCCCCTTCCCAGGTGCAGCGGGGCTCATTCTAGACAAGCGCCCCGGCCCTTGCCATCTTCTCCCAGCACTCCCCTCACTCCGTAATTGCCCACTTCCGGTTTTCTCTCCTGACAGCGACACGACGACCTCTCAAGGGCAGGTACCACCTCTCACTCTCCTCGGTATCCAGCGGGCCTGGGCCCCAGCACACTAAGTTCTCGCTCTGTCATCACTCCCTGCTAACGTAGAGCTGCCCCCGTTCACCACACAGGCCTGCAGGGACAGGTGCGCCCTGGTGACGGGGCGGGTTAACCGTTCCAGACCACCACAGTATCGCCAATACTGCGACACAGCGGGTCGAACGCGAATTTTGGTTTCCCGGCGCAGATAAAAGTTATGTTTACGCGATCCTGTGGTTTATTAAGTGCCCAACGGCATTATATCTGAAAAACCAACGTACGAAACTTAATTAAAAGACCCTTCTTGCTAAAACAAAAACAAAAACAAAACCAAAAACAAAAAACAAAAAAATGCTAACTACATCACCTGGGCTTTCGGCAAGTCCTAATCGCTAATCACCGATTACCAAAACAACTGACGATGGGAAGGTATGAAGTATTGCAAGAATTACTAGACACTGACAGAGACAGGAAGTGAGAGGAGGCCGTTGGAACTATGGCACCACAGCCTTGCTCACGTCATGGTGGCCGCAAACCTCCGATCTGGAAGACACGCGACGCCTGTGCGGCAGAATGAGGCAGAGCACGGGAACGTGAGGTGTGCCCGCAGGTCCATCCTCCTTTCAGTGCTTCTGGGCCGACGAGATGGGTTCTGGAAGGGTATGCATCTTCCCCAACACCTCCCGCAACCTCTGTCCATCCATTCGTGACCCGGCGGCAGGCCCAGCTGTTCTCACGTTATCCCGGTGGGGATGTTGTCCATTCGTTCGCAGTCTGATTCAAGAGAGTCCTTCACAATTATGACACTGCCCTTCCCGGGAAGATGGTCATCTTAACATGAAAACTCCTGGCTAATTTGCAATTAAAGGCAAACAAATTCCATGGGGCGCCTGGGTGGCTCAGTCGGTTGAGCATCCGACTTCGGCTCAGGTCACAATCTCGCGGTCCAGGAGTTCGAGCCCCGCGTCGGGCTCTGTGCTGACAGCTCAGAGCCTGGAGCCTGTTTCGGATTCTGTGTCTCCCTCTCTCTGACCCTCCCCTGTTCATGCTTTGTCTCTCTCTGTCTCAAAAATAAATAAACGTTAAAAAAAAAAAATTAAAAAAAAAAAAGGCAAACAAATTCCACAGGCCGGTACTGCTCTTGAAGAGAGCTCGGTCTGTTTGCCGAGATATTTGGGTGCCAGCCCCCCTAGAGAGACACCCAGGGGCACTCGTATACACAGCTACCTTAGGCTGAACTGGGTTAGTCAGCACATTACTTCTGGACTGAGGGAGTGACCACTAGCTTCCTGTTTGCCTCCAGAGCACCGTCCCCTTCCTCACTATGCCTATGGATATTTCAGAACCTATAAATTACATTCTCTACCCAATACATTTACCAGGAAAAACAAAACCAAAAAAACCTGTTATCCCCAACAGACTCCCTGAAAGACATCCTTGGCTTCCTCCCCATGTGGAGACCGAACCAGCCTGATGACTGGCCGGTGTCCTTCTAGACTTTGTCCACCAGTGACCAGTATGTTAACAGTCACCCAGGGGACACCCGGGTGGTTCATTCGGTTAAACGTCCGGCTCTTCGTTTCAGCTCAGGTCACGATCTCACGGTTTTGTGAGTTCGAGCCCTGCTAGTCTAGCTCTGCGCTGACAGTGTGGAACCTGCTTGGGATTCTCTCTCTCCTTCTCTTTCTGCCCCTTCCCTGCTCACACTGTCTCTTTCTCTCTCAAAATAAATAAACTTAAAAAATTAAAAAAAAAAAAAAAAAAAAAAAAAAGGAAAAGAGTCACCCAGGACGTATGCAGAGCAAAGTAGCCGCTAAGGAAGGTCCTCTGAAGATAACAGCAACGAAGGAAGCATGCAGAGGTCACCAGCGGGGGAGTGTTTACATAACACCACAGTGGACAGGAGGCAGCCTAGACCCACAGAGAAGGGCAGGCCAGATATCAAGCGGGGAGACCTCCAGAAGGCCCGACCTTGTCCTTCTCCCGGAGGTTGCTTCTCACACAAGGCCATCAGTCTCAGCAGACTCAGTAATCTCAGCAGACTATGAACCACACAATCGTGTCCCCAGTGATCCCATCCCCACTGCCCGTCAAGAAATGCCCAAGCCACAGAGACCCGGTTCAGTTCCCTTTTATCTGTCTGTCCAGCTAGCTAGCTCTCCCTCTCGTGGCTTCAGACAATTCCCACCAGATTCCTCTGACAACAGGAATAAATGTGCCCCACAGGCTGTTCTCTCTCAAACAGGCCTAACTCCCTGCCTGATTTTGCCTGGAAAGGGTATTTTGGTACAGCCTCTCCATTTGAGAGGTGGAGACCCAGAGGGGTGAAGGGACTCACCCAAGAACACACAGTGGTGGTGGCAGAATGGCATCTACCACTGTTGTGCCCCAGGACCACTGAGTCATTCAACATTAAAGGAGCCTTGTGTTTGTGACTGCGGGAGAATTGCAAATTGCAACACCTGAAGTTGCCCCTGGGCCATCAAACGCCAGCTAAGGCCCAGGTGAGTGGAAAGCAGGCACTGACTTGGGGAGGGGGTGGTTAGGAAAAGGCCTCAGCCCATCACAGGAAGCAGGAGTCATCCTGGAAACAAGGAACGTGGCAGAGACGGACAAATGCAGGTAACAGCAGTGGAACCTGGATGGTGGAAATCTGAGGTGGTCTTTTGCCTTCTCCTTTTAGCTTTGCTGTGTGCTTCAGTTTTCTTCACGCCTAAGTACGGATCGTCACAATCAGAGAAAGTAGACCGATGAGCCTGATTCCTGGAGACCCACTCAGAAGCCAGCCTCAGCTCCCGGGAGTCATACAGTGTGCCTGGAGAACGGTTTCGGGAGGAAGGAAGCACTTCCTAAGCCATGAAACAGACCAGCGACTGACTCAGCACCCACCTACTAGCACAGACAACGCCGGACGGCCAGGGCCCCCCCCTGCTCATCCCTGCCACACAGCATTACAGCCTCAGAGCTCACCAGGACCTCTGTCAAGAAGTCGCCATGGTCCGTCTGGGTTAGGGGAAGCAGGTGACCAACAGTGCCAGGATGCTCACCGATGTCCTCGCGAAAACGAACGGAAGTTTGGAGAGAACCGGGTAGCAACAGGTCCGGAAAAGGTAAGAATCCAAAAACACGTGGCAAAACCAGAAGGTCTTCTACTCATGGGAGGGAATACTGGGATCCAGTCACTGGCCACGCACACCAGCCACCAAACCCGAAGTGGCTGCCGTGTGCAGCTGAGCATGTGGCACTGTGGCCACACGGGCCGGCCTCCTCCATCGCAGGTACTGTATGTAGGTCTGTGTGTGCTGTGGCCCATGGCAAAGGCCCGCTCTAACAAATTCAGCCCAGCGTGACTGTGTTCCCCTCCCCCTCGTGCCAGTAAAGGGTCTTGAGGTCTAATTCACAAAAAAGAGCACCACTTGGGTTAGTTAGCATCCTACCTCGCCGGCTGCCCGCTACACAGAAGTCCCAAGGGATTCGATCCAAGCCACACCCCCAGGCCAACACCGCTGGGAACCACCTTCCAAAGACGCTGAGCCCCTGTCTCGTCAATAACTCGTACCCCTCGTCCATCCTGAATCTACTGCTCTTGCGGAGGGAGCAGCATGGAGGGAGGTGACCAGGCCGGCTGCGTTCCTGGGCGGGCGTGAGGCCTCCGCACCGGAAGGAGCGCGTGCAAGCAGGTGGAAATCTTCACGGCAGGAAAGACCCATCCGGTCCCGCACAGCCCACATCCATATTATCACTTGTCAGAAAACAGACGGTGAGGGGAAAAAGAGAGAAACCGTGTCAGCCAGGAAAGACCTGCCCGTGCCGTGCCGCAGACCAGAACGGTCCCATTGGAGACCCCGGCCTGTGGCCTGTCCGTGAGGACAGGGAGGCGCCGTGAGCCATCAGTGTGTGTCACGTTCCCAAGCCGACACTGGGCCTATTCACGGGTAAGTAATACAAGCACAAGTCTGAGGCCTGGGACCAGAATCTGAAGCATAGGAGGACAAAAATAGTCCCTCGAGGACTGAGAGCAAAGGCCCCTTGCACAAAGCTTTACTGCAGCATTTGCTCCGGGTCCACGGCAGGAAACAAGGACGCACTCCCCAAACACGGGCCCCGGACAAAATAGAAGGCGCAAGTCTGTCAAACAGAATGGAGGGAGGAAAGCAGAGACGGCAGAGAAAATGAAAACACTGTCGTCAAAGAACAGGAAATGTGACGCCCAAGGAACAAGCTGAAAAGCAGCAGGAGGAAACTATTAGACAAGGGTGAAAGGTGGGACAGCTGGCCTGGTCATTTCCATAAGTGAGGTCACAGGGAAAAAAGAAAAGCAAAAAAAAAAAAAAAAAAGGAAAGAAGAAGGAAAGAATGGAGAGAGCAAAAGAAAGAGAGAGAGGAAGGAAGGAGAGAGGAAGAAAGGAAGGAAAGGAGGAAGGGAGGGAGGAGGAAAGGAAGGAAGGGAGGTGGGAAGGAAGGAAGGAAAGAAGGAAGGGAAGAGGGAAGGAAGGAAGGAGGGAAGGAAGGAAGGAAGGGAGGAGGAAAGGAAGGAGGGAAGGAAAGAGGGAAGGAAGGAAAGAAAGAAGGGAGGAGGGAAGGAAGGAATGAAAGAAGGAAGGAGGGAAGGAAGGAAGGAGGGAAAGAAGGGAGGAGGGAAGGAAGGAAAGAAAGAAGGAAGGGAGGAGGGAAGGAAGGAAAGAAAGAAAGAAGGAAGGGAGGAGGGAAGGAAGGAAAGAAAGAAAGAAGGAAGGGAGGAGGGAAGGAAGGGAGGAAGGGAGGACGGAAGGAAGGAAGGGAGGGAGGAAGGAAGGAGGGAAGGAAAGAGGGAAGAAAGGAAAGAAAGAAGGGAGGAGGGAAGGAAGGAATGAAAGAAGGAAGGAGGGAAGGAAGGAAGGAGGGAAAGAAGGAAGGGAGGAGGGAAGGAAGGAAGGGAGGGAGGAAGGAAGGAAAGAAAGAAGGAAGGGAGGAGGGAAGGAAGGAAAGAAAGAAAGAAGGAAGGGAGGAGGGAAAGAAGGGAGGAAGGGAGGTGGGAAGGAAGGAAGGGAGGGAGGGAGGAAGGAAGGAGGGAAGGAAGGAAGGAAAGAAGGAAGGGAGGAAAGAAGGAAGGGAGGAGGAAAGAAAGAAATCAAGTGAAGGGAACTCTTCCGGATCATGAGATTTAAGAATGACCCAGCGATTCCACTCGTAGGCGTATACCCAAAGAACTGAAAAGGTACTCAAACATTTACACATCGTACATTCGAGTACTGTTGTGTCCTGAATGTTTCTGTTGGCACCCAAACTCACACCTAAAAGCACTAACCCCCAAATGATGGTATTTGGAGGTGGAGCCTTTGAGAGATAATTACACTGAGATAAAGTCATGAGGGTGAGACACCCGCCCCCCAAGATGGGACTGGTATCCTCATATGATGTAGAGAGTCCAGAGCTCTATTTCTCCTCCGTCTGAAGACACGGCAAGATGATGAACAGTACAGGGCTTTCACCAGGAACTGAATCTTGCCCTTCCAGCCACGGACGTTTAAGCCATCGGGTCGACAGGTATTTTGTTATGCGGCCCAAGCTGACTAAGCCAGTGGCACCAAGAAGTGGGGTGTTGCTGTAACAAATACCTAGAGACGTGCAAGCATGTTTGGAACTGGACGGGTCGAGGCTCAAGGAGTCTGAGGTGCCACTGGAAATACGGGCGTACGGGCGATTCTGGTAAGAGCTCAGAAAGAAAAGATGGTTCTTTCTTCTTACAGCTACAGAAATAACCATGAACAAAATGTCGACAGAAATAGCGAGAGTAAAGGCCACTTTGGGGAGGCCTCAGATGGAAAGAAGAAACACGTTAGTGGGCAGTGGGCACAGGCGGTCCTTGATGGAAAGTGGTAGGAAATGGGGCTGAAACTACGTTCCAGTATTTTGTGGAAGGCAGCCCACGGAAGCGAAGAAGCTTTGGATTCTTGGCTGACATTTCTACACAAAATATTGAACGAGCAGCTTGGTTTCTCCTGACTACTTATGGTTAAAATGGGAGGGGAGAGAAATTGATTGAAGAACGCATTGTTAAGCAAAAAGGAACCAGAACCTAAAGATTTGGGCAATTCTCGGCCTATCCATACTGAAAAAAGAAAAGAGAAGAGAAGAAAAAGAAAAGGAACAGAAAAGAGAAAAGAAAAAGCTCATTCTGAGATCTCACCAGCGGTGTGGCTGACGAGCCATTTAATTAGGAGATCGGCGTGGGTGTGAACCAGGAACCAAGTCAGCCACCCAGCAGGAGCACTGCCAATTGGAAACAAAGTGGGGTAAGGTTAAAATGAAGGGGTTTCTTAGATCCTATGCGACTGGACCATAGAGCTATTTAGCTGTGAACATGCACTGGTCTGCAAGCCAACCCAAGAACGATTCCAAAGGCAATTCAGAGTGATGAGGGCTGGGTGCTCAGTTTCAACGTGGGGTGGGATGGTGGGGGGAGTCCCCGGAGCCTTGGGGGCACAACTCTAACTGACAGAGGGATGGAGGGAGATGGGGCCACCCTGGGGGTCCTGAAAGTGGGATTGGCACCCAAGTGGCTTCCAAAGACAGAGCACTTAACCAAAGAGACTTATTTTTAAGGCTTAAGATATAATGGTATTTGCCTCGCTAGGTTTGGGACATGCTTGGGACCCATCACCCCCCCCTCCTCCTGATCTCGTCCTTTGGGAATCTCTCTCCTGTGTCACTTCATAACTTGGAAGCACACAACGCACCTGGTTTCAGAGGTTCACAGCTGGAAAGGAATTCTGCCTCAAGATAACTCGTATCTGGAGTCTCACCCACACCTGATTTGGAGGATATTTACGTGAGACTTTGGACTTTATAGACTTGTTGACAATGCAATGAAGCCTTCTGGGGCTGTTGTGATGGCATGAATGGATTCTGCATACCAGAGGCGCACGAGTTTTAGGGCACAAGGGAGCTGAATGCTACAGACTGAATGTCTGCATCTCCCCCCAAATTTGTATGCAGAAGCACCAGTCCCAGTGTGATGGTATCTGGAGGTGGAACTTTTGGGAACTAATCGGGTTTATCTGAGGTCATGAGAGTGGGGCCCTCCTCATGGGATTAGTGCCCTTAGAGGAAGAGGAAAACCAGAGCTCGGGCTCTTCACCATGTGGGGACCCAGCAAGAAGGAAAGGGGTCTCACCAGAAACCAGACCTGCTGGCACCATGGGTGTCCCAGCCTCTAGAACTGTAAGAAATAAGTGTTCTTGAAACCATTCAGGAGGCGCCTAGGTGACTCAGTCAACTAAGCATCTGACTTCAGCTCAGGTCATGATCTGGCGGTCTGTGAGTTTGAGCCCCACGTCGGGCTCTGCTGACGGCTCAGAGCCTGGAGCCTGCTTCCGATCGTGTCTCCCTCTCTTCCTGCCACTCCCCCGTTCATGCGCTCTCTCTCTCTCTCTCTCTCTCTCTCTCAAAACTAAACATTAGGGGCGCCTGGGTGGCTCAGTCGGTTAGATGTCCGACTTCAGCCCAGGTCACGATCTCGCGGTCCGTGAGTTCGAGCCCTGTGCCGTGCTCTGTGCTGACAGCTCAGAGCCTGGAGTCTGCTTCTGATTCTGTGTCTCCCTCTCTCTCTGCCCCTCCCCCGTTCGTGCTCTGTCTCTCTCTGTCTCAAAAATAAATAAACGTTAAAAAAAAAAAAAACTAAACATTAAACAAAATTAAAAAGGCGGATCCTGTCACCTCTGCTTCCCACCCTTCCCGCTCAAACAAAAATTATGTAAAAAAAAAAAAACCATCCAGTCTCCATGGTATCTAGTTCCCGCAGCCCAAGCTAACAAAGAGAAGGATCCACAGCAGCACTACTCACGATGGCCCAAGGTGGAAAAACCCAAATGTCCATCACTAAATAAACGGATAAACGAACGTACATACATACCATGGAATACTGTGCAGGCATAAAAAGGAATCAAGCCCTGATGCGACGTGCCGTGAGCTTCAAAAACATCACGGCAAATAAAAGCAGACACAAAAGGTCACGTATTGGAAAATTCCACTTATGTGAAATATCTAGAATAGGCAAATCCATAAAGAAAGCAAGCGGATCAGTGGTCACCGGGGACCAGGGGCAGGAAGGGCTTGGAGGGTAACGGCATTCAGGGGCACGCAGCTGAATCTTGGAGTGAACTGTTTGGGAACCAGACAGAACACAACCCCATGAAGGTAGTAAATGCCAGCGAATTGTGTCACGTGAATCTCACCCCGACTCTTTTAAAGAGAGAGATTTAAGAGGCACGACGACTGGACACAATACACGGTCCTTGATTAGACTGCCGTGTGTTCAGGCCCGCTAGAAAAGATGTTTGGGGACACGAAGGGAGGTCCGAATGCAGGCTGGGCATCGGATGATACAAAGAAGCACCGTTAGGTATGATCACGGTGCAGTTAAGCAGAAAGGATGCCCTAACGTCTCAGACATGCAGTCTGGACGGTTTGGGAATGAAATGTTAGGATGTTTGTCAAAACAGCTCAGGAAAGAAAAAGTCAGTGAAGCCAAGATGGCAAAGTGTTAATGGTGTTAATTGTACGTGACAGGGCCGAGGTATATCGACCCAGGGATTCTAACGTTTTCTCTGGAAAGGCAAAGGACCCCGAAGAGCCAACACAATACTGAAGGAGGAGAGCAAAGTTGGAGGACTGACAGTATCCGACTTTATTTTTTATTTACTTATTTATTTAAAAAAATTTTTTTTAACATTTATTCATTTTTGAGAGAGAGACAGAGCATGAGCAGGGGAGGGGCAGAGGGAGAGAGAGGGAGACACAGAATCCGAAACAGGCTCCAGGCTCTGAGCCGTAAGCACAGAGCCCGAGGCGGGGCTCGAACCCACTGACTGTGAAATCATGACCTGAGCCCAAGTCGGATGCTTAACCAACTGAGCCCCCCAGGCACCCCAAGTATCTGACTTTAAAGACTTACTATGGGAACACCTCAAAATAAAGAAACATTGGGGCGCCTGGGTGGCTCAGTCGGTTGGGCGTCTGACTTCGGCTCAGGTCATGATCTCACGTTTGTGAGTTCGAGCCCCGCGTCGGGCTCTGTGCTGACAGCTCAGAGCCTGGAGCCTGCTTCGGATTCTGTGTGTCTCTCTCTTCCTCTCTGCCCCTCCCCTGCTCATTCTCTGTCTCTCTCAAAAATAAATAAACATTAAAAAAAATAAACAGACATTAAAAAAAACCAAACACTTAAAGATTTACCATAAAGGTAACTTGTAAAAGAAGAAAAGCACGTCTATGAAATCAGTATACCAAATCCAAACACTATAACGTGTTTTTACGTCGATCACCATGGCGAAATTTAAAGAAGGAAATAACAGAACCCAGGTTAGCAAGGGCATATGCCAAACGAGGCCCTCTCAAACATCACGAAGTGACGAGATGCATTAGAATCATCTTTTTGGTTTGCTGATACATTGGAAATGACTGTCCCCTCTTTAATGTCCTATTCTTATTTTTTTATTAACGTTTATTTATTTTTGAGACAGAGAGAGAGCATGAATGGGGGAGGGCAGAGAGAGAGGGAGACACAGAATCGGAAGCAGGCTCCAGGCTCTGAGCCATCAGCCCAGAGCCCGACACGGGGCTCGAACCCACGGACCGTGAGATCGTGACCTGAGCTGAAGTCGGACGCCCAACCGACTGAGCCACCCAGGCGCCCCTGTCCTATTCTTTTAATAAGAAAAGCGACTGCTTCCCCCCTCCAGACCCCAGCACCCCTCCAGGAGCTCCCCCCAACCCCGACCCCGGCGCCCCTCCCAGGGGCTCCCCCACCCCGGACTCTGGCACCCCTCCAGGGGTTCTCCGCACCCTGGGTTCCAGTGCCCCTCTGGGGGCTCCCCCCCAGCGACCCCAGCGCCCCTCCGGGGGGGGGGGGGGTTCCCCCACCCCAGACCCCAGAGCCTTTCCAAGGGCAAGTGTTGTCTCTCAGGCAGATGGTCTCAGGTAGAAAACAGCAACTCTGAGAGCACCACTCCTGCCAGACAGATTTGGCAAGGACAGCTTTCTTTCCTTGCGCGTATTTCAAACCACAGATTTCTCTGCAAGAGTCGAAGGAGGTTATTTACTTCAGAAAAAAAAACGATCAACCCCTGAGTCTCCCAGAACCTTCCAGCACACAGCTCTAAGATATGAAGTTCTGCCATCAGAATGCTCTATTGTGCTCTTTCAGACGTGTGATTCAAGAAAAATGTTGCACTGTTCCCTTTTTCCAGCCTGAGATTTCTGTTCTTAGAAAATATGCTTGCCTGGTTGAATGGAACTCAATAAATGAAGGCATTTCTCAAATGAACTATATCAAAGGTGGTCAAAATACAGCTCCACCTGAGTGGGGCAAAACGGACCAGTTACTGGAAATCCAATGCCCGCCTAATGTCCTAGCGTCATGTCGCCTCGGTCAGGGGCCAAGTCAGCTGTTGAAAGGTCATTTCAGTGTGTTTCAACTCTCTGTGGTAGGAATTAGTTCCCTTAATCCACACAGAACAAGCAAATAAACGGGCACCACGAAAGTTAGTATGTCCTAGTGACTATCTCTTCTTTTTTATTTTAATATTTATTTGAGGGGCGCCGGGGTGGCTCAGTCGGTTAAGCAGCCGACTTCGGTTCAGGTCATGATCTCGCGGTCTGTGGGTTCAAGCCCCGCGTCGGGCTCTGTGCTGATGGCTCAGAGCCCATGAGCCTGTTTCAGATTCTGTGTCTCCCTCTCTCTGACCCTCCCCCGTTCATGCTCTGTCTCTCCCTGTCTCAAAAATAAATAAACGTTAAAAAAAAAAATTTATTTGAGAGAGAGAGAGAGAGAGAGATAGAGAGAGAGAGAGAGAGAGAGAGAGAGAGAATCCCAAGCAGGCTCCATGCTGCCAGCACAGAGCCCAATGTGGGGCTCAATCCCATGAACTGTGGGACGTAACCCGAGGTCAAATCAAGGGGCAGATGCTTAACCAACTGAGCCACTTAGGTGCCCCAAATACACACTTCTAATGTAGGTTTCACGCAACATGAGGGGCCCCACAAAGTGCCAACTGTGTGTTTTGAAAACAGCTGCATAAGCTCTGTGTGCCTCAGTTTTCCCATCTGTCAAATGGGAGTGGTGGCATCTTTATAGAGTTGCTATAACTTTATGAGATAAAGCCTAGAATGTATGCCCAATACGTGGTTGTGATTTCAGTATTAGATCGGTGATAAAAACGGAGTGGTTCCCTAATTGCTACAATGGTGTAGATATGTGGATTTATATTGACAAACTCCAGAGAAACAGAAAGATAAAAATGGGAGCATAAGGGTGATAGGATTAAAGAGGCTTTTTTTTTTTTACCTTACATTTTTTTCATTGGTGTTGCAATAGTGTTAAAATAAAACTTGGAGAAATTATTTAGATGTCCAAGGAAACAGCTAAAAACTAGTTTTCCCTCAGAGGATTTTCATCTTACATCACAACGAACGTGGCCAATTTAATTACACCGACAAACAACCCAGAGAAACCTGGAGAAAAATCACGCGATAATATAAGCTAATATTTCATTAGCAATTACTATATGGCAAGCATTCTACCAAGCGCCTTGAACATATCCATTCAATTAGTTCTCTTCCTCCCATTTGACAGATGAGAAAACCAAGGCACAATCAACAGCATACCCAAGATCAGATGCTGGGAGAGGCACATTCCGCCTCCCAGGCAGAGGGCTGTGCCATGCACGCCCCGCCCACGGTCCCAGGACTCGCTTCTAGGTGCTCCAGACTGTTTGCTGCGGGCACCTGAATTTTTTTTAACTTTTTAAAAAATGTTTACTTTGAGAGAAATACAGACAGTGCGAGCGGGGGAGGGGCAGAGAGCGACAGAGGGAGAGAGAGAAAATCCCAAGCAGGCTCCCCACGCTGTCAGCACAGAGCCCACTGAGGGGCTCGATCTCAGGAACCGCGAGATCGTGAGCTGAGCCGAAACCAAGAGTTGGTCGCGTAACTGACCAAGCCACCCAGGCGCCCCTAAGCACCTGCAACTTTTCGGCTGGCTTTCGTTTGGGCTTTCTCCCAGCTACGTGAACGGCATCAGCCCACGTGGCGGGCAAACTGGCAATGCTCCCACGTGCAGCCCTCGGCCAATGGTGGCCAGGGCAGGTGGGGGATCGACGCCCCAGCCTCCTCCCTCTGGCTGGGTACCTCTCCGGTGGCTTCCACGCCGTCTCTGGGAGTCCCCTCCCCAGCAGGACCGAGCCCAGCGCCCTCACAGGTCACTAACTTGGTGGCTTCCTACTGGAAGCCATTTATCCCCGTGGTCTCTCCTCCCCACTCTCCCGCTGCTTTCCTGGGATCACCTCAAAACCAACAACCAAAAAAAAAAAAAACGACCTCTCCAGAAATGTTGGTCTCAAGGTCTGCCTCTGGGGACCTCCAAACCAAGAAAAACCACAGACACAGTCCAGCGATATACTACCCCGACACCCTCCCCCCCAAATACTCTAACCATCAGGCTACACTGCCTACGATTTAAGTAAAGCAATAGGGAGTGCTCGTTCAGTGTCGATCTCAAATGTGCTCACCTTTGAAGGACCCCAAAAGTATGCACCTAGCCCTTAAATCATAAACTGGTGAGTGTGGGACTCAATACACGCAATATGAAACCTGTGGCATCGTGGAGGGCTCGGGAGGAGCTGAGAGCCCCGAGTTGTCACCCAAGGAGGTCTTCCGCTCCCCAAGAACCCAGAAGAGGGTTCTCGCGGGGGATAAGGAGCTTGCGTGGGTGACTCTTGGGCAAACTTCGCTTGAAGGAGCGGAGTTTGGTTTTCTGTCCCGGGCAAGAGGCCAGCAGAGAAAGCTCACAGCTGGTGTCATGGCATGTGTATCACGTACGAGCCCTGTGCTCATTGCTCCACGTGCACTAGGTCACTAGGTCACCTCTAAGCAAGTCCTCCCGGCCGGAGCTGCTATTCACCCCATTGTACAGAGAGGGAGACTGAGGCTTGCGGAAGGGAAGTGACTGGTCTAAGGTCGGACAGCTAGTAACTGGCTGAGCTGGAACGCCCAGCAGGTCTCCCTGACTCTGAACCCAAATTCGTCACCAATAGGTTATACAACTCCCTGCCCCAGTGATCATTATCAGAAAATCACCTCCCATTGAACCGTGTATTGTATGCAAAGCACTTTAGATAAGTAATGACTGGGCCTCACCACAGCCTACCAGTTAGAATGACAACAGATACAATGTAAGCTTCACACACACATCGGCCCTACCAAGTATCACCTCCGTTTTACAGGCAAGAAGACTGAGGCACCAGGAAACATTTCCCCAGCAGGTGCTGGTGCAGAGAGCCAGGGAGGCTGTGCTCTCCCTCGCTGGCTGGGCCACTACGCTCTTCATACCGTGTGCAGAGGGATGCGGCTTCCTCCCCTGCGGTCCCTGCTCAGAGTCAGGGCTCAGGGGGGGCTCCGGTTGATCTGCCTCTCCTGCCAGCTCACAGGGAAACCCCCGGCGGGCCTCCCATCAGCTCTGCCCCTTCCATAACCTGCAAGTTCTCCCAAGTCTTGTCTCAGAGCGACCTCTCCTCACCCTGCCCCATTAGCTTGCAGTTAAATGCCTTGGCCCTTCCTCCCCGCTTACCCTCTGGACCCAGACAGTCTAACCCACCTCCTACCCCCTACTCTCAGGGCCCCCCCCCAAAAGCCCCCTAAGAGCTCAAAGTGAGCAAATCATTAGTCATACCCTCTGGACCCAGACAGTCTAACCCACCTCCTACCCCCTACTCTCAGGCCTCCCCCTCAAAAAGCCCCCTAAGAGCTCGAAGTGAGCAAATCATTAGTCTTATCAAAGAACAAACACCATGGATTAATCCTCCTTTTTTACCTAAGTCTACGGGGCTTTCGTTCTGAGAAGTAAATTAAATAAATCCAATAATATTTGTTTTCTAATAATCTGTGCTGACTTCCTGATATTACTACACTCCTCGTTTTGATGACAAGCTCCAAAAATTCTTCAATTATGGCAATTTTAGCTGACTTCCATCTCCAAAGAACCCCCCCCCCCCAAGTCTCCCAAGGAGAATAAATACACCATATTTCTTTAAAATATGCATGTCTGGCAACTCAAAAGGGTACCATCTGGTTCACATAATTTCTGCATGAGGTTTCTGAAAAGCCTATGGAACATACATGATCCACTCTTGCTGCAACGGAAGCCAGAACATTCCACTGCTATTGTACAAAGCAACTGAGGTTAGCTGAGGCAAAGACTGGCCACGGTCCCTGCGAGGAGATACAGCGTTCAACTCCCTTAGAACACAGCTCACCCATTAAAATACACATATTTAATCAAAGTCGTGCTAGAGAAGAAAGAGAAACATGGAAATGACATCACTCTCGAGAATCATTTTTGAGCCCGAGAAGTCAGGAGAGAGCAAGAAAAGCAAATTGGGTCTCTTTCAAAATGAAGCAAAGGAGGAGCAAAAGAAAAGTCGGAATAATTAAAACAAGAAGGAAATGATGGCAGTGGAGGGAGCCCGGCCAGGGGAGCAAGCGTGGTCTCCCTGTATGCGGAATCACAACGAGCTGCACGACAAAATGCCAAACAACCTGTAACCAGAAGACACGCTGAGGTCCCTGCTTCCCCGTCCCAGTATACTGTGGTCATTCTTCTCCAGCGCCGTAAACTTTGGGGAGAGGTGCGCGACACCAGGGAGGCATTAGCACAGGTGACTTCTGGGTCCGGGAGTCTCCTGAATTACACAGTAAGTATGTATTTCCAGAGCGAAGCCCCTTCCCAGGTCACAGGGATGAATCGGAATTGCTAAGTGCTTGGAGAGCCTCCAAAAAAAAAAAAAAAAACGCACAGCCCCATTGCAGATGCACAGCCCGACTGCAGATGCGGACACAATGTTTTTAATGCTCTGGCCAGGTGTTCAGAAACTTGCATACCAGCAGACGCACATTCCCCAGACTTAACGGTTCGGAGCCAAGGTTGGCAAGCTTTTGCTGCAAAGGGCCAGACAGTAATAATTCAGGCTCTCTGCTGCGGGCTGTCACTTGTCACAACTATCCCACCCTGCCATGAGAGGGCAAAAGTGGCCACAGGCAACACGCATGCAAGGAGCGTGGCCGTGTGCCAATAAAACTTTATTTATGGGCACTGAAGTCCGGACTGCATGTAATTATTGTGGGTCGCAGAATACTGTTTTGCTTTTTATTTTCTTCGGCCATGACAAAAATATAAAAATCATTCTTAGTTCACAATCTGTCCAAAAAAATAGGTGATGGGCTGTACTGAGCCCACAGGGTCTAAAGAGACAGCATCGATTTCAAATGAAGGATGAAGACAACAGCTTGAATTTATGCAGATATTAAAAATCACGAGGAAGAGGGTGGAGGACAGCAATGGATTTATCTCATATGATGGTGACAAATACTGTCCTGTCTTGGAATCACATGGGCCTGACCTTGAGTGCCCGCAAGGACCACTTTCCAGCTGCATGACCTTGACCAAGTTTTATTTAAACTTGCCCAGCCTTCATTCCTTCCTGTGTAAAAGGAAGATAACAAAAGTAGCTTTTTGACAGAGTTACAGTAGGGATGAAGTGAGATCCTGCCTCTAAAAATACTTTGCCCAGCACCCAGCCCCTCTGCAAAGAAAAGCCAGTCTCAATGAGCATTACAATAATACTCATGCGATGATAGATTGGTCGGCTGCAAATCGTTTTTCCTGCATACGAAGGTAAGATTTTTAGAAATCCCGACTCCTAATTTATAATAAAAGCCAAAACTCCAAACAAAGTAGATGGCCAGAGTTCAACACAAAACTAATACAATACAAGGGCGTTTTGGTTTGGTACAACACCTCAGTTATCCAGCTCTCGGGAATCTAGAAACCTCAGATTTCTGGAAACGTTGTGAGCTCGAACTCGTGGAAAAAGAATGCAACATAAATAATCAGAACTCGTGGAAAAAGAATGCATGCAACATAATAATGATTTATTCACTCAGCCAGCACCTCCGGAAGAATTCTGTGTGAGAGCAGTTTACAGTATCTAGTATGGGGGCCCAACAAGTAACCAAAATAATTTCAACAAAATAAACATGGCATTATGGAGCAGAGCAGCGTGCCTCAGGGCTCGGGGAGCGTAAAGGCAAGCAAGAGCTCTGGAGACGAAAGAAGAGTATGAGGAAGCCGGGCCAGGTGAAGTTATGCAGGCTACAAAGATGGGAGTGGAATGTTCCAGACGGAAGTAACAGAGAAGAGACGGATGGTGTTTTCTGCAGGTCTGTAATCACTGTGTGTGTGTGCGTGTGCGTGTGTGTGTGTGTGCGGCCAGGGTAGGGTGGAGGGGGTTGATGGATGCCAGCTTCGAAGCCAGGAACACCCAAGGAACAAGAAGAAAAGAGGCAAGGAAAACACACACGTAGACCACACCTCCCAGGCATGTGCAGGTAAGTGGGAAACAATGGCCATCAGCCAAAGCAGCAGGTTCACGGATGCCCTGTTGTATCGCTCGCTCACTGAATATGCCCTACACGCTCCTTACGTAGCTCCTGGGAACCTTGCTACAGACAATAAAATGCATATAAATGATTCAATTTTTCACTTAAGCCATTATTTTAGTTTAGTTTAGTTATTTGAGAGAGACAGAGACAGACACAGACAGAGAGAATCCCAAGCAGGCTCAGCACTATCAGCACAAAGCCCAATGTGGGGCTCGATCTCATGAACCATGAGATCATGACCTGAGCCGAAATCAAGAGTGGGATGCTCAAACAACTGAGCCACCCAGGAGCCCCTTAACCTGTTACTTTAAAAATTATGACGGCAGGGGCACCTGGGTGAGCAGGGGCACCTGGGTGGCTCAGCCAGTTAAGCATCTGACTTCGGCTCAGGTCATGATCTCACGGTTCATGGGTTCAAGCCCCATGTCGGGCTCTGTGCTGACAGCTCAGAGCCTGGAGCCTGCTTTGGATTCTGTGTCTCCCTCTCTCTCTGCCCCTAACCCGCTCACATTCTGTGTCTCTCTCTCTCAAAAACAAATATTAAAAAGGTTTTTTTTTTAATAAATAAACAAAAAAATTATGATGGCAAACAAAAATACTGCAAACCTTTTCTCCCTATCCCACAGAAGAATGCATTTATCGGGCCTGCGCATTAATTCATCCATTCTTAAGAGATCGTATTCCTTACACGGAGAAAAGCAGCACACGCGGAGGCCTTCATAGGTGCTGAGTTCAAGCCCCTGCTCAAAGATGAGACAGCTCTATGGGCCTGAGAACACGCCTCCGCCTCTCTGGGCTCCTCACTCATCTGGTAGGCGGACGAGACCCTGGGGCAGACGTGGGGACGCAGGGAGGAAGGAGGTCCAGGCGCCCTGGAGAGGATGTTCACCTTTTCTCATTGGTTAACTAGCAACCACTCGAACAGGCTGCTGTGAACATTATGTATGTGTGTTGAGTACCTACCTAGAGTCCGTGCAAACAAAAATCGCTCAATAAACAGACTCTGAGAGAGGGTCTCATTATTCCCTTCCAGGGATGAGGGCTTCAAACCCCCAGGGGAGTTAAGTTGCTCTCCCCTGAAGTCATACTTCCTGGCAAACAGGGGAAACCCGTTCCCTCCGCCCCCAAATCCCACCCTCTTTGGGGGCTCCCTGCTAGCTGCCCTCTGGCCCACCCCCCTCACGGGGTTCCCAGGCTGGGGGGGCCAGAAGCTCCTCTATCTTGGCACAACCGCTACTCAAGGGCAGACCCCCCCCCCCCCCCCACACACACACACACCCGGCGTCTGCACGTCCAAGCTTTTCCACCAACAACAACATAGACTCTGCCCTGGAAGGTTAGCCCCCAAACGCTGTAGCATGTAGTTCAATGAAAGGCACAATTAATATACTTGATTGAACAATGGCCATCAAGGGGGAAAAAGGCAAGAAAAGAGAAATTCCTTTATTTTCCTAATCGCACACACTCCCGCTACTATGCCGGCAAAGCAAAGCTGGGTCTCCCCACGCTGTCCCCAAAGCTGGGTCTACCCCCCGCCGTCCCCAGGACAGGATGCCACTGCTGAAAAGCAAGAGAAATAAAAGAAGTGAATTCTTGGCTCTTGAGCTTCCAAGGGCCCAAACCCTCGCTATTTATGCCCAAAACTATGGGATTTTATATGCCATTTACCGTCCAAAATTTCTTCTATGCTAACTGTACATCATCACTCATGGCCCAGATGTCATTCCATCATATTGAGAAATTAGCCCTTAATGAGACACGATCGTGTGTTTTAGACTTGGAAAAAGCATTTGGTCTAAAGCTATCAATTTGAATAGTTGGGATCCAAGGATGGATAAAGTTCAAGGCTATTGGTTAACTTTTCTTTTTTTAACGTTTTATTTTTTGAGAGACAGAGACAGCGTGAGCAGGGCAAAGAGAGAGGGAGACAGAGAATGCAAAGCAGGCTCCAGGCTCTGAGCTGTCAGCAGAGAGCCCAGATGTGGGGCTCGAACTCACAAGCTGTGAGATCATGACCTGAGCCGAAGTCAGACGCTCAACCGGCTGAGCCACCCGGGTGCCCCAGTTGGTTAACTTTTTTAAAACAAATTTTATGAGTCACAAAACATGTATGAACCACTGTTCTGAGATACACGACTTTTACGTACGACACGCTAATGCTCAACGAGGACACCGAACAAGGGGTCTTATCTGCCTTAGAACATTCTAGAAACTACCTTTTCTCGCATCCTCTTCTCAAAATATTCCTAAGTAGGTCACTCCAAGCAAGGCACTTAGCTCCTCCTCATGTCTTGCCAGCGTTTGCACAGCTGCGTGAGGCTGCCCACTCTTTGCAGAGCCTGCCTTCTGCCACCCTGCCCACTCAGCACTGTCAAATCTGTCACGACCCGACAGCTCTCTGCCCTTGCACCTGATCATTCCACAGTCCCCACATTATGCCAGCCAAGCTCCTTTGGAGAGCCTGACACGACAGCACACGGGCAAATGCTGAGTTCAGCTCCATCCGATATGCCTTCCAACGAACTTTCCAGGAACATCCCCAGACAAAAAGCGAAGAGCTGCCTTGACAGAAACCACGTTTAGCTCCTAAGCAAGTCCCGGCAACGGCACGGGCAACTAGGAATCACCCCATCTCCTAGTCAAACGAGAAAAAAAGCCGACCTGTAGAGGAAACCTTCAAGCAATATACGCTGGTCTAAGACCTTTAAGGAAAAGTTGCCAACCGTTTGGCAATAGACCAAATTAATTCAACACACATGGTTTTCCTTTTGACCTGCATGGCTTTTTAAATTTTTAAATTGCCAAGATTTTAAAAGTAGGACATTTTATACAAAATCTGGATTCTTGGGGAGGCTGGGTGGCTCAGTCGGTTGAGCGTCCGACGGTCCGTGAGTTCGAGCCCCGCGTCGGGCTCTGTGCTGACGGCTCGGAGCCTGGAGCCTGCTTCGGATTCTGTGTCTCCCTCTCTCTCTCTCCGCCCCTCCCCTGCTCCCACTTTGTCTGTCTCTCTCTCAAAAATAAATAAATAAACATTGAAAAAATGTTTAGATAATAACCGTGCTATTCCAGCTCTACTCCAAACACACAGAAAGAACCAGGACCCTGCCAACATCCACACCAGTATAGGGTGGGTGGGAAGCCTCGACCTTTGCCAGGCTGTAATGAGGTGACCAAACCCTCACCCCATCCTTAACTGTGGGGTCATGCCAGATAAGACTGGGACGTTCATCTCCACCAGGGAGTAACAGCTCCCACTTTGCTCTCACCTTTGGCGTCAGTGGACTATGAAGGGAGCCTCGACTTCCCCAAGGGGTAATGAGGTGCCCCATCCCTCCCTGCTGGGAGACCCGTAGAGAGTTGGGACTTTCACCACCGTCCAGTGGTAATGAGGCCACCCACTCTCACGGCATTAGCTGAGGCCACTTGGGGAGCAGTCACAAGGCCCTTCTACCTGTCCCAGCCAGGAAGGTATCAGCGAGAGGCCCCGTGGGGAGCCAGAACTCTAACTCCTGCTCCACAGGAAGGAGGAGCCCTCACACTGAGTATCAAGAGTTTGAGTGGGGAACCAGGGTATCCACCCCCACTTGGAAGTACCAAGGCAGTGCCGCCATCTTCCCCTGCTGGAGCAGTGGAAAAGAAAGCCAGTAGCAACAGACAATTTAAATAAGCCTAGGCGCATAAGATAATACTTAAAATGCACAGGTTTCAATGTAAAAAATCACCATTGTGCCAAGAACCAATAAGATTTCAAACAGAGTAAGAAAGGACGATCGATAGATGTCACCACCAAGATGACAGAACAACCAAAATTATGTGAGAAAGGTATTAAAAGAGCCATTAAGCAATTAAGACAGTGCTTGAAACTAAAGAAAAAACAGAAAGTCTCAGCAAAGAAATTGAAAGTTCCAGCAGGGACGCCTGGGTGGCTCAGTCAGTTAAGTGTCCCGACTGGATTTCAGCTCAGGTCCTGGTCTCGAAGTTTGGTGAGTTCAAGCCCCAGGTCGGGCTCTGTGCCAGCAGCACGGAGTCTGCTTGAGATTCTCTCTCTCCCTCTCTATCTGCCCCTCCCCCCTCACGACATCTCTGTCTCTCTCAAAATAAATAGTTTTAGCAAAGTAACAGATAAAGAACAAAACAGAAATTGTAGAACTGAAAAACACAATAACTAAAATAAAACGATTCAACCCTCAACTCAACCACAGAGTGAGGGGAAAGACGATCAGTGACCTGTAAGGTAGAACAACAGAAATTACCCAATCTGAACAAAAGAGAGGAAATAAATGGGGGGGGGGGGGGAGGGAGGTAGAATAGAGCTCAGGGGCAGGTGTGGCTATCACAAAAGATCTAACATTCATGTCATCAGAATCCCAAAAGGAGAGAGGAAAGAGGGCAGAGCTGAAAACAAAACAAAACAAACAAAACACACACATACTAGAAGAAATAAGGGCTGAAAACTTCCAAATTTGGCAAAAGACATAAACCTACAGATTCAAGAAGCTAACCGAACCCCAAGCAGGATAAAGCAAAAGAAACCCACTCTAAGACACAACATGGTCAAACTTCTAAAAACCACAAGAGAAAGAATTCTAAAAGCATTGAGAAAGAAATGACACCTAATGTATAGAAGAAAAAAACATTCAAATTATAGATTTCTCATCAAAAATCACAGAGGTCAGAAGAAAGTGGCACAATTTTCAGTGCTGGACAAAAAAAGGAGCTGTCAACCAGGAATCCTATAACCAGAGTAATATTCTTCAGGAATGAAGGGGAAATCAAGACATCCTCAGATGAATAAACACTAAGAGAATTTGTTGCCAGCAGACCTAACCTAAAAGAATGGCTACAGGAATTTCTCGAAACAGAAAGGAAATGATCAAAGTAACCCTAGAACATCAAGGAGGAGGGAAGAACATAGTAAGCAAAAATATGAGTAATTAGAATAGGCTCCTCCTCTTGAGTTTTCTAAATTACAATTGACGATTAAAGCAATCACGGATGCTCATTACATCACAACAATTAAATCATAATCACAGGACACTGTGTATGTGCGTCCAAACATACACAGGAAATAGTCAACACAGAGGAAATATTTAACACAATTATATTACAAATGGAGGAGGATAATGGGACATAAAGGGAGCTAAGTCTACGTTTCATTAAAACTGGTAAAATGATGACACCAGGAGACTGTGATAAATTATGTAGATAGAATATGATACCAGGAGCAGCCACTGAAAACGCTATACAAAGAGATACACTCAAACACACTATAAAGTTGACTCTTGAACAACATGGGCTTGAACGGCAAGGGGTCTACTTACATGCAGATTTTTTTAAGGGTTGACGGCAAAAGCCACAGAACGTTTACTGAGAACTGTCCACCCCACTCTCCATGGGACCTAAACAAAGAGACTGAGCAGAGGTCGGTCCTGCTGCCCTAAGTGTAGGGGGACCTGGTGGAGGCCGTTAACAGCTCCCCCATGGATCTAGAACCGGGCATGGCTACAGGTCCCCTGGTGTGCTGAGGGGGTGACGGGGTCCAGAAGGTTCCCTGGCCTTCCTGCCACCAGAGTTCTGCACACACTTGGGCTCCAGGGCTGTACCGGGGAAGCCACACACCTCAGCCCCTCCCCATCAGGTGCAGACCCCTCCCACCAGCCATGTCACCTTCCCCAGGCTGGCACATTCACGCATGCCCGTGGCTGCCAGTGGCCACAAGCCAGTGGTACAACTCCAGGCAGATGGGACTCCTGTATTGTACCCCCAGCCCTATGATGCGGCCCAGGGGCCACCCAGGGCTGCAACTGCCTAGCTGAGGCCACTAAGCTATGAAAGACGAGCATCCTGGGATCATGCCTGTCCCCGCTACCACTGTGTACCTCTCTCCCCTACCTGTACACATTTTTTTTCAGTGAATAAAAATACAGTACTATAAACGTATTTTCTCTTCTTCATGATTTTCTTCATAACATTTTTTCTCTAGCTTATTTTATTTGTAAAACTACAGTGTATAATACATTTAACATACAAATTATACGTTAATCGACTTATGTTATTGGTAAGGTTTCTGGTAAACAGCAAGCTATCGGTAATTGAGTTTTAGGGGAGTCAAAACTTATATGCAGATTTTCAACTGTGAGGATACCCCTAACCCCAGCATTATTCAAGGGTCAACTGTATATAAATCAGAATGAAATTCTAAAAATCTTCAAGTAACACAAAGGAAGGCAGGGGGGAAAAGACAAGAAATAAAAGACAGAACAAACAAAAAAACAAAACAATTAAATGGTATCCTTTAGCCCTAACATATAAATAATTACATTAAATGTAAATGGTCTAAATACACCAATTAAAAGACAGACTGGAAGACTGGATTAAAAAGCATGGCCCTGGTTCAGAGTCTGTGTCTCCCACTCTCTCTGCCCCTCCCCTGCTGGTGCTCTGTCTCTCTCTCTCAAAAATAAATGAACATTTAAAAAAAAAAAAGCATGGCCTAATTATATGGTGTCTGCAAGAAACATTTCAAATATTGCAGTATAGGCAGGTTGAAAGTAAAAGGATGGAAAAAATGTATATCATGCAAACATTAATCAAAAGAAAGCAGAAATGGCTACATTAATATCAGATAAAAGAAACTTCAGGGCAAAGAATATTACCAGAGACAGAGAGGGACATTTTATAGCGACAATCAATTTAAAAGGGTAAATCCACCCAGAAGGCACAGCAACCCTAAATGTGTACATATCAAATAGTGGAGATGCAAATTATACAAAGCACAAACCAATGGCAGTGAAAGAGGAAAAAGACAAATCTACACTTCTGTGCAAGAAGACTTCTCTCAACAATTAGTAGAACTTGAAAGAAAATCAATAAGGATATAGAAGAATTCAACACTATTGACCAAGGGGATCTAATCAATATTTAGAAAACTCCACCCAACAAGAGCAGATACGTGTCGTTTTCAAGTGCCCACAGAACATACACTAAGAGGGACCATATCCTGGGCCAGAAAATAAACCTCAACAAATTTTTAACAGTTGAAATCCCAGAGTGCATTCTCTAATGACAATGGAATCAAACTAGGAATCAATAACAGGCCTGTAACAGGAAAATGCCAAGCACTTAGGAACTAAAAAGCACGATTCTAAATAACCAACGGGTTGAAGGGAAGGTCTCAAGGGAAATCAAAAAATATACTGAACTGGGGCGCCTGGATGGCTCAGTCAGCTAAGCATCCATCTCCTGATTTCAGCTCCAGTCATGATCTCATGGTTCCCGAGTTCCAGCCCCGCGTTAGGCTCTGTGCTGACAGCTCAGAGACTGGAACCTGCTTCAGATTCTGTGTCTCCCTCTCTCTCTTCCCCTCCCCTGCTCATGCTCGCTCTCGCTCTCTCTCTCTCTCTCTCTCAAAAATAAACATTAAAATACGAGAACACAGACTCTCCGCACATAAAACTGATAACCTAAATAAAACAGACCAACTGCTTGAAAAACACAAACTAATAAAACCCCCAAACGAGAAATTTCTAATCCCAGATGGTTTCACTAGAAAATTCTACTAAATGTCTAAAAAAACATTAACACCGATTCTACACAGTCTCCTCTAGACAACAGAACAGGAGAGAATACTTCCCAATTCAGTAACTTTATTAAGCCAGTGCCTGAAACAAAACTACACAGACAGGGGCTCCCGGCTGGCTCAGTACAGCATGCAATTCTTGATCTCATGGTCATGGGTTCAAGTCCCCCCTTGGGCATAGGGCCTACTTAATTAAAAAAATATATATATATGTACACAGTACCAAAAAATACCAAAATACCAATATCCCTCATGAATACAGACCCAAAAATTCCATGACAAAATATGAGCAAACAAATTCTTGTATTCCTCTAAATTTATTCTATGTATGAAAAAGAAATATACACAATGACCAGGTGCATTTTATTCCAAGGATGCAGAGTTGGTTCAGTTTTCAAAAGTCAATTAATGTAATCCAGATTACAGAATTATGCTGACATAAAACCCAATCCCAAAAGGTTACAGACCACATGGCTGCATTTACTTCACCTCCAAAATGACGAAATTTAAAGTAAGGAGAAGAAATTAATGGTTGCCGGGGATTAAGAGGAGTGAGATGAGGAGGGAAGTGGGTTTGGCCATCATCTTCAAAGTGACAGATCTGTTCTGTAGCCTGACTGTATCAGGGTAAGTAGCTTGCTTATAATCTGTACTATAGTTTTGCAAAATGTCACCTAGGGAGGAAACAAACCTGTAAAGGTACAGGGGCGTTATTTCTCATGACTGCTTATAAACATGTAACCATCTCAAAATAAAAAGTTTAAAAATAAACGGGATTATAATGAAAACCAATAATACTGAATACAACTGTCAAAACATTAAAATATTTGTAATGCGTGTTTTTAAAAAAAACAACAACAAACCCAGGTGATGTGATAGGAAAGGTATATTACCTATTTGAATCAGGTGGTCAGGGAAGAATCATGTGATGAGGCAGACCGGTAATCTGTGCTGTGATCTCAGTGACAAGAAGATGCCTTGCAAAGACAAAAGGAAAGGCATGCCAGGTTGAGGAAACAGCTACCCCACAGAAGCACCAAGATCAGAAGAACCTCAGCGCATTAAGGGAACGGAGAGGTCAGTGCGTCTGAGCGTCGGCAGGAGAGGGAAGCGGGAGGCCAAGTGATGTGTGCGGCTTCACAGGCCAGAGGAGGAAGCCTGGGTTTTATTCTAAATGCAACTGGAAGCTGCCGAAGGACTAAAGATTTGCAAGAAGCAGAACGATATGGTGTGAGACACCATTTAAAAAGAGCGTCCTGACCACGGTGGGTAGGATTGCAGCCGGTAGGAATAAAGGTCTGGGCGCTGGGCGGGAGGCTCCAGTGGGGAAGGCTGGAGGCCATGGCCAGGGCCAGGACCAGGAGGAGAGAGTGGCAGCGGAGATCCGAGAAAGATGAATGGACTAGGGTATATTCTGAACACAGAACCAAGAGAAAGGACTTTCTGATGAACTTCCTTTCCAAGGGGGGAAAGAAAAAATAATCAAAGAGGACTCTCAGTTTCCCTTTTGTTCTACTTGAGCAGCTGAGCACACAGGCACTGGCGTGGTTTACTGAGAGAGAGACCGCCAGCAGAACAAGTTGGGGTGGAGAAAATTAAGGGTTCAAGTGTGGACATCTTAAGCTCGACAGCCTTTTAAATATGCAAGGAGGGGGAGGTGATGTAGGTGGTGAGACGTGTGAGTTTGCCAGGAGTCTGTATTCAGAAGGAGCATCCGGACGAGAATGCAATTTACAGAGTGATCGGCATATAGATTGCCTGTACATCCGAGGGGCTGGATAAGACACGTTGGCAGAGTGGAGGCTGAGGAAAAGGAGAGGTGCCCCAGCCAGAGCCCTGTCCAGAGGGGGATGAGAATAGCAGTGGAGACTGGAAGATGAGGCCAGAGGAAAATCATCCAGCCGGGAGCAACAACAGCTTCTGCCAGGGATGAATGCTCTGAGCAGGCAAAGAGAGCATCAGCGGTCGAGAAAGATTTACCCAGGGCCAGGGGGCAAGGCGTTACCATCTGATGGACTAGAAAGAAAGCCGGAAGGAACAACACCGGGCCCGGGAAGGTCACTGCCGCTGGTGCGGTGATAAAAACACGTGGGGAAGACCCTGGGAATTGCACGGGAAGGCAAGTTTCACAGAAGTAGAATGGTTAGAATTGCAATAATACCTCCCTAATCCCATCCCCAGTGCTTCCCCCAGACCCTTGCCCCAACTCAACACTTTCCTGGGTTTCTACTGAAAAATAAAATCCAACTGTCCATGTTTTGTTGATGTAGAATCTCCAGGATACATTTGTCTATTATTTAGCCAAATGGAGTAGTGTTTATTTACCAGCAGTTTTATTTCCTGGGTAAAGTATGCCAAGGGGCGCCTGGGTGGCTCAGTCGGTTGAGCACCCAGCTTCGGCTCAGGTCATGATCTCACGGTTCGTGAGTTCAAGCCCACATCAGGCTCTGTGCTGACAGCTCGGAGCCTGGAGCCTGCTTCGGATTCTGTGTCTCCCTCTCTCTCTGTCCCTCCCCTGCTCATGCTCTGTCTCAAAAATAAATAAAAACATTTAAAAAAAATAAAAAATAAAGTATGCCAATAACAGTTCCCCCAAATACACAAGATCCGCCCCCCCCCCCCACCAAAACACACACACTTAACTTGGGGAAATGTAATTTACATTCAATTTGTTTATAAAGCTGAAAAAGTAATCTGAAAAAAACAGCCAAAATAGACCCCTGCTTGCAAGTGCCTTTTTTTTTTTAATTTTTTTTTTTTTTTTTTTTTTTTTTTTAGCGTTTATTTATTTTTGAGACAGAGAGAGACTAAGCATGAACGGGGGAGGGTCAGAGAGAGGGAGACACAGAATCTGAAACAGGCTCCAGGCTCTGAGCTGTCAGCACAGAGCCCGACGCGGGGCTCAAACTCATGGACCTCAAGATCATGACCTGGGCCGAAGCTGGCTGCTTAACCAACTGAGCCACCCAGGCGCCCCGCAAGTGCCTTTTTAAACCAAATTCCAAGTCATATCCTAAATTACGTTTATTTTAGAGGAAAAAAAGTCACCAGAGGTAAGAAATGTTTGGATTATATTGTCTAAAAAAATCAACATCAATTTGGCTTGGACATCTATTCTAGCACCCTGCCTTAAAAAAAAAAAAAAAAAACTGCAAAAATTTATAGATGAATTTATCAAGCAGTCTATGTGGAAAGGAGCAAGAATGTTTTAGCTCAATATATTTTCTGATGCATCTAAGAGAAAAAAATAAATCATTATGGATTTTGTAAAGTGCATTTTTATCTTTCTCTCTAACGAGACAGTGAAACAAGAGACATTCATTGCCTCCCTGGAGATTCTCATAATTTACAAAGACTATCCTTCTCTGAAGGGTGTACCCATAAATGGCCAGTATGTGCAGTCAGTTGTCAAGCGAAAACTGTCTAGGCCCCTTACGACTGCTCATCATTTTTCTGGTTAATGCATTAAAAGAGAAAGGCGGGAGTTACCCCCAAAACACTGTGTTGCATCCCACACATTCCCTCTTGTTGATGGGTCACAGGACAAAGGTTAAAGGGCACCACCACACAAGGGCAAGAAGAAATAAATTCACCACCATCCAGGGTCATCACTATAAGGTTAATCTGAGGAGAGAAGAAGCAAAAGAGGAAAGATAAACTGCTCTCTAGGGGGCATCTGGGTGGCTCAGCTGGTTAAGCGTCCAACTTGGGCTCAGGTCATGATCTCATGATCCGGAGTTCAAGCCCCGCATCCGGCTCTGTGCTGACAGCTCAGAGTCTGGAGCCTGCTTCAGATTCTGTGTCTCCCTTTCTCTCTGCCCCTCCCCACCAAATTAAATAAACATTAAAAAAAAAACTGCTCTCTAGACTTTCCTTGCATGAGGAACAAGTCTTCTGAAGTCCAGAAACAGAAGGAATACGGCTATTCGCACAGTGTCTGGGCCAGAGGAAGTACAGGTGAGGCCTGAGCATCCTGCACCAACAATAACCACTGTCAGGAAAACTACCATGAAATAAACATAATTGATACAAGTCGATCAGTGGTAACACTAATGCAAGGACTCTAAGTTGCATTTTTATTAATCAGGCACCATGCTTAATAAGAAACCATAAGGCCATCTCTAAGCAATTTCTATTTTTCTCTAATAACTCAGTCTATACCCCTACCAGTAGAAGGGCAAATTAAAAAATCCTTCCAAGAGGAAAAATGTATTTAATTCTGAACTAGGGACACTTGGGTTCTAAGTCCCAAGTGCTGAAGAAAACAATTAACGACATTTTGTGATCAACTCGACTTGAACTCTTGCCATTTATTTCTCCTTCTTCCCTGTTGGTCTCCATGTGTTGCCAAAATGATGCATAATCCCTGGGGTTTACAGTTCTTAATTCTCTGTAAAATAAGGGGAATTTTTCTCCCCCCGAGAGAGGTGAGGCACCGAGAAGGAAGGATCAGTTCATCAGGAGGCTATATGTTATTTTACCTTGCCTATTGTTGAGTAAAATCATCTCCATTCACCACGGTCCTTCTTCTCTTACTTGTAAAATATCCACTTTATCATCTTTCTCTAACATACTTTAAGTGAATTAAGAATTTCATAACTGGGAGGTATTTATTGAGATGCAATTCACATACCATACACGTCACTCGTTGGAAGTATGCAATTGCATGGTTTTTGGAATAGTCACAGAGCTGTGCAAGCAAAACTACCATCAATTTTAGAAAAGAGACATAGCTTCCAAATCCTCTAATCCGAGGTACAGACAAAACGAAGGTTTAGATGGGTTAAGTCACGTTCCCAAGGTCACAGAGCTGGTCAGTGGCAGAGTCAGGCCTGGATCCCTGGGAATTATCAAGCCACTGACATCATCTGGGACTCCTTTCCCCTGCCCTGGGAATGTTCTACATGAATTAAAACCTGCTGTTACGATGCTGCCTGAGATGAATGTCTGGCATGTTTTAATGTCGTGCTCCGTCTTATATTAAACCCAGTGTAATTTCTCCACGAAATCTGTCCCATTGCAAGATTTCTTAGAAAGACTTCTAGAACAGCTAAAAATGTATCTACTGGGCACTCTGACCACAAAATGTGGTTTTTATAAAGCACACAGAGAATCTGTGATGCCTTTCTTTTCAGATAAATGCACAAAAGATCTCAGCTCATGCCAAAAAAAAAAAAAAAGCCTAAATTAGACCCACTCTCATTTTATTAATGGACTGCTTACAGGGGGTTAAACTAAACAACCTCATGGCTAGCATGACATTTCTCCAATGCCAATAACTTGCTAAGATTTCAACCATTCACTCTGGCTGGTGGTCAGAAACCAACTTGAGGGACACCTGAGCAGCTCAGTCAGTTTAAGCGTCCGACTCTTGATTTCGGCTCAGGTCATGATCTCATGGTTGGTGAGATCGAGCCCTGCATCAGGCTCTGCACTGACAGCGCAGAGCCTGCTTGGAATGCTCTCTCTCCCTCTCTGCTCCTCCCTCCCTCCCTCTCTCTTGCTTTCAAAATAAATAAATAAACTTAAAAAAAAAAAAACAAACCCAAAACCAACTTGAATCATCCTAGGGCTTATGTCTCCATCATCTCTGAGATGCGCTCCTATGAAGTTCATACCAAAGAAATGAAAATCTTCAAAAAAGGAGGCCAGTTCCTTGCCAGAGCTAAGGAAGACAGTGAAAGAGGCACAGCCAGAGACTACTCTGGCCCTGGTCTGCCCACAGGGGCACCCAGCCTTCCCGCTGCCTAGGCTGAGAGCTTGCTTCAGCTCTTAGCTCACAGCAGCACCTGTTGAAAGCTCCTGCCTTTAAAGGCACCCCCCCACCCCCGCCGATTTCCAAGACATTCTTCTCCCTCCTGCCTTCCACCAGCTCTTTCCTTCCTGTGCTCCTCCACCCCAAAAGTTTCCTTTATTCAATAAATATTTATTGAGTGGCCTCTGTTAAACATTGTCCCTAAATGTGGCTGCTCCCTAGAATCTATAGTTAGCTCATCCTGCACTGACTTTCTTGTACTTACATGTTTCCATGTTCATTTAGGGCTTACATCCCCAAAAGTCTAGTTCCAATCTTGGCTTCATGCCCTGAGCCCCAGATCAGGACATGCACTTGCCCCCAGGCCAGTGACATCTCAACGTCACACAGACCCCTCAAAGGGCCCATGGCCAGCGAGGAATACACCATCTCCCCAGTCACCCAGCTGACCCCTCCCCTAGGGCTCCTTATCCCCCTGAACAGCACCACTGTTCACCCAGTGTCCCCGACCAGAATTAGCGCATCGCCCAGTTTCTTCATGGGAGGGGTGTGAGGGGACAGCAGTGCCCTCAGCCTGGGACCGAGGCTAGAAGGAGAGAACGCTCTAATTTCAGCTGCTTGTCAATCTGTGGGAGGAGCAGGATGAGATCTCCTCATAAATGTGGGTCGTGAATGAAATGTGTCTACCTTGGTGCTTGCCAAACTGGGGGCCCGGAGGGGACGGAGGGACAGAGCAACAGACCCAGGGCTGCAGGTGGGGGACAGGTTCTACGATCTGAGCTCTCTCGGGGCCGGAGGGGACCGCAATCTTGGAATTCAAATGTGCTTGTCAACACACACACACACACGCACGCACACACAGCAATTTCGTGCCTCCCCGCCAACCCCCACCGCTTGTTTTCTTGTTTCCCTGTCTCCTCGGCTCAGAGCGCCCTTCCCCCTCCCCTCCCACACCCACCCCCAACCACAATTCCTGCTCGTGCTTAATTCGCAAACCACGCGTCTCCTCCTCCGGGAAGCTTTCCCGGACGCCCCCGCCGCGCTGTCTGCCGAGCTCTGCGCGCGGAGGTGCGTCTCACGCTGTTTGTTTACGCGCCTGCCCGCGTCTCCGCGCCAGACCGCCGCTCTCCGGGGGCAGGAGCCGGGCGGGCGCCGCCAGGACGGCGCGCGGGCGAGGCACCGCCATGGGGAGCCCCGGAGCGCGGCGCGGTCCGCCGGGGTCCACCTCCAGGAGCGCGCGGGGCCCAGCATCGCCGGACCCACCGCGAGGCTGCAGGACGCACCCCGGGGGACTCCCAACCTCCAGGTAGGCGACCGGCGGCGCCCGGGCGCCCCGGCCCAGCGCGGGTCGGGGCGGGGTGGGGGGGGGGGGGGGGAAGCCGGCGCCGAGCGCAGCGCGCAGGCCTCCGGACGCCTCCTCTCCCGCGCGCGAGCCCCTTCGGCCCGCCACCTCTGCCCCCGGTCCCCGGAAGCCCTCCGAGTGACAGCCGGGGGGCCGCGGGGGGCGGCGGCGGGGGGGAGCAGGCGGCCCCCCCTGCACGTCCGCGCCCCCAACAGAAGCCCCGAAGCCTCGGGGGACCGCAGCCCCGGGTTCCCCCCGCTCCCGCCCTCCCCCGTGCCTCCCTACCTGGCTGGCTTTGTGGAACTGCTTCTTCAGCCCCGCCACCGACATCGCGACTGCGCCCGGCCGGGGCCGGAGCCGGGGGTGGGGGCGGTCTCCGGGCTCGTCCGGTCAGCGCGGCCGCGACGCGCTGAGGGAGCGGGCGCCGGGGCCGGTCCCCGCGCGGCTGGGCTCCGCCGGGCCCGCCTCCCACGGCCAGGGCCACGGCCACCGCCGCTGTCACACTCGCACACACGCGCGCACGCAGATGGCAACACGGCGTTCCAAAGCCCCTGCGCAGCCCATTGGCCGAGCCGAGGCGGTATGCAAATGAGGCCGCCGGGGCCGCCCACGCCTCATTGTTGCGTGGAGACCCGGGGGCCGAGCCACCGGGAAGCGGGGCCCGGGGGTGGGGGGCTGGGCGTGCGGAGCTCCCGGGTGCGTGGGGGGCAGGCCCACGCGGGGCCTCTTGCGGGACGGAGCCTGTACCGCGGCCACGGGTGCGGGGAGAGGGTTCACCTCTCCGCGCTTTTGGGACTTGGTGCGAAGCCTGCTTTTGCTCGCGGGCAACATCGCCTCCCTCAGGCGCAATTTGGGTAGGGAACGCTCCCGGGTCAGCTTAGAGGGACAGAAATGCGACCAGACGGCGGACCTGCGGCAGGAGGGCGGCGGGGCTGTTTCTTCTTTCCCCGCGCGGTGCCCTGGGTGCAGTCCGCCCACATGACTCTGGCCAACGGAGGGGGGCAACACTTATTGGGTAATTTGCTAATAAATGTGGTGCTCGCCTCTACGAAGCGCCAAGCCCACTGTCAACTGCAGAAGAGCGCCTGTCTCCAGGGAGCTGTGAACAGCGCGCTCCGTACCCTCCCTCGGGAGTGCAGCGCACGCGGGACCCATCCCCCTCCGTGATTCCTACCAGTTGTGTCGTCGGTTACTGAGCGTCATTTCGCACAGCTGAGGCCCAGTCTGCGGCCTGGAGCGTCCTGTGGGTTCTTGCGCCTGAGCTGCCCCCCAACAGGCCGGCATCTGAGCTGAGCCCTGCCTCCAAAGGACCCCCGGGGGCTCCCAAGACGTGCAACCCACTCTTAGCCATGCTTAGCACTGAATGAAACAGACATCTTCCCCCTCCAGGCTCCACCTAAGAAAAAGGAGCTCCTCTTCTCTGAACCCTCAACAGGCCCCATCTGGGATGACCAAGAGCCATGGTGTGCCCAGGACCCTTCTGGTTTACACCTGCTGTGCCTTGGCGTTCGCTGTGGGCGTCCTGCGTTTCTCCAGAAAAAGTCCTTTGCCATTAGCTCTCGACTCCCTTATCCCTGGCATCATGCCAGTGAGGATTAGTGGGTAATGTTTCCTCGCTTTCCCTTAGAGGGTGTGGACAGGAGTGAGCAGAAGCATCCTTTCTCTGATACGGGAGAAAATGAACTTAGTGCGGGAGATAAAGGTGGCCATCCCAAGGATTACTTAGTATGACTTAGGTAAGTGCCGTAGGCTTCACTGGCCTACGGCCACAGACAAGTAACATAGCAGGATCAGAATAATATAGCAAGGTGATCTGTCTACGCAGCGGGTTGAACCCCACTCAACAGTAGGCTCCACCCACTGAGGCAAAGGCAGCTGGGGGCAGGGACTGGAGTCGGGGTCCCCTTTGTCCTGGGCTACTTCAGGACTGCCTGGGAGCATGCTCATCTGCCCTTTTTCTCCGTGACCCGAATGGTTTAAATAACACAGATTTGAAGGAATTTACCCTAACCCAATCCAACTCTGGCCGTTTGGGAAGGGAGTGATTTTTTAAAACAACTTTTTGGCATTTCTTCCACTGCTGATAGTATATTCATTTCCTACTCCAGTTAATGTTGGTAATTTATCTCTTAATTTCATCAGGTATAGAGTTGTACATCATATTCTCATAATGTTTCAACGTCAGAACCTTTCATGTACATGTTTTCCTTTGTAAAAGTATTTGCGATCTTAATTTTTCAGTAACTTAGGCTCATGAGAGGGTTTGCCAGTTTTATTGGTCTCTTAAAAATGGTTCTTGAGTTGACTCATCATTGCCATAGATTTTTGTTCTCTCATTAATTCCCTTTTTATATATTGTTTCCTTCTGTTTTGCTCAGGACGTTAAGGTTATTAACAACAGAAACTGGTCCTGATGAGTGTAAGCTGGAAAGGAATGTATTGGAGAAGGATATCAGGTGGCCCAGAGATTTAGAGGGGCCTAGGGGACCGGGTTGGGCAATGAGCAGGAATGAGGAATCTCGGTGGTCAGATCCCCAGCACGCCCAGTTGGGGGCGTTTGTTGGGAGGTGCTGGCTCGGCCACTAAATGCTGGCTGTGGCTACCAGAATGAAGGCTAAGCTCCTCCCTGCTTCTTTCAGGCGCTCACTGGAGACTCAGAGTTCCAGGGGGCAGCATCTGATTGGCTAAGTCCAGATGATATACATACCCGGCTCTAGATGTCCAAAACGTACACCATGATGGAACTCCCTAATATAGGAAGCAGCTTCACAGGCTAGGCAGCCGAAACAACGATCTAAAAACCAACAATAACACAAATGCCCACTAACCTTTCTTTGAGGACCTGTCATCTCTTCAGTTGACCATGTGGTTTACTCGTTTTTATTCTTTCCTGTCTTGATAATCAGCACATATAAAGCTACAGATTTTCTCCCTGCGTATGGCTTTGGCTTCATACCTTGTTTTCATCATGTGGTACAGTTCTGATTGTTTTCTAAATAGACTTGTGATTGCGTCTTTAATGTCCTCTTTGGTCTAAATGTTCTGGACTTTTTTTTTTTTTTTTTTTTAATCCTTTCTAGGTGGGGGCACCGGGGTGGCTCTGTCAGTTAAGTGTTCACCTTCTGCTCAGGTCACGATCTTGCGGTTCATGGGTTTGAGCCCCGCGTCGGGCTCTGTGCTGATGGCTCGGAGCCTGGAGCCTGCTTCAGATTCTGTGTCTCCCTCTCTCTCTGCTCCTTCCCCACTCGCTGTGCCTCCCTCTCTCTCAAAAATAAATATTAGAATTTTTTTAATCTCTCTCTCATAAATATTAGAATTTTTTAAATCTCTCTCAAAAATAAATACTAAAAATTTTTTTAAATCTTTTCTAGGTGGTTTGATTTCTTTTATTCATTGTGTATTCTAGGCTCGTACAGTTGTCAAATAACATATCTTAAAGTGGTTTTTTTTTACATAGCCTATTACGTTAAATGTTATATGTTATAAATGTACCATAGAGGTTTGAACTAATGTGTATTCTGTTTTTGTGGTACAGTTTTTCTGTGTATCCATAACAGGGCACACCTTCCACTGAAGCTCCTAGCTCAGGGGGAGATTTCAAACTCATACTAGCTGGAGTCACACTGGCCAGTTCAAGGCTTAGCCTTTATGTCACCTTCCAGTGACCCAAGGGCCACAGCTCCTCAATCTGTTTAGGGAGGAGTAAACAAACGTCTTGGGCTATTTGGTGGCGTTGCCTGCGTGGGAGTAGGAGAGCTTTGAGGCACAGATAAGATAAACTGAAGAATCTTGGGGCATTCGGTGGTCTTCACGCGTCAGTGACAAGAGGGATGTCGTGGCTGTCTCTGGCAGTCTGGATAGATGGCCCATGTTGTGGCACAGGTGTTCTCCTGTTCCTTTTCTTGTGGTCCTTGCTTCCCACGCCCCCTGTACCTTCCCTGGTGCACAGAGTGCTATGCTGGGATGCACTGACCTTTCCCTCTCTCGTGCTTAGACCCGCTTCTGGGTCCAGTATTTGCAGCCTTTGTATCTGGTCCTGTGGTGAACGACCATCCTGCGTGGATGGGAGCAGGAGAGCTCTGGGTAGGGGCAGAGGGGGAGGGGGCATAGTGATTGTCTAAAGCAGGATAACGTATCCCAGTATGTAGCCCATAAATCAAGTCTTCTGGACTTACCATTCAAATGATCTGTATCCTGATTATTGGTTTCTTCACTTCTGGAAGACCGAGGGCCATTGTCTGCAGTCTCCGATTAGGATTGTGTCTGTTGTGCCTTATGTTTGAGAGTTGAGCTTTGAATGGTTTTCAAAGCTATGTGCTATGTGCTATGGTAGTCTGTCCATGTGTATAACTGTTGTGTCTTCCTTGTGGGTTGGAATTTTATCCATAGAAAGTAACCTATTTTGTTCCATTTGTGACTTTTTGCTTCTATTGTACTTTGTCCTATATCTATTTTTGCATTACTTTTTGTTTATACGTGTTTCGTATGTTTTAACTGGTCCTCTTTTTGTCCTCTTTTTTTCCCAGCTTTATTAAGGTATAATTGATCTATGACATTGTGTATATGTAAGACATACAATGTGATTATTTGGTATGTGTATATATTATGAAATGATCACCACAATGACATTAGTAAACACTTCCATCACCTCATATAATTATCTTTTTTTTTTTTTAATGGTGAGAACATTTAAGACCTACTCTCTTAACACCTTTCAAGTATGGGTCCTTTGACCTTTCAGCCTGTTTCAAGAATGTGTTCTCTTTTTAATGCTTTTATTTATTTTTGAGAAAGAGAGAGAGAGAGAGAGAATGAGCAGGGGAGGGGCAGAGAGAGAGGGAGACACAGAATCCAAAGCCAGCTCCAGGCCCTGAGCTGTCAGCTCACAGCCTGACGTGGAACTCGAACCCACGAACCGCGAGATCGTGACCTGAGCCAAAGTTGGTCGCTTAACCGACTGAGCCACCCAGGTGCCCCTGGGCATGTGTTCTTATAAACAATAAAATTTAATTTTGCTTCTGGGCCAAAATAAGTCTTTGCCTTTTGTTAGAAAGATTTCAAGCATTCACATTTATTATGAAAAGGATATATTTGGTCTCGGTTTTGTCAGTTTATGGCTTGTTATCCGGGTTTCTTTCCCCCCCCCCCTTCAAATAGTTGCTTCTATCACTAGTATCTATTTTACTTCTTCTTCCCCTTTGTTTTTGGAAACTATACACCCAGTTTCACTCAACCAGTGGTTGCCATTGTTCTATAAAATATTTGAACTTACAGTCTCGGTCAACATCAATAATCAAACATTCTGTCAAAGCCATAGCGTGATGACCATGAGCCAGGGCACCTGGACTGTGTCTTGCTCATTCCTCCTTCAACTCAGACTGGCTCCCGCAACGACCCCAGCCATCTGAGAAGTCTCCAGCAGAGACTGGGGTCCAGTTCCCTTCGTGGGAAACAGAACACCAAGCCACTGAAGACTGGGCTGCAAGGTGTTGGTTCCAAGTCAGGGAGGCAAAGCTGCGTAGGAGACCATTTGGACAGAATTTTGAGATGGACGCATAGTGAAATTATTTTAAATCCAAAGTGAAAGCTTCCGTAAGTATGTATATTCCATCATATGATAACACCTAAAGAAAAATTGGAGACTATGGGAAAGTAAAGGGGAGGCAAATTTACCTTCGGAATCACTGTTGAAGCAAGTACTCTCAATACTTTGGCACCTTTTTCCTTTACAGTCGATTTCCGACACAAAAGGTAAACGTGCTGTCACAACTGTGCAAACTACCTTATTTTCTTCTTTGTTCTCTTAATTACATGAGCAACTTTTTATTCTGCCTAGTCTTCACGCACATCATTTTCGTGACAGCTGAATAACCGATTGTGTAAGACGTATCATTAAATTTTATTATTTTCTGTCACTACTCAATTTAAAAGTTTTTCCCCCAAATTTTTCATTTAAATGCCACGTTAAACATCTTTTTCCATATTAGTATTTCTCTCTGTATTTAGGGATAGTTCCTTAGAATGGATTCCCAGATATAAAATTAGTGCATGAAAGACTGGAACAGTTCTAAGTGCAAATTGATAACATACTGCTCCCTGATCCAAGGTCATTAAGAGGAGAGTCTTGTAAAAATAGGGGGGGGGGGGGGGAGGGAGGGAACAAAGAAATGTGGATTTTTATCTTCCATTTGCCTTGAACTTTATGTTTTTAAATGTATGGCCTGATGCAAGCCCCAGACTGCACTTCTAGGCAGAACTTGGAGAGCTGACTTCAAATCCTGATGTCTTAAATAATCCTCAGGGGGCGCCTGGGGGACTCAGTTGGTTTAGCATCCGACTTCGGCTTAGGTCACGATCTCACAGTTCATGGGTTCGGGTCCCATGTCAGGCTCTGTGCTATCAGCTCAGAGCCTGGATCCTGCTTCAGATTCTGTGTCTCCCCCTCTCTGTGCCCCTCCCCCACTCACACTTTGTCTCTCTCTCTCTCTCAAAAATAAATAAACATTAAATTATCCTCAGCTCTTAGGCTAACCATGACCTCTCTCGATCTCCAGATCTTTTTCCCTAAAGAAAGCGCTCACCCGTTCGCCCTTCCACTTTGGGCCACTCTACGGAGTTTGTTCATTAGGTCACATATTGGAATTAACCAGACCTAGAAGCATCCTTGCCCCAGTCTACCACCACCCCCACCTACCTGGCTGCAGCAGGATGTTGAGAGCATTAATACTGTTTTTGCTCTCCTCGTAACTTCATAGGCCTTTTATTTCGCACATCTGGGAAAGATATGTGCCCATCGATGAGGTAACGGCAGACATGATGAATCCCACATGTCGAACATGGCAATTTGCCTTGAACTTGCAAGATCACAACTGGGGACAAACGTATAGATTTTCTTCACTTATTGTTTTACAGAAAGCTAATGGACAGCCAATTGATCGGTCAAGAAAAGGCCAAAGAAATCTTTTCATTTTTAAATGTAGAGTGGGGGGGGGGGGGAACCCAAAGTGTTTTCATTTTTGCAAAAATGAAACTGGGTGAAGGGCACCTTCTCAACAATGAAAGCAGATATAATTACCTAGTGAATCAATGCATATCAGTTCTCTCCAATACATTACTCCATTATTCTGGGTTCTGTGCACATTCAGTTAGAATTCTGGGTCATGCGGCTCCTCTAGTTAGCCTTTGTTAATTACGTAGATGCCATTTCCATGTTCACACTTAACCCCAGAGGACTGATTTGTCCCTTCTAATAAAGGATTGTTCAGTTTGCGCCTGGGGCCGGGGAATGGGAGCCGCGGCTTTTGTAAACTACTCCTGCCACCTTGTGGTGCTCCTGAGAAGTGGCAAAGTCAACTTCGGGAGCCATGAGCATGGTGGCCAGTGATTCCATACCTGCCAGTTCCTTGTATTTCAGAGCTTTTAAGAAGCACACTCCTACCTCTCCAGTCAGGTCACAGCAGCCCATCTGGATGGCATTAAATGTAAACATGTGCTACAGCTTGGTTACCTTGAGATTCCAGATCACATCCGGGACTTCTGTGAATTAGAACTCTCTTACGGGTCTCACTGTTATGAGTCTCAAGAACTGTTCCAGGGTGCCTGGGTGGCTCAGTCGGTTAAGCGTCCAACTCTTGATTTTGGCTCAGGCCATGATCTCACGGTTTGTGAGCCCCACACTGGGCTCTGTGCTGACCGTGTGGGGCCTGCTTGGGATTCTCTCCCTCTCTGTGTCAAAAAATGAATAAATAAATAAACTTTAAAAAAAAAAAAAAAGACAATCACTGAGATATCGAGTGTGCAGCAAGGAAAGTGTTTCTTCTAAAGGCGGCCAGACAAGGACACGGGGGGAGGGGGGAAGCCTCAAATCCTCCTCCCAAAGGAGGAGAGTCGAGTCGAGTTGGGGAAGGAAAAGGCAAATGCAAAAGGTCTGGGTAAATAGTTGCAGCTGCACTTGTTAGGCAAGAGCTGTGATTAGTCGTGTTAACCCTGTGATTGCTGCTTTCATGCTAGCCTCTCGGAGCTGCTCAATACACATAACTATGCGTGTCATGAACAAATATGATGCTGAGGAGGGAAACTGAGGATGTAGACCAGCAAGAACTTGGGACGGTGGTCAGGGAAGGGTAGTGGGAAGTGGATGGCCCCGAGAGCCAAGGACACGGTGAGGTGTCGCTGCGTAGTCGAGGTGACGGGAGCTGTTCCATGGAACAGTGTGGACACACTCTGCAGCCAGAGCCTGGACGGCCCGCAGAGTGGGGAGCACAGGAAGCCTGGAGGTGGGGAGTTCCCATCTGGTTGTGACCTTGTCCCTGACTAGCCCTTTAAGGGGACCATGAGGTTGATCACAATGCTCTCACAGGTGTTGCAGAAGTTTTGTTCAATACGGGAGACATTTTCCTCAGGATCATCATCACTCATGGCTTGATTCCTCTCCTGGTCACTGCTCAGGGCTGTGTAGAAGTGCGGACACCCTCACCGGCCGGGGGGATCCTGGCCCTAGACCTCATCAGTCCGGGCTCGCTCGTGTTCCCTACCTGTCTCTACTCCAGCGGGTAAAAAAAAACACAGTCCTTTTATAAAATGTGCTGAATGAATACATTAAAGCCACCAATTCTCAAGACTCAGCAATAATAGTGATAGAATTGTAGATCACTGATTTATTCTAAGAAAACCCAAAGAGAAGATGCATTCAACCTTTTTTTAACGTTTATTTATTTTTGAGAAAGAGTGCGAGTAGGGAAGGGGAAGAGAGAGAGGGAGACACAGAATCTGAAACAGGATCCAGGCTCTGAGCTGTCAGCACAGAGCCTGACGGGGCTCGAGCCCACGGACCGTGAGATCATGACCTGAGCCGAGGTCAGGTGCTTAACCGACTGAGCCACCTAGGTGCCCCCACAGATATTCAATCTTAAGACTATTTGTGGGTGCCTGGCTGGCTCAGTTGGAGGGGTGTGTGACTCTTAATCTCAGGGTCATGAGTTCGAGCCCCGTGTTGGGTATAGAGATTAATTAAACAAATAAAACTTTAAAAAAAAAAAGAAAAGAATGTTTTCTGGGCTATTAAAAAGTACTTTTGTCCACCTATTTTCCTGTGAGCCCCCATTTTTCTGGGGAAAAGTCAATCCCCAGATTGACTTCCTATTTCTATTGGGGTTTCTATTCCTATTTTTACTGCTCTTGTGTGAAGAGATCGTGGTTCCCTGTAAGTGTAGGATTGGCTGTGTTTACAGATACATCATGCACTCAGCATCTGGCATTTCAAGAATCTGCCACTTGTCCTGTATGTGCCTCTAATCATAAAAGAAAGGTTCATACAGCATCTATCCCTGGATTGATTTGTTATTTTTGTTAGTCCTTTGCTATTGTCATTATGGTCTATAGGGGGCAGTAGGAACCTCAGAGTGAAACAGCAGAATGTGAAGCTCCGAATGGTCAAACACGAGATTCCCTGGCTGTCTAAAGCAGTGCTCCTCAGTCTTCAAGGTGCGCGCACATCCCCTGGGAATCTGGTTAGCATGCGGGCTGATTCCCTGGGTCTGCAGTAGCCCAAGATTCTGCATTTCTAACAAACTCCCAGGCAATGCCAGCGTTACAGGGCCAGGGACCACACTTTGACTTGCAAGGCTGTAAATGGCAGTCTTGTAGGGCCAGGGTGCAGTGTTCTTTACACACATTTGTCATGTGAATCGTGAACATGCACGGCCAACAGATCCCGTGTTTGATGAACTGGCTGGATTGAGAACAACTGAGTTTCAGCAGTGTCTTTTCCCTTGACCTTGGGGGTGCCATTTTCTCCTTTGTGGCTCGGCGAGGTGGTTGGTAAACTTTAGAGGCTAATGTTATTTGTCATTCCCCTTGTAGGTGTAGAGTTCTGAGCCTGACTTTGCCAGATTTTACCCTAGGAGTGGAATGTGCCCTTACCCCTGAAGCTTGGAACTGGTGGCCTTCAGTCACCTGCCGTGGCAGACGCCCTAGGCGGCCCCTCACGTGCCGGGGGGAAAGAAGTGAGATATGTGTGGTCTCCAATTCAGGGAGTAGAGACCCACTCAGAGAGAGAACTGTCCCCCAACAAGATGCAATTGATCCACCTCTCAAGCTTTGGCCTTGGAGAGAATCAGGACTTGGATGTATTTGAATATCCTTGCTCTGAGATCACTCGGGCTTATTCATTTAACATACATTTATTGGGCACCTGCTGTATACCTGGCCTTATGCTGGGGGCTGGGCCAGTAGAGATGAATCAGAATTTGTCTTGTGGGGGCTGATATTTGAAATGCGTGGGCAGGTTTCCACGAAGAGTCCCATACAGTCTTAAGAAAAGCCAGAGTCTACTTGCACTATTGGTGGGAATGCAAACTGGTGCAGCCCCTCTGGAAAACAGAGTGGAGGTTCCCCCCAAAATTAACAACAGATCTACCCTATGACCCAGCAATAGCACTGCTAGGAATTTACCCAAGGGATATAGGAGTGCTGATGCATAGAGGCACTCGTACCCCAATGTTTCTAGCAGCACTTTCAACAATAGCCAAATTATGGAAAGAGCCTAAATGTCCATCAACTGACGAACGGATAAAGATGTGGTTTATATACACAATGGAATACTACTTGGCAATGAGAAAGAGTGAAATCCTGCCATTTGTAGCAACATGGATGGAACTGGAGGCTATTATGCTGAGTGAAATAAGTCAGGCAGAGAAAGACAGATACCATATGTTTTCACTCATATGTGGATCTTGAGAAACTCAACAGAAGACCAGGGGGAAGGGGAAGGGGGAAAAAAAGTTATAGAGAGGGAAGGAGGCAAACCATAAGAGACTCTTAAATACTAAGAACAAACTGAGGGTCAGTGGGGGGTGGGAGAGAGGGGAAAGTGGGTGATGGGCATTGAGGAGGGCATTGAGTTGGGATGAGCACTGGGTGTTGTATGGAAACCAATTTGACAATAAATTTTACAGAGAGAGAGAGAGAGAAAAGCCAGAGTCTAGGGAGCTGGCTGATGGGTGTCCCTACTGCAGACCTCTTGGGGTGTTTCCCCCGGGCAGGGTAACTCAGGACTATTCACGTGGTATCACATGGTGTGTATTTGGAGTCTGGGTTATTTTACGCACTAATGTGACCCTTATCTCATTGTATTGAGTTGTGGCTTCATTCTCCTCCCTATGAAACTCGGAGCTGGAATTTTTAAAAAGTGTTAGTAAGTCTGAGTAAGCATGTGTCAATATTGGCACTATCCCATCCTTGGGACTTACACACGCCCACCCACACCCACTCTGACTAGCCGAGAACCCACCAAACTCTGTTATCCTACAACATTGGAGAAGTAAGTGAATGACTCAAGATCTGACCTGTGGTTTTGAAGAACAGGAAGGCATTGACCTCAGAGTTCATTTGGGTTTAGGCAAACCTGATCTATGCTGTTAGAAATCGGGGTGCTGGCTCCCCTTGGGAGCAGCAGTCCTGGCTGGAAAGACCCATGAGGCTTCTGGGGGCTGCTGATGTCGGATTTCTCATTCTCGGTGCAGGGCACATAAGAGGGTGTGTGCTGTGAGAAAACGTTAAGCTGTCCTCCTAAAATATATGGGCACTTTCTAGATGCAAAAAAAAAAAATTCATGAAGTTCATAACTTTGAAAGGTTTTGACTACATATAGTAGCAATTTTAAAAGCAGAAATGAAATCGTAATACTTAAGTCAATGACGATGAACAAATGCCTCGAATTCTCTCCTTGGCAGACCCAATGCTTCTGCTTAAAAACAAAACAAATCACCAATTACCTAAGCCTGGCCACCCCCATGCAACACATTTAAGGCTAAAAACTTCAAAAACGGCCCGTCTTCTCTCTGTTTTCCATTCTGCGTTGCCCTCCCCCCACAGACACTCGTTGGATGATCTCACCTGATTTTTATATAGAAAATTGAGTCCATGTGGTGTTAGCTCCCTCCAGCCCCCCTCGTCTCCACCTGAATGCGATCCCGGGGAGCCCCGTTTTCCCCCATCTTTCCCCCTGAGCCTGGGGGCAAGGAGCCCATCTCCTCTCTGCCTTTCTGCATCTAACTTCCCGCAAGGTCAGCCCCTCCCCACAGGCAGCAAATTCAGGATCTCCCAGACCTGCCCTCTCCCCCCCCCCCCAACTCCCACTCGCTCCCAAGGCCTTTACATTCAGGCAAATAACTTGAACTCCCTTCACACCCCTCTGGGACATTGGCAGGACCCTCCCCAGAGATCTGCGAGGCCACTTTTTCTGCAGTCTTGACAGTTTGATTTTTTTGCCTTGCATTTGCTAGTCTTCCAGACATCTATGGGACCTAACTTTAAGTGCTTTTGAAAGTTTGGATGCTCAGCTCTTGAAAACACTTTAATTAAATGGACCGAAACACTTGAGTTTCTCTGAGTACGTAGAACCTTCTTAGCTCTCTAAACGGGGCACTTTTGTTATGCAGCCTGCGAGTTGGAGGTCCAAGCCTGGCCTTTCCGTCCTCCACAAGAGCGAGATAAAGCATCCAGCAGGGAAGCTCCAGGCACCACACGATCCGGTTCCCAAACTGCTGGAGGGCCCCCCCCAGAAGCCCAATTAGCCCCAAAGCCAAAGCATCAATTCCCTAATGATAAATTTCCCCAAAATGTATAGTCGTATGATCTGTTGTGGTTCACATACGATGAAGTAGCCTCTGCTCTCAGGACTTCCTCTATCCCCGACGGCATCTGTGCGTTCCCATGGTTACCTAACCTGGGGAGGGGAGTGTAAGCTTGCTTCCACAGCTGGACACCTTGTCCAGGGCACAACCTGCACAACTGTCCATGGAACCCTTGCCCACTCTCTGGGAGGTATTTGGGGTAACTTTTGACAGCTTTCTGCTTCCTCTGCATTTTTTAAATTATTTTTTTAAATTTTATTATTTAAATTTTATTAATGTTTTTAATTTTAATTACAGCATAGTTAACATACAGTGTAATTTGAGTACAGTGATTCAATAGTTCCATACATCACCAAGTGTTCATCACAACAAGTGCATGCCTTCATCCCCTCACCTATTTCACCCGCCTCCCCACCCCCTTCCCTCTGGTGTGCTCTATAGTGAAGAGTCTGTTTACGCATCCGTCTCTCTCTTTTTTCCCCTTTGTTCATTTGTGTTCCTTAAATTCCACATATGAGTGAAATCATGGTATTTGTCTTTCTCCGACCGACCGACTTCCCTTAGCATAATACTCGCCCGGTCCATCCATGTTGTTGCAAATGGCAAGATTTCATTCTTTGTTATGGCTGAGTAATATTCCATTGTATGTATATACCACTTCTTCTTTATCCGTTCATCTACTGAGGGACACTTGGGCTGCCTCCCTATCTTGGCTGTTGAAACAATGCTGCTCTGAACATACGGGTGCATATATCCTTTTGCATTAGTGCTTTTGTATACTTTAGGTAAATACCCAGTAGTGAAATCATTGGATCATAACGTGGTTCTATTTTAACTTTTTGAGGAATCTCCATACTGTTTTCCGGAGTGGCTACACCAGTTGTTAATCCCGCTAACAGTGCAAGAGGGTTCCTTTTTCTCCGCATCCTCGCCAACACTTGTATTTTGTGTTTTTAATTTTTTTTAATGTTTAATTATTTTTGAGAGAGAGAAAGAGAACACAAGCAGGGGAGGAGCAGAGAGAGAGAGAGACACAGAATCTGAAACAGGATCCAGGCTCTGAGCGGTCAGCACAGAGCCCGACACGGGGCTCGAACTCACAAACCGTGAGATCGTGACCTGAGCCGAAGCCTGACACTCAACCGACTGAGCCACCCAGGTGCCCCTGTATTTTGTGTTTTTGATTTTAGCTATTCTGACAGGTGTGAGGTGATATCTTATTGTAGGTTTGATTTGCATTTTCTGGATGATGACTCAACTTGAGCATCTTTTCATGTGTCTGTTGGAAATCTGTATGTCTTCTTTGGGAAAATGTCTGTCCATGTCTTCTGCCATTTTGTATTTGGATTATTTGCTCTTTGGGTGTTGAGTTATATAAATTCTTTATATATTTTGGATACTAATCCTTTATCATATATGTCATTTGCAAATATCATCTCCCATTCAGTAGGTTGCCTTTTAGTTTTATTCGCTGTTTCCTTTGCTGTGCAGAAGCTTTTTATTTTGATGAGGTCCCAATAGTTTACTTTTGCTTTGTTTCTCTTGCCTCAGGAGACCTATCTAGAAAAATGTGGCCAATGTCAGAGAAATTACTGCCTGTGCTCTCTTCTAGGATTTTTATGGTTTCAGGTCTCCGATTTAGGTCTTTAATCCATTCTGAGTTTATTTTTGTATATTGTGTAAGAAAGTGGTCCAGTTTCATTCTTTTGCATGTAGCTATCCATTTTGCCCAACACCATTTGTTGAAAAGTCTGTATTTTTTTCCATTGCATATTCTTTCCTGCTTTGTCAAAGACTAGTTGACCATATAATCATGGGTTTGTTTCTGGGCCTTCTATCCTGTTCTGTTGATCTGTGCATCTGTTTTTTTTGCCAATACCATAGTGTTTTGATTATGACAGCTTTGTAATATATCTTGAAATCTGGTATCGTAATACCTCCAGCTTTGTTTTTCTTTTTCAAGATTATTTTGGCTACTCGGGGTCCTTTGTGGTTTCATACAAATTTTAGGATTATTTGTTCTAGTTCTGTGAAAAATGTTGTTGGTATTTTGATAGGCATTCCATGTAAATCTGTAGATTGTGTTGGGTAGTATGGACATTTTAAGAGTATGTGGTCTTCCAGTGCGTGAGCATGGAATATCTTTCCATTAGTTTGTGTCTTCAATTTCTTTCATCAGTATTTTATAGTTTTCGGTGTACAAGTCTTTTACCTTCTTGGTTAACAATATTTTATTGGTTAATAATATTTTATTATTTTTGATGCAGTTGTAATTGGGATTGCTTCCTAAATTTCTCTTTCTATGGCTTCATTATTAGTTTATAGAAATGCAACATATTTCTGTACAATGATTTTGTGTTCAGCAACCTTACTGAACTCATTATCAGTTCTAATACTTTTTTGATGGAGTCTCCAGGGTTCTCCATACAGAGTGTCATGTCGTCTGAAAATAGTGAAAGTTTTACTTCTTCCTTATCAATTTGGATGCCTTTTGTTCCTTTTTTTGTTTCTTATTGCTGTGGCTAGGACTTCAATACTATGTTGAATAAAAGTGGTGACAGTGGACATCTTTCTCTTGCTCCTGACCTTAGGGGGAAAGCTCTCAGTTTTTCACCATTGAGTATGATGTTAGAATAGGCTTTTCATATATGGTCTTTATTATGTTGAGTTATGTTCCCTCTACACCTACTTTGTTGAGGGCTTTTATCATGAATGGATGTTGTACTTTGTCAAATGCTTTTTCTTCATCTATTGAAATGATCATATGGTTTTTACCCTTCCTCTTACTGATGCGATGTATCACATGGATTGATTTGCAAATATTGAACCACTCTTGCCCTCCCAGGAGTAAATCCCACTTGATCATGGTGAATGATTTTTTTAATGTGTTGTTGGATTCAGTTGGCTAATATTTTATTGAGGATTCTTGCATTTATATTCATCAGAGATATTGGCCTGTAGTTCCCTTTTTTTGTAGTGTCTTTATCTGGTTTTGGTATCAGGGTAAGGCATGCCTCACAGAATGAATTTGGAAATTTTCCTTTCTCTTCTTTTTTTTTGGAATAGTTTGAGAAGAAAAAATACTAACTCTTCTTTAAATGTTTGGAAGAATTCACCTGGAAAGCCATCTGGTCCTGGACTTTTGTGTGTTGGGAGTTTTTGATGACTGATTCAATTGCATTGCTGGTAATCACTGTGTTCACATTTCCTATTTCTTCCTTATTCAATTTTGGGAGGTTGTATGTTTGTAAGAACTTATCCATTTCTTCTAGGTTATCGAGGTTTTTGGCATATAATTTTTCATAGTATTTACTTATTGTATTTCTGTGGTGTTGGCTGTTATTTTCCCCTTCCATTTCTGATTTTTTTTGATGAGTCTGGCTAAAGGTTTATCCATTTTGTTGATCTTTCCAAAGAACCAGCTCCTGGTTTCATTGATCTGTTCTATTGGTTTTTTGGGTTTTTTTTCTATTTCATTTATTTATGCTCTAATCTTTATTATTTCCTCCCTTCTAATGATTTGGGTCTTTGTTTGTTCTTTTTCTAGCTCCTTTAGGTGTAAGTTTAGGTTGTTTATTTGAGGTTTTACTTGCTTCTTAAGGTAGGCCTGTGTTGCTGTAAACTTCCCTCTTAGAACAGCTTTTGCTGCATCCCAAAATGGGTTTTGGACCCTTTGTTTTCATTGTCATTTGTCTGCATGTATGTTTTGATTTCCTCTTTGATTTCTTGGTTGACCCATTCATTGTTTAGTAGCATAGTATTTAACCTCCATGTATTGGTGTTCTTTTCAGATTTTTCCTTGTGTGATTTCTAATTTCAGAGTGTTGTAATCAGAAAAGATGCATGGTATGACTTTGATCTTTTTGAATTTGTTGAGACTTGTTTTGGGCCTAATATGTGATTTTTTTTTTGGAAAATGCTCCATGTGCATTTGAGAAGAATGTGCATTCTGATGTTTTAGGATGGAATGTTCTGAATATATCTGTTAAATGCATCTGGTCCAGTATGTCATTCAAAGCTACTCTTTCCTTGTTGATTTTCTGTTTGTTTGATCTGTCCATTAATGTAAGTAGGTGGTAAAGTCCACTACCATTATTGTAATACTATCAATCACTTTCTTTATGTTTATTATTAACTATTTCAAGTATTTGTGTGCTTCCCAGTTGGAGACATAAATATTTACCATCTTGTTGGATTATCCCCTTAATGATTATATAGTGTCTTTCTGTGTTCTTGTTACAGCCTTTGTTTTAAAGGCTATTTTATCCAATATAAGTATTGCTACCTCGGCTGTCTTTTTTACTTCCATTTGCATGATAAATGCTTTTCCATTCCTTCACTTTATTTTTTTTTATTTTTTTAAAAATGTTCTTATTTATTTTTGAGAAAGAGAGAGAGAGAGACTGAGCGGGGAAGGGACAGAAAGAGGGGGAGACACAGAATCCGAAGCAGGCTCCAGGCTCTGAGCTGTCAGCACAGAGCTCCACACAGGGCTCGAACCCACGAGCCATGAGATCATGACCTGAGCCAAAGTCGGACGCTTAACCGACTGAGCCACCCAGGTGCCCTCTATTCCTTCACTTTCGATCTGCAGGTATCTTTAGGTCTGAAAGGGGTCTTTTGTGAGCAGCATATAGATGGGTCTTGTTTTTTCATCTGTTCCATCACTCTGTCTTTTGATTGGAATGTTTACTCCATTTACACTGAAAGTAATTATCGATAGGTATGTATTTATCGCCATTTTGTTACTTGTTTTATGGTTGTTTTTGTAGTTCTCGTCTGTTCCTTTCTTGCTCTCTCATGATTATTTGGCTTTCTTTAGTGATAGACTTGGATTCCTTTCTCTTTATGTTTTGCATATCTGTTCCTGGTTTTTGATTTGTGGTTACCATTAGGTTTGTATACAACATCTTATTCATATAGCTGTCTATATTAAGTTGTTGGTTGCTTAAGGTTGAACCCATTCTTTACTCCTCTCTTCCCCCACGTTTGAGGTATAAAGTGTCGTACTTTACAACCTTTTATTTTGTGAGTCCCTTGACTGATTTTTATGGATATACTGATTTTTACTGCTTTTATGCTTCCTACTTTTCTTACTCCTGTTTATGGTCTTTGCTTTCCACTCAGAATCCCCTTTCACATTTCTTGTTGGACTGGTTTAGTGGGCATGAACTCTTAACTTTTGTTTGGGAAACTCTTTTGTCTGTCTTTCTATCTTAAATGATAGCCTTCCTGCATAGAGTATTCTTGGCTGCAGTATTTTTCCTTTCAGCACTGTGAATGCCACTGCCTCTGGTCTGCCAAGTGTCTGCTGAAAAATCCCTTGATAGGGGTGCCTGGGTGGCTCAGTTGGTTAAGCATCCGACTCTTGGTTTCAGCTCAGGTCGTGATCTCACAGTTTGTGGGATCAAGCCCTGCATCAGGCTCTGCGCTGACAGTGCAGAGCCTGCCTGAGATTCTCTCTCTCCCTCTCTGCCCCTCCCCTGCTTGTTTTCTCTCTGTCAAAATAAGCAAATAAACTTTAAAAAATCCATCGATAGCCTTATGGGGTTCTCTTATTTAAAACTGTTTTCTTTCCTCTTGCTGCTTTTAAAATTCTCTTTATTACTACTTTTTGCCATTCTAATTACTGTGTGTGTTGGTGTGGATCTCCTTGGGTTGATTTTGTAAGGGGATCGCCGTGCCTTCTGAATCTGGATATCTTTCCTTCCCCGGACTTGGGGATTTTTCCATCTATTATTTCTTCAAATAAACTTTCTCTCTTTTCTTCTGGGATATCTATAATTTAAATGTTCTTACACCCAATGGAGTCACTGAGTTCCCTAAGTCTATTCTCATTTTGCATAACTTTCTTCTCTCACCTACTCAGTTTGATTAATTTCCATTACTCTGTCCTCCAGGTCATCAATCTGTTCTTCTGCTTCCTCTAGTCTCTTATTTTTTCCACCTAGCATAGTTTTTATTTCATTTATTGTGTTCTTCATCTCTGACAGGTTCCTTTTAATCTCTTTGTTAAGGACCTCACTGATGTCCTCCACTCTTTTCTCAAGTCCAGTGAGTATCTTTATGATCGTTACTTTGAATTCTCTATCAGGCATATTACTTATCTCCATTTCTCTTAGGTCTCTTGCTGTGGTTGTCCTGTTCCTTCATTTGGGACATATTCTGTGTCTCCTCTGTTTGTCTAACTCTACTTTTGATCATATCAGTGACTATGTCTTAGCCATTCCTTGTAAGGATTCTTCAACTTTACTTTCATGTTCCTAGTGCGTATTTAACAAATTGACAGAAATCTTAGATACCCAAAGTATCAGATTTATCTTTTGGGAGTGTCTTAATTCTACTTTACTGTTTAAATACGAGTTTTATAGAACCTGGTACGTCATAGGAAAGTATTAAGTAAATTATAGCATATGGAGGATTTATGCCAAGTTAGTGAGGCCTGCCCAATGGTTAAAATGAAAAGAAGGAAGAGTCATAAGTATATTAAGCTCCACTAAACTTTGTTTTTAAAGCTAAAAAAAAAAAAATGGGGCACTTGGGTGGCTCAGTTGGTTGAGTGTCTGACTTCAGCTCAGGTCATGACCTCGGTTCATGAGTTCAAGCCCCAAATCAGACTTGCTGCTGTCAGTGCAGAGCCTGGACCCTACTTGGGATTCTGTGTCTCCCTCTCTTTCTGCTCTGCCCCTCCCCCCTTGTGTGCTCACTCGCTCTCTCTCTCTCTCTCTCTCAAAAAATAAATTAAAAGTAAACATTTAAAAAAAAATAAAAAGCTAAATAAACAAATGAATTAGGGATCACAAAATACTGATCAGTACTTCCAAAATTATTTGTACAAATTTAAGAAATTTTTTTGTGGGATTTTTTTTTTTTTTTGTCCTCTGTTCTCTCTAAAGCCTGTGCCTTCCAAAAGGAGGATAACTGAGAAGAGTGTTCATAATATAACCCAAGTCTGGGGAAAGGCAGACACGCTTCAGGATAATAAAATACAGGAGATATGCCAACAGCACAAGGTAGCTGACATTTTTGAGATAATCCACCTGGAGACCAGATGACCATAATGGCCTTTTTCCATCCCACCAGCAGGATCTGAGGCTCCCCCCACCCTGTCTCCAGCAGCGGGTCTGGGAAAACCAGAGACGTTTACTCCAAAGGCCCCACGTACACCAAGGCCATGCATGGCCAGAGCAGCCACGTTAGGGAGATGAGGGATAAAAGGACGGGGGGTGGGGGTTGGGGGATGGGGGGTGGGGATGCTAGGTGGCCAGGAGGAGTTCCAAAGGGATCTGTTTCCGCTCATGCACAGAGCTGGATTTTTGCAGACTGAGAACAAGTGTGGAAGAGATCCCGAGCAGACAGCTAGGCATGATTGCCTGTAGGGTTGCTCTAAAACGCTAGGAACAAGAACTGCTACTCATGAATGGTCTGTGCGGATGAACCAAGTAGATTTGTCCCCACCACCCCTTTGGATGCCAAACAGATTGATTCTATCACTCGAACATGAGGTTAAGAATTAATGGAAGGAGGCTTTCGGCTGAGCAAGGCATTTATCTCCACCTCCTCCCAAAGTCTTACCAAAGGACACTAAGTAAGAGAATGAGAAGAGACAACAGACCAGAGACGTCAACCGAGTTTGGAGAAAGTGAATAAATGGCACTGACTTGGCCGAGCTGTGAAAGCAGGACTCTGACTACTGGCAGAGGAGACAAAACTGGTAAAACCCCGATTCCCAGTACAGAAGCCTGGGAAGTTTCAGGAACCGAGGCACAAGCACCTTCACAGAGAGAGAACAGCAGGGTTCGTGGCGCAGGCAGAAAGCAGAACTGGGATGAAGCTTGAATAAAGAGGAGCTGGGCGTCCGGATTCCAAGCCCAGCCCACACAGCTGCAGGAATGACCCTGCCTGTCTTTGCAGGAGACAGAAGACTTCGTCTCTGGGGAGGCTGGACCAGAGAAATGCTGGCTGAGCATGAAGTGAACGTCAGCTGACTGTGCAGGGAGACCACCACTCCGCTCAGTCCCGCGAATGCCAGCCCCCCGAAGGGCTGGCTCAAAGGGAAAACCATGCAGCTGATGGGTTAGGAGGCATGTTTGACTACACAGAGCAGTCGTTCTTTTAGAATGCTTGGGGATGGGGCTGCCCGGGGGGCTCAGTCGGTTAAGCATCTGACTTCGGCGCAGGGCATGATCTCAGGGCTCGTGAGTTCGAGCCCCGCGTCGGGCTCTGTGCTGACAGCTCGGAGCCTGGAGCCTGCTTCCAATTCTGTGTCTCCCTCTCTCTCTGCCCCTCCCCTACTTGTGCTCGCTTTCTGTCTCTCTCTCTCAAAAATAAATAAACACATTTAAAAAAAGAATGCTTGGGAATGGATCAGTGATAAGTAATTGCTGTAAAACTAAGTCAGCCAAATAATAAGGCAATGAATAAAAATGGTGTAACAAGGGAAGCAAATTCACAATATGGCGCATGGTCTCTGTGAACATTTGCATAACCATAATGATGACGATACAAAATATTAACTTGACCCAAAAAACCTGTGATATAAGTAAATTGGCAAGATGGGGACAGGGGATGTATGGTTGTCTCGAAAACATAACAGAATTTCAAAAGTAAGAAGTCAATAGGTGACTTCTTAAAATTTTTTCAAATCACAATTAGTAATATAAATGTGTTGTATAGAAATAGCAAAGTTTAAAGAGAAAGAAAGAGAAGACTAAAAGACTTTAAAGCATTTCCAGTGAGCAGTGGAGATGGGAAACAGAAACTGAGGTTCCGGAAGCTGGGGCAGGACAACTGCTTACTTTCCTTTAAGTCATGGAGTATCGTTTGACTTTTAAAATTATGTACACATCTTGCTTTAGTGAGAATTAAATGACATTTTTAGAAAGAGTTTGTTGGACATTCTTTAGAATTAGGTGTGTGTGTGCTCTTGGTTGGGAGAGGATTAGACCACCCCTCTGCTCCCCCAATCACCAGCAGGTGCGAGGATTTCTTCGGCATAGACGAGAGGAATTTGAAGAGACCACAACGTGGAGCTAGCCTAGCAGCTGACCAGTAAGACTGATTTCCGTTGTCAGCTGCTCCAGCCTTCCTTCCAACCTAAAGGCCATGGCTGTCCAGGATCATGGAACTATGGTGCAGTACCCTGACCCGCCCATTTGAATTCCATAAAACTGAGTCCAGACGTACCTGCCTTGGTACCAGCGGTAAAAGTGGCCCCAGCCCAAGGGATAATGATACCTGTGCAGCAATTTCTAAAAGGGCACCTGGTTCGGGAATGGATATGTCAACTGGGGATTGGGATCACACCTGATTTTGCAACATAGGAGATGCTTTGCAGACCTCCCGGAGGATATGCCTGGGGAGGTGGCCCATAGAAACTATGGGTATCCCTTCATCGTGTGACGAATCACAAATGTCCTTAAAGGCATCCAGAATGGTGAGTCCTTTCCAGAAGGTTTTCATTTTACTTGCCCAGGTCCAGCAGAGGAATCACAGTCTATGGCAGCTGTAGCCTTACGAAATATATTTATCCAATAACAAGACTTGAAATTCAAAATTATTCCTTGATCCATGGGCTACAGAATGGATGTTGCGTTACAGCCACGAAACATCTCCATCAGAACTCTTGGGTCTTGGGTGACCAGATGCATTGCCGATAAACAGTAGTACCTTGAGAGGAATCTTTTTTTTTCCCGAGCAGCAGGCCTCAACAGTGGGCTTAAAACATTCAGGAAACCACATCATAAACAGATGTGCTTTCAGGGTGCCGGGGTGGCTCAGTCAGTTGAGCATCTGACCTCGGCTCTGGTCATGATCTCACCATTTGTGAGTTGGAGCCCCACATCGGGCTCTGTGCTGACAGCTCAGAGCCTGGAGCCTGCTTCAGATCCTGTCTGTCTCTGTCTCTCTCTCTCTCTCTCTCTCTCTCTCTCAAAAATAAACATTAAAAAATTTAAAAAAACAACAACAGATGTGCTGTCATCCGACTTTGTTGTTCCCTTGACAGAGTCCAGGCAGAGTAGGTTGAGCATAATTCTTAAAGGCCCTAGGGTTTTCAGAATGGCGCATGAGCACAGGCTTCGACTTAAAGCCAGCAGCTGCATTAGCCCCTACCAACGGAGTCAACCTGTCCTTTGAAGCCAAGCACTGACTTCTCCTTTCACGCTGTGGAAGTCCTAGATGGCATCTTCTTCTGATAAGGCTGTTTCATCCACATCGACAACCTGTTGTTTAGTGAAGTCGCCTCCATTAACGATCGCAGCTGGAGCTTCTGGAGAACTTGCTGCAGCTTCTACATCAGCACTCGCTGCTTCGCCTTGTAGTTTTATATTATGGGGACGGTGTCTTCCCTTAAGCCTCATGGACCAACCTCTGCTAGCTTCCAACCTGTCTTCTGTGGCTTCCCCACCTGTCTCAGCCTTCACGGAAGTGAAGAGAGTCAGGGCCTTGCTCTGGATTAGGCTTCAGCGTAAGGGAAGGTTGCTGCTGGTTTGATCTCCTGTCCAGACCTCTAAGACTTCCTCCACATCAGCAAAGAGGCTGTTTCCCTTACCACGTGTGTGTTCACTGGAGTAACACTTTTAATGTCCTCCAAGAACTTTTCCTTTGCATTTACAAACTGCCTGTTTGGGGCAAGAGGCCTAGCTTTTGGCTTATCTCGGCTTTCAGTACGCCTTCCTCACTGAGCTTAATCGTTTCCGGCTTTTGATTTAAAGTGAAAGACGGGTGACTCTTCCTTTCCCTTGGACACGTAGAGGCCACTTTGGGTTATCAGCCGGCCCCATTTCGACACTGTTGTGTCTCAGGGATCAGGGAGACTGGAGGACGGGGGAGAGCGGGGTGGGTCAGGGGGGACAACTAGTGGGCAGAGCAGTCAGAACACACAAAACGTTGCATGACATCAGAGATGACTGATCACCATAACAAATATAATAATAATGACAAAGTCTGAAGTAGTGTGAGAATTACCAAAATGTGACCCAGAGACACAAAATGAGCAAATGCTGCTGGAAAAAAATGGCGCCAATAGCCTTGCTCGACCCAGGGTTGCCACAGAGCTTCGATGTGTAAAGAATGTGGTATCTGCGAAGCCCAAAAAAGCAAAGCACACTAAAACAAGGCGTGCCTGTATGGTGCGCTGAAGTCACCAAGAGAGTACTTCTCACATATTCTCACCACGAAAACGTACGGTTGATCCTTGAACAACATGGGTTTGAACTACAACGGGTTCACTCATATGGGGTTTTTTTTCCCCCAATAAATACGGTACAGTGCTGCGTGTGTGTTTTCTGTTCCTTACAACTTTTTTTTAAGTAGGCTCCGCACACAGCATGGAGCCCAATGAGGGGCTGGAACTCACGACCTTGAGGCCAAGACCAAGCTGAAATCAAGCATCAGATGCTTAACCGACTGAGCCGTCCCGTCGCCCCTCCTTACGATTTTCTTAATAACATTTTCTTTAGCCTCCTTTGCTGCAAGATGACGGTATATGAGATGTATAACACACAAAATATGTGTTAACCAACTGTTTATGTTATCCGTTGGGTTTCCAGTCAACAGTAAGCTATTACTAGTGAAGTTTTGGGGAGCGAAAAATTATATTCAGGTTTTCAACAACATGGAGGCTCGGTACCCCTAACCCCTGTGCCGTACAGGGGTCAACTGTAACAGTAAGCCTGAAAAGAATAAAACTATAATAAAAATAAAAGGAAAGAAAAGAAAATAGGAAATAGATCAGAGGAAGAGAAAGCTGAAAAGAAGGCTCGGGACCGAGTTGAGGAGTCCGTCACCCTCAATGTAGTAAAATCTTAGAGCGTTGTTCATGTGGGAGCATTTGGCTCTAGCGTCACCTGATCTGGGGGAGTCCGGCAGTGCAGGCTCTTTGGCAGGTAGTGCTTCGATGAGAGAGTTTGATCTGTGGAAAATAGTGAACTAAAACTTGGGCTTAGACTCTGAGCTTGAAGAGATGAAAGTCTGGATGTGCGTTGAAACACCGTTGGAAGAGGCTGTTACTAAAATCTGCAGTGCTGCGGGCCAGTCACCCTTGTGGTTGATCGCGTGGCCCGTGCCCTTGGACTGCAGTGGTACAAAGCTGTGACCGTGGGGAGGGTACAGGCTCACGTGCCTCTGAGGCTGTGATGTCCCACCAAGAGCGAGTGGAGGGCCGGCACTGGTTTCATAGGGCTCGCTCAGACATGCAGCCGCTCCCAGTAGACTCAGGGACACGGTGCAGACCCCCCCCCCCCCTTTCTAGATGGAACAGCAAATCTGGCATCTAGAAACCATTGTGAATTTTCTCAGAGACGGCACGTTTCTTTCCTGCGCTGTGTCAATGCCCCGCTCCCCTAGAAATCCCTCAAGCCCGGCTTTTCCCCATTTCGGGTACTTCCTGTCGTCTCCCTGAGGGAGGCGCGAGCAAGTAAGACACATGACCAATTAACTGCCTTTCTGTTAAGGATGCTCAACGTGCACGTGGGCCATGCTGGAAATGCCAATGTTCACGGACCCCAATTAGCGTGCCCCCCTTCCAGGAACGCACGTGATCACCTCTCAGGCTTCGGGAGAAGATCCATTCGCTCCTGTGGGGTTTTTTTGCCTCCCCTCCCTGCCCCCAGCAACTGTGGCCCCCTGGTTGCCCAGGGCAACTAGAGGAAACTGTTGGCCTGCACGGTCTAGGACCACCAGTGTTTAAGTCACCTCATTTTCTCCCTTAATGTTCCTCCGTTTCTACACTGTACAGCCTGATAGGGTCCAGTCGAGTCAGTTGGGGTGAGTTAGCTGGGCAGGGAAGAGCCCCTGTAAGAGCAACAACCATTGGCTTCCAGAGAAAATACCGGATCTCTCTCAGGAAAAGGAGAGGCCAACTTGAAATGTGTCTTGTCTTTCAGATTATGGCACGTGGTCCCTTTCACTCCGAGTATTCCCCTTTTAAGACCCCTCAAGATAACCCTGTACCAGTCAATGGTGGAGCCTTTGCTTTGTCCTGATGGTTCTTCCATCCCTGAAAGCTGATTAGATAAGAGAGGATACTCATCTTTTCCTCTTCAGGATGCCCTCCAGGGATAGAGCCAGAGATTGGAAAGAGCCTCCCAGACAGAAGTAAGAGCATGGGCAGAGGCCCTGTGGCTGAGGAGAGGGCACAGGCCTGAAAGAAAGCCAGGGTGCTGGGCCACGTCTGAAGTCAGAGGAAGTGTGACGTGAAATGAGGCTGGAGCCATAGGTGAGGCAAGACCGCGCACGGCCTTGTGGGTGCTGTTAAAGATCCGGGTCTGAATCCTGAAAATAGAGAGGAATTGACATTTTTCAAAGCAGTGAGCAGATGAGCGGCCTGATCACATCGGCTGCATTGGTGGGGTTGCCGTGGGGTGGATAACAGCTCAGAGGGGCACCGATGGGGAGGCAGTTCTTCAGACGTGGGGCCCTGGGGGACGAGCCGGAAGTGAATGGACTCCAGAGACATCCTCGGGCAACAGAGACGTGACTGGGTGACAGACTGAGTGAGGGAAGGAGGTTTCAGCAATGACCCTCTCGCCTTTGAGGCTACAAGAGCTTGGCTTCTCTCCTCAAACTGCCTCTTCTGGAACAGGCACATTCCCGGAGGGGGATGGGGGGGAGGCAGCCTCTAATGCTGAGCTCACATTCGGGGTTTTCTTTGCCTCCAAGATCTCGCCGCTGCCATTCTTCACTACTTACCGTGGGTCTCTGGTGCGTGGGACGCTGGGTGGGAGCTGAGAGACAAGGAAGTGATAACTGGCACAACGCCAACATCTAGAAAAATTACACCATTGTCATTGTCACTATCCATTAATAGCTCAACACAACCCTACTGTATATTTCTCTTGCCCCTTTTGGCCTCATACACGTCAAATACCTCTTAATATGCGCTGATCGTGTTTTGTTGTTTTGTTTTCATTTAATACAGACGTACTAAGTAGTTACTATATGTCAGCACCATCTGAAGATAAAACCGTGAACAAAACAGATCCAAATCTTCACATTCTCTTGGGGAGAGACAGACAAGAAATTCATGAACGTTTTCATCAGCCAACCTCGAAAACTCCCGACACGAAATACCTCCGTATGCCCCCAGGATTCATTCATTCACTTATTCATTCATTCACGCAGATCCCTATGCATTTGTAATCAAATCCTTTTTGGTTAAAGGAGAAGATCATTGGGATACTTCTCATCCTTGGCGTTTTAGGGAGCCAGAAAGCATTAAAAGCTGAATAAATAAATAAATAAATCTTCCACCCTCCGTGGACAAATTCTTGACGGGATGGATCATCCGTAGAAAATATTTTCACTGGCAGTCAAAACCGGTCGATAATAAAACAACTCGCACACCGTTCCATGACACATTTAATCTCCTCTCCAAAATGTTATCCCGTTTGGAAATCTGACCTTCAGGAGCAATCGTTTGTGTATTATTAATTTTTTTTTAACGTTTATTTATTTTTGAGACAGAGAGAGACAGAGCATGAACGGGGGAGGGTCAGAGAGAGAGGGAGACACAGAATCGGAAGCAGGCTCCAGGCTCTGAGCCGTCAGCACAGAGCCCGATGCGGGGCTCGAACTCACGGACCGCGAGATCGTGACCTGAGCCGAAGTCGGACGCTTAACCGACTGAGCCACCCAGGTGCCCCTATTAATTTCTGAAAAAAGGTGTATAGTTTTGTCATGAACAGATTCAAACCTGAGGTGGTGAAGTTCCTTGGTGGGTATTTGGTGACCTTCCGGATTAACTGCCTCCTGCTGGGAAACGTCCCCTCCGTGATCTGGGCTGGTGGATGATGCCGATCTTGTGCTGTTGTGTTCTCTAGAGAGAATAGAAAAGTCAGTCAGTCTTTCCTCAAGCATGCTTGATAGAAATGTACTTTTTTTTAGTATCGGTAGTTTAGGAACAGTCTGCATCAGCTTTAGAGCCTCGTGTTAACGCCCCGTCTGGAATCACACACCACTGTCTTCAGTGAGGGTCTGGGTGTTGGGTGGGGGGACACAGAGGTGGCCTCCTAGCAGGAAGCAGGCTGCCCTGGGGGTGCGGCACGTGTGGAGGAGGGAGCCCGGCTCAGGCAGCACCCTGAGGGGAGATGTGCTGGGCTGTTTTCTTTCCTTTGTCCTGGAGGGGAACCAGCAGATCCTGGGCTGGGGGGGCCCTAGCAAGTGAGGGGCATTAACTTGATCATCAGCCCACCGCTGCCACCACAGAGGAAAAGCGTTGACCTCCCTGTCCCCCGAAGGCCTTCTGATTGTTCCCCAAACTCTGCTTTGCCCTCATAGGGTGTGGACATGGTTCGAAGGACGTTACTCGTAAGCAGGAGTTTTAGAAATGAGGCAGCCTCTGGGGATAAACGTCCAGTCCCCTCCCAAGGGACAACTTTAGAGGCAGCAGTCATGAAAGCTCTATTTTCAAGGACACAATTTCATGGACACTGCATGGCACGTAGAGACATTTTCATCTCCTTTCATCAACTACATCACTTCTTTCGAACGTGAAATAGCTTTTGAAACAGGGATGGCTGTGGTCAGAATCAATAGTTTTCCCCGAGCTGAGCCTACTTCAGAGAACAGCACATCTTGGCCAGTTTTGCTTGGATCTTACAGTCCCAGACAGCAGGCAGGAGGGCAACTAATGATTTTCCAGTCTGGGTCCTCAAACCCTGCCTCTTCTACCCCTGACGTGATAGGATCTGTGTTCTGGGCCACACTTGCTTTGATGGAAAACTAAAGAAATTTGACAGGTTGTTAACTATATACTCGTTTGAGGTTCCCCTCCCCCAGATTCCTGGACAGAAACAGACAGACACTGGAAAGTTTAGAGCTACTTTTTTCAAAGGTTATTCCTAGGGTGAGCTTGGGAATAGGAAGGTGGAAGGAGAAGCATGTATCCCAGAAGAAGGGAAACTGAGGCCCCAAGAGGCTTACTTGCTTCAGCCACATCTCTGACCTCCTCCGTCTGGTATTCCCAGACCCCAGCTGTAACCATCTTCCAACATTCTCTGCCTTCTTATTTTTATTTACCTTTCTCGCTCAAACCCGAAGCAATAATTTCTCTTTAATTGTATGGTTTAAACAATGAGCAAAGCTTCTGCCCATTTCTTCACGGAATTATTTGTTTTTTGAGTGTGGAGTTTGGTGAGCTCTTTATAGATTTTGGATACTAGCCCTTTGTCCAATATGTCATTTGCAAATATCTTTTCCCATTCCGTCGGTTGCCTTTCGTTTTGTTGATTGTTTCCTTTGCAGTGCAGAAGCTTTTTATCACAGAAGCCCATGGAGGAAGGGAAGGGGGAAAAGTTACAGAGAGGGAGGGAGGCAAACCATAAGAGACTCTTCAATACTGAGAACAAACTGAGGGTTGATGGGGTTGGGGGAGAGGGGAGAGTGGGTGATGGGCATGGAGGAGGGCACCTGTTGGGATGAGCACTGGGTGTTGTATGGAAACCGATTTGACAACAAATTATATTTAATAAAAAATAAATAACGAACAAAGCAAAGCTCCAATGACCAACTGGGAAAATATTTGCAATTTGTGTCACAAACAGTGGCCTTCTTTGACGAACTTTGCAAAAAATTCTACATACTAACAGTACCCAAGTAGAAATATACTAAGAAAAAAAAATACCATTAGTAGCAGCCACTGACCCCTTGGAGTGCCAGAGAGAGGCTGGGGTGTACATATAGGTGGGAAGAGTCAACGTGCTACACTTTGTCACTAGACCCTTGTTACGATCCAAATTGTGTCCCTAAAATTCTTATATTGAAGTGCTAAATCCCAGGACCTCAGAACGTGAGTGTCGCGGGCGGTAGAGTCTCTAAGGAGGTAATTAAGTTATAGTGAAGTGATTAGGTTGGGCCCTACTCTGATATGACACGTGTCCTTAGAGGAAGAGGAAATTTGGACATAGGCATGCACAAAAGGATGTGCACGTGAAGCCACAGGGAGAAGGTGACCGCCTACAAAGCAAGGGGAAAGCTCCAGAAGAAACCAACCCTGTCTACACCTTGATCTTGGACTTCCAGCTTCCAGGACTGTGAGAAAATAATTCCTGCTGGTGATGCCCCAGCCTGTGGTACTTTGTCATGGTGGCCCTAGCAAACTCATGCAGCCCTGAAGTCGCTCTGTGCCCAGAGGATCATGGAAGATTCTGTCTCGTCTTCTATCTTCATGATTCTCTCTGTTGTTGGCTTCCTTCTCTCAGCCCAGCTTCCCGAAGGAGCTGGAAACATGATCACTGGCAGGCTTGGGGCCCCACCAAAGGGCTCTGATTCACCCCAATGTATGTCAGGTCTCCATCAACAGACCAATCACTTGAGGCCAGGAGGACGGTGTAGAATGATTGGTGCGGGAGGCGTCAATGCTCACTCTCAACCATAGGTGCTACCTGCCATGGTCACTGCCTTCCAAAGTGTCACCCTGAGCTGTCACCACTGGATGACAGATGAGGCAGACACTGACCATTGGGCTCTGAAAATTTAGAAGGATGCTGGAGCCTCTTGGGCGCCTGGGTGGCTCAGTTGGTTAAGCATCCAACTTTGGCTCAGGTCATGATCTCGCGGTTCATGGGTTTGAGCTCCACATCGGGCTCTGTGCTGACAGCTCAGAGCCTGGAGGCTGCTTCAGATTCTGTGTCTCCCTCCCTCTGTCCCTTCCCCTCCTCAAAAATGAATAAACGTTTAAAAAAGAAGAAGAAGGAGCCTGGACCCTCTTTTAAAACCTACATGCTCCTGGTAGTGGTTACACATTGAATTCATTGTTGTCATGCTGTTAATTTCTTGGTTGCTTCCTTTATTTAGTTTGTAGATGAATTGAGCAGAGAGTCCTAGAGATTGTGGGAAAGTCAGACAATGGTTCTGAGCAGGAAGTGAGGGGCAAGAAATGAGTTTCACAGATTTAAACCTCCTGCCGGGGCTGCCTCTGGGATCCGAGAAAAGAGCTTTTCCTGCGAAATTTAGACTCGACGTACACAGGGGCACGTCTCATTCAGATGATACCCAATCTCGGGGTCCTAGGTCTGTGGAACAAAATTCACAAGTTCTTTGTAATTATCCTTCTCTTTTTGCTGTGATATAACCGTGTTCCCCGGAACAAAAGTCAGAGAAATGTCATGAAACTTCAACTTCTGTTTTCCACCAGCAATTCAGAATTGGGTGCAAAAGTGCTGTCTTCCCAGACCATTGGCTCTTACAGGTTTCTCAGTTCCAAAGTTTTACTTGTAATTAGTTGCAGCCAAACCTCACATGGAGGGCTTCTCCTTCTCCTCTGGCCCTGGCCAGAGCTGAGTGCCAGTGGGATTTGGTGGTGTTTCTAGAAATGTCTCCATAGATTCCCCCATATGCCCCTGAATCTGCTTGGCTTGTTGAAAATACAGATTCGCAAGGTGCCTGGGTGGTTCAGTCGGCTGAGCGTCCGACTTCAGCTCAGGTCATGATTTCACTACGGTTCACGAGTTCGAGCCCTGTGTCGGACTCTGTGCTGACAGCTCGGAGCCTGGAGCCTGCTTCGGATTCTGTGCCTTCCTCTCTCTCTCTCTGCCTATCCCTCCACTTGTGCGCACTCTCACTCTCTCTCTCTCACTCTTTGAGTATAATAAACATTTTTTTTTAATTATAAAAGCATTTTCACAGCAGCTGCACACCATTATTTTTGCAAAGCTCAGTTTTGAGAACTTCACTGAAGTAGAGGTTGGTGCCTTCAGAGGGGGCACCTGGGTGCAGCTAGCAAGGGGGGGCATTCTTGATAGCAGAATAGCAGTCAAGAGCAGCAGTTTTCCAACTTGGTCAATCTGGAAAGTTTTACTGAAAACTTTACTGGAAAGCCCTTATCTCATGCCCCGATGTTGGCCATTCCGCACTCCCTTTCCTGGTGGCCTAGTGTCCCTCCTGAAAAGCTCAGCCTGACTCCTACACCCCAGAATGCAGACTTGAGGTAGGAAGTCCGCAGGCTCCCCTCCTCCCCTGGATAAGGATGTAGAGTAGGGTCACCAGGACGAGGCATTTCCAGCAACCTTGGCTCCGCCTCCAATATGTGATCCAGCCCAGATGGCCCGCTGCTTTGTCCCTGTGTTTAGTGTCACTGCTAGTGCTTTGGGGGACTGAGGTCCTCTCCCCGATTGCTGGTTGTTTCTGGAGCATTTCTGGGCACTCTGCTTGGTTGCCCATTCTCTTCAGATGCCAACCAACCAGCCTCATCACAGGGGTCTGTCAGGTGCCAAAGCTAGCATACTGTAGGATTACAAGGATGGATGGATGGACGGACAGACGGGCGGACAGATTGTCCCTTCCCTTTCTTCCGGCCCCTTCTCCTACCAAGTAAAGTGGTAGCGTTGATCTCAGGTGACATCATAAGATCACAGGGCTGTCTTGATTGTGCCACCACCCCTGGGCGGCCTCCGGGAAACAGCTTCCATTTAGAGTATGCTGGGTAACTTGAGGCCCCCCCAGCGCATGCATCCAGATAACTGAGATAATGCCCGTCAGCCCCCAAACCCGAGGTATTCTTTTCAGTGGTCTACAGGGCCCATATTCAATAATCAATCAGTTCCCTCTGCTTCACTTTGATACTCCGAACATAGCCTTGCTCAGAGGCTCATTAAACTGCCAGATTGAAACGTTAGATCCAGCCACATGAAAAAAAAAAAAAAAAAAAATCACTCCAGTTGCAAACATTAAGCATATGAAGGAGACCAAAAACACACTCACTCCATACAGCCCCGTCTCGGCTTCCCCGTCTGTAAAACTAGGCCCGGTCCCCAGATCCCTCAGGATGAACCAGCAGCTCCCATTGCCAGGAAAGTGCTCCAACAGCATCAGGTGAGCCGTACAAATGAGAGGTAATTTGACAGGCGAGCCAGCATGGAAGAGCCAGGCAAGTGAGTGCAGGGTGCGCTAATGCACTTAAAAGCCCAGAAGCAAGCCCGGGCTGGGTAATAATGGCCCAAACACCACCAGGGATTCCCCAAGTCTAGTTTCCAGGCCTGACGGCCCTGGTGCTCCACCTCCACTGGCTAATTAAGGCATATGGCGGAGACTGAAGCTGACAGAGAAGCTCGCCCCGGCCTTGGTCTAGATTTATGGAGAAGAGAAGTTGCCAAGAAGGCGAATCAGACATCAGCGGGGCTTCCCCCAGGATGAGGAGGTCCCAGGGGCGTCAGGACTGTGAGATTCAAAGTGATAACGTAAATCAGTGCTGAGCTGTGCGGAGAGACAGGAGGTCGGGGCTGAGAGCCAGGTCTCCGTTTTGCTAACTGTGGGGTCCGGGTGCACTTTACCGTTCAAATCCTTCGTTTCTTCATCTGGAAGATAGACCGCTAATAGTACCCATCCCAAAGGGTTGTGAAAAGGAAATGTAGAATGGCAGTATTGGGCCTGGCACAGAATGAGTGCCCAATAAATAGTAGCTATTTTTATATTATGTTATAGTATCGGTATTCTCTGCTCCAGGGAAATATCCCCACAGGTGCCCGGCCCTGGGAAGTCAAAGTCTGCTTATCTTTCAGACCCAAAGACAGACTTTCCTCAAAGGGGATACAAGCCCCTTTGAGGAAGATATACTTACAGGGGGTGTATCTGCCTATGGCGGCTACTGTTTCCATCAACTTCCTCAAATAACCGGTCACTTCAGCCAGAACATATGCAATTTCTCTCTCCCCCCGCCGAGCGCATTCCGTCACATTAGCATTTTCCCCATTTCTACCCATTTGTTTCCCACCAGTGCTACATGCTACGCGTAAACTGTGATGCCTGCAAGTTCAGAGTAAGCCGTGCCTGTCTCCCGATCATCCCTACTGCCCACTCTTCCCAGAATCAGCTTGTATACATAATATCCCTGCTTCCAAGCCAGGCAGACAGGTGCTAGCAGCTGGAATTAGTTTTCAGCTCAGTAGAAGAAGAGTAAAGGAACCCCATTGAGTAGAACCATCCGCCACATGCACAAATGCATGCGTACGTGCGCACATACCTTGTGAGGGAGAAATACAAAGGGTCGCCGTCTAAATCAAGTCCACTCCAAGTCCAAACATCGGAAGGCACCTTACTGTCAAGACTTTAATCCCTCCCAAAATTAACCTGTAAATTAATTCCAGTCAAAATCCCAAAGGACGATTTTTGTTGAAACACTGATTTTTGTTGAAAAATGATGAGTTAATTATAAATTATATATGGAAATGCAAAGGGCCAGAGAATGGTCAGAGCAATCTTGAAAAAAGAAGAACAGGGGCGCCTGGGTGGCGCAGTCGGTTAAGCGTCCGACTTCAGCCAGGTCACGATCTCGCGGTCCGTGAGTTCGAGCCCGCGTCAGGCTCTGGGCTGATGGCTCGGAGCCTGGAGCCTGTTTCCGATTCTGTGTCTCCCTCTCTCTCTGCCCCTCCCCCGTTCATGCTCTGTCTCTCTCTGTCCCAAAAATAAATAAAAAACGTTGAAAAAAAAAATTTAAAAAAAGAAAAAAGAAGAACAAAGACACTACCTGATTTCAAAATGTATTATAAAGCCCTGGTAATCAAGAGAATATGGTATCTGCGTAGGACTAAATAGGTTAATGGAAGAGAATAGAATCCAGTAATAGGTCTGTACATATAAAGCCAATTGATTTTCAGCTGAGCCACCCAGGCAATTCTGTGGAGAGAAAGAAAGTTCTTTAACAAATGGAGTTGAACGACTGGACAATCATGCAGGGGGAAAAAACACGAACTTTGACCTCTTAGGCATACCACACACAAAAATTAATTTGAGGTGGATTTATAGATATAAACATAAAAAAGCTAAGAGTATGAAGCTTCTAGAATAAAAACAGGCTAGGCAAAGATTTCTTATAAAGGACACAAAAGGTACTAACATTAAAAAAAAGATTTTGATAAACCAGATGAGAATCAAGATATTCTTCTTAGCAAATGACACCATTGAGAAAATGAGAAAGAGAACCACAGACTGGAGGAATATAATCACAATACACATATGTGACCCCAAAAACTGTATTTAGACACTATGGAGAACTACACAGCTATAATAGAAAGACAAAGCACTCTGTTTAAAATGGGCAAAATGCTTGAACAGGTATTTCACAAAAGAAGATCTACAAGTGACCAATAAGCCGAAGAAAAGATGTTCGTCATCACCTGTCGTCAGGGAGGTGGGTGTTCAGACCATAATGAGACACCCTCTTATATCCACCAGAATGGCCACAATTAAAGCAAACTATTTACACCAAGTATTGGCAAGCATGTGGAGCTGCTAGAATTCTCTCCCACAGTGCCGGTAGGGATACACAAAGAAATGACTACTTTGAAAATGGTGTGGCCACCTCTCACAAAGTTAAGCACACAACTGTCGTAAGACATGCAGGGTATTAAGAAAAATGAAAACATTTTTCCTCAAGGAGACTTGTAGAAGAATGTTTATGGCGACTTTATTCGTAATAGCCCAAAACAACCAATGTCCATCAAGAGGAGTAAAGATAAGCAAAAAGTGATATATTCACACTACGGGCTCCTTTTTAGCAATCCCAACTTATTTGTAACAACTGATACATGCCACAACGTGTACGAATGAATGAGGAAGTTCATTTATACATGAATTTGAGATTCCTGGGTGAATCTCAAAAAAAGTTGTATAAAAGAAGCCAAACACTTATCACATTTATCACAATTTTTTTTTAACATTTCTGTGAAATTCAAGACGAGGCAAAGTTCATCTGTGGTAATAAAATTCAGGACAGTAATTGCCTTTGGGGCATAGGATTTACTAAAAGGGGTCATGGGGGAACTTTCTGGGCCAATGGAAATATCTTTTGTCTTGATCGTAATGAGAGTTCCATAGGTATACACACTGATCAAATCTCATCGAACTGTGTACTTAAGATCTACGCATTTTACTGTATGTAAATTTTACCTAACAAAGTGAAAGACCTTTAAACACATATTCCATTCTAGTTAGTGGGTTCGCTTTTTCGCAGTGGGGTATGTTAGTAATTCAGAAGCCACTTTCTGTGTATTCTAGGCTGGAACAAATAAGTAAATTTTTTGAGGGTTATGGAAGCCAGATCTCTCACTGTTGAAGAAGGGAGTTAAAAATATGGAAAAAGAAAGACTACAATAAATCTTAATAATGTTGGTATGGAGAGGTATTGTATGAACGGTTTACGATATATGGCTTTTAATTTACACATTGATATATAACTAGAAATATATATGTGTGTATTTCCTAGCCCTGACAGCCGAGAGGGCCTAGAAGCCATGATACCAGTAGCAATGAACCCACCCAGTGCCCAGATCTGATGTCTAAATACTGCTCTTCCCGAAAGGATAATGGCTTTTTGGAGAAAGGGCTGATTCCAGGGATAGGGAAGGGAAAGTACGATATGAACCTGAAAAGTCTTGTCCCACTAGAAGATATAGATGTGTTCAAGCAATGGTGGGAACATGTCTACAGCACACAGAGCCTGAGCCTACCTGAAGAGGCTGCCACTGGCCAAATCTCAAACCATTTGGGAATCAAATTAAATAATCATGAGGAAACAATGTCATCCCAGTGAATGAATTCTAACCCCCTGAATAAAGTCAGAATCCATTAGTCCACTCTGATGTAAGTAAACATATACAGACGCTCTTCCTTACACGTGGAAAAAATAATGTAGGAATAACTTTAAAGTCACCAGTGGATGCTAGAATTGATGAATAAGAGGATATTTACATAATGTCAAAGGAGCTGCCATAAATTGCATATTAATTGCAATTAATTATAAAATCGCATATTAAATGCAGAGAAGAAACCTAGTGGACACCTTAACCGACTGAGCAAATTCACATCACCAACACTGGGACAAACTGACATCCTGTCCCTCCTCCTATGACACACAGACAGTGACCCAAGTCACTACTGTCACCATATCTGCCAAGAACTAAAAACCCAAATCTAATCATGAGGAAACACTAAACAGACTCAAATTGGGGGGGGGGCCATTCCATAAAATCACTGACCTGTATTCTCGAAAAACATCAAAGTCAAAAAAGGCAAAAACAAAAACAAAGACTGAGGAACCCTTCCAGATTGAAAAGGCTAAAATTTCACAACTAAATGCAAAAAAAAAAAAAAAAAAAATTGATTCTGGACCAGAAAAAAATCGCTATAACGGATATAATTGGGACAATTGAACACATTGAATATGGACCCAGGATTGACAATACTGTATCCGTGTTAACTTCCGAATTAGGATCATTACACTGTGATTACGTAAGAGAATGTCCTAGTTCATACGAAATACACACTCAAGTATTCAGGGATAAGGGGGCTGTCCTCATCAGTTTGGGCTGCCATAGTAGAAAACTATACGGTGGGCGACTTAAAAGCAACAGAAATTTATTTCTCATAGTTCTGGATGCTGGAAAGTCCAAGAAAGGCACCAGCAGAGTTGGCTGGGGAGGACCTCTTAGTACATATATGGCCGTCCTTCCACTGTGTCCTCACACGACAGAAGGGGCAAGGGAACTCTCTGGAGCTCATTTCGAAGGGCACTAACCCCATTCACGAGGGTTCCACCCTCATCACCTCATCCCTTCCCAAAGGCCCCACCACCTAATGCCATCAAAGTGGGGATTAGGCTTCAGCATATGAATTTAGGGGGGGCACAGACACTGAGTTTATCACAGAGGCCAATGTCTGTTATTTATTTTCAAATGGTTCAAGTAATAATATACATAAAGATATGGCACACACACATATGTATACACACACACAGAGAATGATAAGGAAGACAATGGGGCAATATACAAGCAATTGATACATCTGGGTAAAGGATACAGTTCTTGGTCCAATTTTTGCAAACTTTTCAAGTTTGAAATTGTATCAAAATTAAGTTTTAAGAGTTAGTTATTTTGATTCTGTATTCTTCTGAACTACACAGCAAGAATGAATGTATTTTTATTCCTTTCCCATACCTCAAAATTCATGGGGAAAAAAATAGAGAAAAGATGTAATCTTTGATGGGTCAAAGCTGTTCAAATCTGCGAAATCTAGATGGAGACAGGAAATCATGCTGAGAGCCAGAATATGCTTCTCCAGTGGGTATTTTGGGAAGCAGAATCTGAGACAGAGTGGAGAGTTCAGGACCCTTCCTAGGGTTATCAACACCTCTGGAAGAGAGGGGAGGAAAGCAGGATTAGGCAAAGAAAGAAAATGAACCATAATGCTCTCTTGACAAAAGCCTCAGTCCTTCCCATGGGGATCCCTAGAGCCCAGATGGCCCTTTCCAGATGTTCCAAGTTCAGATGAGGAGGCTGGCCCTTTATGTCCCTGCATCAACAGTCATTGAATGAGCTCCAAGGAAGGAGATGGAACAAGAGAAGTTAGAAAAAAGAGAAAAGTTGATACAAGTCTCCAAGAGAGACCCAGTTCAGAATCCTTTGTGACAACAAACTTGGAAAGATGTGGTGTACTTCTTCTGAGCTTAACAGGAAAGTGAGGATGAGTCACTTTTGAGTAAGGAAAGCAAGAAAATGAGACAGCTCATTCATGGGCATCTAAAAACTTGAAATAGGAGTTGAGACAAAATCCTCTGTAGCTCCCAGTCCTGGTTTATCGTGTGATGTGTGAGCATGGGTGAGTTTCTTTCACGTACTGCAGAAGACACGGTAAAGAGCTAGGAAGCACAGTAAAAGCAGACCCCCTGATGTCTGTTGGTGGAAGAGTACGCCCAGGTGGGGCTCCTGAGCCCAACGCCACAACAGTGAGCCTTTCCAGCACCGTGGCCCCGCCTGCCACCCATCCTGGAATCGTGCAGTAGCTGGCCCTCCAAACTTCCCATCTGCCTTTGAACCTGGACCCAAGGCACTTAAGGTGGCCCACATGACTGACAAGCAACATTCTTTATGGTTTCTTCTTTTTCTTTTTAATTTTTTTAATGTTTTTTTTTTGAGAGACAGAGACAGTGTGAGCAGGGAAGGGGAAGAGAGAAAGAAAGGGAGACACAGGATCTGAAGCAGGTTCCAGGCTCCGAGCTGTCAGCACAGAGCCCGACACGGGGCTCAAACCCACGAACTGCGAGATCGTGACCTGAGCCGAAGTTGGACGCTTAACTGACTGAGCCACCCAGGTGCCCCTTTTATAGTTTCTTAATACCATATTGTCTCTATTACTTTCCTTTGTACTACAAACCAAGTAATTTAACTGCAGGGACTGCCCGGGGTTTGAAGTCTTTGCTTCTTGCTTGGTCCTGAAGTTTTACAGCATGAATGCAGCTTTCCTCCCTCATCCTTAGTAGGGTCCAACTTCATATTGTCAGATACACATCCTATTTCAAGGAATCATGGATTATTGTCCCTTTTTTAATTTTGCATGCATTTTTTTTCCTCTTTTGCCAGGGTTTCTCAGCCTTGACATTATTGACATTTGGGGCTGGATAATTCATTGTGGCAGAGAATGGAAGAATCATCCATTGTACATGTTGAGCAGCATCCCTGGCTTCTACCAGAAGCCCACCGCCCCCCAGTTGTGACAACCATAAATCCCTCTACATAGAGCCAGACGTCCCCTTGGGGCAGAAGTGCCTCTGGTTGAGAAACACTGTCTTGAACCAAAATCTTATTTTATTTTATTTTATTTTATTTTATTTTATTTTATTTTATTTTATTTTATTTTTTTCAGTATATGAAATTTATTGTCAAATTGGTTTCCATACAACACCCAGTGCTCATCCCAAAAGGTGCCCTCCTCAATACCCATCACCCACCCTCCCCTCCCTCCCCACCCCCCCATCAACCCTCAGTTTGTTCTCAGTTTTTAAGAGTCTCTTATGCTTTGGCACTCTCCCACTCTAACCTCTTTTTTTTTTTCCTTCCCCTCCCCCATGGGTTTCTGTTAAGTTTCTCAGGATCCACATAAGAGTGAAACCATATGGTATCTGTCTTTCTCTGTATGGCTTATTTCACTTAGCATCACACTCTCCAGTTTCATCCACGTTGCTACAAAGGGCCATATTTCGTTCTTTCTCATTGCCATGTAGTACTCCATTGTGTATATAAAACCGAAATCTTACAAAAGATTTCAAATATTTCATAACTGCTACTCTTTACAGCCAGTCTGTTTACTCCTAGTTCAAGGCTTTTGTAAAAAAGCTGGGTATGGGGCGCCTGGGTGGCTCAGTTGGTTAAGCCACCAACTCATATTTTGGCTTAAGCCATAATCTCACAGTCGTGGGATCAAGCCCCGCATCGGGCTCTGTGCTGACAGCTTGGAGCCTGCTTGGGATTTTCTCTTTGCCTCTCTCTCACTGCCCTGCCTTGCTCTCTCTCCCTCTCAAAATAAATAAGTAAACTTAAAAAAAAAAAAAAAGCTGGGCGAGGAGTAATCCCAACATTCACCTGTCTCCTCTGGCATCTGTCCACTTCCCTTTGTTTGCAGATTGCAATGCTTCATTGATCCCTTCTTTCATAGATTCCATTATCCATTCATATTTCGACTCCAAGAGACGTATGTGTGCTCAAGTCATGTCCACTGCATCTAATGGTCTCGGTAATTTAAAAGCTTCCTGCTAGCAGGCATTTCCCATTATTGACTGTGGTCTTCTGGAAAAAGCGTGTTGCTTTCGCATGAGTATGGCTGGGTCTCCCGCCCCATTTCAAAGCCTCAGGTGTTGTCTACAAACAGAACAGTTGAACGTGACAAGACTGTATTCGTTGTTTGTGATTTTAGTCCCACGGAGATGCTCACTGGACAGTTGTTCATGATGTGGCTGCAGGAAGTGGACTTCTGGACTAGCAATAGTGGGAAGACTGTTGTCCCATCTCTGTCCCCTCACTTCCATTCTGAATGGGTTTTCTTTTTCAAATCGTTGGGACACTTCTTAATTTCAGACGGGTTTTGTGGTTCTGGCAATGTTTGAAAGTCTACATTGCATTTTGCCTCTTGGCCAAAAATGCTCTTGCATTTTTTCTTTCCTTGGAATAATTTTGCAAGGTGGAAATGCTTCCATGTGGTGGCAGTTTGTCCCCTCAATTCTGCTTAGAGAGGAAAAATGAATATATGCCCAGCAGCTACTTTGCCTGGGACCCTATGTGAGCTCAGCAAAGGCCTTCCCTCCCTCAGGGTCAACTGCTCCTCTCTCGGTTTCTTCTACCAAAACCCCATGACACATTGTGTATGTTACAGTCTTAGCAGCCAGGCCACACCTCTGAGCATTCTGTGGTTCTGTCTCTAGAAAACTGTTCAACTCATGTGCCGTTTACTCAAGTATGTCATTCGTCCAAGTAGGTTGCCGAGAACGGGAAATGAAGACGTGTGCGTAAACAGCTAAGGCACAGGGTATGAGATGGCACACGTCAGGCCGGATGCAGCAGTTAAATGTTACGAGGGTTCACTTGCCTGAGGTTGCTCTTGTCTTGGGGGGTCCTGAAATATTTCTTAGTGTGAGCACCTGTCCTCATGGAATATTAAGGCACAATTTAGTGTCTTTGGCTGGCATTGAACGGTATTCACGGTGAATGTTGCTTGATGAATAGTTTCTTGTGGCGTAAAGACTGTCCCTCTGCAGGGGCGCCTGGGTGGCTCGGTCGGTTGGACATCTGACTTCGGCTCAGGTCATGATCTCGTGGTTTGTGAGTTTGAGCCCCGCGTCGGGCCCTGTGCTGACAGCTCGGAGCCTGGAGCCTGCTTGGGTTCTGTGTCTCCCTCGCTCTCTGCCCCTCCCCCACGTTAAAAAAAATTTTTTTTTAATAAAATAAAATACTGTCCCTGTGCAGGCCCAGGAGGCGGCGCGGTCTGGATGAACTGCCTGTCCCGCTGCAAGGCCTGTCTCCACCTCGCGGCAGCTTGCCGGGGGCATTAGCGACACACGACGGCCATAAAACACAAAGCAAGTTTCATCAGAGATGCCACCCTCTCCATTTTTTTTATTTTTATTTTCATTTTCATTTTTTTTAATGTTTTTATTTATTTTTGAGACAGAGAGAGACAGAGCATGAGCAGGGGAGGGGCAGAGAGAGAGGGAGACACAGAATCCGAAGCAGGCTCCAGGCTCCCAGCTGTCAGCACAGGGCCCAAGGTGGGGCTCAAACTCACATACCGTGAGATCATGACCTGACCTGAAGTTGGACGTTCAACTGACTGAGCCACCCAGGCGCCCCTCATCCTCTCCAGTTTTCTCCTCCAGTGGAGTCTTTCCCTTCCCACCCTCATTAAAGAAACCCACCACCGGTCAGCTCAAGTGCTGAAGACATTTAGCCATGGTGTGAGGGGACTCGGGAGGCCCAGCCTGGGCATCTCCTCTAGGAACACAGTGGCCCTCCTTCGGCCCCGACACAGGGTTCGGATTCTTCCACTCTTCAGGGAAAGGCCACAAAGTCTTTGAGGACCACACTGGAGTGGACTGTGCTATTTTCCTACGAGTGTTTAGTGGGTTCCCTACTATGGAAAATGCTGACTGTCCCCTATTACCCCTTCTCTCCTTCCTTTCAATGACAGAACTTCATGCGTGTGGACTGAACACTTGACCGCAGAGCTGGGGACAGCCTCCCCAGCCCACCCCCCCATAGCTCGGTGCACCGGGTTCCACATATCAGATGGCAGGTCTGGGAGGCACCTCCAGGGCTCACCGTGGACACTTCTCTCCATCCCCAGGTTCTGTCCGGTTTACCTCAGTTTCTCCCAAAGACACCATCCGCTCTCTTCAGCTCCCCTGTCACACCTCTGCTCCAGGGCCCCATGATTCTTCCCCTAAACCCCATCGACAGCCTCCTCACCGCACCCCCTTTGCCCACCAGTGACCCCAGACCTGGTGTCCACACAGGAACAGTGTGCCTGTCAAAAGTCGAGCTGTCTATCGGGCGCCTGGGTGGCTCAGTCGGTTAAGCGGCTGACTTCAGCTCGGGTCATGATCTCGCAGTCCGTGAGTTCGAGCCCCGCGTCGGGCTCTGTGCTGACAGCTCAGAGCCTGGAGCCTGTTTCAGATTCTGTGTCTCCCTCTCTCTGACCCTCCCCCCGTTCATGCTCTGTCTCTCTCTGTCTCAAAAATAAATAAAACATTTAAAAAAATAAATAAATAAAAGTCGAGCCGTCTCCACCACGTCAGCCACTGTGACACGCTCCTTGGAGGACGACGAACCCCTTCGGGCCCCCGAGCCCGACGTGCCTCTCCACCCTGGGCTCGCACACACGGCCCTGCCGTGCTCTGGGCGCCCCGGGCTCCCGTGTCCTCCTCTCCAGGTCCCCCTGCCTGGAATGACCGCCCCTTCCCTTCCCAGCTCGGGCACCTCCCTGGAGAAGCGTTCCCTGACCGTCTAGAAGGGACATATCCTCCGTCAAAGGCTCTGACTGGGCCAGATGCTACCTGTACCTGGCAGGTGCCTCAGAGCACTTGTCACTGTTGGAGCTTTACGGTTATTTATGTGACTTTTTATTAATTCCTCCCTCCTCCAGAGGACGGTAACGTGCACTAGAACAGGGACCAGGTCCGGCTTCCTCACCTGCAGCGCCCAGCTCAGTGTTAGCAGGCTGCCCCCCACCCCCGGGGTGGACCCCCTTGCCCCCGCCCCCCTGCCACTGCTTCGGAACGGCAGGGTCTGTCACCCGGGCCGAAGGAACCGGGCTGGGGCTTGTTTGGACTCGCATCAGCCAGAACCGGGGGGCCGTGGGTATGAGGAGCGGGGTCTGGGGTGTGTGGTAGAAGCAGAGAAACGGGACTTTCTGTGGACGTGGACGAGGCAGGACAGAGAAGGAGAGGAACCAAGACCTGTCACTCCCCACAAGATGCCTCAAGCCCGTGTCCTCATCTCAAGGCTTATGCTCTGCTTCCGGATTGTTCTGCCAGCTGCATTTCTCCGCTTCGTCTCCCTGCCTTCCGCATCCCCTCCCCGATGCCGGGCTGTGGCCACGACGGACAGTGTGCCCTCCACCTGCCACACCCCATCCTTCGTCCAACTGGCACTGACGCTTCGTTGCCACCAGAAGCTGCCTCTTTAGAGAAGAGGAGGCTGCTGTCATCCTGCGTCCTGTCACCCCGACCGTGCTGTCACCGACACCTCGCATTGCCGTTTCCTTCCTTATTTCCATCTCCTCCGCGTGGGGGCGGGGGGCGGTGTCTTCCTCACTGCCACACTCCCCAAACCCAGCACAGTCAACCCTGACATGCAGTAAACACTCAGTACGCACTGAATACGTACAGAAATAACAAGACGATTAAAGAAGCTTGGAGCAACCGTAGCCGACCTTCTCGAGGTCGCCGGACGATAAGTGGGCAGCTAGGACTCAGATCTGTGTACGCAAAGAATATAGACTGTTTTCTCGCTCTGCCTCCCAGAAGTGACAGTGATGGGTGAGGGAGAGAAGGTCTAGGAAAGCGGTTCGATTGGTCTGTCCCTTTCCAGAAATGACACCGAGGGGCCAGCACGGCCCTTCCCTGGCCACGTGCAGCAGTCTTGAGTTGGAGTGGAGGAAATGAGTGGGTATGTCAGATGTAGAATCTCAGACATCTCTGGCTTCAAGGGCCCTTCTAGATAATTCACCCAGCCTCTGGTTCACCACCTGCCTCTCATCCCAGCACTTCTTGTGTGTGTGTGTGTGTGTGTGTGTGTGTGTGTGTATTTATTTTTGAGACAGAAATAGAGAGAGAGTACAAGCAGGGAGGGGCACAGCAAGAGAAGGAGACACAGAATCCGCAGCAGGCTCCAGGCTCCGAGCTGTCAGCACAGAGCCTGACGCGGGGCTCAAACTCACGAACCGTGAGATCGTGATCTGAGCCGAAGTCGGACGCTCAACCGACTGAGCCCCCCAGGGATTCCTCTCATCCTGGCACTCCTTGACCACCTCCATTGGCACAGCCTCCTTGTTGAGCACTTATTCATTCCCCTTTTGAAAGAAAACAGTCCGACAGAATTGTTAGAAAAGACTAACTTTCATCCTATTGTAGACATCCATGCGGCATTAAGATTTTTAAAAATCAATATGTGTGAGCGAATATTATAATTACCTTTATTTGCAAGGCTGGTTTAAAACCTGTAGATACATATGCCTATTAGTGTTTGTGGAAGTGTTTTCCCGTTAGATATTTTAAAACGGTCCCGTTAGAGACCGTCTGGCCTAAGAACTTTCACAGATGATGCTTTACTTCTAAGCGGATGCCTGAAAAGTTATCCCAGGACTTTTGCTGTATTGCTGCTGTCGAAAGCTGCTGGCTGGCTGTGTTGTCTCTGTCTTGTGAAAAAATGTGGGGTTTTGTTTTAAAATTAGATCCTAGGGTTAATTTCGAGACTATGCCAAGTGTATGTTCCAAATCCACTCATTCTGTCGGACCTGTAGGAGCGCATCTGGTCTGTGTTCGCCTCGCCCGGCTCCTGATGGTGGCATATGTCCGATCCCTTTGATTAGAGAGAAGGGTTTGTTAGGATGTCATGTACGGCATATCAAAGGAGATGAGGCACCCGTCTGCAAGTCAGATGACAAAACGGGGCGATCGGGATGGGTCGGGCTCAGCGCATGTCATAAAGAGTCGGCTCAGGGGAATGAGTCCTAATTTGGGAAAGCGCTCGTGAGTACTGGTTTTGGTAATCATCACACACGAGTCCCAGGGTCTGTCACGTTCAGCAAGGCAAAATAATTTCCCAAATGTCCTTCTCCCCCTAGCTCAGAATTCCAACCAAACCGTCGAACCAGCATGGCAAGGGAGATTCCGCAACATTTGGCAATAATTTGCCGTAGTGGGATTTGCCCAGCTGTGCAGTCAATAAGTCCAGATTAAGAAAGCACCTTACCTTTAATCAAAGCAGGAGGAGGAGTTTTTGTTTCTGAACAGGAAGGCTGCCGGGGAACATCATTTCCTTTTTTTATTGGAATCAAAATATACATTGTTTTCTGTGTTCTTGGTAACCTGTAGAGGAATTGATTTCCACCGGGGACCGTCACATGCAGTTTCTGTATCTGAGACGTAGGCTGTCCATCTTGGTTTTGAGATGCTGGGGACAGAAATGGCGTGGTCCGCCTGGAGTTACCTCCCAGACCTTGAAGCTCTGGCTGTGTTGAGTGCAGGATAAGCCAGCAGCACTGGCTCCCTGCAGAACCTTGTTACAACGCAGGACCTCAGGCCCCACCCCAGACCTACTGGATCAGAACCCACATTTTAACCTCATGGTTCAGTCACGTGAAATGTTGAATTCTTTTCTTTTCTCAGCCTGATTGTTTTTAACGGAGAAAATTAGGTCAAATGGCAAACATCTAGTAGTCCCTCTACACAAAGAAACAACAGATTCCCTACTTCCTTCCTTTGTTCTTTTTTTTTTCATGTGGATTTTTCCCAGCTTCGTTACATGTGCTTGGCGAATAAAAATCATGTAGCTGTGCGTGTCGCAAATCACCTTAAACTTACGCATGGAAGTCACAGTTCTGTTTTTTATACTTGGTCTCATCATTGTCTGTGGGCAGGTAACGCACACGGTCTCGGGTATATCCCAGGTGCTTGGTGCTGGCATACAAAGCCATATAAAAGTAATGTCTGCTCTCAGGGAGCCTACTGTCTAGTCGTTACCATTGTTACTAATATAGAAAGGTTCTTTTATGCAATAAGACACGAAAAAGAAATGGGGAGCAAAGATTGGGAAAGAAGTTTACCCATGTCATTATTTTCATGTGGCTTCATTGCTGTCTTCGGTATTAGCCACTGGGGCAAGACATGCTTTTAGGCCAGTGGGTTGATAGGGGCGGGCAAGAAGTAACTTATTTTATTGCTGAAATTGTAGTGATGAGAATATTACAAAGACCTGTCTGTGTGGCACCCACAAGGCCAGGTGAGACGTGACCATCAGGAGTAATTGTAGTCTCTGAATGAACCACATTCTGTGCTCCCCAAACTGGCTCTGGGAGAGGAACTGCATCCCATCCATAGACTTGGACAAGACATGCCAGAAGCAGGGCTACTGCTTGAGGAACCCACAAGATCACCCCAAGGCAAGCATCTTCAAGATCTCCCCCCTCCTCTTTTAGGGTCTCATTACTATGCCTCCTTTGCCACGGGTGCTGGTGTAAGACACAGCCCCAAGAGTTGCCTTCTTAAGGCAGAACCCTGATAAAAGCGTGGAAGGAAGGACAGTCAACTCATTTTCCTCCTAGTCCCTGAAAAATCAGTATCTCACCGGCTCCTCTGCTCAGAAGAAAGAAGGGCCAGTGAAAATGGGGAGCTGGCTTTGTTCTCTGACGGTTCAGAAGGTAGAGATGCAAGAAGGTTGAGGCAGCCGTATTCCGCATGAGAAGGGACCATGTCGCAGCTGACCTACCACAGCATGAGCTGTCCCAGCAGTGATGTGCTTTCCACCCATGAGACGGAAAGCTGAGTAACTCTTTGCCAAAGATGGCGGCAGTGCTAGGGAGAATGGGGTGGACCGTGTGGCAATGTCCGCAACATCCACCCCTTACCCACACCCCACGGTGTAGCACGTGTGATAGGAGTGCTCCAAGAGCGAGTTCTTTTTGGTCTAAGCCAACCAGGACAATCACACATCCTTGTCATTGTGATTGCCTGAACTACTCAGTCCATAGCACTCTCCCATGAGCTTGAGACCCAATTTAGTTCTCTGGACCATGAGATGAAGCACTTCCAAAAAATAAAAATGCTCACCTTTCCAAGAGCACTGTAGGCAAGGACACTCTCTGATCTTCTGGAGGGCATGGTGTGCACCTGTGAAGTCAGGAACTGTCATCATGAGGGAGACCAGCTTTAGAATGAAGCTTTCAGAGAGGGTGAAGTCAAGAGCATAAAGATAGCAAAAAAATTACCATCCTTAAGTTCCTCACTAAACTGCTGGATCAAACCAACCCTGAAGCCCACCCAACTACTTCTGGGCTTCCAGTTATAAAAGCCAATAAAACCCTTTATTGTTTGGCCTACTTTCAGTTGGGTTTTCTGTGTTTCAACCTGGAACAGAACTTATACAGAGGGGGTTCCTTTCCTGGAAGAGAAGCAGGCCAAGTTGACTTTTGAGTATGACTAGGATATTTCATACTTCCAAACATTTCTCAGACAAGATAAACATCCCCGTCAAAGACTACTGCTGAGCAAACAAATTACATACTTAACTTTAAATTCAAGAAGCTAAAATAGAGAACCCAGACTCTCTGGGCTTAGGAGTACTTCCTTCTCAAATACTGTAAAGGGACTGAATAGAGTCTGGGGGACAGAGAAAAAGAGGGAGAGGCTTGGCTAAGGCCTGCGATATTCAAGACTTAACAATACGTTAATTTGCCCAGTATTTGACACGGCCGTGGCAGTGCCCCGTTTGCTTATAAATTTGGTTTTGTTTGCTAGCAGCAGCCCTGATGCTTCTCGGGCACATCAGCATCCCAGCCATAAATGATGATTAAGGTTTCAGAAGGCTTAGGCTCTACCTTTTCCCTAAAACTCTTAAAATGACCTCCCCCCCTCTGCAGGCAGCCTCCCCCCTCGTGTGTGTGCTTTGCATACCAGGCTCCGCGTCAGAGCCCTGCAGCCGACTGAAACACTGTAAACTCTGGGGGTCCGAGATAACTATTCTTAAAATAAATAAAGCCGAGGGAAGACGTGAGCGTCCACAGGGATATTCCCCCCTCTAGGTCTTGGTTCTTTTATCTTCTCTGGCTGAGAGGAGGAGCCCATTCCTGAACCTGAGCTTGGACCTACGTGTGCCTGTTAGGATTCCAGAAACACCAGGTCGTGTTTCCTCCAGAGCAGGGGCAGGAGAGAGGGGCTGTCGTTGCTCTTGCGAAGAGGAGGTCACAGGCTGTGGGAGTCCTGGGATTATCAGCCGGCCTCGTGGTAGGGGAGGTGTCCAGAGAGGTCCAGGAACCTGCTGCTTCTCAAGTCTGTGTTGGCAAACACGGGTGGGGGTGGGGCTGCCCTTCCCCTGAGATGGGAGAGCTGCCCCAAGCTGAGGCCAGGAGGTGGCAGCAAGCCCCCTGTCCCGTGTGGGAGGGCACAGGGTAGAGGAGATGCTGGGGACCCCGGGATGGTGGAGCAGAGGGCTGGCAGGCCTCTGTGGATGCCTCTACCCGCCCGCTCACCACCTGGTGTCCTCCAGTCAACCTCCCTGCCAGACAGTCCCCAGGCTGCCATGCAGCCTCAGACAGTGGCTGTTAGGATGCTTCTCACGAGTTAGTGACGGGCTGCCCCTGGCACCCTAGGCAGAGGCCAGACCTTCCTCCTAAAAGTGCGTTTTCAGCCAAACCTTAGCCTCGCCCCTTCTCTCCCTCTGCTGTTCCCCAGGGGAAGCGTTCCGGAATGTAATGGCTTAGCATGATGCTTAGCATACTTTTAAGGTCTCAAAAATGCCAGCCGCTGTTGCTGCTATGGGCCCGCCCTTGCCAGCTGTGCAAACACAAAGCCTTTAAAGATCACCAAGAATCCACTCCCACATTGATGGGTTTTCCCAGACAGGCAGCCCTGACTCAGGTCAGTCGTCTTCAGTGCCCGCCCTCCACCTCTCTTCAGTCCCCGCCCCCCCCCCACCTCTCCCACTGGCAAAATGCAGACTGGCAAAGGGGGGCCCAGAGACAATGATGTCAACCAGCCCCTTTCGAGGTTTCAGTACTGTTCCCACCCCCTAGCCGACGACCCTGTCTCCACCTGGTGGCTCTGATGATGGACAACTGCCCTTTGTCTCTCCACAGCACCCCCTGAGTGCCTCCTCCCTTACGTCAGGTTCTGTTCAGGGGTCACCCCTTGTTCTCCTCCCCCGGCCGCCGCTGTCCCCAGAACAGCGGCTGACCCTAGCGCCAGCCCCTCCCTCTGCCGTGGGACCAGATGACCTGTGAGAACTCTGTCGCCTACTGACAGATGCGAGGCAGGACCCGCGACGAGGGCAAGGGTCTCCCCCCGCCTCCAGTTCCCTCGAGGGACCCTGGGACGCCTTTGGTTTGGCCTCTTGGCCACAGGAAACATCTCCCAAATAGTTGTGTTAATAGAGGGCTGAAGAGGCCCAGATGATCCAACGTCGTGAATCATGGGGAGACGGCCTGTGTGTTGCTGGTGGTGGTGACTGAGGGTGCCCTGGAAAATAGCTTCAGACATAACGTTGGAGGCTTGAACTGTTGTCTCGGGGTTTCCCATCTCAGATCCCCCATCACCTCCCAAGCAGGGGGTAGAGGAAGGGAGTGGGCATTGATCCTTGGGTTCTAAGAGATCTTCACCTGCATTTCATTACAGAAGTTGATTTAGGACCCCAGAGCCTTAAACGGGGAAAATACTCTCAATATATGTCCTACAGGTGGGTTGGGGTGGGGAGGACGATGGATAAATAATGCTCCTTTTTTTTTTCCCTCTCCCAAATATGGAACCAATTGATAAATAGAAGACATGTGAAACAGATGGGTGGAGATTTAACCCATCAGCTTTGTAATTAACGAGCCGATTGGAAAATGCGTCTTGAGATGCCTGGCCAAAAGGGCTCACCAGCCCTGGCTTCGTACGTGCCCCTCCGTGTTGCCCCTGGACAGGCGTCGGGACAGCCCATGTGGGGAAAGTTCAGGTCAGTAATCGACGTCCTCACCCAGGATGGCAGCCTGGCACCTGTCCCAGGTAGAGGGAAAGAGAGTAACGGGCCTTTGAAAGATTGGTTCCTCCAAATGGGAACCAGCGTATGTCAGCCTCTTTTTGATCTGGTAACTCGGCCCATCCCTATGAAGAGAGTAAGGATCAAGATTAGAGGCAAGAAGTTCCTGCACTAGAAAACATGACAACAAGGGAATGGATAGTCTTCCCCAAACGTGGATGAAAGCCAGGTTTGCTTTAGACCCTGACATCCCTCCTCCCCCCACAGAGAATCATCATGACTCTTCCGATAAGAGTTCTTAGCATTTGGGGGCACCTGGGGGCTCCGTCGGTTAAGCATCCAACTTCAGCTCAGGTCATGATTTCGCGGTCCGTGAGTTCGGCTGACAGCTCGGAGCCTGGAGCCTGCTTCCGGTTCTGCGTCTCCCTCTGTCTCTGTCCCTCCCCCACTTGTATGTGTGCTCTCTCTCTCTCTCTCTCTCTCAAAATTAAACCAACATTTTTAAAAAATTTAACAGTTAACATTTTGGAAGTCAGGAGAGTCTGTGGACAGATGAGGTCATGTGGCATCATATACGAGTACAAGTCGTGGGGCCGACAGCTGTAGTTACTAATGACACTACTGGACAGGGAGATCACCTCCTTGTCCCACACCTTGCAAGTCCGACTCCTGAGTCCTGACCACGGCTTGGGGCAGCCGCGGGCTGAGCCTGGTGGGGGGTCCCGGACAGTCCTGTGTCTGCATCTGCCTGGAGGCCTCACCCGGCATGTCACTAAACCTGGAGGGAACACTGGGACATACCCTGCCCTCGCCTGGATCCTGCCTGTTGATTCCTCCTCACCTTCGGTCTTAGGTCCTTAGCTCATTGGCCGTTTTCTCAGGAAGGCTCTCCCCCTGCGCCCCCACCCCCGCTGCTCAAGCCTTGACTGGCCACTCCCACAGAGCCACATTCCCATCCTTTGGGATATCTGCTTGGGATGTGGTTTTGTGCTTGTTGGCGATGCGATCCTTTGGTCAATGTCTGTTGGCCCCAGCAGACCATCAGCTTCGGGAGGATGGAGATTGTGTCTGGTTTCGCCTCCTGCTGGATCCCCAGCACCGTGGCTGGCACATAGGAGGGGCTCCAGTATTTGGGGAATAAATGAAAAAGGGAATGATTTTCCTACCACACCAGAGAACAAAGATTAAAGCCGCGGTAATGCACAGCAAGACTGAAAAGAGTCACACACAAGAGTGAGTGGTCAGGAACTTGAACTCTCAAGGCACTGCCCGGGAGTCCAGTCACACTTTTCCGCCATTATTAGCAGTGTGACTTTGGACAAACTACGTAACCTGGCTTCCGGTTTCTTTTGCTGTTATCTGGGGATAAGAGGACCAGCTCCACAAAGTTGTTGTGAGGACGGACCGCACGTATAGTGGCTAAAACAGTGCCTGGCACACGGTGAGGACTCAGCAAACGTTGGCGATTGTTCTTCCTCCAGGAGGGAAGGTTGGTGGATACAGAAGTTGAGCAAGATCCAATAGGGCTTATATTGTTTCTTGAGCTTCTATAGAAGGGAAGGTTATCTTGGCGATGGGGTGGAGGAGGAAGGAGATGGGGGTTTGAAATGGCTGTTACGGGATTGGGAGTGGTAGGCGGCCTGACTGCAAGGCAGAGCTGGGGCCCAGCTGAGGCTGGACACTGTGGACGTGGGACAGCACCAACCAGCGGAATCGAGCAACTTCCCATCAGCTCTCGGCAGCCAGAGGAGGTGTGGGAAGACGGGGGTTGGACCGGTCCAGGACTGTGGTTTTGTAGGGTGGAAATCTCAGAGTTAAAAGCAGGGCAGAGGCAGAATATCGCCAAGGAACAGAACCTGGTACCTGTAGGAATTTAGTGTGTGATAAAAGTGACAGTTCCAATAAGAAAGGAAAAGATTACTCCATAAACACTACCGGGGGCCATTGGGTAACTCTTTGGGGAAAAGGTAAAGTTAGATTTTTGCCTAATATATCCAAATAGGGGCGCCTGGGTGGCTCAGTCGGTTGAGCAGCCGACTTCGGCTCAGGTCACGATCTCGCAGTCCGTGAGTTCGAGCCCTGCGTCAGGCTCTGTGCTGACAGCTCGGAGCCTGGAGCCTGTTTCGGATTCTGTGTCTCCCTCTCTCTGCCCCTCCCCTGTTCATGCTCTGTCTCTCCTTGTCTCAAAAATAAATAAAACGTTAGAAAAAATTAAAAAAATAATAATAATATATCCAAATAAATTGTAAATAAATCAGAGGGGAATGCAGAAGACAGTGAAGTAAGAAGGAGGAGGAAAACTAAAGAAGCTTGAGGTGACAATGTATGTGATCTTGGCAAGGGGAAGGCTTTCCCAAGCCCAACAACCAAGTCAGAAGCCATCAATGAGAAGATTAATATGGGTAGAGGAAATGTAAAGCCTCTCTCTGAGGCAGAAAGCTTTATGAAAATTAATTCTCTGAGTTCACACTGGGGAAAGGATTTGCAATATCAATGAGGAAAAAAGGAGTTGTGTCTTCAAAATGAGTGTGCTGGATTTGAGTCCACAAGAGAGGAAGGCACAGAGAAAAACAGACAAGGACCTATGCGTAGGCATTTACTGAGGAAGAAATGCAAGTATAACAAACATGAAAAACCAAGAAAATATTAATCCTGTCTTAAATCTTTGGAAAAAAAAGAAAAGAAAAGAGTGCTCCATCAATAAAGTCGGGAAAATTGGCCAAACTTTTGAAAAAGTAAAGTTAATTAGCTCCTCAGTTTAATTCGGACATCAAAATAAATGCAAGAGGAATTAAAAATATAAAAGTAAATAAAATTATAAATGAGGGAGTATAGAAAATTATGTTTTTTATATTGTTGATACAGAGAAAACTCTTCTTGGTGTAACACCAAAGTTGACAGTTTTGACTACATTAACATTTAAGATTTACATAAGACCAAAAAATCCAAATTAAAAGAGAAACAGGATTGGGGCACCTGGCTGGCTCAGTCGGTTCAGCGTCCGGCTTCGGCTCAGGTCATGATCTCGTAGTCTGTGGGTTCGAGCCCCGCATCGGGCTCTGGGCTGACAGCTGGGAGCCTGGAGCCTGTTTCGGATTCTGTGTCTCCCTCTCTCTCTGCCCCTCCCCTGCTTCCACTCTCTCTCTCTCTTTCTCTCTTTCAAAAACAAAGATTTTTAAGAAAGAGGAAAAAAAAAGACAAAGAGGGATGAAGTCTTTATAGCATGACAAGCAAAAGCCTAATATTAATATCCTATAAAGAGCTCCTAAAGGTTGGTAAGGAAAAGGTGAACACACCAAGTAGAGAATGCCCAATGTCTGGGACGTAATAAGCATCCAGTAATAAAATAATTTATGTAAACAGGCAAATTTCATAGGAAGAAATGAAAATAGTCAAAAGATGCTCTGATTGCCCTTACTAAAAATCAAAGAAATGGGTATTTAAACAGCTAAAAATGACCACTTTCTACTTGCAAGTTGACAAAGATTATAAAAGATGGATAATACCCATTTGCGGGGTGCGGGGGGAGGTCCAGAGGGGATTGTGGGGGAGGCTGGGGAGCTATAGACATTCTCCTGCTTTGTAGGTGGGAATGTAAATTGAAACAACCTTTCTGGAAGACAACTCGCCAATGTGTATCAAAGCCTTAAAAAATGTGCATACCACCTGCCCAGCAAGTATCTTCCTAGGAATTCATCCTCAGAATGAGGATATGTGTGTGTGTGTGTGTGTGTGTGTGTGTGTGTGTGTGTGTGTGTGTAGATTTCTCTGGCTGGTCAACACAGCTTTTAATTGTACGGCTCATGGTTGGAGGCCGCCTTAGTGGCCAATAGAAGAATTGGTGACACAATTTCTGTCAGGCTTATAGGAAAGGCATGCTAAAGTGACATTAGAAAATAATGTCAAAGAGGGGCGCCTGGGTGGCTCAGTCAGTTGAGCGTCCGACTTCAGCTCAGGTCATGATCTCACCGCTCGTGAGTTGGAGCCCCGCGTCGGGCTCTGTGCTGATGGCTCAGAGCCTGGAGCCTGCTTCGGATTCTGTGTCTCCCTCTCTCTCTGACCCTCCCCCGCTCATGTTCTGTCTGTCTGTCTGTCTGTCTCTCTCTCAAAAATAAATAAACATTTAAAAAAAAAAAGGAAATTTTGGGCGCCTTGGGTGGCTCAGTCGGTTGAGCATCCGACTTCAGCTCAGGTCATGACCTTGTGGTCCGTGAGTTCGAGCCCCGCGTCGGGCTCTGTGCTGATGGCTCAGAGCCTGGACCCTGCTTCCGGTTCTGTCTCCCTCTCTCTCCGCCCCTCTCCCACTCATGCTCTGTCTCTTCCTCTCAAAAATAAATAAACGTTAAAAAAATTAAAAAAAAAAAAAAGAAAAGAATGTCAAAGAGCGTTTGTTGACACGAGAAGCGACTCATAGTGTACTTTTAAGGGGATACAGTGAATCACAACGTAGCGTGTTTACGTAACACGGAAAGTGAAGAGTAGTTCCCTGTGGAGAAATGCTTCCAAGTAACCTTTGTTGTCCCCTCCTGGTTCCTCTGTATCGTCCACATTTCCTTCACGAGCAAATACTGAGTTGTAATCCGAAGACACGCAGCGAGTGGTATTCTATTGGGGGACAAATGAGAACTGTAAGGACTAAAACCCCATCTGCTTAAATACTCCGATTCTCTCCGATCTCTCCGGCCTGTGGACACAAATGTGGGCACACCATCAGAGGTCATTCTGTGTCAGTGTCTCGTGGCCCATCTCGGGCCACTCTTGGCCGCCTGGAAGCCCCGCTAGGTTATTTCCGGAAGGGGGGGAGGGTGTGACAGATGCTCACCGTTCCTGTCCGCCCTCCTCCTCTTGCCGCTGTGAATCCACTTGAGGGCGCCTGTGACTGATTCTGTGACCGGAGGGACCTGTCTGGACAGGACGCCCGCCCATCCGAGGACGAGGACTCTGCGTCCCGGGAGTGCAAACAGCAGGCCCTCGTGAGGCCCGGGCGCCTGGTGTCCTCAAACACCGAGCCCCTTCCAGAGTGAACAGCGGCCTCTCTCTCCTGTTCTGGTCACGTTTTGAGAGCTGGGCCCCCTTGTCCCCTGGCGTCTCTACCCACGCATGCAAACAGCCCCTCCACTTCTGCCTTCGGTCCTGCTTTCGGGGAACCTCACGCCGAGTCCTGGCCCGGCCCAGCCACCACAGCCTGCTGCTTCTGAGACCATCTCCCCCCTCCTCGCAGCTGACACTGGGGTGGGTTCACGGGTTCGCGGGGTTCGCGGAGCGTGTGGCAAAGTGCACGCCTGGGCTCGCGTCCCAGCCGGGAAAGGTTTCTGTCACCGTCATCTGACTAGGATTCACCTGATCGTGTGCCTTGTCGCTTAGGTCTCAGTTTCCCCAGAGACCTGGGATCCCACACCACCCACTGTGCTAAGTACCGGGAGGGTGCAATCACGATGGGGCTCGGTGGGTCTGCTGCTCAGGAAAGCGGGCTTGTCTGGTGCACAGAACAGGGCCACGGAACAGGCCCGCCCACTTGGCTCTGCTTTCTGCCGTGGATGGTGGACCCTGTCCTGTCTCCAGCCTCGATGAGGCCCGGAGGCCAGGATCCAGCGCTGCCTGGCAATGAATGCCCGAGGTGTTTGGTGAGTCCGGGAGCCCACGGATGGGGTGGAGGGCGGGACCATCTCCACTCAGTGTTTGGGGGACAGGAAATTCCTACTGGCAGGGTGACCTCATGCTGACGGGGCTGGGGAGCGTCTGCCTGGGGCTTAGTCTGGGAGAGGCACAGTGGCCTGTCCTGGGACGTGCCGAGGCCACCGCCTGCAGATTCTTCCCAGGAGGATGCATCCTGGAGGCTTAATGTCCTTGCGGACTCCAGAGCCTGGATCTGGCATACAGGCCGCTGCCCATCCAAACCCTTCCTGCGTCCCCTCCTGTGAGGTTGGGCCCTCTTGCGGTGCCTTGGGAAACCCAGACACCCCCCCCCCCCCCCCCGCCATGTGGCTGCAAAACCAGCTCCTTCCACTGGAGCCTGGGTTCGGTGGGCCTGCTCACTCCGGACCCCTGGATGGGGCTACAGGGGTGTTGGAGGCAGGGGGTGGAGGTGGGAGGTGAGAAGGGTGGCCTGGCAGGAAAATTAGGCTCAGGACTGCCCTATTTAGAACAGGGGGGACCTTGGGGCACCTGGGTGGCTCAGCCAGTTAAGTGTCCAACTTTGGCTCAGGTCACGATCTCCTGGTTTGCGGGTTCGAGCCCCGCATCGGGCTCTGTGCTGGCAGCTCGGAGCCTGGAGCCTGCTTCCGATTCTGTGTCTCCCTCGCTCTCTGCCCCTCCCCTGCTCATGCTCCGTCTCTTTCTCTCTCCCTCAAAAATAAAATAAACATTACAAAAATTAAAATTAAAAAAAATAGAACAGGAGGAGCACCGATGCCTGTCCGGTCACACCTGGGCGGCCCTGGGCACATGTCGGTGGCTCAGCTCACCCCCAGGCCTGCCCTGGACCCGTAACTCTGGAATCAGCAATCAGGACATGCCCAGCGTGGGAACGTCCCTTCCGCGAAAAGCGGGGCGAGAAGCGGGCAGACCGTGGCAGGGACTCCTGGGCCAGGGCCAAGGGCGGGGTTGCACGCTCCGGGCGGAGGTGGCTCGGCCTGAGACACGCCATCACTGGTGGAGCCCACGGCTCCCGGCCCTGGAGTCGTCCTCCTCGGCGGGAACAGGGGCTCCTGGGAGAGGCAGAGACTATGAGCTCAGTGCCCCCTGCCTCTGGCTGTCAAGCCACGAGCGGCATGGAGAGGTGGGTGACCTCAGCGCTCACGGACGGAGCCCTCTGCGGTGTGTACCTCCCTCTCCGCACCCCCAGGGAGGTGCACCGGGTGCATTGGATGGTGTGACCCAGAGCAAAGAGCTTGGGGGGTCAGATACCCCGCGGGGACTTGCATTCCTTGTCTGCGGTCTCTCCTGAAGACGTGTGATGAGAATGTACCTGATGGTCAGGCTGCAGACAGATGGATGTCTTGGTGGAATGACCATCAGGGCCGTCTCTGGTCCAGGTCTGGGGGGTTTGCAAGCAGCCCCTCGTCTCACCCAGTCCTGAAGGGCAAATTCTCTAGTGCTCGCTTCGGCAGCACATATACTGAAGGGCAAATTCTCACCCCCAGCGCGGGGCGGGGGGAAAATGGGTGCGCTCCAGAACGGAGGTGATCTGATCCTCAAGAGGGACAGTGGAAGGGGACCTGATGTCATAGGGAAAGGCAGTAGCTGCACCCCGTGCCCTCCCGGGGAGCTCAGTGGACGACTCACGATCACAGACAGCGGGAGCTGGAGCCTTGTCTCAGGCTAGAGAAGGAGCCCTGTGGAGGGTGGCAGTTCGGCCGGGGCGGGGCGGTTCTTTTAAGCCTCTAGCTTTTGTCCCTTCGGTACTTGCTTTATCGAAGGTTCTTCAGCCGCTTAGCCTGAGTGATGAACTTAGTAGACGGAAGTCTTAGGAGATGCACGACAGGTTGACAGTAAACGCTGTGAGTGTCCCAGCGTTGAGGGGAAATGGGGAAACAGGGCAATAGAAAGCTGGGCACGGTGCCTGGAGAAAGCCTGAGCCCACACCCCCCTGGGCTGTCAGCTTGCCGAGGGGCGGGGATCTTTATCTGCTTTTCTGTCTCCAGCACCTAAAATAGGGCCCAGCACGCAGAAGACACCCAGCACATATTTGCTGAGTGAATGATGCAGGGAGGTGCGCCTCGTGGCAGAGCACCCCTTTTGCTGGGAACCAGTCCTGATTCAGCCCAGGTCTCCGCTGGCGTCACTCAGCCCCTCGGTCATGACTGAGGCTCCACCGGTGGCTGCCGCGTAACAGGAATGGCAGGTGTCGGGGAGGACACTGTGAATCAGACAGGATCTCTGCGCCCCCGGGGCCACTCCCAGTCCAGGGTGGGAAACAGACAAGAAGAGAGACAGGTGTCATCAGTGGGGTGATTGTTTGCGGAGAGGATGTGTGTGCATGTGCAGGGCGGACACAAGTGACAGGGACTGGGTGAGCCCGAGGAGATTCCGCTCAGTGCTGTGGAGCAGGACTTTTCGAGTTCCAGGCAGATCCGGGCTTGAATCCCAGCCCCACCCTGGAATAACTTAATCTAAGCTTCCGTTTCTTGTCTCCCTGATGGACATGATGCCCCCCCTCCTCGTAGTTTCGTGCGAGGTTAAAATTGAGGTAATTCATGCCAAATGCTCAGCCCAGGATCAGATATGCAGTAAATACTAGTGATGGGACTATTCCTATTAAGGTTTTGAAAAGGAAGTAACCGGGGCGCCTGGGCAGCTCAGTTGGTTGAGCATCTCACTCTTCATTTCGGCTCAGGTCATGAGCTCATGATTCGTGAGATCGAGCCCCGCATCAGGTTCTGCTGACGGTGAAGAACCTGCCTGGGATTCTCTCTCTTCCTCTCTCTCTCTCTCTCTCTCTCTGCCCCTCTCCTCTTCTCTCTCTTCTCAAAATAAATAAATAAACATAAAAAAGGAGGTGACCTTTGAGCTGGGGTTTAAAGGAAGGGCCAGAAAAGAAAGGGTAGCTCCAGGTGAAGACCGAGTGAACTTACGGTAACTAAGTGTGCCTCTCGAGGGGAGTAAAGATGAAAGAACACATTCGTGACCGCAGCTTGCCCAGGAAGGAACTAGAAAAGATCTGATGAGAAGAGTAGGGTGGGGTTTGGTGGGCAATGGGGGACATTTGGAATGGCCGCCTTGGGGGTGGGTGTAAGAGCTGCTGGGATGTGTCAGGAATCCAGTTATGAGGCTGAACATCTAGTATTTCAATGGGCCGGTCAGCAACGCTCCAGCCGGGAGTGAGAACCAAGGAGGCTTGACTGGAATTGGCATGGGTCAGGAGGTGGTGAAGAAGAAGAAGATAGGACCAAGAGACGGAGGGAACTCCTGAGTATGTCATTAAAGAGACTGACCCATGATTCCAGGACCTGGCTAGCACAGAGCCCGCCATGTGGACGTTATCCCATGAACAGTCGTCGAATTCATGAGTGAAGGAGGCAATGCCTGAAATGAGCCTGTGTTCCAGCTTCATGAAGAAAACAACTGAAGGCAGAAACAGGGGTCTGGTCATTGCCTGTTCAACCAATTTACTCAACCTATTGACTACTGATAAAAGGATGCTCGTGGGTCCTTGACTTCAGGGCAAGCACCATGGTTGGCCTGAACCATTTAGAGCAATTCTATTCTCTTCTGTTTTGGTCAACAAGACAGAAAGGAACTCTGGACCACGGCCCTTTTCTGTCAAAAGACATAGCTTTCTCTCCCTGCCCCTCTCCTTCCACCTTGAGCCACTGGTGTCAAAATACAGTATCTGGAGCCACCACAGTCCCGTTTGCAACCCCAAGGAGACAGGCAATGGCTAAAAAGCCAACATGTTGAGAATGACAGAGTATGGCTAGTACGCTTAGCTCCAGACTTCTTGTTAAGTGAACAGGAAACGCCGTTTTGGATGAAGCCATTTGGGGTTTATTGTTACTTGCAGCTGGGCACATCGTAGCGGGCACAATGGGCAGGGCCGCCATTTGCACAGCTCGCATTGTGGTCTAGTGGAAATGCCCCAGGGGTCATGCAGTGTGGCCTCTAGTCAGCTGGGGAGCGTTGGTAGCCTGGGAAACAGGTCTGGAGGTCTTGAGGACTTGGAAAAGTGGGTAGATAGGACCTGAAAAGACAAAAAGACAATTCTTGAAGCGCCTATGTTCCCAGGATTCTCTTCCCATGGGACTTCCGCCCCCGACCCCCGCACCCCTGCGCTTCTCCTCCACAGACCACCTGCAGGTTCTGCTGCTTCAGCCAGCAGGAACTGAAGCCCCTCTCCACCACCATCCCTCACTCCAGCCCCCTTTGCCTAGACCCTGCGGTCTTCAGTGGTCATTCTCTTAGAGTCTCCATCACTTGGCTTTAGGGGAGTACCTCCATTCTCCCCCCTTCCACATGGAGAAGGGGAGGAATAGCCCATACATTACAACCCCCTTGAGGCCAGAAACCTTCTCATGGCCCTTTCTGTTGGGGGTGGGAGAGCAAGTGAGTCTCTGAAAGTGGGATTGGTCCTTGCACCTCCCAGCAAGCCTTGCTGATAGTGGCCACTCTCCCTGGAAGACCTTGGATCCTCTCGAGATTCAGCTGCTGACTTCACTGTGATTCCAAGACAACAGGAAAATCCCTCTCTCATCCTGTTACTGCCTGATTAGTCATCCACTGTCCCTGCATTCACATCCACAGTGGCAACACGTTGAGCCTTCTCTTGCTGCCGGATTGGAAACTTCTCAAGTTGGAGGTGCAACTATGCTGTATTTTCTGAGTCTTTAAGTAGTTCAGGCCAAACTTCTCTTTGTGTGTGTGTGTGTGTGTGTGTGTGTGTGTGTGTGTGTGTATGTATATGTATATCTATATCTATATATCTATATATCTATATCTATATCTATATCTATATCTATATCTATATCTATATCTATATCTGTTTTGGGGTCCCTTGAGTACTGTAGAAAACTGATACCTTGTTGGTCGCTTTAGCCCAACTATTGAACTGTTGCTGACTCGTGTGTGTGTGTGTGTGTGTGTGTAATGGAAAAGTACTTTTTGATTGTCTTAACTTTGTGAGGACTAAACACTCCAGGGAGCCTAGACCAGCCCAGATGAATGATGTAGTTCCAGTAGGAGCAGCTGAGATCCCAACCACAGAGCAATTCTCCTAAGAGCACCCAGACGTCACTCACTCCTTCTAGAAAGCTTCTAGAATGCTACTTTGCTGGCACAGGGTGGGCCAGCGTTACATCATCAGGACCCAGCACAGTGACGGGCGCCCAATAGGTCCTCAACAATTATTTAAGGAATGGATGAATACTGATATCAAGTTCATTTAGCAGGGTCAGAGTTTGTGGTTAAATTTAGTTAAGAATCTTTGTTTTTTTAGGGAGTTTGTGAATGATGGCTGATAGTGTTGTAGACAGTGCATGCTTTGAGAAAGATAGATACAGATTAATTATTTAAGTCCATAGAAAGAACTACCAGCAAGGCAGGTAGGGCAGGACTTGGAAAGCATCTTAAGCACAGTTAGGTGCAAAGTGGGATTGGTGACCTGGAGTGGGCGATTTCGGGACACAGGTGAGAGGAGGTCAAATCACTGAGGTTTAAGGGATGAATGAGGGAACAAATGGAGAGAATCCAGGATAGGCAATTCTTTAAAGAAGCTTGGTTATAAAGGAGGCAGGATTTCTCAGGGGATTTTTTTGACTTCCCCTTCTCCCCCTCCCAGTACCAGGAAGAACAGAAATAAAATCAGCTTATCAAAGCACACCCTGAAGAAACAACAGATGTTGGTGAGGAAGGAGAAAGGGGAGCCCTCCTGCACTGTTGGTGGGAATGCAAACTGGTGCAGCCATTCTGGAAAAGAGTATGGAGGGTCCTCAAAATAAAAATAGGGGCGCCTGGGTGGCTCAGTTGGTTAAGCGTCCAACTTCGGCACAGGTCATGATCTCATGATTCATGGGTTTGAGCCCCCCGTCAGGCTCTGTGCTGACAGCTCGGAGCCTGGAGCCTGCTTCAGATTCTGTGTGCGTGTGTCTCTGCCACCCCTCCCCCCCACCACCACTCGCTCTCTGTCTCTCTCTCTCTCTCAAAAATAAACATTAGAAAAAAAAATTTTTTAATGCAATAAAATCCAAATCTTTTGACAGCCTTCTCTTTCCCATCTCTAAACAGCCCCACTGACCACTGTCTCAAAAACACAAGGCAAATAGCACTTGGCCTCTTCATCCGTGGGTCCCTTGAGACTCCGGTGATGGTTACAGGGAAAAGAATGTGTATAACATACTACATATGCTTGAGGAGGGTCCCCAGAGCTCCAGAAGCCCACAGTACTGTGTCGTGAATCTCAGGTCTAGATCTCTACCTCGGGGCTGGATGGCCGGCTAGGATCCATGACTCCAGAACAACTCAAGAAAGAGGGTGTCTCGGGCCCTGTTTCCAGGGGCATCTTACTACACACTGCCTGGGAGACTCCTGAGGAACCCCTTCACTGCTTGACCAAAAGACTAGGAAAGCTCTATAAATTTTCATAAATTTACCCTGCTTTCCACTTGAAAATCCAGAGGGGTTCCACATGGGAGAGAAATGTTTGGGAATTCCTTCCCAGCTGGGCACAGGTGTGGTGTGGCTCGTCCCTCCTCTGCCCCCATCTTGGCAAGGGGAGTGGAGATGACGGAGGATTCCCTCCAGCCCTTCCAGACCCTTCCAGACCCTTCCAGCAGCCAGGGTGCTGAATGTTCTGCACAGCGTCTGCTCTTCTGGCCGAAGGGAGGCTCCCTGGCCAACGAGGTTGCTGGAGTCCGGGCTGTGGTCCTGGGCAGCTGCACACCCCCCAGCTGGAGGCTCCACAGGTCCTGAGACCAAGTACGCTGGCACCCCCCACTCCAGAGAAGGGGGTGTGGGCACCCTAAGCCACACCTTCACTGAATGTTTGTGAGGCTGTGGACTGTGCAGCTCCGCTTGAATTCCAGAATGAGTGAGGCTGAGGGTGGCCCAGCAGATGAGTGTTGTTGACCTGAACATTTCTGCTCCCCACCCCACCCCCTGTGGTTCTTCTCTGTCCTCTCTTCAAGCTAAATCTTCCTGGTCTTTGGATCAGTGGCTTCACATCTGGCAGTGAAAGCCACCTGGTAACATCTCCGATTAGAATGTGTTTTCACCCATGACCAATAAAGAAATGGAATTAGTAATCAAAAATCTCCCAAAAAACAAGAGTCCAGGGCCAGATGGCTTTCCAGGAGAATGCTACCCAAACATTTAAAGAAGAGTTAACACCTATTCTCTCGAAGCTGTTCCAAAAAATAGAAATGGAAGGAAAACTTCCAAACTCGTTCTGTGAAGCCAGCATTACCTTGATACCAAAACCAGACAGAGACCCCACTAAAAACGAGAACCAGAGACCAATTTCCCTGATGAACATGGATGTAAAAATCCTCAACAAGATATTAACCAATAGGATCCAACAATACATTAAAAGAATTACCACAACCAAGTGGGATTTATACCTGGGATGCAGGGCTGGTTCAATATCCACAAAACAACCAATATGATTCATCACAGCAGTAAAAGAAAGGATAAGAACCATATGATCCTCTTAGTAGATGCAGAGACAGCATTTGACAAAATGCAGCATCCTTTCTTGATAAAAATCTTCAAGAAAGTAGGGATAGAAGGGGCGTACCTCAAGATCATAAAAGCCATATATGAAAGACCCAACACTAATATCATCCTCAATGGGGAAAAACTGAGAGCTTTCCCCCTAAGCTAAGGTCAGGAACAAGACAGGGATAGCCACTCTTGCCACTGTTATTCAACATAGTATTGGAAGTCTTCACCTCAGCAATCAGACAACACAAAGAAATAAAAGACATCCAAATCGGCCAGGAGGAGGTCAAACTTTCACTCTTCGCAGATGACATGGTACTCTATATGGAAAACCTAAAAGATTCCACCAAGAGACTGCTAGAACTGATCCATGAATTCAGCAAAGTTGCAGGATATAAAATCAATGCACAGAAATCAGTTGCATTCCTATACACCAAGAATGAAGCAAAAGAAAGAGAAATCAAGGAAACGATCCCATTTACAGTTCCACCAAAAACCATAAAATACCTAGGAATAAATCTAACCAAAGAGGTGAAAAATCTATACACTGAAAACTATAGAAAGCTTATGAAAGAAATTGAAGAAGACACAAAAAAATGGAAAAATATTCCATACTCCTGGATAGGAAGAACAAATATTGTTAAAATGTCGATACTACCCAAAGCAATCTACATATTCAATACAATACCTATGAAAATAACACCAGCATTCTTTATAGAGCTCGAACAACAATCCTAAAATTTGTATGGAACCGGAAAAGACCCTGAATAGCCAAAGCAATCTTGAAAAAGAAAACCATAGCTGGAAGCATCACAATCCCAGACTTCAAGCTGTACTACAAAGCTGTCCTCATCAAGACAGTATGGTACTGACACAAAAACAGACACTCAGATCAATGGAACAGAATAGAGAACCCATAAATGGACTCACAGACGTATGGCCACCTAACCTTTGACACAGCAGGAAAGAATATCCAATGGAATCAAGACACTCTCTTCAGCAAATGGTGCTGGGAAAACTGGACAGCGACATGCAGAAGAATGAACTTGGACCACTTTCTTATACCAGACACAAAAATAAACTCAAAATGGATGAAAGACCTAAATGTAAGACTGGAAACCATCAAAACCCTTGAGGAGAAAGCAGGCAAAAACTTCTTTGACCTTGGCCTCAGCAACTTCTTACTCAACACGTCTCTGGAAGCAAGGGAAACAAAAGCAAAAATGAACTACTGGGACCTCATCAAAATAAAAAGCTGCTGCACAGCGAAGGAAACAATCAGCAAAACTAAAAGGCAACCGACAGAAGGGGAGAAGATATTTGCAAACGACCTATCAGATAAGGGGTTAGTATCCAAAATCTATAGAGAACTTATTAAACTCAACACCCAAAAAAAACAAATAATCCAGTGAAGAAATGGGCAAAAAACAGGAATTGACACTTCTCCGAAGAAGACATCCAGATGGTGAACAGACACATGAAAAAATGCTCAACATGACTCATCATCAGAGAAATACAAATCAAAACCGCAATGAGATACCACCTTACACCTGTCAGAATGGCTCACATTAACAACTCAGGCAACAACAGATGTTGGCAAGGATGTGGAGAGAAAGGATCTCTTCTGCACTGCTGGTGGGAATGCAAACTGCTGCAGCTACTCTGGAAAAACAGTATGGAGATTCCTTCAAATATTAAAAATAGAACTACCCTACAACCCAGCAATTGCACTACTCGGTATTTATCCAAGGGATACAGGTGTGCTGTTTCTAAGGGGCACATGAACCCCAATGTTTATAGCAGCACTATCAACAATAGCCAAAGTTTGGAAAGAGCCCAAATGTCCATCAGTGGATGAATGGATAAAGCAAATGTGGGGTGTGTGTGTGTGTGTGTGTGTGTGTGTGTGTATATACACACACACACACACACACACACAATGGAGTATTACTCCGCAATTGAAAATAATGAAATCTTGCCATTTGCAACTACGTGGATGAACTGGAGGGTATTATGCTAAGTGCAATTAGTCAGAGAAAGACAAAAATCATATGACTTCACTCATATGAGGACTTTAAGACACAGAACAGATGAACATAAGGAAAGGGAAGCAGAAATAATATAAAAACATGGATGGGGACAAAACCTAAGAGACTCTTAAATATAGAGAACAAACAGAGGGTTACTGGAGGGGTTGTGGGAGGGGGGATGGGCTAAATGGGGAAGGGGCACTAAGAAATTTTTTCCTGAAATCGTTGCACCATATGCTAACTAACTTGGATGTAAATTAAAAAATAAATAAATTATTAATTAAAAAAATAAAAAATAAAAATATCTTCTGCTCAAAAAAAAAAAAAAAGATATATTTTGAAGGTGCCTGGGTGGCTCAGTCGGTTAAGTGTCTGACTTCAGCTCAGGTCATGATCTCACGGCTTGTGGGTTCGAGCCCCACATCAGGCTCCCTGCTGTCAGCACAGAATCCACTTGGGATCCTCTGCCCCCCTCTCTCTCTGCCCCTCCACCGTGCATGCACTCTCACTGTCTCTCTCTCTCTCTCTTTCTCAAAACTAAACATTAAAAAAAAAAGATGCAAGAATGGAGTCCGAGCTCTGCCCCCCTGAGTAGGTGTCCCTGGAAGTGACTTCCCCCCTCGCAGGTGTAATCGCCTCGGATGTTGGATGGACATGCCAGCACGTAGCTCGAGGCAGGAGGCAGGCGCAGCGAGATGCCCTCTTCCAGGCAACTTGACAAGGGTACTACATGGAGGCGATTTCTCTGGAAGACGGGAGGGGCTCTGTGAGCGCCGTGGGACCACACACGAGGCTGGCCCGGGCACGCTGCGCTGGCGAGGCAGGGGTGAGGCAGGGGTGAGGCAGGGGTGAGGCAGGGGCGGTGCGGTGCGGGCCGGCCGTGTGCTTCTGCGCGGGGAGCGGTAGATAGCGCCCCTCGGCCGGGTCCCTGTGTGGTGTGTGCAGGGGTGAGGCAGACGGAGGGGGAGAAACCCCACCTCCATCACGGAGAACTGTGTGGAATGCAACAAGGTCAGGGACTCTGGAGGAACGGCGGTGGCGTCATTGTGGAACGTGCACGGTGTCCCGTGCGCGGTGACGAGGCCTCGGAGTCAGACAGAGCCCGGCTGGGATCCCAGCCCGACCACCTCTTGGAGGAGGGACATTGCAGGCCACCTTCCTCCTGGAGGAGTGAGAACAAAAGCCCGCCCCCTCGGGGGATGACCTCGGGATCCCGTGGGTCAGGAAAGCAGAGGTCGTGGCCATTTAAGGAACTGTTTCTTCGACACAGGAAGTCCTGACGATAGCATTTGAACAGCCCGCAAGTGAGGACAAAGATGGGAGGCCTGTAAGGGAAGGTCTCTCGTTAGCTCAGGGGTCAAAGGCCCAGGTACCCCAGATGGAACGGGGTCACCCATCCAGGGAAAAATCGAACAGCCTTCATTTCCGCTTCCGCACCCGGCTGCCGTGCCCTCTCCTCCCCTTGTTCAGAGGCTTATTCTGCGTCTACACTTGCCGCCCACACACCCCACCACTCCCTTCCTCCGTGACCACCTATGAGCCGCTCACCCCCCTTCCACTGAGGCTGCCCTTGCCTGGGTCGGCGGCGGGGGGGGGGGGGGGGGGGGGGGGTGCCCAGGGACCCTCTAAGTGCTCCATTCAACAACCTCCCCGTAGTTCTTACCTTGCTGAATTCTGGAAGCCTCTCCAGTCCGTTCAGAAAACTTTTTTTCATATACCTGCTCGATTTAGGGCACAGAGAAATGCTAGAGTGACGGTCACATAGTTAACCACTTTCTCTTTGATTTCCTGGTTTTTACAGTACTTTTCTCTCTTCCTCCTGTACCGTCTGCTGGCTCACCTTCCCCAATCGCTATTTTCTTTTTTAATTTTTTAACGTTTTTTATTTATTTTTGAGAGAGAGTGTGCGAGCGGTGGAAGGGCAGAGAGACACAGAATCTGAAGCGGGCTCCAGGCTCTGAGCTGTCGGCACGGAGCCCGAAGCAGGGCTCGAACCTATGAGCCGTGAGATCATGACCTGAGCCAAAGTCGGACGCTTCACTGAATGAGCCACCCAGGAACCAACCCCCCCCATCACTGTTTAGGCCTGTTTCACATGGTCTGGGAGGCCCCCGCATGGGAGGTCACCATCAGGCTACTCCCTGCCCTCTGTCCGTACTGTCCCTCCTTCCTGGCCCCTCCATTCCGCCCGGGGCTCTCACTCCTGGCCTCACTGTCTGGAACATGCTTCTTCCCTCCGAATCTGGCTGCCACTACTCGCCCTCCCCGGCCCCCCCAAGTCACCTGTCTGCACTGTTACAAATACAGACTTCTCGGGACCTTGCTTGGACGTCCTGAATCAGAATCTTGGGGGGATGTCCCGGAGTCGTACATTTTTACGAAGCTCCCTAGGCGATTATGATGCACTCTCACACTGAGAAGGAACAAAAAATTGAGAGGGTCTATTCTGGACGCATTACAAGCAATAGCTGGCCAGGATTTAATGATGGTCCGGATATGGAAGGTGAGAGAGGGAAGAAAGCAAAGCCCTCTGGAATGTGAAACAGAAAGTGGCATCCCAGTGAACTGCAGAAACCCTGACCTGATTTTCATGTGTAAGCTAGATAATTCAGTTGTCACACCTTCAGTTTGACACATTAAGGAGACCCCAGTAGGAAATGAGTAAACCCATTGCGGTGGTATTTTTCTGAAAGTCACCATTTGTTTCAGTTCAGAACCATCTTCTGTTCTCCTCTACCTAACGAGGAAACCCGAGTTGTCAACCCAGAGGAAGGGATAAGACAAATGATCTTGAAGTCGGTGGGTCTTGGGACAGTGTTAACTCCCAAAAGGGAGAGGTAGCTAGAGTCAAAGCGTGAGCTGAAAAAGACACTATTCAATTGGAGCTCAAACTTATCAGCACATCTCCTTCTCTGTTTTCCAGAACAAGGATCCTAATTTATGTTTTTGAGTTGCAGGGGGCATAGTTATCCCTAAACTCCCGCCTCCCACTTGCCAAACATATTGAAGCCTCCTCGGACAATCTTTGGAAACTAATCGGCATAGCTTACTTGTGCCTTCAAACACAACACAGCGTATCGATAAATTCTTTCTCTACAGAATCAGTGCTGTGATCACGCATGAGATGCAGGGCCGTAGTAAAAAGAGAAAGCGTATGGGGCGCCTGGGTGGCTCAGTCGGTTAAGTGGCCGACTTCAGCTCAGGTCACGATCTCGCGGTCCGTGAGTTCGAGCCCCGCGTCGCGCTCTGTGCTGACAGCTCAGAGCCCAGAGCCTGTTTCGGATTCTGTGTCTCCCTCTCTCTGACCCTCCCCCGTTCATGCTCTGTCTCTCTCTGTCTCAAAAATAAATAAACGTTAAAAAAAAAAAAAATTAAAAAAAAAAGAGAAAGCGTGTTTCCTCGTCGTTCATGCTGTAAAGTCAGTCCATTGAGATCTGAGCTCGGAAATTACAGTCCGGTCTTACCATGGTCTAGCAATACAGAAAACGATCCCCGAACTCAAGTTGCGCCGTTGCTGACGAGAATGACAGGCGTGCAAGTGACAAATGAACCACTGGCGATTGGAGATAACTCTATTGTGCGTAACAAACCAACAGAGTGTTTTCTGCTAACGTGTGTATTTCAGGACCCCATGCTTTTGTAGATAGGAAAGTATTTAAATTTGCTGTCACATTCCTTTATAGCATTAAATCAGCAAAGCCCAGGCTTCTGCCATGACTGGAGCCAAATGTTATTTTCTAAGGAAAAGATCTGCGGGATCAGGGAAGTGTCAGGCAATTCATCAGGAGGAGAGACAAGACGCCAAGCCCTTAATGCTTGAGGGCATATTAGGTACTTAACCCTTTCCAAAAAATAGGAAGTTTTATTATTATTTTTTAATGGGGAAAACATTTCTGAATTCAGACTTTCTTCTCTACGTAAAAAGCATTTGAGTCCTAAATTGTTTATTTAACATCTAGAGACAGATCTTGAGAGCTAGTAATCGGGTGAGGCAACTCCCTTCGCAGATGGGAAGCAGGGCGGGGAGCCCTGAGACCAGGTCAGTGGCAGAGCCTGGGATATGTCTCCTGGCCCCAAGGTCCCTCCACCACATAAGGACACCATGCACAGCCCCGCACTTCTGTGCACACTTTTACACCAAAGCAGTGGTTCTAACTCAGGAGATTTCTAGTGAACACCATCATAGTTAATTATACATCATGTGCCCAAATCCTGGAATAAATTCTAGATGGTACCTGTTATTATGCTCAATCTAAAATTATTTTTTAATTTTTTAAGTTTTTTTTAGTTTATTTTAAGAGAGAGAGAGAGAGAGAGTTTTAGTTTATTTTAAGAGAGAGAGAGAGAAAAAAAGTGCAAGTAGGGGAGGGGCAGAGTGTAAGAGGTGAGAGTGAGAATCCCAAGCAGGCTCTGCTCTGTCAGCACAGACCCCGACGCGGGCTCAAACCCACGAACCGTGAGATCACGACCTGAGCCGAAGTCGGACGCTTTGAAGCCCCCGAGGCGTTCCGCCAATGAGCAATTTGCATTTTGAAATTTCAGTTGTGTGTGTGTGGGGGGGGGGGGGGGAATGGGTATATGCCGTTGTCACAACAGATGTTGGGTTCAGTTCGGGAAAGGTTCATGAAGGACTTTCTATATGTAGTCCCCCCCCCCCCCCTCCATTTGAGGATGACGGAGGGAGGCAGAGGAAAAGCATGGAACCAGCCTTCAAGGAGTTCACCGTCCAGCAAGAAGTCAGCCGGCCCAGCCAGATACTTACTACAGTGGGTTAAGTATGAACAGGACCGAGGGAGTGGTGTGCTGGAGGCCGCTGGCCAGAGCCCATGTCTTGCTAGCAAGTCTCATCCCAGTTCTGCCTTCTGAATCTTCAACTGATAGCTTGAAACTGACAAAGGCTCCAAAAGCGGGTTATGGGGAGGCGATCGTTAAACACTTTACTGGTGTGGCACTAGATAGACAGTATCCCAGAAGAGATGGGTTTTGAAGGATGAATAGGAGTTTGGTGGAGGGAGGATCAGGAGGAAGGAAAGTCATCTAGCCAGAAGGGATACACGAATAGGGCCATTTCGTGTTTAGGAAATACAAGCGTATCAGTGGCTCTCAAACTGTAACATGCATCAGAATCACCTGGAGAGCTGATGAAAACAGGTTTGCTGCTGGGTCCTGCCCCCAGAGTTCTGCTTCAATGAATCTGGGGTAAGGCCCAAGGAGTTGCATTTCTAACAAGTTCTCAGGTGATGCTGATCCTGCTTGCTGGTCGGGAACAGAAGTAGATGATAGAACGCCCTGTACATGCAAAACCTTGGATTTTCTCTAGCTCCCCACCTTTCAGAGTGTGCTCTGGGGGCCAACAGCATCAACGTTACCCGAGAGCTTGTTCTCAAAGCCACCCCAGACCTGTTGAATCGGGATCTGCAGTTTAACAAGATCCTTAGGTGACGTATGCATATAAGTTTGATAAGCGGTGTAGCCTACAGGCTCTCAGCCCTGGCCCTGAGTTAGAAGTACCTGGGGAGATTTCAAAAATACTTATGCCCAGGCCCTACCTCCAGAGACTTTGATTGAACAGATTTAGGGTGAGACTGGGCCTGGGTGTACTTTAAAAGCTCTCCAAGGGGTTCTCATGTGCAGCCGTGGCTGGAAGCCAGTGCTCGGAGCCATAAGCTTCAGGTAGGAGAAGGGATCCTCGTCAGGGCACCTGCTGTGAACATTCCATGGTGAAAGTTTGAAACAGCAGCCAAAAAGCTACAAAGTCTCGCTGCTGAGAGCCGCTGGGGCAGGGACAGACAAGGTTGCTCTCTTGCTTGCCCCCAGACCTGCCTCCCTCCCACCCCTCCCTCTTCCTTCTGCTTGCCTTTGACTTCTCATTCTGTCTTTACTTTCTCTTTCTCACTGCTCCAAAGATATATGATCTTAGCTAACATTAAAAAAAAAAAAAAAAAGACTCTCCCCATGAGCATATCGTTGCTGTATACAAAGTACTTTAACATAGAATCTCACTAGAGAGTATGAAAAGGAGAAAGCTTAAAGGCCCTTACATTTATCTTAGAAGTCACTGGGCCCTGATCCGTCATTTAAGCAACAGGTGAACTGAATGGTTTGGATTTTTCTCTCTCTAAGTCAAAACCCATACCAGCTGGTAATTGAGACGCTCTCTATTTGCATACGGCCCTTTGGCTGGCCGTCCTCCCCTGCAGCACCTTAGAACTTGACCCTACACAGAAAAAGTGAGCTTCTCACTCTGTTGCATGGGACACATGTATGCAGCGTGTGTTCTGAGAGCACACGTTAGCATGTACACACTAGATTATGTAGTCTTCTGGGACAGTTTGGCCGGTCCAAACGGCTTTGCCAACTAATAAAAGCCATTAGCGCTGAACTTCAAAAGCATTAGGCTAAATGAAAGAAGCCAGGCACAAAGGAGCATCTCGTGTATGCCTCCATTTGTATGAAATGCCCATAGAGATAGAAGGTGAATTAGCTGTTGCCTGAGGTTAGGGAGGGGGGTGGCAAGAACTGCAAATGGGGGGTTTGTGCTGGGGGGAGGGGGGTGGTAGAAATGTTCTACAGTTAGATTATGGTTACGGTTGTACGCTTCTATAAATATGCCCCCACACCATTGAATTGTCCCGTAAAATGGATGAATTCCATGGTCGGTAAGTCATACTTGAGTAAAGCTCCTTAAAAAGCAACACCATCACCCAACTATTAGCATTAGGCATTTCCCCACCTTCAAATATGCTTTATCCGCCCTCCTCCCCTTCGGTGAAGAGGAGCGAGCTGAGCAGACAGATGTTAATACAGACGGACCCGTGTAAGAAAACACTATGTTTACGTTGCCTGTGGTTTGAGAGCATTTTTGTCTGCCTTAAAAGTGCCTCGAGATTTAGCAAGGCAAGGAGAGGAGGGAAGGGGAGAAAAAGAGGCAAGTTTAAAAAGAAAAGAGAGAAAAGCTATTGCACGTTGTTGAAAATAGCCGCCCGGAGTAGCTCCTGGGGGCTGGCTGGCTGGCTGGCCGGCGGAGGCAGAGCTCCGGGAAAGGGTTAACCCCGCGGGCGCCGACATCTGGCGGGAGTGAGGGCGTTGGCACAGCCCGGTCCGCCCGTACCAGTCTGTGCAGGGGAACTGTCCCGCCTGCTGATTTATCATTCCCTAATGTCACGGGGATGGGATGTTGAAATTGTGGCTAGAATGTGAAATACGAAAAACATGAAGATTATGATTTAGCGTCTGGGGAAGATCAGCGTTCGCTGGAGAACAGCTTGTAAATGGGAGGCATCCTTGGCAAGTGCCTGTGGTTTTCAGGACTCTGGGCACTCGGGGGAAGCAAGCTCGGGGAACCTTCTAGAACACACAGAGGCAAAGCTGGAATTCAGGAGGGCCCCGTGATGGAGAAGGTGCCGGCATTCGCCGGGAGGACCAAAGCAAAATTTTAATTAAACAGAGACCTGATGTTGAAGGATAAATAAAACCATGTGGGGTGTAAACAGCTTAAATCAGTGATTCAAATGACACCTGTGGATGTCTAGACATGAGGTGCGTCCTGATAATTTGTAGTCTCAGAAAAGAGCAGATGAGTGGGATAATATCCCCAAATTTTGCTCATTAAAAGAAATAATAGCTTGACGTTTAAGGACGTGCTAAATAAGGGACCTAGGGAGGAGAATGGTTTTAACAGTTACACGTGGAGGGAAAGGTGAGTTAGCAAAAGAAACGCAAAATTACGTGTGTGTGTGTGTGTGTGTGTGTGTGTGTGTGTGTGCACGTGTGTTGCAGATGGTTGCCGTGGATGTCTTTGTACCTGAGAAAAGTTATTTGGAAAGAAAGAACAATTACTGAAGGAATGAAATAAAGGTCATGTAATAAAGAGGCTAAAATTCCTCCCCCCCCCAAAAAAAAACCCCCAAAACACTGCATGGTTGTAAATCTTGCGTTGAAAATACAGACGATCCCCACCGTGTGTGGTTTCTTTCTTCCCGACTAGATTTTACATACCGTGTTAGGGTTTTTCCGCGTTTCTGCTTGTCAGCATCCCCCCCCCCCCCCGCCCTGTTTACAGGGAAAAATGCAGTTTCCACTTTGTTCGTTGGTTAAAGAAATGAGCGTTGACAACCTTCCCCCTCAGTGCTTAGGGTTCGTGTTAATTACTTCCTGTCATACCCAATGTGTCTACATTGTGGATTTTAAGAATTGGCCTCGAGACATGGGTGTGCTGCATGGACGACTAAGACTTCACTGTTCATTCATTTGTTCACTCATCTGTTCATTCACCCAGAGAAACCACTGCCCCAGGCACACTGTATGGAAATAGGCGTGTCGGACCCTGCCTTCAGAAAGCACCCAGTCTGCCCAATGGGCTGACATCGAAAACGTGTGTGTGTGTGTGTGTGTGTGTGTGTGTGTGTGTGTGTGTGTGTCGTGGGGGGGAGGGATTGTTCTGAACCCATTTTGCAACAACGGATGGAAAACATGACTACTAAGGAGTACTTTTTCTGTCCGGCAACGTTGGGCAGTGGGACTCTGCCCAGAAGTCAGAACTTCAGACGACTGAGGGTAATCAGCCTTCGGAACCAATTAAAAAACTATGAGAAGAATGTTTGCTGGGAATCACCCTACGACACAGGGCTCGCTCCCCTGCCGTCCTTGACCTCACTCGGTCATGCCGACCCTCAGCTCCCTCCTTGGCACAGGGAGCCGGGAGCCTGTGATGTTTTGGTCTGTTAGTTGTATAGCACAGTTTTACTGCTTCGGCCGTGTGATTTGAAGAAGACTGTGCTTTCCGCACAGTCCTTGCATGCCTCTGCAGCGGAAGGCGGTGTCCCCTGTGGCAACATCTGCAGGGTGTGACAATTTGGGACCCCTTGGGACTCCTGCTTTCACAGTGGAACCCAAGGTCCCCACACATAGTCCCAGAAAGAGGCTCTGCAAGCTCTTGGGCATTTCCAGGGCATGAACCATGCCCTCATGACCTTTTTTTATTATTTTTTCTTTCCTTTTTGTCTGTTATTTTTTCTCCTCTTTTCTTGTTCGTTCTTTCTTTCTTTCTCTCTCTCTCTCTCTCTTTCTCTCTCTCTCTCTTTCTCTCTCTCTCTCTCTCTCTTTCTTTCTTTCTTTCCTTGTTTTTGTTTTCAGTCATCATCTGGACAATTGAGGTTCCCTAAATCTTACTTCTAGGTGAGTGGAGTGTAACTGCATTTACAAACCTGCCCGTCGTGCTGGTATTTCTGTGGCAGAGGGAACTTTCCCTGTCGTGTAGCCCAGACTTCCGGAACGACGGCACAAAACCCACGCTGTGTTTCTTTGCATCGCCTGAGTTCGTTTTGTCCCTAAAACTGGTATCGGGGAATTCGGCAAATGTGTGTGAGCGCCTGCTCTGTTCCAGACCCTGAGTCGGGTGCTGGAGGAACAGAGAGGAAGCCCCTGTTCTTGCCAGGGTGGGGCTTGCCAGTGTATGCGGCTCCCTGGGAGAATGTCCTCGCTGAGCCCGCTGGCTCCATTACTCTCGCTCACGGGTGTGTGTGTTTTTCCTAGATGGGACCTAAACCCCACCGTCCCGTGAAAACAGAAAACGCTCTCAGTGTTGCCCCCTATTCACGTACTCCCCAGATATTTTACGATCAAAGAGCGGCTGTTGTTTTCGATCCCAGATGTAATGCATGCTTATCGTAGGAAATTTGGAGAATACAGGCAAGGATAAAGAAGGAACATAAACCAGCGTGAGTTGCCCCACTTTGGAGGCAGCCACTGGCAACATTCTGGGCTGTTTCCCTCCGGTCTGTGTTCCACAAATACTTCCTGAGACCCTGTGCCAGGCACGGTGCTGGGGGCTAGGCCAGTGAAGGATTCTGTGCTCCCTGACTGAAGTCACAGATGGAGAGAGGGGGGGACCGTTGTCCAGTGTGGTGGCCTGAAGTCACATAGGGAAGGCACCTGACCTCGGGCACCTCCTCAGGCCCTGGGTATAGCAGACGGTTTCAGGCGGGAGAGATGTTTAAGGCGAGGCCTGCAGCATTGAGGGCAGCTGTGCATGATGGGGAGGGAGGTAGTCCTGGGGGGAAGGCGTGAGTGAAATGTGGGTGTAGAAGGTGGAGGCAGAGGGCAGGGCCCCCAGGAGGAGGGGTGGTAAGCCAGGCCCTGCCGTGCACTGTTCTGTAGCTAAAAGATTGGGTCCTGCTTCTGTTTCTGTTTTCGGATTTAATTCTATAGCATGATCGTGTTTCACATTTTTATCAACTATTTTAATGGATCTATAATATTCCCCCAATTGATGAGGCATCATTTACTTTATTTAAAAGGAGAAAGAGAGGGGCACCTGGGTGGTTCAGTCAGTCGAGCATCTGGCTGTTGACTTCAGCTCAGGTCGTGATCTCATGGTTGTGAGATCCAGCCACATCTTGGGCTCTGCTGACAGCCTGGGACCTGCTTGGGATTCTCTCTCTCTCTCTCTCTCTCTCTCTCTCTCTCTCTCTCTCTCTTTCTTCCTCTACCCCTCTCCCTCTCTCTAAAAAAAATAAAAATTAAATTAAATTAAAATTTAATTTAATTTAAATTAAATTAAATTAAAATTTAATTTAATTTAATTTAAATTAAATTAAAATAAAGTAAAAGGAGATGGGGGCCTGGGTGGCTCAGTCAGTTGGGCGTCTGACTTCGGCTCAGGTCATGATCTCACGGATCGTGGGTTCGAGCCCCACATTGGGCTCTGTGCTGCCAGCTCAGAGCCTGGAGCCTGCTTCACATTCTCTGTCTCCCTCTCTCTCTCTGCCAGCTCATGCTCTATTTCTCTCTCTTTCTCTCTCTCAAAAATAAATAAAAACATTTAAAAAAAAAACTTTTTAAAGGAGAGAGAGAGGGCTTGTTTTTCTGTCCTGCACATTCTTCTCTCTTCATAGTTCTCCAGGGCCTTGGGAGAGTGGCAAACGGGAAGGTTCTCAGCAGGGCAGATGGATTAACGTTCTTTTATTCCAAATCAGAATTCGAACCGACGACCAGAACCCACCACCTGACTTCCGGCCGCAGAGGTCAGACTCCCTTCCAGAAGTAGGATCCACATGCTTCTTGCTTCCTCCTCCAAGCATCCAGACAAAGTCCACCCAAGCATCCAGACAAAGATAAACTCACCGACCCTGTTTCTCGGCGGCACCCGGTCCCTATTTCCTTCCTCCGCTCGGCTCTGAGCACGCCTACCTCCCTTCCCCTCCTCCGAAGAAACAGAAGATCAAGATCAGTTGATAGTATAGCAGCCTTGCAGTAAAGAAAAAGCTTTTTAGCAGGAAAAAAAAAAAAATCTCAGTTCAAAAATAATGTACGAAGAAACGCTCTCCTTCATCCTCCTTAACCCCAAAGAAGGAAAAAAGCACGGATCCCTACGTGGCTTTATTCAACAGGTGCTTTGTTGTTAGGCTAGCCTCTGAGATTAGAGTAGAGGCTGACATTGTGAAGGGACACGGATGTGGAGGAAAAAGCAGAAAAAAGCAGGGAAGGTTTAAGGACCCTGGAGCGGAAGGAGGTGGTGAGGCCAGAGCACCGTGACAGGGTGGGAGAATGTTGGGTCCACGAACGGAAGACATTGTCTCCCCTGTCCCTCTGCGCTCTCTGGGCACGGCCACGCGTAGCTCGAGAGAGACTGTTTCTGCCCACTCGGAAACCCACCAGCCCCCTCTGCAGACCGGGTGGGCTTGGCGCTGGGGAAGGGGGACGTGTTGCTTTCAATTCATCCAGCTTCTTACTTCCTTTGGTCTTGGAGGCCCTGAGGGTCGGTAACCTGGTTAGGAAGGCCGCTCCTGGGGACCGTTGAAATACTAAAAGCACACATGAGTGGAGTGGTGTTTCTGTGCGTGCCATTTCTGTCCAGCTCATTGATTTTCCTTCCGTGGATCGTTCTTAAAAAGTATCTTCAGATGGAGTGCTGTCACGCGCACGGACGTCAGGATTAATGCTGCATCGGACCCTGCAGGCTCTCAGAAAAGTAAGGTTACCTTTAGACTCCAGGATTGATTTCTTCTGCCCCGGGGGAACCGGTTGGAACTCTTGGAGCTACGAGTGCTAGAAACCCCAACTCAAGCTGGCTCGAGCAGAAAGGGGATTTGTCGGCCTGTGCTAACTGGACAGTCGTGGTGTAGTTGGGCTCAGTGGTGAGCTGACCATCGGGCAGGCAGGGTCCAAACGCTGTGTTTGACTCAGCCCGGCTCCGTTCTCGCGGTGTGCTGACTTTGTTCTCAGACGGGGTCTCCTGCGGGGGGTCAGAAGACATGTGCTGCAGCCCACGGGCAAGAGAGGACTGAAGACGCTTGTGTCCACCCTGGGAGCCAGGGGAAGGTGGGGAGGGAGGCCCACCCAAACCACTGAGACAGAGTAGGCCGGGCAGAGCCCCCATCGAAAGAGCAAGGTACTGGACTTCTTACGTAATCTAAGAAAGCTAAAGAGTCCCACCCCCCAAACATCACTGTACCTCAAACCTAACTTTTGATAGGACCCATTTACCCGACTTGATAGAAAAACTCACGGACTAGAAGGGCTGGAAAGCAACCCGAGTCATCTAGTTTGACCCTCTTTCTTTGGGCAGGATCAATTCCAGATCCTTCCAGGCGGATGAAAGTGTGTATATGTTTCCAGTGAAAGAATCAAGTCGTGGGCCCGAGCCTCTAATGATCCTAAACCTTAGCCTGGCCCCCTCGCCCCTCCTTCTGTCCAGGCCGTCAGCAGAGGATGAAATGGATTCTGTTTTCATTTTCTCCGGGATAAATTCTGTTCTTTCCTGCTTCTAAGGCTCCAAATTCCACTGTAACATTTGAGATTCACATTGTTTTATTGTTATGTCATCCGACTTCCTTCCTATGTTTTCTTTCATCTTAATTCAGGTTTTGTGTCTTGAAGGCATTCCTGAATTTTATAGAGAAAATAAAGCGGATGCCATGTGAGATGTATTATTTTTTTTTTTTGCCACGAATATTTTTTCAGAAGTGAGTCCTTCCCCTCCACCTCCTACAAGTTCCTTGACCTCTCTGAGCCTCTATTTGCCCATCCATAAAATGGGGAGAGCGACACTAAGAAGTCTCATAGGGCTTTTTTTTGATATTTATTTTTGAGAGAGAGAAACAGAGTGTGAGTTGGGGGGGGGGGGCAGGGTCACAAAGAGAGAGACACAGAATCAGAAGCAGGCTCCAAACTCTGAGCTGTCAGCACAGAGCCTGGTGCGGGGCTCGAACCCCTGAACCGTGAGATCATGACCTGAGCCGAAGTCGGATGCTTAACCAGGAGCCCCCATAGGGTTTTTCTTGAGGACTAAAACACTTAGAATGTTGTATCTGGCATTTAGTAACTTGTAACAAGTGTTAGCTGCTGCTGCTAGAATTGTTACGATCATCTTTATTTTCTTGTTTTTTTATTTAAATCCATAGTAATTAACATATAGTATAATAATGATTTCAGGAGTAGCATCACCTTCCTTATTTTATAGATTCTTCGTAGACTCTCCTCTCCTTTGGGTATTTCTCACCCTTGCACAGAGTTTTCTTCAGACCTGTTTCCCCTCTTCCCAAGAAACATAAACCAAACCTGGTGTTCGGTGTTTCCAGAATACTCCCTCCCGTCCCCTTGGCCTCAGTATTGCCATTTGACGTGGTTTGCTGTTTGATCTTAGAACAGGGACCCAGCCGCCGGAGTATATGGAGGGAGAGAGAGGAGGGATTCTTGAAACTAGATGTTTCCGCTACCAGATTCTCCACCGGGACCCTGGGCTCCGTGCGTAGACAGCCCTCCCTTCCTGCCATCACTGTGAGCCTCTCTGCTCGGCGGCCCCCCAACCCTGGGCCTGGGCTGGCAGCTTCCACAGCACCCCCTGTCTCTGGGAGCCTGAGGCGGAGCAAGGCCGCCTTATACTCCCTCTTCTAGCTCAGCAGCTCATTTGCCTCTGGGGGGGCTGCTGCTGGGACATTTGCTGTGCCTTTCACCACCCCCTACACACACCCCTCCCCATCCCCCAAGCCTCCAGCTTTGTGCTGCTTCTGAGCCTGGGCTCCCCCCTGGGTCTTCCTCTCCCTCCACCTTTTACCCCTTTAAACTAGAAGGCATTTCACGAGGTCCAGGACCTGCCCCCCTTCTCCCCCGAAGTTTTGCTCCTGTATCGGGAAATTCGGTTGGTTACAGGGTGAACTTTTCATTTTGTACCATTTATTCTCAACCTAACAGAAACCCCTTGAGACTTTTTGATACTCGTTTGGCACCCTGTACCCAGCTACGAGCATGAATCCAGACTCCTCCCCCCTCCCATTTTTATGGTTCTTCCATAATTTTCCAGTTGTGAAGAGGGGCCATGTTACCCGTAAAGCTGAGGGTGCCGTGTTTTGCTTGTTCAACCCGAAATCTTTCTTAAGTATTTCAGCTTTGCAACGCAGCCTCTCTTCCCTGCTTGAGATGGGAGAGAGAGGGCGGTATTTAATATTGCTTGCAAAATGTTTCAAATATCGGAGCCTCAGTAAAATCCTGCTTCTGGCACCACCCCGGGGAAATGGGGAAGCAGTGGTGAGCGAAACTCTCCTGGGGAAAAAAAAAAAAGAGCACAAGAGGGCGAAATGTGAGTGGTTTCTCCGCAGCGATGCAGGGTCTGAGCAAGTCAGGGCTTCTGTGCAAAGCCACCATCAAGGGCTCGGACTTGCCTGCCCCATGGGCCCAAGCCCGCTGCTGCCACAACACTCTACTATGCACAGACTCAAAAGGAAATCCATGAGCAGAGAGGAGGTCAAGGGTATGGTGGACGGCTGCTTCCGAGAGGCAGAGCTGGAATCTTCCTCATTGACAAGGGTGGAGCCCCAGCAGGTAAACCAACCTGACCAGCTGTCTGTGTGCAAGCCCGTGGCCAGCCAATGGAAGCATGTCTCTGCAGGGCTGTTTACGGCTGCTCCCCAGCCTGAATGAGGATGCCCGTGGGCACCAAGCCAGGTTTGCCTGTCCTGTGCAGCCTCCTGGGGACTGGGGGTTGGGAGGGGCCGGCTGTGACTCTGTCCACACCTCGTCACCTTCCTTTCTCCTACAAGGCCCACTCGGCCAGCCAGTCTCGCATACGCTTTTTGAGGTCAAGAGGCTTGCTCTAGGGGGCCACGTGACTGGGATGGGCCTTCACAGTGTCACTCAGGACCCAAGAAAAGACAAGCCCCTCCTGACTTAGAGCAGATTAGGACAGATGGCCACACCTTACCCGCCTCAGGCTGGCCATGCCTGTTTGGGGGAGGCGGGCGCTGGAGGGGAGGAATGTTTGCTGAGGCTGTGATATATGGGAACTTCCAAAGGACAAGGTTGGAGTTCTGATTCCTTTGTTAACTAACAGGGTGGCTCTGGGGACTTTCTTTCCCCCTCCAGGCTACCGTCTCCTGCAGAGTGAAATGGGGACTGGACAAGACCATTTCCACGGCCCTTTATGGCTCTAACACACTGAGATAGTACGGCATAAACCCAGACCGCGGTTACCTAAAAGTCACTGTGCCAAAGGGAGAGAGGGACAGCAGGGAACCCCGAAAGTTCTCTTTCTCCTCCTAGGGCCGTAGCACAACGCCTAGATGTGAGATACCTCTCTTCTCCCTTGTGGGAGGTCCCCGGTAGAGTGAGCATCCCCTTTGTGGTGCTGGGAAGGATCACAGGGCTGGACCTCAGTATGGAGTTTTAGGATCTCTTTGTGCTGGCAGGAACCCTGAGGTTTACTGAAATTCAGGAACCATCCCTCACCTGCCACTGTGTGACAGGTACCGTGCGGAAGACCAGGGAAGTAGAAAATCCAATCTCCACCCTCAAGGCTTTTTCTAGCTAATCTGAGCTTCTGTTAGTCACTCAACCCTCTTGTTTTTTCTTGTTTACTTCCAGGCCTTTGCACACGCAGTGCCCTCGGCCTGAAATGTGCGTGCTGTCTCTCTGTCTCTCGTTTTAACTTATTTATTTTGAGAGAGAGAGAGAGAGAGAGTGCAAGTGAGGAAGGGGCAGAGAGAGAGGGAGAGAGAGAGAATCCCAAGCAGGCTCCATGCTGTCAGTGTGGAGCCCAACACAGGGCTTAAGCTCACAAACCATGAGATCATGACCTGAGCTGAAATCAAGAGTCAGACACTTAACTGACTGAGCCATCCAGGTGCTCCTGAAATGCTCTCTTTATCCCCATGTTGCTAAGACTGCTGTGAACAGTTGTGCAGGTTGCAGACTGCATAATTCTAGATTTACAGAGGTGTGAGTGGTACCCTTAGAAATATGCAGTGCACAACCTATACAACTGTACAGCATGGCTTTGGCTGTCATCGCCACCCCATTTCTCCTGCCTGGGGGTAGCTCATAGTCATCTCAAGTTTTTGGCTTCATCATTGTGTTTTCTTCTTTCTTTCTGTCCTTCCTCCTTTCCTACTTCCCTCCCTTTCCTCCTGTCCCTCATATTTGTTGAGCACCTACCATACATCAGGACCTGGGCTAGGAGCTGGACATACAGGTATAAAACAGATGGCGTCCCTACCCTAGTGGCACTTACTTTCTTACGGAGCATTTATGTTGTTCTTCCTCTGTCTTCCCGGGCTGCAGCCATGATTGCATCTGGTGCCTACTGATTGATTGATGATGGCTCTGACTTGGGGACCTTTTGCTCTAGAACGCAGGGAGCCTGAGGAGGGCCGAAGGGGCTGAGGAGACCAACCTGAAGCCGACTGGGCCACAGTGCCACTCCCCCCAGCTTCCTGTCCTTGGGAGCACCCTGGGGCCTTCGTGAGGCTCATTAGTGAGGCAGCGATTACTATGAGGCCCAGAGCATGACTTTCCTCCTGCCAGGGAGGCCGCAAAGTTCCAGAACGTCCCAGGGAGGAATGAAGCACCACCCAGGCCTGCCTCCCGGGGCTGCAAAACAATCCTTAATGAGTCCTCTCCAGGGGAGGGTGAAGTCACCTGCAAGGAGGCAGCTAAGCCTCAGGTGTTCTCCAGGAGGCTTAAAATAGCCGGGCTCCCTCCACAAACACCTTCCAACACTGTTTAGGATGGTGAATGCCAAGAAGCTAATGAATCCGAGCTTAGTGAATTAATTGTTGATGAAATAATATGAATAGTGTGCTTCCTGTTCGTCAGTCTCTACAGAAATTAATTAGCCCCGCTTGGCAGCAAAAGCAGGATCAAATTTTCAACTTAATTTATGAATTTGGCCAAATTGTCTATGGGAAGCCTTGCCTGGAGGACCTTCCGTGGCTGCTTCGTGTCCAGACAGGCCTTGCCTTTCGTGGAAGACATGACTGCTTTAAGAGAGCCCCAGAGAGAACGGGGCGGGGGGGGGGGGTGGGCAGGGAAGGGGAGGGGAGAGGAGAGGCTCACACTTTGATTGTGAGGCTCCAAGCAGGCTCCACGTTCCCACGTCCCGCCTCAGCCATGAGCCCCGGGGAAGGTCTGCAGGCTGCACGGGGGGCCGATGGCTCAGCAACGAGGCTGACTTTCAGGCAGGGCCTGACTGTGCATTTAATTCTTCTGAGTTGAACTGTGTGCACTGATTCCAATGGCAGGATGACGTGAGAGAAAAATACTATGCGAAGTGTATTTTTTTTTTGGACTATTGTAAAATAGGGGAGCAGAGCACTTACATCTTGGGCCTGTGAATTAGCACCTGGGTCCTGGAGGCCCCAGGACGGAGCCCAGAGGGACTCCGCTCTTGTCACCCTGTGGGGCGGGCTCTGACCGCAGAGAGCGCCTGCAAGAATCCCGACGAGCACCCCGCCCCCCCCCCCCCCCCGCCGGGGCAGCTGAGAATCGGATGTAAATCTGCAAGCAGGGCACCCCACAGAGTGCCCGCCTCTGAACCGTGTCGGGGAGACCGAGGGGATGCGTGTCTGTCTGGGTGCGGACATGCTTCTGTTCCTGAAACACCCGCTTTCTCCTGGAGAAGCCTGTGGACCACAACACGTTCGAGGAGGATCAGGGGATGTGTTCTAACCCGAAGCGAAAACTTCAGCGTCGGCGGTCAAGAAAGGACCAGAGTCCCCTCGGTCGTTTCCACTACTCAGAACGAGTCAGTAGATCACGCCACAGCCAAGCGCCTGTTCTGGGCGTTGGAGATAATGGCGGGGAACCAGGTACCCAAGGCCACGCTCCCGCGAAGCTCATTGTCTGTGATGAACACCAGGCACAAGCTACCAGCATCTGGATTCTGATTCTGTTCAAAGGTAGACCTGTTAACATTCGGTCATGGGCCACGGGGCTGAATTCTGGGTTCTAAATGGGTTTCTGTTTTTAAAAGAAAACGCACATCGCCTAGCAGGCCCGGGCACGGTTGTCTCCCTTGCGTGCGTGGCCACTTAAATCCGTCCACATCTGTACCGACGCTCTCCGGTGCGGTCCGGGCGGGCCGTGATCTCCGAAAGGCAGCCAGAATTAGCAACCGTTTCAAGACCCGTTAAGCCGCGGAAGGAAGCCTTTTGCCCATGGCACTGGCCGTTTGTAGGTGTCCCCTGGGAGGCACACCCTTGTGGGTTTGATTCTTGACTGAGAAGCACGTCGGATCAGGCCACGCGGAAGGACTCCCCTGTGTACCGAGCCCGCTGGCTGCTCCGGTCAGAAAAAGCGTGTTCAGGGGCGCGTGTTGGAGGCCAAGCTAGCGCCTGCCTCCTGCCCTGGGGGGTTCGCAGCTGCAGCCCGACTGCCCTTCCCTTTGGGAATCTGCGATGTTACTCCCAGCTCACTCTGTGACCTCAGGCTGCGTCTGCCCTTCGTTCTCCAACCGCCAGGTACGTGAATCCACAGGCTCCCTCAGCTAGCCCCGTGGGAGAAGGTAAATGGCATCAGCAGAGGTGTGTGTGGGGACAGCTCCGGCCCAAGTGTCCCGGCAAAGCGCTGGGATGTGCTGAGGACCCAAAGCACCGTCTTCCTCTAGCCCGGCCCCCCCAGCTCGACGGAGGCACTGTTTCCTAACATGTGCTTTGCTTCTCTCTTCCCCGGCCTTCACCCACCCGGGGCCTGTCTCCTGAACGCTCCCCCCGCCCCCGGCCCCTTCTCAAACTAAATGCCTCCCAGGCCCAGCTCACCCGCTAGCCCACTTTGATGGAGCTGCCCTCGCCGCTCTTGAGACGCAGCCATTTGGGTGATGTGTCCCCTACGAGTTTCCGCGTCCCCAAGGAGTCCCCGTGCGTCCTTAATCTTTTTTTTTTTTTTTTTTTTTTTAATTTTTTTTTTTTTTCAACGTTTATTTATTTTTGGGACAGAGAGAGACAGAGCATGAACGGGGGAGGGACAGAGAGAGAGGGAGACACAGAATCGGAAACAGGCTCCAGGCTCTGAGCCATCAGCCCAGAGCCTGACGCGGGGCTCGAACTCACAGACCGTGAGATCGTGACCTGGCTGAAGTCGGACGCTTAACCGACTGCGCCACCCAGGCGCCCCTCCTTAATCTTTTTGTGTCCACTGTCGTCCTCACACCGAAGACAGGCTCCGTGTGTGCCCGTTCCGTGTCGGTCCCACCCTGGGAACATTTGAGGACAAATTATTGTTTATAGACTCTGGTGAGACTTAAGGAAAGAGGTCTTAATGTTAAGTCCGATTGTGCTGAATATCTGAATTTTCTCTTTCCTGAAAGCAAATGAGCGGTTATTCCCCTTGGGGCCCCATTGCCCAGAAATGTGATTCGGTGAGGTCTCTCCGTCTTTCCTCTCCCTCTTTCTTTCTGCCGCATATATATTATTCAACACAGGAAACGGAGACCATGGGTTGACAGCAAGAATCAGGAGACCAGGGGTCAAATCCCAGCAGGGAGACCCTGCACCAAGTTCAGGTGGCTCGGTCGTGGACCGGAAATAATAGTATCTGTCTCGCCTGCCTGCAGGGTGGCTGTGACAGGTGAATGAGATGACGTAGGTGCACCTGCTTTCAAAGGGTCACCCCAGTGTGTTCACTGTGCCCAGTTCTCCAAGCTGCACGGTACCTGTGTGTATCTATCACACATCTCTCTATAAAACTCCTTATAAGTTAACGCTCTGTACAGACATGGCCAGCGGTATCGTTATTAAACTGTTCGTTGAGGAAAAAGATGAAAGAACGCAGTAGAGTTGGCCGTGAGCCGTTAACGCGGTCTTGAATAGATGTTGAGTTTATATGGGACCTGGCCGTGTCGGTGCCCAGGGACGACTCCACATGTGTTCATTATTCCTTCATAATCTCGGTGTTTTCATGCTACCGTGGCCAAATACAAGAGATCCGCCTTTTGGTAATCTGCAGACTTGCACTGGAGGTGGAGCTTAGGAGCTCTCCGTGGGAAAGTAAGTGGTCTGGTGCAAGGTGATTTCTGGTGAAATCTGGTGACTCCTGGTGATTTCTCTCCCTCATACAGATTTTATCTTGAAACAATGGCTGGGATATAGGGCCAATTATGGTTGCTCGGGTTTTGTCCCTTTACCGCTAGATACCCGGTGCCTTGTAGAGTGCCTGAACAGCTGCCCCATTTGTTTGAGAAGGAGGGTGTTCGTGGGATGTGGTGTTAACACGGGGACTGTCCAGGGAAACCTGGGGGGATTAGTCACCCTGCTGGCACATAGAAGACACTCACGGATTTGTGCATAGAAGGAAGGCAGGCAAGGAAATCGGGAAAAAATTTTGGTGCCACAAAACCCTCTTCTCCTTTAAATTTTCTAAAAATAGACCTACATGTACATGTTATAAACATTTTAATATTCATATTTGAAAGCCACTCCTCTTCACTTTCAACACCACCATGCGATAAAATGGCCCCATACCAAGCGGCCAGTACTTGCCAAACATTGCACCTGCTAGGACCACGGACAGATGGAAAGATGTCATTGGATGTCATTAGGCCACATCATCCCAATTCTTTCCTCTCGACTGAAGGATTTCATTCTGAGAAAGCCCTGTAAAGTGACGAGAAGGTACCGTGCAAATCTCATTATAGCCTGTATCACGGCACAACTGGATTCCAAATGCAGAATTGCGACGGATGTGGTTTTCCAGGCCAAAGGCACGTAGGCCTGGGAGAGACCCTGGAGATCCCTCTAGCCCCTTCTGTTACCAGTGGGAGCAGTTAGGGACGGGGCCAGTCTGGGACCACCCTCCTGACTTCCTGTGTGGCAAGCATGTCACATCTCCCTGTTGACTTTCCCTTTTATTTTCACTGCTATTGGCCTTCTTGCCTTCAGCTGAGGGCTTTTTTTTTTTTTTTTTTTTTTTTTTTTACTGTTTACTGAGAGAGAAAGAGACAGAGCATGAGTGGGGGAGGGGCAGAGAGAGAAGGAGACACAGAATCTGAAGCAGGCTCCAGGCTCTGAGCCGTCAGCGCAGAGCCTGACGCGGGGCCCGAACTCACGAACTGTGAGACCCTGACCTGAGCTGAAGTTGGACGCTTGACTGATTCCACTACCCAGGTGCCCCTGAGGGCATTTTTGATCAAACTGAAACCACATATCAGGTGTAAGGATTCCACGTGGCTGCAGGCATGTGTTCCTACCTCCAGTCCAAACCTGGTCGCTCCTACGTCCCTCTGCCCCCCAGAACTCTCCTCAAAATTAGGTACCGTCTAGGTCTACTGAGGGTGGCTGAGAATAAACAGTACAAGAGCGTTTTTACCCACTAATCTCCACTCACCAGCATTTTTATTTATCTGAACGTGGGGGTAAATGCAGAAGAACGAGACCTTCCAAACTGGCTGCCACCTGAACTTCGTCTTGGCGTGACTGTGGGAACAGAAGCGCGTTGCAACGGAGGGGATGTAGGGAATAAGGACGCAAAGACCAGACCACTGACGTAGAAAACTTAACGAGTCTCACAAAAAAGAGACAGTAAACTCAAAGTAACGTAAGTAATGCACTAACGGACACCGCCATGCCCTGCGATGGACTGAATGTCTGTGTCCCCCCAAAGGCGTGCGCTGAAGCCCAGTGTGACGGTATGTGGGGGCGGGGCCTTTGGGAGGTGAGTAGGTTTAGATGAGATTGTGAGGATGCAGCCCCCTCCTTTGAAATTTGCCTTCTGGAAGAAGGAAAAGAGAAACAGAACTCTCTCCCCACCTTGTGTGGGCTCAACAGGAAGGCAGCAGTCTGCAAGCGGGAAGGAGACCTTTCGCCAGATGCTGAGCCCCGCCAGATCTTGGCCTCCGGGAGTGTGAATCTCAGACCTTGGCCTCCAGAAGTGTGAATCTCGGACCTTCAGCCTCCAGGAGTGTGAATCTCGGATCTTGGCCTCCAGGAGTGTGAATCTCAGACTTTTGGCCCCCAGGAGTGTGAATCTCCAACCTTGGCCTCCAGGAGTGTGAATCTCAGACCTTCGGCCTCCGGGAGTGTGAATCTCAGACCTTGGCCTCCAGAAGTGTGAATCTCAGAGCTTCGGCCTCCAGGAGTGTGAATCTCAGACCTTCAGCCTCCAGGAGTGTGAATCTCGGACCTTCGGCCTCCGGGAGTGTGAATCTCGGACCTTCGGCCTCCAGGAGTGTGAATCTCGGACTTTCGGCCTCCAGGAGTGTGAATCTCAGACCTTCGGCCTCCGGGAGTGTGAATCTCGGACCTTGGCCTCCGGGAGTGTGAATCTCGGACCTTCGGCCTCCGGGAGTATGAATCTCGGACCTTCAGCCTCCGGGAGTGTGAATCTCGGACCTTCGGCCTCCGGGAGTGTGAATCTCGGACCTTCGGCCTCCGGGAGTGTGAATCTCGGACCTTCGGCCTCCAGGAGTGTGAATCTCGGACCTTCGGCCTCCGGGAGTGTGAATCTCAGACCTTGGCCTCCAGAAGTGTGAATCTCAGAGCTTCGGCCTCCAGGAGTGTGAATCTCAGACCTTCAGCCTCCAGGAGTGTGAATCTCGGACCTTCAGCCTCCAGGAGTGTGAATCTCGGACCTTCGGCCTCCGGGAGTGTGAATCTCGGACCTTCGGCCTCCGGGAGTGTGAATCTCGGACCTTCGGCCTCCAGGAGTGTGAATCTCGGACTTTCGGCCTCCAGGAGTGTGAATCTCAGACCTTGGCCTCCAGAAGTGTGAATCTCGGACCTTCAGCCTCCAGGAGTGTGAATCTCGGATCTTGGCCTCCAGGAGTGTGAATCTCGGACCTTTGGCCTCCGGGAGTGTGAATCTCAGACCTTGGCCTCCAGAAGTGTGAATCTCGGACCTTCAGCCTCCAGGAGTGTGAATCTCGGATCTTGGCCTCCAGGAGTGTGAATCTCAGACTTTTGGCCCCCAGGAGTGTGAATCTCCAACCTTGGCCTCCAGGAGTGTGAATCTCAGACCTTCGGCCTCCGGGAGTGTGAATCTCAGACCTTGGCCTCCAGAAGTGTGAATCTCAGAGCTTCGGCCTCCAGGAGTGTGAATCTCAGACCTTCAGCCTCCAGGAGTGTGAATCTCGGACCTTCGGCCTCCGGGAGTGTGAATCTCGGACCTTCGGCCTCCAGGAGTGTGAATCTCGGACTTTCGGCCTCCAGGAGTGTGAATCTCAGACCTTCGGCCTCCGGGAGTGTGAATCTCGGACCTTGGCCTCCGGGAGTGTGAATCTCGGACCTTCGGCCTCCGGGAGTATGAATCTCGGACCTTCGGCCTCCGGGAGTGTGAATCTCGGACCTTCGGCCTCCGGGAGTGTGAATCTCGGACCTTCGGCCTCCGGGAGTGTGAATCTCGGACCTTCGGCCTCCAGGAGTGTGAATCTCGGACCTTCGGCCTCCGGGAGTGTGAATCTCAGACCTTGGCCTCCAGAAGTGTGAATCTCAGAGCTTCGGCCTCCAGGAGTGTGAATCTCAGACCTTCAGCCTCCAGGAGTGTGAATCTCGGACCTTCAGCCTCCAGGAGTGTGAATCTCGGACCTTCGGCCTCCGGGAGTGTGAATCTCGGACCTTCGGCCTCCGGGAGTGTGAATCTCGGACCTTCGGCCTCCGGGAGTGTGAATCTCGGACCTTCGGCCTCCGGGAGTGTGAATCTCGGACTTTCGGCCTCCGGGAGTGTGAATCTCAGACCTTGGCCTCCAGAAGTGTGAATCTCAGAGCTTCGGCCTCCAGGAGTGTGAATCTCAGACCTTCAGCCTCCAGGAGTGTGAATCTCGGACCTTCGGCCTCCGGGAGTGTGAATCTCGGACCTTCGGCCTCCGGGAGTGTGAATCTCGGACCTTCGGCCTCCAGGAGTGTGAATCTCGGACTTTCGGCCTCCAGGAGTGTGAATCTCAGACCTTGGCCTCCAGAAGTGTGAATCTCGGACCTTCAGCCTCCAGGAGTGTGAATCTCGGATCTTGGCCTCCAGGAGTGTGAATCTCAGACCTTCAGCCTCCAGGAGTGTGAATCTCAGACCTTCAGCCTCCAGGAGTACCTTCAGCCTCCAGGAGTGTGAATCTCGGACCTTCAGCCTCCAGGAGTGTGAATCTCGGACCTTCGGTCTTCGGAGGTGTGAATCTTGAGCCTTGGCCTCCAGGAGTGTGAATCTCGAACCTTGGCCTCTGGAAGTGTGAATTTCGGACCTTGGCCTCCAGGAGTGTGAATCACAGACCTTCAGCCTCCAGGAGTGTGAATTTGGACCTTGGCCTCCGGAAGTGTGAATCTCGGACCTTGGCCTCCAGGAGTGTGAATCTCAGACCTTCAGCCTCCAGGAGTGTGAATCTCGGACCTTGGCCTCCGGGAGTGTGAATCTCGGACCTTCGGCCTCCAGGAGTGTGAATCTCCAACCTTGGCCTCTAGGAGTGTGAATCTCAGACCTTCAGCCTCCAGGAGTGTGAATCTCGGACCTTCGGCCTCCAGGAGTGTGAATCTCCAACCTTGGCCTCTAGGAGTGTGAATCTCAGACCTTCAGCCTCCAGGAGTGTGAATCTCGGACCTTCGGCCTCCAGGAGTGTGAATCTCCAACCTTGGCCTCTAGGAGTGTGAATCTCAGACCTTCAGCCTCCAGGAGTGTGAATCTCGGACCTTCGGCCTCCGGGAGTGTGAATCTCAGACCTTGGCCTCCAGAAGTGTGAATCTCAGAGCTTCGGCCTCCAGGAGTGTGAATCTCAGACCTTCAGCCTCCAGGAGTGTGAATCTCGGACCTTCAGCCTCCAGGAGTGTGAATCTCGGACCTTCGGCCTCCGGGAGTGTGAATCTCGGACCTTCGGCCTCCGGGAGTGTGAATCTCGGACCTTCGGCCTCCGGGAGTGTGAATCTCGGACTTTCGGCCTCCAGGAGTGTGAATCTCAGACCTTGGCCTCCAGAAGTGTGAATCTCGGACCTTCAGCCTCCAGGAGTGTGAATCTCGGATCTTGGCCTCCAGGAGTGTGAATCTCAGACCTTCAGCCTCCAGGAGTGTGAATCTCAGACCTTCAGCCTCCAGGAGTACCTTCAGCCTCCAGGAGTGTGAATCTCGGACCTTCAGCCTCCAGGAGTGTGAATCTCGGACCTTCGGTCTTCGGAGGTGTGAATCTTGAGCCTTGGCCTCCAGGAGTGTGAATCTCGAACCTTGGCCTCTGGAAGTGTGAATTTCGGACCTTGGCCTCCAGGAGTGTGAATCACAGACCTTCAGCCTCCAGGAGTGTGAATTTGGACCTTGGCCTCCGGAAGTGTGAATCTCGGATCTTGGCCTCCAGGAGTGTGAATCTCAGACCTTCAGCCTCCAGGAGTGTGAATCTCGGACCTTGGCCTCCGGGAGTGTGAATCTCGGACCTTCGGCCTCCAGGAGTGTGAATCTCCAACCTTGGCCTCTAGGAGTGTGAATCTCAGACCTTCAGCCTCCAGGAGTGTGAATCTCGGACCTTGGCCTCCAGGAGTGTGAATCTCCAACCTTGGCCTCTAGGAGTGTGAATCTCAGACCTTCAGCCTCCAGGAGTGTGAATCTCGGACCTTCGGCCTCCAGGAGTGTGAATCTCCAACCTTGGCCTCTAGGAGTGTGAATCTCAGACCTTCAGCCTCCAGGAGTGTGAATCTCGGACCTTCGGCCTCCAGGAGTGTGAATCTCCAACCTTGGCCTCTAGGAGTGTGAATCTCAGACCTTCGGCCTCTAGGAGTGTGAATCTCGGACCTTGGCCTCCAGGAGTGTGAATCTTGGACCTTCGGCCTCCAGGAGTGTGAATCTCGGACCTTGACCTCCGGAAGTGTGAATCACAGACCTTCAGCCTCTGGGAGTGTGAATCTCAGACCTTGGCCTCCAGGAGTGTGAATCTCAGACCTTCAGCCTCCAGGAGTGTGAATCTTGGACCTTCGGCCTCCGGGAGTGTGAATCTCGGACCTTGGCCTCCAGGAGTGTGAATCTCGGACCTTGGCCTCCAGGAGTGTGAATTTGGACCTTGGCCTCCGGAAGTGTGAATCTCGGACCTTGGCCTCCAGGAGTGTGAATCTCGGACCTTCGGCCTCCAGGAGTGTGAATCTCGGACCTTGACCTCCGGAAGTGTGAATCACAGACCTTCAGCCTTCAGGAGTGTGAATCTTGGACCTTGGCCTCCAGGAGTGTGAATCTCGGATCTTGGCCTCCAGGAGTGTGAATCTCAAACCTTCAGCCTCCAGGAGTGTGAATCTTGGACCTTCAGCCTCCAGGAGTGTGAATCTCGGACCTTGGCCTCCAGGAGTGTGAATCTCGGACCTTGGCCTCCAGGAGTGTGAATCTCGGACCTTGGCCTCCAGGAGTGTGAATCTCGGACCTTCGGCCTCCAGGAGTGTGAATCTCGGACCTTGACCTCCGGAAGTGTGAATCTCAGACCTTCAGCCTCCAGGAGTGTGAATCTTGGACCTTCAGCCTCCAGGAGTGTGAATCTCGGACCTTGGCCTCCGGGAGTGTGAATCTCGGACCTTCGGCCTCCAGGAGTGTGAATCTCGGACCTGGGCCTCCACAATTGTTTAAGTCACCCAGTCTGTGGTACTGTGCTGTGGTACCTCAACAGAGCAGACTTCCAACCCCACACACAACACTCTGGCCTCTCAGTGCCTTGACCTCTTGTTTCCTGTGACCTTGAACTCCGTGCCTAAACCACCCACTGCTGTGGCCACACCTTGGGCCAGTGACTCTCAGCCCTGACTGCATTTCAGACTCACCTGGGAAGCCTGGACTTCACCACAACCCATTAGAATCAGAATATTCCAGGGGCACCTGGCTGGCTCAGTCGGTTGAGGTCTAACTTTGGCTCAGGTCATGATCTCGTGGTTTGTGAGTTTGAGCCCCACATCCGGCTCTGTGCTGACAGCCCAAAGCCTGGAGCCTGCTTCAGATTCTGTGTCTCCCTCTGTCTCTGCCCCTCCCCCACTCACACTCTGTCTCTGTGTCTCAAAAATCAACATCAAAAAAAATTTTAAGAAAAAAAAAAGAATATTCCTCAAGTGGGACCTGGATCGAGAAGTGTCCTAGGGGATTCCACCAGGCAGCTGCGACCCAGAACCCCTGGGCTCAACACAGTGAAGCACACTCAAAACAATAAAAAGACAACCTCATAGAAGAATGGGCAAAGCACATAAAACGGGTAGAAACAGAAGAAATACAGATGGCTAATAAATGTGTGGAGAAATGTTTAACCTCGCTAGTGATCAGGGAAATGTAAAGATTTTTCTTTAAAGATTACTATTTTGGCAAAGATCAAAAAGACTGATAATATCTAGTGGTAGTAAAAGTGGAGGGCACATTCTCATGAAGTCTTCTGCCATGTATCCTGAGATCCAGAAATGTCATTTCTGGTTATCTGTCCTATAGAAACGATCACATAAGTAGAAAAGTATTTACACTCAAGTACATAAAGCTGGTCTTACAGCACAATATGCAATAGTGTGAAAGTCCAGTCGTTACCGAGTAGTTCAGTAATTGTGGTACGTCTATATATGGAAAACTATTCAGCTATTCAAAGAGTGGGGAAGATATAAATATTGACGTGGAAAAATATGTTTCTATACACACACATATTGATCATGTGGAGGAAATAAAGCAAATTTCAGAATAATATATGATATATTCTCATTCTTGTTGGAAAAAAAAAAAAACAAACTGTTCAGGGCGCCTGGGTGGCTCAGTTGGTTAAGCGTCCAACTTCGGCTCAGGTCATGATCTCACATTTCGAGCCCCATATCGGGCTCTGTGCTGACAGCTCGGAGCCTGGAGCTTGCTTCAGATTCTGTGTCTCCCTCGCTCTCTGCCCTTCCCCCACTCGCACTCTGTCTCCATATCAAAAATAAATAAATGTTAAAAAAATATTTTAAAAAAATTAAAAAAAAAAACTGTTCTCAGCACACATAGGGGTATATTTATATGTGCATAGAAGACTGCCGTAAAGATCTTTGAACAGTAATTACCCTTAGGGAATTGGAAAGGAGAGTGGGGACTTTTGCATTTTACTTTATATTTTGTGGCTGTTTTTACAATAAACACATATGCACTGTTTTTGTAATGTAAATAGTCTGGTGTGAGTTCAGACAGAAGCTGTATGAAGAAAAGCCTTCTGTGCCAGAAAGTTGGGGCTGTTTCAGGGCCATCTCTTTACCATCATTTACACTTAAAAAAAAAAAAAGTCTTTTCAGGGAATCTCACCGCTAGTAATATTTTGGGAAAGAGACTGGTTTCTTCGCGTTCTTGTTTAGAATTAATTCTCCTGGGATTTAGAAGAGATTGCTATGTGGGTGATTCATTGCTGCTGTAGAAGTTCCCAACCTGGCTGTTTTGCCGTCGATGTTTCTGTCACGTGGATGGTAGGAGACTCTTCTGTGGTCAGAGAATGAGAGGGAAAATAAAATTATGAATGTAGCCAGAACCGGGGTATGACGCATGCATGTCACAGAGCTGGAGACTCGTGTCCTAAGTGTACCGGTTCCCTGTGTCAGAGAGCACAGACGATGCTAGGGTAGCACGTAAGTTTCATGTCACAAACACCTAGCATCCGACGACTGTGATGTTTGGGAGTAAGGTTGTGAAGCCTCTGAGGCCACACTGTGGCTCAGCTGGAAAGTCCTCAGGATCAACCGGTGACGTCTGCCAGGACACAGGGAGGGAGAATGGAGACACACGTCGTACAATGCCAACAGGAAAGAAGCGAGAATTAAGCATGACAAAAGTTCGTCAGTAGGGTGAAAACTGTGGTGTCCTTTTCTTTCCAGTTTTTCTCCTTGAAGAACAAACAAAAAAATTGTGTTCTACTATCCTAATGCTGATTTAGAGTTGCCAAGAGTAACCGAAGGACTTCTCTGTGACCACCCAATCCAGTATAATGGTGTAGATAGGCATATGGTTGAGTTCTTGAAAACAGTGATCTGGGTTAATATTTAATTCCGGGTCTCTTCATAAAGAGTGACTCGGAAATTCTCATTAACCGACGGATGAAAACGTCCATGGCTCCCTGTGCCAACTTTAAGCAATAAATATTTATTTTTCCTGAGTCCAAATTGCAAAGGAAAGGGTAGGAATGGTTTCCCCCAGAGAGGAGGGGATGGTCATCTGGAATAGGTACAGGAAGTGCCCTGCTCAAGAAAACATTTTCCATATGCTCTCCACCAATTAGATTAATCTGGATGACAATTCAAAAGCCCTTAGCGTCAAACCTCATTGCAGTCAATCCCTGCTGATGTCAGCACCTGGATGTCAGCACCTGGAGAAGAGGAATTTTGATGGGCAAAGAAGTAAGAGAGGCTTCAGCCTATCCTTGTGGCCGCGTTGGCCACCACTTTCCCGCGTTGGCCTTGGGTGTGAAGTGCGCCTCGCTCGCCGCTCCTGGACTTACCATAAGCTCCTTGATGTATTCACAGGCTTCCGTGTCCTGGCATGAGCTCCTTATCTGCCTAGAATCCCCTCTATTTCTCTACTGACCATTCCTACTTCACTCACCTTCTCAGCTAAGTCTGCCCTGATTCCTCCAGGTGTGAAGGACCATAAGAAAGCAAAACACTCACCTTGTTTTCCCCTAACTTCTTCCACTGTTTCCCAGCTACTTTCTTGACGCCTCTGTTACATCGTCATCACAACTGGATTAGCATGAGTAGCTGTGTGCGAAGAATATTTACCATCCCTGCCCTCCTGCCTGGAGGGCAAGCCCGTCCCTGGCAAGAGCCTGTCTCCACCCTTGTCTCCTCTGTGCACCTACACCTGTTTCTTCCTTATTATACTAGGAGGGGACTAGTGCAATACCCGTAGAATTTCTTGTAAAGTTGGGTTGGGGGGGCTCTAAAGTACATCCTCAGCAAATGCAAGGGGCCAGCTAGGGTTTGGTTTCTCTGTAATCAAAGAAATCACCAGGGAAACATATTGACAGATTTAACTATGCGAAGAAAAAAAAAATAAACACCTTGGTAAATAAAATAGCGTGGATTTTCAAAGAAAGCCATTTGAGGGGCGACTGGGTGGCTCAGTCCGTTAAGCACCAACTTCGGCTCAGGTCGTGATCTCATGGTTCGTGAGTTCGAGCGCCACATCAGGTTCTGGGCTGACAGCTCAGAGCCTGGATTCCGTGTCTCCCTCTCTCTCTGCCCCTCCCCTGCTCACACTCTGTCTGTCTCTCAAAAATAAATAAACATTAAAAAAAAAAAACACTTAAAGCAACTCAGCTTGAGTACATAGCTATCAAAGTTAGGATTGCATAAGTTGCTACGGTATCTTTATGAAGTGATGTTGAGTGAAAAAATATATAGGTTAGGACACTAGGTAGAATTTATGCACAAGTACAGATTACAAGCATACACACTCAAAAATAAGAATTAAAATAGCAGCGTGTTGGGAGCATGAGATTGTGGGTGATTGATTGCTTTTCTTTGTTACTATTCGTTCCGTAATGAAGAAAACTGGGGAGGAGGAACCCAAAGCGAAAAATCAGTTATCAGTTATCACACCCCGAGATTTAGGCTCTTCGTTGAACCATGTCAAGATGGCACTGTTTCCCACGTGGGGTCAACTTCCTCTTAATCTTTTGAATCTCATATCCTCATATTTGTTTCCCAAAGATAAAAACTCTCTGAAAAAGGAGGTCTCCTTCCAGCAATGGCAGATATCTTGTTGCCCACCGACCTTCCATCGACATCAGCCAGATAAATACTAAGAAGATACAACCTCTCTGGAGTCACCCAAGAGCTATGCAGGCAGCCGAGCTGGGGGGTGGCGTGGGGGGTGGAGTGGAGGTGGGGCAGGATCCTGGTGAGAAGAGAAGCAAGCACACTTTTCCCCCATGAGGCATCTGTCACCTGGAAGGCAGCCGCCAGGGAGCTGTGAGCAGAGCAGAAAGCTGGGGCAGGGCAGCTGGGAAGCTGAGCAGAACCTTTAGCAGCCTCACGGGCTGGCCAGGAACAAATGTTCAGGGCCCACTAAGGAGGACAGGCTGTGGTCAGCATCCAGGCTTTCATCCGGGGCTCCTGGAGGACTGGAGCTCTAGGAATAAGGAAGAGCCAGGGATAGACCAGCACTCACCAGCCCTAAAGCCAGCCCAGCTTTGCCTCGTGGTAAGGGATATCAACATGCTTCTGGTAGTAACTGATGATGAGCGGACAGAAGATATGATGTGGAAAGAATTGGACAAAGTTGATCTTGTTATACACAACACAACACAATGTACACATTACCTATTACATGCAGAGGGCACACTCTTTTTTAAGTATACCTGGGAACATTTACCAAAACTGACCATATTCTATTGGGTCAAAAATTAACTCTCAACAAATTTCAAAGTTTTTAAATTATACGGGATATGTTGTAAGATCACAGTAAAAGTACCTATACATCAGTAACACAAATATAGCTTTTAAAAAAATCCCCCAAATATGGGGCACCTGGGTGACTCAATTGGTTAAGCTAACCGACTTCGGTTCACATCCTGATCTCACAGTCTGTGAGTTTGAGCCCCGCATGGGGCTCTGTGCTGACAGCTCAGAGGCTGGGGCCTGCTTTGGATTCTGTGTCTCCCTCTCTCTCTGTTCCTTCCCCACTCATGCTCTCTCTCGGTCTCTCAAAAATAAATGTTAAAAAAATTTTTTTTAATCCCCTAAATGTTTGGAAATTAAGTAGTATACTTCTAAATGACCCATAGGTCAGAGAAGAAATAGCAATAGCAATTGTAAAATATTTTGAATTAAATGATAAGTCACATCTGACATCACAGTGCATGGGATGCCACTAATGCTAGGTTCAGAAGGGAATTTATAGCTTTACATGCACCTATTAGGAGAGCAGGAGGTCAGTTATTTGAGTATTTGTTGTGGGAAGCTGGAGAACTAAATTATGGAAAGAATTCAGATAAGAGCACAAATTAGTAAAATAAGGATTTGAAGGACAGTTGAGAGTGCCAGTGGAGCCCAAAGTTGAGTCCGCACAAAGAACAACAAAACCGATAAACCCTCGGCAATATTCATCAAGGAGAAAAGAGAAAAGGCACAAATAACCAATATTGGGAATGAAAAAGGGTACATCACTACAGTCCCCACAGGCATGAAAATTCTCAACAAAGATACCTCTTAATCGAAAGATATATAATAAAAATGCTAAAATTTAAAACATTTTCAATAGCAATAAAAATGGTAGGACTACTGGAAGATTTTAACAGCTTTTGTCCTATTCTAAGGTGGAACCTGACATAGGTAAGTTTTTGTTTTATCTCATTAACCCTGACTTGATCAAATATTCAATGCAGTTCTCACAGCATATCCTGTCTGGTAAACACAGAATTTCTGCAGTTAGATTTTAGGGAAAATAGAAAATCTCCAGAATTATTCAATACAAGAGCCTGATACTCTCAAGAGAGGCTCTTACCTGGACCTCAACTGTAAGGTGGCTGTGCCTGAAAATAAATTTAAGAGAAACTTAAATAATTTTTTATTATTTTTTAATATTTATTTTAAGTTTTCTTAATGTTTATTCTTTTTTGAAAGACAGAGACCAAGTGCAAGCAGGGGTGGTGTAGAAAGAGAGGGAGACACAGAATCCGAAGCAGGCTCCAGGCTCCGAGCTGTCAGCACAGAGCCCCACGCAGGGCCCGAACTCATGAATCACAAGATCATGACCTGAGCCGACATCGTACACTTAACCGACTGAGCCACCCAGGCACCCGTATCTTTTAATATTCTTTGTTCAATATTATTATTAAATAATATTTAAGAGAAACTTCCACTATCATCAATTAAAATGTCAGTACAACCTTTTAATTTTTTGTATGTATTTCTGTATGTATACATTTTCTATGTATGTATTTAATTTTGTATGTATTTAATTTTTTGTATGTATTTTGTATGTATGTATGTATATTTTTAAGTGGCATTAAATCTTTACTGTGCTGTGTGACTAACTTTGAACACCCCTGCAATTAGAACACAAAAGGAAACCCAGTTTAGATTTACAACCATTTAAAGAGCACTTGTCATGGATTATGTTTCCAAGTTCTTGTTAACCACCTTGTGACATTATGAATTACAACCCATTATCACACTGTTAATCTAAGTGTTTACTGTGCTGAGACAGTGAAGTATTTTCGATCAGTAACCATCCCTTGACTAGTTTAAAATCTCACCTTTTGAGTGCAAAGGACTGGACTCGCTCCTGTCTAGCTCTGTGCTTTTCTGTGTAGGGGGCCTGTTCTGAAGGAAACAATAAATAAACTGAGATAAAACAGATGAGCAGTATGATGTATTCATGTCACCTGCCCTAGAGCAAGAACCTGGCAAGGAGGTTTTGCTTCTAACACGTAATTCACTTAGCTTTGCATGTCATTGACTTGTGACCTTGGGTAAGTCTCCTCTTCTGGGCCTCAGTTTCCCCATCTGAGAACTGACAGTGACGGTCCAGGTGATCTCTTAGGGAGGAGCCTACCTGGGCTACACATCAGGACACATCTTCTGTTCATGCAGGAAGCAGCAGGGACTCGGTCACTAGAGCTGGCCCCATGGACAAGGGGCTCCCGAAGGTACTTTGTTGGGACTTATGTGGACAGATTGAGGGATTGAGAATGATGAGTCAAGTAGGTGCGGAGAGAATCAGCTTGTCCCACAGTCTGAAGGGACAACTGTATAAGTCAAGGTTCTCCAGAGACACAGAAGATGTGTATGTGTTTATATAGATAGATAGATAGATAGATAGATAGATAGATAGATAGATAGATAGAGAGATAGAGAGATTTTAGGGAATTGGCTCACACAGTTATGGAGGCCAACACGTCCAAAATCTGCAGGGTTGGCCAGCAGGCCGGAGACTCAAGGAAAAGCCACTGCTATAGTTCAAGTCCAAAAGTCCATCTGCTGGCAGAATTACTTCTTGCTCAGGGGAGGCTAGTCTTTGTTTTGTTGAGGCTTTCAACTGATTGGATGAGGTCCACCCACATCATAGAGGGAAATACGTTTTACTCAAAGCCCACTGATTTAACCATTATTCTCATCCAGAAACATCCTCACAGAACCATCCAGAATGATGTCTGAAAAAATACCATGGCACCATGACCCAGCCTAACTGACACATGAAATTAACCCCTTGTCAACTTGGCATACACATCTCATTAAACCCTACTTAATCTCTCTCTCTCTCTCTCTCTCTCCTTCTCTCCCTCCCTCTCTCTGCCCCTCCTTTGCTCTCTCTCTCTCTCTCTCTCTCTCTCAAAAGTAAATAAATAAACTTAAAAGAATTTAAAAAATAATCTCTGAATAAAGACAATAGCAAGGTCACACTTATGCCTATCATAATATAACTATCCTTCATACAACCAAAATCACACTAACCCTTGGGGGCACCTGGGTGACTCAGTCGGTTTCAGGTCATTATTTCGCTGTTGGTGAGTTCAAGCCCCACATCAGGCTCACTCCTATCAGCATAAAGCCCACTTCCTCTGCTCCCCCTCTCTCTGCCCCTCCCCCGCTTGCTCTCAAAAATAAATAAACATAAAAAAAGAACTAACCCTTTCCCCAGAAGAGGGCACAAACTCTTTGATGTTTACTCTTCTTCTTGATATCTTATATCTTAAATACTGTGATGTAAAGTTAGCAAGACTTAACTTACACAATGTTGTATGTCAATTATATCTGAATAAGACTGGGAAAAATTGTAAATACTTAAATACTATCCTATACAGTCAATATATCCATCTTATGTTACATGATACACAGTCCTATTCATAACAGAATAAGAAAGAAATACTCATTTCTGTCACTGGTTACATGGTCATAGCTGGTAGTTATATATAACACCTTCTTCCTCTACCCATTGCATATGCCTTTGCAAGCACCTCTGTCGGTCATGGTTTTTTATCTGGTGGAAAGACTCGACCCTTCATTTGCGAAGGGTCTGGGCCATAGTAGTGATGCTTGGGTAAATGGTGCCTTTCGTATTTCTATCCCTTGCTTCCTGGACCCGTGAATCCTGGCCAGGGGAGAAACACCACCATATGTTGCACACTGATTCAGAGGCTATACAGCCTTCTGGAGAAGCTGGCCCACGGCCTCCAAGGTACTGCCACCATGCTGATGCTCTACCCGAGTCTTAGAAAGGCCTTTTCACTGTCTCCCAGCCACCTCAGGATGGTGGGGGACGTGACAAAACCAGTGAATTTCATGAGCGTGAGCCATTACCATACTTCATTCGCTATGAAGTGAGTTTCTTGTTCAGAAACCATGCCGCGTGAAATACCACGATGGTGGATAAGGCATCCTGTGAGTCCACAGATGGTAATTTTGGCGGAAGTGTTGCCTACGAGGAAGGCAGATCTGTCTCCAGAGCGAGCATCTATTCCGGTGAACAGAACGCTCCTGTCTGCAAGATGATGTTCAAACCCTTGACAAGGACCACCCTATTCCAGCTCCTGCTTACTTCTCCATTCTCACCTGGCATTTCTGCCCCTCCCCCCAGATTCCCTGCCGGAGCCCCCAGAGATCCTTCCTCTGTCCTGACTTTGCCATGGATCTTAACGAGCCTGGGCCTTCACCCATCCACTCATTGATCCGGTCATTCATACGTTCATTCCATCATTAAGGATCCCCTGGTGGACAGGACAACGGTCTTTACAGAGAAGATGTGCTGAATAAGTTAACACATTAATGAGTGATGGCCGGCAGGATAGGAAATATACAGGGTACTTGGACAGCCAATACACGGGGTCCAGGAAGACTCCCTGAGAAAGGAGACGTTTAAACCGAAATCAGACGAACGCACGGGTATCAGCCAGGTGAAGAAGTCAGAGGAGTGTTCTGCCAGAGGGGACAGGATGTGTGAAACCCTGGGGGGGGGGGGGGGGCAAGAGTGCTGTGACAAAGCTCCAGAAACCCAAACAAGAAAACAAGTGCTGCATAACCCGGTGGAAATTGCCTGGGGAGGGAGAGGGTGACTGAGGCTGGGGAGGTATGGATGGATTGCAGAGACATCTCGTAGGAGCAGTACAAGAACTTGTGAATAATTGGCTGGGGAGGGTTGGCGGGTGGGGTGTGCAGGAACGTCTCCATGTTCGTGGCTAAGGCCACCAGGCGGAAAATATTGCTGGCCGCAGAGATGTTCGCTGTTTCCTCCAGAGCCTGAAGAGGAGAGCATTTGTTGACCAGGTCAACGAGAAAATGGGAAAATGAAAAAATAGTTTGGGAGGAAGACGAGTTGATGTGTCAGGTGTGGTGGGCGGAAGGCAGCTGCAGGGGGCATCCGGGTGGAGGACGTCCAGCGGGTCATTGCACGTACAGGTACAAGCTCCAGAGAGAGGTTCGGCCAGAGAGAGGTCCAGCACCGCCCGCCCCGCATGGTGGGAATAACAGGGTCTCCTCTGCCTCCAGTCCCTGTGGATGGTCAAGTCAGGGAAACTGCAGTGGCCTGGCTTCCGCTGGGCCTGCCTCTGCCCGTGTGACCTTGGGTGCACCACTGAGCCTTGGGTTTTATGCACAGCATGGGGTGGACACTCCCTCTGTCCTCAGGTCACCGTGAAGCCATATGTATCTGGTGTAAAGGGCTCAAAATGTCAGCCATCACTGGCACTGTCCCACAGTGTCCTTAGTCCTGTCATTTCTGAGTCCTTTGGGGAAGTGCCAGTTGGAGTTTCTTTTCCCTCGGCCCAACCGGATGCCCTGCGTGTCACTCTCACCACCTGTCTGTGCCTTCTCCCTCATATAACTAGACCGGAAACATGGCACCATCCACATTGGCTTCATGTTGGTATCCTCCACAGCACCAAAGACGTTCAAAGCCCAGGTTTGGTTTTGTTTTGTTTTAATTTGAGAGAGAGAGAGAGAGAGAGAGAGCACACGAGCCAGGGAGAGGGGCAGAGAGAGAGAGAATCCCAGGCAGGCTCCATGGTCAGTGCAGGGCTTGACGCCGGGCTCCATTTCATGACCCTGGGATCGTGACCTGAGCCAAAATTAACAGGCAGACACTCAACCGACTGAGCCACCCAGGCTCCCCAGAGCTCAGGTTCTAAAGCCAGTAAGAACTAGTTTCAAACACCCACCTTGTAGCTGGGTGACCCTGGGAGCATTTAACCCCTCTGAACCTTGGTCTCCCTGTCTGTAAAGTGAGAATACTGGCAGTGCCTGCCTCACAGGCCTGCAGGAAGGAACAGAGAAGGCTGTGGGAAGGCAGTTTATCAGGGAATCTCAACTCACGGGGGTGAGTAAACAAGGAATTGTTTTATTTATCTAAAGCTCACCATTAGGCATGTTCTGTCAAACCCTCCTTTCCTGTTGGGGAGTAGCAGCCATGATGGTATGTCATTCCAGGTCTATAACTTCTTGGCTGTTTTTGGTTCATCCTCTTTTTTTGGTTGTGATTGCTTCCAACGGTCTTATTTATTTTTTAAGATTCAGTGTTGTTCATTGAAAAACTACAGAGTCTGGAGCCAGCTGCCAGGGTTGAATCCAACTCTGCACTTAACGAGCTGAGCGCCTTGGGCAAGTTACTTCACCTCTCTGTGCCCCCTAGTTTCCTCATCTGTTAAATGGGGATGATGATGGTACCTGCCTCTCAGGAAGGAGTACTGCCAGGGGTAAGTGAGTCGCTACAATTAAAGCTCTCAAAGAAGAGTGCCAAGCTCGCAAAGGAAACATTGTGTATGTTTGGCTATTATTATACCCAGCCCAGAGTTCCTCTCCTTCTGAGGGGCCGGTGGTTGTGTCTGCTGGCTGTTCTGGTGATCTCTCTCATCCTCCTTCGTTCTCATTCTGGCTTTCCACGACAAAGCCGGTGTTGGGGCCTAGAGGAAGAAGTGGAAGACAGCTATCGTCTCCCTTGGCCCATCAAGGGGGGCGTCATTCCCACCCAGCAATACTGTACTCTACATGGCCTTGATGCTGGCCGGTGGTGTCTTCAGGAGGCCCCAGAGGAGGCCTCCCTTCCGGGCAGCCCCCCATTGATGGTCCCTTTAGATTTTGGGCCTGTATCTTCCTGGCCAGCTCACAGCATCCTGGTGCAGATCTGATGCTCCCCTCAGTGTGGTCACGGGCTCCCAAACACACATACCCTCAGCAGGCCAACTCTTAGACCCGTGGGCGCATGTAGAATCAATCTCATGTTCCAGCTGGGATGGAAACTCCAGATCAGGGGCCAACAGATGGGGGGGGGGGTCCCACCCCCGGTCTCCACCCACGGCTCCCAACACGCAGCTGCCCCCAGCGTTGCTCCTACACACCCCGGGCACCGCGGTGACAGGCTGGGTCAGGGCGCCCATTGGTCCCTGCGTGAGCCAGGAGTGCACCGCACCCCCACCCCACCAGTGTGACAGAGGTTTCCCCGAGCCTCCTTCCCCCGCTTCAAAGACAGAAGTTTCTCCATTCCCCGCTCCCCGGGCACACCTGGCCTGGCGGTCTCTATAGCCATTGTTGGGGGGTTGCGGCTGGGGAAGTGGGGGTGATGCTCACACTTCCTGCCACAGTGTTTCCCCCAGCAGCCCCAGGCCATGGTTCTCTAACCTAGAACGCAGGCACCTTGATCCCTTCATTTCCTACCTGCAGCTTGGCTTACCAATTCAGGCACATGATACCCAATACCATCCTGTGATGCATTATTATGAATATAAAATAAAAGGGGGGGTATTACACATTGCTTTTTAAGTATATTTGGGGGAGCCTGGGTGGCTCAGCCGGTTGAGCGTCCTACTTCGGCTCACATCATGATCTCGCGGTCTGTGAGTTCGAGCCCCGCATCGGGGTCTGTGCTGACAGCTCAGAGCCTGGAGCCTGCTTCGGCTTCTGTGACTCCCTCTCTCTCTGCCCCTCGCCCACTCTCTCTCTCTCTCTCTCTCTCTCTCTCTCTCTCTCAAAAAGTAAATAGACATTAAAAAAAATTTTTTTTAGTTTAAAGTGTATTTGAATAAGTGAGTGAACAAAAAACATTTTAAAAAGCATACTACAAACCAATATTATAAATACAGTAATAAATTGGCAGTAACTAATAGAATACCAATGAGATATGAAAATACGAGAAATCTAATTGTTTTGTAAATGATACTTAAATAAAACCCTTTCTCTGTTATTAAATTAGAATGAGCCGTGGCTTGGAGCTGGGGCTCTTGTGCTCAAGATGTCGGTGACTCCATACGTGTCAACCCAATGCTTAACTTTTTCTGTGGCTCGGGTATTGTTTCAAAACCTCCACAAATACTCCGTGAAGGCTCATGGATCCTGTGAGAAAAGAATTATTATTGCCATCAAGGCTGTGTTCCAGCTGAGGAAACCTGGGCCTGGTTTCTTACTGGAGAAACTTAGCAACGTCACGTAGCTGGTAAGTGCCAGAGCCTGAGTTTAAACCCACGGAAGCTAGGAAAAAGAAAAAGGAGGAGAAGAAGAAAAAGAAAAACCCACAGAAGCTGGCTCCGGAGGTCATGCCCTTCGCCACGGCATTATTCTTCGCAGGCAGCTCACTCCCGTGAGCATTCGGCTTCCAGAATAAGCCTTTGCCATTTTTATTCCCAATTCGGGGACAGATGGTGGCACCAGACCCAGGAGGGCAGAGCCTCTGAGCTCGGCAGCAAACAGTGCCCCCAGGCCAAAGCGACAAGGCCACAGCTCTCCCTGGGCAAACCCGGTTAAGCAGACGTAGGATGGTTTCCTTCCAAGAACGTCTCTCCCGTCCATGTCCTTGTCAGTTTTCCCATCAGGAAAATGGGCATGTGTAATATGCACCCGTGGCAATAGCCACAAGAACTAATTAGCGCCTGAAATGTGTGTCAAGATCCCCGGCGAGAGGTGCTGTAATAGGGGCAAAGGATTCTCGCATGAGTTCCAGTTTTGCCTCCTGTGGCCCGGTCCTCCCTGGGCGGGAGGTGGTGCCCCGTCTTGTTGAGATCTGATCTCTAAATGCAACTGTGTGTTTTCTTTCATCCAAATGACTGTGCTCATCTCGGGAGCAGCCTTTAATTTTCTTCTTGGAACCGAGGACCATCCTTACTTACAGCAACAAAAGGTCCCTGGGACGGTGAGGTAAGATTTGAATTAAGATACCTTGGCATCCTTCACTCCCCGGCAATTAACGGGCAGCAGGTTTTCAGCAGCACTCACTCTCCTGAGAGCGCCCTTTGTCTCGGGACTGCCTGTCTGTCCTGTTGTCCGTCGTCCCGATGCAGCAGCCGCCCCCCCCCCCGCCCCCCGGCGGCCGGCTCTCTGCAAGGTGCCAGGCAGGTGCAAGGCATGGCGGGGACCTCCGAGGGCCCAGCCTGATGGGGAAGCCATGTGGCTCTCGGACCCCCGTCTGCGTGGCGAACCTCACACACGGCCGGGGCCCAGTGACTCCGAGGGGCTGGCTGTCCAGGCGGCCCGTTCTCCCCGTGTCTTCCTCACCCTCACCTGCCTCTGGGCCACCGTTGTTCATTATTAGCATCCCTCTCCGGAGAAGCGAGAAGAGGAGAGAAGAGCCAACCTTTGCTTGTCCGTTTGGCTCCTTGTCAGCGACTCTGGTAAATGTGTAATCTGATGGAACCATGGTCCAAGATGAGAATTTGGACTCCTTCCCTCTCTCTCTGCCCCTTGCCAGGCATGTGAACTCCTGTTGAGGCTTCAAGTCCCAGCCTTCCCCAAGGCCCCCGGGCAGAGTGAGAAGTTAGTCACTCCCTCCCTGGCTGCCAGAGCCCGTCTCCAGCACTGAGAAGCACTCAGCACACCGTGTGGTGCGGGATCACCAGGCCCCGTCTGTCGGCCGGTGCAGGGCGGGGGCGGGGAGGGGTGGGAAGGGGGGCTGCCGGCCTCCCTAGAGCTCCAGCCCCACACCTCTGGGCCCCGTCCTTGGCACGGGACTGGGGGTGAGACATGTGTGCTGGATGGCGCAAGTAAACCCGAGTAGAGCTGCTTTACCATTTCCCCAGAAAATCAGGACTTAATGCTTTGAGGGGATTTTTGTCTGGAGTTTTCCCGGGGCTCATTTGCTCGTGGTTTTGAAGAGAACAATGTCACAGAATTTCTAGAGATGGGAAGTCCTTGATCCTTCTCATTGGCTTGACAGATGTCTGTTGACTCTCTGTGATGTTGCTAGTGCTGTTTTAGGTGCTGGAGAAGCGGCCACAGAAAAAACCCCCTGCCCTCGGGACGCTCACGTTCTAGACACGATATTCTTCTCCCCCATAATTTCCTGCTCGCTATTCGCCTTTCTAGTCCTTTTCCCTAAAGGCAATGAGCCATCTAAACCGTGTTCAGCAAATAAGCAGAAATGCCCAGGGTGGCCCGCTTAAGTCCCTGCCATTACGTGAGAAGCTTTTTAGGAGACTAGATGTCAGAGGGAGGCGGTGACCTGGGAGCACAGAGGCAGGTGGCGGGACAGGGAAGGTTTGTCACCTCCTGGAACACAATGGCAGCCAAGGATGGCCTCGGGAGGTCGTCGTGATGTCTGGTTCTGAGCGGGGAGGCAGCACAGCAGACTGGCCCAGTCTGCTTCTGCCTGAGCCAGGTCTTTAAGGGGAAGGACACGGAGTTTATCTAAAGTGCTGTGAATTCCCACAGCCTCGGGCAGACCCGTATTCCAACGTAAGCACAAAAACAAATTCTAAAGCCAAGTAAATGACTGGTGATGAGCCACAGGTATGTATTATCACGACCATTGCTTTTCCCGGAGAATTCTCTCTGCGAGGGGAGGGGATCCACCCCACAGGCGTGATGTTCCGTCAGCTTTTCAGCAACCGCTTTCGGTGCCTGGAACTGAAACGGGGCCTGGCAGATAGGTCGGCCTGCACAGTCCCGAAGGGTACACTTCCCTGCAGGAAGGGGGCGTGCTGTGGACGAGGGGGGCCCTCTGGCCTTGCCGTCCTGAGGGTCAGCTTTTCAGCAACCAGAGCCATGATTGTAAAGGGAGATCTTTGTGTGGACAGGAAGGCAATAGTTTTTGGATGAGCTGACGTGATGATTGAAGTCCTTTTGGCTTTCCTGGTGTCTGGGTGGAAAGAGAACAGGTGTGTGCCTTTGCCAAAAATGACAGCCCACGAGGACTATGGATGCCCCGGGAACAGAGTCCTTCTGTGCCGGCCGTGAATTCCTCAGAGGCTGGGAGGTCTGCGGGTGAGAGCCGTGGGGGGGCGGGTGCAGATCTCTCCAAGACCTGGTTTCTAAGCAGTTGGTGGGAACAGGCGTTGAGAAATGTTTCTACATCTGCCCAGCCATATTCGCCCACGAGGACTACATACCGTGACTTCTGTTTCGGAACAGTATCCCCCGCTGCTGGCCAACTGAGGGGTTGTGGGCACACAGAGGCTTTCCTGACGAGGCCTTCTGGCTTCGTCCAGAGTGTCTCTGGCCTTGCCCTTTGTCCACCTCTTTCTGAGTGACATCGTACGTGGTTCCCTGTTTCTTCCCGAGGAATGTGTGTGTGTGTGTGTGTGTGTGTGTGTGTGTATGCACACGTGTGCCTGTGCGAGAGTGCACACACGTTTAACCCTCTTTCGTGAGAGCAGACAGGGCTCTTGCAAAGGCTTTCTCAGTGAGTGTAGAACATTTGGAGAAACTCCACATTCAGGGCGGGCTGTAGACGGGCCGGGCCGGTGGGAGCCCTGAAGGCTTGCAGGGGGACCAGGGCAGGAGTGTCGCGGGCAGCCTGGGCCCCCCGGCCAGACCAGGAGGGAGAGAGAACCTGGCGATGGGACTTTTTTCCCCCAAACAGCCTGCATGCGGCTGCATTCGAGATGGCTCAAAGTGACCCGGAGTTAGCAGTCCGCGTTGGGGCACCCGGGGGTGCCGGTCCCGTCCGCCCGCCGGTGGAAGTCCCCGCCCGGCACGCTGCTGGGTGCAGGAAAGGGCGTTTCTGCCACTCGGTGCCGTTCGAGCGTGGATGTGGCAGGCAGCCTCGGAATCAAGCTGACACGCGTCCCACGGCATGACAAGTGCAGCGTGAGGTTCTCAGGAAGGGCTGAGTGTGTGCATGAGGTCACTGAGCTCTGTTACCGTCTGACCAGCCTCAGCCTGCGTCCCGGTGACACACATCTGCTGACTGGACGGATCGGGGCCTCGCGCTGTAGGCTGACTGGTGGGCCGTGCTCGAAAGACTCCTGGCGTGTGCCCCTGCCTGCATTTTTTCACCCTTGGCTGAACACATATGCTCTGCACAATCAGGACAGTGTTAGCATGCGGGGCCGAGGCGGCTTCCTACACATCTGGCCGGGGCGGGCTGAATCACTTTCCCCCCCGGGAGGGTGGCTCCCAGCTCCGTGACATCTGGAGAGTGGCAGGAAGCGTCTGGATTCATCCCAGGATGGTTTTTATCTCCACATGCTTTTCCAATCTCGTCAGGGCCTCCGTGCTACATTCCAAGTGACATGTCCACATTCGCCACGGACAAGAGTGACAGATGGGGAAAAATCATCTTTGACCCTTGGAAGTCGGTCATGTTTCATGAGGCAAGAGCTTGGGCACAGAAGGTATCGTAGGAGGGAGCCCAGGGATGGCTTGAAATATGGCAGTTACGCATGTTTTAGCTTTTGGACATAAAAGTCCCCTCCCCAAACTACCGGCGTATGCAAGCAATGAAGACGGCGTTTAAAAGTTGACTTTCTCTTTTGCGTTGAGGCATAACTTACACCGACCAAAAGGCACAGATCTGAAGCATACACCGCGGTGACTTTTTAATTTTCACGCATGCACGTGCCCCCCAGTGCCACCACGGAGGCCGAGGGTTTAGGACCTTCCCAGCTCTCCAGAAGGTTCCCTTGTACCCCTCCCTGTCACCACCTGAAGGTCCCCCCTGTTCCGGTCTCTCTGTCACCACGGAGTAGTGAAAAGGACCCTTTTCTTTTCGGGGTCTTGCCGCTTAACAAACATCTCAGCACACGCAAACGACAGCAGTTTTGTAAATTGCCACAAAGGTGCCCGGGAGGGCCGAGTCGAGGCTCAGATCAAAGGATTTTTGTGCCGCCCGTGTGTCACCGCACACAGGGGTCCTCCTGGACCCGATGTTCCACGATGGAGGAGGAAGTGCTCCCGGAGGAAAACTTTGTCTTTGGCCCTGGGGGAGAATTCGCGGTTTGCTCTCGTTTCAGAAAAAACCAAGGGGATCTTGCAGCTAAGCTCCCGCCCTTGCGAATGTAGAGCCACACGCTACACACGCTCTCCCCTCTGCGAAGGACAGCCAGGCCGCAGGCCCAGAGCCCCGGCTCTCTTCCTCGCTGGGCCTCTCCTGGGCCTTGCTCCCGTCCAGGAATGAGGCCCTCGTTGTAGCTTGCTCCTCTCCAGAGAAAACGCTTAGTCAGACCCAAAGCAAGTCGCTGCAGGACTCAAACTGTCCTCAGGAAATACCAGGAGAAAAGGCCGCAGGAGAGAGGATTAAGCCCTTCTGAGTATTCCAGAACCCCGTATCTCAGTTCAGCAGCCGTTGTCATTAGGCGGGGTGGACGTGTCCATTCGCCTGACCCGTCGTCCTCTGCCAGAAGCAGCCACAGCCACGAGGACCTGACCTGGGGTGGACCGGCCTCGGCAACACAGACACAGCTTTCCTGGAGGGTTTTATTTTTAGATTTGAGGGCAACCGCTTGGAGGGGTTTTCAGTTAGGTTTGGGGGGGAAGCAGGAGAAGGGGGCTCTGGGCGCAAGACAGCGGAGGTGCTAATGGAAGGATCAAGGATCTTGGAGAAGGAGTCCAGAACAAGGGCTGTTTCTGCCTGGGTACGACACTGACCGTCAGCGGGACCTGGACAGGCCGCAGCATCTCTGCCCTCTGCTCCCCATCTGCACCATGCGGGCCGATTATAAGAAAGCCTAAACGCACAGCTGTTTTGCTTAGAGCAGGGGTGGGGGGTGGGGGAGGCCCACTGGGAATGTGGGTTCTTGAACGAGCGCCTCCCTTAGCTTCTCTAACTCTAGTGTGAGGAGTTGCATTCCCTCACGCTCCCCCAAGGGCCCCCCTCGGCGTTTGGCCACGCCGATGACAGGAGGCCCTTCAACAGCCCCCCGAGAAGAGGTTCCTTCCGAGAGCGCTCCGAGCCGAGGGCACGTCTGATGGGTCACCGCTCCCTGGCTCACAGGGCTTGGGCGAGGTGGGGCTCGGCGGATAACTTTGGAAACCCCAGGTAGGAGGGCGATAGAGTGCTTTCCACGTGAGGAGGGTGGACTTTTCCCTCTTGGTGGCCAAGTTCGCTGTCTAGTTTATGCCGATTGCCAGCACAACGACTTTGCACGGACTCAACAGTGTTTTGAGAGCCGGTCTTGAGGCGGAACTAGAAGACATTCCCCAGGGAGAACACCCGAATCATGGGACCCTCACTGTCTGGCCGGAGCAGCCCGTGCGGCCAAGCCCTTCCGCACGATGGACTCTAGTCGCTGGGGTGCAGTCCACCTTGTCCGGAAATATACCGAGAAGGCTTTTTTTCAGGACTTTAAAGACAGTATGGAGAATTATACTGTGTTTGGTCTTTTTGCGTCTTGGGCTGGTCTCATCCAGGCACCTCACGTTACTGAGAATTGAATTTATCGTATAAAATGCGCCATGCACAGCTTCCGGAACCATCGCCAGGTGTGTGCGTGCGTGTGTTACTGTAACGCGATGCCCTACCACATCGGGGCTCCGACGTCCGCGTCCGCTTCTGCACGCTGAGGCCCTCGGCTCGGTGTGGAAAGGCCTCTCACACACTGTTTGAACCCCTTCTTTGGTCCTCGTCTGGGACTTACGTCAGCCCGGTGTCCTTTTCCACGTCCTGTGCCGTCTTCAACACAGATTAGACGGGGAGGTCCCCCCTTCCTGGTTGTTGTTCCCGTATCAATAGCGATGGCTGGGTCTCTGCACCCACGGCCGCTCAGAGCTCGCGCAGGAAGCACATCGTCGTGAACACAATTCACATGGCTCCGGGTAGCCCTCCCCCGCTGGCAATGGCACACGCCGTGAGTTCTGCCCACACAGTGCGGACGCCCCTGCACAGCTCTAGCAGTGCCTTGTCTTTGTGCCATGCACACCTTGTCCAGAAGCTCGTTCCATTCAGCGGTCTGCCTCTCTGACCGCCACTGCAGCCAAGAGGGTTCGGTTGTTTTTTTGTGGGTTTGTTTTTTTTGTTTTTTTTCGGTGAAGGGAAGAATGTCTCCCCCACCGTGCAGATATCATCATCCATTTCAGCGAGCTCCCTGTGGCAAGGCCTGGCCAGGAATTTGCTGCTTAGTTATTTTACAGCCACTGCGTGGCTGGGGATTGCTTTGTCTGGAGCCATCCCTTACCCACCTGCACCCCCGGTGGCCGGGGACCGTGACTCAGACACGCAAGCGATGTTCAGTGGACGAACGGATGAACTTGGCATCTTTCAGACCTACCCATCTCTGATAAAGTAAGCTTTGGTTCAAAAGGAAGCTGCATCTGATCTAAGGTTTCTTTACAGGAGGAAACAAAATGGCTTGCGTGCATTTTAATGACAGAGAAGCGGAGGGGGGGAGCGGAGGGGGGAGGCGGGCACTGGAATGAAGATATGTTTCCCACCCTTGAGATTCTTCAAATCATTTTTAATGAGGTGGGTGATCTATAAATAATGTCAACTTCTGTGACTCTTCTCCTCCCGTTTCCTCCCCCTGAAATGTCCTTTCATCCACCCCATCCCCAACTCTGAGTATCTAATTATGTCTATTACCCAAGACCCACACTCCAAGAAGCCCCCCTTAATCTCCCTGACTCCCTTCATTAAAGTATCTCTGTGGCTTTTACGGAGTTCTGCCCTGCCCTGCAGCCACGTGGCTCCTTGCCCAATCCCCTTAATCTGTGCCACGTAGAAAACTCCTGGAGAGTAGGACCAGGCTCTCCCCCAAGAGCTCTTTTTTTAAGGTATCATTGACATACAGCATTATCAAGAGTTTTGCACACGGTAGGCAGCGTGAATGTGCAGGAATGAACGGTCCCAATGGAAACCCTTTTGTGATTCAGAAGTAATTCAAACTAGCTTTTGGGAACACGGATTCCGATTATGACAACCTTCAGTTTCCTCTTTTGCGTATCCAAAAATTAAGATATGGAAAGTCATCTGCCTATCTACTTGTCAATCTTTAGACATAGCCATCATAAAACCTATCTTTACATATTCATAGTTGGACTACTTATAATAGCCAAAGACTGGAAACCATCCAGATGCCCATCACAAACAGAATGGATAATACACTGTAGGATTTCACACGATAGAATACTACAAGGCGAGGGGCGCCTGGGTGGTGCAGTCGGTTGAGCGTCCGACTTCAGCCAGGTCACGATCTCGCGGTCCGTGAGTTCGAGCCCCGCGTCGGGCTCTGGGCTGATGGCTCGGAGCCTGGAGCCTGTTTCCGATTCTGTGTCTCCCTCTCTCTCTGCCCCTCCCCCGTTCATGCTCTGTCTCTCTCTGTCCCAAAAATAAAAAAAAAAAAAAAAAAAAAAACGTTGAAAAAAAAAGAATACTACAAGGCGATTATAATGAGCAATCCACAACTATAGACAACGATTTGGGCATATCTCATTAACACGATGTTGAGTAAAAGGAGTCAGACAAAAAAATATATATAATTTCATGTATATTAGGTACAGTAACAGGCAACACTTGTCTTTGCTGTTAGAGGTCAAGATAGTAACTTCCCTTGGGAGCATAAGGACTGGAAGGGGACATGAGATGTGGCTCCAGGGTGCTGACAATAAACCGCTTCTTGAGTTAGGTGCTGATTGCACAGGTTTTCAGTTTGTACAGAGATTTATTGACTTTTATGCCTATGACACGGGTACCTTTCTCTGCTACATGTACTGTCCCTGGAGAGCTCTTGGCCTGGATCCTTCTTTCCATGTCAAGAATCAAAAGGTATCAGGATTCAAGCTCTGCTACAGTGTAGTGTGTTAGTTATCTATTGCTGTGTAACAAATTACCGCCCCCCCCAAAAAAAAACCTTAGTGGTTTTAAAGAGCAGACATTTATTATCTCCGAGCTTCTGTAGGTCAGAAGTCGAGGAACAATTTAGCCAGGCAGTCCTACTCAGATTCTCTCAGGAGGTTGCAGCAAGCTGTTGGCAGGGGCTGCCGTCACCTGAAGGCTTACCTAAGTCTGTAGGATTCACGTCCAGTATGACTTATGCCTGTGGGAAGGAGGCCTAAGTTCCTCACCATGTGAATCTCTCCAGTGGACTGCTTGAGTGTCCTCACAGTATAGCGGCTGGCGTCCTCCAGAGCCGGTGAGAAGGAGCGGAAGGAACAGCCTCAGTGTTTCTTATCACTTAGTCTCAGAAGTCCCACATCATCTTTCCTACCATATCTGTTCATCAGAAACAAGTCATTAAGTCCGGCCCACACTCAAGGGGAGGGGAATTAAAGTCCACCTCTTGAAGGAGAAGTATCACAGTATATCCTCTTGTGGATATATCTTTAAAACCATCAGAGTCCCCCTCCAAACCACAAATTATTTACATCCTTCCCATATGTAAAAAGTCAGTCATCCCCTTCCAAGGCCACCAGAATTCTCACCCATTTGAACATCAGCTCAAAGCCCAGAATCTCATTATCTGAATCAAGTTCAGAGGCAGCTGAAGCTCCTTGGGCAGAGTTCTTTGAGTGCAGCTCCTTACATACACTTCCCCTCACTATGAACTAAAGATACATGTTATCTGCACCAAACCACCCCCCCCCCCAAACATATGATGACAGGACAGGCACAGAGTAACCACCATAGATGCACCTGTTCAAAAGGGGGTAAGAAACCAGGAGGTACACCAAAGCCACTGGCTGGTAGCAGTCCTGAAATCCAGCTGGGCAAATGTTGGAAATTCCTTGTCTAGGATTCAGCTCCATATCTGCTCAGGAGTGATTCTCATGGCTCTCATTTCCACATCTGAGTTTTTCTTCCTTTTCCATGAAAGGTGACCGGTGTTTGCAGCTGCATAATTTTGCTTGCTTCTCACCAATAGAATTCTGGGAGTCCAAAGACTTCTTTTCATGTAGTACTATCTCTTTCCCTTTCAGTCCAAATGTGATTTTTTTTTTTTAAACCAAAGCGAACCTGAGACACAGGCTCTGAGGTGAATGTGCTGCCCTATTTCAAACAAGCGTGTGGCCGCCATATCCAACCAATCTCTCTCAACGTGCCCATGAAAACATAGGGAAGTATATCTTTTTTAATTCTCATTGCTGAAAACGAAGACACCCTTGCTCCAAGAAACAGACAGAATCTTGGAGAAACTGATACAAAACAGTAAGGTGGACAGAGCAAAAATGTTATAAACGTACTGTTGTTTTTAGTTCATGGAATGATCTTGTTTCGGGTCTCAAAACAGAGACCAACAGAAGAAGAAAAGAAAGAATGATATCTGTAGCTCCCTTATCATTGCCAGAAAACCAGGCCACTAGCCTTCTGCCTTTTGGGCACTATGCCTGCCCCACCCCATCCCACCCAGTATAACTTTCTCTACACAGAGAAGGCAGGCAAATGGGTGACACATACTGGCTCTCCTGAGATGTGGTCTCCACAAGTGAGGCAATGGAGACATAAGAACCCTGGTCGCAGTGCATTCTGGGAATTGTAGTTTTTGTGCTCGATAGCAACTCAGAGTATCAAAGAAAGAGCCCAAGAACAGAGAAATTACAGTGGGCCCCCAACACCAGCTAAAACAGATGATCTTCTAAATAACACACAATCGAATACAAAGATGAACATCTTTTTCTTGAAGACAATCTACATTTCGAAAAAATATATAATAATCTGGATCTAATACCCCAGACTGGATTTAGAAACAAGAGAAACAGAGGAGAGGAAAATTTAAGTATCAGGTAACTATTGACCCTAACAATGAAAGAAGCATGGATGAAAGATTTTGGAACTTTAACAGCTTATGAAAGTTGAACCTGGATATATGTTCCAAAACGCTAGTGACTTTGGCCAGAGCAATTAATACACCCAGAAAAGCCAAGAAAGTGTTTAAGAAGTGTAATAAGGTATGCTGGTGGTTCTCAAACAGGTAGGCGTCAGAATCACGTGAAAAACTTGCTAAAACAGTTTGCTAAGCCCCACCCCCAAGGGGCTATAATTCCAGTGGGTCTGGGTGAGACCTGAAAATTGGCATTTTGAACAAGTTCCCAGGTGATGCTGAGTGCCTGAGGACTATAAGAACCACTGAGGTACTAGAAAACGTGTTATAAAATTACAATAACTGATGAATGGATGAAGAAAATGCATATCTGTACGATGAAAACTATAAAAAAGGAACAAAATACTGATTCATCCTAGCACACAGATGAACCTTGGGAACATGACGCTGAATGAAAGGAGTCAGACACAAAAGGCCACATAGCGTATGGTTTCATTTCTACGAAATATCCACAGACAGGCAAATCCACAGAGACGAAAAGCAGATTCACGGTTTTCGAGGGTTGGGAGAAGGAGGAAAGCAGAGTAATGGGTACAGCGTTTCTATCGCGGGGTGGTGATGAAAACGTTTAGAAATTAGACAGCAGATGGGGCGCCTGGGTGGCTCAGTCGGTTGAGCAGCCAACTTCGGCTCGGGTCATGATCTCACGGTCCGTGAGTTTGAGCCCCGCGTCGGGCTCTGTGCTGACAGCTCAGAGCCTGGAGCCTGTTTCGGATTCTGTGTCTCCCTCTCTCTGACCCTCCCCCCTTCATGCTCTGTCTCTCTCTGTCTCAAAAATAAATAAAGGTTAAAAAAAAAATTAAAAATTAGACAGCAGTGATAGTCACGTGACCTTATAAAGATACTAAAACCCAACTGAATTCTGCATTTTAAAATGGTGAATTATATGGTCTAGATCTCAGTTTTAAAATATAACCAGGGGCACCTGGGTGGCTCAGTCGGCTAAGCGTCCAAATTTGGCTCAGGTCACGATCTCACTGTTTGTGAGTTCGAGCCCCATGTCAGGCTCTGTGCTGACAGCTAAGAGCCTGGACCCTACTTCAGATTCTGTGTCTCCCTCTCTCTCTGTCCCTCCCCTGCTCACGCTCTGTTTCTCTTTCTCTCTTAAAAAATGCATAAACATTAAAAAACAAAAGATTTCAAAATCAGAAAGGAGCTGTGCGTGAAACAGTAAGAGTTGTATCGAAAGACTGTTACATGAAATGCTCTTCAGCCATTAAAAAATGTTGTTGTAGAATTAATATTTACTGCCATGGAAAAATGCGCATGATATACTCTCAAATGGAAAATACAGGTTACAAAATTATATATATACTGAGCCAACGTTTTGGGTTTTTTTTTTTTGTTTTTTTTTTTTACGCTGTGTATGTGATGTAGAAGACCCAGAAAGTCATACACCTGGCGTTCCAGAAGGTGTCTAGGTGAGGAGCATAGATGGGTTTTTTTTTTCTTTCAAGCTGTTTTTTTCTGCAAGCGCTTTGCAGTGCTCGTGTAATAAGGAAACAATTTTCACTTTCGAAAGCAATGTAACGTACAATTGAGGGGGACACTCTATTCTCTCCGATGACACTCCGATGGACAGGAAATGGAAACCAGGGGCAATGCGTCCACTGAAGGATGAGGCAGAGATGCCTTAGGGGCCCCTCTCTTTCTGCCGGATTCCTACCACGATAGTACAGGATTCTGGTAACCAGAGGTGCTCTGCTCTTGAGGCCACTTGCTAACTTCAGGGAGACGGTGCTTCTTGAAGAGTATCCTGTGTTCTTGGAGAAATCTTTATTTCCCTAAATGTTTCCTGTGGGAGAGAAGTCAGAGACCCCAGATCACTGGGAAGGTAAGGACATCAGACTTGAACACCTTAGCGGGTGTCACCTTCACTAGCAAGAATGGTTACCGTCGTTCAACACTTCCTACTTGCCAGGTTCCGGGCCAAGTGTTTTCCACATATTAATTCATTTAATCTTCCCAGCAACCCAATGCTCTAGGTACTATTATTATCCCCATGTTAGAATGAGAACCTGAGGCACCCAGAGATGAGGTAACTTGCCCAAGCTCACAGTGTTCAAATCTAAACATTCTGCCTGTAGAGTCTTTATAAGACTTTTTAACAATAGCTTTATACATCCAGGGGCCCCGGGGGGGGAGGGGGGCTCAGTCGGGTGAGCGTCTGACTTCGGCTCAGACCTCGATCTCACCGTTGGTGGGTTCGAGCCCCACATTGGGCTCCGCGCTGACAGCTCAGAGCCTGGAGCCTGCTTCGGATGTTGTGTCTCCCTCTCTCTCTGCCTCTCCCCTGCTCACTCGCTGTCTCTCTCTCTCTCAAAAATGAACATTAAAAAATGTTTTTTAATATTGAAAAAAAAACAGTAAGTTTATACTTCTGGGTCCAAACAAACTTCTTGCTGCTGTCATTTGGGAAAGTTTCTTTACCTCCCCACGAGGCTCTGATGTCTCTTCCAGGGAGGATCAGAGTAATCATAGACACATTTTGCATCGTTGCACATCCACCCACTCTGGATCCCGGAGAGGCAGGGTTCCTTGGACCCCCTAGGTCCTACCCTGCTCCCCAATCCCGTTGCCCCATGGGTTCAAGATGGGGGGGGGGCAACCATTGGGCTGTTGGCATGATGGGTCCTCATAACACCTTGTCCTCAGGGGGTTCAGGACTTGTAAGTCACGTCCCGGGTCCCTCCTGCCGGCTGTGACATGCCGGGCACATCAAGAGCCGGATCCTGTTTGAAATCCCGAGGCGTGGGCAGTGCTCTTGAATTTTCAGTTTTTTTTTCTGAATTTTCAGGAAGTTATTTTATTCCATGACAAATGGGGCCGGGAGCATGGGAGGAGTCCACCTGAAATGCATGGAATAAGGGAGCACGTTGTCTCCAGAGAAATTCAAAACAATAACAGAACTAGACCTGCTCATTTGTCTGTTTTTGAAGGATGGTTGACACAAAGTCTGTCTATTTTTTATCATCTCCATGCACCAACAATTCCAAACAATTCCAGTGATAAAGGACCCCAATCTGGGTCTCTCCCACCAGCCCCCCCCCCCCAAACACACACACCTGGGCATACTGCATACCAGCTTTCATTCCCAGCTTTCTGCCATTTTATTTGTGAGTCATCAACCCCCAATGCCCTCCCTCTTCACTGGGGTTCATTGTCCCCCAAGTGGTGGGTGAGGAGGGTAGGTGAGGGAAATGGGTGATGGGAGAGGGGGAGGGGACTGGCCTTTAAAGGCTGTGTCTGCCCTGTCCGCCCCTGCGAAGGCATCTGGGACACGGGAGCTGGGGAACCAGGCACGGGGCCCAACTTCGACTTTCCCTTGAGGGCAGACATTGTCCCCAACTTGGAGTCAGGCTCATGCTGGGAAAGGGCGTGCCTCTGAGACCCAGCCCTGATGTCCCAGCTTCTGCAAGACATTCCCTGTGCCCCAAGGCAGAGTTAGTCACTTCCTTCTGGAGGAACTTCTGTACACCCCTTTGTTAGAGCACTGGGCTCGCTGGCTTGTGTGCTTAGATCACCCCACTCTGCGGGGAGCTACCTGAGGGCAGGCGCTTCCTAGTTCGTCTCTGTTCCCCCAGTTCTAACAGAGGGACAGACACAGAGCAGAGGCTCAAAACTGCTCAGTGACACGCAGAAGAGAATCACACGCTGTCTTCCTCTTTCCCCGTGAAACCTGTCCGCTACGGGTCTGCAATAAATACGGGCTAGGGTGAGGCCGTCGTTCATTCATTTGTTCCGCGTGTGCTGGTTTATTCTTATGCAATTATCATTACGGTAAAGTGACGTTTGTTTTTCTTTACAGTCCTTGACCTGAGCGAGTTCATTTGTGAAAGGCGTTAAACGGCAGAGCTGACAGAGGGATGGCAACTCCGTGCAAAGCGGGGACGGTTCTGGAAGGAGATTCGGACATTCCACACGGGAAGCTAGCGCGGTCCGTTCGCTCTGTGGCGTCTACGGAGACCTGCTGAAGGCCTGGAACCTGCCGATGTGCAGAAGGGCCGAACCTCCTGGGAAGGGCTGTGTCCCAGCCACCCCACCGAGGCTGGCCGCCATCAGGGCCTCGGCGTAGTAAGGGAAGTACTTACTAATAACGGGTGGGGATGAGCTGGGAGGAAGACGTGATAGGACTCGCTCAGCCTTGTCCAGGCCACACCCAGTTTAGTCAACGACTTCTGAACCCGGAGAACGTAAAGGAACCCAGTGGAGCTTGGACCGAGGGCTTTGAAATAAAACTGTCAACGCGCTCCTGCGAGTGTGGCCCAATCCCGTTCTCTTCCAGAAGAGAAATGCCCCACGTGGCCAGGCTGGTCCTGAAAAGGAGCCCCGTCCTGCAGACACCTGACTGTTCTACTGAAGGAACAGCCTGCCGGCCTGATCTGCTTCCTCCCCCTTGAAACAGAGGAACCGGGACTGGCTGACCCGCTAGAGCTGTGTCAGCAGGAATCAGAGGGAATCCGTTTTCTGCCAGGATGGAATTGAACCTCCACAGGCATGCGCTGCGGCGGCATTTAAAAATACGTTTTCTAGGCGCCTGAAATGTAAACGCAGGTAAAATAAATAAAAGCCAATTAACAATAGCATCTGGGGAGACACCGCTTGGGGAAAAAGAGAGGGGAACGTAGGGGAAATCCTTGGGAAGTACACAGCCGATGGCTTCCTGAGGCCCGGCTTTGACATATTCTGAGAACCTTCCGCGGCCTCGCAGGCAATGTTAGCACAGGTGGGGTTTGCAAACCCGTATCCCATGGGCCAAACCCGGCCCACAGCTGTGTTTCGTTGGCTTCAGCGGCGTGTTTGTTTTCTAAAAGTGGAAAATCTGCAAACAGGACGTGTGCTTTCCAGTTTACCGCGGTCCTCACTGCTCCCAATTGTCTTACACAGGCTTGTCACCTGGCCTGCCAGGCCTCTGTGGCCATGATGCTCTGGACTCCAGTTCTCAACCTTGGCTGCCCGTTGGAATAATGCAAGCGGGCTTTGGAAAATACCCGTATTTGGGTCCCACCCCACCCCCCTAGAGATTCTGATTTAATTTACCTGGAGAACAGCCTGGAGGGCAGTTTCTAACACTTCCCAGGTGATTCTAATGTGCAGCAAGATTTGAGAACCGCCGCTCTTGGGGAAGCAGAGTGGCTGGAGAGCTCTGACCCAGGGCATTTTCCACCAGGCACTGCTTATCCCCAGATTGACTGGTCTCCTTTACCTAGGGCTGGGCCTCCTGGTCATAGAACCACCGACCTCACCCAGACCCTTGAATCTGACCTTCTCTGAAAGGGGTCCAGGCCAGACTCCCCAAAGGATCCCTCACGACTAGGAAGATAACGATCTCTTTCGAAATGATGAATTTAGGGCCACTCTTCTAGAGCGACTTAATACTTGGCGACTTAAGCACAGACACATTCGGAACCAATCAGTCCGTATTAGGCACGAAGCACTTTCTCCTTTGATTTCTCATCTCGGATTGATAACAACACCGTGGAGAAGGCATTGCTCTCCCATCACCGGTGGGAGAATGGTGACACCCAGCCCTGGTGCTGTAAAAGCCCTGCTTTGTAACTCTGGCTGCAGCTGAACTTATTTTGATAACCATCCAGTGTCTGCTATGCAGTCTGTGGAGGGCGGTATTCCAGAACAGCCCTAACAACTGATGACAGCCAGAATTTACTCTGATTGGGTCAGCCTGTGCCATGTTGGTTTGTAAACATTGGCATTTAGAATCAGTGGACTCGTATTAGGCACCAGGCACGCTGTCTTGTCACTGCTGTTGCTAGATCCACAACAAAGGTGATTAAGAGGTGGCCCCGGCGCTTGAAGGCTCAGGCCTCGAGGGGGAAATCAGCGCTGAAGTCCTTGCAATAGGATAGTTGCGCGAAGAAGACGTACGCGGAAGCGGAGTATGAGACAGCAGCAAGAGGGACGCGTATATTTCTATCTGCAAACACCAAGGAAGGCTTGGGCAGAGCAAGAAATATTTAGACCTGCATCTGGAAGGACGAGTAGGAGTCTCCCCGGCAGAGGAGGAGGGGAGCGGGTGGAGGTCCTTGCCGAGCAAAGGCACAAAGGCATACCACTGCCCAGCATGTTTGGAAAACTCGGCTTTGAGTCAGGAAAAGAATTCCAGATTCCCTTGAAAGTTAGTTTACCCTGCTTATCTAGAAACCTAATGGTTCCGAATGGCGTCAACTATGTGTTTCAGTGTTGGGCCCATCCAGGTGGGCTGCAGGTGAGTCCCCCAGCTGCAAAGACAGAGCTCCCTGCTGTAACATCCTCTCCTGTGACCCAGCTCCTTTCCTTCTCAAATAACATTCCAGAATTCTAAAAGTGAGCCTTATCTCCAGCAGAAAGTAATCTCGTTTTCTCTCTCACTGTATGCAGTCACAGGCACACTGATGTTGCTAATTACTTTCCGCTGGCTAATTCCAATAGCAGCATGATTTTACAAATCACAGGAGAAGATGGCAATCAGAGAAAAGGAGCACATGATATAAACACTAATACTTTAAGTATTTGTTTTAACTCGTCTTGGGACAGTTCTAGCCTACGTCATGCCACTAATCAGTACATTCACATTACTGTCCATAATTCCTCTTTGCCAGGTCGTTTAAAATCCACACTCTACCCCTTACCCTGGACATCCCTTCCTTAATGCTGTTGAATTCAGAAATTATGGATTTTTTAAAGTATTTATTTATTTTTTGAGAGAGAGACAGAGTGCGAGCAGGGGAGGGGCAGAGAGAGAGGGAGACCCAGAATCCGCAGCAGGCTCCAGGCTCCGAGCTGTCAGCACAGAGCCCAATGCGGGGCTCAAACCCGCGAACAGCGAGATCATGACCTGAGCTGAAGTCGGGTGCTTAACCGACTGAGCCACCCAGGCGCCCCAGAAATTACGGATTTTTATATTCAAACTCCAAGAGTTATCTAAAGGCTTTTATTTGATGTAATTAATAAGGCTCTACCTTCTCAAGTGAATGCGTCATCAGACGTAACATTACCTTGTCCAAAGTGCACAGGAGCCTGAGTTCTCCTTTCCACGTGCGTGTGTGTTAGCCTAGAGTAACGTACATGACTTTGATATTCTTCAATATAGTCAAGCTGCAAGGTCTGTACAAGATTAATTACAAACTTAGGGGCCCGGGGTAGGTCAGCCCTTCATTATCATTAATGAACCTTCTTCATCTGCACTAAGAGACCTCTAATTGGGTTTATTTCTTACAGTGGGCATGTAAGTATCCTTCAGAAGTTTACTTTGCCAGCCTATATTGTGGGATAAACCTGCTAATCCGTGCAACCTTGGACGATCCGCTGAGAATAAGTAAGTTTCATGACATGAGCTGGTTGAGGAAGCCACAATGAAAACCCACTACATCACAACACAGGCTTGGTTCATTAATCTGTAAGTAGAACCTGGCCTTAATTATTCATGATAATAGCCCTTAATATACTAGTTCGCTGCGGCATATTTTGTATCCGTAATGGAGGTCTCTGTCCTTTACGAACTTACGACAAGTCTCTGCTATTAAATCTTCACTGAGAGGCAGGCTGTGAGCCTGACCAGGGATTTCATGGGAATGTCATGTTCGAAGCGTAATAATCAGGCTTTACTGTTCTGAAGAGACTTTCATCCTAAGGATCTCAAAGCACTTTATGAGCCTTCATTAGTGCCAGGAATACCCCGAAGGCACCATGGTTTTACTATCTGTGTTTTATAGGTGAAGAAACAAGACCCGGGCTGGTAAAGTGACTCGCCCAAGGTCACAAGACAGATTAGCCAGACATCTTACAGGGTTTCTTCAGAAGAAACCATTTGTGTGTCATTTCAGCTAAAGGACCTTGGCCGTGACTTGCAGGGTCTGGATGCCCCCCCACACACACCCACTCTGACACAGTTGAGGCACGTAACAGGCCCTCGGTGCCTGTCGGCTGAAGGGAGGGATAATGCTGGTACTTCCGATTCAAAATCCCTTATGAGCTACCCAAACCCCTTTACTCAGTTTCTCTCCCCCTGAGTATCCCAAACGTGTCGCTGCTGTCACTTTCACATTTGCACTAAGAAGGGGGTGTTTGCAGGGTTCGGCTCTGAGGAAGAGGAACAAGTGATTTCCACCTCCCGTATTCTAGGATGTTAACAAAAGACCTTTGCTCGATTGGGTTAGGCTCTGCCGTTGTGTTGGAGAGTTCTAGAAAATTAGGTGGTAGATTCTCCTTATAACTCCAACAATTCTTTCTAGACCCTCGAGCTTCAAGAAAAACCGAGAAACAGCTTTTAAAAATACATATACATATATATATTTTTTTATTGCTAGTGCCACTAGGCTGTGGATCCCGCTCGGAGGTCGCTGGGGGTGGATCTTTCTGTTTGTTTGGCTTCCAATGTGTGTATTTGATCCCAGCTCAGATTTACATTTAAGACATGTTGAGAGTGTGCACTCCCAGGTTGTGCGGAATGCCAGGAAACGGGATCATTCCACCAGGCGTTAGCTTTCAGCTCTGTCCTTTGTGACAGATTCCAGAGCGTCTCCACCTTAAGGCAGGCGGGTCACCAGGCCGCTTCCGTGACCCCCCCCTAACCTGTACCAGGCTGCCGGCAAGCACTCCTGTCAGCATTGTTTACTCTGGCAAGACTGATGGCGTCCAGGTGGATTTCCCAACCCCCGCGCCTCCTCCCCCGGCCCGCTTCTCCCCTGCCGCCCGCAGCCACGGCTGGCCGCGTGGTGCACTGTGCAAACCGTGCAAATCTGCAGTTTGCAGGAAGCGGCATTTCTCCCTAGTTGAACCACTGGCGTGGCTTCTGAGGACAGGAGGGCCGCCCCCGCCTCCCCCGGTGCCCCTGGCCGCCACACCAGCCCCAGAGGGTGCCCTCTGGCCTTGGCGAAAATGTGCCTCTGTGCTGGCTCCTGCCCTCGCTTCTCCCTGGGTAGAATCGCCCGCCTGGGAGGGCCGTGCTGTTGGGCAGATCACCCCGGGAAGCATCTGGAGGGCCTGCTGGGGAGATGCCCAGAATGCCAGGCACAGATGAAAGTGTGCGGGAGCCCGGCTTGGGGCCCGAGGGAAGCAGGTGGCCCCCTGGTGCAGAGCAGCCTGGGGTCCCGCAGCTCCCTGGGCGGGCCACAGCCCCCGAGTAAGGACTCACTCTCAGGATGACGGTTAGGCACTGAGAAGTGTGGTCAGTCTCCAGGACATGGCGCTCAGCACTAGGGACCCACGCGTGAGTAAGGCTCCATTCACGGGACGGAGGGGCAGAGTTAAAAGATAAGAAAGCAAACACTGAAATAACATGTTACAGAATCCAGAAAGGGAGCTGAGGGGGTGCTTGAAGGAACAAAAGGGACCAGGACATGGGGGTGGGGGGGGGCAGGGAGGGAGGGTATTCCTGGCAGGAGAAATGCCATAAGCAGAGGTGCGTCCACGGAGCCGTGGCCAAGGGACGTGGCTGGTGTAGGGTTCGCGTGTGGGGGGCGGCGATGGAAGAGGGAGGCCGAACGGTCAGGGTGGGGCCAGGAGAAGAAGGCCTGCAGGGCCAGGCAGGGGCGGTATGCAGCAGGCAAAAAGGAAACGTTCTGGAAGGATTAGCCAGAAAGGTGGCAGGGTGCCATGATCCAGATAGTGTTCTAGAAAATTAATCTGGTATCCACGTATACGTGGAAAGAGACTGAAAACAGGAAGCCAGTTGATGGTAGTAACCCACACGGGATTTGATAAGGCCTGCTTCACCTGGTCACAGTCTAGAGCCTTCTTCAGCCTGTCCCCTCCACCCCTTTTCATGGTTAACTTCGCACCCCTCAAGCCTTGGCTTAAATGCCACTTCTTCTGGGGAGACCTCCCTGACTGACCCCAGAGTTTTGGGGGTCCATCAAAACCCACTTGCTTTGTCATAATTACCTCATTGCGTTTTGTGTGTGGTTGAAACAACAACAAATACCACATAACAATCATGCGAAGAATAGTCACCATTTTGTGCAAATGGCACCACCATTCATCTCCAAAACTCTTTTATCTTGTAAAACTAAAACTGTGTATCCATCAACAGCTCCCCTCTTCCCTCTCCCCCACCCCCTGGCGACCACCCTTCCCCTTTCTTTGTCTAAATTTAACTACTCTTAGGTACCCCATATAATAAGTAGAATCATACAGTGTTTGCCTTCTAGTATTTACTATTCAAATACTGGCTATTTCACTTAGTGTAATGTCCTCAAGATTCATCCATGTGATAGCACATGACGGGATTTTTATCTTTTTTTTTTTTTAAGAGCTTATTTATTTATTTTGAGAGACACAGAAAATGCAAGCAGGGGAGGGGCAGAGAGAGAGGGAGAGAGAGAGAATCCCATGCAGGCTCTGTGCTGCCAGTGCAGATCCCGACCTGGGGCCCAAACTCACAAAATGAGAGATCGTGACCTGAGCTGAAACCGAGAGTCAGACACTTAACCGCCTAAGGCACCCAGGCACCCCTAGGATTTCCATCCTTTTTAAGGTGAAATAGTATTTCATTCCATAAATATCCATAAGGGAGATATCTATATATCTATAGGGAGAGAGAGAGATACCATATTTTGTTTACCCATTCATCCGTTCGTGAACATTTGACTTTTTGTGTTTAAATAAAATGGACTCTGATAGAATAAAATAAAACAGAACAAAATAAAAATATGGGGGTGCATTCTTGTAATAAGGTCATGGACTGGGACAAGAGTCACTTATCAGAGCTCCTATATAACAAGATGGGAAACGAAATTTATATCATATCCCCAGATTTGAGGAACATGAAAAAAATCCCTCCAAGTGTCCGGGTGGGTATTAATGACTTTACGCGTCTGACTTTTCTCACCTGAAACCGGCAGAATGAGCGAATGAGCAAATTCTCTGAGCCACAGTCTCCGCGGCATTCCCCATTCTGTGGCACTCTCTGGGTGGGAATACACGTGGGCGGGCTGAGTAGCTGTCACCTGCTAGGTGCATGATCCTAGAGGCTCCCACAGAACCAGGATGCAGTCCTGGCCCCTGGAGTCTGGATTTGGCTCCTGACAGGAGCCCTGAGCCCTTTCCCTCTCAATGCCCTTCCGTTTTGCGCTCCTAGCACCAAATATTAAACCCTGCACAGGAGTCCTCCCTTCCGGGCGGGACAATGGGGAGCTAAGACAGCCATCTGCAGAGTTTATACCCTGCAGCTACAAAGCGTGAGGGGGCACATGCCTGTGTCTGTACTCCCACACACGCACCCTGGGGACAAAGAAGCAAAGGAGAGAGGTTGCAGCGATACTTTGGTGACTGTGGGATGGAAAGGAGAGGATATGGGGGTAACCATCATCTCAAATCTTTTCCCTAGTCATCAGCAGGGACATCACCACCACCCCCACCACGTTATCACTTTGTTGTGGCTATTACACAGATGTTTAATGAGGCGAGTGTGCACTGAGGTCCAGAGCCCCTGCTGACCTATGTCTGGTGCACTCGATTGTCCCCAGGCCCCAGTACTGCCCTTGAGCCAGAGCACAAAGTCATCAATAAATACCTCTGTCTGGGAGAACCAACCGAATCTGTACAAACAAGACCTGTGAGCTGGAAATAGCTTACGCTGGGAGTTGTTTAGTAGAATGTCCACGTCCCTTGCCGTAAATCTACAGTCCAGAGATCCATAAGGCATTTGGGGTGTGGTTGGGACGATGACGTGTAATGTGGTTATGCTGCTTTTCAACATAGGTGATAAAAATAGAAATTCAAAATGAAAGAACCATATCGAACACTTGCGTGTCGTAAGTGAACTTTTAAAATTGTTCCTGGTGGAGCACCTGCGTGGCTCAGTCGGTTAAGCGTCCGGCTCCTGGTTTTGGCTCAGGTCATGATCTCACGGTTTGTGAGTTCGAGTCTCGCATCGGGCTCCACACTGACAGTGCAGAGCCTGCTGGGGACCCACTGTCTGCACCTCCCCCATGTGCTCTCTTGGTCTCCCTCAAAATAAATAAACTTATACATAAATTAATTAATTAATTAATTTGTTCCTGGAAGTCAGAATGCCTTATTAAGATGTAGAGACACTTGGGGCGCCTGGGTGGCTCAGTCGGTTGAGCGGCCGACTTCGGCTCAGGTCACGATCTCGCGGTCCGTGAGTTCGAGCCCCGCGTCGGGCTCTGTGCTGACAATGCAGAGCCTGCTTGGGATTCTCTCTCTCTCTCTCTCTCTCTCTCTCTCTCTCTCTCTCTCTCCCTCTCTCCGCCCTTACTCCACTTGCATGTGTGCTCTCTCTCTTAAATAAATAAGCTTTATAAATACATACATACATACATACATACATAAAAATAAAAATATATAGCCAAGCTCAAAAAAGAAAAAAGAAATACTTCCATGGACTATAAATTTATCAAAAATACTAGTTTACAAGCGGCAAGCAGAGTTGACGGGTTCAAAAGTACTCCATGAGAGACAGGAAACCAAAACCCAGGATTACTGCAAAACAGCACAGATTCAAACCCTGAGCAATGAGGTGGCTTCTCTCAGGCCCTGGATACCAGGTGGGATGTCTCCCACCTCCAGAGATACGTGGCTTTTTAAGAGCCAGGGGGCCAGGTGACAGTCGTAGCGTATTTGTTTTATCCAAAATGTGTTTATTGGAGTGGTCTCCCACCCACTCTGGTTCAGGGTGCTTTTAGTGCTGCTTCCGTCTGAAGGAGCATCCTTCCGTAAGCCTGCCTTCCTTCCTGCTGGTGGTGCATGTCTCAAGACAGTGGTGGTTTCATAGCCTCCTGGGCTCTTCACATCCATGGAGTAGGAGTTGGGGCCCTGCACTAGGCGCTCCTTCCTTCCACTTCCTCTTCTCCTCTCCTGGGGACGTGTGGAGGAGGTCCTGCACGAGGGGCATGTTCTCATGGGGAGCTCGTCACCACCCAAAAGGCCATATTTGTTTTTCTTCAGCCTTCTATAATGGGTAAGGGAGTCCCATGTTGATCTCACTTTTTATACAGTGATCCTAGATCTGGTCATGACTCTTGCATGAAGTTTTAAGTCAACGGTGAGTAGGTGAATTCATTCCAGCTGACATGACCATGAGAGAGCTGCCTGGAAATGACTTTAAATGACTATTTGAGGGTCTTCCAAGGGGTAAATGAAGAATCCATACAAGCATTTAAAAAAGCTATGACACAAAATAGGCAGAAATGAAACAAGAACAGGGGACTATGAAAAAGAACTTATAATAAATTTTAGAATTGAAAACTATATTCACTAGGGTAAAAAAAACATTCCTCTGTGTTGGGCACAAAAAGAAAAGTAGCAAATTGAGAGATAGCACCAGGAATTTACACAGAAGTGAACACAGCAAAATAAAGATAGATAACAAAGAGAGATCAGAACCCAGGTGATGGAGAGAGAGGTTCCAGCAGGTTCCAGGATAGGCCTAACGGTAGTCTGAAGGAAGAGCCTATAGTAAATGAGGTAGAATAATAGTTGGAAATGTTGGACGAGAATTTTTCCTCATATCGAAAGAATAAACATACCGAATACTGGGCCGGATAACTAAAAAATAAATCCTCCCCAGACCCATCATTAGGAAGCTGCAGAAAACCAAGGATAAAAAGAAAAAAAAGATCAAAGCTACGCCGAGGCAAGACCTATACTTGCAACAGAATGTTAGACCAACAGTGGTCACTCACTCACTCAACGGTCTCAGAAGCCGAGAGATTTCTCGTGGGAAAACATGGTCCATGTGCTGAAAGGGAAAAAAAAAACCACCATTCAAAATTCTTCACACAGCTAAACTATCATTGGCAAGTAAGACCAAACTACAATCATTTAAGGTCTGCAAAGTCTCAGAGTATTTGCCGTTCACAGATCCTCACGGAAAAGACTACCGAAGGACTTACTTCAGCAAGAAGAAAAGTGAACACCAGGGGCTAGAATGGCGTGTGAACAAAGAAAGCTCTAACTAGGGAGACCATATATTGGTAGAGTCACTTGTGGACCATAAATTTGGGCGAGAAGTTACCTCGAAGATGCTTCAGATAAGGAGGAAATGTGGAAACATGAGCCAAGACAAAGAATGAATTCACCAGTGTGAATAAGAAACTCCTTAGTCTGCTCGAGATCTTTGTTCAACCATCCGGCAGAGGAGGGATCAGTGATCTGCACCTACTGATTGATTTATACTCCAGTCTTCTTCCAAGAAAGACTTAGGTTAGCTAACCTGAAGCTATTCCTGGTCTGTCCTTCGTTTTCAGATCCGGGAGCTTCCCAAGGGAGTCGTTGGCAGTCTTTCGGTTGAACCCTTGGCGCTAATCCCAGGGAGAGCTCTCCATGTTCAAATGAATCATGGCATGTGGGGTTTTTTTAGCAATCCAGTCCCTCTAGTCTTCCAGACCGACACACTAAAGACTTCTAGAAAAACGCAAAGGAGCATGGGACCTGCAAAAACTTCTGCGGCACTAAGAAACGTGTAAGACCCCAAAGGAAAATCTTCTTCCTCAAATAAATTAACCTGAAGATAAAACTGTTTTCTGTTTCCAGTGAGATAAAGGAATTCATTATATCAATAAACAGGTCAGCATAAAAACAGAATGCAACAAAATTATACCCATAATAGCTGAAAGTGGGTCTTCATTAAAAGCAATAAGAGCTGAGGCACCCGGGTGGTTCAGTCGGTTAAGCATCTGGCTTTTTTTTTTTTTTTATGTTTATCTTTGAGAGAGAGAGACAGAATGTGAGTGGGCAGGGTGTAGAAAGAGAGGGAGACCCAGAATCCGAAGCAGGCTCCAGGCTCCGAGCTGTCAGCACAGAGCCCAATGGGGGGCTCAAACCCACGAACCGTGAGATCATGACCTGAGCTGAAGTCGGACACTCAACCGACTGAGCCACCCAGGCACCCCAATATAAAATATTTTAAATGAGGCAAAAGAAGACAATAGATAAGAACAGGACACCGACCTGACAGCCAAACTGTGAATGGAACGTTCTTAATAAAGAAGGAACAGCTGATTAAGAATAGGTTATAAAAGTTCCCAGAATTTGGCGGTGGCGGTGGGGGGGGGGGGGGGGGGGTTGGGGGGAGGGGATTGAACTTGGAGATCAGGAGGATTTGCCATATCCCAGATAAGATCAGTTAAAAGGAAACAGGATTAACACATATCCTCATGCATTCTTAAACCTCAAGGGGAGAAAATGCACATTTAATCAGATCATCAGCTGGAGAAGGGAAAAGGTCAAAGGGGTTAAAATCAAGCTTGCTTTATACATCTCTTCTGAAATGGCCCATGTTAAGAGAGAAAGGAGACACACATATAGCCCACTAAGATGTAGCTCCGACCCACGAGGATTTCATTTCTCGTCACGGGTCGTTCACATCTACGGGAAATAGACATTTTTAAGATTTGCAGAGACTTGAAAGCATTAATAAGCTTGGTGCTGCTTATGAAGATGTTCTTCAAGAGTGTTCAAATCATTGTGGTCAAAATTAGTGAGACAATTATTCATTGCCAAGTGACAATGGAAAAAAAATAGTGATCGTTATTGAAGTTAAGTGACGGAGTGAAGTTTAAAACTCTACGTTAGGTTTTTACCATCGACGGGGACAAAGTGTTACTGGTTTCTAAATAACGGATACAGATATTGGACCAAAAGAATAAAAAACATCTTAAAAGGATAAAAAGCAGGCGTTTTGTGTTGCAGGATGCAGCTTCTCGGAGGGCTCCCACAGAGCCCTCCTCCAGGGTGTCAGGTCTTTGTGAACTCTCTTACAGTGCAGTGTAAGTTGGGCCTGGTGACGCTCTTCGAACAAAGTACAGCAGAAGCGATGCACTGTCACTTCCAAGGTTCGGTGACGGAAAGACTCTGGTTTCCATCTTGCTTACCATCTCCCGCTTCCTCTGCTTCGTCCCCTGCTTGCTCTGAGCAATGTCGCACCATGTTGGGAGAGGCCCTGTGGTTAGACCCATGTGGCAAGAAACTGAGCTCTCCAGCAAACAGCCAGCCGGGACCTGCTGCCTGCCGACAGCCACGTGAGTGAGCTTGGAAGTGATCTTTTTTATTATTATTATTGTTTTTTTAATGTTTATTTTTGAGACAGAGAGCGAGCATGAATGGGGGATGGGCAGAGAGAGAGGGAGACCCAGAATCCGAAGCAGGGTCCAGGCTCCGAGCTGTCAGCACAGAGCCCAACGTGGGGCTTGAACCCCCGAACCGTGAGATCGTGACCTGAGCTGAAGTCAGACGCTCAACCGACCGAGTCCCCCAGGTGCCCCGGAAGTGGATCTTTTGAGGCCTGCCAACAGCCACATGGGCGAACTTGAAAGCAAATCCTTCCCCGGTTAAGTTGACTGCAGTCTCACTAGAGACTCTGAGCCAGAGGACCCAGCTAAGCCACGTCCTGAGACTAAAAGTTCGTTGCCTTCAGCACCTACGTTTTAGGATAATATGTTACGCGGCAATATATACCTATCATCTGATTCAATTTTTGAGTTTAGAAGAACAGGAAAAGGAAGAAAAGAAGAGAAAAGCCCTCAGAAGGGCTTAATGTTTCTTTTTTCCACGAAGGGGAGTCAGAAGATACCAGCTTTGATGGAGGACAGAACAGAAGTTTACATGTTTCAAGAAAATTATGAGTAGGGTGGACAATATAGTGATGGACTTCCAAATAGCCAAAAGTAAACAGGGCCCCGTCATGTATCAGCATAACAAACAGAAAAGAAACACTAAGAAAGTAGGAAATGAGATCTGTAAAGGCAGAATGAGGGTAACATTTAGATCGGGTACTATTTTAGAGAACCAAGAGTCTCAGGCTGGTTTAAAAAAAGAGAATCCAACAATATTGACTTATTCCATAAACAAGCATCTATTGGGCACCTCCGGGGATACCTGGTGAGCCAGGCGGACTCCGTGTAAACAGGCAATTGCAACGCAGAGTTGAAAGTACAAACCACCAGAAGAGTACAGGACGTGAGCGTTGATTGATGTGACTCTTTCCACCTTGGTATTGTTAACCGTTTCTGTTTGGAACTATCCACATTCTCCTCCAAGTGGCCTTCCAAGATTCCCAACCCCTAACCCCTAACACACATACACACACAGGACTGCAATGAAAATTTTTAATTCACTGTTATTAGTTGTGACAGATTAAATAGAGTATGCAACAAAGACGAATGAGAGAATAGAGACTATGGATAATGCCATGTTAAGGTAGAATTAGTAGATGAAATTTCATAAGCAGAAACATCATTTCTGACAAAGCCCTCACAGTAGATTCAAGCAAGTAGGAATTACACCGGCCATAGTCTCTGGTCATAGGGTCACAAAGTGAGAAATCATCAGTCAAAGACCAAAAAAAAGCCATCGATTAACTGGAAAGCCTTATATAATATCTGGCTCAGAGGAAAATAGTGTAAGAAGAGATGGTTTAGAAAAAATGGTTATGGAAATGTTACACAAGAAGACAGAAAATGAGAGTAAAGATATACAGTGAACTTACAGAAGGAAATTAATTTCTTTTAAGAATTTAGCATTCAACTAAACCTTCCAAAATTAAAATGAAAAAGAAGTCCCATGGGGTGCCTAAGTGACTCAGTCAGTTAAGCATCCAACTCTTGATTTCAGCTCAGGTCATAATCTCACAGTTTGTGAGACTGAGCCCCACATCAGGCTCCTCAAAGACAGCACAGAGCCTGCTTGGGTTTCTCTCTCTCTCTCTTTGTTTCTCTCTCTCTGCCCCCACTCAGGTGCACGCACCTGCACTCGCTCTCTCTCTCTCTCTCTCAAAAATAAATAAACTTAAAAAAGAAATTCTAGGGAAAATGAGAGGAAGGAAATAATAAAGCTGAAAGAAGCTGATCCTTTGAAGAAACAAATAACATCAACAAGATAGTAGCAAATCCAATTAAGAGGAGGGGGGAAGCCAAATTAGAATTGAGAAAATCGCCATAACAAGAGCGATAATATATTTTTAAGTTTTACGTAATTGTACAAATCTCTGTGCTTTTGAATTTTAAAATAGCAGTTAGATGGACGTTGCTCCCTAAGTGAATAATCGAAGTCAAAGAAACAGGACACTTAGACGAATACGAATAGGAAAGAAATTGTAAAAACAAAATCTCAACCCCTGTCACCAGGTATCAGGAATAAGTGAATATAAAGGCAGATCCTATCAAATCTTAGAAAAGCAGATCGTTTCTGTGTTAGAAAATTTTTTTATTTTTCATTTTTTTAAGTAGCCTCCCCACCCAGCGCGGAGCCCAGGTTGGGGCTCAAACTCACGACCCTGAGATCAAGATCTGAGCTGAGATCAAGAGTTGGACGCCTAACCAACTGAGCCACCCAGGTGCCCCAGAAAACCTCTTTGATGGCCCTGGGAAAACGGGAAGCTACCAGTTGATGGCACAAAAGAAACGTGTCCGTGGAGTCCAGACTTCCTTGATTTCCATGCTGTAGGCCAATTTCCCTTATACGAAAACCTAAGATGGGCTAGAATGCCATGGGACACTGAACTCTGCAATTCAGTCCCTCAATAGCCACTTATCGAGCGCCTACAACTGAGCACAGGTGGTACCCCCAAGCACCGTGCTAAACCCCGGGAAATATTACATGAGTAAGATATGATCCTTGCCATCCAGGAGCTCCCAGGGTATTCTCAGAGTGCAGCAAGGAGTGGGGACATGTAGCCCAGCATGGGAAGGGAAGACGGGGTTCCCAGCAAAGACTCCTCAGAGGACAGTGTGCTTGAGCTAAGTCTCAAAGAACCAGAAGGGAGGTGTGGGGAGCGATGTTCCAGCTGAGTGCGTGAGGCCATCCCACGCTGCCTTAGAACTATGCCTCCCGTCTCTCATGTTGTGTTCAGCGGGTTGAAACCAAACGAGGCAGTGTGAATCATAAAAAAAGCAAGTGGCTGTGGACAGAACCCGAAGACCATGAAAAGGGCAGGTGGGGGAGGAGCCCACGGAGGCCGTGGAAACTACCAGGCAAGAGAGGAACAAAGAGAGCCAAGAACCCGGGGCGCACGGCGTGCAGGGAGACTGCGGTCCGCAGAGACCAGTGGGTACGAGGGAGGCAGGTAACACACGCAACTAGATCAGAAACCAAGGATGGAGAGAGACAGCAAGTGTGGACGAGGGGGAAAAGCTTGGGCAAGGAGAGAAAGTGGAGGAGGAGTGAGATCAAGGGAGTATTCTGGTTTTTGCTTCCAAGGTTGTCTCAGATATTTGCTGCTGCATACCAAACCACTCTAAAACTTTGTTTTTTAATTTTTTTTAATGTTTGTTTTTGAAGGAGAGAGAGACAGAGCGCAAGCGGGGGGAGGGGCAGAGAGAGAGGGAGACACAGAATCCAAGGCAGGCTCCAGGCTCCGAGCTGTCAGAGCAGAGCCCGATGCGGGGCTCGAACTCACGCACTGTGAGATCATGACCTGAGCCGAAGTCGGATGCTTAACCGACTGAGCCACCCAGACGCCCCTAAAACTTACGACTTAAAACAAGGATTTGTTATTTCTCAGGCTTCTGTGATTGAATGCAGCAGCTCTCCTGCTGGTCTCCCCTTTGGTCACTCTGGGGGCTGTATGCAGCTGGTGGGTCATCTGCTTGGGAGGGTTGGGACACTCGGCTTCTCCACGTGGTCTCAAGACCTCTCTCCCAGAGTGGTCGCTCCTACACCAGGGCCTCGTCCACGTGAGCATTCTCTTCAGCAGGACAGGCTGGACTTCTTACAACATGGTGGCTGGGCTCCAAAAGGGAATCATCCAAGAGAGATAAGCTCAGTATGCATGCACTTACCAAGGCTCTGCTTGTACCGCACCTGCTAATGACCTTTTAGGCAAAGCAAATTACATGGTCAAGCCTAGGGTCTACCTGGGAGGGGACTACCCAAGGGTGTGCATACAGCGAGACCTGGGGATCTATGAACACAATCGTCCGCTGGCAGGGTGGTTTTTGTCCCTTAATATGGGAGAGAGTTAAAAATGTTTATAGCCAGAGCCCAAACTAACTGAAAGGGAGACATTGAAGATACAGTAGAGATTCTTACTAATAGGGTCCCGGAGGGTGCGTTCGGTGGGGGCAGGGAGAGGAGCCCCATCATCTGAGACTGGAGGAAGAGAGATTAAAAACAGGTATGGGTATGTTTTGGTTAAATCGCTGAGGGGAGTTAAAGGGGGAGTTGTCCATGGAAACGTGGCACCAGGGTGGAGACACGTGGCACCAGGGTACAAACTAGGCTAACGCCGACTCTACCGCCATCTTGCTCCTTCATCCACACTCATGCTGAAGCTGAGGAGGCTGACTGTAGTGTTGATCCAAGTTGAGAATTTGGCCGTGGGGTGCCACGGGAGGATAGTGACCCCAGAGAATTGAGGGTTACCGGAGAGAGTCATCTGGAGATCTCGATAGGTTCAAAATACGCTCCAGGGTGACCGGAGATGTGAGAAAGAAGGTGAAGCCCGAGGAGGTGCAAGAATCGTAGGGCTGGATTACGGATGGGCAGACCACATGAACGTTGAAATCCAGGAATTAGCGAAGGTCCGGGCGGGGTGTAAAGTTCTAAGCCGGTCCCCAGGGGCAGCAGGGAACACAGCCCTGCCGAGGGGCTGTTCGTGGGAGCAGAGACTGTGTCTGCGGTGTCCTCGGGCATCACTGGGGGTGACGGGCACATCTAAGGCACTCAGTCGTCGTAGCTTTGGTGGAATAAACAAATGACTTGCATCCCCAGTTTACGGATGAGAAAACCGAGGCTCCGAAAGGCGAAATGTGCTGCTCAAAGGTACAGCCTGTGTTCGGCCAGCCAGAGCTTCCTTCCTCCTTATAAAACCACACTGGGTGTGAATTTCCTTCTCAGCCCTCCCAGAGGCAGCCCATGGCTTGATCACCTCAAAACTATTTAAATGGCATTTGTCATTCTTTGGGTGCTGGGATGGAATATCCTGAAGTCAAATGAATAAAGGGAGCGGTAAAAAAAAAAAAAAAAAAAAACCTGCCTTGAGGGATTTACTCATTTATTGGAAATACATCACATCACATGTATTTTCAAGGCACATCTAAGGAAGCTGGTCCTGTAACTGTATCCTCGCCAGCTTGCCAACGTCCCGTTGTTCTCTCTTTTTCCGCCGTTGGGGTCTCATCTTTGTTAAGACTCAGAAAAATGAGAGAAACGCGCACGCAGTGGCTGTCCACCTATGGTCACCGTAGATTTTTTTTTTTTTCCACAGACTCTGTAGGACTAAAGAAATTAGTTAGCCTTCAGCTGAGCAGGTCTGAGGCTCTTAAGGCCTTCCTATTTTCCTTGAAGAAAAATGAAAACATCTCCCCAAAGGCTATCGTCCGTTATGGAATCCAACTTAAGAAGGAGGGTGGTGACATACTCCTCTTTCCCACCGGACCAAAATTTCAAAGCTTCCAATGTGTGGTAAATCTAACCAGAGATAAAGATTTGCAGGTGTTTCTTGCATGAAAGCAAGAAGGGGCAGATGTATCTGGAACATGCTTCTGACCAAATGGGACATCTGCAATCCATTAGGGGTGTCCTGAAAAGAGAAAGTGAGAGGTGAGGTTCAAGGAAAAAGCCCGCTCGGCAGAAACGCAAGCTTGAGGTTGTGTGTAGAACCTTCCCGTCAGGATCTGAGGACACAGAGGCTCTGAAAAAGGTCACCTTGCCAGGGGTGAGCGCGCATCTCTCCCAAACACCCGAGTTCCTCTTCTTTCTTTCCTTCTATCGAGCCATCTTTGAGATGTCAGGGCCTTCGCTCTCCCCAAGTACACCTACACGTTTTAGTGTTTAAGACTTGGCAGGCACCTCAGATAAAGAGAACATTCCCCGCTTCGAGCGTGCAGGCTTTGCTTTCCCAGCCCTCGTGAAGGACGACCCGTGTCCTGACTCGGCTTCTCACACTCCAAAGGAACAAAGCAGAACTGTCACCACGGGCATTACTCGCGGGTTACTCACTGGCTGTTATGCGCCCTGCTTCAGACTCCCAGGAAAACCACTAGCTTTTATGAAAGCGTGTATAGCAGAAGCCGGTTGCAAAAGACCCGTGGCTGTGAAAATGATTTGAGGGTGTGTGATTCCAGAATGGTCATCAAGAAGGTCACTGGATTTTGTTCCTACGTAGGATCTCTGCCCAGGGCTCGCTTTTGGCCCCTTGTTCTCGGCCTTACATTGAACTTCAGGGAGTGGGCCCCAATTGAGCGTGACCTATAACAGGTGCTCCTTAAATGGGTTCCTTCAGTGAGCATACCAGGTCCGTCCCCTGCGTCGTGGCTCTTACTTGCTCACTGGCCTTTTGATAAACCATTAGTGACGGGGCCTTCTGTTAATTACTAAACTCCTGGTGACAGACAAAAAAAAAAAAAAAAAAACGGCCTGTTGAAACTTGTGTTGTAATTTGAGGATTAGAAGCCACACCTCTGGGAAACGTCAGTATCAAAGCTGATTCGGTGTCAAAGACAAGGTGTTAGAAGCCACGGTTTGACAAAGTGGATTTCCAAGTGCAGTTAGCAATTACGTTTGTAGAAGTCCTCAATTATGCCATTTACAAGAAGGTACTTTTAAGCAGCTACAAGTCAGGAATGTGTTTTTAAATCTCTTCATTTATACACGGATGGGTAAAGCCCACGTTTATGGAGCATCTGCTGATACAGAACTGTTAGCTGCACTGAAAATCAGCAGACCCTACTCCCCAAAGTCCAGGAAGACGAGTCTTTTCAAGAATTAAAATATGTGGTCCGTGCGTTTCTGGAAAATACTTACGATCAAGGAGAAGATCATGACTACAGCATCGGTGTGCTCTGATTAGAAGAATCTCCTCACTTGGCCCAGGGTTTGTGGATCACCAACGTCATCTAAAAGGAAAAGAATGAAGACTGTCATCACAGAGGGTACTTGGTATTTCATTCACCCTTCAGCCCAAACTATTCTTCTGGTAAAGCTGAATTAAGTTTCTACATCCATTGAAAAGCTTTCTACTGGAAAAAACAAACAAATGAAAATCTCAAATTGGTTTAAATGATAACAGTGATTTAATTATTCACAAATTGAAAAGGCCAAAGGCTTCAGGCATGGTTTGATCAGGGCTTCAGGTGACTCCGCCCACAATTTCCCTCAACTCTACTCAACTCCATGTGTCAGTGCTGTTCCCTTCTGATTTTCCTTTATTGTGACAAGATGTTGCCAGCAACGACAGGGACCATGTGGTTTTTGAGGTTTTTTTTTTTCCTTCAAGAATATAGGAAAAGAAGAACTTGGCTTCTCATGACCATCAGACAAAAGTCCTGAGCTCTGAGCTGATTGGGCCATTCTGCAGCCAATCCCTGTGGCCAGAAAAACACCTGGGTGCTGATTGGTTTACGCATGTTACCTCCAGCAGTCACCTGTGGGGTTGAGGTGGGGTACCCACCCAGAGGACGTGGCTGCTACCTGCTGGGGGAGAAATGAAATGGAGATTGAAAAGGCAATTCTAGCATAGATAGAGTCTGCTACAGTCCTTTTTCATCCACAGAGTCTGGATCACTAACTGATTTTTGTTCAATATCAGATACAAGCTCTGTAAAGAGAAATCTATTTCCTCTATAAACTTGCTAAGTCAGATATTTAAAGATGGCTTTCCTTTTTCAAACACATAACAGAATGGGTTGACTCTGCGTTTGTTTTTTCGTAGCTCTCTTTGCCCTGAAGGATGCACTGAAAACCCCAAAGAAATGTTTTTTAAAGTTGGGGATAAGTGAATAATTGAGAATTATTTTAAATCTGCCCTTAGATAGCCCATCGTCCCTAACCCTTTCTTCTCAACTTCCAAAAGCAACGTGAAGCTGATTTGGAATTCTCGGCTATGAGAATAGCCCAGATAGTCTCTCCTTCAGTTTGGATAAGGGGTTACTAAATGTGCAGGAGATGCTATGTCCCAAGGTATAATGAGCCTTAAAACTTTTCTTCTGACGCACGTTCACCAGCCTCTGGAAAACTTATCAAAGTAGTGCCTGTCCTGTCCTCGTAAAACTCATCCCAAATTCATCAAGTCAGTATGCAGAGTGCAGGGCTTTTCAATAACGAAGCATCTCCTCTACACTTCAGTTAGAAATAGAGCCCCTTAGGCGCCTGGGTGGCTCAGCTGGATAGGCGCACGACTCTTGTTTTCAGCTCAAGTCATGGTCTCACGGTTCATGGGTCCGAGCCCCTCCTCGGGCTCTGCACTGACAGCTCGGAGCCTCCGTGGGATTCTCTCTCTCTCTCTCTCTCTGTCTTCTCTCTCTTTCTCTCTCTGTCTCTGCCTCTCAAAATAAATAAATAAACTTTAAAAAAAAATTAGAAATACAGCCCCTTAAGTTCAGAGATTGAGTAGTAAAAAAAATCGGAGGAGTAAACAAAGTGTCCGGGGAGGAGTCTGCCTGTGACAGTTTCCTCCCGCCGCTTTGGTGAGGGGAGAATGAGCTGTTTAGAGAGCAGGTCATAGACTTCGTATGACGGCGGTTAGGCCACGGAGGACAGGCTAGCTTCGCCCACCCCAGACGTATCAAAACAGCGGTAGCCAAATCGGCCACGTTTTCCCTGAGCCTTACACTTGGAAGAACCATCATCAGCAGCTTTCCGCTTGTCCGTGTCGGACGGGAGTACCCTCTCCTGATCGCAGAGGGTGCCCCGATGCCCTCAAGTTGCAAACCCCAGGCACGTGCGTCCAGGGAAGCCGCTGGGTAGAATCAGGCCTGCGTTTGTGTTGAGTTTGGAATTTACGATTGTTATTTATCACTCTTCCCCACGGACATCGCCTCCTTGAGACTTGGCCGTCTTGTCTATCAGAAGCCAAAAGCGCATTCCTCTCTGTGTTAGCGGGACCTGCAGCCCTTTCCGGTCCCTTCAACCCCTCACCTTGTGTGAAAGGTGAAGGAGCGGGATCACTTCTCTGCCACCAAAACCCCGTGCCACGTTTGGAATGGCTTCCTGTCTCTCTCTCGATAGGGAGAGCCCGGGGACTGGAGGAGGGAGCTTGCGACATCTGAGCCAGACCTGTGGCGGGCCGGCCTGCCCCCCAGCAGGCAGCTTGGCCCGAATGCTGCTTAGTCAGGCTCCCAGGCAGAGCTGAGCTGCGGATGTGCCCGGGCCTGCCGCCACCAGGTGTCTGCGTCTGGGCTGGGAGGTGACGGCACAACTGTGACTCCTGCCTCCTGCTGTTTCCCAACAGTGTCCCCAGAGGAATGTGGAGGACCCAGGCCAGGCCACCTCGGGAAGCCTGACAGAGCCGCAGTTCTCTGGCAAAAGACTTTGTCAGCGTGCGCCTGTGACCCTCACGCGGTCCTGCCCGCACCCCCAGGGCTGGCTCCGCCCCCGAACCAGAGTGGGCTCGGGTCTGAAGCAGCTTCCGAGCCTGGCTCCTGTAATATGCAGTTTCCAGCATTCATTCCCAAACCTCCGTAGCTAAAGGTGTTTCTTTTCTCTTTAATACAACAATCCCATGATTAAAAATGCCTTTTGGGGGGGGGAGCGCCTGGGTGGCTCAGTGGGTTAAGCATCCGACTTCGGCTCAGCTCGTGATCTCACAGTTTGCAGGTTCCAGCCCCGCATCGGGCTCTGTGCTGACAGCTCGGAGCCTGGAGCCTGCTTCGGATCCTGTGTCTCCCTCTCTCTCTGTACCTCCCCTGCTCACATTCTGTCTCTCTTTCAAAAAATAAAGAAACATTTTTAAAAATGCCTTTTTTTAATTTAAAAAAAAAATCTTTTTTTCAAATTCGTGTGTCGCCGCTGGGGAAAGTTTTCTTGTGAGAATTAGCTTCCCAAGGAGAAAGCTATCCTGCATTTAACAGAATTATTAACAACTACAGCAAGCCTTCCCAGAGTGTAAATGTTGGAAAAGCTTATTAGCCCGTTAGTGGACTTTGCTAGGCAACACAAAAAGGTCATTACTAATCTCTGTGTGGCTGTTGACAATTCAATGTGCAGTTCAGACAGGCTGCGAGCCGTTTCCCCTCAAGAGTGATACACACGCCACAGAAGTTTATTACACGCCTACTATGTGCTAAGCCCAGGCCTCAAGAAGACATCACGGCGTGGAACAGTAGGTGCAGATGAACGGCACGTTGGCCGGGTTCAGCCTGCAAACGTATTTTGCGTGACTCACACCATATCTATCAAAAAATTTGAATTTGTTGCCAACTTTTAAATATCAGAATATTTCCACCTTCTCTTGAAAACTCAGGAAACCTGGCAAAACCGAGCTCACATTCCTGGCTGATGGCAAGCAGAGTAACAACTGCCTGCTTCAGACGGCGCTGGCTCTCGGTTCACACGGCCCCGCACCTGCCCTGCCTCCCTCCGACTTAACCTGCCTGGCGCCCCAACGTTAGTGGGTATTTCTCAGGATACAGGGTCTCAGCACACCCACACGCAGGGACAGACCAACCCGAGATGGCTCCACAAGAACGGGTCACAGGGATTTTCTGATTTTGTGTCTTCTCAACTTTACCTCTTTTTAAGTTTTTTTAATGTTTATTTATTTTGAGAGAGAGAGCATGAAGGGGGGAGAGGCAGAGAGAGAGAATCCCAAGCATGCTCTGTGCTGTCAGCGCAGAGCCCCACGAGGGGCTCGAACCCACAAAACCGTGAGATTGTGACCTTGGAGCCGAGATCAAGAGTCGGATGCTTAACCGACTGAGCCACCCAGGCGCCCCAACTTTTCCTCTTTTTAATAAAGATTTTTTTTTTTTAATCCCTGGTAATGTAAAGTGAGGGGAGACATTCTGTTTTGAGCGCTCGCAAAGACAAGGAACTGAGCGCAACAGGAAAATGGCAAGATTGAAACCCAGAAGCAAAAAAGGAGGGCTTTGAGAGTGAGGGAGGGGCCCTCGGGGATGTCCCCACTGGCCAGATGAAGAGGTCGAGACCTAGAGAAGATGAAGGTCATGCCCAGGTGGCGCTCTCTCTGTCCGGCTTCTGCTTCCGTGTTTCCGAAGAATGGCAGAGACGCCCGTCAGATCTGGAAACAAACGTGAGGACTGATTTCTGGCCTCAGATACACGATTCTAAATGAACCTGCAGAAAAGGAATTACCAATTTGCATCTGGACCTACTGATTCCCTGCAGGCCGGTCAGGTTTGTCATATTTGAAGAGACGTGTCTGCTGATCCCGATGGTGTGCGTTGCGAGAAGTAGACTGTTTTGAGGTTTTCGAATTACGTGTTGCCAAAAATCCTCCTTGTGTTTTTAGCCAGAAATAAACGGGTTGATCCTAGTATTTGTTGCCAGTGGAAGTTTTTACTAAAATCAATGCAATTCAGTTGGAACCAACACAAAGATGCTGACCAAAACGTTTCCACTGGGCAGATTAAAAGTACTTCCATGGGCCACTGCCTGGGACTTAGACATTTTGGGATATTTGTAATGAGCATATATGGCCATTCAGTAATACCACAAACAAGGACTCCTCTGGTAACAAATTTAAATTAATTCAAAAGCCAGCTTTATGTGCAGCAGAAAGGAAGGGAAGAGAGCAGCGTTTGTAGAACAGAGACCATCCTATTTGGCCCCCACCAATCTGGCCAGGGACAGGGTTTCATACCTACTTTCACAGACGAGGACAGTGAGGCCAAGGAAACTGACTTCCTCGGCTGGTTTCCAATTGCTGGGAACTGGCTACACCTGGGTCATCCCCACCCCAAACCCTGAGCTTTGCCGGCTACAGCAGCTCACAGCACGGAGGCCACAGAGGTGAGCAAGGACCAAAGAAGTTACGACGAGGACACATCCCAGCCAGGCTAGAGAACGCCAGAAGCACGGTAAGAGAGGCACGTACAAGCAGTGCAGGGAAGGGTTGGCGGGTGGGGGTGGGGGGGGGGGGCAGGCTTCTGAGGGGCAGTGCCACTTGAGGAAGGCCTTGAAGGATGCGCTGTGTCGCGACAGGCAGAGAGGAGCAAGAAGGCCTGAATGCTGAACCCTGGTGGGGACGGGGGAGTCCGCAGAAGAGTGGAAGGTGAGCAGTCTAGGTGTGGAATTCACCAAGCGAAGCTTCTTGCTACAGTTAGCCAACGGGAGAAAGCACGAATCTTCCCAGTACCTGTAAGGCAGGTGACCTCAGACCTACTAGGAAGGGCACCTAGGTGGCCAGAAGGCCAGGTATGTGTGTCCGGCCTGCGGAGAGGCAGCAGGGCCCTCGGGACACCCAGGAGCCCAGGTACCCACGCTTTCTTCCACATTCGCCCCGTTTGCTCCTTTCCTTCCTCTTCCCCCTCAGGGGTCTGCGCCTTTCGGAGCCAGAACCTGGCACCCTCTGTCCACCTGACAGCAACTTGCTTTTCCCCGTTCATCTCACGTCTTCTCCCCCCACCTGAGATCGAGGATGGGTTTTGTTTCCCCCCGCCCGAGGACTGACACCAGCAGCAAGGTAGGTAAAATACAGGGCAGGATGGGGAAGCAGGGCACCCGCCCCGCCCCCCGTGCCCAGCTTTTAGAGAATCTTTTAGGGAACTGAAATGGGAGAGGAGAGAAGGCCCGATCCCCCTCGGGTTCTGTGTCGTCCTGGTCAGGGCCCCGCTTCAGCAGCTTGGGGTGAAGCCTTCTCCACTGGGGCCCGGGAAGCCGGTTCTCCCAAAGGCTCCTCCCTCTCTGTCCCTGGGGGCCAAGCTCCTGTTTGGCGTTCCGGGACATTTCACTTCACTTTATCCTTAGCGCCCAATAGGAGAGGTCAAACCAGAATTCCATTTTACAGTGGAAGGAACCGAGGCTCAGAGAGCAAAGTCACTTGTCCCGGGGCCGTGGTAAAGCCGGGGCTGTAACGCGGGGCACGAAAGGAAGAGGGGAGAGGGGTGTTTCTTGAGCTCCTGGAGCCTCCTGGGGACCCCGTCTCTCCACCTCCCGGGCCACGCACCCACACTTCCTCCGGAAGTAAACTTTCTGGTGGCGAGGGTGGCGCAGCCCTCTTCTTGGCCGCGGTGGGACCCCGAGGGCGCCCCGGGGTAGGTAGGGCGGCAGAATCATCCCCCGAGACGGGAGCCAGAGAACTTCAGAGCGTTGCGCCCTTCCCCGGGAGAGGCAAACACGGACACGTCTGGGTCTCCGCCGACAAGTGCCTTCAAGCCCGGCGGGGGCAGACACCTCCGCGCCGGCCGCCGGCGAGGTCTCCGCCGTCTGCGGGGGCACGGCCCGCGCCTCAGCTGCGCCCAGTTAGAGCGGCCGCGGGCGGCCGGGGCGGGAGGCGCTTCCCGGGCGGCGCGGCGGCGCCCGCGGCCTCGGGCGACGCGGCGGCCGGGCGCGGGGGGTGGGGAGGCGGGGCGGGGCGGCGGGGGCACCCCCCGGGGCGCCAGGGGGCGGGCGTGCGGGCACACGCGGTGCGCGGCGGGCGGGGGCGGCCACCGCGCCGCGCGGCCGGGGCGCCCGGGGAGCCGCCCACTTCGCCGCAGCGGGCCCCGACGGCCGAAGCTTGGATGCGGCGGCGCCCGCCGAGCCGGGGCGGACGCGGGGCGGCCCGGGCCGGGGACGCGCGCCGGTAGCCCCGGCGCTGCAGCGGCCGCAGGATGGCCGAGGTAAGCGCGGCTCCCTCCCCGGGCGCGGGGGGCCCCTCGGCGCGCGGGGCGGGGCGGCCGGGGTGGGGGTGGGGGGACCGCTCGGCCGGGCTCCGTCGGCACAGCCGGGGACGCGCCCGGGGCCACCTCCCGAGGGCCACCTGCGCGGCGGCGCGGCCCGGCCCGCGGGAGCGTCTCCGGGGCGCCGGGACCCGTCGCCGCCCGACGTCCCCGAGCCGCAGGCGCGCGCGCGCGCGGACCGGGCGGGTTCCCGGGGCGGCCTGGGCGCGCCCGGGGCGCGGGGTCCGCGCGAGCCCCGGGGGCGCCCGCCGGCCGGGACCCGGGGCCCGGGCGGCCGCGGCGAGCGAGCCTGCCCCGCGCGGCCCCTCGGCGCCCCCGCCGCGAGGCCGAGGCCGTTCGCACGCGCCGGAACAGCTGCGGTTCGCCACGGGCCGTCTTCCTCCCCGGGTTTTGTTTCTCGAGAACTGGGCGCGCGGGAACCTCGGGTCGGTGTGAGACGTGCGGGCCCGGGGGCGCCCGATCTCTCGCGAGGCCCCGCGAAGCGCGCCGCGGACGGGTCGCTCCGACAGCTCCGGGGACGCCAGGGCGCGGAGGGGGTGCGGCCGCCGGGCTGCAGGCGCGAGGGCCGGGGCCGCGGAGCCGGCGGGCGGGAGCCGGGGCGGGACGGCGGCCGGCCCCGCGGAGGCGCTGATTTGCCCGCGCGCCCCGAGCCGAGCCGGGACTCGGGCAGGTGGGGGGACAGCGCCGGGTCGGCTCCCGGGGGCAGGGGCGCGCGCGCGCGCGGGCGCGGGCGGGGAGGCGGGCGGGGGGCGCCGCCTGTCCCCTGCCCCCTCGGGCGCCCCTGCCCCCGCCAGACCCCAGCCCCGCCGCCGGCCGCCTGGCTTTGCGTCGGCCCCTACGGATTTGTCAGCCAGATGTGACAAGATTGCGGAGAGGCGAGGGAAGGAGGAGATCTGATGTTAATCAGTGCATAGCTCGGAGCCAAACTTTCTCAAATGCGGTGTAGAAACATGCTCTTCTCATTTAAGGCATCTCTTTGTGGCCGTGGGGCTGCCACCGGTCGCCGTTTGACAGTTAAATGGAATGCCAGCTAGCAGCCTTAATTGTCGGAGTAAAATTGTGTGTGTGTGTGTTGGGGCTGGGGGGTGGGGGGGGGGGGGAGAGGTGAGTGTCAGACACTCCAAGGTTCAGTTATGTCCCCTAGGTTTATGGCCGTGTTCACCGCAGCTCTGCTGAAGACAGGGCATTTAAACCGGGCCAGACGCCTGGTCGCAGCCAGGCCTCTGCTGTTAACACTTAAGGGGCCTAAAAAAAGGCCCCAGTGGTATCCTGGGAATCCCTGTCAGTGAGTGTGAGTGTGTGCGTGTGTGCGTGTGTGTGTGCGCGCGCGCGTGCTGGGGAAAACATGTGTTCCTGCATGCGCTGGGCCCACACAGCAGATGTAGCAACAAATTTTTTGTTTTTGAATATATTCTCATCAGAGGGATAAAGATTTTTGATTTGACAGTAAGTGAATTGAAAAATAGTGTTGGGCAGATTATCTTTCTCCTTTTTTTTCTGGTGCCTTTTCATTCTTTGCTTCTCGTTTTAATTTGCTGTTAGAGCTCACGGGATCTTTTCAGAAGATCCCTTAGACTCTTCGCTTGCACTCAGAAGCTTAGTGTTAAAACTTCTGCTCAGTGATAAATACACCGGCTTCTCAAATTGTCCCTTCCCGAACACATTGATATATATTATTAAAACCTCATTTAAAGTGTAATATGTCAAAATAAAATTCTCGGATGTCGTGTAAAAAAAAAAAAACCACATTACTTCAAACATTAGCAATTGGTCAGGATTCTGATTTTTGCGTTAAATGGGTGTGAACAGATAGACACCATTTTTGCTCTGGTAAATATCGTTGATAACTTTATCTTTTCCGGTGTACCTAAAAGAGTAACATGTGAGTCATCATTTGATTTTTTATCTGATAGGTTTGCTAACTTTAATTTCACCGAGAAAGTATTACTATTTGAACTCAACTGTTGGTTGAACGTGTTCCTGTTCTAGTTCAATGCCGAGAAAAGGTGGTGAAATCTTCTCTGAGCTCAGGCACGGCTCATGCTTTGGGAACTCATAATTATGTTCAGACACCTGCATAATTTCATTTGGAAAATCATCCGTACCTGTAAATGCTGTTCCATTCAGAATAGCAAGGATTTAGCTAGAGGCCCCTCCTCCAGTCAGAAAGTGGTAAGTTGGGAGGGGTTATTTGGCCCTTGATCCCTGCTAAGATGAGAAACAATCATGTTTGCTCTGGTAATAATTCACATCAGAAATGTTAACCAACATGAAATAATTCCTGTGGAAGCGTGAGGTTTGCATAGAGCGTTATTTTTATTTGTTTATTGTTGCAACTCTCTCGCGCAGCCGTTAGGCCGGCCTCGCAGGCCCATGTTCTGTGTCTGAGAACCCTCAGCTTGGAAAGGAGGATCCACCCCATTGGGTGAGAAAAGCCATAGAGATTTCCCTGCAGAACAAATCATAATTGTTCTTTAAGCATACCGTTATCATTTATGAATGCCTAGGGATAAACATAAACATCGTGAAAGTTCGGTTTGTCGGTAAAATTAAATTGCTGCATGTGGGGTGAGGGGCAGAAGTGTCTTTTAGCCTTTGTATATGGCTTTAGAAGCTATTTTGACAGTGGCCATTAAGAGAGTGCCTTGCCCTGAAGCTTCCGCAAGGTAAATTACTTGCAGGAGGAGGGAGCTTTACCCCCCCCCCCCCCCAGCCCCGGTGAGTTTTCACCTCTACAGATGGCATTTAGAGTTACTTTTGTCAGAAACAGCCCTGTTCAAGAAGACCTAGAAATACCCTAGGTTAGATGAAATCTCATTGCTGAGCCGCACTTTTTTTTTTTTTTTTTTGGATAACTAAGACCAAGATTTAGAGAGCCAGTATATTTTTTAATTACCTTCCTCCAAATACCCTATTGCAGATTTTTATTGTAGTTATTTATTTATTTGCCTCTTTTATTTTTGATGCCGTATCTGTGAGATGTTAAAGATAACTGGGTTCTTCGCGGAAGAGACATCTGGAAAGTTTTGTGGGTTTTTTTTTTTTTCTTTTAAATTGGTTTCCACCTGAAAACCTTATCTTCTGTTATCTTGTCATCCTTTGAAGCCCTTTCTCCTAATTCTGGAAATCCTAAGTTCCCAGTGTAGCCCCCTTTCTCTGCATGGACACGTGCCTATTTTTATCCCCCAAAACCAAAAACAGAAAACAGTGGATCGAAACAAAGAGCAGACCCGCTCTGCCATGCTCCGACCTGGGGCCTTCTCAAACTTTGGGTGTTGCAGGGAAAAGGGCCACCGCCATTCTGGGCCACGCCTGAACTCATTATTAAAAACCAGCCTAGCAAATCATAGGAGAAGTTTGCCTTGGGGGGATGATCTCACAGGGCTAGCGTGAGGGCAAAGAGAGACGGAGGGATAAAATGTTGTAAAGGCCAGCTCCAAACAACCTATGTGGAAGGAAATGACCGTCTCCGTGAAGGTAAACTTTCATTCAGTTGCGTCTGGTTGTGTGAGTTTGTCTCCTCTTACAGACTCTTCCTTGAAGGATCCTTCCATACACCCAAACAAACATCACGAGTAGTTTCTATCTCTGCGCCAGCCTCCAGAAGCACTGGCCTGGTCCCGTAGCCCTCTGATGGTTTCTCGCGTTACTCGTTACGAAGATAAAATTTTTATACGGACAACTCGAGCGCTCCGTGATTCTCCAGGCTGGATTTTAAGGCAGTGACAAGGACGGTAATTTGCAAACTCTGGCCTTTTCTTTTTCAAAATTTCATTTTGAAAAATCTAAGGTCACTTTTCGTTTCTTTTTTTTTTTTTTTTTAACACTCAGTTCTGAAAATCAAGTTCTCGTTAAGCCCTTAAAAGAAGTGTCTGCAAAATTTTACTTAGAAATGTTCACCCTTTCATTGTTATCTTGCAGTGGATGTGAAGTTGCAATGCTTGTAGAACTGGCTACGTTCGTGAAAATTATCCTGAAGTACAAATGTCCTTTTTCTGTGTTGGTTTTTGTGTGTTTTCCCCCAGAGCTGTCTCTTGCGTTCAAAAGTTCCCTACGCCTATAACGTCCCTCTGTTTTTTGTTACCAAAGGTTTCTGAAGATTGCCTCTGAGGTCCTCCCAAATTTAGGTTATAAAGGGGGGAAAATGTGTACATATCCTTTTATTTCCATATAGTTTGTTGTTGTTGTTAGGTGTTTTTTTTTTTTTAATGAAGAAATAATTGGTTAGGTTCATAAAGTAACATTTGCATATCTTTCTACTTTTTATATTTTCTGTTTTCAGAACTAATAATTTTAAGAAAAAAGGGCACAGCTGTTAGATGATTTTGGCACAGAGTTTATACTTTGATTTAAAGAGATCAAAAGAACGAGTATTTTCCCCACCATCCTCTTTGAAGACGAGCAGCACGAGAAGGGGGCAAGGGTGTCGTGCGTGCTTTCTCCTCACAGGTAGACTTGGCCCAACATCTGTACCTGCTCCCTCCCAGCTGCCCCTTCCTCTGTCAGACCCTTCCAGACCCTTCTCCCAGCCCCGAGCCCCCCGGGCTCTGTTCTTTTCATCCCCCTGCTTGCAGTGAGAAAGCAGATTCTGTCGGGTGGGTCTTCGGTGGGGGTTTTGTATTTGCAAATGATGCCTCCTGGTTTCTGAGGCTTCCCGGGTCCCTTTTTACAACTGTGCTCATGGGAAAGGGGGTGTCTCCTTGTGGCTGGGAATCCCGATGGTTCCACGAAGCCAACAGGCCTGGCTGCCGGTCTGGACAGCACACGCTCAGCTCACATGCTGTTGCCTTTCGAGGTGTGCTCTCGTGGCCCAGGGACAGAAGCCTCTACTCTGTGGCCTGGCCTCCTGGGTTTCACACTCATGTACGGAATGAGCCTAGGACCATGGCATTTCCTGCACGAGGTGAGGAGGGCACACCTGCTGCCTTGTGGGGGAAACCTCCCCTGGCCTCATGCAGCACCTATAAAAGTTAACATAACTCTTGGGGTGCCTGGGTGGCTCAGTCGGTTGAGCGTCCGACTTCGGCTCAGGTCATGATCTCACGGTCCGTGAGTTCGAGCCCCGCGTCGGGCTCTGTGCTGACAGCTCAGAGCCTGGAGCCTGCTTCTGATTCTTTGTCTCCCTCTCTCTCTGCCCCTCCCCACTCACGCTATCTCTGTCTCTCTCTCCCTCTCCCAAAAATAAATAAACATTCAAAAAAATAAAAATTTTAAACAGTTAACATAACTCTTGAAGGTCAGTACATGTTCTTTTTTTTTTTTTTTTTAATGTTTTTACTTATTTTGAAAGAGAGAGCCAGCAGGGGAGGGCCAGAGAGAAGAGGGGGAGAGAGAGAATCCCAAGCAGGCTCTGCACTGTCAACGCAGAGCCCCCCGTGGGGCTCAGTCCCACGAACCAGGTGATTGTGAACTGAGCCGAAATCAAGAGTTAGTCGCTTCACTGACTGGGCTCCCCAGGTGCCCCAAGTATTGGTGTCTCCTTACCAGGATCCAAATAAGGTCCATATGTTGTCTCTCTTAATCTGTAGGTTTACACTTCACTTTTTCCTTGCAATGTATCTGTTGAAAAAGCTGGGTCATTTATTTTATACAATGCCCCCCAGTCTGAATTAGTGACTGCTTCCTTGTGGTATTGTTTACGTTATGGTTGTTCCTCTGTCCCCTGCATTTTCTGTGCACTAGAGTTGACCAAGGGGCTTGATCTGATTCAGATCTGAACTTTTTTATTTCTTTTATTTTTTTTAATGTTTCTTTTGAGGGAGAGAGACAGAGTGCAACCAGGGGAGGGGCAGAGAGAAAGGGAGACCCAGCATCGGAAGCAGGCTCCAGGCTCTGAGCTGTCAGCACAGAGCCCCACACGGGGCTCAAACTCACAAAACGTGAGATCATGACCCGAGCCGAAGTCGGACACTTAATCGACTGAGCCATCCAGACACCCCAGATCTGAACTTTTTTCATAAGAACACCCCATCTGTAGTAGAACGTATCTTTCCAATCAGAGGCAACTGACCTGGTTGTCAACTTTTACATTAGGAATTGTGGAATGGTAGTATTCTAATTCTTCATTTATTTATTCACTAGATACTTCTATAAAGGGAATCTCTGTCTCGTCAGTGGTTTGCACAATTTGTATAAAAAAGGATGTATACTTGGGACACCTAAGTGGCTCAGTCGGTTGAGTTTCCAACTCTTTTTTTTTTTTTTTTAGTTTTTTTTTTTTTAACATTTATTTATTTTTGAGACAGAGAGAGAGCATGAACAGGGGAGGGGCAGAGAGAGAGGGAGACCCAGAATCTGAAACAGGCTCCAGGCTCTGAGCTCTCAGCACAGAGCCCGACGTGGGGCTCGAACTCACGGACCGCGAGATCATGACCTGAGCCAAAGTTGGCCGCTCAACCGACTGAGCCACCCAGGCGCCCCGAGTTTCCAACTCTTGATTTCAGCTCAAGTCGTGATCTCACAATTCGTGGGATCAAGTCCTGTGTCGGACTCTATGCTGACAGCGTGGAGCCTGCTTGGGATTCTCTCCCCACTCCCCTCTTTCTGTCCCTCCTCAGCTCACAAGTGCTGTCTCTCTCTCAAAATAAATAAACAATTTTTTAAAAAGGATGTATACTTGGGGCGCCTGGGTGGCTCAGGCAGTTGAGCATCTGACTTTGGCTCAGGTTATGATCTCACAGTTTGTGGGTTTGAGCCCCACGTCAGGCTCTGCACTGACAGCTCAGAGCCCAGAGCCTGCTTCCAGTTTCTGTGTCTCCCTCTCTCTGCCCCTCCCCTCTCTCTCAAAAATACATAAACATTAAAAAAAATTTTTTTAAGGATTTATACTTGATCTATTCCTTTGTTTACCAGGTTTGGGGACAATTAATTGGTTCCCTAGCATTTCCTAAAGGCAGCCAATGATTTTTCTCATTTGTCTTTAGTATCTCTTGACTTTCTAGATTTGAATATAGTGAATGAATCATGTGAGGTTTTGACAAATTCAAAAACTTTATCCTCTGCTGTCATTGACCAGTCGAGCTGTCGAATTTTATTCCCTGATGAACACATACACCCCCTAGGACAGATACTGGGAGTTCCTCAGCTTTGTATCCCCGGGAGGCTCCTTGTAATTATCAGTACGTAGTAGATGCTTTAAAAACAAATGAGAACCACCACCGCCAACAAAAGCAATTTGTTAAGTAAATTTGTATCACTTCGTTAACTACTCATGCGGAAAGATGGCATGAACGTCTGGTCTTGTGTCTCTCCCTAGGTGGGCTTCCGTCCAATGCTGCCAGCTGCCTCCTACGAGAAGCCCACCTGGCCTTTCTCTTCTCTTCCTCCCAGTTGTCCTTGTTGCCCGTCTGGCAAATGATGATACTGCGTTCAGAATCCTAGTTGTGCCTCTGCAAATTGGTGTATGTAATGAAAACAGTGGAAAACTTAAAAATCGAAAGAAGTTAGAGAAAAAATGGGAGGAGAAGAGGTAGGGAGCAAAAAAAAAAAAGGCAAATTCTCCTAAAAGAAGCAGCACAGAATGTATCTAAAAGGTGGAGACCTCCCCCCACCCCTCCTTGAATGATGCAATTTCCGGAACCCCGAAGGCTGTCTCTGCAGCCACAGAGAGAATGGGGTGACAATTTTGCTGTAAGTGAAGAGAAACCAGGTCCCCTCCCCATAAGCTGAGGGTGGTCCAGCTGCCTTAGGAGGTGTTTCGTGTTATAGATCCTGACTGGCACGGTTTGATCTGCACCAGACTCTTCTGAGACTCAAACATACTAACAATCGTCTGTATCAGCATTTAAAAACGCGGCTTGGAAAAACTTGAAGTAGTTTTATTCTAAAGCCTAATGACTTCAAAAGTGATTTGTGATTTAGCAGATTGGGTCCTTTGGCTTTTTATGATCCTTATCACCGAGAATCTGGCACAGCCTTGGAATCTCACACTTAAGAGAGGGCAGCAGGCTCTAAACTTGGCCTTGGTGATTTCTCCTAGTTAGGCATTTTTACACGATTTTTATGTGGCCCTCTCCATCGCCAGCAGACAGCCTGTGTATAAATTAGGAACTACTTTTGGCTGCTAGTAAAGGCTCCCAATAACAGTCGCCATCCTTCCTGCGCAGCCGTCCCCCAGGGCATGACCGCAGAGTTGCCTCATGGTCACAAAATGGCATCTCAAGTCCAACCATCATATTCTTATCCCAGGATGGAAGGAGGAGGACAGCAAAGAAGTGTCCCAGCTGACTCAGCTCCCATTTACAAGGGGTTTTCTGTAAAGCTCCACCTGGTAACTCCTACTGGGATACCATCGGCCAGTACTTCGTCACCTGGCCCCCAGCAGAGACTCAGAAGGGAAGATGAGACGAAAGGCTATGGGGTGGGCATCTGTAATTCAGAAGCACCGTGCCGCTGCCGTCTCGATTCATTCATTACTCTCTCAGATAACACCAGTGCAGGGCTTACGAAGGATCCGACCCCCTGCTAGCAGCTGGGTGTTGGTTTGGGGTTTCAGCTGGTCCCTTGCCTGTTTTTGGAGCGATTCATCGTGCAGTAACTTTTATGGAGGGTTTTGTAATAGGTATTTTTGGTAGCTCTGTCAGTGGAGGAGTCAGACCACCAGAGCCCAGAGGACCCACGAACCTTGCTGTGATTCAACACTCTGGTTGTACCGATCAGTCTCTGCGATTCTTACCTGTGTATCCTCATTAATATGGCTGATAGCCCTCCAGGGTGGGCAGAAACAGATATCCAGCCTGTTTCAGTCAGACTCCAAGGCATGGAGCTGAAGGTTTGGTGGTTTAATGGGAAGTAAGACCTAAGTCACCTGAAGCCACCAGGACCCTTTACCACCTCCCCGGGAAAGAGGCTCATTGTGGCGAGGGGCGAGGCGTGCAGGCTCCCCACCTCTGCCTCCGGAAGTAATCGTTTCAACAGGCAAATCATACTCATTTCATATCTGTTTTCAAAGGATTACTGAGAACAAACTCCAGACTCCTCGGCCTGCCCCACAAGGTCCTCTGCAGAATGCTTCCTGCCACCTCTCTGACCCACATTTCCTACCATTAACCTTACTCACTCCGTCTGCATAGGTTCTGGCTCCTTTTCTGTTCCTGAGCACTCAGCCTCTTTTGTGCCTCAGGGCCTTTGCACGTGTCATGCCCTCTGCCCTAAAACCTTTCCTCCCTCTCCAGGTCTTCACTGGCTCCTAGCCATCCCTTGATTCTGTTCAAATGTCACCACTTCAAAAATCTTCGGTGATGACCTTATCTAAAAGGCACTTACTGGGGGCGCCTGGGTGGCTCAGTCGGTTAAGCGTCTGACTTCGGCTCAGGTCACGATCTCGCGGTATGTGAGTTCGAGCCCCGCGTCGGGCTCTGTGCTGACTGCTCAGAGCCTGGAGCCTGTTTCAGATTCTGTGTCTCCCTCTCTCTCTGACCCTCCCCCGTTCGTGCTCTCTCTCTGTCTCAAAAATAAATAAACGTTAAAAAAAAAATTTTTTTTTTTAAATAAAATAGAATAAAATAAAAGGCACTTACTGGGGCGCCTCCTGGGTGGCTCAGTTGGCTGAGTGTCTGACTCTTGGTTTCGGCTCAAGTCATGATCCCAGGGTCGTGGGATCCCGCCAGCCCCACAGCAGGCTCCACACTAAGTGTGGAGCCTGCTTGGGATTCTCTTTCCCTCTTCCTCTCACCCTTGCTCACTTCCTCTCTCTCTCTCAAAAAAAAAATAGTTCTTAAAAATATTGAAAAGGCGCTTACTTTTATACCCCATCCCGCCATGCCACCCAGTAAAATTGCTGGCATCGTTCTGTGTCGTTTTTTCATAGCACTAGCTTCCTGGGAAATGGTGCGGATTATTTACTTGTTTATTTTCTGTCTCCTCGGGATTATGCCCCTGGAGGGCAGGGACCTCGCCCGTCTTCTTCAACACTTTAACCCCCGGAGTTTCGAACAAACAGTTCCTGGCTCATTAATGTTCAGTAACCGCTTATTCATTTATTATGAAGTCTCTTGAGAGTGTGAAACTTTGGTGTCCTCACTGCAGGATGATAATGCCTCAGTCTCCGAGCTGCCGTAGGCATTAGATGAAACCGTAAGTGTAAGTGTGGTTAGCACCGAATATGGATGTTTCAAGGTATACCCTGCCTCCAGTGTCCAGATTGGAGACGACCCTGATAGCCCGCAAGTTCCTTGGCTCCCTCAGCCTTAGGATGGGGATAGTATTACCTACCTCCCAGGGAGGTTGGAAGAAAGAAATGAGACAGTGCACGAGCATGCTTCGTGCAATACCTCGCACGCGGTTAAGTGCTCAGGAAAGCTCACCAACCGTGCGACTTTGGGAAAATCACTGACCTTCCGTATAAATATGAGTTTCCTGAGAATAATCCCCTCCCCACGACGACATAGGGAGGGTTACGTGAGAGCACCTGTTAAGTCACGCTACCACGCGGAGGGCAGACGCCGGAAGGACGCCTCGCCTCACCGTTGGCCTCAGAAGCGTCTGGTAGAACTTTCCGTGATGACGGGCGCGTTCTGTATCTCCACCATCCAGTGTGGTGGCCGCTAAACCACATGCGTCCGCTGAGCGCCCGAAACGTGGCTGGTGTCACCAAAGAATTGAACTTGTAATTCTGTCTTATTATAATTAGCGTAAGTAGCCACATTTAAATTTGGCCATTTGAACGACTTAGACGGTAGCGAGCGGCCACCGTATCGGACGGGGCAGAGTGAGGACCGGGAGCCGACGCAGCTGCCCGGCCGGTACGCAGTTCGATCCTGTGTCTAAGCCGCTTCACAGACGGCTCCCCTCAAAGAGGCAACCCCGTGGACCTGGAAACCCCCAAGGGTCTTGCTGAAATTGTGTGAAATTTTGTTCCTTCCTCTTCCCGTCTCTCCCTGAGACTCTCCCCGCTGAAGTCCTTATCGTGAGTGATAGGAAAACGTCTGCACGTACAGGAGATGAAATCGGCTTTGAAGCGGAGGGACACTCGTTATTCTGCAGCTCCGTCGTTCAAACCCCCTCAGAGGCCTGCACCGTCCAGCGGTGGATGTCCGTGCGGGTACCCGCTGCTGCTGGCGAGTCAAGGCAGCCTGTACTGACCGGACGCCTGGTCCCCAAGCTGGACGTAGAGCAGGGAAAGGAGGGAGGGACGGACAGACCCTCACACAGAACCTAAAAACGAGGTCCCAGCTTTCCATCCCGACGCTGCAGGTAACCACTCGTCTGTCACATGCCAGGGGCATCGGTCATGTCTGGAGCACAAGTGACAGTTACGGACAAGCACGCCAGAACCTGGGATGTTGATTGGTGGCACATCAAAGTGTCTGGTAACAATTCAGAAATAGTCTGATTAAAATGAGTGTGTAAAGGGGCGCCTGGGTGGCTCCGTTGGTGGAGCATGAAACTCTTGACCTCAGGGTCAAGCCCCACGTTGGGTGTGGAGATTACTTAAAAAATAAAATAAATTAGGGGCGCCTGGGTGGCTTAGTCGGTTAAGCGTCCGACATCAGCTCAGGTCAAGATCTCACGTTTCGTGAGTTCGAGCCCCGCGTCGGGCTCTGTGCTGACAGCTCGGAGCCTGGAGCCTGCTTCGGATCCTGTGTCTCTCTCTCTCTCTGCCCCTCCCCTGCTCATGCTCTTTCTCTGTCTCTCAAAGATAAGCAAACGTTAAAAAAAAATTTTTTTAAATGAGTGCATAAAAAAGCAATCATCATGTCTTGATGAGTTCAGAATGTTGTAAAACATCTGCTTTATGTTTCCGAAGAATGGAACGAGTATTAGGATTCCTAAGGAAAGGATGTACATTTTAAGAGTTTTCCGTATTGATTTGCATGAGTACTTTTCATCCTGTAATTAGAATTTTCGGGTTTGATTTCATTTTAGAAGTGTTAATTTGTCTTTAAATAACAGTGCTATAATTTTTGCCACATTGTGGGAATTCCGATATGAGTGGGAAAACCCTGGGCCCTTAATATCAGAAGTTTTCTTAAGGCACTGTAATTAGCTTTTTTTTTAGTTCATAAATAATTCCTCTGAGATTTATCTCCATGGATGTATAATGAGCTTTATTAAGCCTTATTCAAATAGGTTCATACAGAGCCACATGAATATTTCTTATAAAACAGCATTCATGGGGCGCCTGGGTGGCTCAGCTGGTTGAGCGTCTGACTCTGGCTCGGGTCATGATCCCATGGTCTGTGAGTTCAGGCTTCACGTCAGGCTCTGTGCTGACAGCTCGGAGCCTGGAACTTGTTTCAGGTTCTGTCTCTCCCTCTCTCTCTGCCCCTCCCCTGCTCATGCTCGCTCTCTCTCTCTCTCTCTCTCTCTCTCCCCCTCTCAAAATACATAAACATTTTTAAAAAACAGCATTCATACATTGGGTTTATGTCCCAATAGGTACAAATGTGTCCCTAAACTAGAAGCTGCTAAAAGCGAATAGTCAGGATAGGTCAGTGGGTCTTGACCGCAGTCTGGAAAGATTTGGGGTTTTCGCAACCGTAAGAGGGAGACGCGTTTCTGTGGCATCGGTGGGCAGAGACTGGGGACATAGCAGTCATTCCACAGCACACAGGACAGCCACCGCCACCAAGAATTATTGGACTCAAAATGTCAATAATGCTGAAGTTGAAAAACCCTGAGTCAGATGTCAAGAGATACAGAAAAAGTGAGTTTGAATCTCAGGCTATGAAATGTGCCTGGAGTTGTTTCGTCTGAAGTTTCATCGTGCTGGGCCCGAGGTAGGATCACCCAGAGTTTCCTGAGGCTTTGCCTGAGTGAGAGCCTTTTAAGCAGAATCTTCAGGAAGGAGAGGAAGTATGTGCTGAAGCACGTCTTTTTTTCTCTGATTGGAGCAGGGTCCTACTTTCTGCATCAGTGAATGTGAATTTTCTGTGTATACTTCCAGCATCTTGCTGGCAAAGAATGAATGGCATCTTGAGGGACAGGATCCCCAAATAAGAATTTTTCTGCTTTTAAAAATCCTTTGAGGGGCACCTGGGTGGCTCAGTCCGTTAAGCGTCCGACTTAGGCTCAGGTCACCGTCTCGTGGATTGTGGGTTCGGGCCCTGTGTTGGGCTCTGTGCTGACAGCTCGGAGCCTGGAACCTGCTTTAGATTCTATGTCTCCCTCTCTCTCTGCCCCTCCCCTGCTCATGCTCTGTCTCTCTCTGTCTCTCAAAAATAAAGAAATGTAAAAACAAAACGAAACTTCCTTTGAAACAGCCCTGTCGATGGGAAGGTAGGTTGTGAAATATTGCAGAGGCTTAGTGCGGAATATGCTGGTAGCCGTGGAGAATACAGAGGGCTGCTTCCTTGGTCAGCTGGCGTTCAGAGCCGCAGGGACGTTTGAGAATCCAGACAGCATATTAGGTGGGCTCCAAACAAAACTAAGGGTGCCTTTCTAGTTCTTGGGACGGTGTGTAACAGGCATTAAACCGGTCCTCATTTTTCTCCTCCCGGTTGAGATAACTATGTAATTACGTGTATAGGAATATAGACGTATGCGTCTGTGTATTTAACACATCCGTTTACATGTACAGGAGTAGAATCTCTGTAGCCAGAAGGTGAAATAATTTCTGGCTCTAAAGCAGTATTTCTCAATCTTTTTGTCATTACTCCCCGTATACCCGAGGAGCCTAGATTTTTTATTTTCCTAATTGTGCCCCCCCCCCCCCCGCCCACCCAGGGAAGTTTTAGTATTATACCACATTCCGGTGTTCTGTTTATGTATGTGTTTCTGTGCTTTATATATATACCTCCTCCCCCCCAAGGCCAGTGTTCACCGCCTCGGGATGGTATCACCCCGGAGGAGAAGGCATGGATTATTACCATAAGAGGACGTTGTGATCACAGGGAGTTCTCTGTAGGATATTGGATGGCTTTACAAAGAGCAAACGTGTTTTCTGTTTTCCGATAGCCTCTGGGAGGGATCGGGTAACGCACTGCTGTGGGCCGTGTACCTCCGTTATGAACAGCCCTGTTCCTTCGCCTGAGAAGCTCTTGTCTGATTGATCTGCTCGGGCCCATTGTAATCCAAAGGGAGTCATAGATAACCGTCAAATCAGGGAGATTTTTAACCTGTATTTAAGCCAGCTCACTGATTTTTTTTAAAAATTTTATTTTGGGAGTGCCTGGGTGGCTCAGTCGGTTGAGCTTCTGCTCAGGTCATGATCTCATGGTTTGTGGGTTCGAGCCCCGCGTCGGGCTCTGTGCTGACAGCTCGGAGCCTGGAGCCTGCTTCGGATTCCGTGTCTCCCTCTCTCTCTGCCCTTCCCCCACTGGTGCATGCGTGCGCGCTCTCTCTCTCTCTCTTAAATGTTTATTTATTTTTGAGAGAGACAGAGTGCAAGCGGGGGAGGGTCAGAGAGAGAGGGAGACACAGAATCCGAAACAGGCTCCAGGCTCTGAGCTGCTAGCACAGAGCCCGACGTGGGGCTAGAACTCACGGACCGCGAGATCATGACCCGAGCCGAAGTCGGACGCCCAACCGCCTGAGCCACACAGGTACCTCTAAAAAAACTTTTTAATAAAAAAATAAGACTTTATTTTTTAGAACACTTTCAGGTTCACAGCAAAATTGAAAGTACAGAGATTTCCCATATACCCCCTGGCCCCGCACATGGACAGCGGCCCCCTCCTTATCCACATCCCCCACCGGAGGGTACATTTGTGACAATTGATGAACCCACTTAGACATGTCATTATCACCCAGAGACCACAGTTTACGTTAGAATCCACTCTTGGTGTTGTACCCCCCCCTGGGTTCAGGCAAGAGTATAATGACACATATCCATCATTATAGTATATCGCACAGAGTATTGTCATTGCCCAAATATCCTGTGTTCTGCCTGTTCACAGCCCCCTGCCCTCACCTAACCCCGGTCAAGCACGGGGCTTTTTAGTGCCTCCATAGTTTCGCCTTTTCCAGAAGGTTCATGTAGCTGGAATCACATAGTGGGTGGCCTCTTCAGACTACCTTCTCTCCTTTAGCAATATGTATTTAAGGTTCGTCTGTGTCTCTTCATGGCTTGATACAACTCGTGTCTTTTTAGCACTGAACGACATTCCGTTGTCTGGATGGACCGTAGTTCACTTATCCATTCACCCCCTGAAGGACATCTTGGTGCTTCCAAGTTTTGGCAGTGATGACTAAAGCTGCTGTAAAACATCCACGTGCAGGTTTTCGTGTGGACGTACACTCCAGGGAACAGAATTTCTGGGTCAGACGGTGAGGGTACGTTTGGCTTGGTAGGAAGTCACCAGACCGTCTTCCAGAGTGGCTGCACCATTTTGCATTCCCACCAGCAGTGAGCGAGCGTCTCTGTTGCTCTCCTCGTGAGCATCTGGTATTGTCAGTGTTCTGGACTTTGTTTTTTTTTTTTTTTATAAATTTTTTTTTAACATTTATTTATTTTTGAGACAGAGAGAGACAGAGCATGAATGGGGGAGGGGCAGAGAGAGAGGGAGACACAGAATCTGAAGCAGGTTCCAGGCTCCCAGCTGTCCGCAGAGAATCCGATACAGGGCTCGAATTCACGAACCAAGATTGTGACCTGAGCCGAAGTCGGACACTCAACCGACTGAGCCACCCAGGCTCCCCACCGCTGGTCAAAATTTAAAACATCTGTGTTTCAAAGAACACCATGAGGGACGTGAAAAGATAATCCACGGATGGGAGGAAATATTTGCAAATCATAACCTGTTCAGGGACTTGTACCAAGAGTATATAAAGAACTCTTACAACTCAATACTAAAACACAACCCAATTGAAAAATGAGCAAAGGATCCGCATAGATGTGTCCCTAGGGAGGATCTACAACTAAATGGGCGATGAGCTGCTGAAAAGATGCTGAATGGCATTAGCCGTCAAGGAAATGCGAATGAAAACCACAGTAAGAGACTACCTCATACCCAGTGGGATGGCTGTTACAAAAAAAGACAGACAACAAGTGTTGGGGACGTGGAGACATCGGAACCCTCGTGCATCACTGGAGGGGATACAGAGTGGTGCGGCCACTTTGAAAAACCATTTGACAGCTTCTTAAAAAGTTAAGCAGAGTTACTACACGGTAACCCAGCAATTCCACTCCTAGGAATGTACCCGGAAGAAATAGAAGTGAATACGTATGTCCACCGTCAAGTTTGTATGCAGGACTCCTTCTGGGGGTGATGGAGACGTTCCGAAATCAGATCATGATGTTGGCCCAACTGCGCACGTGCTAGAAATCACAGATGGTGTGCTCTAAGTGGCTGAATGGTAGAATTCTGTCTCAATTTAAAGCTGTGTTTTGAGGCGCCTGGGTGGCTCGGTCCGTTGAGCGTCCCACTTCGGCTAAGGTCATGATCTCACGGTACGTGGGTTCGAGCCCTGCGTCATGCTCTGTGCTGACGGCTCGGAACCTGGAGCCTGCTTCGGATTCTGTGTCTCCCTCTCTCTCTGCCCCTCCCCCGCTCATGCTCTGTCTCTCTCTGTCTCAAAAATAGATAAAAACATTAACAAAATTGTAATTTAAAAAAAAAAGCTATTTTTAAAAAGATCAGAATAGGGGTGACTGGGTGGCTCCATCAGTTAAGCTTCTGACTCTTGAGATCAGCTTGGGTCATGATGTCACGATTCATGAGATCGAGCCCCACGTCAGGCTCTTTGCTGACATCACAGAGCCTGCTTGGGATTCTCTCCCTCCCTCTCTCTCTCTGCCCCTTCCCCGCTCTCTCTCTCAAAATGAATAAATAAACTTTTAAAAATATATAAAATAAAATAAATAAAAAGACGAGCACAAACAAAAAGAATAATATCTCCCCCCCCCCCCGCCACCCATTAACCGTCCCTCCTCCCCACCTGCACAGCCCCTGGTAACGTCAGGAGATTGGCCTCATCTTGATATTTCGTGTAAATGGAATCCTGCAACCTGTGACGTTTTGTCCTTGGTTTGTTCCGCTTAGCATCTTTCCCTGCTGTAGCACCGGCAGCACCTTGTTCCTTTCCACGGCCTAATAATACTCCGTCGTGTACCCATTCATCAGTTGACGGACATTGGGGTTGTTTCTGCTTTCGGGCCACTATAAGTGTTATGCTGCTGTGAACGTTCGGGCACCAGGTTTTATGTGGGCCTGTCTTTTCATTTCTCTTGGGCATGTGCCTAGGGGTGGGACTGCCGGGTCATATGGGAACCCCGTGTTTAACTTCTGGAAGAACCGTCAGACTGCTTTCCAAAGTGTCTGTACCGTTTGTACAATCCCGGCAGCAACTGATTTTTAAATGAAGACTAGTTATACACTCCTTACGCTGAGTTTCCCGAGTCCTGGGATGGAGTCTACCCTTCCCTGTCCCCATACGGCACCGCAGCCCCTCAATTGGAAGATGGAGGAACCCCCCAAATGCACACACGCACTCCCCAGGTTCAGGGCTCTCCGGAATCGTGCAGATTCCACCCAGTGGCTATTCCCCGGAGCCTCCGTGTCGGGACTCCTGTGAGAGCTTTCTCTCTTTAGTAATAACGTTATATTCTTCAGGCCTCTATCCCCTTTTGAGGAATTCATCTTAGAAATATACGGGAACCTTGTTCTTAGTACTAGAACTTAGCTGACAAGAACCTCCCTGTCTTCTCTTTCAGCCATGTGTCTGCACACCGGGCACCCCCGCCGTGCTCCCCACTGCACACCGGGCACCCCCACACACGCACAGCACTTGAACGTGCAGCTGGGCGTGTGCACAGGGCTGTGAGCCACACGGCCCAGAGGGTGGAATCAGGGAGTCGTCCTCAGTGTGGTTGGCCACATCGTGTCCACCATCTGGGCGGACTTTTAGCCTCTACCACACGTTGGGGGGGTAACCACGTCCACATTTGGATAATTCTCCATTCAGATCACACTCTTTCAGATCATCCAGGGCGGCCCCTGTGTCACCGTCCAGGGCGACTGCTTTGGTCAACATAGAGACTGGCGAAAATAGGACTGTTCACCCCTCCCGTGCTCTTAGTAACAAGCAAGGTGTCCCCTCCCAGCCGGCGCTCTCCTCTTACGGAACTGGTTCCCGGCCCATTGTCGCATGCAGAGCAGCTGGTGACGTGTTCCCCGCCTCCCGGGCCGCTGCTCGTCTTCCCGGGGCACCGCGTACCCGCCTGGGTCTGGGACACGGCGGGCACACGCTGCTCGGCGAATGTCACTGAATGAAGGACCGACCGCGTGGTGTTCGGCAAAGCCCTGCGTGTGTCACTCACGCTCCCCGTGGGCCTGTGTTCTCTCCCGCAGGCTATCGGCTGCACTCTCAACTGTAGCTGCCAGAGTTTCAAGCCGGGGAAGATCAACCACCGCCAGTGTGAGCAGTGCAGACACGGATGGGTGGCCCACGGTAACTATGTGTCCTCTTCCCGTGGCCTGTCGTGCCCCCTCGGAATAACCTAGAGTGGTTTGGGAACGGCTAACGTTAAATCCCTTCCCAGACGGCGAACCCTTGTGTGTGGCCCCGATCTCTGGCTAACAGGCCAGGAGCTTTGTGTACGATCCCTTTGAAGCTGAACGACCCTGCGTGAGGGGTGTGCTGGGTCATTCTGCAGCGACAGCAGCTCATGCAACGGCCTCCAAGGTTGCCAGATACAACCCAGAATGCTCAGTTAAATGTGAATTTCAGAGACACAACAACTTAGGCTTAACTGTGTCCCCGTGAATATTTTTAGTATAAACGTATCCCACTCGCTCACTGTTCATGTGAAATCCACGTTCGTGTGTAGCTGGGCGTCCTGTATCTCAGTTTGCCAAACCCCAGAACCCCACACCAGCCCTGTGCAGCTGCTGAGTACTTGCAACGTGACTGGTGTGGCTGAAGGACTCCATTTCCAGTTTGATTGAATTTAATGAATGAAATAGTTTAATAAGGTAAAAATAATTCAGTAAAGTTAAACACGTAATAAATTTAAGCACCTGTGCGTGCCTGATCTGATGACTGTCACATCGGACGGCATAGATTTCGGTGGCTTAAATCGGCAGAGCCTGATGACTTGGACGACAAGGCAGAGCCTGGTGACAGACGAGGGCACGAGCCCAGATCTGTCAGATCTTCACCGGCAGACCCTGTTCTTCCTGATTTTTCTATCTTTTGATTATGCACCTGCTGCATTTGTCTTCACTCCTTGTCCTTGCGTCTGTCCTACGTGGGGCTATTTCTTACTCCTTAAGGATGCCACAGGGAAGAAAAAAGAATCTCAAGCCGGGCCGTTTTATTTTAGAAGTTCTTGTGAATAATTTAGAGCCTGATAGCTCTTATGATGGTTAATCAAAGGCGCCTACGTGGCTCAGTCGGTTAAGTGTCCAGCTCTTAATTTCGGCTCAGGTCATTATCTCATAGTTCATGAGTTTGAGCCCCACGTCGGGCTCCATGCTAACAGCACGGAGCCTGCTTGGGATTCTCTCCCTCCCTCTCTCTCTCTGCCCCTCCCCTGCTCACGCACTCACTCTCTCCCTCAAAATAACTTAAAAAAAAAAAAGATTGTTAACATTTGCATATTACTGTTTTTTTCTGTTGGAACACATACCTGAGAGCTCACACTAGCCTGCCACCTTCTCCGTGTTTCTCTTAGAAGTCGGATCTTTACAAATGGACTTTCTTTTCTTCAATTTGATTTTTCAGCTCTAAGCAAGCTGAGGATCCCTCCCGTGTATCCCACAAGCCAGGTGGAGATTGTCCAGTCCAATGTGGTGTTTGACATCAGCAGCCTCATGCTGTACGGGACCCAGGCCATCCCTGTTCGCCTGAAAATCCTACTGGACCGGCTCTTCAGTGTGTTGAAGCAAGATGAGGTTCTCCAGATTCTCCATGCCCTGGACTGGACCCTTCAGGATTATATCCGTGGATATGTGCTACAGGTATGGTGAGCGTGGCCATGGTTCTTCTGGAACGTCGTCTCGAATCCACGTTCCAGTAAACGATGGAACCCGGTCGCCTGTAGTGCTCCAGGCATTGGTGGGCATCGTTCCCTTAAATATTTTTCCTGGGGTGCCTGGGTGGCTCAGTTGGTTAAGCATCTGACATCCGACTCTTGGTTTCAGCTCAGGTCACGATCTCATGGTTTCGGGAGTTCGAGCCCATGCTGGGCTCTGCACTGACAGTGTGGAGTCTGCTCGGGATTTTCTGTTCTCTTCCTCTGTCTCTGCCCCTCCCCTGCTCATGCTGTCTCTGTCTCTCCCAAAATAAAAAATAATAATAATGAACTTAAAAAAATCTTTTTAAAAAATTTTTCCAATGGCTTAAGCCCCCACCTCGTGTTCTGGGGAAAACGCAGTGCTTTCCCCCAGATACCCGTGAAACGTCCGGACGTGGGAGCAATTACATGTTCTCTGACTCAGATTCCACCGAGCCGGCCCTCCTGCAATGAAGCGTTTGCCCCACGTTACTGTCCCCAAGCCACCTACTGACACAAGGCCCTGCCTGTGCCAGATTTTACTGAGGGTGTGGGTGGGGGAGAACGGGAGTTCCAGAACCACACGGCGGACAGTTACGGCTTCATGCTGCCCCACTTCTGGTCTTCCTTCCCGGGCTCCACCCTCCTGGGATGTGTCTGCCTTCCGGCTCCCGCTCGTTCTCTCGCTCCTGGACTCCCTTCCGGCCCCCGCACGTGTTCTCATCTCTCGGCTGTGCCGTGCCCTCCTCCCCTTCTCCCTTTCCGTTATTTTGCAGAGTAGTCTTACCTCCTCCTCGACCAGGTCGTGGAGGTAGGCCTCACGTGTCATATCTGCAAGCAAAGGACATCTTTCCTGGTACGAATGGTAGCATTTCTCTGACATCTGACACAGCTGCAGCTTTTTTCTTGCTTTGACATTTTCTTGCTTTGACATCCACACTAGGAAATGTCACAATTTCCCTGAAACGGGGATGATTAGACATTCGCTTCAGTCTCCTCCAGGTAGGCTGAGTCATTAACACGAACACTTACAACCATTTATCGACCTGGACCTTCTTCCGGTAAAATCTCACAAGGCAGGTCAATTATCCCCATTTTCCAGCTGAAAAGCCAGAGGCTCCAAGTGCCTCTGAACCGTGGCCAAAGCCACTCAGGTCATACGTGGCCAACCCAGGATTTGAACCCGTTTCTTTCTAACCCCGACGCCCACAGTATTCCTCTGAAGGCATATTTGCTCACCTTGGATACAGGACCCCCAGCAGGCTCAAAGCAACCTTTTATGTAGAGTAGCATTATGATCTTACATTATGACATAGATCAATATTTAATGATCCTAATAATCTTGCTTTCTAGTGTTGGGATTAAAAATATGGAATCAATTACCTTGAACCTCTAGTGCATCAAAAATTTATGATGTTACATCCCTCATCATCTTCAGAACTCTTACATGCATTGTGAAAGATCTCAGTAGGCCATCAAATACATGTTCTGTGATAAAATATTTATTGTAGTTTTGGGAAAAGTTAGGCCTTGCTAGAGTTTGAAAGATCTCCAACACTCCAGTGTAATTAAATCTGTGCTTTGCAAACACGGCCAGTGGATCAATACAGGTTCATTTGCTTTCTGATGTGAGTTGCTTGGGAAGATTATTAAACTCGCAGCAAAATAAATACTTGAGCTGTGCTAGGCCTGATTGCTCTGTCTATACTTTTTAGATAAAGAAGTTACTGTTGTTCAAATGATACATATTTTAATTTTGGGGGGGGGGGTGGGGGGGAATTATGCCTAATGCCAGACAACCAATTGGTTTGAAGTAAGATGGAAAATAATCACTTAATTTCCCTTAGGCTTGAGTAATATAATTTTATTTCTCTCTTCTGGACCACTGCTTATAATTGGTGCAGGTTATTTTCTGCACAGAGTCTCCGGCCTAGGAGAGTAGTGGGGGGGGGGGGGGGGCCGGACTCCGCGAGCCCTGTGCTCGTCCGGGGGGGGCGTTTCGTTTTTGTTTTCCAGTATGCGCCAGGGCGCCCTGCGGTGCTCGTGGGGGCCCTGACCGCGTGACTCCTTCTAGAGAAGAAGGCGAGGAGCAGTAAAATTAATTGCGCTTTTTAATTCCGGCTCAGGATGCGTCGGGAAAGGTGCTGGATCACTGGAGCATCATGACCAGCGAGGAGGAGGTGGCCACCTTGCAGCAGTTCCTTCGTTTTGGGGAGACCAAGTCCATCGCGGAGCTCATGGCAATTCAGGAAAAAGAAGAGCGGTCCGTCATCATCCCGCCGTCCGCGGCGAACGTGGACATCAGGGCCTTCATCGAGAGCTGCAGCCACAGGGGTGCCGGCCTCCCCGCTCCTGTGGACAAGGGGAACCCCAGCAGCCTGCACCCCTTTGAGAACCTCATCAACAACATGACCTTCATGCTGCCTTTCCAGTTCTTCAACCCCGTGCCTCCCACACTCGTAGGGTCCCTGCCCGAGCAGTACGTGTTGGAGCAGGGTCAGGACCAAAGTCAGGACCCCAAGCAGGACATCCACGGACCCTTCCCCGGCAGTGGCTTCGTGACCTCCAGCTCCACGCCATTTCAGGTGGAAAGAGAGCAGTGTCTAAACTGTCCGGATCCGGTGACGAAAAAGGAAGACAACGCCCATCTGAGTGACTCCAGCCCGTACAACATCGTCACGAAGCTCGAAAGGACACAGCTGTCCCCCGAGGCCAAAGCGAAGCCCGAGAGGACCAGCCTGGGCGCGAAGAAGGGCCGGGTGTTCTGCACGGCCTGTGAGAAGACCTTCTACGACAAGGGCACGCTCAAGATCCACTACAACGCCGTCCACCTGAAGATCAAGCACAAGTGCACCATCGAGGGCTGTAACATGGTCTTCAGCTCCCTCAGGAGCCGGAATCGCCACAGCGCCAACCCCAACCCCCGGCTGCACATGCCCATGAACAGGAACAACAGGGACAAAGACCTGCGCAGCGGCCTGAACCTGGCCGCCTCGGACGGCTACAAACGCCCGGCCTTCACGGTGAGCTCTGCCGACTGCAGGCCCCTGGCCGGCTTCGGTGCGGGGGAGGCTTCCGGGGGCCAGCCGGCCTTCCCCAGCCTTGGGCAAAACGGGGTGCTTTTCCCCAACCTAAAGACGGTCCAGCCGGTCCTGCCTTTCTACCGCAGCCCGGCCACTCCGGCCGAGCTGGCGAACACGCCCGGGGTGCTGCCTTCTCTGCCTCTCCTGTCCTCTTCCATCCCGGAACAGCTGGTGTCGAACGAGGGGCCGCTGGACGCCCTTCCCAAGAAGAAATCCCGGAAGTCCAGTATGCCCATCAAAATCGAGAAGGAGACCGTGGGAATCGCCAACGAGAAGAGGCAGGCGCTCAGCTCGGATGAAGACGTGCCCCCGCGGGTGGCCCGCGGGGACGAGCCGGAGGCCTGCAGTCCTCGGTCGGACAGAGCCCCCGGGGACCAGGACACGCGGTCAGGAGGAGAGAGGGGCTGCCGCGGAGACTCGGGGACGAAGGCCGGCGGGGCCATCAGCAGAAGCCCCGAGCAGGCCCCGCAGCGCGCGGAGAGCGAGGCGAAGCAGGAGCCCGCGGTGCCGAGGGGGCCGGACGACGGCGGCCGTGAGCTTCACCTCACACCCGGGACGGAGCCCTGCGTGCCCTTTCCGGACTACATCAGACTGCAGCAGCACCTGCTGGCCGGCGGGCTCTTGGGCGCTCTGTCCAGCAGAGGGATGGCTTTTCCTTGTTTCGAAGAGTCTAAAGAGCCGGACGTCGCGGGTCAGCGTGCACTCGGCCGGCAGAAGGAAGAAAACCGCTTCCAGTGCGACGTCTGCAAGAAGACCTTTAAGAACGCCTGCGGCGTGAAAATGCACCACAAGAACATGCACGCCAGGGAAACCCACGTGTGCACAGTGGAAGGTTGTAACGCCACCTTCCCCTCGCGCAGGAGCAGAGACAGGTAAGACACCCGTCGGTAATCGTGTCTCCCAAGGCACCGATTCTTAAACTCTACAGTGCGTCTGAGTCACCTAGAGGGTTGTTGAAACACAGACGTCTGAGCCCTGCCTGTTGAATTTCTGCTTCAGCAGGTCAGGAGAAGGGGGGGGGGGGGGGGAGGCCCTAGAGTTTGCATTTCTGAGTTCCCAGGGGATTACCGCTCCTGCTGTTCCAGGGACCACGGTTTGAGAAACACTGTTCTACGGATCCGCATTCCCGAATTCTCAGTTCCAAATCTAAACGCCCTTGGCCACAAAACCTGATCTGAAATGACATGAGCCTGTTGCTAATCTTCTTTTTTTTAATCTCCCTACACGTGGATTTTCTTATTATATATTCCATGCAGAAATACTAATGGATTCATTATGGGGACATGAACAAAATATTACAGTGTATGCAATGATTCTGCCTTTCTAAAGTCTAAGCAACTCTGAATTCAGAAACACATCTGGCCCAAATGGTTGGGGGTAAGGAATCGTGAGCTGGTCTCACGTGAGGCAGTGGTGGGGAGGGGCGTTACAATCCTCAGCGTAACTTCCCCCAAACTTGTCTGCTTTTCATTTTATGATATGAAGCCCACCGGATGAAATATTTTCTTTTATGTCTATTTAACCAGCTACTTTCAAAAAAAAGAATAGCTGCTTGATTGAAGGTTTTTAAATTATTTTTTTCAGTTTTTTCATTTTGAGAGAGGGAGGGCACGCAGCGGTGGGGAAGGGGCAGACAGAGAGGGAGAGAGAGAACCCCAAGCGACACGGGGCTCGATCGAAGTCGTGAACCGTGAGATCATGACCTGAGCCGAAATCAAGAGTCTGACGCTTCACCGACTGAGCCACCAGGCACCCTGAAGATTTTTTAATCATTAAGATATCAAAGAACAAAGACACTTAGCAGGTTCCTTCGGGGTTTGTGATGTTGGTTGAAAAGCGAGAGTCACTGGGTACTGGGTGTTGTGAGGCACAACACAGCGTCAAGTTTGCAAAGCGCCCAGGTACAGAGCGCCTCTCATCACTCCGGGACACAGCACGGGCATTGCTGCCTTGTGTGTGCTTTTCTTCGGGAACTTGAGTCCCATAACCACCCCTCGGGCCACCTTCCTCCCCAGCCTGTGAAGGGAAGCTTGTGCGTAACCAGGAGGTGACCCCGGGAGGCTTTAAGGAAAAGACTAGCTCTCTGATGAAATGCCATATGATAAATGCTAGAGGGTTCGCAGAATATTAACCATGTTGCATTTGCTCAGACAAGCCTGACTTGAAGCAATTCAGCATCCCCGCTAGCTACCTTCGTCCAAAGCGTAACACCTGATTTCCTGAAGAGGGGGAAGGTACAGGAACTGCCCACACGTTCCTGGAGCGGGCTCGTGAGAACATACTCGCCTGGAGCGAGGGGAAGAGAGCAAGGGTGGTAGGAGTTAAAATTCCCGTTTTCTCTCGCTGGCACGTTGAACCAAACCACCAGGATCCCCTGATTGGAGAACGTGCCCTTTTCCTTCGTCCTCCAACAGGAGGCTTTGTTCATGACAAGGCTGTTCTGTTGAAGAAGAGATAGCTCTATCAGGCAGATTATCCTTGATATTTACGACAGCGTTCTGGCCCACAGCGCCCACCAAATTAGAAGGCCCCCTCCCCCACCACAGGAACGCATCTTGAATTCTAAATTTCAACTCCTGATGTTAGTGGTCTAGAACTAGGAAGGCATTTTGCCTAGAATCTGATTAAAATGGCACATCTTCTCTTATTTTTTTAATGTTTATTATTTTGAGAGAGAGTGAGAGAGTGAGCAGAGGGGAGGGTCAGACAGAGAGGGAGAGAGAGAGAGAGAGGGGGAGAGAGAGAGTCCCAAGCGGGCTCCACACTGTCAGTGCAGAGACTGATGCGGGCTCGATCTCACACACCGTGGGATCATGACCCGAGCCAAAATCAAGAGCTGGACGTTTAACTGACTGAGCCACTCGGGAGCCCCCGAAGTGGCACCATTTTAAAAGGAGCTTTGTGGGCAGGCCTGGGGCCACCCCCCTCTTCTGAGGGTCAGAGATGAGAACTCTGTTGTCAGGATAATTTTCTTCCCTTCTTAGAGCCACTGCCAGCAGCAGTCACTAGGGTCCCTCAGAAAGGGACTGTAATAGCACCCTAGATGCTTCTTTAGCCAAATGTGTGTGTGTGTGTGTGTGTGTGTGTGTGTGTATGTATGTGTGTGTGTGTGTGTGTGTGTGTGTGTGTGTGTATATATACACGCACATATATATATATATACACACACACACACACACACACACATATATATATATATATATATATATACATACATACATATATATATATTCAAGAACCTTCTGTCAGGTGCTGTGGACACAGTCACTGCTCACAAAGGCCTGCGGAGGAGACAGACCAGTAAATAGGCAATTTCAGCTGAATGTGGTGCCCGCTATCATGTGAGAGATACAGGCTGCTGTGGGCACATAGTGGAGGTACCTACGGGACTCTGAGAAGTTAGGGAAAGCTTCCTGGAAGAAGGGGCATGACTAAAGCAGCAGCTCTCAGTCAGTTTGGTCTCAGAACCCCTTCACAAATTCTTAAAACCTGAGGGCCCTCAAGAGCCCTCGGTTGGGTGGTCTAGTTGGGTTTATAAGTACCAGTGTTTACTGCATTAGAGATTAAAACTGAAAAAAAAAATCAATATCTCATCCCTTAAAGTAATATACATAGCATTTAATGAAAAATAAGCCCGTTTTCCAAAACAAAAGCTCAATGAGAAGACTGGTTTTGTTTTTACGTTTCTGCAAATCTCTGTAACGTCTGGCTTAGCAGAAAATAGCTGCCTTCTTACATCAGCTTCTGCGTTCAACCTGTTCCAAGACCACATGTCACGTAGCCTCCGGAAAACCACAGTACGCTCGGGAAGGAACGACAGTGAAAAAGACAAATCATGTCATCACAGATCATGTCTTCGTGTCCTTATGAAATGAGTTTTGACTTCAGGGTACCCCTGAAAGGGTCTCACGACCACTAGGGGTGCCCAGACCACACTTTGAGAACCACTAGTCTACGGAGGCAGAAACCGGGGAGGACGAGGGAGGAGGATAGGGATGGAATGTCAGGGAAGACACGCACGTGCACACACACAGCCAGCAGGCACAGCATTAGCAATCCTGGAAGCTGGAAGCTGGCACACAGGCCAGTGGGTTTTGCGTTTGTGGTAGTGACTGGTTTAAGGGCACATGGCACCCCAGGAAGGCGTAACGAGCAGGTTGGAGGATCCCACACGTTCACTCTCGGTGTTCCCGGGGGTGCTCAGGCTGACAGCTTGGCCTCGTCACGGCAGGGACCTTCCCGTGCAAGGTTCCAGCGAGCGTGTCTGTCTGACTTTTTTCTAACCACTCTTGCGTCCCGGGACCTACGTGTCAATCTAATGTCTGGTTTTCTGCCGACGCATACCTACCTGCCCCTTCAGCCCAGCACGCTGACATAATCACAGGGCAGCAGTGCAGTTGGCAAGGCGATCCAAGACTGCGGTGCCGAGGACGTCCAGAAAAAGAACGTGCGAGGGATACGAGGGAGGAGTCCAAGAGCAGATTTTACACTTTCCTTGAAATAGGATGCAATTTCCACCCACTTCCCCACCACCCCCACCACCACGTCTTTGGAGGTTTCGAAGAGAAAATTCAATTCCTAGCTATTTGTGGAGGGGACCGTGCGTTTTTCCCAGCGTGGGCCTGGCACACGTTCTCGTCTGTCCTGGTGGGGGAGGCTCTTTTCCACTTGGAACCATTTTCCTGTCACCTGTAAGATTGTACCCCTTGCAGTCAGGGCTGTTTCTGCCAGCCAGAAGTTAGCAGGGCATCTCTGAGCGAGGCCACCATTGATTGACAAGTTATGTCTAAATGATATTGTATGAGTAAGCATGTGTCATAATGGATACTCATTGTCTGCCCTTCAGGAATAATCATTGGGTAGAAGGCTGGTAGTGTGTTCAATGCTGTACTTGCAAAACTCCTGTCTGGTTTATAGTGAAACGTTGCAAATATGAACCGAACTTAGCGTTCTCTCCCTCCCTGTCTCCCTCCCTCCCTCTCTCTGTCTCTCTCTCTCTCTCTCTCTCTCTGGCTAGAACACACAATTTCTAGCCAATCAGGTTTGCTCACCTGTGTGAGCGCTTGACAGGTGTGTTAATGCCATAGACCATGATGCAAGCCACCCAGAAAATTGGAAATTTTCTAGTGGGCACGTTAAGAAAGTATGAAAAGCTCAGGTGACGTGAGCCTTAACAATGTATTTTGTTTCATTCGGTCTATCCGAAATCTTGTCATTTCTGTGTATGTCGCAGCCACGTTTCAGGGCCTCCGTGGTCACGAATGAGCAAGCTATCGTACCGGACAGTACAGCTCTAGAAGATATTTCTTGGTTTCTTTGAAATAAAGCCCTCCACGTGGGGTGCCTGGTGGTTCAGTCGGTTGAGCCTCTGACTTCGGCTCAGGTCATGATCTCGCGGTCCGTGAGTTCAAGCCCCACGTCGGGCTCTGTGCTGACAGCTCGGAGCCTGGACCCCGCTTCGGATTCTGTGTGTGTGTGTGTGTGTGTGTGTGTGTGTGTGTGTGTGTGTGTCTCTCTCTGCCCCTCCCCTGCTTGTGCTCTGTCTCTCTCTGTCTCTCAAAAATAAATAAACCTTAAAAACAATTTTTTTTTTTGAAATAAAGTGCTCCACTTAACTCCTTATTGGGACCAGTTTTCTCTGGGGTCCCCTGGTTGCAGGGTCCCAGGTGACTTGACCTGATCAAAGTAGTCTAGGCATTCTCTCTAGATGAGGTCCAGGAAGGTTCGTGTCCATCACGAAGTTAAGAAGTTAAGAAGGACTGCGTATTCCCAGACTCCAGACTGTCCGCTTTCCTCCTCAATGCTAACTTCTGACGGGTGGTGGACAGCCCTGGGCCAGCGTCCACGACACCTGCATTTCACCCCTCTCCCCTTATCATCACTTCTTCCGTGCCGCGAGCGTTTTGCGGTATCCAGCTCGTGTCTCCACTTGGAATGTTGACTGTTTCTTACAACAGCCCGACCCATTGCTAACCATATGTTCCCTCTTGTAGACACAGTTCAAACCTAAGTCTCCACCAAAAAGTGTTGAGCCAAGAAGCACTGGAGAGCACCGAAGACCATTTCCATGCAGCCTACCTTCTGAAAGACGTGGCCAAGGAGACCTATCGGGATGTGGCTTTCACCCAGCAGGCCCCCCAGACATCTGTCATCTTCAAGGGAACGAGTCGGATGAGCAGTCTGGTTTACCCAATAACCCAAGTCCACAGTGCCGGCCTGGAGAGCTACAGCTCTGGTCCGCCGAGCGAGGGCACCATCTTGGATCTGAGTACTACCTCGAGCATGAAGTCTGAGAACAGCAGCCATTCCTCTTGGGACTCAGACGGGGCGAGCGAGGAAGGCACCGTGCTCATGGAGGACAGTGATGAGGACTGTAACGGGCCGAGCCTTGTCCCCGGGGAAGATGAGTACCCCATCTGTGTCCTGATGGAGAAGGCCGACCAGAGCCTTGCCAGCCTGCCTTCCGGGCTGCCCATAACTTGTCACCTCTGCCAAAAGACGTACAGTAACAAAGGGACCTTCAGGGCTCACTACAAAACTGTGCATCTCCGCCAGCTCCATAAATGCAAAGTTCCGGGCTGCAACACCATGTTCTCATCTGTCCGCAGCCGGAACAGACACAGCCAGAATCCCAACCTGCACAAGAGCCTGGCCGCCTCCCCGGGTCACCTGCAGTAACAAGACGGCGGAGCAGGTGTGCGAGGACACGTGTGCGGATCGGAATTCAGGAATAAGGTAGTCCAAAGAAACGTCTCCGGTTTTGCTTAACACCACTTGGGGCAAGCCAGGCAAAAAGGCTTTGAGCTGACTTCACGGTCTTGCTGCGGCAGAATGCGCAAAATACCAGCCTTGGAGGAAGTCAGCCCTGGGGCCGCGCTAAGGCCCTGTCCTCTCTCGTGGCCCAAGAGGCTTTTCCCTGACCTGGCAAAAACTGGCAGAAACACCGTTTTCCCCACGTTTGTTTACACGTTCCCTGGGAGGGCTCCAGGTCTGCAGGCTGGCAACAGGGGCCCAGGACCTGGGGGCAGCCTGATGTCAGCCTTGCACGAGTGTTAAGGGTCAGCTGAGTGTCCCGGGGAAGCAGACTGCCGCCACGGGTGAGGAGCCAGTCCCAAAGTGCGCATTTCAGTTCCTGCTTTAATGAGTCTGCCGTCCAGACTCAGGTTTGGGGAAAATGACTTTTTGAGACTATGCCTCCGTTTGGAGTGGAGAATTGCTTTTTTTTTTTTTTTTCTCTTTCCCCTCCCCCTTCAGGGGTCTCACGGACCTCCAGTTCTTAGAGGAAGCAGATTGGTTTCAACCCAGAGGAATGTGGATGTCGTTCCCAAGGATGTCCGTTCTTGCCGTGTCGTGTGCGTTCAGGAAGCTCGGGGGCGGGGGGGTGGATTTCATGCACTTAAACATCGCGGTCTTCAATTTAATTTAAAGTAATTTTGATAATATTTAACTTGTGTTTGTTACGTGAGTAGTCGGGGTGAGTGCAGACGCGTCACGGTGTGACCCCTGGGTCCCTGCTCCAGGGCAGAAGGAATATGTCGGCCTGAACTTCAAAGCCGCTGCCCGTGGTCTTGCGGTGAACCTCGGAGTCTGGTCCCTTCTGGTCCTCCGTGGAAGGAGTGCAGGCGTGACTGTGGCAGGACCCGTTGTAAATACTCGGCCAGAGCGCTTAGAGAATACGGTTCTGATGGTTGTGGTGCATTTTTGGTATCACTGGGTCCCTCGGTCCTCACCCTTTTATAAACGTGTAAGGTTAGGATGAACTTTCCGATTTACCCGGTAGGAGAAAAATAGGGCGTTAACTGCCATACTGTACGTCTTAATATTTAACTTATTCTGAAATGTGTTCCACACCCTTGTACACATGTGCTGTTGTAGAAAGGAAGCTTAATCAGTTCCTGTGAAAAGAGACCATCTCTTGAAATTTGACATTCACGGTACTCGGCAAGCCCGTGGCAGGGAAAGAAATTGACTTCGTGTTAAGACTTCAGGTTAACCGTCTTTTAAGCTTACCGTTGATTTAAGTAATGAAAAACATCCTCAGAGAGAAGCGGGGGTTACAAGAGAGAGATTATTCCTCCTGCACAAGGGTGAAAAAAAAAAAAAGCCAACAACCTGTTACGGATTGTTTCAACATTTTTAAAAAATAAATATGACAACACTTGGTCTCTGCGTAAAGTGAAACGTATCTTTCCACCGTTTTGTTACCCAGCTGTTTATTATTCCAGTTTCCCCAAAGTGGAACCAATTTGTATACAAATGAGTTTTCTATGATTTAATAAAAATATATGCCACATGTTTTTGTTTAAAAAGGCAAACATTTGTAAGACTGGTTTTGTCATGTGGACGCCGTGTTGTACACGTGCTGCGGTCATTCGCGCACACACACGCACACACACAATGAATTTTACAGAACCGAAAACCCAGGGCTGGCAGGCAGACAGGTGATAGCATCAGTAACTACAGCCACATCCAAACAGGAGTTGCAAGTATTAATGAGTTCCAAAGAAAGAGCAGTGGTTACTTCCCGGGGAAGAGGGGCTGGGTGTCAGTTTATTTTTTGTTTTTAATGTTTATTTTTGAGAGAGAGAGCATGAGCAGGAGAGGGGCAGAGAGACAGGGAGAGAGGATCCGAAGCGGGCTCCATGCTGACAGCAGAGATCCCGATGTGGGGCTCGAACTCACAAACTGCAAAATCACGACCTGAGCCGAAGCAGGACACTCAACTGACTGAGCCACCCAGGCGCCCAGGTATCAATTTATTATTAAGGAAAATACAAAAATGGGGCACTTGGGTGGCTCAGTCTGTTGAGCGTCTGACTTCAGCTCAGGTCGTGATGTCACAGTTCATGAGTTCGGGCCCCGTGTTGGGCTCTGTGCTGACAGCTCGGAGCCTGGAGCCTGCTTCGGATTCTGTGTCTCCTTCTCTCTCTACCCCTCCCCTGCTCATTCTCTCTCTCTCTCTCTCTCTCTCTCTCTCTCTCTCTCTCTCTCTCTCAAATAAAACGTTAACATTTTTTCAAAAATTAAATGCAGTGATTGCTTAAAAATACTGGGCTGTCAAAAATAATTCTTAACAGCCAGGGCTCAAAGTAGAATGAATTTCAGCTTCTTCCTTTCTTAAACGTGCAGAGTTGTTGTGTTTTTTTTTGAGTCAGGTTTTTGTAATTAATCTTCTCACCTCCTCACCTCTTTTATCTGCCCTTCCAGTAGATAAAAGCATGCTCCTCTCTCCCTTCTGACCCCACTGTCGGGGGAGGGCTCCACGTCCCTGCTTCAGGGGGATCAAGAGGAGGGAGCCACCAGCGGGTGTGTGGGTCCCAGCTCAGAACCCTCCGGTAGCAGCTAGTATAAAATCCAGAGACTCTCTCGAGGCCAGCAGGGTCCTGAAACGTCTTCCCACACCTGCGACTTCTCCATCCTTCCGCTTACCTTGCATTACAACCTCTGTGGGCTTTGTCTTCCCTCGTGGTCGCCCTTCTGAACCTCCACGTTGCAGGATGCCACCCCACGACTCATCGTGGCTACGGTAGCCGACCTCACTTCCTGCCCTCAGAGAACTGGTGGGAACCCCTGGGGCTCGCCCCCCACCACCGCCGCCCCCCCACCGACCCCTGGTCAGCTTGTCTGCCTTCTCGCCTGTCCTCACATGGTCTCATCTGGCCAGACTCTGCTGCCACCCTCAGCCCCACGTGGCCTGGCCGAGGCTTCTGAGTTCCCCGAGCACAGCCTTTCTGATTTTCTCCACTGGCGCCCAAAGCAGATACCGAAAGGACTAAATGTGCGAGGGTGTTTTGAAGAGAGACCGTACTGTCGGAGAGGAAACGGGAGGGAGCCGGGGAGGCCGGGGGAGCCAGCAGACAGCATGCAGATCTGACCTCCTAGTGAAGGAGAGAAGGAGGGAAGGTTGAGTGAAAGAATCCGAGACTGCCGTGTGGTCTGGGGAAGGTTGGGGCAAGGCCCCTGGGGGCGGTCTCTAACCCAGGTCAGCCATCAGAGCAGTCGCCCCTCTCCCAGGAGTGGGTTCCCTGGGAGTCGTATCCCTGCTACCCTCAGTCTGGCTGCGAGCGGCCCGTGGGAAGTGTGGCCTCCGTGCAAATGTGGCCATGGGTTCAGAGCACAGTACCTGGAGCCCTTGGCCAAGTCCTGTGTTTATCTGAAGTCCCTGGGTCCCGTTCAAGGTGGATTCAAGCCTGCATTTTTCTCCGGACTTAAGAGTGGCGTCCACGTTCGTTTGGAAGGCCGATGCCCTCACTCAGCCCTCCGGCTGTCTCAACGATGGGGCCCCCTCACCTCTTCCCTTGCCCATCCATTATCAAATATCCTTTCTACTGCTTCCGTCCCGCTAGCCTAGAACTCTTGCAAATCGCTCTCATCTTGGGGCACGTGGATGACTCAGGAGGTTGAGCGTCTGACTTCTGCTCAGGTCATGATCTCCCGGGTAGTGAGTTCGAGCCCCGCCTCGGGCTCTGCGCCAGCAGCGTGGAGCCTCCTTTGGATCTTCTGTCCCCCTCTCTCTGCACCGCCCCTGCTTATGCTGTCTCAAAAATGAACATTTTTTTAATGTTTATTTATTTTTGAGAGACAGAGCATGAGTGGGGGAGGAGCAGAGAGAGAGGGAGACACAGAATCCGAAGCGGGCTCCAGGCTCCGAGCTGTCAGCACAGAGCCCGACGCGGGGCTCAAACCCACGAACCGTGAGATCACGACCTGAGCCGAAGTCGGACGCTTAACCGACTGAGCCGCCCCGACGCCCCAAAAATAAACATTTTTTAAAAATCTCTCTCATCTTAACAATTGAAAGAAAGAAAACATAGCTTTCTAGAGCCCTGACCCCTTCCGGTGGCCCTTCCTCCTCCCTTGGCTTTGTACAGCCGGGTGCTTACAATAGATCTGCCTCTCCCCTAATCACTGCATTTCTTTCTTACCCTGACGATGGCCCCGCCCTCACCAAGCTTCCAGTGACCCCCAGACGGCCGCATCCAAAGGACGCCTTTGGTTCCGTGGTGTACCCTCGTCCCCCTCTGGCCTTTTCTGTCCTCGCACTCGTGCTCTCTGGGATGTCTCGTTCATCCCTGTGACTACCAACTGCTATCTGTCGGCTGACGCCTCTGAGTCTACACCTCCGGAGTTGCCCTCGTGGCAGCGGAGATGCCCGCTGGGTGTCGCAGAATAATCCACAGCACCCCCCTCCAGCTCAGCTGGTGCTCAACCCAATTTGTCGCCCTCCACACCACCGATCATCTTCCCCCTTGCGTTTCCTCGGGGTGAGGGAGCGGTGGCCAACCCACACCAGAACCCCAGGGACACCACCACCTGTGGTCAAGAACGTGGCTCTTCAAGTCGGACTGTCCTCGGCTGTTCCACACGCCAGCCGGGCGACTTGGGCCACCTCACAGCTTCTCTGGGTCTCCGTGTTCTGGTCCATATGATGAGGACAGAAAGAGTCTCTGCTTCGGCAGATCCTCATGAGGCTCAAGGGCGTGGAGCACGTGAGCGCTGCCTCATAAGGGCTCCGCGAGCCTCGCCGTAACCATCCTGTTCGTCACCGTCGTCCTCATCGCTGTCAGCGTCGTCACTACCCCGGACTTGCCCTTCCTCTCACGCCCGGCGGCGGCCATCCGTCACCAAATCCAACAAACCTGCCTACCGGAAAATGCCCTCCGATCCTTCCCCTTCCTCGTGCTGGTTGGTCAGTATCCGTTCAACAGGGCGGCCCTCTGCTTCCTCCTCCTCCTTTCCGGAGACCTTCAGGAGCCTCCTGCGGCTGCTGCTTTCTCCAGCCCACCTTCCCACAGCGGCCCCAGGGAGCTCTCCCAACAGCACAGAGCGGACTGTCCCTCCTCCTCCAGGTGCTTCCTGCTGCCCTCGTGAGGGTGGGGTCCCCCCAGGCCGGCCCCGGCCAGGCTGACCCCCGCGGTCGCCCCACAGGCCCCGGCTTGTCGGTCCCCAAAGCCCTGCCTGTGTCGCTTTGTCTCCAGGAACCACCCTGCCAGTCTCTGACCCCAAACCCTCTGTCCTCCCCTGAGACTCAGCTCGGGTGCCCTCTCGTCCAGGAAGCCCCTCGTGCCCTCCCCCTCCTTCCCTCCCAGGGCGGAGTAAAGCCAGCCCTCTGGGCCCCCCTGTGTTGTCAGGGTTTGCTCACGGATTTGCCTTGCGCCACCCCCACCCCTCACCGAGGGGCCTCCAGCTGTCAGTCAGCAGATGGACCGAGAACCCACCTACTGTGCGTCAGGCACCGCCGAGCACACTCTGCTACATGCCGTGGACACAGGGCTCGCTCTTGTGGAATTTAGAATAAGGACAGATATTAAGTCAACAAATAAATGAAAACTTATGCAAGCTTAGTTCCCAGAAGAGAGGTCTCTCTGTCCAGTGTCTCCGGCTAGCACCCGTCCCGGCTAGGCCCGAGGGCACAGGGTTGTGACCTCCCCGTGACCTCACCTCCTCAAGGTTGGGACTCCGGGTCTCCCTTCCCAGGCGTGCGGCTACATAAATGTAACTCAGCTGTCAGCTGCGGGCACATCCCTAAACCGCCAGCCTTGTGGGGTCATCCTTCTGTTTACGTTCAAATTAAATAACATGAGCCTTCCCTCCTCCCCGCCCCCGCCTTTCAGAAGACTGACCTCAGCAATCACTTTCCCCATCAGCCTTTGAACGTAAGAAAAGCAGACACGAGCCTCCCGGGTCCTGAGAGCATACTTTCAAATCAACACGACTTCAGCAGACAGACGAACGAACCCTGGCTGTTTGGCCCTCATCACGGGGATCTGATATTACTGACTCCTGCGACCAAGCTCTCAAGCCCCATTTACTGCCTAACCTAGCAGAGGGTCAGAGACCAGGGAGGGGCCACACGTATGGCTTTTGGGCCTAGCTTGGGGTGTTTTTCCTAAGTGGCTAATCGTCCCACACCCAGATTTTGTCTGATTTCTCAAAATCGCCCTCGATTAGGAAAACTGATAATCACTGCTTCTTTTTCTTTTTTCCCTTTTTTTATTGAGATAAAATTTGCACAGCATAAAGTTTATTTCAAGTGTGTGATTCAGGGGTGCCTGAGCGGCTCAGTCAGTTGAGCGTCCAACTTCAGCTCAGGTTGGCATCACATGGTTCGAAAGTTCGAGCCCCACATCGGGCTTTGTGTGAATAGCACAGAGCCTGCTTCGGATTCTCTGTCTCCCTCTCTCTGCGCCCCTCCCCTGCTAGTGTTCTCTGTCTCTCTCTCTCTCAAGAACACAAATAAACATTAAAAAAATTAAAAATAAAATAACAAAGTGTACGATTCAGAGGCATTTAGTACACTCACTATGCCGTCCACCTCTGTCCGGTCCAGAACATTTCGACCACCCCAAAATAAAACCCTGTACCCAGTAACAGTCACTCCCCGTCAGTCTGCTAACTAATCTACCTTCTGCCTCTACGGAGCTGCATGGACATGTCATATAAATGGAATCGCACGCGATGTGGTCCTTTGTATCTGGCTTCTTTCACTTGGCATGACGTTCTCAAGTTTCATCCGTGTTGTAACATACATCGCTGCTTCTTACGGCTAAAGAGGAATCCATGGTGTGGAGTTACCACATCCATTTCAGTTTGTCTTCCTACCCATCAGTTGATGCACATTTGGGTTGTTCCCACCTTGGGGTTGTCACAAATGATGCTGCCGTGGACACGGGCGTACGAGTTTCTGTTTGGACGCATGTCTTCTGTTCACGTGGGTCTGTGTCTAAGGCTGGAAGTGTTGGGTCTTACGGTAAGTGTGTTTGACACCAGCCTGTTTTCTTTTTTTTTTATTTTAGAGAGAGGGGAGAGGGGCAGAGGGAGAGAGAGAGAGAGAGAGAGAGAGAGAATCCCAAACAGGCTTCATGCTCATCACGGAGCCCAAAGTGGGGCTCAGTCCCACGACCCTGGGATCATGACCTGAGCCAAAATCAAGAGTCAGATGCTCAACAGACTGAGCCACCCAGGCACCCCATAAGGTCGCTGATTCTTTTTTTTTTTTTTAATGTGAATTTATTTTTGAGAGAGAGAGACAGAGCATGAGTGGGGAGAGGGGCACAGAGACACAGAATCAGAAGCAGGCTCCAGGCTCCAAGCTGTCAGCACAGAGCCCGATGCGGGACTCAAACTCACGAACTGTAAGATTATGACTTGAACCGAAGTCAGACGCTCAGCTGACTGAGCCACCCAGGCGCCCCATAAGGGCACTGATTCATCAGCACGGTTGCACGTTGGAATCATCTGGGCATCTTTTAAAGTACTGCTTCCTAGTCCCTCCCTCAGATGGTCTGGGATCATCGGTCTGATCTGTGGCCTGTGCACGGAGAGTTTCAAAGCTCCCCAGAGGTTTCTCCCAGCCCAGGTTGAGGATTTCAGACACAGGGACTCACAGATGACATCATTAATCAATAGCTTGCCCTCTCAAGTCAGTGTCTTCAGACCTGCTTGATTATGAGAATGTTCTGGGGCACTCTTTGAAAATACAGATTCCCAGGGGCGCCTGGGTGGCTCAGTCACTTAAGTGTCTGACTCTTGATTTAGGCTCAGGCTGTGATCTTGCGGCTCATGGGTTCCAGCCCTGTGTCAGGTTCCTCACTGACCATGTGGAGCCTGCTTGGGATTTCTCTCTCTCTGTCTCTCTCTCTCTGTCTCTCTCTCTCTGTCTCTCTCTCTCTCTCTCTCTCTCTCTGTCTCTCTCTCTCTCCCTCCCTCCCTCTGCTGTTTTCCTGCTTGCTCACTCTAAGATAAGTAAATAAACATTAAAAAAAATAAAATACAGATTCCCAGACCCTTCCTCTGGAGATGTCCTCAGTACTTAGTGGGCCCCGGGGGGTGGAGGGGGAGAGCCTGGGAATCTGAAGTTTCAACAGACACTTCGGGTCTCTTGTGATCTGGCAAGTTTGGGAACCAGTATCTTGGATTCTTCCCCAAATGTGGGCCCCCCACCAGCGCCAGCTGGAGCTTGTAAGAAATGCACGTTCTAACTATTACTAAATCAGAACCTGCCTTTTAACAGTTCTGCAGTGATTGTAAACACACTACTATCTTAGAAGTACGGTGTTAGAGTACTTAATCTCAAGCAGTGTCATCTGTAGGTAAGAGGTTCTCAAACTTGATCGTCTGAAAGCATTAGATCGTCTGAAAGGCTCATTAAAGCACAGGCTGTTCTTGGAGCCTCTGATTCAGCAGGTCTGACGCAGGCCACGTGTCACAAGTCCCCAGGTGATGCTAATGCACTTGGTCTGAGAACCACGCTTTGAGAATCCCAGATCTGGCATCTGGACTAGGGTTTCTCAGACTTGGCACTCGTAATGTTTTGAGCCAGATAATTCTTTCTGGGGTAGAAAGCTGCCCTCTGATTGTAGGGTGGTTAGCTGCTTCTCTGACCTCTACCTGCTAGGTTCCAGGAGCACCCCCAAAATTGCGGCAGCTAATTATGTCTCCGTGCATCGCCAGATACGCCCTGGTGGGCTGGGTGACCAAATTGAGAACCACTGGTCTAGAACATACCTAAAGGGGAGGGGTCCTGCCACTCATCCCATTCAAGAGGAGAGCAGACTTGGTCCCTAGCTTGGGCAAGCTCTCTCAGACTCTCCTCCCAGATCCCGGAGGGATCTGGGGCCTGAGACCCCATGAGGCAATACCCTTGAACCAGGATTTCCTCGCCTGGGGAAATGATATCCCTTTCCTGGCTCCCTGGCTACAAGAGAAGCGTCTGGAACTCTCAACAGCAGGTGTGAAGTCCTGATCAGGTAGCCCAGTCCCTGTCGCCCTCCCCTCCTCACCCGTAGCCCCTTCTTTGCCAGATATCTTTGGCTAGTCCTAAAAACCAGATTTCCCAAGAAATGTTAAAAGTGACCACAATACAAGCAAAATACATAAGGAGCTGAATGTCTGTTGGTCACCTGATGCTTTAAAAGCTACACGCTAGGAATCTGTGCAATTGGTGAGCTTTAATTAGTGTGAATTGTTATACTTTCTTTATGTTCTTTGCAGAGGGCCGGGAATATTGGGCGGTGAGGGAGAAGACCATTTTTTAAAAGCTTCTGGGTTCTCCAACCTTCCTGGAGGTTGGTTCGCATTCCATATTGTTGGCGAATAGTGCCCTCTGCTGGAATTTTCTGGTTATTGCGATTGCGGCTGAGTCCTGTCAGGCCAGGCAAGCGTGTTTGCAAATTCCCCTGGTGAGCGGACCTTGTCTTCCAGCTCCAAGGCTGGCTGAAATGAGGATGTGTTTCCTGAATGTTCTTAAGCCCGAGTCCTGGAGTTGAGTGCCTGAGCCTAGGACACTGGTTAGGGCCTAGGACACTCGTCAGGGTCGGGTTCACACAGACCTCTCCCCGCCGACCCTCCCCAGCTTAGCCCTCCTGGAACAGGGTCCCTGTGACTCCCCAACCAGCCCATGCGTGGAGAAGTGATGTGCTAGGAGGCACATGTGTGGGGCCCCCTGGGCTCCTGGCTCCTGCTTCCTCCACCGCATACCCCCAGCTGCAGCACCTTAAATGTCTCTCTCTTTCTTCATCTGTAAAACGGTGGTTTCAGATTGTGCTCTGGGGTGACCCCAGGGACCTCATAGAAGCCTCACAGGCCAAAGGGAACATGAGAAGCAGCCCAGCGGGCAAGTACCGTCACCAGAGTCCATCCCCCTTCTACCTGGTTGTATATATTAGGTCTTAGTATTTTGTTTTGTGTTCTGCTGAGAGAGAGAGAGAAAGACTTTCTTCTTTGAAAATCATGACAGTAGGTGATCTCTCAAGTCCTTCCAGCACTTTCTCTGACTCCTGCCCTATGGACATTTGTGGGGAGACGTGTCCCAGTGTCACACCGCTGTGTCCTGCGTGCCACCCAGCCCCGCTTTTCAAGCCGGATTAAAGAGAACCGTAAGGGCTGAGGGTGACCTCCTTCTTCGCCCTGAACAGCACCCAGCCCAAAGTAAGAGCTCAGTGTGTGTGATAATGCCCCCCCCCCCCAAGCCAGTTTTGTAGGCAAGCTCCGTACCTTGTCATATTCCAGAGTCATTGCCCGTCCTCTAAGAGGACATTGTGTTCGGTCGGTAAAAACAAGCTCACCGGAATTGGTCCGTAAGGTTTGGTGACTTGGCTCCTTGGCTCACCCCGTTGTACGTTTTCTAAAGCTTCACATTTAAAATGTAAGTCTGAGGCAATGGTTGATGCTGAATACCAGACCCTGTGAAGTTTGGTTTAAACGCTATAAAGGTCTTTATAGATATTTATACCTTTATCTCTGTTTTTTTTAATATATATATTTTTGGGGGGTGGGCATCTGGGTGGTTTAGTTGGTAAGTGTCTGACTCTTGATCTCAGCTCAGCTCTTGATCTCAGGTTCGTGAGTTCCAGCCCCACATTGGGCTCCACTCTGGGCATGAAGCCTATTTTAAAATATATATATATATATAAGATGTATATATAATACAAAATATATATATTTATATATATTTTTTAAGTAGGCTTATATATATATATTATTTTTATATAATTTTCTATTTATATTTATATTTGTTGTAGACTCTGGGTCTGTCCAGCAAGAGAGCAAGACGCAGGATTGAAAATGTGAGAGAGGCTAATGTCCGGGAGGAGACAAGAGCCCTGAATAAGGGTCCTTGCTCCATTTTTATTAGGCTCGGAAGGCTTACAAACATGTGATGGATGTGCACAAAGAGACAATGAAACTGTGAACATTAACTCATGGGCGTGGGGGAAAGAGGGTTTTGGAGATATGTGGTGTTAGGGGTTTGGGTTAACACAAAACAAAATCCTGGAGCTGGGCAAAGGTTGTGTACGGCAGACGTGAGGCCCCACCTCTGTTTACCTAAACTGGCCTAGGGGACAAGAAAGACAGACCATGCTACTTCAGCGTCAACAAGGCATCTTTCTTTTGTTAATTAGCTCCGTTCTGGGCAACTTTGCTGAGGTCCATAACCCTATTTACCTGCTTACGTAATTTGGTCCTTCCTTCCTGTGAAAGCAGCTTTCTGCTGTTGTCCTGTACCTTTGTCCTATACTGGGGGCCTTTGCCTCATTTACCTAATATTTACCTAATCTTGTTTACCCAAACTTGGGTGTGTTCATTCTGTGGCTTTCTAATTCTTTATGCCTCGTTAACCCATCAGTGCAGCCTCAGGGAATTCGAAGCTTATTCCCCACGTATATATACAGGGACGCCTGGGTGACTCCGTTGGTTAAGCATCTGACTCTTGAATGATCTCAGGGTTCATGAGATCGAGCCCCACGTCAGGCTCTGCTGGCAGCGAGGAGCCTGCCTGGGATTCTCTCTCTCTCCCTTTCTGCTCCTACCCCACTCACTCTCTCTCTCTCCCTCTGTCTCTCTCTCAAAATAAATACATTTTAAAAACAGAAAATATCAAAAATATTTTATTTTTTGGAAAATAAAAGCTATATGTATTTAAGGTGTACAATACAATGTTTTGATGTATGTATACATTGTGAAATGATTTCCACAATCAAACTAATTAACATATCCATCCCCTTGCGTGTCAGTTTTCTGTGTGTATATGATGAGAACGCTCGATATCTACTCTCCTCGTGAGTTTCAGATGTATAATACATCATCATTAACCACCATCACCATGCTTTACATTAGACCCCCAGAATTTATAACTGGAAGTCTGTGCCCTTTGATCAGAATCTCCCTCTCCTCCCCCAACTCCAGTCTTCTGGAAAACACCATTCTCCTCTCTGTTAGTGTGAGTTCACCTTTTTCTTTTTTCTGTTCATAGATCTCATGGAGAGGTGAGCCCGTAAAGCCTCCGTCTTTCTGTGTCTGGCTTGTTTCACTTTGTCCTTCAGGCCCATCCAGGTTGATGCAAATGACAGGACTTACTGCCTTTTTGAGGCTGAATAATATTCCATTGTGTGTGTATATACACCATATCTTCTTTATCCCTTCATCTGTCAGCGGGCGCTTGGGTTGTTTCCCAAGTTGATGGCTACTGTGAGTGATGCTGCAGTGAACATGAGACAGTGATTCTGTTCCCCTCAGATCTATACCCAGAAGAGAGAGCACTGGATCGGAGGGTGGTTCTAGTTTTAATGTTTTAAGGAACCTCCGTGCTGTTTTCCGGAGTGGCTGCACCAGTTTGCATTCCCAGCAACAGTGCACAAGATTTCCTTTTCTCCACATCCTCGCCAATGCTCGTTATCTTGTGAGTCTCTGGTAATCACCATCCTAACAGGTCTGAGGTGATCTCTCACTGTGGTTTTGACTTGCATTTCCCGAATGATGAGTGATGGTGAGCATCTTTTCACATGTCTGTTGGCCATCTGGATGTCTTTTCTGGAAAAAGGTTCAGCTCCTTGGCTCCTCTTTGAACCAGGTTTTTCATTTGTTTGTTTGTTGCCATTGAATTAGGAGTTCCTGAGATTTTTTGGATGTTAACCCCTTAGCAGACAGATGGTTTGCAAATATTTTCTCCCATTCCATACGGGGCCTTTTAATTTTGTTGATTCCCTTTGCTGTGCTGAATCTCCCTGGTTTGTTTTTGCTTTTGTTTCCTGTGCTTTTGGCATCAATTCCAAAAAATCACTGCCAAAACCAATGTCAAGCACGTTTTATCCTGTGCTTTGTTCTAGGAGTTTAATGGTTTCAGACCTCTCATTTAAGTATTTAATCCATTTTGAATTTGTATATTGTGTAAGAGTCTAATTTCATTCTTTTGTGCGTGGCTATCTGGTTTTCCCAACAGTATTTATTGAAAAGACTATCTTTTCCCCAATGTATATTCTTGGCACCTTTGTCAAAAATTAGTTAACTGTAGGGGCGCCTGGGTGGCGCAGTCGGTTAAGCGTCCGACTTCAGCCAGGTCACGATCTCGCGGTCCGTGAGTTCGAGCCCCGTGTCGGGCTCTGGGCCGATGGCTCGGAGCCTGGAGCCTGTTTCCGATTCTGTGTCTCCCTCTCTCTCTGACCCTCCCCCGTTCATGCTCTGTCTCTCTCTGTCCCAAAAATAAATTAAAAACGTTGAAAAAAAATTAGTTAACTGTATATGTGTGGGTTTATTTCAGGCCTCTCTCTTCTATTCCGTTGGTCTATGTGTCTGTTTTTTTGTTTTGTTTTGTTTTGTTTTAAATTTTTTTAACGTTTTATTTATTTTTGAGACAGAGAGAGACAGAGCATGAACGGGGGAGGGGCAGAGAGAGAGGGAGACACAGAATCGGAAGCAGGCTCCAGGCTCTGAGCCGTCAGCCCAGAGCCCGACGCAGGGCTCGAACTCGCGGACCGCGAGATCGTGACCTGAGCTGAAGTCGGACGCTTAACCGACTGGGCCACCCAAGCGCCCCTATGTGTATGTTTTTATGCCAGTACCATGTGGTTTTTATTACTCTAGCTTTGTAATAAGTCAGGAAGTGTGATGCCCCAGCTTTTTTATTCTTGCTCAAGATTACTTTAGCTATTTGGGGTCTTTTACAAATTTTAGGATTGTTTTTCTCTCTCTGTGAAAAATGCCATTGGAATTTTGATGAAGACTGCATTGAATCTCGAGATCACTTTGGGTAATATGGACATTTGAACAATAATAATTCTTCCATGAACACAGGATATCTGTCTCTATATTTCAAAGTCATGTGCTTCTAAATCATCCATTTTAGACATTAACTATTTTCTTCCTGCTATGGAAAAATGGAGACTTAAGTCTGTTGTGTTTATAAACAAATAATTTTTTTTTGCTTTTTTAATATTTTTTATTTATTTTTTTTTTTTAATTTTAATGTTTTATTTATTTTTGAGACAGAGAGAGACAGAGAATGAGCAGGGGAAGGGCAGAGAGAGAGGGAGACACAGATTCCGAAGCAGGCTCCAGGCTCTGAGCTGTCAGCACAGAACCCGACGCGGGGCTCGAACTCACAAACCACGAGATCATGACCTGAGCCGAAGTCGGACGCCCAACCAACTGAGCCACCCAGGCACCCCTATTTTTTATTTATTTTTGAGAGAGAGAGAGAGAACGAGCACGAGTGGGGGAGGAGCAGAGAGAGAGGGAGACACAGAATCTGAAGCAGGCCCAGGCTCCAAGCTGTCAATGCTGAGCCCAATGCAGAGCTTGAACCCACAAGCTGTGATATCATGACCTGAGCCAAAGTTGGACGCTTAACCCACTGAGCCACCCAGGTGCCCCAAGAAATAACTTTTTTAAAGTTATCACCATATCCATTGAAATTCTTTAATTGAATCCATAGTAGCTGCTGGGAAAAATCCAACTGTCTTAGTCATGGAAGAGCCAAACCTCAGTGTTAAATACCTGAGAGGCTTTCAGGCAAAACAAAACAAAACAGCAACTCAGAGGTAAACTAACCCATCACCACTCTTTCATCGTTATTGATAAACTATATTGATTAATTATAACGCCTGTGTTTTTGCAAAGCACCATATAATTTTCAAGAGCAGGTAACACAGTTCATTTTCACAACATCCCCGTAAGGGCCGCAGAGGCAGCTCCATTTTACAGGTAAAGATGTGCACAGAGCCGTAGGGGCCTGAGGCCACGGAGCTGGGACAGCCCTTGGCCAGGTGTCCCCCCCCCCCACCCCCACCCCATAGGACCTGTGGCCTGGAAAGGAAGGACACAGGTGAGCGTTCTCAACAACCTGCTGTCCTTAGTTCCAGATCCCGTCTTTCTTTCCTGTCCCCTCCTCCACTCTGACCTCCCTCTTCCTGACCAGCGCGCTGAGGCTCGCTTGAGGCTCTAGATTGGTGACTTCCATGGCCCGGTGGTCAGGGGCATGCCAGCCACCGGGTGCCCTTACTGAGTTCCGCATCCACTGCCTGCAGCTCAGACCCCACTGGGCTCCCGGAAGCTTCTCGGGCGAGGGCTCTTGGGGCTGCTGCTGGACTGGCCTGAGGTCAGCGTCGGAGGGACGGGGTAGGGAACAACGGTGCCGCACGAAGCTTGGGTAAGAAATGGGTACATACAGAGAGAGTCAGGGCAGCACAGCTCTTACTTTCTGACCTAAAACCTGAGCCACCAGAGTAGAGACCTGAGAATATAGTAGTGTGAACTCTTCTCAAATACTGGGGTTCTTTTCTGAATGCGAAAGTAATACAAACTCAAGGGGGGTTGGGGGCAGGGGGTTGGAAACACACAAAAAAGACAAAGATCACATACAATGCTACCACCCTGCCAACATTCTTTCATCTGTTTCCTTTCTCCGGTTAAACGGGGCAGGGTGGGGGGGCAGAGAGTGTTTAAGCATTTACTTTTCATTGTTATCTAAGTAATATGTATTTTGGCTATCATGTTCCTATTATTTTGGATAATACGGTATTTATTTAGCTCCATGTTTCAAAGGAGTAATTCTTGAGATGCATGGTTTCCAAATGCCCTATGGTTCTTTCCCCCTTTGCTTTTGCTGTTCCCTTTGCCCAAAACCTGGACGAGTTTGCTTGCAACGAGTTCTCCTCTGAATGGGGCTGGCTTCATGCTGCAGAATAGGCGGAGACGAGAGAGGCTGGGTGGCGGAGGAAATGGTCTGTAATTTTACCGTATAATGTGGGTGTCCTGCAGTGCTTAGGAATGCTTTAGAGCCTACAACAGAAAGTCCAAAAACAAAAAACAACTAGTGTCAAACAAACAGAATGTATTCCAAATAACGAGGAATCTAGGCACAAGTAATTGCTGGCATTTGGTCAGGGGCCCAGCCTGGTCAGGGCCATCATCCGTGCAAGCTGCTTGACTTCTCCCTCCGTGTTCTCGGGGAACAGTGAGGCTGCTGTGGCTCCAGGCATCACACCTGAACTGAAGGTAGGAAAAAGGAGTAGAGGAGTGGCACTAATTATGTGTTTTTCTGTATTATCAAGAAAAGCAAATGTTTTCCCAGAAGGCCCTAGCAGAAACCTACTTGTCTAGCCTGGACTAGAATCATGTCACCGGCCACACTGAGCAGCAGGGGAGAAGAGAAAGCAAATATTCAAGCTCCCCTTGCCTCTAGAGTGGGGGTGACAAAGAAGAGAAACTTTGGAACTGTCTGTTGAGTTAGCCAAATAGCAGTGGCTCCCCCAGTATTTCCTATGTCTTGGGAATAAGTCTCGCCTCCTATTCCACTTTCCGAGTGGGTGGTTGGCTCAGAGGCTGAGTCACTCTTCCCGGTGCTGTGGCTCCTGTCCTCATCCTTCTTGGCAAGTTACAAAATAGTGCAGTTATGTGTGCCTGGCTTAGAGGATTAGCAATTGTAGTACGTAGTTTTAAAGCCTACCCAGCACAAAGTGAAGAGGGCTCCACAAAAATCCCTGCCAAAACAAAGCAAAGCAAAACAAAAAACACCGCCCTGAAAAACAAAAACAAAAACAAAAAACTATGGCCTGAAGACAATACAAATGCAAGTACAAGCAAGACCATGAGACAGAAACAGCAGACATTTTCCTGCTAGCAATGAATTTTCATTACAAACTAGAGACTACAGCAATCTCATCAGATCTACCAAGAGTCAGTCCAAAAAAAAGAGCCAGGTTTTATCAAGAAAATTATTTGGAGAGTGAGTTTTATATCAGTCAAGATGTACTATTAATAAATAAAAGAAAAATGAGTTGGTTTTAAGTATTTAGCCCATTTCTATCTCATCAGATTAAAACTTACACTTCAATCTGTTTTATCATTTATATGACTCATGAATATATCATTGTCCGTATATAAGCTCTAGGGTAATATATTTTCAGATTCATCTAGTTTATTCTGATAATAGATGGCCATCAAAAAATTTTTGGAGAAGACTCTCCCAAGCAATGGACTTTCAGGGCTCTGACTTCCTTCCTATCGATCAAGGTTCTTGGTCATTAAGTACAGAACTCACTGCAGTGATTTTAACCAGAAAAGGAACTTATCAAGGGACATTAAGTAGCTCACAGAACCTTTAGGTGAGTTCATCAGATTTCGAAGCTACCCAGCCAGAAGCAATGTTTGCCCGTCCCCACAGCAGGACTCACCCAGCAAAGACCTTTTTTCTGCTGCCTCTGAAAACCATGCACCGGCTGAACCTGTGGTCGCTGGGTCCAGATGCCCTGAGAGTCTGCCACAGCACACCCAGAGCCAGACCCCTCCCAGCCACCCTTCCAGAAAACGGAATCCACTGTTTTGCCCTGGGCTCTCTTCATGCCTGTTGCAGAGCCTGAATTATATTCTTTTTGGCGAGCTTTGAGAGAGGGAGTAGTAGGAGGTGGGGGGAAATGACTTTCTTTTCATAGTCATTTTACGGTAATGTTAATAGTGACTCTATTACATTTTAAGTAATTCTCCTATTTTGGCATTTTGGCTTTTGATTTGAGTGCAGTGGACACGCAATGTTGTATCAGTTGCAGGTGTACAGCTCGGTGACTTGACAAGTTCACACATTATGGCGTGTTCACCACAGGTGTAGCTCTATCTGTCCCGTTAACATCGTTATTACAATGACTGTATTCCTGATGCTCTGCTTTTTATTCCCGTGACTTATCCATCCTGTAACTGGAGGCCCTGTTTATTTTTTATTTTTATTTTTAGATTCCATTTACGCATGGAATAGAATGGTATTGGTCTTTCTCTGGCTTATTTCACTCAGCATAATACCCTCTAGGTCCATCCATATTGTCACAGACGGCAAGAGGTCATTCTTCTTCATGGCTGTGCAATGTTCCATTGTGTATATATATGCCACATTTTCCTTATCTATTCGTCTACTGATGGGCATTTAGATTGCTTCCATATCTTGGCTATTGTAGATAATGCTGCAATGAACATAGGGGTGCATGTATCTTTTTGAATTAGTGTCCTCATTTTCCCTGGGTCAATACCCAATGGTGGAATTATTGGATCACATGGTAGTTCTATTTTTAATTTTTGGAGCAACTTCTATACTGTTTTCCACCATGGTTGTACCAATCTACATTCCCACCAACAGTGCACAAGGGTTTCTTTTTCTCCGCATCCTTAACAATACTTGTTGTTTCTTGGGTTTTTGATTTTAGCCATTCTGACTGGTGTAAGGGGATATCTCACTGGTTTTGATCTGCATTTCCCGGGTGATAAGTGATGTTAGAACATTTTTTTCGTGTGTCTCTTGGCCATCTGGATGTCTTCTTTGGAAAAATGTCTATTCAGGTCCTCTGCCCATTTTGAATTAGATTATTTGGTTTTTGATGTTGTATTTTATACATTCCTTATATAATTTGGATATTAACCCATTATCAGATATGTCATTTGCAAACACCTTCTCCCATTCCCTCGGTTGTCTTTTGTTTTGTTGATTGATTCCTTTGTTGTACAAATTTCTTAATTTTGATGTAGTCCCAATAGTTTATTGTTGCTTTTATTTCTCTTACCTTAGGAGATTTATCTAGAAAAATGTTGCTATGGCTGAGGTCAGAGAAATTACTGTTTTCTCCTAGGACTTTTATGGTTTCAGGTCTCGCATGTAGGTCTTTAATATATTTTGAGTTTATTTTTGTGTGTGATGTTAAAAGTAGTTCAGTTTCATTCTTTTGCATGTAGCTGTCCAGTTTTCCCAACACTGTCAAAAAGATCGTCTTTTCCCCAATGTATATTCTTGCCTCCTTTGTCATAGATTAATTGACTACATATGTGTGGGTTTATTTCTGGGGTCTCTATCCTGTTCCATTGAACTGTGTGTCTGTTTTTGTGCCAGCACTGTAGTGTTTTGATTACTGTACTGTTTGATTACAGCTCTGTAGTATAGTTTAAAATCTAGAGTTATGATACCTCCAGCTTTGTTCTTCTTTCTCATGACTGCTTTGGCTATTTGGGGTCTTCTGTGGTTCCACACAAATTTTAGTATTATTTGTTCTATTTTTGTGAAACATGCTGTTTGGTATTTTGATAGGGGTTGCACTGAATCTGTAGATTGCTTTGGGTAGTACAGACATTTTGACAATATTAATTCTTCCAATCCATGAGCATGGTATATCTTTCCATTTGTTTGTGTCTTCTTCAATGTCTTTCATCAGGGTTCTATAGTTTTCAGAATACAGGTATTCCACCATTTTGGTTAAGTTTATTCCTAGGGTTTTTATTATTTTTGGTGCAGTTGTAAACGGTGCTATTTTTTTTTTTAATTTCTCTTCCTGCAACTTCATTGTTAATGTATAGAAACGCTACCAATTTTTGGATATTAATTTTGTATCCTGCCACTTTACTGAATTCATTCATTACTTCTAGCAGTTTTTTGGTGGAATCTTTAGGATTTTTTATGTATATTCTCATGTTGTGTGCAAATAGTGATATTTTAACTTCTTTACCAATACAGATGTCTCTCATTTCTTTTGCTTGTCTGATTGCAGTGGCTAGGACTTCTAGCCCTATATTGAATAAAAGTGAGAATGGACATCCCTGTTTTGTTCCTTACCTTAGAGGGAAAGCTCTCAGTTTTTCACCATTGAGGATGATGTTAGTTATGAGTTTTTCATATATGGCCTTTATTGTTTTGAGGTATTTTTCCTCTAGCCCCATTTTGTTGAGAGTTTTTATCATGAACAGGTGTTGTATCTTGTCACATGCTTTTCCTGCATCTATTGAGATGATCATATGATTTTTATCCTTTGTTTTGCTGATGTGGTGTATGAATATTAAATCAGTCCTTTCATCCCAGGAATTAAATCCCACCTGATCATGGTAAATGATTTTTTTTATGTATTGCTGTATGTGTTTTGCTAATATTTTGTTGAGGATTTTAATCTATGTTCATCAGGGATATTGGCCTGTAGTTTTCTTTCTTTTTTTCTTTTTTTTTTTTTTTTTTTTGTAGTTTCTTTGTCTGGTTTTGGTATCAGGGTAATGCTGGCCTTATAGAATGTACTTGGAAGCTTTCCTTCATCTTTTATCTTTTGTAATAATTTGAGGAGAATAAGTATTAACTCTTCTTTAAGTGTCTGGTATTGATCATATATGAATCCATCTGGTCCTGAACTTTGATTTTTTGGCAGTTTTTTTTATTACCAATTCCATTTGGTTACTTGTAAAATGGTATTTTCAGATTTTCTGTTTCTTCCTGGTTGTTTTGGGGGATTATATGATTCTGGGAATTTATCCATTTCTTGTAGGTTGTCCAATTTGTTGGCATATAATTTTTCATAGTAGTCTCATAATCCTTTATATTTCAGTGGTATCAGCTGCTACTTCTCTCTCATTTCTAATTTTACTTATTTGGGTCCTTTCTCTTGATGAGTCTGGCTAAGGGCTTGTCAATTTTGTTCAGTTTTTCAAAGAATCAGCTTTTAGTTTCATTGATTTTTTTTTCTATTCTTTTAGTCTTTACATCATTTTTTCATTTCTAATCTTTATTATTTCCTTCTTATACTCACCTTGGGCTTTGTTTGTTCTCCTTTTTCTAGTTCCTTTAGGTGTGAGGTTAGATACTTTATTTGAGCAATTTTGGTAATTTAAATATGCACTTTCTTTACTCCTTCTTGATGAATCTGGCCAGAAATCTGTGTCATTTTTTTCCTTCAACTTGTTTATTAATAACACGGTTTCATTTTTCTATTCACTAAAACCATACTTTATCCTTATTAATTCCTTATTCCTGCCTCTCTTGGGCTTGTTTTCTATTTTCATGAGTTGAATGCTCAATTCTTTATTCTCTCACCAAGAATCTTCCTTGTATTATGGAGGTTTTGAAATGTTATGCCATTGTTATTTATTATTATTATTATTATTATTATTATTATTTTCTGTGTACTTTGACTTTAACTTTTATTTTGTCTTGATCCAAGATTTAATAAAAAGTGTTTTTATTTCTAAGTTTTATAAGATTTTTTTTGTTTAATCTTGGGTTTTTACTTCTGACTTTATTATATCATGGTAAGATAGTGTGACCTATGCATTTTCAGCTTTGAAAAATTAATTGGGATTTTCAATGTAGCCTAATATACAATCAGTTTTTGTAGATATTCCAAAGACATTGGAAAAATTAAGCCTAAGAGAATATTTTTAAATTTCTAAGTGGAAGGGTCTTTTACATTTTTTAATTAATTTTTAGTTTAATTCCATTAACAGAGAGTACTATTAGTAATTTTCTACCTTATGGAGTTTAATATTTTCTTTGTGACCTTATGTATGACCAGTTTTTGCTAATGACTCATGTGTGCTTGAGAAGATGTATTTCTCATAATCAGGGTGTAAATCTTTTATACATGCATAAAATCTACCTTATGGGTTATACTGTTTAAGTCATTATTCTTGCTCTTTTTTTCACCATTTGATCTGTCTTGTACTTATAGTGGTATGTTAAAATCTCCTATGATTAGTGTATCTCTATCTGTATCTCCTTGCCTCTCCATAGTTTCTCATTCTGTAGGTGGTTGCTGTGTTATTTGGCACATGGCTATTCGTTATCATATCTTAACTATAAGGTGTGGTTTTAACATCTTTATTTGGTATGCTTAATGCTTTTTGACTTGAATGCTACCTTGTCTGATACCAATATCACAATTCCAGCTTTCTTTTTGTTTCCATTTACCTGATTTATTTTGCCTTTCTTTTCTGAAAATCTATCGGCTTTATGAGCCAACTTGAAAATCCTTTTATTAGGTGAGTTAAGTCCACTAACAGTTATTAGTATGGTTTATATGTTTGGCCTCAATTCTGTCTTATTACTTTATAATTACTACGTATGTGTATTTATTGTGTTTCTTTCTGTATTTGATGTTTTCTTTATTCTAATTTTTACATTGTGTTTTGATATTTAGGAAGGTTTTCCAAGTCATAGAATATTTGTTTAGTTGTTGCCTTTATAGTTAAACCCTTTACAATAATCTTTGTCCTGTATTTTTTACTCATTTGGTTTGTCAGTTTTGAAAAGTGACTTCTCTGACTTCTCCGTAGCGCCTCTACAACAATCCATAAACTTAGTTTACTGTCCCCTTTGTATATTTTTCTTCCACCCCTTCCCTCCTCTTTTAGTCTTAGAGCTATAATTAAATACATTAAATGAATGTGAATTTGTAGTATTCTTTGTCTTCTAGTATGCTTAAGGCATAGGTTACAGGTGGTTTTATTTGTTCTTCTTTTCCTTGTGGTTCTTTATGGTGTTTTGGAGGAAATGTGGGAAGATACAAATTTAGGGGGCCACCAGCATCCAGGAATACCTGGAAGTTCTCTTGCACTTCCCAGTGCAAGAGCCCAAAACAAAATGTCTCCTGCAAACATGTGTTTTTCTGGTTCATGAGCACTTTACTAGCCTCCTTTCAAGTCACAGAATATTGCTTATTTGTGTGTGCACATGTATTTATTCAGACCTGGATGCCGAGAGCTCCAGCCATGCCTGTATTTGCCCCACCATTTTTCTTCGATCATTGCATGCATGCCTCGAGTACTGATCGCATTCTTCCTTCATATCTTAAGGTCAAGAACTTATTAGGGTTCTATGATCAAGTCCCTCAAAGGGAGCAGGGAGGGGGCCAGAGCTGTGGGCAAAGGTCTCTATCTTCGCTATATCTAGTAGAAATTCTGCACCATGAACCAAGGTCCTTAAATGTTACTGATATTTATAGACAAGAAGGTACTGGGTTGAGTGTTACCTACGTGTCTTTTAGCCCACACTGAAACACTGAATGTTTCCTTCTACCTTAAAAAAAAAAAAGAAAAAAAGAAAAGAAAGGAAAGGAAAAGAAAGAAAAGAAAGAAACCTAGGAAATATTCTTAGATTTAAGAATGCACAACTCAAGCTGCTCTCTTGGAAAGGGAATTACAAATTAATTCCTGGTGTTCTTGACCATGTTCCAGCTCACTGTGACTTCGAGAAATTAATTTACTGTCATGTGACTGTCCTCTTCCATAGAAAGGGATAAAACAATGTCCAGTGGTTTTTTTTTCCCCTTGTTTATTTTCGTTGGGATTTAGATAGGAGTAAGGTGGCTTTACTCAAATTTGCCATTTAGCCCTGAAATCTTATATAAAGATATTATACTTTTACAGCACCATTTAAATACGACGTTAAGAAAAAGTGTATAGTGTCATTCTGGACAGATGTGAATAGCTCTTTACCTGCCCACATGTGTGTCCAGAGATAAGACATGAATCTTCAATAAGTGTACCCTTGGGGCGCCTGGGTGGCTCAGTCAGTTGAGTGTCCAACTTCAGCTCAGGTTCGTGAGTCGGCACTTGAGAGGGGCCTAAACCCTGGGGGGGAGGGAGGGTTGGTACAGGAGAGGTGAACAGAACTGGGGAGTGAAGGGAGGGAACCCTCAAACAAAGGGCAGTTAGGGAAGAGAGAAAATGCACAAAGCTGGTAACAGGGCATCTGGTATGATCCGTGTGAGTTATAATGGTGCTTTATTCTCGTCATTAGCTGATGTAAGTTCCCTGCTTTCTCTGATAGCTTGGAAGAAATTTTGATCTTCCCAAAGCTGTGAGTTCAGTTATTGACTCATCACTGGTAATTGTTGGCATCCTCTTGAATGGATAAAATGCCATCTACTGCATCAACCTGTATTAGAGACTACAGGTATTTGCCTCAGAAGCTTTGGGCTTCTCGAAAGTACCGTTGGCTCATGAGATCCATTTTACGTGTCTGAAGATAATTTGTCCATTTCGTGTTACCCATTTTCTCAACACCACCCGTTCAGAAAATACTGGCCTGTACTGTTATGGTTAACTTTCTGTGACAGCTTGGCTGGGCCACAGTGTCTAGATATTTGATCGACTATTATTCTGTGTATTTCTGGGAAGGTTTTTTTGGATGAGATTAACATTTTTTTTAATTTTTATTATTTAAGTATACTTGACATATGTTGTATTAGTTTCAGGTTCCCAACATTTTGATTCAACCGTTCTATATACACAACGCTCATCAACATAAGCGGAGTCAGGACCTATCACCGGATGACATTGTTACATGTTATTGACTATATTCTCTATGCTGTACTTTTCATCTCCATGATTTATTTTATAACTGGAGCTTTGTACCTCTTTATCCCCTTCCTCTATTTTACCTGTCCACCCAACTGCCTCACCTCTGGCAAGACTAGTTTATTTTATGTATTTATGAGTTTGTTTATTTGCTATATATGTGTATATATACACACACAGTCACACACACACACACACACACACACACACACACACACCCCACATCTTCTCCATCCATTTACTTACTGTTGGACACTTGGGCTACTCCCATATCTTGGCCATTGCAAATGGTACTGCAATCAACAATAAACACAGAGGTGCATGTATCTTTTTGAATTTGTGTTTTCGTTTCCTTTGGGTAAATATCCAGCAGTATAATGACTGGATCATAGGGTATTTCTACTTTTAATTTTTTATTTTTAATTTTTATTTTTATTTTATTTTAAATTTTTAATTTCCATACTGTTTTCCACAGCGGCTGCACCAGTTTGCATTCCCACCAGCAGTGCAAACGGGTTCCCCTTTCTCCACATCCTCGTCAGCACCTGTTTTTCTCTTGTGTTGTTGATTTTAGCCATTTTGACGGATGTGAGGTGGTATCTCGCCGTGGTTTTGATTTGCATTTCCCTGATGATAAGTGATGTTGAGCATTTTTTTTCACGTGTCTGGTGGCCATCTGGATGTCTTTTTGGAAAAATGTCTATTCAGGTCCTCTGCCTATTTTTACTTAGATTATTTGTTTTCTGATGTTGGATCTTATAAGTTCTTTTTTATATATAAAATTTTTTTTAATGTTTATTTATCTTTGACAGAGAGAGAGAGAGAGACAGAATGAGTCGGGGAGGGGCAGAGAGGGGGACACAGAATCCAAAGCAGGCTCCAGGCTCTGAGCTGTCAGCACAGAGCCTGATGCAGGGCTCGAACTCACAGACCGTGAGATCTTGACCTGAGCCGAAGTTAGAGGCTCAACTGACTGAGCCACCCAGGCGCCCCTATAAGTTCTTTATACGTGTTTTATATTAACCCCTTATCAGATATATCATTTGCAAATATTTTCTCCTGTTCAATAGGTAGCCTTTTTGTTTTGTTGATGATTTCCACTGCTGTGCAAAAGCCTTTTATTTTGATGTCGTCCCAATAGTTTATTTTTGCTTTTGTTTCCCTTGTCTTAGGAGACATATTCATAAATCTGTTGCTAAGACCAAGTCCAAGAGATGACTGCCTGTGTTTTCTTTTAGGGGTCTTGTGGTTTCAGTCTCACATTTAGGTCTTTAATCCATTTTGAGTTTATTTTTGTATATGGTGTAACATTAACATTTAACATTTAACTTGGCCTTTGAGTAAAGCAGATTACCATCCATAATATGGGTGGACCTCATCCAATCAGGTGAAGGCCTTCATAGAGCAAAGACTGACCTCTCTTGAAAAGGAGGGAATTCTGCCAGCAGACTGCCTTTGGCCTCCACCTGCAACTCTCCCCTGAGTCTCCAGCCTGCCACCCTACCCCATCAGATACATACATGCTATTTGCTTCTATTTCTTTGGAGAACTCTGACTGGTACAAGTACTTAGGTAATTTCTTCAGGAGGATGAACAAGTGTAATAATGATGGTTCGGGCCGTTCACAAAGGATGGACTGACACTCCCTAGAAAAATGATTCCAGACCTTTGAACAAGTGAAAAGTCCTTATGGGCAATAGAGGTACCCTAGGGGGAAAAAAGGAATACCTGACAATAAATGTGTTGTGTCCTCAAAGTTAAAGAACATGAAATGTCTAAAAGAAAAGGTTAAAACGTCTAAATATAATTCAATAGACTAAGAATAATAGCAAGATTTCAGAGCCAAAGAAAGAAACTGAAGAGCAAAAAACAGGGTCTGTATGGAACGTATTCATAAATAAGAATAAAATTCAAGGGGGTGCCTGGGGGTTCAGCCGATTAAGCGTCTGACTCTTGATTTCAGAAGCTCAGGTCATGATCTCACAGTTTGTGAGTTTCAGTTCCATGCTGGGCTCTGCACTGACAACATGGAGACTGCTTGGGATTCTCTCCCCCCCCCTCAAAAATAAATAAACAAAAAAAGAATAAAATTTACGGAAGATAATGAATTACAAACACACACACACATACACACACACACACACACACAAATTTCACAGAAAGGAAAAAGACAAATAAATGAAAGCAACTAGAGAAAAAATGAAGAGTATGAAAGAAACACACAGATAAATGATATTCCTAAATAAAGAGTAAACAAATGGGGGCGCCTGGGTGGCTCAGTCAAGCGTCTGACTTTGGCTCAGGTCATGATCTCGCGGTTCATGGGTTCGAACAGTGTGTCAGGCTCTGTGCTGACAGTTCAGAGCCTGGAGCCTGCTTCGGATTCTGTGCCTCCTTCTCTGTCTCTGACCCTGCCCCAATCCTGCTCTGTCTCTCTCTGTCTCTCAAAAATAAATAAACATTAAAAAAATAACAAGGGAAAATGGGAAGGAAAAAATAACATATATATACAGATGTATAGGCATATATCAAGCAAGGAAAAATGTGTGTAGCTACTCTACCCCATGTCTGTAACCAGTACTCAAGCGGCAGCTGTCAATAGCCCTATGTACCTACATTGCTATGCATTTCAGTCCCCTTTATCCTCAGCCAATATCTCAACACATCCAGATTCTTTGGGGTTCACCCAGGCCTTCATTCCTGAAAGGTCTAATCCCCATTGGTCTTCATTTAGTTTATATTTTCCCTCTTTCTATTGGACATAGAAGAGGTGGCCTCAAGAAGCCACTGAGTTCCATTGTGTCTTAGCAACTCAGTTCCTCAACATAATTGATACCATTGCAGCCACTAAAATAATCTTCCTTCTTTGCCCATTGACTGAGTGGCACATAGAGTTTAAACGGCCAATGGAAGTCCCAAGTTACAAATCATGGATGGAAATCCATTATGTTCCCTGGTGGAAACATTCCTCCCTCGGAAATTAAGACCTTGAAACCAGCAGAAACCTACCAGGGATAGGAAGCAAAAATTCTGCAGGCAGATTATTAGGGAATGCTCCCACTTCTCCCCTTTGATTCCCAGACCTGAGTGTCCTAGAGTATGGACAAAGCAGCACATGTACTGATCACTGATCTAAAAAGGAAAAAAAAAGTCCTGTAGGACATACCCCAACCTTTCAGAGCGCTGTCTTCCAACTTACAGCTGTCTTCAGTGGGCCCTTCCCCTGTTCCCCAGGCCAGCTGTTTCTGAGTGTGGGGGTACATGGTAAGACCAGTGATCATAAGATCTTGAGCCCTTTGTGACTCTTCATTTGCTGTGAAAGGACTTGTTTGGTCAGAGTGATGTATGAAGTACTTTTATGGTGAGTAAAGCATTCCATAAATCCAGGCAGGGTGGTATTATCAGAAGCATTGCAGACAGAAAAGGTAAATCTGTATCTATAATAAGTGATTATTCTGATGAGAACAAATCAGTACTCACTCCATGTTCGGGCATCATCGTTGGCCTATGCTCTCGGCAAGTTAGTAACATCTAGTGAGGAAGAAGCGTACGTTATTGAGCTCGGCCCTGCCATCAGGGCCACGTCGAACATGTCCCATTGAGCAAGCACTGAGGTTGCTGGGGAAAGAGACTGGCTAACCTCCTCAAATCATGTCCTCTTTTCTAGTTACTTCTTTTATGGTAGACGCCCTTTGGTGAGCAACCACATGAGACACAAATATCCTTACTCTGTGCCCCTTCTGTAAGGTTCATCTCCTACCCTATGACCCAGCAATTGCACTACTAGGTATTTATCCCAAGGATACAAGTGTGCTGTTTCGAAGGAGCACGTGCACCCCAGTGTTTATAGCAGCGCTATTAACAATAGCCAAAGTATGGAAAGAGCCCAAATGTCCATCAATGGATGAATGGATAAAGATGTGGTGTATATATATACGATGGAGTATCATTTGCAACTACGTGGATGGAACTAGAATGTATTATGCTAAGCGAAAATTAGTCAGAGAAAGACAAATATCATATGACCTCACTCATGTGGAATTTAAGATACAAAACAGATGAACATAGGGAAGGGAAGCAACGATAATATAGAAACAGGGAGGCGACAAAACATAAGAGACTCTTAAATACATAGAACAAACTGAGGGTTGCTGGAGGGGTCCTGGGAGGGGGGATGGGCTAAATGGGCAGGGGGCATTAAGGAGGACACTTGTTGGGATGAGCACTGGGTGTTCTATGTAGGGGATGAATCCCTGGATTCTACTCCTGAAACTGTTATTGCACTATATGCTAACGTGGACGTAAATTAAAATACATACATACATACATACATACATACATACATACAAAAAGGTTCATCTCTATATCTTTATATCTTTTCCTTAGATCTCCTTTTCTCTCATTTTCCAATCTTGTTCTTTCCAAGTTCCTGACCAGCTGGCCAACTCATTAACCCTGACCCACGGATCAACGGAGATTCTCGCCCTTAGGCATTTCACCTGACTGAGTTGCCAACAGAAGGGACCACTTGAAGTTCTGCTAGGCGAGAGAATTTTTCTTCAGTACTCTTAAGAGTACTTTTAATTGAGGTTGCAATACTACAGCAGTCAGCTTCCTGTTGGTGCCAGTATCTTGTGAAGAATCTATCAGATCTGAGTTTTTCTTCCGCGGCCAATTGGTAATAAGGAAATCACCACTAAATTTTAGGTATTCATAGTGGAAGAGAAAGCAGTGAAGCAAGAGTGGGCATCATACGAGTCTGAGACAACTGCTCGTGTAGTTGATTTGTGCCTTCAGGATTTGCTTAACCTTGATCTCTACTACACGGTGTCTATTGAATTAACCTTGATCTCTACTACATGGTTTCTGTTGAATTATGAATTGCTCCTGTGCATGATCAACTTTATGGCTCAGTGAGCCAAATAACACCCAGTTCATGGGTGGGGAACTCAGATTACATGGCCACTCAATGTCCCGTGCTTAAACATTCTGGCTCTACCAGAACCCAGGAGGAGCTGGTCCTCAAACTGGAGACTGGAAGCATGACTTTGCTTCTAAATCCCAGTATTCTCCTTTACGGAGACTTCATTCTTTTTGTGCCATAGACCTTCCAAGTACATCTGGGTCATAAGACCCAAGTGTCAAAGCAGCTCACGCTGCAGTTTAGACAGGCAGCGGAGTCTTTTCTTGTTGGAGTCCCCTTCAGAAGTGACAGGGTACTTGTCACTTCTATGAAAGACTTTCACTTCTATGAAAGACTGGAACGCACTCAAATGTGGCATATGTGACTTCCAAGAGGCAAATCAAGCACTTTGTCTCTTTTATAATGGTGGGCCGTGTAAGAGAGAGTAATGTGTCAGTCCCTTTAGAAGGGATATCCCAACATGCTTTAGACCCATGAACTTCCAAAAACCATTCTTAAGCCCATCCCTGAAATCTTGTGGTTTTTATTTCCCACCTTCTGACACACATGCATCTAAATAAGACATCGAAGATACTTGTTACTTCCTGTTTATGAACCAGCCGTCATTATACCATTAGTGTAGTAGGTTATTTTGATTATCTATAGGATGTCAAGACAACCAAGATCCCTACTGATTAGACGATGGTAGAGAGCATGAGGGGCAAATGTACCACTCTCTCTGCTAGGTGAAAGTAAACTGCTTCAGGAGATCTTGCAAACTGATACGGAAGGAGAAGCATTTGCCGTATCAATAGCTGTGTACCAAGTAGAAGGAGCTGAGTGAGTTGATTTGCCCCAGGAAAAATACCATATTTGCAACCACTGTGACTCCTCGTGAGCCCAGTGTGACTCTGTGAGCAAGTTCAGTTGGTATCTCCACCTGATTAAGTTTATGATAATCAGCTGTCACCCTCCAAGATCCAACCACCTCTGTCCAGGCCAACTAGGCAAGGGAAACAGACATGCAGTTGCATTAACCTCCCTGTAGCTTTTAAGTCTTTGAGGTGGCCCTGACCTCAGAAATTCCTCCAGATATGTTTTTGGTTTACGTCCTGGTAGGGGAGGAAGGTTCTTGGCTCCTCCTATCATAGTAGCCCTCATACAGATCAGGGGGCCGATGTAGGAGTCTTGCAGTTGCTAAATACAAAGATTTCAAATCCACGTTAAAGAACTATGGATTATTTTGTTAATCTCAGAATGTATTAATGAATAAAACCTAACTCGTGTATCTAAAATACAACATCTCTGAAAGGTTGAAAAGGTTGAAAGGCAAAGTATGGACACAGGCATAGCAGGAAAATGAAAACAAAGAAAACAGTGCTTAGCACCTAAGTTATGATCTCTAAATATCTTTACCCGCTCAAGAGAGTCAGAACTTCTTAGAAGAATGACTGACTCCATATATGGGACAAAAAACTAAATCTGGGATATCTCATCATATCAGGAAGCAAGGGACATACCAAAGACTTCTATGGTTGTCATGTCAAAAGGACTCATAATGTAACTTGAGGAGCACCCACAGTCCGGAGCTGAGACGACTTGAACATCAATAAAAATGATGATTTCCAATGAATTGCAGCACATCAAATATTTTTAAATTTTTTTTAATGCTCACTTATTTTTGAGAGAGACAGAGACAGAATGGGAGCAGGGGAGGGGCAGAGAGAGAGGGAGACACAGAATCTGAAGCAGGCTCCAGGCTCTGAGCCATCAGCACAGAGCCCGACGCGTGGCTCAAATTCACGGACCGTGAGATCATGACCTGAGCCAAAGTTGGACGCTCAACTGACTGAGCTACCCAGGCGCCCCAGACATCAAATATTTTTAAATCTATGAGTTCATAGTAACACTACAAAATAAAAAAAAAAAAAAAAAAAAAAAAAGAAAGGGAGGCATTCATGGATTACCTTTGGTGAATGCTGGAAAACCAACTCATTATTTTGAAAATTTAAGTAAGCAGAACTGACTTTCCCATGTGAACTGTACCCCAGAGTAACCGAATAGTTGATTAGAAGGTCTCTTCTTAGAGAAATAATCCAGTTTCAATAATAATCCAGTCTTCAACATAATCCAATATTCAATAATTCAATAATCCATAATTCAATAATCCAACAATAATCCAGTCTTCAATAATAAATGAAGAAGAAATTATAAGATACGATGTTGCACCATTTTTGAACCCAGAGTGAAGAAGTGGATCTTTTGAAAATGAGATATTAGCAAAATGAGAAAGTAGACATCGTGTGCTGACTGATGGAAGTATATAACACCACCAGCACAGGATTCTTGCAGAAATGTTGAACCTGAATCTGAACAAGCCCCTAGATCTAAATACCATTTTGAAGGGAATACAAGAGCTTGAGAAACACATTAAAACCATGGGGGAGAACTCTTCAAAATCAAGCCTCCGGGAAATGCTACAGAGGAAGAAAACTCTGGTGTCTCTGACAAATATATTACAAGGAAAAGAAAGAGGTGCAGCAGAACACCCATAGCTTAAAACACAATTGCAATATACGGGCTTTATCTGACTCACGGTTTGGAGAAACCATAAACAATTAGGAAGCCATTAGGTGAGTTTGGATGCTATGATGTTTTTTTCATAGTGATATTAGAGAATTCCTGTTGATTTTTAAAAGAATGATAATCATATTATGGTTATTTTTACAGTGCCCTTATCTTTTGGAGATACGCGTTGAGATATTTACAGATAAAGTCATATAAGATCAGCTTCAAAATAAACCAGGGATAGGGGGAGTTTTCAGACTTTACACAAGACTGGCCATCAGTTGATAATTGGAACTGGGTAATGGATACAATGTGGGTCCATTATACTATTTTGTCATGCTTTCGCCCACGTTTGAAAATTTCCACAGGGGCGCCTGGGTGGCGCAGTCGGTTGAGCGTCCGACTTCGGCCGGGTCACGATCTCGCGGTCCGCGAGTTCGAGCCCCGCGTCGGGCTCTGGGCCGACGGCTCGGAGCCCGGAGCCTGCTTCCGATTCTGTGTCTCCCTCTCTCTCTCTCTGCCCCTCCCCCGTTCATGCTCTGTCTCTCTCTGTCCCACAAATCAATAAAACACGTTGAAAAAAAAAAAAAATTTAAAAAAAAAAAAAAAAAAGAAAATTTCCACAATCAAAAGTTTTGAAGATTTAATAAAAATAATATCAGGGTAACAATTTAAAATCAGACGGTTAGATTAAGTGAAAAAGTAGTTTAGAATGTTAAAAAGTTATAGCAGTTGTGAGTCTTTTTGCGATAAATAAACTCCGTAATACAAAACTGCAAAAAAAAATAAATAAGAAGAAGAAGAAGAAATTGGCAAAGCGTAATAGCAGTAAAAGACTCTAATTCATTTCTCTGAGCAAATGACAGATACAACAGACACAAAAATAGATAGGGCTATAAAAGTTCTGAATTATATAATCAATAAGGTTGCATTCCATGTCCTGAGCACAGTGAACACTTTCAAGTACCAACAGAACATTTATAAAAATCAATGCTTTGTCATGCCATAAAGGAAACCTACATAAATTCAAAAAAGTAGAATAAAATCAGACCCCATTCTGTTTTAGTAATGCAATCAAGCTAGAAATTAATTTAAAAAAAAATAAGAGGGGCGCCTGGGTGGCGCAGTCGGTTAAGCGTCCGACTTCGGCCAGGTCACGATCTCGCGGTCCGTGAGTTCGAGCCCCGCGTCGGGCTCTGGGCTGATGGCTCGGAGCCCGGAGCCTGTTTCCGATTCTGTGTCTCCCTCTCTCTCTGCCCCTCCCCCGTTCATGCTCTGTCTCTCTCTGTCCCAAAAATAAATAAAAAACGTTGAAAAAAAAAATAAATAAAAATAAAAATAAAAAAAAATAAGATCTCAGGAGTACTGATGCATAGGGGCACTTGTACCCCAACGTTTCTAGCAGCACTCTCAACAATAGCCAAATTATGGAAAGAGCCTAAATGTCCATCAACTGATGAATGGGTAAAGAAATTGTGGTTTATATACACAATGGAGTACTACGTGGCAATGAGAAAGAATGAAATATGGCCCTTTGTAGCAACATGGATGGAACTGGAGAGTGTGATGCTAAGTGAAATAAGCCATACGGAGAAAGACAGGTACCATATGGTTTCACGCTTATGTGGATCCTGAGAAACTTAACAGAAACCCATGGGGGAGGGGAAGAAAAAAAAAAAGAGGTTAGAGTGGAAGAGAGCCAAAGCATAAGAGACTCTTAAAAACTGAGAACAAACTGAGGGTTGATGGGGGGGTGGGAGGGAGGGGAGGGTGGGTGATGGGTATTGAGGAGGGCACCTTTTGGGATGAGCACTGGGTGTTGTATGGAAACCAATTTGACAATAAATTTCATATATTGAAAAAAAAATATCTCAAATACTCTCCTACATTGCTGGTGGGAAATGTCAAGTGGTATAGCCCCTTGGCGAGATAGCTTGGCAGTTTCTTCATAAGTTAAACATACATTTATCATATGGCCCAAACATCTCACCCCTGCATATTTATCAAAGAAAAAAGACAAAAAGCACATGTCAATACGAAGAGTTGTACACAAGTGTTTATAGAAGCTTTGTATGTAATAGCCAAATACTAGACACCCACCTAATGCCCTTCGGTAATTGAATGGATCAACAAGTTGTGGTTTATTCATCCAATGGGATAGTACTCAGCAATGCAGAAAACAAACTATGGATACACGGAACGATGTGAATGAATCTCAAAAGAGTTATGCTGAGGAAGAGAAGGCAGACATCAAAGAGTACCTACTATACAGTTCCATTTGGATGGAATTCTAGAAAATGCAAATTGATCTGTAAGCGACAGAAAGCACATCAGTGGTCACTCGGGGGAAGTAATGATTACAAAGGGGCAAGGGCGAACTTTTGAGAGTTACAGGTAGGTCCATTATCTCGATCGCATTGACGCTTTTGTGATTACACTCATTTGTCAAAACGTACCAAGTTGTGGGGCACCTGGGTGGCTCATTCGGTTAAGTGTCCAACTCTTGATTTGGGCTCACGTCTTGATCTCACAGTTTCATGAGTTCGAGCCCCAGAGCCCCACATCAGGCTCTGTACTGACCCTGTGGATCCTACTTGGGTTTCTCCCTCTCTCTCTGCCCCTCCCCAACTGGCGCTGTCTGTCTCTCTCTAAATAAATAAATAAACTTAAAAACAAAAACAAAAACAAAAAAAAATCTTACCAAGTTGTGCACCTTAAAGACATGCAGTTTACTGTATATCAGTTTTACTTCATTTTTTTTTAATTCTAGGAATAAACTTGGGGCCCCTGGGTGGCTCAGTCAGTTAAGCATCCAACTTCTGGTTTTGGCTCAGGTCATGATCTCACAGCTTCTTGGCTTCGAGCCCCGCATGGGGGCTCTGTGCTGGTAGCATGGAGCCTGCTTGGGATTTTCTCTCTCCCTCTCTCTCCACCCCTCCCCTACTTGGGCTGTCCCTGTCTCTCTCAAAATAAATAAATACACTTTTTTTTAAATTTTTTTTTAATGTTTATTTATTTTTGAGACAGAGAGAGACAGAGCATGAATGGGGGAGGGGCAGAGAGAGAGGGAGACACAGAATTGGAAGCAGGCTCCAGGCTCTGAGCCAACAGCCCAGAGCCCGACGCGGGGCTCGAACTCACGAACCATGAGATCGTGACCTGAGCTGAAGTCAGACGCTCAACCGACTGAGCCACCCAGGCGCCCCATAAATAAATTTTTAAAAAATCCTAGGAATTGGGGCGCCTGGGTGGCTCAGTCGGTTGAGCATCCGACTTCAGCTCAGGTCATGATCTCACACTCCATGAGTTTGAGCCCCGCGTCGGGCTCTGTGCTGACAGCTCAGAGCCTGGAGCCTGCTTCGGATTCTGTCTCCCTCTCTCTCTGCTCCTCCCCTGCTCATGCTCTGTCTCTCTCTGTCTCAAAAATAAATAACATTAAAAAAAACTTTTAAAAAGAAAGAAAAAATCCTAGGAATAAACTTAATAAGAAATATGTAGGACCTAAATGAAGAAGATCTTAAAAGTCTATCAAAAAACATAAAATAGGAGGGCGCCTGGGTGGCTCAGTTGGTTAAGCGGCCGACTTCGGCTCAGGTCATGATCTCACGATTCGTGAGTTTGAGCCCCGCGTCGGGCTTTGTGCTGACAACTCAGAGCCTGGAGCCTGTTTCAGATTCTGTGTCTCCCTCTCTCTGACCCTCCCCCGTTCATGCTCTGTCTCTCTCTGTCTCAAAAATAAATACATGCTAAAACAAAAAAAAACAAAAAAAAACATAAAATAGGGGCGCCTGGGTGGCTCAGTCGGTTGAGCATCCAACTTCAGCTCAGGTCACGATCTCGCGGTCCGTGAGTTCGAGCCCCGTGTCGGGCTCTGGGCTGATGGCTCAGAGCCTAGAGCCTGCTTCTGATTCTGTGTCTCCCTCTCTCTCTGCCCCTCCCCCATTCATGCTCTGTCTCTCTCTGTCTCAAAAATAAATAAATGTTAAAAAAAAATTTATTAAAAAAAAAAACATAAAATAGGGGTGCTTGGGTAGCTCAGTTGGTTAATTGGCCGACTTCAGCTCAGGTCATGATCTCACGGTTCGTGAGTTCAAGCCCCACATCGGGCTCTGTGCCTGCTTCGGATTCTGTGTCTCCCTCTCTCTCTCTGCCCCTCCCCTGCTCACACTCTGTCTGTCTCTCTCTCTCTCTCAGAAATAAACATGAAAAAAATTTTTTAAAAAACCATAAAATAGATGTGAATTAATGGAAAGGCAGACTTTTCTCATGGGGATACTCGATTTCATAAATCTGGTGCAGGAAAAATATCAAGGGATGTTGATTCACTTACTTAATTATTTGAAGTTGAAATCTGATTCCAAGATCGTTCTACAGAAATGAAACCCATAGAAAATATCCAGGCTATCCAGAAATAGAAGAGTAACATTGGCACAGGAATAAACAAAACAATGGAAGAGAATTGGAATACAGAAATAAACCCCAAAATAGGTGTCTGGGATGTGATAAAGATAGCGTTTCAGATCAGTGGGGAGAGGATTATTTAATAATTGAAATTGTATAATGGGCTAATATTGTGAAGTAGAGAGACTGTGTTTCTCTTTTCTCTGTCTTTGTCCCCCCCCCACACACAATATGTACTCCCCCACCCAAAAAAAAGTTTGATTATTAAATCAAAAATTTTAATGTAAATGAAATCATCAAAGTACTAAAACAAAGCAACGGTAAACATTTTATAACTGTGGAGGGAAAAAAACCTCTAATAAGTTTAAAACAAAATCTAAAAGGCATAGAGGGAAACATTGGTCAATTAAACCACAATAAAAATTTAAAACTCCCATAATGGGAAACATAGTAAAAAAAAACAAAAAAAAAATTATAAACTGTGAAAACGTGGTGCAGTACCTACGACCAGCAAAGGGCTGATTTCCTTGCTGTAACTCTTTTTATATTAGTAAGATGAAGATAACCTGATAGAAATAAAGAAATTAAATAAGCAAGTGAAAGAAGAAAGAAGATAAGTAGCCATCCAACGTGCAAAAAAGGCCAACTCATATTGAAATAGAGCAAATGTGAATGAAAGCATCGTTTTGGTTACCTATTGCTATGTGACAAATCACCCAATTTGGGGGGACTGAATGCAACTATAGATGTTTATTATCTCTGGTATTTTTGTGGGTGGGGACTCAGAGCTCCTAAGCTGGGAGATTCTGTCTGCGGTCTTTCTACGTTTGCCATCAAGATGCTCCCTGGCGCCTCAGTCATGGGGAGGCATGAATGGAGCCGGAGGGGCCATTTGCAAAAGGTGGCTTATTCACCTGACTAGCAAGATTGTCCCCAAGCGGGCATTTCCGCCGTGCTGTGTGAGTGTTCCCACAATGTGGCGACTGACTTCCCTAGACAAGCAATCCAAGGGAGCGAAGCAGAAGCTACAGGGACATGTATGACCAGCCTTGGCAGTCAGGCATGCCACTTCAACTGGTCCCCTGGGACCGGCTTCATGGGCGTGCATCCTGCACAGTCACACAGGATCCGCATTCACAAGAGCCCTGCAGTCAGTTTGAAGCTCTACTATGGCCATATTAATATTCTTTTTTTAAATTTTCTTAATGTTTATTTATTTTTGAGAGACAGAGACAGAGCGTGAACAGGGGAGGGGCAGAGAGAGGGAGACACAGAATCAGAAGCAGGCTCCAGGCTCCGAGCCATCAGCACAGAGCCCGATGCAGGGCTCGAACCCACAAACAATGAGATCATGACCTGAGCTGAAGTCGGACGCTTAACCAACTGAGCCACCCAGGCACGTCGCCATATTGATATTCTTAATCACTTTATGTTTGGATTGTTGTAAGTGTGGTCCATGGGAGCAATGGAGACTCCATGGGAGCAGAGGAGATACATGTACGTGGGTGCACCGCTACTCTTTGCCAACCCTTTGTGTACAGTGTCAGCAACGTACAGAATTTTGGTGGGGATTCAGTGAGACTCAAAGCAAGGACAAGGTGGGGGCGCCTGGGTGGCTCAGTCAGTTAAGCATCAGACTTTTGATCTCACGGTTTGTGGGTTCCAGCCCTGCCTCAGACAGCGTGGAGCCTGCTTGAGATTCTCTCTCTTCCTCTCTCTGCCCCTCCCCAGCTTGTGTGTGCTCTCTCTGGCTCTCTCTCTCTCTCTCTCTCTCTCTCAAAAAGAATAAACTTAAAGAAAAAAAAGACAGGGACAAGGTCAATATGTTTAGGAAACCACAGCTTTCAGAGCGCTGGTAGAATGTGCATTTATTGAGAAATTAAATAAAAAGAGTTAAGTTAATTTTGTACATCACTTCCACTGCTCTGGTAAGAAAAACGTACGTATGCATATACCAGCTATGTAATATGAACTGTGTGATCTGGGTGATTCCACATGTGAGTTAAGTGCTCTGATATTTGCCTTTAAAACTGGCATTGCACATACAAAGATGAATGGTAAAATTCAGTAAAATTTTAACATTTTGATTTTTCTTTACTTAAGATGCCATAAATTTAGCAAATAAAAAAAAAACACCTTGAGAACTGCAGAAGAAAGACAAAACCTTTATTTATAGTACCTTTAGTCCCTTTATCGGCACGTTTTCCTGCTTTTTGGAAAAAGCATTTTTATTTTTTACCAAGCCCTGCAAATTTTGAAGCCAGCCACAGTCACACAGAGCAAACTCAGTGTGAGAGGAAACTCAGGTGCGCGTACCAGGAGGTTGGAATGATCCGAGGCCGTCTTGGAGGCTGGTTACCCGGCATATCAGTGGGTTTACCACCTCTGAGGTTGGCAAATACCTAAAGATGGGTGTGGATGAGTGTGTTAAGAAACAGGTGTGTTGCAGTTGGGAGGGTCCACTGGTAAACCTTTGGAGGTAATGTTGATGAAAAATTCAAATGCGTGTATAGCTGAACCTTGAACAACACGGGTTTGAACCGCGCGGGCTCACTTATACACGCAGTTTTGTCGATAAACACGGTATTGTAAATGTATTCTCTCTTCCTTTTGGTTTTCTTAATAACGTTTCTTTTTCTGTAGCTTACTTTATTGTAAAAATGCAGTATAGGATACATGTAACATGCAAAATATGTGTTCATCAACTGTCTATGTTATCGGTAAGGCCTTCAGGCAACAGTAGACTATTCGCAGTTAAGTCTTGGGGAAGTCAAATGCTACACATAGATTTCGACTGCGCAGGGGCTGGCATCCTTAACCTCTGCATTGTTCAAGGGTCAGCTCTACCTGTAACCCAGTTAATTTATTTTGAGGAATTTTGTTCAAGAGCACTCCCATAATGATGGAGACGTATACGCACAATGATATTCAGGGCAGTGTTGTTAGTGAAAATTTGGAGACAGTGTAAAGATACATCTTTATCTCCAGACAGGAAGAGTTACCTACGGTTGACTGTTAGATGAGACAAAAAAGTTGTAGACCAGTACGTTTCGGAGGATACTGTTCTTGATTTTTGTAACTAGAAGATGTTAATAGTGAACTAGAGAGTGAGACTGGATAAGGACTTAGTGGAAGGGATGGGAGGCGGGGATTTTACTTTTATGTATTTCTTTGCATGTTATAAATAACACAAAGATATTATGCTACGTGTTTAACTAAATTTTAAAATCTGGTTTTTATTCTCTTCCAAGGTGTTAATGATATCTTCCCATTACACAATCTAAAAAAAAAAAAGGGGGGGGGGTCATCAGATCATTAATTCACATGTTGAAGTCATGTCTGATTGCTGATCGGAACAAGGCCAAAAATAGAGTCCAGGTACATATCACCAGAGCCTGTCCCCCGATCGCCAGGAATCCACTAATCAATACTCTTTTGATAAGATTACTTTTTAATCATGTCCAATTTATTGCTTTGGTATCAAAGCACATCACGTTTCTTTTTAAAGTTTATTTATTTTGAGAGAGAGAGAGAGAGAGAGAGAGAGAGAGCATGCAGGGGAGAGGCAGAGAGAGAAGGAGAGAGAGAATCCCAAGCAGGCTCCACACTGTCAGTGCAGAGCCCCACGAGGGGCTTGATCTCACAAACCGTGAAGTCACGACTGAGCCAAAACCAAGAGTCGGGGTGTTTAACCAACTGAGCCACTGGTGGCCCACATCAAGTGACATTAGACACATGATGCCTTCAGCATTCTCCTAAGAGCAGGTGTGGCCTACCTTTTTGAAAAAGAAAGTCTTCCGTCCAGGTGGCTCACAGACATGTGAGAAGATGCTTGACAACAGTCACATCAGGGAAACACAAATCAAAACCACAATGAGATGCCACCTCACACCTGTCAGAATGGCTACCAGTCACCACTCAGGAAATAACACGCGTTGGCGAGGACGCGGAGAGAGAGGCTCTCTTTTGCATTGTTGGTGGCCATGCAACCTGGTGCAGCCATTCTGGAAAGCAGTATGGAGGTTCCTCCAGAAACTAAGTATAGGAGCACCTGGGCGACCCAGTCGGTTGAGCGTCCAACTTCGGCTCAGGTCATGATCTCGCGGTACGTGAGATCGAGCCCCGCGTCAGACTCTGTGCTGACAGCTCAGAGCCTGGAACCTGCTTTGGATTCTGGGTCTCCCTCAATCTCTGCCCCTCCCTGACTCACTCTCTGTCTCTCAGAAATAAATAAACATTAAAGAATTAAAATTAAAAAAACACTACTGGATGGAGGGCTCTCTTCACTTCTCATGCTAATAGCCACCTTTTTGTTTTTTTAAGATCCAGTTCAGTTGACTCTAATGTGTCCATTGCAAATGTGGCTTAAAGCTCCCCCTGGGTCTCATCTCCCTGACGACAGTCATATTGTAAAATGGAGGCAGCAGGACAGGTCTGCTCCCATGCCCACCTCTTCCCGGTGACTTCTCTGCAGGCAGGAGAAAGGATAGAAAACCGGGCTCTTCCACGTTACAAACGTCTCTTAGTTCATTGCCCAGTGGCTTGGTATGGACAACGGGGGCGGGGCTCGTACTGGTGCCGTTAGGAGACGCGGCCACGTCTTCCGTTGGTGGAATCATGCTGCATTCCTTAGATGTCGACACCATTTCACTCCTCTCGCGAGTGGTCCCTGCAGGATTCGGGCTCCCTATGTCCTCCCCTGTCTGTGGCAGCCTGTGGGCCCTTGGGTTTCTATGGGACCTCTCTTCGTCTGTTTGGGCTACTGGCAAGCAGGGGAAGCGGGCCTGGCCCCCTCTCGGTCTGACCATCCCGTCCTCCCTTCTCCCACCCTCGTTTCCCTTGCCCTGGCAGCACAAACGGAATGAGTACGCAAGCACACAATCTGGAATGCGAGCCTCAGTCTCCCCCTTCTTACCGCCTTCCCCAAATTCTGGGAATGATTCTCCTGGGGCCCCCCCGACTTGGGTTAGCTTCTTCACAAACACTGCACTGCCCTACAGGGTAGCTTCCTGATCCTGCCTGCCCATCCCTTGTGGAGAGGAAACCTGTGTGCTGAGGTTTCCCAACATTTCCCCAACTCTGCTCCCTGGAGCTCCGGTCCTACGAGTTCTTCCAAGAATAAAGGACCTCTCGGGTGAATCTGTTGGGGATGAGCTACATAGCTTGTCCCGCTTGTGAAGATTCCCTGTTTTGTTGGATTTACAGCTCTTGGGTTAGATTCTCGAACATAATTAGAAGCCCTAAGAGTCCCCACAGTCAAGATGGCTTAACCGTGAATTAACTTAGCGTTTACCAATCTTACAGGATCATGAAATTCTTTTTGCCCTATACTTATTACTACCGTACCAGTCACAGATCCAGGCAACAGGGTTCCTTGTCCCTAGGCCTTGCCTGTCACAAACAGTGCTCAGGACTCAGAGCAAAGCTTCTGTCCGTCAGTTTCCCTGCGACCTTAAAACCAAAGGTGACTAAGTCAAAACACAGACGTTTGTTGGCAGCCCTGCTGTGTGTGTGGGGGGGGGGGGGGGGGGGCGGGGGGGGGATGGTCAGCACTGGGAGTTGGGTCTCAACAGCTGAGGGAGAGAAGGGCTTAGGAGAGAGAAGAGAAAAATAAACTTGTCAAATCCTTCTCTGATAGCTTGAATACAATGCATTTTTGCATAACAAAATATCTTTTCCAGGTGGGACTCAGCTTCCTGTTTTTCCTTTCTTTGTATTCCCATTCATTGTCTAGTGTTAGTTAGCATAGTACCAGCCAATAGTTGCACAGGGGGGCTGAGGAACATTTTGGAACACTAAACAATTAAAACTAATCGTAAATGTACATACACCTACATTTAACACTATGTGATACAGTTCTTCACCTTGGCCCAAAGTAGACATGTTATTTGTGGATGGCAACTAGTTTTATTTCCTGAAAATATAAAGTTTAATAAAAGTTCAAATTAATGGGGTGTCTGGTGGCTCAGCCCGACTCTGGATCTCAGCTCATGTCTTGATCTCCGGGTCGTGAGTTCAAGCCCTGCACTGGGGCTCTGCGCTGGGCATGAAGCCTACTTATAAATTAATTAATTAATTTAAAAGTTCAAATTAAAACATTTTGGTTTTATACAAATAATGTGAGTCATATCAAAAATTGTGGAGGGCTGCTTTTACTGGGGCGCCTGGGTGGCTGAGCCCGTTGGGCGCCCAGCTCTTGATTTGGGCTCAGGTCACGATCTTACGGTTCATGGGTGGGAGCCCCGCATCGGGTTCTGCACCTGCTTGGGATTCTCTCTCCCTCCTTCTCTTTCTCTGTCCTTTCCTACTCAAGCGCATGCTCTCTCTCTCTCTCCCTCTCTCAAAATTAATAAACTTAAACAAATTAAAAATAGACCTACCATATGATCTAGTCATTCCACTTGTGGGTATTTATCTGAAGGAGGTAAAGTTATTCTCTCAAAGAGATATTTGCACTCCCACGTTCACTGCAGCATTATTCACAGTAGGCAAGATACGCAAATTACCTAAGTGCCCATCAACAGATGGATGGATAAAGAAATGTGGGGGGGGTGTGTGGTGTATACCCAATAGACTATAATTCAACCACCAGAAGGAGGGAAGTTCTGCCCTTTGCAGCAACATGGATAAAACTTTAAGGCATTCTGTTAAGTGAAATAAGTCAGGCAGAGAAAAGCAAATACTGTATGATCTCACTTATACATGGAATCTAAAAACAGCTGAAGTCACAAAACAGAAAGTAGATTGGCAGTTGCCCAGGGACGGGGGAGGGTGGGGAATGGGTGATGGTGGTCAAAGGGTACAACCTTTGTTTTTTAATTTTTTTTTAATGTTTATTTATTTTTGAAAGAGAGACAGAGAGTGAGCAGAGGAGGGGCAGAGAGAGAGGGGAGACACAGAATGTGAAGCAGGCTCCAGGCTCTGAGCTGTCAGCACAGAGCCCGACGCGGGGGTTGAACTCATGAACCGCAAGATCATCATGACCTGAGCTGAAGTCAGACGCTTAACCAGCTGAGCCACCCAGACGCCCTCAAAGGGTACAACCTTTTAGTTACAAGATGACTCAGTTCTGGAAGTCTAACGTACAACATGGTGGCCATAGTTAACAATACCGATTATATACTCGAAAGCGGCTAAGAGAGTAAATCTTAAAAGTTCCTACCACACACGAGAAGATGCTAACTCCATGAGGTGATGGATGTGTTAACTAATCTTGTGGTGGTGATCATTTCACAACATAGATGTATTTCAAGTCTTCCTGTTATGTACCAAAACTTTCACATTATATGTCAATGATATCTCAATAAAGCTGGAAAAAAATTGTCAATGGCGCTAGCAATTAATAAAGAGAAGAGGGCATAAGCCAGATTTTTGGCCCCAGATCCAGAAGTGTTCTTTATGCCGCATGTGGCATATTATTTGAATTTGATATCAGATGCAGCCTCATCTGTTCTGACAGAGACATTGTCTGAAACAGTTCAAAGGTTATACATGATATTGAAGGACATCAGAATATGCCCTCTCAAAATGTGCCTCTTTGACATAAGGATTGTTTTGAGCTGAAGGCAATAAGGCAGCAAATGCAAAAATAAGTAAATGAATAAAATAAAACAAAGAAACAAACAAAACAAAAAACCCAACTTTTTGCCCTCCCCCTATCTTCCTAAAAGCAAGACATAGATTTGTGAAGATAGTCCCGCCCCCACCCTCCCGTATCAGGGGAACCGTTCTTACCACTGCAGACAGAAAGTCAGCACCAAGGTGCTGTGCACAAACATATTTTGCTAAAATAATCATTATCTTCCATTAGTTCCCCCATATCCTCACCTTCCCACAATTGACCACCTCTGGGAACCTATAAACCCGTTTTCCTCTGTCTTGTCTCTTCTCCACATTCACCACCCTTTGTTAAAATGGTATGTAAGTCCCGGGCGTAACCACTTCTTGCGGTCTTAATTTGTTTTCTATGAAGGCCTCCATACATATGAAAATTTAAATATTAACATCAAGTAAAATGTGTGTGCCTTTATTAGCTTCGTTTTGAGGCCCCAATAACAGATAAGACAAAGATAAGACAATCTTGATGAAAATATACCAAATTTGACCTTAAAGCCATTCTGGGACGCTAACTAGTAATCCAAATGAATGTTGTTAAGGCAATTAGATTTAATAGAGATGAGATATGAAATGCCCAAAAAAGAGTTCAATGAAATAAATGAAAATTCTCAAATGAAAAAATGAGTCATGGTATTCATTGGGCATTAAAAATAATTTTGAATTTGAGCTATCTACCGTTATTTGGCATTAACTGTTGCTAGCTACTAAAATTGTTAGCAAAAGTTTAATCGGAAAAAAAACGATTTCACTTTTTTTTTTTTTAACATTTATTTATTTTTGAGACGGAGAGACAAAGCATGAACGGGGGAGGGGCAGAGAGAGAGGGAGACACAGAATCGGAAGCAGGCTCCAGGCTCCGAGCCATCAGCCCAGAGCCCGACGCGGGGCTCAAACCGTGAGATCATGACCTGAGCTGAAGTCGGACGCTTAACCGGCTGAGCCACCCAGGCGCCCCCGATTTCACTTTTAAAAGGGATTAGAATCATTTAATTTTAGAGAAAATATTTTTGAGAATTGCAGATGAAATACACAACAATGGGTACAAGTCCAATAAAATATTAGGATATCAGAACAGGGAAACAATAGGGGCACCTGGATGGCTTAGTCAGTTGGGCGTCCAACTTCAGCTCAGGTCGTGATCTCTCAGTTTATGAGTTCGGGCCCCGCGTCGGGCTCTGTGCTGACAGCTTGGAGCCTGGAGCCTGCTTCGGATTCTGTGTTTCCCTCTCTCTGATCCTCCCCTGGTCACACTTTGTCTCTCTCTCTCAAAAATAAATTAATATTTAAAAAATTAAAAAAAAAAAGAATATGGAAACAAGAGTGTGCATGATTCTGAAGGAGAAGGTTTACTTACAAAATGATTCTAATAGTAATTTCTATGGAGGCCACTTTCTGATAAAAGTATGTCAATTAAAGAGAAATTTGAAACAATCAAGCCAGATACTGCTATTTTTTGTTTTCTCTGGAATATCTCAACATTGAAAAATATTTTGAAAGAATTTAAGAAATACCGTGAGTGGGGTGCCTGGGTGGCTCAGTCGGTTAAGCAACTGACTTAGGCTCAGGTCACGATCTCACGGTTCATGGGTTCAACCCCTGCGTCGGGCTCTGTGCTGACAGCTGGGGGGGAGCCTGGAACCTGCTTTGGATTCTGTGTCTCCCTCTCTCTGCCCCTCCCCCGCCTTGTGCTCTGTCTCTCTCTCTCTCTCTCTCTCAAAAATAAATAAAATGTAAAAAAAAAATTTTTTTTAAAGAAAAAAAAAGAAGTACCATGAGTATCCAGATGTTCCTTTAGGAGATAATAAACATCATGATATAAATATTAATAACATATGAGGAAATTAAAATATTTTTAAATGTTTATTTTATTTATTTTGAAAGCAGGGGAGGGACAGAGAGAGAGGGAGACAGCCAATCCCAAGCAGGCTCCACACTGTCAACGCAGAACCCAATGCGGAGCTTGCCCTCATGAACCATGAGATCATGACCTGAGCCAACATCAAGAGTCAGATGCTTGGGGCGCCTGGGTGGCTTGGTCGGTTAAGTGTCTGACTTCGGCTCAGGTCACAATCTCACGGTCTGTGAGTTCGAGCCCCGCGTCGGGCTCTGCACTGACAGCTCAGAGCCTAGAGCCTGTTTCCGATTCTGTGTCTCCCTCTCTCTCTGCCCCTCCCCTGTTCATGCTCTGTCTCTCTCTGTCTCAAAAATAAATAAACGTTTAAAAAAAATTTTTTTTAATAAAAAAAAAAAAGAGTCAGATGCTTAACTGACTGAGCCACCCAGGCACTCTGAAATTAAAATATTTTAATAAAAATTCTGTAACTGGGGCATCTGGGTGGCTCAGTTAAGCGTCTGACTCCAGCTTAGGTCATGATCTCATGGTTTATGGGCTCAAGCCCTGCATCAGGCTCTGTGCTGACAGCTCCCTCTCTGTGTGTGTCTCCCTCTCTGCGTCTGTGTCTCCCTCTCTGTCTGCCTCTCCCCCACCCCACTCTGTCTTTCTGTAAGTAAACATTTAAAAAACTTTTTTTTATTCTGTAATAATGACCGTTTTATATATGCAGCCCCATTGCTGCTTATTATGATATACATGGCATGTGAAATTCTCGGTTTATTTCCAAATCTAGATATTGCTTTGAGAATGTTATTGCCAATTACAGTTTTGCGGCAGACCTGCATTTCTCCCGATGGAAATAACTTTTCAAAAGCACCCAAGAACTACAGTTATATATCACAGACATTAGTAATAATTATGTTCATCATCTTTGTTTTTTGTCATCTTTTAATCACATGAAGATGATACAGACTTACACATTTTTCAGTATTATCATTTCGAAGGTACATTTATTTGCCAAAGTAGATGAGCAGAACACATTTTATCTAATAGTATGTTAGCATGATTTATAAGTTTTAAATATTTTCATTTGACACGTGGCCTCAGTTTATGTTCTTGTCTGGGGTCTCACAATGCTAGGAGCAAACCTGCTTAGGAATGTCCTAAAGGGCAGTTTTCTGCGGAACATTCGTTGGGGACGAGTTGATGTGTCGACATTGGAGGTCCTAAGTACTATTTCTGAATTCTTTCCGTGTCACTCTCTTTCACTGCCCACTTCCTTTACTATTATTTTTCTCTCCATCAAACATTGCTTCCTCCACAGTCATTAGTTTTCCTGACTGATTCACTGACTTTTCTTTCCTAATGGCCATCATTAGCCTCAAAGCCTTTTGGTCCTATGGTGAGTTCCTGGACAAATGATGCTCTTAATTCAGTGTTCTGCATCATCAGCCAAGATTCCGTGGTTGTGGCACCTTTCAGCCCCACGGGAATTGTACGAGTTGCATAGATCACCATTTTGGTTTTGGTACCCATGGCAGACATTGCTAACTGATCACAGAATCTTGATCCTGGGTGAAGTTTCAGAATGCATTCTCTCCTACACAGTGTTCTAGGAAGCCATTAGAGTTGGCACCATTTAGAGTTGACACAGTTAGTGAAACCTGTCAGCCACACCTGGTATAGAGCTGAGTCAGCTCATATGATAGGTCTCGGGCATCCAGAAGTGAATGAAATCATTTCTCCCCTTGAGAAGTTCAAGGGGGAGAATTTACAGAATTTTACCCACTTATTGGTAAGTGGCCCTTAATGATTTGGAAATCTATATACCTTCCAAGAATTACCTTCAGTTCTTGAAGTCTCTTTGAAAGCTAGAAATCCCCTTCATCCTTTAGGAATTTGTTCAAAGAAAGCAGCATTGGACATAAAAGCTCTTAAATGGAGTTGATTGCAGAATTTTTAGCCATGGCCCAAAAACCCAAGCCTCATTTTTATTTTGAAATTAACTTTATCCAAATACAGAAATTATAAAGATGTAGGAAAAAAAAAACATGCGTACAGCGTGATTGTCATAAGGTGAACAGAGTTGTGCGAACGCTTCCCCAGATGGAGAAAAAGAACATAACCAGCGCCCAAAAATCGCCTGTGCCCCTTTCCAACAATTATTTGCATCTTTCTTCCTAAAGGTAATCGCTTGTCCCAAATTCTAACAGCAAAGATACATTCTGAATTTTTTGTAAATGAAATCACACAGTATCGATTCTTCCGTGGGTCTGGCTTCTTTTGTTCTACGCGGTAAGATTAATTCATTCCATGTTTCTGCACGTGAGAGTAGTTTCTTCATTCTTATGAAGTATTCCATTATATGACCATTCTACAGTTTATCCGTTCTAGTGCTGATGGACAACTGGACTGTTTCTAGGTTTTGACAATTTTGAAGAATGCTTCTAAGAAAATTCTTGTGCGTGACTTTTGTTGCACATATGTTCGCATTTATATATTTAGAGAAGGAGTCTTTTTTTTCTCTTAAACTTGAGTGGATCATATCTTCGACTTTAGTAAGATAAATTGTTTTCCAAATGGGTTGCACCAATTAGTACTTCTGCTGGCAGTGTTTGGAAGCTTCAGTTACTCCACATCCTTGGTAACACTTGGTATTGTTAGTACTCTTAATTTTAGCCTTGTGGCAGGATTGTGTTAGTTCATTCTTACTGTAATTTGCATTTCCCTGATAAGTAAGGATTTGAGAAGCTTTTCATTAGTTTCTTCGCCGTATGTCCAAAACCTTTTGGAAAGTGCCTGTTCAAGTTTTTTAACTGTCTTTCGTTTGGATCGTTGCTTTTTCTTACTGATTAACAGATCTTTTTATATTCTAGATATAAGCCGCTTGATGATTACATGTCTTGTAAATATTTTCTCACACTCTATAGTTTGTCTTTTTACTGGCTTAATGGAGTCTCAATTTCTAATTTTAGTGTACTTCAATTAATCAATTCTTTATGTTTATTCAGGGATTTGGAAGGGGGTATCCTATTTTAAAAAGTTTTGCCTTCCCCACATTCATTACTTTATTCTTCTGCTTTTCACATTTAAAACCACAATATACCTGGAATTGATTTTTGCATATATCTTAAGATAAAAGTCAATATATTTTATTGACTCAGCACTCTTTATGTAAAAGGCAGAACTTTCCCCAAAGTGTATCTTTTTCATAAGTCAAATATCCATATATATATGTGGGTTGGTTTCTCTTGTGTTTTTGTCTCATTGTTTATTTTTCTGTCTTGGTGCTATAAGTTTACTGCCTTAAACACTTTACCTTGATAAATATTCATATCTGGTAAAGTAAGTCCTCCAACTTTGTTCTTTTTTAGTGTCGTGTGGCTATTTTTGCCTCTTTGCATTTCATATGTTTTGAAATCAGCTTGTCATTTTCCACACATACACAAAAGATGTTGTTGGGATTTTAATTTGGTTTACTTGAGACCCATAGATCAGTTTGGGGAGGATCAACACATTTATAACATTGAGTCTTCCAATCTAAGAAAATAATATCTCTCTCCATTTATTTAGTCTTCTTTAATTTCTCTAAATAATATTTTATAGTTTTCTGTGTAAATCATTAGATTTATTCCACATAGTTGATGTTTTCTTCATGCTATTGCCAATGGTATCATTTCTAAAATTTCATTTTCTATTGTTTATTGATTTATTTTTTTATTTTTGAAAGAGAGAGCACACACGAGCAGAGGAGAGGGGCAGAGGGAGACAGAATCTCAACCAGGCTCCATACTCAGCACGGAGCCCGATGCGGGACTTGATCCCACAACCCTGGAATCATGACCCGAGGCGAAATCAAGAGTCAGACCCTCCACCGACTGAGCCACCCAGGTGCCCCTAAAACTTTATTTGCTAATTGTTTATTGCTGGTATACAGAAATGCAGTGATGTTTTTTCTATATTGACCTTTCATGCAGTGACATTGCTGAATTCCCTTAGTCTAATAGTATATTGATGAGATTCATTTAGACTTTCTACGTACATAATTATGTCATCTGCAAATAATACTTTTAGTTTTTGCATTGTTTTCTTTTATTAACTTTTTTAACATTTATTTATTTTGAGAGAAAGAGAGACAGAGTGTGAGTGAAGAGGGGCAGAGAGAGGGAGACACATAATCAGAAGCAGGCTCCAGGCTCCGGGCTGTCAGCACAGAGCCTGACACAGGGCTCGAACTCTCAGACCGTGAGATCATGGCCTGAGCTGAAGTCAGACACTCAACCAACTGAGACACCCAGACGCCACATATTTTTTTGCATTTTCATCTTTCCTTATTCCATAGGATAAGAATCTTGAAAAGAAGTAATAACAAATATCCTTGCCTTACTCACAATCCTAGGGAAATTTTTCAATATTTCACTATTAAGTAGGAAGTTTGTTGTAAGTTTTTGATAGATACCCTTTATTCCCTTAAGAAGATTCATATCTATTTCTAGTTTGCTATTTAAAAAAATGCATGTTGAATTTTATCAGTTTTCCGGCATCTCTTTAAAGGATCGTGTGGGGTGCCTGGGTGTCTCAGTCAGTTAAAGGTCCAACTTCGGCTCAGGTCATGACCTCGAGGTCCATGAATTCGAGCCCCTTGTTGGGTTCTGTGCAGAGCCTGGAGCCTGCTTCAGATTCTGTCTCCCTCTCTCTCTGCCCCTCCCCTGCTCAAACTTTGTCTCTCTCTCAAAAATAAATAAACATTTAAAAAAATTCTTTAAAGGATCATGCGATTTTTTTCCTTGCATGTATTAATGTTGTGAATGACATTGATTCTCAGGTGTTAAACAATCTGTATTCTAGACTAGATTCAAATTTGTCGTGATATATTATTCTTTTTGTATATACCAGGATTTGATTTGCTGATATTTTGGTTGAGATTTTTTTCATCTATAAGAGAGACTGGTATGTGTTTTTCCTCTTTTGTATTGTACTTGTCAGGTTTTAGTATTGAGATTGTGTCGGGGGGTGCCTGGCTGGCTCAGGCAGTACAACATGTGACTCTTGATCTCAAGGTTGTAAGTCTGAGCCCCACGTTGGGTGTAGATTTTACTTAAAAATAAAATATTGAAGAAGAAAAGAAGATTGTGTTGGCCTCATAAGACAGGAAGGCTTCTCTCTTTTTCTGTTCTCTGAGTTTGTGTGAGATTGGCACTCTTTCTTCCTAAAATGTTTGGTATGATATACCAGTGAAGACATCTGGGCTTATAATTTTCTTTGGGGGAAGATTTTACTTACAGATGAAATTTCTCTCTTTGGTAGATTTAGGACTATTCACATTTCTCTTTCTTCTTGTGTCTTCCTAGGACATTGTCAGTTTCATCTAAATTTCCAAATGTATTGGCATAAAATTGTCCACCTTGTACTTCTTCTGATTTTGATATCTGTAGAATTTGAAACAGTGTCCCCTTTTTCATTCCTCGTATTTGTTTTTTTGTGCTTTCCCTATTTCTTTTGATCAGTCTTGACAGAGGCTTATTCATTTTATTAGTCCTTTTAGAAAACCAGCCTTTGGCTATGAGGATCCCCTCTATGATGTATTTTTATAGCTTATTAATTTCTGCTCTCTGTTATTCTCTTCCTTCTCTCTTTTTTTAGGGAAGGGTACCTTTCTGTTATTCTTCTAAGTTCTTGAGATAGATGCATAAACATTGCTTTTTATCCTTTTTTCTTAATACATGGATTTAAGACTTTCTAAACAGCTTTCACTTCATCTTACAATCTTAGATACATTGTGTTTCTGGTATTATTCAATTCAAAATATATTTTTGTTTCCATTGTGAGTTCTTCTTTGACTCATAGGTTATTTAAAATTAGGCAACAAAACTATTGTCTAATTTCCAAACATTTGGGGAATTTCCTAGTTTCTTCTTTGCTGCTGATTTCTTGCTTAATTCTACTGTGGTCAGAGAATAAACCATGCCTAATTTTAATCCTTTGAAAGCTATTGGGGCTAACTCTATGAGCCAACATATGGTCGACTTTGGTAAATGTTCCATGTGTGTTTAAAAATGCTGTGATTTGGGGCGCCTGGGTGGCTCAGTCGGTCGAGCGGCCGACTTCGGCTCAGGTCACGATCTCGCGGTCCGTGAGTTCGAGCCCTGCGTCGGGCTCTGTGCTGACAGCTCGGAGCCTGGAGCCTGTTTCGGATTCTGTGTTTCCCTCTCTCTGACCCTCCCCTGCTCGTGCTCTGTCTCTCTCTGTCTCAAAAATAAATAAACGTTAAAAAAATTTAAAAAAAAATGCTGTGATTCTACAGATATTTGGTCCCGTGTTACAACAAGATTATGTTTGTTACTTCTGTTATTCAAACCATCTATCTTCTTACTGATTTTTTTTTTTGTCTACTAGTTCTATTGGCTCCCAAGAAAACTGTGTTGAAATCTCCCACCATAATTGTGGATTTGTCTATTCTTTTAATTCTGTCAGCTTTTGGCTTTATATATTTTTGTGTTATTAGTGTTATAAATTAAGCATTTTATTTCTTTCTGGTGAGTTGCCCTTTTAATTTTATATTTTTTAAAGTAGGCTTTATGCCCCGGCCCAGAGCCCAACACGGGGCTTGAACTCACGACCCTGAGATCAAGACCTGAGCTGAGATTAAGAGTTGGATGCTTAACCAATGAGCCACCCAGGTGCCCCGACCTTTTTATTTTAATGTAATGTCTCTTTATGGCAGTATTTTTCAGTTGTGGCACCATTGGCATTTTGGGCAAAATAGTTCTTTGTTAGGGGGATGGTGTGCCATCCTATGTCTTGGAGGATATTTCAGCATCCTTGTTCTGTAGCAGCCCCACCCCAAGTAGCAGCCCCACCCCAAGCTGTGACAATCAAAACCATCTCTAGACATTGCCAAATGTCCACTGGGGGGCAAAATCGCTCCTTGTTGAGAACCACTGATCTACAGCAATGCTTTGTGCCTTAAAGTCTATTTTGTCTGATTGTTAGTAAAGACAGTTTCTATTGGTATTTGCAATAGAAAATCTTTTACGTCCAGCCTTTCAATATCCCTAGTTAAGAGGCACCTCTTGAGGTGCCCGGGTGGCTCAGTCGGTTAAGCGCCTGACTCTTGACCTCGGCTCAGGTCACAACCTCACAGTTCGAGAGTTCGAGCCCCGTGTAGGGCTCTGTGCTGTCAGCACAGAGTCTGCTTGGGATTCTCTTTCCCTCTTTTCCTGCTCCTACCCCCTTGTGCTCACTCGCTCTCTCAAAATAATAAAATAACTTTATTTAAAAAGAAAATGATTGGGACGCCTGGGTGGCTCAGTTGGTTAGGCGTCCGGCTTCCGCTCGGGTCACGATCTCACGGTCCGTGAGTTGGAGCCCCACGTCAGGCTCTGTGCTGATAGCTCGGAGCCTGGAGCCTGCTTCGGATTCTGTGTCTCCCTCTCTCTCTGCCCCTCCCCTGCTCATGCTCTGTCTCTCTCTGTCTCAAAAATAAATTACAAAAACATTAAAAAATAAAAATAAAAAGGGGCGCCTGGGTGGTCCAGTCGGTTAAGCGTCTGACTTCAGCCAGGTCACGATCTCGCGGTCCGTGAGTTCGAGCCCCGCGTCAGGCTCTGGGCTGATGGCTCGGAGACTGGAGCCTGTTTCCGATTCTGTGTCTCCCTCTCTCTCTGCCCCTCCCCCGTTCATGCTCTGTCTCTCTCTGTCCCAAAAATAAATAAAAAACGTTGAAAAAAAAATTAAAAAAAAAAAAAAGAAAAAAAGCAAAAAGAAAAAGAAAACGATGTGTCTCTCATAAGCAGCATTAGGTTGACTGTCTTTTTAATCCAGTCTGACAATCTTTTAATTGTAATTGGAGTTATTTGTCACTTTTACCTTTAATATGATCACAGATATGTTTGGGTTTAAATATGCTATATGGGAGCAGCCGCGTAGCTCAGTCAGTTGAGCATCCTCTTTTGGCTCAGGTCATGATCTTGTTGTTCATGAGTTCGAATCCCACTTCAGGCTTGCTACTGTCAGTGTGGAGCCTGCTTTGGATCCTCTGCCTCCCTCTCTCTGCACCCCCCTGCTTGTGCTCTCTCTCTCAAAAATAAATAAAACATTTAAAAATAAATACGCTATGTGATTTATTTCATATTTAGTCCATGTTCTATGTTTTTTGTTATGTCTATGTTCTGTTATTTCCATGTTCTTTTTTTTTTTTCTCCCCTTTCTTACTTTCTTGGGTTCTGTATTATTTTATTATTTTCTTATTCATCCCATTAGTTGAGCATCCTTTTATTATTTTTCTTTTAGTTGTTTAGAGGTCACAACATGTATCTCTAACCTATGAAAATGTAATGTGCGGACGTGTACCAATTTCTGTGTCGTTCCATTAAACCCTTCTGTATGAGGACTGTAGACCTTTCTATTCCATTTACCCCAATCTCACATCGTGTGAATTTTTATTTCTCCATAAATAGGACCAAAGCAATTCATCATTTCTTAACTTTATATAGTCAATGTTTATTTAGACTTGAATATTCATGTTTTTCATTGTTCTTCATTTCTTTCTGCCTCTCCCGCCTCCTTCTGGGATTATTTTCTTATTGCCTGACCAACTCCCTTTGGTCCTTCATTTAGTGAGATCTACAATTGCTGAGTTCTCTAGGTTTATACCTGCCTAACAATTATCTTTCTCTTTATTTAAAGGCTGTTGGCTTGGCGTGGGATTTCAGGTTGTGGTTCTTTTCTTTCTGTTGGTAAATCAGTCATCAGTCTTTTGGCTACACCTTCGAAGAGAATGTGTTTTTCTGCTTCTCTTTGTCTATGGGTTTCAACAATTTTACTACGATGTTCTTGGGTGAGGTTTTGTTTATCAGCATTGGCACTCAAAATACTTTTTAACCCATGGCATAATAGTTTTCATTAGTTTTAGAAAATTCTTGGCCATTGTGGCTCCAAATATTGCCTTTACCCCATTCTCTTTATTATCTCACCCTCTGGGACTCCATATTACACTTTCCAATTGTAACACACAGATAGGAAACACCTTACAAGTACGAACCAACAGAAAGCTCGTGTGACTATACTATGGTATTTTCTGTTTTTCCCTTTTCTCTCTCTGGGCTTCAGTCTGCATATTTTTCCTTTTGATCTATCCTCCAGATCACTAGCTCTCTTTAGTTGTATCTAATCTACTATTACACTCCACTTTAGTTATCTGTTGCTACGTAACAACCTACCCCAAAGTTTTGTGTCTTAAAGCCACTGCTGCCATTTATTTGCACATAATTCTGCAATTTAGGCAAGGTTCAATAGGGACAGTATGTCCCTGGGCCATGTGACGTGGACTAGGCTAGCTTAATTGGGGCTTGGGGATCCACAATGACTTCGCTCACATGTCTGGCACTTCAGTGAGGGGGACCAGAAGAGTTGGGGGCTGGTTGGATCTCTCTCTCTCTCTCCATTTTTTCCATTCTCTAGGGCCTGTCTCTCTCCACGTGCTCCTCCCCTTCCATACCAGCAGGGTATCTGTAATTATTGCACGGTAGGTCGGAACGCCAACAGGGTGAAAATGGAAGGTGCTGTATGTCTTGATGCCTAGGCCTAGAACTAGCAAGGCATCATTTCTCCCACATCCTTCAGTCCACAAAGTAGCCCGTCAGATGGTTGAACTTAGCTGCCGTACTCTCCCCAAACTCCTGCAACATCACTTCATCCGGCATGGTATTGACTCCTTCACCATCGTCCCTGTTCTCCATGGCCCCTAGACCTCAGACAGTGGTGGGCGCATAGCGCACCCCAGCAAATGTTTTTTTTTCAATAAATGAAGAAATGAATGCAAGCTGCTGATCCAGTGTTTTCTTCAGCAGCGTCTGTGCTAATATTGGAACTACACTAGCCGAAATGGTAGCCAAATCTGCAAAGTTAAGGTAAAAGTCTTTAAGGGCTTCTGCATCCTGAATCCCTTCCCCTACAAAAACCTAGCAATTCATTAACATGCTCCAGTTTGCTCCTTGACCCAGAACAGGACAGTGAAGGGGTGAGAATGAGAGAAATCTCAATGGAAACAGCCTTTGGGCTCTGAGTATCAGGGAGAATTCCCAGGACCGGAAACAATCTTCCTTTCTTTCTGCAGATAAGATCCCAGGTGGCTCAAGTAGTGTCTTCAGAGACCATCACCATGCTTCTGGGATCATTATCGGGGTGCTCTCTTCTCCCCTCTTTGGTGATCTGAGTACATTTGTTGCTGTTATACCCAGCCGTGATGACTGCCCCCAACCGTTGACCCATACCCTGTCCTATCATGGCCCATGTTGACTTTATGGTTCCTTCTGCCAACCTAGAATTGCCCGATGCTCACGCTGAGGTGGGTGTTCTCTCTCTCACCACAAGTAGTACATTACAGTCCTTTCCCTGACTCTCAAGAAGGTGTCAATGTCTTACAGCCCCTTCTCTTTCAAGGACTGGCGAGACCAGTTCCTCTGGGCCCAGGTCAGAGGACATTTGAAAGGTGCCTCTAGTGGCAAAAGTAATAGAAATGAACTCTGATGCAAAGTTCAGGGAGCTCCCAGGGACAAACTGATGTGTGTGTGCGTGTGTGTGTGTGTGTGTGTGTGTGTGTGTGTGAGAATACCAAATTTTCCTGACTCCCTTTCCACAAATCTTGCCACTGCACCATGTTAACAACAAAAACAAAGGTGAGACTATCGACTAATGTTGAATGAGTACTTACTATTTGCCAGGGATTGATTGTGCTAGGTGCTTTATATGTATCATCGCATACCTAATTTGGGGAGGAGGGATTGATTTTAGGCAAATGAAGCATCACAGAGTGGGTGAATGGGGGGAGGGAAGGCCATTTGAAGGAGCTATTAGAATTTTGTAAAGAACCTGAGTAAAGATATGAAAGGAGAAGGTGAAAACTGGTCAGCGTAGTGGGAGGCGCAGTCAGTGAGGCGTCCGACACTTATCTAGGCTCAGATCATGATCTTACAGTTGGTGTGTCCCAGCCCCACATTGGGCTCTGCACTGATGGTGGTGAAGCCTGCCTGGGATTCTGTCTCTCCTCCTCTCTGCCCCTCCCACGCTTATTCTCTCTCTCTCTCTCTCTCTCTCTCTCTCTCTCTCTCTGCCTCAAAATAAATAAATAAGCTTTAAAAAATTTTTAAAGAAAAGAAAACCGGACAGGGTCAGCCAAACATGTGGATGTGTGTGAGAGGGAAGAGGAGTGGCAAAAAGGCCAGAGCGCCAAGGGCAGGGCGAAGTAGGAACCCGGAGGGATTTTAGGATAATAAAATCAAAAGTGATCAAAGGAAGTTATTATAACCATTTGTGAACGGAGTTCTTTCCAAGTTTCAGAAGTAAAATTAATGCGTTCTATTTTGACATAACGAAGAGACCAGCTCTTGGGGCCAAACTAAAATACATCAGACTCTTCTTTTTTTTTTTTTTTTAATTTTTTTTTTTCAACGTTTTTTATTTATTTTTGGGACAGAGAGAGACAGAGCATGAACGGGGGAGGGGCAGAGAGAGAGGGAGACACAGAATCGGAAACAGGCTCCAGGCTCCGAGCCATCAGCCCAGAGCCTGACGCGGGGCTCGAACTCACGGACCGCGAGATCGTGACCTGGCTGAAGTCGGACGCTTAACCGACTGCGCCACCCAGGCGCCCCTAAAATACATCAGACTCTTAATGGCCTTCCTGGTGTCTCTAAAGGGTTACTTATTATCTGTTAAATATTTGAATACAGCATTGTTCTGGTATCGCCACAGGAACAGTCCTTTGCATAAAAGCAGAGGAACCAGTCTGAAAGCCCTGTCTGCAGTGAAAGCCACAGGGCAGTGCATCAACCCCAGCAGCACTGTGTTGACAAGGTGGTCTGCATTCAGCCTGGACGTGGAGACGGACGGGCTCTCAGCCAGGCACATTAGGAGGTTCCTGAGGACCAGCCAGGGGATCACGGGGGATGCCCTGTGCGTCTGTTATTAAGGCTGACTTGGTTAGGGCATGGGAGGCAGAGGCACATGACGTGTGCTGAGCGGTGAGACCAGGCTCAGACGAAACCCTGAAACCAACGCCCAGCTGGGAGACATCTCCTGGCCCCACGAGTGACGCGCCCCCCTCGGACTCTGTCTTCAACCTTTCCGTTGACTGCTTCTCCACGTTGTAAACTCCTCTGTTTCTCCAATCTTTTAAAAAGCAGCCAGTCACGACAGGACAGCTCACCCTTCCTGCGTTCTTGCTCGTCCTCCTCCATTGCCTGGAAAGAGGTGTCTACACTGGCTGCCTCCACATGCGCGCATCTCACTTGCATCTGGGGCCGCTGCTGCTCCCTGGTTTCTTCCCCTCCACCATGTCAGTGAGACAGTTCCCACCAAGGTCACCAAAGACTTCTCGGTCACCAGATTCGATGCGTCCATCTCGTTTCTTATTCCACTTGACCTTCCTGTGGGCATCTGTCTGGAAGGATCCCTCCTTTTGGACATTCTTTGATTTTTTTGGTTCCCCCAGCACTCTACTCCTCTTTCTTTTTTTTCCTGTCTGATCCTTAAAGGTCAGTGTTACCGGGCTTCATCCTTGGCCACTGCTTTTCTGATTGGATACAGTCTCCTGGGAACCTTCTTCAGGGTTTCAACCACCACTGGTATAATGGTATCATTGAAATCTCTATATTCTGTCTTGACCACCTTCTCTAAGCTGTATATTCAGCTGTTCACTAAGCATCCCTTTCCAGACGCCCCACGGAAATTTCAACACAAAAAACCACTTATAATCTCATCCCCAGATTGCCCTTTCTTCATGGATTTCCTCATCTGAGTGCCAAAACTAATCATCCTGTTGCTTAACCCAGAAACCAGGGAAGGGTTTCTGACTTGGTTCTTCCTCCCTAGTTACCATCCAGTGAGTCAGCAAGCCCTGTCACAGCCCCTCTGTCTCCTGGTGACAGCACCCACCACCACAGCTAAGCTCCTGCCTCCAGACTCTTAGCCTCAAATCCACCTCCGCGCTGGCCACCAGAGTAATTCGTCTGGACCCAAACCAGGATCATGTCCCTTCTCTGCTGAAAGTCTCCCTGTGGTTTCCAACTGACAACCTTCCGTTCTCATTCCTTTCCTCTCCCCTGTTTCCACCCTATGCCCACAGGGAGGCTGGACCATAGGGGGCAGGCAGCCAACAGCCAGGGCTTTGAAGCTAGTCGGAGGGATTGAGTTTTGACATAAGATGACATAGGAACCATTCACAGGTTCACGGACGGCGCATGATGGCATGATGACAGATACACATGACAGGTGGTACAAGTGGGAGGCACATTAGCAGACTGCTATGGACTGAAGGTTTGTGTCCTCCCTAAATTCATATGTGAAATCCTAATGTCAAATGTATTTGGAAGTGAAGGCTTTGGGAGGGGATGAGGTCATGGGGTGGAGGCCTCATGAATGGGATTAGTGTCCTTACAAAAGGGACCCCAGGGAGCCCCCATGCCCTCTTCCCACTCGTACCTGTAGAAGGACACAGGGTAAACACTGCTGAAAACACTGTCCTCTATGAACCAGGAAGCCGGTCCTCACCAAAAAAACAGAACTGCCTTGTTCTTGGACCTCCCAGCCTCCAGAACGGTGAGAAATAAACTTTCCGTTGTTTTTAAGTCACCCTGTCTATGGTATTTTGTTATAGAAGCCTGAACCGGCTGATGCTGGCTATCATAACGGAGGCCAAAGGACCTAGACTAGTTTTGCACAGTGAGAAAACAAGACAGGTGAGCCTGTAGGAGCTATGAGGAAGGGGTCATATCTGAAAAGGAAAATCACCAGATGCAAGTGGTAAGGAAATGCATTAGGGGGTCATGTCAAGCACTAGTAACAACATAATCATCAGAAAGTCTAGAGACTTTAGAGCTCCATTATTGGAAGCCCAGCACTAGGAACAGGAGCAAGGGTTGGTATTCCACACACACACACACACACACACACACACACACACACAGTTCTACAAGGCAAGTGAGGGAGGCAGATGCTGATAGAAAGAAATAGCTGCTATCAAAGGGGGGAGGGCAGGAGAGCTTAGAAGAGGGGACAGACGCACACAAGAACTGTTCTTGTGACAAAATGAAGGCCACAGAAAGTCGGTTCCACTCAGGAGCTGCGCCCGCTGACTTCCCAAAGGTGGGCTTCAGGATGCTGTAAAGAAGTAGCGGTCATCATTGGACAGATTCAACACACGTTGTCCAAAACGTTGGCAGGACTGGAAACGAGTGACCTGCCAGAGTTCAGTCCCTTCCACAAAACCGCAGGCCTGTAAGGATCCACGCAAGGAGAAGCATAAGCTTTTGTGGACTTTGGAGGCGCGCGGGTCCGCGTTCGAATCCCGACTGTGCCGCTCGGCCCAGGACGGCACCTCCCGCGACCCCGGCTCCAGAGCCTGCCCTAGGTGGGTCCCAACCCACTGTCAAGGGCAGACGTGGGGCGAGAACCGGACAAGATCGCCGACTCCGGAGCGGTGCTCTTTCCAAGCAGCCTGGTTGATGCTCGGGGCAGCGGGTCCCCTCCGCAGTCGTCCCCCAGGCCTGGAGCGCCTTTGTGCCCCACTCACCGGAGAGCATCCGCAGCAGTGGCCGCGGGGGGCGGCCGGGCGGGGGCAGGGAGGGGGGGGGAGCGCCCCCCAGGGTGGCGCTGGCCGGCGGGGAGGGGGGCGGCCAGGTGGTGATTGGCTGGGCTGCGCCAGGCAGCTCCGGGCCCAGAACAAAAGAGAGCGGGCGGCGGGCGTCCTCCGGAGTAGGCGCTCCCGCCCGCCCCGCGCGGGCTTCGGTGCTGGGGGAGGACGCGCCCACCGCCCGCCCGCCCGCCGAGCAGCCGGGCTGGCGCGCTCGGTTTCTGGGCGAAAGCCGGCCGTGTACCTAGGAATTAACCGGCCGGCGCGGGAGGGGAGGGGAGCGGGAAGCGGGGCGGGGGGGATGCTGAGCGCGCGCGAGAACAATAATAAGATCGTGTTTGCGGTCGCTGCCCGAGGAGGAATTCGGAGGAGGCGCGAGGCCCGGCGCTCGCGCCGCGCCCGGGAGCCCGGGAGGGAGGCCGGCGGCGGCGGCGGCGGCGGCGGCGGCGGCATGAGGCAGGCGACGCGGCGCCTGTGAGCAGCGCGCGGCGGCGGCGGGGACCTCGGCGCGGGCGAGAGCCGAGCGGCCGGGGGCTCCCCTCCCCCGCTGCCGGGCCGTGATTTGCCGGGCCTGCTGCGCCCCCCGCCCACCCCTCGCCTCAGCCGCCGCCTCGCCGCTTCCCCTCGTCGGAGCGGCCGCTCGTCCGCCCGCCCGCTCGAGGCCCGCGGGGAGCGCGGCGCAGTCCGTCGGCCCGCGGGGGGGCGGCCTCCCGGCATCTTCGCGGCGACCAAGGACGACCGGGGGAGGAAGCGGCCGGGATGGCGCGTCCGCGGCCCCGCGAGTACAAGGCGGGCGACCTGGTCTTCGCCAAGATGAAGGGCTACCCGCACTGGCCGGCCCGGGTGAGTACGGCGGCCGCGGGCGGGCCCGCCCGCCCACCATTTTCCCCTTCATGATGGCGCGCCCGCCCCCCCCCCCTCCCGTCCCCATCCGCCTCGGCCCGGAGCCCGGCGCCCCGAGCCGGCCGCGGCCGGGGCCGGAGGCGCGGGCGGCGCTGCGCACGGAGGACGTGCCCGGGCCGGAGGCGAGGGTTCCGGGCCGCGCCCGCTCCCCGCGAGGGCGGCCATCCTTCCGCCCACTTTCGAAGGCGGCTCCGGCCCGGGCAGGCCCGCCGCGGGGGCTTGGGAGCCCGCGCCGCCGGGCGGCGGGCCTGGGCGGCAGGCATCGCTGCGGGCAGGGTCGCGGGTGGGAAGCCGGGTCCCGGGCGAACGTCGGGGCACGTAGGGGAGCGTAATGCAAATGGCTGGCGGCGGGCCGGCGGGGGCCGCGCGGCCGGGGATCCTGGAAAGGGGCCGTGGCCGTCCCGAGGCCAGCGGGAGCCTCTTGGCAGCCGTTCATCCATCCCTCGGCGCATCCTTCGCCATCCAGACTTGTTGAGTCTTCCCTGCGCGCGATTCCGGGTTCCCCGCGGGCCCCATCATTGTCCTGGGGTACGTGCATCCCCGCTGCCCATCGTTCTCCCGAGCCCACCCGGAGGAGCTGGGGGGGAGGGGGGCTCGCCGCTTGGCCCCGGCGGCTGGGTCCGGGAAGCTCCTCGTGCCTTTTCACCTCCATATTTGTTTTAGGTCGGATCCCAGACCTTCTCCTTGGCCTTCCACTACAGTCCACAATAGCTCTCTCTTTCCTATCTAGCAAGGCTGTCGCCGGGCTCTTGTCTCTAGAAAGCATCTGCGTGTAATGCACAGCATTCGATTATTATTTTTTTTTTTTTTTCTTAAGCAGGCCTTTTGGGGAAGAGATCAACACTACCGTGTGTGCTTTGTGTTTTAAAAATAAATCGCTTTTACTTCTAATTCTGATCATACTTGGCAGTTAGTTGTTTGAAATAAATACAGTGGAAAGGAGGGTCAAGGCATCTTGGAGGCTTGTTGGTATCTTTGGGGAACAGAGGTAGATGTGGGGAAATACTGGCATAAATAAGAGTGTGAGCTCTAAAATGTTGTATTACAGTAAAGTGCAGATAGCTAGACCAAGAAAGAAAAAAAAAAAAAAAAAAAACCCACCCATTCACAAAAGGAAGTGACATCACGGGTGGCCAGGCTGAAATTAGTGAAGTTGAAGTAATGGATGGTTATAATCACTTTTTTTTGTATTTAGTTTGACATGATTGTGAAATGGAGAGAGAACACTGTGCCAGGAATTGGGGGCCTTGGTATTTGGTCTTTGTGGGCTAATCATTTCAACTGAATATCCATTTCTGCAACTCTAAAATGATCATCTGTAGGATCCCTTCCAATACTGACAACCTCAGATCTCAAATGAGGTTCAGGTTCCATTAGGCTGTGAAAATCACTCTTCTCCACATGTGAACTGTAGGTTGGCCTCAACCTCACGCTAGGATAACTGGTTACTTTTCATACCGAAGTGCCATCCTGCTTAAAGGGGCAAGATTTGTGACTTCAGGCATCCTTTAGGGAATCTCTGAGTATATTTATCAAATAAACAGCTATAGGGTTCATTGGTATACACGTGGTCAAAAGTGAATTAAAGATTATCATCACCAGTTGGTCGGTTCCTTGTAATCCAGTGGCTTCCTTTAATCTTACCTTTGATAAATAACTTCTGAGAGTCAAAAAGAAAATACTTAAAGTTTCCTTAACAAGTTGCTTTCATAGGTTGGCCACCTGTAGTAATTTTGAAACAAAAACGTGCTGCAGAAGTGGTCGTAGTTGTATATCTAATCCACACAAAATTCCTAGAATTTGTAATTGCAAAACAAGGCAAAATGAAAAGTGAAATGAGGAAACAAAGTCAGTTGGGTTGTTAGGTGTAGTAAATGCAGGAGAGAAAAATCTAAGTCTCTTCACATTTAACATAAACTTAAGGGAAGGACCTAAGTCTTTCTTTTTTTTAATTAAAAAAGTATTATTTTATAGTGAGTGGCATGTTATCATTTCCAAGGGAAGGTAAGGGTTAGAAAAAGATATTTGAGTCCCTACTCTGTTCGTTACTGTGCTGTATGCTTCACATATGTTCTCATTTTATTTCTTCTCCAGTTCTGTGAGGCATTATCCCCACTTACACCCAGTCATAGCTTGTAGATGATGTTATAAAGTACTCACTGGAAAAAAACTCTACTTATTTGAATTCTGTCGCTTGCTATGAAGACCAGTCATGTGGGGATTAGAGTCTATATGGCCCCAAGCGATCAGGCGATCAGGCGTAGGAGGCAAAATGTGGGGGAGACAGATTTCGGTTCAGACTGTAGGGAGTTTTCTATCGGAGGTGGTCCACGCTTGGATGGAGAACCAGCTTGTGTGCTGCAGTGAAGACGTTTGGTTCTAGGCAGCCCCTTGTGAAGAATGTGGGCCAAGAGGACTCAGGCATCTAGGAAAATGGTCAGGTTAGATTCAGTTTGGGGCTGGGTTTCATACTCTCTGACCTTAGGCATGTTCTGTAATCTAAGTTTTAGTTTGCGAAATAGACATAATTCAGCCCTCACGGATTTAACGTATGTAAAAGCATCAAGCAGTGGTGGTTGAATGTTCCTGCCTTTTTTTCCTTTTTGAATTTCTAGCTTGAATTTCTAACCTGTATCACTATACTGTTTTTAATTTTCAACCTAGGAGTAGATTGATTCTTTTTTCCAACATTTTATCATGAGTAATTTCAAACACACAGAAAAGTTAAAAGAATCGTACACCCTTCTATCCGTCACCCAAATTCTATAAGCAGCATTTACTGTTTATCATGCTTTATCATGTTATTCATATATCCATCCCTCTATCCATATAGCAGTCCATCTTATTTTAATGCATTTTAAAGTAAGTTGCCAACATCAGTATAATTTACTCCTAGACACTTCAGCATGCATTATCGTTAACTAGAGGTCAATATTTTTTTTAGATCCTTTTTTTTTTTTTTTTTTTTTTTTTTGCCTTTTGAGGTAAAATTTACATAAACTGAAACATACTTAAATGTACCAGTGAGTTTGACAAATATGTACACTGGTATAGTCCAAACCTCTTGCAAGATACAGCATAGTATCAGTACCGATGAAAGTTCCCTCATTTCCTCTTCCCAGTTAATTCCTGTCTTCCTCCCAGTTCAGATGTGTTAACATTCAGTAGCCAGCTAGCTGTTTCTAATGGAGTATACTTGATTAAATATGACTTAAAAATTACAAGTTCATTTGTACCCAAGGATTAACTAGCTTAATATTAAAAATACACTAAAACGAGTCTCTGAACCCTTTTGATTGTGTACCCTGTTGGTAAAAAAAAATTTGTGTAAACTTACTTTAAATTATAGGGGCTCCTGGGTGGCTCAGTCGGTTGAGCGTCCAGCTTCACCTCAGGTCATGATCTCGCAGTTGACAAGTTCGCGTCCCGCGTCAGACCGCTCCGGAGCCTGGAGCCTGCTTCTGATTCTGTGACTCCCTCTCTGCCTCTCCCCCGCTCATGCTCTGTCTCTGTCTCAAAAATAAAGATGAATAAATAAACATTTTAAAAAATTATGTATACATGTACTTTGTACTATTCTGTACATTATGAAACAAATACAAGAGAATCTGAAGGGAGTGACAAATGATACAATTTATGTTTTAAAATTCTTATTAGCGGAGGTGCCTGGGTGACCCAGTCGGTTAAGCGTCCGACTTCGGCTCAGGTCATGATCTCGGGGTCCGTGAGTTCGGGCCCCGCGTCAGTTTCTGTGCTGATAGCTCAGAGCCTGGAGCTTGTTTCAGATTCTGTGTCTCCCTCTGTCTCTGACCCTCCCCGTTCATGCTCTGTCTCTCTCTGTCTCAAAAATAAATAAACGTTAAAAATTTTTAAATTCTTATTAGCAAAATATTAAGAGTAATAGATTGTTTATATTTTTAAAAATATTAATGTTATTTTTTGCCTGTTTCATGGGAGATCTGACTAGCTAGTCACAGTTTTTATCATCTAAAAAGATTTTCTATAACAGAACTGTCAGCTTGGCCATTTCCTTGTTTGCTTATGCTTACGTTATTAGTACTCTCTTATAGGACTCCTTTTAGCCACTTGTTCATTTGGCAAGAGTTCAGTTAGAAGTGAATATTCCATAATTTTGCTCAACCAGGCACTCTCAAATGGCAGGAAACCACAGTAGGCCCAAAGTGAATAAATACAACCATCTGAAAAAGGACACCAGTGTCAACTTATGTATTAAATATTAGTAAAACTTACTTTTTAGGGAAAAGAATAAGAAACTAAAATAGAAGTTGCACTATTTTCTTCTCACACCTCCCCAGCCCCCATCATCTTGTACATTCCCTGAGATATGAGCACTCTGCCTATGTTACCCCTGCTCTAAAAAATAGAAATACAAAACAAAACAAAACAAAAAGGTCTCAAAACTCTTGTGTTTCAACGAAAGAACTTTTTTAAATTTAAAAACTTTATAGGAGTACTCTCTGGCATTGCTAATCAGAGAGTAAATTGATATGATCACTTTAGAAAGCTGGCCTGGTCGTCTGTAGTTAAACACACGCCTAGCTTGTAATTTAGCAGTCTGGTCTAGGCATATATCCAGGAAAAATGAGTGTGTGTGTCCACCAAAAGATTTGTACAAGAATGCTCATACATGGCAGCTTTATCCATAATAGCAGGAGATTGAGAACAACCCAGGTGTCCATCAACAGGAGAACGGATCAGCAGAATTATAGTATATTCGTGCAGTGGAGTACTACTCAGCAGTAAAAAGGAACAAACTACTGATGCCCACAAAAATATGGACGTATTTCAAGATTTTGAGGTTGAGTGAAGAAAGCCAACACCAGAGCGCACATTCTGTATGCTAACCATGACGATCAAAACGGGCACAATTGATCAGTGGTGATTAGTTCATGGTGGGTGGAGGAGGAAGCCCTGAAGGTGTTCTGTATCTTGATCTGGCTGGTGGGTACCCAGAAGTGTACATGTGTAAAAATATATCAAGCTGTCCATTTAAGATTTGTGCACCAGACTGTATATGTTATACCTCAGTTTAAAAATGCATACTTTGTATGAAGTGGGGAGAAAGAATCTAATACTCCAAACTTCTTCACGGATTGAATTTCACCATTCTTGGCTTTCAGTGAGAAGTTTTTTCCCTTTAAGGCTTCAGTGCTACCGATTTGCATCTTCCTGTTCCCTTTTGACTATTTTAGAAACTTCATTTACTACTTCACAGCTTTTTCTTTACATTTCTTTTTAGTTCTGGTTTCTGCCTCTGTCTTTTGTTTACATATTAGAGTCTTTCTGTTCCTTTCATATTAAATCATTGCTCCTCTTATTTCTCATCTAGCTCTCAACCTCTCACTTGATAAAACTTAAGAATACAGCATTTGACCTACCATTCTATGACATCTTGAAGAGCTAAATGCTTAGTGAGCTTTTATTGAGCACCTGCTGTGTGTAAGACACTGTGCCTAGGTATAGTTTTTCATTTTTCTACCAACAGATTAAATTTGCAGCAACTTAAAAATATTATAATTGGGGCGCCTGGGTGGCGCAGTCGGTTAAGCGTCCGACGTCAGCCAGGTCACGATCTCGCGGTCCATGAGTTCGAGCCCCGCGTCAGGCTCTGGGCTGATGGCTCGGAGCCTGGAGCCTGTTTCCGATTCTGTGTCTCCCTCTCTCTCTGCCCCTCCCCCGTTCATGCTCTGTCTCTCTCTGTCCCAAAAATAAAAAATAAAAAACGTTGAAAAAAAAAATTTTTTTAAATATTATAATTAAATAATTAGTGTTTCTATGCCTTGTATTAATACAAAGGCTGAGAATCCTTAGTTTCTGATCCGTTGCACTTTCAGTTTTTTATCTTTGACAATAAACTGCGAACCTTTATTTTTGGAGACCAGGCTATATCACTTCAGGGAATCACTTGAGACTTAAACTTTTTTTAATCTCAACATAAAGTAAGATGTTTACACTTTCCATTTCTTTGGCGTGAGTCCAAACGAGTCCGTCATTGTTTCATTCCTCAGGTAGAGTGACACAGATTCAGTCAGCCTTTTCCCCAGGGACTGTGTTCGTGTTGCAAGGACCTGGCAGATTGTCTCCTGTTCTTCTGCTTAACTCTGGGAGCAAATAGGCAGCTTAAACTCTCAATACGAACGTGTACCTTTTCCATCGCTCCCATTTCACCCAGGTGAATCTGTATTTCTGGCACATCCCCTTTGGAATGCCCTAATGACTACTGTTTTCCCCATCATTTGTAAAATGTTAATTGTCTGAAGTCAGGTTTCTACTATATGAGATTGTATTTGATTCTTTTGGAAAAGGATTGATGGTTTAAAATTATATATGACTATTGAAAATGTCTATTAGCATAAGAAGAACATTGTAGGCTTGTAAATAGGGTAAACATAATAGGGGAAGAGCCCAAATGCTCCTTTTTATTGGAAAAAGTTATCTTCGATTGCAGAAGATTGCCCAGATACTCAGTCAGAAGCTAGTCTACTTGATAGTTATTAGTCCATTGCAAAATGGCTTTTTATCCTTTAGAGCCGTGCTACTGGAAGTATGGTCTGTGGCCAGGATAGGTGACGGTGACAAGATAGGTGCAGAAATTGAGAGTAAGAGTTTAGAAACTTTTTTTTTTAAGTTTAGTTTTGAGAGAGAGAGAGTGCAAGCGGGGAAGGGGCAGAGAGAGGGAGAGACAGAATCCCAAGCAGGCTCTGTGCTGTCAGCGCAAGCCCATTGTAGGACTTGAACTCACAAACCATGAGATCAGACCTGAGCTGAGATCAAGAGTTGGACTCTTACCTGACTAAGCCACCCAGGCACCCCGAGAAACTTTGTAAAGCAATCTGATAGAGTAACTTTATGCTAGTGAATCTAATTTTATTATTTTTAAGTTTATTTATTTATTTTGAGAGAGAGAGAGAGAGCGCACATGTGAGTGGGGGAGAGGGAGAGAGAATCCCAAGCAGGCGCTACACTGTCAGCTCAGAGCCCGACATAGGACTTAAACCTACCAGCTGTGAGATCATGACCTGAACCAAATCCAAGAGTCGGACGCTTAAGTGACTGAGCCACCCAGGCACCCCTTGTGAATCTTATTTTTAAAATGAGGCTTGTATTTTATTTTTAAAAAATTTTTTTTTTTAACGTTTATTTATTTTTGAGACAGAGAGAGACAGAGCATGAATGGGGGAGGGTCAGAGAGAGGGAGACACAGAATCTGAAACAGGCTCCGGGCTCTGAGCTGTCAGCACAGGGGCCCGATGCGGGGCTCGAACTCACGGACCGCGAGATCGTGACCTGAGCCGAAGTCGGCGCTCAACCGACTGAGCCACCCAGGCGCCCCGAGGCTTGTATTTTATATGCCTTTAATTTTATTTTTCTAATAATTACTCTTTCATGTATTTTATAAAAATGCCCATCTGTAACAAATTAGAAATTAAAAACAAACAAAAAAATGCTGTTTTTTCCACCACAAATGGAGTACTGACTATAGAGGACCCTTAAAGGTCAGTAGAGTTCCTTGCATCTAAAACTATCTGCTCATACTGTGAACTGTTTTTTTAAAGGTTTTATATTTAAGTAATCTCTACCCAATGAGGCACTTGAACTCACAACCCCAGGATCAGGAGTCCCATACTCCTGACTGAGCCAGCCAGGCACCCCTGCTTATACTGTAAATTATTTAACCTATCTTTAACTATTTAAAAGAGAGAATGGATTAACCTTTATGTTATAAATACCTCATGTCTGTAAAAAAATTTTATTACATAAGTAATAATGTTCATTGTAGAAAGATTAATATCCCTCTACCTAGTAACAAGCATCATGAATATGCACCTACATGTGTAAGTACATAATTTTTATAATACATTCAGTTCTGCAGCCTTTTATCCCCACTTAAACACTATATCTTAGATGTCTTTCAGTGGCAGTGAATGCATTTCTATAACATTATCTGTAATAGCCATCTGGTAATTTATGGTACAGACCTATTTGTTATAAATTATAACCATATTTACCATATAACCGTATATAACTTCCTATTATACTGATATTTAGGTTATTTCCAGTTTTTTATACTGTAAAATAATACTCTGAGACACATGCTTTTAGCTAAACCGTTAGTTACTTCTTCAGGATTGGTATCTGGGAATCACATTTCTTAGTCAAAGGGCACGTGCATGTTTTAAAACTTTGGATTTATATTGTCACATTGCCCTCCAGAAAAGTTTTAACCATCTTAACCAGTAGCAGAATAAGAAAATACCTGTTTTCTCACATATTCATTAAAAGGAGATGATTTAAAATTTTAAAAATGTTTGTCAACCTAATAAATACAGATATTTAATAGAATTAATTTCCTCGTTGACAATTTAGGCAGAATATATGTGTCATATATGTCATATATCAAATCACGTATCTTATATGTCTTGATTACAAATTAGGATGAATATATGATAACACTACTCTAAGGTAGATAGTCCCATAAGAAAACCAAGACTTAAGAAATTCACCTAAGGTTATACACTGAGTGAAGTGTGTTAATCCTAGACCATTAAGAATGCCACAGGAACATAAGAAATGTGATAACAGGGGCTCCTGGGTGGCTCATTCAGTTAGGTGTCTGGCTCTTGGTTTTGGCTTAGGTCATGATCCCAGCGTCCTGTGATCCAGCCCCACATCGGGCTCTGTGCTGACAGCACAGAACCTGCTTGGGATTCTCTGTGTCCCTTCTCTCTCTACCCCTCCCACACACACGCTCTCTCTGAAAATAAATAAAAATAAACTTAAAAAAAATGTGGAAACAGATGAGGTGAAGGAACTGAAGAAGCATTTGGCACTGTGTAAGAAGACTGTATGTATATTATATATATTACATATGTGTATATGTATACGTATGTGTGTGTGTGTGTGTATGTATTATAAGCTACTGGGAGGCCAGCACTCTCAAGTCAGAAAACGTTTATTGTGACATTTGTTATTATTTTTCTCTGGTCTGTGTCTTTGAAAGCCCTTTGACACAAGGCAGTATGAAAGTAAATAAGATATCCGTTATGCATATAAAGAAAGCAGAGCCCATTAAAATCCATTCTGAATGAATAGCGTAGTGTTGACTTTAGTTTTAGGTTCTAATACCTTTATGTGTGATGGAACACATAGACTTTGAAGAGCAGGTATAGCAAGAGTTACTGGTTCAGTAGAGCCTAGAAGCTAAATCATAAGGACTACTACTAGCCTGTGTAGCTTTTTGCCAGTTTACTGCATTCTTAATCCCTATAACAGCATTTTCCTGTGTTATTTCACTGCCGTTCATATATGTAATTGCTTCTCAGCTATGGTAGTAAGTGAATTTTTCTATTATATCTTTTTGCCACTAGGAATTTGCTGCAGTTAGGTAAATAGCTGTATGGTCACAGAGAGCTACATAGAGGTAAAAAGAATGAAGTAATCTAAAATTGGTGAGCTCAAGCCTTTAGAAGGATCCTCCAGATATCTGAACAAGATTTCCTACGATAGTGGGAAGAACAATGAAGCCAAGAGTTAAAAGACAGCATAGTTCATTCCACCACTGTCTTGATTTGTCAGGTTTGGGCATCTTTCATTACAACCTCGTTGTAAAATGGGGAGGATGATAATTCTTACTTTCTCTCCCTTTTTTCCTTGGAATCAAATATTGAAATGTGCATGAAATAGTGTTTGCTAGTTAAGGATCATAGATGATATATCTGTTCTGCCTAACTTGTAACCAAAGAAATTCAGTGAAATATTTGTGTTTATCAAATTCTTACTCACTTTCCCTTCTTTTTCCCTAGTAATCATGTGTTAAAATGTACATGAAAGAAGTGTTTGCTAGTGTAGTACCCAACAATCACCTACCAGGAGCACCACAAACTCCTTACTGTACAATGCTAGAAACCTAGTAAAGTCTCAGCAGATGCTTTTGTGGGTGGGTGGGTGTCTTTCAGTAGTTTCCTCGTGGCTTCATAATTTTGAGTTAGCTCTAGGCTCTAGTCATTGTAGGGACTTGTCATTGTTACCCCTTATTCAGATTCCTGAGTATGATGGCCATTTCTAGAGGTTCCAAATAGTTTCAGTATTTGGGGGCAAACTAAGTCGGACTATGTGGCATACAAACAAGGCCTCTGAATAAACTACTCAGTCCGCTAGATCACTGAAATGCGAGCTCTGAGTGGATTCTCTAAGTCTGATTATAGTCTGTAGGGCCACCCAGAAGTGGAGGTTATCTGGTTTTCAAAGTATAGGAGAGTCCATGGTAACAACAAAGTTACCTCCATGGGGACTGGAAAATTCTTGATAGCATAGCATTAACTTCTAGGTTTTTATTGCAAAATGTATTTAAGATGAGAGCTGTTAGAAGTGCTGGGTATGTTAGGTTCAGAGGTGGTAAGCAATGTAAAAAAGAGTGTCACAGAAGATTCGAAAATTTTTATGTAGGAAAAAATGTCAAAAAATAAATTCATCGCTTTAGATCTCTTCTTCCTTTTTCTTTATCACTGAAATAGAACTTTTATGCTAAGGGCATCTTTAACTTAGGGGGAAAATGCTTATTCACAGGGAGCGGTATGACAGATTCTTGGTTCATTTTTTTTTTTAGAATTAGCATATGTTGAGTGAATTGAAAATTAATTCCCTCTAGACCTCTGTTTGACTTTCAAAATGAGACCAACTATTTTCAAACAAGGCATATAACTGTTCTTATTTCCTTCCTCGAACTGTGATGTGAGGATTAAGTCAATAATTTCGAAAATATTTAGATCTTAGCAGTGAGTCATCGTTGTTGCTTGATTCTGATGCAGTCTGGTCTGATGGCTTTCAGGCCCCCCCCCCCCTTTTTTTTTTTTTACTATAGCCCATATATACTAATTTCATACACACACATACATATACGTACACACACACACCAGAAAAAAGTTTTCACCAAATCATATTATATGTGATGCATTCTGATATTTTTATATTTTTATTTTGTGTAAAATCAGGTTGTAACTCACTAAATCACTTTCACTACCTATAGTTTGAAAAAAAGCACTGATCTGGTCTGTTAGGCCAAAAGGAAATTGATCTGTGTGAGTTTTGCTTGTGTGTATGGATTTTGGAGACGAGTTAGCAGTCCTGAGCTTTTTATTCTGCTGTAGCCACAGTCTTACATGAAAATCACATGGACGTAAGAAAAGAAAGTTACGTTATTTTAGGTCATTTAACCATCCAGGCCAGTTTTTCCCTTGATCTCAAAAGGCTTGGTATAAAATATGGTATTTCTACTCTCATCATCCTTCTAATCTTTAAACTGCACATGGATCTACAACTTTGTTGAAGCTAATTATAGCTTCATATATATGCCTTCTTAAGGATATTAAGCTCCATGGATTTCTTAACTATCCAGCTACAGAACAGTGTTTGACTACATAGTGTTCCCTGGATGATAGTATTGAAGCTCTGGGGGTTTCTTGAGTTTGTGAGGCTAGCCTGGAGGTATCAGGCTATCCAGGACTGAGGATGAAGGGCTTTTGTTAAGTCCAGAAGACTTGTACTTGGGGGCGGGGGGGGGGTGGTAGTTTCTGAAGTGGGTGTAAAGTCATGGGACTAACACGTTTCTAATGGTTCTATATTTCTTTTTCTTTAATTTTTTTAAATGTATGTTTATTTTTGAGAGAGACAGCTTGAGCGAGGAGGGGCAGAAAGAGGGAGACACAATCTGAAGCAGGCTCCAGGCTCTGAACTGTCAGCACAAAGCCCGATGTGGGGCTTGAACTCACAAACCGTGAGATCGTGACCCGACCCACCTACTGAGCCACCCAGGCGCCCCTATATTTCCTTTTTAAATCACTTTGTCTAATCAAAAAGAGACTTCTTGCTATTACTAGATACAGCAGCCTCAGTAGAGAGAGAACCTAGTATTGAGGATAGTAAAGCATTCTTCAGTTTCTGTAAAAGATACCTTTCTGAAAAGATACAGTAAGCACAGTTTTAGATCTCACATCTGGCTGATTGACTCACACAAAAGGAGTACACTTCTATGAGTACACACGAAAGGAGTACCCACTGTACTAAATGGAACTTATCTTGGAACAGAAAGGGTACGATTGGGTTAATCTTCATGTTATGCCAGGTATTCAAGAGCTCTTGTTGTTGTCCAGCTCAGTCTTCCGTCACTGCTGTGGTCTGCTGGCTCTACCTTGTGGGAGGCCAGGTGGAGGGAAGAGACAGAGCCTTTGCTAGAGTTATGAAGTATGATGGTTTCCACTGTTTGTTTTTAATAAGTTCCTTGTCTGGGGCAAAGATTATTTGACTCCCAGGGATCAGGTAACCCAGAACAAACGTGTCCCTTGTTTTTCTGTTGTCACAAGAGCAAATTACAGAAGTAGAGCAGTTTACCAGGAGTGGGCAGTTGGAGAAGTTTGCCGAAGTGAAATGGAGGTGACGGTGACCGAGGATTCCTCCTTTGTCCGTGAAAATTGCTTCTCATTCAGTGTTACTGTAAACTCTGGAAGCCTTTGACCTCCCCATTTCCTCTTGGTCTGTCCACTGCCTCTGGGCTTCCCTTCCTTCTTACATGAAGGAACCCACATGATCACTTGAACTGCTCTCCCCCTTTTTACTCTGATACATTCATTCTAGAAGCCCCTTCCTGGCCATTCTTCTCGCCTGCCTTTTCTGCTCCAGCAAATGGTCTCCTGCAAGCAACTGGCCGTAATCACAAAGACTTGCAGCCTGGGCCTGCCCCCCCGCCCCCGATTGCTTTCATCCGGGCCCCCAGTGCTGCTCATGGTTCTTCTCGCTGGTGGCGAGATACTTTCATTGTCCTCTTCCAGCTCAGATTCTTTCCCCTCATTTTCAGCAAATTCTCTTACTTTCAGGTTTCACGTGTTCCTTTTCAGGGTGAAGTAGAAGAGCAAGAGTCTTGTGGGCAGATGAAGCCACATCTGAGTGGATGAGTAACCTCGCGTAGGTTACCTAATCCCTTCGGCCTCGATGGACTCATCTGTAAAATGGGCACAATAACAACTTTTTCTTATCGTTTCGAGGATTCTGAACATAAACAGCCTGGAGTTTAACATGATTAAAAAATCGTTTCCCTCCCCTTCACCTCTTCCCTGTGCTGCTTATTAAGACCCTCCTCTTGCTTGGCTCCTCCCTTTTCCTTCTTTCATCAACATTCAGTAAATATTTTTTGAATCTTTGCTGTATCCCAAGTGCTCTAACAGGTGCTAGGGTTGACCTAAACAGCCTCTTCCCCTTGACGAATTCTTTCTCCTCAGACCAGAAATGGTCCTCTTACTGTCTCATTCTTCCCCCTCCCCCAAAGGTCACCCTGATGTGCTGATCCAGAGAGCACTCCATCCTTACTTTGCCTCGGTGGAATTTAATACTGCCTTTTAAAAAATACTCTTCCGAGAGGCACCTGGGTGGCTCAGTTGGTTAAGCGTCCAACTTTGGCTCAGGTCATGATCTCGCGGTCCGTGGGTTCGAGCCCCGCGTCGGGCTCTGTGCTGACAGCTCAGAGCCTGGAGCCTGTTTCAGATTCTGTGTCTCCCTCTCTCTGACCCTCCCCTGTTCATGCTCTGTCTCTCTCTGCCTCAAAAATAAATAAACATTAAAAAAAATTAAAAATAAAAATAAAAAATGCTCTTCCTTTGTTTGGCTTCCCTCATGTATTGCTTTTCTTGAAAGGTTCTTCTATTTCTCTGTGCCTTTGTAGGGTCTTTTTCGACTTCAAGCCACCATCTTCAGAATAATATCTTCTAGACCTCTGTTTCAGGCCCTGACTCAAATCCACACCTCCGTTTTCTGACTAATAGCCCCAGTACCACAAGTTCATGGTCAGAACTAATCTAGTCACCCCTCCCGACCTAAGTATTTCTTTTTCTTTTAATGTTTATTTATTTTTGAGGAAGGGAGGGAGACCGTGAGAGAGAGAGAACGAGCAGGGGAGGGCAGAGAGAGGGGGACAGAGGATCTGAAGTGGACTCTGCACTGACAGCAGTGAGCCGGATGTGGGCCTCAAACTCACCAACCGCGAGATCGTGTCTTGAGCCAAAGTCAGATGCTCAACCAACTGAGCCACCCAGGCGCCCCTCAAGTTTTCCTATTTTAGTAAAAAATTACTATCCGGCCAGTCACCCCCCAAAACAAAGACCTCAGATTATCCCAGGTGCTCTTTTTTCTTTAATTCCCACATCTTACTTGGTCACCTAATGATGTCAAGACGGACTAAGGTTCAAGTAGAGAGGAGTGCTGTGAAATTGGACTCCTCACACGGCGCAAGGCAAAGTGGGGGTGCTACGTGCCTTAGAACCTGAGACATACTCGTGTTGTAATAAACAGGATGTAATTTCAACAAAGCAATAGGACATTAAATTAATATTATTAATTTGGATTTTATTGAGGTCCTTTTATTTCTGCTTGATACACAAATTAATCTTGGTTTTATAGTATATGGTTATGAGTACAATTGTTATCTTTGTGCATGTTTCAGAACATTACCATAAAATTTTATGGGGGTCTTCAAGATTTTGTTCCCTTTAAAAATAATTATAGTTGACCCTTGAACAACAAGGGGACAGGGACTAGGGGCACCAACCCCCACAGTCAAAAATCCAAGTATAAAATTTTTTTTTAAGTTTATTTATTTCGACAAAGAAAGAGGGTGAGCACAGGAGGGACAGGGAGAGGGAGAGGGAGAGGGAGAGAGAGAGAGAATATCCCAAGCAGTCTTTGCACTGTCAACACGGAGCCCCACATGGGACTTAAACCCACAAATGGTGAGATTGTGACCTGACCCGAAACCTGGAGTCGGATGTTCAACTGACTCAGCCACCCAGGCACCCCCAGGTATAACTTTTGACTTTCTAAAAACCTAACTACAAATAGCCTACTGTGGACCACAGGCCTTATGAATAACATAAATAGTTGATTAGCACATATATATGTTTATTATAATAAAGTAAGCTAGAGAAAGACAATATTGTTAGGAAAATCATAAGGAAGAAAAAATATATTTACGATACTATATTTTTTTGGAAAAAATTCAGGTATATGTGGTCCCGTGCAGTTCAAACTTAAGATGCCATAGGTTAAGGGGCCTCACAAACTAGAATGAATTCTTGACCATGAGGGATCTAGAAATAAAGACATATATGGAAATAATAAGAGATGTGAATGTTTTGTAAAAGAAGGAAAGATGTACATAGCGATAGTAATTTTCAAATATTTAAGGGACTCCTACGAAAGAAGAAATAGGAAGTATAGGAGAGCAGAAAGAGCATGTGCTCTGGAGCTAAGGACATATGGGTTCAAATGATGCTCTGCCACTTATCTGTGTGACCTTGGGCAAATTACCTAATCTCCCTTAGCCTCTTCTTCTCTAAAGTGGAATTAGTGTTATCTACCCCCACAAAGTTATTGAGAGAACTTATTTACAGGTACCTAACACATGGTTGAACCTAAACAAATACTACTTTCTTCTGTCCTCTGATAGTTTTTACAACTAGAGTTAGGGGACAAATTTTTTTAAATAATTTATTGTCATGTTAGCTAACATAGAGTGTATACAGGGTAGTCTTGGCTTCAGGAGTGGATTCCCATGATTCATCACTTACATACAACGTCCAGTGCTCATCCCAACAAGTGCCCTCCTCAATGCCCATCACCCATTTTCCACGCCCCCTCAGCCCCCGACCCCCATCAATCCTCAGTTTGTATCTAAGAGTCTCTTATGGTTTGCCTCCCTCTCTGTTTGTAACTTATTTTTTCCTTCCCTTCCACTATGGTATTCTGTCAAGTTTCTTGAATTCCACGTAAGAGTGAAAACATAGGATACCTTTTTCTGACTGGCTTATTTCACTTAGCATAATACCTTCCAGTTCCATCCACGTTGTTGCAAATGGCAGAATTTCATTCTTTCTCATTGCCAAGTAGTATTCCATTGTGTATATATACGTCTTCTTTATTCATTCATCAGTTGGTGGACATTTGGGCTGTTTCCATAATTTGGCTATTGTTGATAGCGCTGCTATAAACATTGGGGTGCATGTGCCCTTACGAATCAGCACTCCTGTATCCTTTGGATAAATCCCTACTAGTGCTGGGGACCCAGCTATTGTTGGGTCATAGGGTAGTTCTATTTTTAATTTTTTGAGGAACATCCACACTTTTCCAGAGTGGCTGCACCAGTTTGCATTCCCACCAACAGTGCAAGAGGGTAGGGGACAGAAATTTTGAGGGAACTGATTTAAGTGGGCTTATTTTAAGGAAGAAGAATTAAATGAAAGTCTTAGCATTAATTGTTGAGAGCTTGTATGCCATTTCTTCTTATATACCATGACAATAACCCTGTGCTGTTGATGTTCATAACCCCTGCCCCCTGTCTTTACATGTGAAAAAACTTTCTGAACTTGAGAAAGATTTTAAATATCTTAAAAATTGCCCAATTACAGTAAATGATAAACCTGATACTGGGCTCCACAGCCTGTATTCTAAACCATTCCAGTACATTGTGTGGTTTATCTCTGGTAATGGATGTTTATTCATCCATTCATTGAACAGCTATTTATCGGACACATCCTCTACACCAGGCGGAGTTTATAGTGCAGAACGTGACCCAGAGGTCGAAGGGGATAGGGAGTGCTGGCAGTGGTACAGAGGAAGCAAGGGTCTTGCTGTGTCGTATAGCGAGTGTTCGGGGAAAGCCTCTCTCGTAGGACAGCATTTGAACTCAGAGATCTGAAGGAGAGGGAGCCCTGTGGATATTGGGGGGAAAGCATTTTAGGCAGAGAAGAGCAAGTTTCTCAGAGGTAATCTTTTTATTAAGAATAAGTATTTTGGGGGCGCCTGGGTGGTTCATTCGGTTGGGCCACTGACTTTGACTCAGGTCATGCACTCGTGAGTTCGAGCCCCGCGTCGGGCTCTGTGCTGCCAGCTCAGAGCCTGGAGCCTGCTTCGGATTCTGTGTCTTCTTCTCTCTCTGCCCCTCTGCCTCTCATGCTCTCTCTCTGTCTCTCTCAAAAATAAACAAACATTAAAAAATTGTTAATAAAAAATAAAGAATAAGTATTCTTAACCATTTTCACTTAGTTGTTTTTCTAGATTGACTTTAGCAATACGTTGAATGAATTTCAAGAGAAATCTCAATGGAATTTTAGTTTGAAGTGAATTAAATTGTAAATTAATACGAGGAGGAATGACACTTTTACCAATATTGAAACATTCCAGCCAGAAATATGGAATGTTTCTATTTTTTTTTCTGTCTAGTAGAGTTTTGAGGTTTTCTTCCTAAAGGAACCACACTTCTTAAAAAGATTACTGGGTGTCATTTGCTGTTGCTGATGCTTTTATAAACTGAATTTTAGTTGCTCAGAATAAGAACCTTGGCATCATCCTTGACTTAACAGGTTTTTTTACTCCCCATACCTAGTGTGCTGGCAAACCCCGTTCATTCCAACCTCAGAGTTACAAGCAGATTGCAAACCCTTCCACCGCCACCATCCTTGTCTATACCGCTATCGTCCCTTTACTGTTCTAGTAGATTTCTAGCTGCTCTCCCTCTCCACCCCTGCCCTCTGAAAGTCTCTTTTCAGCGGTGCCGCAAGGGCAACAGTCATCCCGTTAACATAGAGGGTCGACCAGCCTCCTCCCTTCCTTGATATAGCCCAGCCCCAGCCTCCTCCCGGTTCCTTACACCCGGGTCACAGTGCTGCCTCAGGGGCTCTGTCCCGGCTCCCTCCTCCGGGCATCGCCCAGACCCCCTCCAGTCTGTTCGGGCCTGCCTCTTCCAATGAGAGATTTTACACCGTCCTGTTGACAATTACAACCCTGTGCTTGACTCATTTTGTACAGCTCTTTTTTCGTATTCTTACATACTAAATAATTTACTTATTTATTAGAGTTATTTGCTGTTTTATTTTCCCCCTTGAGGGCAGGGATTTTTGCCTCTTGTTTGTTGGTGTATCCTTAACACTTAGAACAGTGACTGGCTCACAAAAAACATTCAGTAAATATTTGTAGAAGGACTGAATTCAGTCTTTTTCTTTTATATTTTCAAATCTGGTCTCTGGTGATAACATGCCAAGGCTTTTTTTTCACTTATTTGTCATCCTGCTATACTTTAATTCTGTTTTTCTAGTGATATACTTTTTCATAAATCATATGCAAATTATGATTCTTTTGTCTCTTCTGTTGCAATATTTGTTTGTTGGAAAGTGGGGTAGGAATTATCTTAATATATTAACTAGAACTTCCAGAACAGTGTTAAGCACTGGAGGTAATTGACATCCTTGCCTCCTTCCTGATTTTTAGGAATATATCTTGTTTTATTACTCTATTTGGATTTGGCTGTCTTCATTATGTTGAAATATTCTTTTATTCTTGTTTTTTAAATAATTTTTATTAAGAAGTTAAATTTTGGGGTGCCTGAGTGGCTCAGAGTGTTAAGCCTCCAGCTCTTGATTTCAACTCAGGTCATGATCTCATGGTTCATGAGTTCGAGCCCTACGTCAGGCTCTATGCTGATAGCACAGAGCCTGCTTGAGAATAAACTTTTTTTTTTAAGTTAAATTTTGCCAACCGTCTTTTTACCATCCATTGTAATAATCATATAAGTTTTCTTTTTTAGCCTTTGTATTAATTATATAAGTAGATTAAATATTAAATTATACTTGCATACTTGGAATATGCCTTACTTTGTCTCAGTATATAAACATATCTGTGTGTGTGTGTGTGTGTTTTAAGATGTAATTCAGGTGCCATAAAATTCATCCTTTTAAATTGTGCAATTCAGTGGTTTTTATTATATTCACAAGTTTTGGTACAGCCGTTAACATTAATTCCAGAACATTTCATCACCCCAAAAGGAAACCCTGTATTCATTAAGCAGTCACTCCCCACCCACCCAGACCCCGACAATCACAAATCTACTTTGTCTCTATGAATGTGTTCATTCTGGACATTTTATTTAAATGGAATCATAGGGGCACATGGACGGCTTAGTTTTGGTTAAGTGTCCAGCTCTTGATTTCAGCTCAGGTCATGATCTCACGATTCACGGGATTGAGCCCCACGTCGGGCTCTGCAATGACAGTACCAAGCCTGGTGGGACTCTCTTTCTCGCCTCTTTCTGCCTCTCTCTCTCCGTCTCCCCCAAAATAAATTAAACTTAAATAAATACATAAATAAATAAATGGAATCCTAGACTGTGTGGCCTTTTGTGTCTGGCCTTTCACTTAGCATTATGTTTATTCGTATTTCATCTGTGTATAACAAGTGTCAGCACTTCATCCCTTTTTATAGCTGAATAACATTCCACTGGGTGGGTGTTTCACATTTTTTAAAATCGCTCATCAGTTGATGGGTATTTGGATTGTTTCCGCTTCTGGCTGTTATGAATAATGCCACAGTGAACATTTGTGTACAATTTTTTATGTGGACTTCATGTTTTCAATCTCTTGGGTATACACCTAGGAATGGAATTGCTGGGTCATATCATTACTCTGTGTTTAACCCTTTGAAAAACTGCCAGACTCTTTTCTAATGCCGCTTTACTACTTTACATTCCCAACAGTCTAAATGCTCTGTCTAGAACCTCTAGTACAATGTTGACTAGAAGCGATGGCGGGTGAACATCCTGGTCGTGTTCCTGATCTTACGTGGAAATTTTTCAGTCTTTCACCATTAAGTATGATGTTAGCTGAGGTTTTTTGGTTTTTTGTTTTTGTTTTTGTTTTTTTTTTTTATTGATGCCCTTTATCAGCTTGAGGTTGTTTCCTTCTATTCCCACTTGGTTGAATGTTTTTATCATGAAAGGATGTCGGGAGTTTTTCAGATGTTTTTCCTGTGTCTAATGTGATTGTCATGTGGTCTTTGTCTTTTGTTCTATTAATATGGTATATTATATTGATTGATTTTGATATGTGGAATCTACCTTGCATTCCCAAAATAGTCTCTTGGTCATGGTGCACATTTTTTTTAAAAACCAAACTAGTTTTAGTAAATAATTTTAAGGTCATTTCCTTCCCTATTCCAGCTTTCCCAATCTGCCAGCACGCATGGTGGTACACATGAAGCTGAATACAGATTAACCTTTTTCACAGGTTGTTTTGTGAATGCAAAACCCAATAATAGTCTAAACCTATTAATCTCAAAAGTGTCCTCGTTTATTAGTTGCCTCTCCTTGTCAGTGAATCAGTGTCTACCTTGTTCCCCTCTGTTCAATATGCTTTCCCTTTTGCAAATAATGTCTTTGCAAATTGTCTTCCATTTTGGTCTCCTTATTTATTTCCTTCACTTCTTTAGTGATTTGGCTTCTTTGTTTTATAGTGTTCTATTATGTTGGAGCAGGTTCTAGTTTTAGCCAATATGATTATTTTCCTTACTTTCACTTTTTTCCTTGTATTCTGAAATTCTTTCCATAAATGGCATCCAAGTCCTTTGGGTGTTTGGGGTTTTTTTTTGGTTTCTGAAGTATAGTTAGCATTCGGTGTTATATTAGTTTCAGGTGTATGGCAGCGATTCACCAATCTTATACGTTATGCTGTCGACACAGAGCCTGCTTCAGATCCTCTGTCCCTCCCCACTCTTGCTCTCTCAAAAATAAATAAACATTTATTTATTTGTCTGTTTGTTTATTTATTTATTGAGCAGCAGGCACAAGTTTATTAGAATATAAGATCAGAAAGGAAGAATAGTATGAAAGCTCTCTTTACAGAGAGGGGGCATTCAAAAGTGAATGCCCCAATTAAATAAACATTTTAAAAAGTTGAAAAAAAATGTAGTTACCATCTGTCACCATACAATGTTATTACAATATTATTGACTCTATTCCCCTGTACTTTCATCTCTGTGATGTATTTATTTGATAATTGGAAATTTGTATCTCTTAATTCCCTTCATCTATCCCCCAGATCCTTCCCCTCATGCAACCACCAGTTCTCTGTATTTAAGATGGTTTCTGTTTTGTTTGTTTTGTTTTTTAGATTCCACCTGTAAGTGAAATACTGCATTTGTCTTTCTCTGACTTATTTTACTTAACATAATACCCTCTAGGTCCATCTGTGTTGTTGCAAATAGCAAGATTTCATTTTCATGGCTGAGTACTAATCGTATATGTATACCACATCCTCTTCATCCATCCACCTATCAGTGGACACTTAGGTTGCTTCAGTAACTTGGCTATTATATAGTAAGTAATGCTTCAGTAAACACAAGGGTGCATATATCTTATTGAATTAGCGTTTTCATTTTATTTGGGTAAATTCTCCATAGTATAATTACTGGAATCATAGGGTATGTCTACTTTTTTTTTTTTTTTTAAGAGAAGAGAGAGTGAGTGGGGAGAGGGACAGAGGGAGAGAGAATCTTAAGCAGGCTGCATGCTCAGCACAGAGCCTAACATGGGGCTCAACCCTGGGATCGTGACCTGAGCCCAAATCAAGAGTCGAACGCTCGGGGCGCCTGGGTGGCTCAGTCGGTTAAGCGGCTGACTTCGGCTCAGGTCATGATCTCGCGGTCCATGAGTTCGAGCCCCGCGTCGGGCTCTGTGCTGACTGACCGCTCAGAGCCTGGAGCCTGTTTTGGATTCTGTGTCTCCCTCTCTGACCCTCCCCTGTTCATGCTCTGTCTCTCTCTGTCTCAAAAATAAATAAACATTAAAAAAAAAAAAAAAAAAGAGTCGAACGCTCAACCGACTGGGCTACCCAGGCACCCTGGGTCTTTCTATTTTTAATTTTTTGAGGAACCTCCATACTGTTTTCTCACAGTGATTATACCAATTTGCATTCCCACCAACAGTGTACAAGGGCTCCCTTTTCTCAACATCCTTACCAACACCTGTTATTTCTTGCCTTTTTGACACTAGCCATTCTAGCAGGTATGAGGTCATAATTCATTGTGCTTTTGATTTGCATTTCCCTAATGATTAGTGATGTTAAGCATCTTTTCATGTGTTTGTTGGCCATCTGTATGTCTTCTTTGGAAAGAGGTCTATTCATGTCCCCTGATGACTTTTTAATTGGGGGAAAAAAAAAAAAAAATATATATATATATATATATATATATATATGTATATATAATAAATAAATAAATATATATATAATAAATAAATATATATATATATAGTTGTAGAATCTCTTTATGTATTTTTGGGTATTGATGTTTTATTGTATATATCATTTCCAAATATCTATTCCCATTTAGTAGGTTGCCTTTTTATTTTGTTGATGGTTTCCTTCTCAGTGTGAAAGCTTTTTATTTTGGTGTGGTCCCAGTAGTTTATTTTTGCTTTTGTTTCCCTTGACTAAGGAGACATATCTAGGGAAATGTTGCTAAGGTCAATGTTCAAGAGATGACTGCCTGTGTTTTCTTTTAGGAGTTTCATGGTGTCAGTCTCACATTTAGGTCTTTAATCCATTTTGAGTTTATTTTTGTGTCTGGTATGAGAAAGTGGTCTAGTTTCACGTAACTGTCCAGTTTTCCCAGCACCATTTATTGAAGAGACTGTCTTTTATCCATTGTAAACTCTTGCTTCCTTTATCATAGATTAAAACCCATATAAGCATGGGTTTATTTCTGGGCTCCCTATTCTGTTTCACTGATCTGTGTGTCTGTTTTAGTGCCAGTACCATACTGTTTTGCTTACTGTAGCTTTATAGTATATCTTGAAATCCGGAATTGTGATATCTCCAGCTTTGTTCTTTTTCAAGATTGCTTTGGCTATTTGGGGTCTCTTGTTCCATACAAATTTTAGGATTATTCTAGTTCTGTGAAATGCCACTGATAATTTTGGTCAGGATTCATTGAATCTGTAAATTGCTTGGGTGGTATGGACATTTTAACAATGTTAATTATTTCCGTCTGTGAACACAGTATATCTTCCCATTTGTGTTGTCTTCAATTTTTTTATCAGTGTTTTATAGTTTTCAGAGTATACAGGTCTTTTCACTTCCTTGGTTAAATTTATTTCCAGGTATTCTTTTTAGTGCAATTGTAAATAAGACTGTTAATCTTTCTTTCTGCTACATCATTATTAGTATATGGAAACGCAACAGATTTCAGTATATTTTGTATCCTACAACTTTACTGAATTCATTTATTCTAGTAGTTTCTTTAATTTTTGTTTTAAGTTTTATTTACTTTTTAAAGAGACAGAATGAGCAAGCAGGGGAGGGGCAGAGAAGGAGGGAGAGAGAATCTCAAGCAGGCTCCACACTGTCAGCACAGAGCCCAGCATAGGAGGCTCGAATTCACACACTGAGATCGTGACCTGAGCTGAAACCAAGAGCCAGATGCTTAACCAACTGAGCCACCCAGGCGCCCCTATTCTACTAGTTTTTTGATGGAGTCTTTAGGGTTTTCTATATATGATACCATGTCATCTGCAGATAATGACAATTTTACTTATTCCTTAACCAATTTGGATACCTTTTATTCTTTTTCTTGTCTGATTGCTGCAGCTAGGACATCTAGTACTGTGTGGCTAGAAGTGGTGAGCATGGGCATCCTGGACTCATTCCTGATCTTAAGAGGAAAAGCTCTGTTTTTCACCATTAGGTATTCTATTAGTTGTGGTTTGTCACATGACCTTTATGTTGAGGTATGTTCCCTCTAAAGCCACTTTGTTGACAGTTTTAGCATGAATAAAATGTTTGATTTTGTCAAATGCTTTTTCTGTATTGAGATGATATAGTTTTTATCCTCCATTTAAAAAAATTTTTTTTTTTACTGTTTATTTCTTTTTGAGAGAGAGACAGAGTGCAGGTTGGGGAGGGGCAGAGAGAGAGGGAGACACAGAATCCGAAGCAGGCTCCAGGCTCTGAGCTGTCAGCACAGAGCCCGACGCGGGGCTTGAACTCATGAACCATGAAATCATGACCTTAGCAGAAGTCAGACACAACCGACTGAGCCACCCGGGCACCCCTATCCTTCATTTTGTTAATGTAATGTATCACATTGTAGTTACTGAACCATCCTGGCATTCCTGGGATAAATCCCACTTGATTGTGGTGAATGATCCTTTTAAAATACTATTGGATTCAGTTTGCTAATATCTTGTTGGGGATTTTTATATCTGTATTCATCAAGGATGTTGGCCTATAGTGAGGTTTTTTGTTGTTTGTGTTTTTGTAATGACTTTGTCTGGTTTTAATATCATGGTAATACTGGCTTCGTGGAATGAATTTGGAAGCTTTCCTTTCTCTTCTATTTTTCAGAATAGTTTGAGAAGAAAAAATATTAGTTCTTCTTTAAATGTTTGGTAGAATTAAGCTGTGGAAGCCATCTGGTCCTGGACTTGGTGTTTGTTGGGAGTTTTTTTTGATTACCAATTCAATTTGGTTACTAGTAACTGGTCTATTAAGATTGTGTGTCTTCCTGATTCAGGTTTGGCAGATTGTGCGTTTCTAGGAAGTTACCCATTTCTTCCAGATTATTCAGTTCGTTGGCATATAATTTTCATTGTAGTCTCTTATAATCCTTTGTATTTTAGTAGATTGTTGCTTCTCTTTCATTTCGGATTTTATTTGAGTCCTCTCTTTTTCTTGAGGGGTCTGGTGGCTAAAAGTTTGTTGATTTTGTTTATCTTTTCAAAGAACCGGTTCTTGGTTTCATTGATCTGTTCTTGTTGTTAATCTCTATATAGTTTATTTCTGCTCTGATCTTTATTATTTCCTTCCTTCTACTGCGGGCTTTGGTTATTCTTCTTTTTCTAGTTCTTTAGGTGTGTGGTTAGATTGTTTGAGATTTTTCTTGTTTCTTCAGGTAGGCTTTCATCACTATAATATCCCTCTTAGAACTGCTTTTGCTACATCCCAAAGATTTTGGATTGTTGTGTTTTCATCTGTTTCCCTGTATTTTTTTATTTCACCTTTGATTTCTTCACTTACCCATCGGTCGTTTAGTAGCATATTGTTTAGCCTCCACATGTTTGGGGGTTTTTTTTTTTCCTTGTAATTGATTTCTAGTTTTATACCATTGTGGTTAAGAAAGATGCTTGATAGGATTTCAGTATGTTCTGAAATTTATTGAGACTTGTTTTGTGGTCTAACACATGATCTCTCCTGGAGAATGTTCCATGTGCACTTGAAAAGAGTTGGATGCTTAACTGCCTGAGCCACCCAAGTGCCCCTCTCCCAGGCTTTTTAAAAGTCCTTTGTGCTGTGCCTTATGATTGTCCAAAGCCCTTTTTTCTGGTAGTCTACCACATCTGCGTTCCTCAAATGTTTTTTCCATTAAAGAAAAATGTATGTTAATAATGAGTATTAAGTAAGGCCAGAGTAGAGAGTACATAGACACTCCCAACCAGCAAGCAGAATCAGTGTTACGAAAAATAGCCAAACAGAAAACAGACTTCGTGGAACATACCTAAAAAGCAAAAGAAGCGGTTAGAGATAAATATAAGGAAAGAGATGATAATTAAGCATCAAATCTATTTCAGAAAAAGTCAGTTTGCAAATAACATGAACTCTAGAAGAAGATAGGACGGACAGTTCAAAACTGATTATCAGAATTATAATGAAATGTTCTAGACTTTAATAGGGAAAAGAAAAACTTCTAACACTAGAAATAGATAAGGCTTGCCGCGTTTTGGGTTCCAAGACATACATTCATCAAAGTCTTACATCTTGTATTAAAATTCTGTATGCTTCCAATCAAGGAATGGGGGCAAACAGTTGAGATTCACAATAAACCATATTGAGATTTTGATTGGATTTGGATTATATCTATGGATTAATATGGGGAGAATTGGTATCTAATAATATTGAGGTTTCTAAAACATGAATGTGGTCTATTTTTCCATATTTGGGCTTGCTTAAATGTTTTTAAATTGTTTTATAATTTTCTTTTTTTTTTTAATTTTTGTTTTCAACATTTATTTATATTTGAGAGACAGAAAAAGAGCACGAGCAGATGAGGGGCAGAGAGAAAGGGAGACACAGAATCTGAAGCAGGTTCCAGGCTCTGAGCTGTCAGCACAGAGCTGATGCGGGGCTCGAACTCAACAAACTGAGATCATGACCTGAGCCGAAGTCAGATGCTTAACCAACCGAGCCACCCAAGCACCCCTTTATAATTTTCTATGCACATCTTTTTAAATATATCCTTAAGTATCTTATACTTTCTACTGCTGTTATAAATGTGTGTTTGTTTGTAAATAATGTTTTCTTTTTGTTGCTCTTCTTTAAAATGTATATAGAAGGGTGGAAAGCCAAGACAAGGTGTTTCTGAATCGGGATAACATGATGGATTTAGCCTACCAAATATCGAAATGTAGAATTCTTCAAAAAGTAGTTAGTTAGTTAGTTAGTTAGTTAGTTAGTTAGTAGTAGACAAAGTTTGTCTCAGGGAGAGATGCATTAAACAGTAGAACAGAAAGGTTACTTAGAAACTGGTCCACAGATTATGGAACCATGATATGTGACGAGGGTGGCATTGCAGATAGAGGAAGGGGATGTGGAGAGACTATTATGATTTAAATATTAGATCTGTATTTCACACAGTATACAAAATCATTTCTACATAGATGAAAGAGTGAAAAGCTTTTAGGGCATATTATGTCCCTGGAATGGGAAGAATTTCCCGTGAAGACACAGAAGGGGCTATCCATGAAAGTAAAGATTAATAACTTTGAGTATATTAAAGTCAAGTGCTCTGTTCAACAACAACAAAATAACCCTCTGATGAACTTGAAAATGTAAGTCACACACTGGGAGAAGATCCTTGCTACACACAGAACCAATAAAGCTTTAGTATACAGAATGAATCAGTCAGAAAAAGACAAACAGCCTGATAGAAGAATGGGCAAAACGACATGAATAGCCATTTCACAGAAGAAATACCTAAGGCCTACAAATTTATGAAAAGATGTTCAACTTTATTAGTAATTAGGGAAATGCAAATTAAGATCATACTGAGATTACCAAAAATTAAGAGATTTGCCAGATCATATATTGGAGAGGATGTGAATCAACAGGAATTCTTGTATACCACCGAGAGAATATAAATTGGTCCAACCACTTTGAAAAACAATTCAACTTTATGATGTGAAGTTGAATTTCGTGTATTTTTTGACTCAGCATTTCTAATCCTAGTTGTGTACCCTGGAGAAACTTAACCATGTATACCAGCAGACGTGGACAGTAATATTCACACTAACACGATTTGTAATGGCAAAAAGAAACGTGGAAAAAACCCAAATGTCCTTTAACAAAGAATGGAATGTGAAGTTAGGGTATGTTGACATAAAAATATACAACATTAAAACCTAATGAACTACAGCTATACATTGGTCGTTTTCAGGGCAGACAGGCTAGCTTTACAATGATTCGTGTCAAAAAGTAGATAATAAAACAATATTTTGCTCATTCTTTTTTTAAGAAAAAATTGCTGCATTCCTGTTTTGTGCCAGACAGCACTCTGGGTGCTAAGGACTTAGCAGTGAAAGAGGTGGACAAGTTTTCTGTCCTCATGAAGCTTACATTTTAGTTTAAGGGCGACAGATGGATAAATAAGCAAAACGATATGTAATTTAACGTAATCGTAAGAGCTGTGGAAAAAGTTGAAGCAAAGTAAAAGGATAGCATATGATTTGATGGTGTGTGTGTGTGTGTGTGTGTGTGTGTGTGTGTGTGTGTCTGTCTTTGCGGCTCAAGGGAGGGTTTTTTCAAAATGTAACATTTGGGAAGTGTTGAACATCCTGTGGAAGAGAGTGTTACAACTTTCTGGAGGGGAAAGTAGGAAGGAGCTTGGCATTTACAAGGAAGAGCAAGAAGGCAGATGAGTTCTGATAGGGAATGAGCTGGGACAAGGGGGAGTGGGCAGGAGAGAGAGTTCCAGGGGGTAGACAAAATTCATACTGTGTAGGGTCTCAGTTTTAGTAATAAGTATAGGCTTTTTAAAAATATGGCAAGTCATTGGAGAATTTTGAGCGGAATGACATAATCTGACTTATGTTTAGGGTCTGAAGAACTGATCGTTGGGGGCAGAGGTGGAGGGCTTGGGGGAAGGATGCAGAAGGCCCAGTTAGGAGGCTTTTGTGGAAGTGCAGGCATTCAGTGAGGGTGGGGTGGACAAGGGGACAGTGGCGAATCCAGAAGGAGGTGGTTAGTTAGTTCAGTGATATGTTTGGGGGGGGTAACTGAAAGGACGTAGTGGTAGATGGGGTAGATCTGTGTGAAGAGGGAGTCTCCACTGGGAGCAGCTGGGTGGGCGGTGATGCCATTTACATGGGGAATGAAACAGGAGCGGGTGGGGCCCTGAGACTAAGAGTTTGTTCTCAGACCTCTTGAATTCGGAATGCCTGTGAGCCGCTCAGGCACGTGACCCTGACGCTCTCAGAAGGGAGGTGTGGAGTTCAGGGGTAGAAATAGGAGACTCATCCACGTGCACGTGTACATGGCATTCAAAAGCTTGGAAGGGAGCACCGAGGGAGTGACTGTAGCAGAGAAGGGAGGCTGTGGAGGGAGGCGGTGAGGGGGGAAGTGCCAGGGGCTGTGCTGTGCTTTCGGGAACTCTAGAAGATGTTTCAGTAGGCATGTTATGTAATGGAAACATACATTTGCGGTAGAGATTACAGATCCCAGGTCAGTGTATTTTGGGAGAACAGTAAGAAGACTTCTGTAGAGAAATGCAGAAATCAGATGAAGAGGCACTTCAGTGAAGGGTAGATCCTAATGGCCCGTACACCTATGAAAACATGCTTAACCTCACCATTAATCAGGGAAATGCCAATTTAAAAGAGCGGTAATACCTGATGCTGTCAAATATTGGAAGGGAGGTCATTTTCATACCTTAGTGGAAATGTGAATGATTACAGCCTTTTTTGAAAGCAGTCTGGCAATCTCTATTAAAATGAAAAATCTATGATCTAACAGTCTCACTCCTAGAAATCTGTCTCCTGGAAATAGGAGCACCAGTGCATAAAAATCTAAGTATGTTTATTATAGCCTTTTTTAAAGGGAAAAAACAGGGCATCTGTGTGCATCTGACTCTTGATTTCAGCTCAGGTCATGATCTCAAGGTTGTAGGATTGCCCCGCATCACATCGGGCTCTGTGCTGGGCATGGAGCCTGCTTGGGATTCTCTCTGCCCTCCCCCTGAGAGAGAGGGAGAGCGAGAGGGGTCTGAAGAACTGATTGTTGAAGAACTTTCTCTCTATCTCTCTCTCACACAATAAATAAACATTTAAAAAAAAAAATAAAGGGCAGGGGCGCCTGGGTGGCTCAGTCGGTTAAGCATCCGACTTCAGCTCAGGTCATGATCTCACGGTCTGTGAGTTCGAGCCCCGCGTCAGGCTCTGTGCTGACAGCTCAGAGCCTGGAGCCTGCTTTGGATTCTGTGTCTCCCTCTCTCGCTCTCTGCCCCTCCCCCACTCACACTCTGTTTCTCTCTCTCTCTCAAAAATAAATAAACATTAAAAAAATTTTTTTAATAAATAAAAATAAAGGGCAAAAACACTAAAAGTAGAGTCAATACCCATCTTTCATGGAAAACTTGATTAAATTATAGGTTGTCTAATTATTGGATTGTTATGCAGCCAGTTGACATCAAGGACCTTTCACGATGCAGAGAATTTTATAAAATACAATTGTGCATGTGTGTGCTGTGTGAAACACCATAGTCCCCGTCATTCTGCCTGTGTATATAAAACTTTTGTAGATGATTATACATATAAAGGTAAGTTTTTGTGGTTTTGGTTTTTTTTTTTTTTTTAGAGGGAGAGAGTAGGGGAAGAGTGGTGTGGGGGGACAGAAGATCTGAAGCAGGCTCTGTGCTGACAGCAGAGAACCTGATGTGGGACTCGAACTCGTGAAACCATGAGATCATGACCTGAGCCAAAGTCGGACGCTTAACTGACTGAACCACCCGGGCACCCCGAGAAAAGCATAGTTCTTAAATAACGATTGCCTGAGAATAAGTAAATCTGAGGGAAGTTGTTGGAGGTAAGCCTCTACTCACTCAGTCAATAAACAAACATACATCTCTGTTTAAAAGAAAAAGAATCCCAAGATAAAACAGCTTCTGTGATATTTCCCATTTATGTAAAATATTTGTGCCTATATATAAAAGACATGAGAAGATCATCACTAAAATTATAATCCTAAGGTATAATTAACTTTTTAAGGTATAATTTAACTTTTTAAAATAAAATGCTAGATTGGGATATACTTGTCACTATTGTTTTTTTCTCCTTTCAGTGCTGGTTTAAATGGAGAATCTTGAAATTGACAAGATAAATTCCATTTTCAAAAGAATAATTTTTTAATTTTTTTTAATGTTTATTTTTGAGAGAGACAACATGAGCAGGAGAGGAACAGAGAGGGAGACACAGAATCTGAAGCAGGCTCCAGACTCTGAGCTGTCAGCACAGAGCCCAACACAGGACTCAAACCCATGAACCGTGAGATCACGACCTGAGCCAAAGTTGGATGCTTAGCTGGCTGAACCACCCAGGCACCCCTCTAAAGAATAATTTTTAAGTGTACAAGATTATTAACATTTTATGCTCTTTGTTAACTTCTATTTCAGTATCCATTTTCCTTTTGCTTTCTTAGCTTTCAGTCTTTAACCAGCAGTTTGTTCTGGGTATAAAGTAAAAATAAAAATTAGAACAGATTAGCAGGCAAACCCACAAGTAGCTAGCTAGCTGTATTCAGTTGAGTGATGAACCTGACTGCATATCTGAACCATGAACAGAGCAATCTAATATTTACTATCGTGTACATATTTGCTCAGGAGGTACAGAGGGTCTTATACCGTTCAATTTTAGAAAATATATTTACTGATTTTTTTAGTATTGATTTTTTTAATATTATGTATTGTATGCTTTTTTTAAATTATTATTTGAGTATAGTTGACACACAATGTTACATTAGTTTCAGGTACATGGCACAGTGATTTGACAACTCTGTATGTTATGCTGTGCCCACCACAAGTATAGCTATATCTATCACCGTACAGCACCATTACAATAGCATTGACTATATTCCCTTTTATTCCCATGACTTACTCATTTCATAACTGTAAGCTTGGACCTCCTGCTCCCCTGAACCTGTTTTGCCCATCCCCTAATTTCCCTCCCCTCTGGCGGCCATCTGTTTGTTCTCTGTATTTATCAGTCTGATTTTGCTATTTATTCATTTGTTTTTTAGATTTCACAAGTAAGTGAAATCATATGGTGTTTGTCTTTCTCTGACTTATTTCACTTAGCATAATACCCTCTAAGTCCATCCATGTTGTCTCAGATGACAAGATCTCATCCTTTTTACGGCTTAATAATATTCCATTGTATACATACAGTATCTTCTTTATCCATTCATCTATTGGTGGACACTTGGGTTGCTTCTGTATCTTGGCTGTTGTAAATAATGCTGCAGTAAACATGGGCGCATATATCTTATTGAATTAAGGTTTTCGTTTTTGGGGGTAAATACTCAGTAGTGGAATTACTAAATCATTCGGTAGTTCTATTTTTAATTTTTTGAAGAATCTCCATACCGTTTTTCACAGCGATTGTACCAACTTGCATTCCCACCAACAATGAACAGGGTTCTTTTTTCCTGACATCCTTGCTGACACTTGTTATTCTGGCCATTCTGACAGGTGTAAGTGTATTTATTGATTTTTAAATTGAAATCAACACACACATCATGATTGCCATTAACTGTGTGAACTTCTCAGCATCCATGGGAGCCTCTGGGTTAGGAAACTGCCATTTACAGAAGGTGGGATCTAGCCTGGCTGATTTTCTCTTGTCTTTGTTTCGCGTGTTACTTGGTGTTCATCTCGACCTGTCGCCCACCTTTGTTCTTTCTCTGTGATTTAGCTGCTGTGTCTTCATTCCTCATTTTACTTGTTTGAAGCTTTGTTTTGCTTCTACTCTGTGTTCAAAGCCATTATGTGATGCTAGATTGTTCCTGTCCCTCTGGATAAGATCCTGTATCTGTTCTGGTCATTCTCTGCTAATGAGAAGCCCCCAAATCAGTTCTAGTCATAAAAGCAGACCAAGTTCAATAATTAATACGGTCAGTTAATAATTTAAAAGTCCAAACTGTCTTTGAAGCCAAAATATCTCCCTTCCAAAGAAGCTTATAACTCCTGAAGTAGGTTGGCCTACTACAGTGGGAAGGAAAGGTCAACTCATTTTTCTGACTTTACTACCACACTGACTGCTCTTCTAGCATTCTTCAACCCTCTAGTGATGAGGTGGGGAAGAAGGTGGCAAGAAAGATTTTAGTGGAACTTCCTATAACTGTTGTGAGCTGGTGCTGATTGCCAGCTGGATTTCGCACCTGTTAGGGCTGATTGTTTGGCTCATGAGCGCTTTTGTAGCTCCTTCCGAGCCACCCAGTATCAGTTACCTTTAGCCACATAACAAATTTCTTCATAACTTAACAGCTTAAAACAACACACACTTATTATCACAATTTCCGTGGATCAGGAATCTAGGCAAGGCTTACCTGGACCCTCTACGTCTGTGTCTCTCACAAGATCACAGCCGTCCTAAGGCGTGTCTAAGGGATAGATCCGCTTCCAAACTCACTCCAGTAGTTGTTGGCGGCATTCAGTGTCTCAAGCATTAATGACCTAATGGCCTCATTTCTTCATGAGCTGTTGGCTAGAGCCCTCCCTTAGTACCTTGCCACATGGACCTGTCCATAGAGCCACTCATAATAATAGCGGCTGGCTTCCAGAGCAAAAGGGCAAGAGTCAAAGAGGTGGAAGTGACAGTCCTTTGTAACCCAGTCTTGAAAATGACACCCTACCACTTCTGCCATATTCCATTCATTGGAAGTAAGTAACTAGATATAGCCCACGCTCAAGAAGAGGGCGGTACACGGACCATGAATACCAGGAAATCAGGATCGTTGGGAGCCATTTTAGAAGCAGTCTGCCACCCCGTCACCAGTATTCTTGGGATTATCTCATCTTCACTTCTCTTGATAAAGGCAAATGTATCTCTCTTCTGAGTAGTCACTTATAACTCCCCCTTGGACATCTTTCTTCTCTGGTCCCCTCACCTCCAGGTGGCCCTCTTGAACAGAATTTAAGACAACCTCCATCTCTAGCTAATGGTCCATGGAAAACATGCACCCTTTACCACCAGAAACTTGGGAGTGCAGGCCAATCGCAGCATAGTCACCACCCATTTCAGTCTGCCACCAGAGCAACTAACCAGAAAACCTGTACTTTCTCAAGATTTCTCAGTTTTGAGTCAATCACTGGTCTTCTAGGACTCCCTAGGTCTAGAAGACATGTCCCATGCTCTCCATGTGGTCTTGTTGAAGCTTCTTTTCCTAGGTCAAGGTGGGGAAAGGAGGTCCTTTTCTGAACTCTCCTTATCTCTAACCTTTTTTTTGCTAGAGCTGAGGTTTACGAGCCATTTTGACAACATTCTTGGATCCTCAGCTGAAACTGACACTCAGGTAGTTCCATATTGACATCCTGTTTCATCTGCTGTTTGCCTTTTTCCTAATCCTTTGAAGGCATTTGCCTTGGGTGGTTGCCTACAGTCATTGCAACAAGAAAAATAATTACCAATTTATTAAATCAAACAGTGGAACATAAGAGAGAAGAGATGGGAGAAAGATGAATAAATAATGAGAAAGGGAAGGGAGGAAGATGGGGGAAAGCACTGAATACCTTATTTTGTTTCAGATTGTAATAAATAGATAAATATTGTCTTCATGTTATTGTGTAATTATTATTGTTTTAATGGTGTTCTTGAAATGTTTGAGGCACTTGTAGAATTAAAATTATGAAATTTGAGTTTAATTCATAGAATAAAGGTAAACATGAAGAGAGAAAAGAGGCATATAAAAAGCCAGACATACTGGAAGCATAAATGTTCTCCATTTAGATCCATAAATAAAATCCAACAATAATAATGTTTGTAAGAGGCTGACCTAACACAAAATAGTGGGAGGTAAAAATTACTCCAAAATTGGAACGATCTATTTATCAGACTGAATAAAACAGATGGAGAGATGGCAGTAATTTATATCAGACAAAATAGAATTTAAGGGGAAAAAAAGCATAGCGCATATCATTTTATATTGACAACATAAAGGCCAATGAAATTGACATCAAAAATAAAAGATGTGCCCAAATTGGCGTAAGTCTTGTGAATTGGATTCACAAGTATCCAAATTTAGTTCCACATGATCATCTTTCTGAGTTTTTTGGTGGAGGAAGCAGGGTTTGGAAGATCTGCATAAAGCAGTAAATTCTCTTTCTATTAAAATGTACTTTATAAATTTTGTGTATAATTAAAGAAGTTTTGCTGGTGGAGGACCAGCTAAGACTCCTTGCTAAGGAAATGGGAAAGGCAAGGCCAAAGTTATGCAAATATAGTTTCCTAGGAATTCAAACCAGGTGTGGAGCTGGAGACTGGTGGGAAAAGGTGCTCTTTGTATCCAATCAGACAAGATCCCCATGGTTGAGTTTAAAGGAGAAGTCATCCTCTACGGATGTAGAAGAGTCCAGTAAGTTTAACTGTCCACGTGTTCTTTACCTAATACAGATTCCATTCTGCAGTTTTGTTTTTTTTTAATCAGACATTCTGGGACAGGCCCTAAGCATTAGTATTTTCATTGATTTACTTTTTAAAAATAGTTAACGTTTTTCTTTTCAATTTCAGGAGAAATACAGTTTTGTGACACTACCATTCCTCCTACCCTGATGTAGCATTGTACCCTTCCTAACATTTTCTTAGGCTTATATAAGCACATGCGCATGCAGACACACGCTCGCGGGCACACACACGCACATGCATATACACACACACGCTCAGAGTTTGATGCAGTTAACGTTTTTTAATTTGCAGCTTGCTCTTTTCACTTGCCCTTGACATACTGCTGGCTTTCCAAGTCAATACATATAGATGTTGGCTATGGATATGCCACAGTATAGCTGCGCCATAATTCAGTTAATCGTTTCTTCGCTGATGGCCCGTTAGTCGTTTCTTCTTTTGGCAGGAGAACTTCAGTGAACATCTTGGTTTGTTTATCTTTACATGCTCGTGCTCTTATTTCTATAGAATAGATTGGTTCCTAAAAGTAGAATTGTTAGGCTGTGTGGTATGTATGTTTTTAATTTTATAATGTATGCAATCATATCCACTTCTTAAATGTTTGTAGCAATTTACATTTCATTTATGTAATCGTGTATGTGGGTGCTGGTTTCCCTACACTCACTGTTAAGCACATTTCTAGCCTAAGAAAATAATTCATTAAAATCGCAAAAGTAATAACAAGGGAAAACAGGAGAAAAATTTTTTGTAGTCTTAGAATAGGAAAGTACTTTAAAAGCAAGATACAAAACCATAAGCCACAAAGAAAAAGATGAATAGCTCTTGTGATATAAAAATGAAGAAATTTCTCGTGGCCAAAAAGCCATTGCAAATGAAATTAAGACAAATGACAAATGGGTGAAAACATTTGTAGCATATGATAGAAAAAGAGATGAGACATATAGAGAGATATAGACAAAATGAGCTTTTGTAGATCGATAACAAAAGCCCATAACCCATTGGAAAAATGAGTACTGGGCGTGAAAAAGCAGTGTGTAGAAAATATAGTATGTATGAAAAGATGTCCAACATCATCTCTAATTAAGAGGTGCAGGGGCACCTGGGTGGTTCAGTCGGTTAAGCGTCCGACTTCGGCTCAGGTCACGATCTCGCGGTCCGCGAGTTCGAGCCCCGCATTGGGCTCTGGGCTGACAGCTCAGAGCCTGGAGCCTGCTTCCGATTCTGTGTCTCCCTCTCTCTCTGCCCCTCCCCAGTTCATGCTGTGTCTCTCTCTGTCCCAAAAATAAATAAACGTTAAAAAAAAAGTGCAAATTAAAACAAAACATCATTTTTCACATAGCAAATTGAGAGAATATATATATATATATATATATATATATATATATATATATATATATATATATTGCTAAATATTGCTAATACCCATGAATAGTGAAGTTACGGGGATATAGAAACTCACATATTATTGGTGGGAGGGTGACTGGTACAATCTCTGTAATTGGCAGTTTGGTGGTTTTAAAAATTCTTTCTGAATTGTTTTTAGCTAAAGTACGTACATAGTTTTAACAAAAAACTTTTACTTACAGCGGAATACAAGTCTCCTGTCTCCTCTTCACTTATTGACTAGACACAGTCCACTGACTTTCTAGCTTAAGAGACAAGGATGTAACCAACTTGTTATATTACCCTCATATTCCCTCCCTTCCCCTACTATTTTTACCAAAATGTTATTATGAAAATTTTGAAACATACAGAAGAAGTTGGAATGTAAAGTGAATCCCATATACCCACTTCTGGGACCCTACAATTAACATTTTGCTGGGTTTGTTTACCACACTTCTGTCCTTCCAACAGTCCCTCTCCATCCATCCATCCATCCATCCGTCCATCCATTCATCTTATTTCTCATGTATTTTAAGTTAATTTGCATATGTTATTTCATCCTAAGCACTTCAGCATATGTATACTTAACTAGAATTTAAAATTTATTTACATTTTTGAGGTAAAGTTTGCATCCAGTGAATGCATAAATCTTGTGTTTCACAGGATGAGTTCTGACAAACATATACATCTGTGTAACACAACCCCCATCAATATATGAAATATTACCATCACCCCAGAAAATTTTCTCCTGCGTCTTCGCGTCTTCCCATTCACTCACCACACCCACCTTCCCCCAGAAGTTACCACTGTTTAGACATCTTTTCACTGTAAATTAGCTTTTCCTTTTCTAGAACTTCATATAAATGGAATCATACAGGATCCCAGTATTACTCTTTTATGTGAGATTCTGTCATTTAGCATGTTTTTGAGATTAGTCCATGTTGTTGTCTGACTAGAACTTCATTCCTTCCCGTTGTTGGAGAGTATTCCCTTGTGTGAACCTTGAATACACCACACACAGCCCGCTCAGCCGCTCTCATGCTGATGAGCACCGGGGCTGCTTTCACACTTGGGCTACTATGAATAAAGCTCTGTGTGCATCTTTATATAGATCTTTCTGTGGACATATGCTTTCATGTCTTTTGAGTCCGTGCAGAGAGGATGTGACAGTTTCGTATGTTAAAAGACAATCACAATAGATACCCCTTCATACCTACTAGAAAGGCTGGCTGTACCAACGATGGCTAGGGTGTAGAACATCTGAGCTCTCTTATGTTGTGTGAGGGAATATAAAATGATGATAACCACTTTGGAAAATAGTCTGGCAGTTTCTTACAAGGTTAAACATTTACCTGTGCTATTACCCTGTAATCCTGTTCCTGGGATTATCCAAGAGAAGTAAAACCATAGATCAAAAAAAAAAAATGCAAGAATATTTATAGCAGTTTTATTCACGGTAACCAAAACTGGAAACAATACAAATGTCCAAAAACAAAAACAACAACAAATGTCCATCAGTACATCTGTAGGAGAATGGGTGCAGTGGAATATTACTTGGCCATATGTAAGACTGAACTACTTCTATAATATGAATTCAATTCATTTCAAAAACACTGAGCAATAGAAGCCAATACCAAGACTTCTTACCTTTTTTTTTTTTTTTTTTTTTAATTTTGAATTCAGGAACCAGCAGAGCTGATCTATGGGGACGTAAATCAGGATAGTGGTTGCCTGTGGTGGGTGGGAAGTAACTGGTGGGGAGGATGAAGGAACTTTCTGAGATGACTTAAATGTTATATACTTGATTAGGTTAGTTATATGGGTACATGATGTATCAACTTCTCGTGAAAAGTGAAAACAAACCCTAAAAGCAAGTGTATTTTGTACCTCTTCAAAATTGAAGCTGTGTGGACAGTTGCTTAGAAGACCATGGGGACTAAAGGAGAGTTGAGGGAACATGCCAGAATTTTAGGCATTTCCATTTAAAACATGATTTCTGGGGGCGCCTGGGTGGCTCAGTCGGTCGAGCGGCCGACTTCGGCTCAGGTCATGATCTCGCGGTTGAGGAGTTCGAGCCCCGCGTCGGGCTCTGTGCTGACGGCTCAGGGCCTGGAGCCCGCTTCGGATTCTGTGTCTCCCTCTCGGCCCCTCCCCTGCTCATGCTCTCTCTCTATCTCAAAAATAAATATAAACATTAAAAAAAGTTTTTTGTAAACATGATTTCTGAAATTGAAAAAAGAGGACGTGGACGTTTAAGTGGAGATCTTCCATGACAGTCACAAACCAAATCCCTCGCTTTTTACCCTTCAACCTGAGCTTCTCCACTTGTCAGAGACTGGCTCTCCCTAAGGTGCCCCGTGAGGGCAGAGGGTGGATGACTGCCCACACGTGCTCCTTCTCCAGAAGCCATAACAGAAAACACTAACGAGGGCCCTCAAGAAGTCATCTGGCCTGTCCCTACAGAGAGCCCATCACAGATAAAAACACTGCGTTCTAAGTGTACCTTCTCAGAATTATTTATAATTCTTTTAAAGATAAAACTGTCAAGGTTTCTGAAAGTTTCATCGCGTGGAAAACATAATGTCTTTATGAAATAGCTCTATCAAGTAATAGGTGATGATTTTTATGTATTTAAAGATTAGGGACCGATTTCCTAGAGATTTTTCATTCTTTTTTTTTTAAGTTTGTGTATTTTTTTTATTAAAAAAAATTTTTTTTTTAACGTTTATTTATTTTTGAGACAGAGAGAGACAGATCATGAATGGGGGAGGGTCAGAGAGAGAAGACACAGAATCTGAAACAGGCTCCAGGCTCTGAGCCATCAGCACAGAGCCTGACACGGGACTTGAACTCACGAACCACGAGATCATGACCTGAGCTGAAGTCGGACGTTTAAACGACTGAGCCACCCAGGTGCCCCTGTGTATTTATTTTGAGAGAGAATGAGCGAGACAAGAAGGGGAGGAGTGGAGAGCGCAAGAATTCCTAGCAGGCTCTGCACCGTCAGCACGGGATATGACGCGGGGCTCAAACTTGTGAACTGTGAGATCGTGACTGGAGCTGCAACCAAAAGCCAGACACCCAACAGACTGAGCCACCCAAGAGCCCCTACAGATTTTTCAAATTGTTATTTTGGAAGCTATGTCCATATAGTCGTGTTTGTGGTTCTTTTAACAAAGTGTCTTTTTCAAATATTAAGTTGATGAGTAACCTATTTATTAAGCCAAATATAGTCACATTTAGAAAATTCTTTCCCCTTTATCTTGTGCACATTTCCTTGTTTCATAATGTGCTTCCCTTTTCTTAGCCTGCAGTAAATTTGTTGACTCATTTGTAGACCTCTCTATCTAAAGCCATTTTTGTAACATCATCATGCAAGCTTTTTTTTTTCCTGTGTAATTTAACTACACTTTATACACTTTTATACCCCAAATAGTCTTTTTTTCTCTCCCTGTTCTTTTCAGCTAGCCCCCCAAATCTTTCTTTTTTTAATTTTTTTATTATCTTTTTTTTTTTAATTTTTTGAGTCAGATGCTTAACTGACTAAGTCACCCAGGCACCCCTGTTTCTGTATTTCTTTTTAAGTTTATTATTTTGAGAGAGAGAGAGAGCACGCATGAGCAGGGGAGAGGCAGAGAGAGGGAGAGAGAGAGAGAATGCCAGGCAGGTTCTGTGCTGACAGAACAGAGCATGACACGGGGTTCCAACTCACGAAACCAAGAGATCATGACCTGAGCCAAAACTAAGAGTCAGATGCTCAACCAACTGAGCCACCCAGGTGCTCCTAGCCCCCCAAATTGTTCTTGTTGGTATAGTCGAATAGACAAGTTTGCTTGTCACATTTTTTTTCTTAAGCGTAGAGACTCCTTTATACCATAACCTTGAAATAATTTTCCTTAGTAATCTGTTATCGAAAGCGTTCCATGGTGTACTTTGTCTTCCGTGTCGTAGTTGAGGTCACTGATTTCCTCCATGAGCAAGTGTAGTCTTCTTCAGGTCCTAAGTCAGTAAGGAAACCTTGGAACTCAAGGGATATCTGTTATGCACCTGCCGTGTGTCGGGCACTGCTTTAGGCAGTAGGGCTGCTGTGGTGAAGACGCAGGTTTCCCCAGGACGGACATTATATTCTAATGTGAAGAGGCCAACAAAATACTCAGTGTCAGGAAAGTGCTAAGAATAAAAATAAAGCAGAATAAGGGAACAGAGGAGGATAGGGGAAGAGGTGCTATTTTTAACTGGGTTGTAAGGGAAGGCTCTCTGATGAGGTACCATCTGAGCAGAGATTTGAACAAAGTACGGGAATGGGCCACAAGCATTTCTAAGAGCAAGGGCATTGCCGAAGGAGGGCGCTTGGGTGTCTGTGCCTACCCTCTGGCTCTCAGCACTTCTCACCCTCCACTCCTCCTCACCCCCAACCACCAGGTGGACTGCAGTGAAACCATGAAGCTGCCACCATGTGGGACCCCTGGCCCCCAATGTTCCGATCAGATTCCCCTGATGTTGGTGCCTGTCTGTGTTTTCATCCTCTATTCGCCCTGTTGCTGAGAGGGAGTGGTTATGGGAACGGCTCGACACTCAACACTGGACAGATGAGATAGACCCCCGCTTATGAGTTACATAAACTCACACCCGCGTGGCCCAGAGGAAGAGGTGATACCACATGCCACCCAGAGCCACTTGGGGTTTGCATTGAGGAACAGAGTGGACAGCCAGGGGGCCGAGAGAGGTGGGCTTTGTAGCATTGAGAGCGTGGGGTCCCCACAGAAGGATGTGGTTGGCTTGTTCGAATCATTCAGAGCACTGGCAATACTGAGCTTCTGATCTCCTACCACAGTCGGAGCCAAAAGAATTTGTTTCCCAGTGAACACTTCAATCTCAGCAACGTCATGAGACTTCTCAGAGATGTGACCACTTGATTAGGAGAGGAACTTAGACATCTGAGAATAATGAATAATGGCTTCAAGTAATAATATAATGTCTCAAAATCACATAGAACATGGTAGCCCGCTTTTTTTAAGGACCAAAACTCTTCATTCAGCAAGGAACTTTTGTTTGTTCAAAAACAAATTTAAGGATATGACAGCACAAAGTCTTGGGAGTTATTCTAATGAAGTGTGGCAGATTATTCTGAGGCTAGGGAATAACCTTTTTTACCACATCTTGTTAGGAACAGACAGGATACTCCAAGACCAATTTGTTATTTTAACAGAGAAAACCAAATTCTGGTATTGTATTAATAAATATCTGACCTTAATGGATTTGTAAGCTCACCCTTTTTAATCTTATGAATAAATAATCAAAACTGAGCCAGCTGTACCAAAAAGACAAAAAATAACAAGTGTGGGCAAGGATGTAGAAAAAGGGGAACACTCACACCCCGTTCTGAGCATGTAAACTGGTGCAGTCTCTATGGAAAACAGTAAGGAGTTTCCTCAAAAAATTAAAAATAGAAATACTATGCAAACAGGCAGTTCCACTTCTGGGTATTTATCCAAAGAAAATGAAAATGCCAATTTGGAGAGATATATGCACCCCTATATATTACAGCATTATTTATAATAGCCAACATATGGAAGTAACCCAAGTGTTCATCGATAGATGAATGGATAAAGAAGATGTGGGATCTGTATGCAGTGGAATATTACCTAAGAAAAAAGGATGAAACCTTGCCATTTGTGATAACATGGCTGGATCTAGAGGGTATTATTATAAGTGAAGTAAGTCAGAGAAAGGCAAATACTGTATGATTTCACTTGTATGTGGGACCTAAAAAACACTAAACCGGAAACTTGTAAAATGAACCAAACAGACGCATAGATATAGGGAACTGTTGGCTACGAGAACGGGCAGGAGTTGGAGATGGGACAGGCAAAGTAGGTGAGGAGGATTGAGAGGCACAAACTTAGTGACCGTCACAGGATGTAGAGTGCAGCATAGGGAATACAGTTGCCAATGTCATGGTCACTTCGTATGATGACAGATGATGACCACTCACCGTGGGGACCATCTTATAATGTATAAAAATGTTGAATGGTTGTGATGTACACAGGAAACTAACAGGATATTGTATGTCAGTTATAATTCAGTTGATAAAAACCAAACATCCAGCTTTGGCAACATTTTCATATTTCATTGTGTAAACTTTTAGACCGTCTGCAGTTACACAGTCCAAGGCAAGTAAATTTCCCTTTCCACAAACCTATAACTTTCAGCATTCATCTGGGCCTTGTCCTTAATCTTCTCCCACATGTGGGAACAACCTAAATACTTGAGTTCAAGTACAAAATTAATCTTTTCCCATTAGTAAACGAAAACACCTCCTGTTACCTCACCTGCCTGGTTATACTTCTGTGCCAGTGTTGTTGTCTGTAGAGTCTCAATCTCCATATTAATTATAATTTACCCAGAGTGACATCTGTTTTACAGAGAGCCAGATACTTGAGGAATTACTGTCCCACACAAGTGTTTTAGAAAACGATCAAAGCTCATGGACAATCATAATGCACATATCCTTCCTGTGTCTTAGATCTTAGAGTAGCAGACTTAATCCCTACTTGTAATCCCTATTTGTATATGACACAAAACCACACACGGCTCCCAGTGCTTCAGTATTCTGTTCTATGTGGAAATTATTCAAGGATGCAAAGATTATCCTTTAATTCAATTTAATACTAGCCCAGCATCTTAAAGTTAAGTATTGGAAATTATGTTTAATCTAATATACCACAGAATATAATAGCTGTTGGTTTAGAAAAGTTTGTCAGAAATATAATTCGTTTATATTTACATTTTCCTTAACCATTAACATTATATGGAAGCAACATTAGCTTATCAGTAGACCTGTTTAAGAAGTCCCAGTGTAGTTAGTGTCTTCATGAGGAAACAAACCCAAATTTTACTTAAGAAATAAAACATATACTTATATTACATTCTATAAGGATTAAATTCAGACAGAATTGTTTTTATACCAGAATTATCAACCAGTCTGGTTTGTTCAAGGATTCACTTTGATTGCTTAAATTTGGATTTTTTTTTTTTTTTTTTTTGAGAGAGAGAGCTGGGGAGAGGGAGAGAGAATCTTAAGCAGGCTCCGTGCCCAGCAGGGAGCCTGATGCAGGGCCTGATCTCATAGCCATTAGATCATGACCTGAGCCAGAATCAAGAGTTGGACACCTAACCAACTGAGCCACCCAGGCACCCCTAAATTTGGTTTGTTTTTGTTTTGTTTTGTTTTTAATGTTTCTGTTTATTTTTGAGAGAGAGACAGAACGTGAGCAGGGAAGGGGCAGAGAGACAGGGAGACACAGAATCTGAAGCAGGCTCCAGACTCAAGGCTGTTAGCACAGAGCCTGATGTGGGGCTCAAACTCACAAGCCATGAGATCATGACCTGAGCCAAAGTCAGATGCTTAACTGACTGAGTCACCCAGGCGCCCCATGGTTTTTTATGTATAACTGCCTCTGACCTGTCAGTTTCTGTGAGAAGGATTTTTTTTTTCTTAGAAGGCCACCACATTTAATATAATATGGTATTCCTTTAATAAAAAGTAGGAATTTTGCTATTTCGTACATTTTAAAGCATTAAGAAAGCAATCATGCATTGGTACATTTTTGCAATCACATTGCAAAAATCCTGCAGACATAATGAGACTCCTGTTAAGCACAAGAAATGAAGGCAGTCCATCCACAGGAACCACAGCAAGAGGGGGAATGTCTTATAATGTATTTCAGAATCAGCTGGAGGTTTCTTAAAACATTGACTCTTGGGTTTAACTCCCAAAGTATCTAAGCCAATTGGTCAGAATTCTGGACTCAGAACTAGTATTTCTGATGAGTCCCATGTAACGGCTGAGGGTGGTGGTGCAGGGATGAAACTCTGAGGACACGTTTTCTAGGAAATATGAGGTTGCCTCCCTCCTGCCCCGAGTCCATAGGGCTGTGGATTTTAAACTTCAAGGGATTACAGGCTTGGTTTCTAACTGACATCCCCTGAGTGTCTCTGCAATGAGCAAAGCAGACAAATCAATAAAGAACATTAACAAAAAGGCTACCATATTGAAAGTATTGTACACTCACTGTTTTAATTCCTGAGGATTCTTATGTACCTTTATATTTTTATAAGTCATATTACTATCTGTAAACCAATAGAAACAGATCTTTTAAGAAAATTACACCCAATTTCTTAAGACCCTTCCCAGAAGTAGAAAAATGTTTCAAAATCACAGAAGGAGTAAACACTCTGTCAAGTACGAACACAGAGAGCTTATGGCTTCAGGTCTGAAACTTCAGCTACAGGTTAAAGGTAACATAAAATACACACATTCACTGATCTAGGTCTCAAAAGGACTCTTCTTCTGTCCAAAGGAAGCAAGACATTCTACAGACTAAAAGACTAACATACCAGATTCTTTGCCACGTCACACCCAAAAGACGGTAGGTCACCCTCGTCCTGTAATGGGGAATAACACATTGGCTGTGCGCAAACCAGAATCCTAACAAACATAGCTGAGAACTGGGAACAAAAGTAAAAATACAAAGTCAGGAAAACAAACAGTAAAACAAAACCAAACAGAAACTGAAAGTAAAATTCTGTTGCCACTTGGTATTCACAGTAGGAGCCAAAAAACAGTGCCTGGGAGGTGCACTTTTTAATTGGTTCAGGAAGGTGTATCTACTTGAACAACTTGTTATTCCAAAAATGCCAAAGTACAATTTTCAAAAAAGTTAAAAACAAGACCCTCGGGGCACCTGGGTGACTCAGTCGGTTGTGTTCGATCTTGGTTTTGGCTCAGGTCATGATATCAGGGTCATGAGCTGGAGCCCCCCGTGGGACTCTGGGCTGACAGGCAGCGTGGATCCTGCTGGAGGTTCTAGCTCCCTCCCCTTCCCCCGCTTGTGTGCACACTCTCTTGCGCTCCCTCTCAAAAATAAACAGGCAGAAAAAAAAAAACAAGACTCTCAGTACAAGTCAACCTACTTAACACCTTTATAGGGGAACCAACATGGTTGTCAGGCCAGTTACTATATCGTTGACAATATTTATTACAGGGGCCACATTCAAGTACTCCAGAGGGGCCGGCTAAAAGGTATGAATGAGGAAAGCAGGCATTGACACTCTCTAGAGTGTGGCGGAAGTGTAACATACTTGGTCTCAAGGTGGCATCTGTTGAACGTCTTGGCTAATGGTTTCCTTGTAGGAATGCTTGCTCATCCCTATCTGTAATATTTTTTTTCACACAAGCTGTTCTGGATTTTAATGTGAATCTTCCTGTTTTAAAGTGTTGGTAACTAATTCAGTTGAAAAAAAAAAAAAAAAAACAACAACACCGTTGGAGCCAAACAAAATATATCTTCAGGCCAGAGATGGCCTGAGGGCCGTCGCTGTGCAGCCTCTGCAATAGATGTTACTCATGTAACATTATAGCAAAGAAAAAGTTCATCCAAAAGCTGTATTGACGGAAAGTTTTAAAAGATTTCTTTTTAAACTGTTTACTTGCAGTTTTTTTCTAAGTGTGAAAAAAAAACCAACATGACGTGACAGTGTTTTGTCACCTGGTCACCATGCATTTCCATTTTAAGTTCTATCCTTGGTCCACTTAAAGTACAGTTACTCATTTTCTGGCGATCTGTTTCACAACGGTGTGAATATCGTTAACACTACTGAACTGTATATTTGAAAATGGTTAAGATGGAAAATTTTATGTCATGTTTTTTACCGTATATACGCACGCAGACACACATTATTGAACGTTTAGTGAATTTATTCAAATGAAGTTATTCATTTTAAACTGTCTTTGGAGGGTAGTATTGAATGTAACAGGAAAGCCTGGAGACAAGGAAGTACTTTGAAAGACCTGTAATGGCCTTATTAAAAGATCATGAGAACTTGTTTAGGGAACAACACTTACTAATGGGAATAGTGATCAATTTGAGAGACATTCCTGGAGCTGAATTGGGAGTATTTGGTAAAAAACTGAATATGGGGCTTGAGGAAATAATAAAAAGATTATCTAGGTTTCTTTCCTGGTAACAGACAATACCAATAATTAAGTTAGAAAACAAAACTAGATTCAAGGGAAATTAGTTCAGTTTTAGACAAGCCATGGGATTTCAAGATTGAAGGAGACCTAGAGGTCACCAAGTACAACCATCCCATTTTACAGATGTGAAAGTCAAGGCCCCAGGAGAGGAAATGATGCCTTCGATGGCACAGTTTAAAATCAGAAGCAGGACTTTACAAGTTCTAGACTCAAAGTTCATCTTTCCCCAGTACACAGAGTGTCTGCTCTGACACATGGTTCGTTCAGTTCAGCGACGAACTTGTGGGGTGACCCCCAGGCTGCTGCCACATGTGAGTGAAGGAGGCCCTCAGATCTCTTCCAGACATGGGGTATCAGGCCTGGTCTCTTGCTCTCTGAACTCCAGTGTGCCTCTCCTCTTTGTAGCCTTTTCTTTAGTTTGAGCTGCTTGTAGGACCTGGAAATAGAAATGGTTTGTAGACATTGGTAATTTCATGCCTGCAGTTCAACATAATCCTGTCAGAATTATGGGAATTCAAAGGAAAGGTTGGGGCTACAGATGGAGATTTGCAAATTTCTGTTTCTTGAAACATTGTAAGGAATTATGAATATGTAACTATATAATAGCCTAAAGAATTTGGACTTTATCTTATTAGAGGTTCTCAACCGTACATAAGAATCAGTAGGTCTGGGGCGGGGGGGGGGGGGGGGGGGGACTAAAGTAACATTATTCTTTTTTTATGTTTGTTTATTTTTGAGAGAGAGACAGACAGAGTGCGGGTGGGGGAGGGCAGAGAGAGAGGGAGACACAGAATCTGAAGCAGGCTCCAGACCCTAAGCTGTCAGCACAGAGCTCGACATGGGGCTCGGACCCACGAACTGTGAGATCATGACCTGAGCCAAAGTCAGACGCTTAACCAACTCAGCCACCCAGGCACCCTAAGTATCAGTTTTTTAAAGTTCCAAAGGTTTCATGTGCACAGTTAAGGATGCTTTAAGCAATGCGAAACCATAGAAGGATTTGAAGCAGGGATGTGAGATAATCAGATGTGCATTTTAAATGTAATTCCAGCTTAAACGAGTGGAGAGAGACTTGGAATAGTCCAGGAAAGAGATGGTAATTGTTAATGACTGTATAATATTTCACTGAGTTAATTTTCCATAATAATTCTCTGCCTTACAGCATGTATGTTTCTAGGTGTAGTGTGTACGTGTGTGTAAATTCACCGTCCTCTCCAAAAAGTGCCATCTTTTTGTTTGTTGTTGTTGTTATTCTTTTTAACTATTTTGCTAGGACAGATTCCCAGAAGTAATGCTATTGAGTCAGAAGAAATGAGTAGTTTTGGCTCCTGGCGATGTATTACCATAATGGTTATAATCAATTTACAGTGTTACTGTCCATGTGGTGGGCCAAATACGAACTTTAGAATCACTTACTTATAAGGTTCAAAAGAAGAAAAATTATTGGGATTTTGATTAGAATAATTTTATTTTGAAATTAGCAAGAAAATTATCAGAACAATATTTTGTTTATGCTATTTTACATGATTTAACTGAATATTTAAAAACTAAATTTATCTTTAACAGATTGATGAACTCCCAGAGGGAGCTGTGAAGCCTCCAGCAAACAAATATCCTATCTTCTTTTTTGGCACCCATGAAACGTAAGTCAACAAAACAACCTGAAATTTCAGCACCTCTAATTTGGCTCTACGAGACTACGTTGTTTATACCTGGTCTTATTAAAATGAGCACAATTATATAAAATCGGCAAGCTTAATAATGTATTTTTCTTAATGTGAAGATTTTTCATTCATTTTACTTACGAATGTTACTTCTGTGTAAATGTCGGACATTACCCAGAATCTCCTTTAGGACACCTGTGAGTCCTTGGGTGGTCTCCTTCCCACTCCCAGTAATTTCTTTTGTTGCTCTTGTATATTTCCCTTCTGGAGAGACTTCCTTCATTCATATTTCATACAACAAACTTAGGTTCTCTCAGGCCCTTTCAATTTGTTGAACCCTGAAGCAAACATACCAACTTAATAAGGTTTTTAAATTGTGTTGGTTAGAGTACAGACTAAACTGCTGGATAAAGGGAGCTGAAAATACAGCGTCTTAGATAGCAGAAATTTCTTTCTTTGCTTTGAAACAATCCAGAGGTAGACAGGTAGCTCAGGGTGTGTAGACTGCTCTGCTCTGGGGACCCAGGTTCCTTCTGTCACTTTGTCCTGCCATCGCCTGGGGTGTTGCCTTGTCTGCTACTTAAAAACAAATGAAACCTGGCTCAGCAGCACCTGTACATCTTCCAGGTAGAGGGGAGTGGAGGGTGGTTAGAAAACATGAAGAACAGGACACTTGTGTGTAAGGAAGTGACAAGGAAGTTGCATATGTCACTTACACTTGCACGCACAGCTGTGGCAAAAACCTGGTCCTGTGACCACGTGTTGCCATCGGGAAATGGGAAGCATAGTATCTAGCTTAGGCAACTGTAATAGGGAAGAAAATTGGAAGGAATAATTCATCATTGAAAGAAGGAAGCTGGTTACTAGATACCAGGAGATGATGGTCAGTCTCGACACACTAAAAACGTGTGTGGTCCGTCACACAAGGACACAAATGGAATAGGGATTGTATGTGTGGAGGAAGCTAATAACTGTCATGAGGGGCACCCGGGTGGCTCGGTTGGTTGAGCATCCGACTCTTGGTTTCGGCTCAGGTCATGATCTCACAGTTCATGGGTTCGAGCCCCCTGTCTAGCTCTGCGCCGCCAGTGTAGAGCCTGCTTGGGATCTCTCTGTCTCTCTCTGTCTCTGTCTCTCTCTCTCTCTGTCTCTGTCTCTCTCTCTCTCTCTGCCTCTCTCTGCCCCTCCCCTGCTTGCTCTGTCTCTGTCAAAATAAATAAATAAAACTTAAAAATGTTTTCTAGAAAAGAATACCTGTCATGAAATCTTACAGATCTCCAAATTCAGGGTCATCCCTTGTGCTTGTGTTCATTTGAATGCAGTAGGGCCAGGCGGGAACTTTTTCTTAGCTTGCTGCTTCTGCCACTCTGGTACCTTGTTCATGCTCGCCTCGAAAGAGAGCTAGCCAGGGGAGAGGGGGCCCTTAAGACGTATTTATTTCTTGTCTTCGTGTGAGAAATAGTTGCGTTTCTTTCAAGAAGTTAGTTTTATCCTTTTTTTGTTTTTATCTAGTAGTCACTGTGCAATATCCAGCTTGCCATGATTTCCTCCTTAGAGAGGTTGCTAGAAAGCTTAGAAGTAAATGTTTTATCTATAATAAGCGCAGAGGGCTTCGTGCTACGTATTTTTACATTCGCCTCATTCCTTTCTCCATTTTGCATCTATACCATTACTTTGCTTTTTCTCTGAGACCTGTTTCCAAATGATTTGATCGTATTTCTGGGACCTGGCAGGATTTAAGAAACAAGATTATCCCTCTTCGTTATATAGGACAAATCAACCATTTACTAACATTGTGTGGTCACTTGTCTTAGTAAACATTTTCTGGGCATTCTTTAAAGCACTATAAATAAAGAGCTTACCACCTGGTGTGCAGCTGGTGAGGGTAACAGTCATCCCAGTGAACAGTGTGAAGGGTTTCCCGGAACCGATTCTTAACGCATTACTAATCTAAGTCAACGGCATCCTTCCGAGGCTCTGTTCAGTAAAAGTAGTTCTACCAAGGAGCAATATAATATAGTCCCTATGTTCGTTTTTTACTGGTTAGATTATACAGAGGTAGGTTTCGAAACATTTAGAGGAAAACTAACTTCAAAAAAACCTGCCAGGACTTTGTTTCAGCAGAGCATTTATTAGGGATCGGGTGTCCCTGAACCTGAGATTATACGCCCTGGCAAGTACCTAATGTTCAGCCCGTCTGTGGAGGCAGAGTACACGTGGGTGTTGCTCGCTCCTGTAGACACGGTGCTTAGCACAGCGCCTGGCCAGTGGGAAGTGCTTAAAATAATAGCTGTTGGATGAATAAAATTCACTAAATGAAATAAAGGTGAGGAACTTCACAAGAAAGCTGTGTGCAGGCCAGCCAAGCACCCCTGAGCAGACTAGAATTTTCCTCAGAACATGGCCTGGAATTTATTCTAACGCCCAGACAGTTAGGTAATTGGACCCCCAAATTCTTCTGTTCCATATAACTTAACCCCAGTAGTTTTCGTCTGGACAATTTTCAAGACAGCCTTGGCCAGGAGAAAAAAAAAATAACATCCTTAGAGCATGGAACTTTGGACAATTTTGTTTTCTGGCCTACCCTTTAAGGTTTGTAAAACATGCAGGAAAATTAACCAATGGGGAGGAGATTTGATTTGTGGAATTATCTGTCTATATTCTAGGAAAAAACATTGTGTATCAACAAATAAGTAGTTGTTTCAGAACAGTTCATTCGGCGTTCTTCTTTCTGGCAACAGCTGGCGTGGCCAGTTGCATATTAACCCTGCCTCCCGTGGCAGCACAGAAATACAGGCAGGCCCTGGCGAGCATCAGTAGCTGACGCGAACCTCGGGCAGCTTAGCCCGCAGTTAGCTCCTATACGTGGCGTCAGAGGCCAGAGAAAAGTCAAAAGCCATGGTCTAACAATGCAGGACACATTTCTCTAAAAGGAATATCGACAAAGTCCATTTCTTTCTCATGTTCAGTTTGTCAAGCAAGACACATATCCTTTGATTAAAATGTCCAGTAACCTGCAAAATTATGTCTGGATTCAGTGAGATAGAGTCATGTTGACCAAGCTGTCAAAGGTCAAGGAAGTTTTGGTGGTCGGGGGCAGAAAGCTTCCTTGGGTGTTGTCATCAACTTGAAAATTTCGATCAGCTAGGCAGTGAGGAATTAGTACGAAGCCCCAGTCAGAAAGTGGAATTTATAACACTCAACAGTAACCTATTAAATAATAGTCTCAAAGTTTCCAACATCTCTGCAGATAATTTCCAAATATATACCTCCAGCTCAGACCTTTCCCCTGAGTGCCAGAATCGCCTCTCCTGCTCCCTACTTGACCTCCTCGCTTGGATGTCAGACCGGGTTTCAAACTTAACATCGAAATCTCAGCTTTTCACCCTCAAATCTTGTTCTCTCAAAAATCTTTCATTCCAGGGGTACCTGGGCGGCTTAGTCGGTTGAGCATCCGACTTCGGCTCAGGTCATGATCTCGCGGTCTTTGGGTTCAAGCCCCTCGTTGGGCTCTGCTGACAGCTGGGAGATTCTGTGTCTCCCTCTCTCTCTGCCCCACCCCTGCTCACTCTCTTGTCTCCCTCTCTCTCTCTCTCTCTCTCTCTCTCTCAAAAATAAACATAAAAAAATTTTTTTTATATAAAAAAGAATCTTTCATTTCAGTAAACGCCAAATCTGTTCTTCTCATTTCTCAGTCTACAACCTTGGAGATAACCTCAGTTCTCCATCCCTCTCATGTGCCATCTCCAGCCCCTTAACAAATCATGTTAGCCCTTTCCTGAGAGTGAATTCAGAATCCTGCGCCTTCCCACCGACCGCACGGCTTACACCCTGGCCCAAGTCACCGGCATTACCTCAGTGGCCTGATCTGTCTCCCTGCTTCTGCCCCAGTGCCCTCTCCTTCGGTCTGTTCTCAGCACGGTGGCCAAAGGGATCCTGTTAGAACACAAGCTGTCACTTCTCTTCTCAAACCTTTCGTGGTTTCTCGTCTGACCCTGAGCCTCCATAGCGGCCTTCGAGGCCCACCTGATCTGTGTCCTCACGTCGATCGCTGCCTTGTCCGCGAGGCCGCCCGTGACCTCAGTGTCCGGGGTTGTAAAGTCCACCCCCGGACTCGCCACCCCCTTCCCTGCTTGGTTTCTTTCAGCACGCGGTACCATGGTTTTTCCTTCCGATTTTGTCCGAACGCCCGCTTGCGCTCCTAGACCGCGTGCTCCCTGAGCTAGGGGCGTTCGTCTGTTTCCCCCGGAAGCCGCAACACCGCGGTGGTGCCTGACTGGTTCGAGGCGTCCGCTCAGGTCTGTCTCACGGCTGGACACGTGAGCCTTAGTTTGGAATGGAAGATTCTTGGGTGTCAGCCGGGATGCGGGCCTCCGCTGTCTCATTCGCCAGGTTGATGTCACGGGTGGTCATGCCGCAGACGCTAGCGTGAACGCTCCGATCTGTTAGCCAACCGCGGGATTTATTCTAACTGACTTTCTTTTTATGGCTGTGATTCGTCTAAGGTAGGGTTGAAATTGTGTAACATTGTATCTATTTGTACTTCTGATTTTTTTCTTGTTTAGTGCCTCGTTAAACACCAATGTGATTTTTTAATTTACAGAAAGAACAGTGAATAATTTGCTAATGTGGTATATAGATTAGCATAAATAAGGCTTAGTTTAAGATGATGATTTAAGTGGTCAAAGGGGACATCTTTAAAACTACCTTTGTGGGGCGCCTGGGTGGCTCAGTCAGTTAAGCTTCGGACTTGGGCTCAGGTGGTGATCTCACGGTTTGTGAGTTTGAGCCCCGCGTCAGGCTCTGTGCTGACAGCTCGGAGCCCGGAGCCTGTTTCGGATTCTGTGTCTCCCTCTCTCTGTACCTCCCCTGCTCATGCTCTGTCTCTCAAAAATAAATAAACTTTAAAGGTTTAAAACTATCTTTGTAACTAAAAGCCAGTTTTAAAACAAAAATAATTTGGTAATTTAAAAGTAAGATCAGGGGCATCTGGGGGCCCAGTGGGTTGAGCTTCCGGCTTCAGCTCAGGTCATATTATCACGGCTTGTGAGTTTGAGCCCCACGTCAGGCCCTGTGCTGACAGTTCAGAGCCCGGAACCTGATTCTGATTCTGTGTCTCCTTCTCTCTCCCCCTCCCCCACTTGTGCTCTCTCTCTGTCTCTCAAAAATAAATAAATGTAAAAAAAAATTTTTTTAAAGTAAGATCAAAGCACAGTCTAGAGTTGCTGGTTTATGTAGCCAGCTATCTATTTTTTCTGCTTTGAAGTGTATGTGTAAAACATTTTGTGCTACGTGCCTAACTCAGAGGGTTTATTATACTTTTAACTTGTTTACTAAAATAGGCTCTGACACCTTTGTTGATATTGATATTAAAAATATTGTACCTTTGAAGGTCAAATGTATCCTATTTCTAAAATATCTCTGCAGTGCATTTTTAGGTCCCAAAGACCTTTTTCCATATAAGGAATACAAAGACAAGTTTGGAAAGTCAAACAAACGGAAAGGATTTAATGAAGGATTGTGGGAAATAGAGAATAACCCAGGAGTGAAGTTCACTGGATACCAGGTAATGGTTTGCTTCGTTGTTAGATCTCATTTCTTTGGTTTTAACTCTCTTTGGGGTCTTTGTTATATGTCCTCTTATACTAGTAGTTACTCTCCCATCTATTTGAAATCAGAATTTAGCTCCGGTAATATTTTGGATTAAATGTAATTCTGTTACTCAAGGGGGTTCAAGTCAAGTGGTCACTGGAAGATTGAGGTTGACAGTCCTTTATTTTGCAATCTTAAGAGTAAGCTGAACCCTTTTAGATTAAAATAGAATGTTTTTTTCACAGTGTCCGTGACAATTTTTCAAAAATGTAATTAGCCAATATCTTGTTATTTCGTAGGCAATTCAGCAACAGAGCTCCTCGGAAACGGAGGGAGAAGGTGGAAATACTGCAGATGCGAGCAGTGAGGAGGAAGGGGATAGAGTGGAAGAGGATGGAAAAGGCAAAAGAAAGAATGAAAAAGCAGGCTCTAAACGGAAAAAGTCCTACACTTCGAAGGTGCCTGAGAACCATTTCCATTGTTATTAATGTTATATACACATTCATTAGATGACCTTTAATTCCTCCATTGGGCACATAGAAATATACTAGCTCTGTGGAGCCTCTGCCTCTAGGGACAGTGATACAGCCAAGGGGATAGGACAGGTGACCTTACACGTGAGGGCAGCTGGCTGTGGACCCTTCAAGGCCGACGTGGCACTGAAAATACTGCCGCTCAGTAGTTGGAGAAGGTCTGTTCTTCAGCCAAGGGGACAAGAGCAGGTGTGCCTCCTACGGTCACCTCCAAATGAGCTCTGAAGACTTTAGGAATATAGGAGACCCAGTACGATTGAGGACAAGTCTAGGTAAATATAAAGATACACCCTTAATCTGTCTTTCTGCTCTAAGGAATGTACACATAATACATATAAATGAAGAGAGGACTCTGAAGGAAACAAGTGGTAGGAGAACGTTCTTTAGATAGAGGGCGAGGCCTTTCTGAAGAGAAGAGGCAGAGTTCATACTGAGGCCCGAAGAAAGAGCTGGGGGTGGGGGAAGGGGGCGTGTGTGACAGAGCAGCCCAGATGTGACGCAGGAAGAGTCTGGCCTGGCCTGAATTTGAAGAAGACCAGCGTGGTTGGGGGTCATGACCCAGAGGGAGAGGCAGGCAAAGGCTCAGTCATGGAGACTTGTGCGCCACCTTAAGGAATTTGGATTTATTCCCATTGTGACGGTAATAGGAGTGACGTGATCCTAGATTTACAAATGAAAGTCTAGGTTTTTCACAGTAATCCAGACATACAGTTGAACAAACTATGGCATTGTAAAAACTGTTCACCTTTAGAAACTGGAAGTAAGATAGATAGATCTTTGAAAACCAGAGATTGGTACAAGTTTCACTATAACTGGTCTGTCACACGATTGAATAAATTACTTCCATTTAGATTCTGGTATTTAGTAGCTGGACACCAGACTTGGGAAACTCCTTAAGAACCAAGTCCCAAGACTTTATTCGATGATCAGCATTTTCTTTTACAATCTGTAAAGTCTACCCCACAGGCATATAGGTAAAAATGTATGAATACATATTACTTTGCACCTAATGAAAAACATGTATTTGCCTTGGATGGGGATACGGTTTGCAAATCACAAAAAAATAATTAGAATTTTCCTTGTCAGGCTGTACCTTCCATTGCATTTTTAAGCTGAGTTTTTTTTTAGCATTTTGAATTTCACTTAAACACCCAATCGAATTGATTTTTTTAAATTTATGATTGCCTGCTGAGCTGTGCAGCGTATTGTACCACCCTCCGTTATCTAAGCTACCTGACGTAGTAGCAGCGTTTAATAGTGTGGATTTGGGGCTTTTGAGTGTCATTATTTTATTGCTTGTTGTGGTGCCCAGAAGTAATGGGGCTCATACCTAGTGCGGGTAGGTGATTTAAAGCAGTGAAGGGGTAAAGACATAACTTTACTTACTGAGGTTTCTCTGTGTTCAATTAAGGGATCATCTTTTTTTGCTTTTCCTTCCAGATCACAACTTTCACAAGCACTTAAGAACCGTGACTTTCTTTTCCACTTTTTACTGTTTTATTTATTGTCAAAAGAATTATGCACAAACACAAAGACTTTGGAAGAACATAAATGGTTTTTCATTTTCAGTATTAACTGAGAACCTAGCACAGTGGTTCTCAAACTTCCACCTGCGTCAGAACCATGTGGAGGTCTTGTTAAAGCACACACTGCCCAGCCTCACCCCCTGAATTTCTGTTTCAGTAGGTCTTGGGTGTGGGGTCTGAGAATTAAAGTTTTAGGTAAGGCTGATGGCTCTGATCTGGGAACCACATTTAGAGAAGCGCTTACCTGACGTAACCTGCTTGTTGTCCTTGACTTCCCAGATGTTTCCTTTTTTCCGAATATGGTGATCTTTTCCTACCCCCCCTATTTCTTAAAGTTGAATAATCTTCCTTTGCCACTGAAAAGCAGTGGTTCACAGTGAAAAGCAGATCTGAACATAATTGAAGATTTATGTGTATCTCTTTGGCAGTAAGTATATGGATGATTCATATATGAGCCATCACAGATCCTGGAAAATTATAGGTCAAAATATTTTGCATGCACATTACTGCATAAAGTAGGGCAAATCAGAGAGCCTCACAGCAGAGTAAACTGATGATGGTGCTAAACTACTAGTAATCTTAAGTTAAAAAACCAAAGGTGGCAACAGTTGGACACAACCAATTCAGGAGCACAGTGATGAAACAGATAAAGGGTCCCTCCCCACAATTGCAGGAATTGCCCTGATCTGAATTTGTAGCACAGTAAGAGCTTTTCAGGGTTCCCAAATACAGCCTGGGGGCCAGGTTTCTTAGAATGCTGACTGTGGCTCGACAGCAAAACTTGAGGAAAGGCCTGATTCTGGTCTGTGTAATGCCAAATTATAAGGCGTATAAATTCACTCGTGGGGTTACTCATAAGTATCCTTTGTAAGCATTAGAAATTTTAGGGAGTTGTGAATGATTACCTCTAAGAACTGTAGGTCAGAGGTTATTATTTGAGAATTACTACATAAAGCAATTACTCTATTTCGATAGTTATACTGTATTTACTAGGAAAACAAAAAATATTCTGCTTTTTATGTTGTCCTACTTGATCTTAGCTTTAACGGTAGACACTCCACGTTTGGATTATTAAATCTCTGCTTTTCCTTCGTGTGAAAAGTAAAGATGACCTCATTTTAAGCTGACATTTCAGGCTTGGTTGGTAGTTTCAGTTAAGTAAAACAGGAGCAATGTAATTATGTGCTCTATCACAGAGCTAGGAGATACTTTCTCTTTGGGAGTTGTATTTAAAATATTGATTGTCTAAGGAATCTCCAATTTGCTAATTCATTTCTGGAAGACCAAAGGTGACTTGGCCAAACCGGTTTTGCCTCAGCTCTTATTTGCCAGGTGCTTAAAGACTCTTAAAAGTCCTCAAAAAGGACATGTTAGTGAAATGCTACATTTTACTTTCTTAAAGATGCACAGTGGGGCCAGCTTTTGATCCTTTTAATGCTGTTCTGCAAAGCAGCTTTGGCTATAAACTATAATTGTATTTTCGTTTTCCTTAAGCTCATCTTGATTTCAAATGCATGGTGATAAAAAAGCAGGGGGGCGGGGCTAGTTCCCTTGGGTTCTTAAATAACTGTCTGCAATTTAAAAGAGTAAAGTAGTTTATATTACGTGGATCCTGTCAACCAAACAGCTTCAGCAGATTTCTTAACATGAATACTCCTATATCATGTGAGATAGTCCACCTCACTCTGTGGACCTGAGTTTCTGCTGTAAAACGACGAGGAAGGACAGGACGGCCTTATGGTGCCTTCTCACTCTTAGCCTCCTAAGGTGGTGTCCATCCAGCTACTGTTTATTCACGAATAGTGTCCTGGGTACACGAACCTTTTTGTACTGCTTTTAACATGGCACCGCTGGAAAGGACTAACAGGTCATGTAGTTCACCTCTACTTCCCTCTCCAGCTTGTTACCCTGAGGCCCAGCGAGGCGAAACGATTCGCCCGGGCCACCTCGCCCAGCCTTGGCACGCCGCCTGGTTGCGCTCGTATATCCGGTGGCGGGGCCACAGAGACTGGCCGTGGGTCAGCCGCTTCGGCAGCTCTTACTTGCCCTTGTGCGTCAGGATTTGTCCCTTTGACTCTAACTTCTAACTTGTCCAAACGTTTAGAAATCCTCTAAACAGTCCCGGAAGTCTCCAGGAGATGAAGATGACAAGGACTGCAAAGAAGAGGAGAACAAAAGCAGCTCCGAGGGCGGAGACGCCGGCAACGACACAAGAAACACAACTTCAGACTTGCAGAAAACCAGTGAAGGGGTAAGGACGGCGTGTAACCTCCCTGCCCTTCTAACCTAGAAGATGCTAGAGATCAGCAGTGCTTCGCAGTCACTGGTAAACACTGTCCTAGTAGATGGAGAAAGATTCTCAGCCTGATACGTGGATGTGCACGCAGCTCCTGGATGAATGATTAGCTGCCCAGAGTCTGAGAACAAAAGAGAGCCAGGTGGGAAGTGCACCTGCCTGTCAGTGTGGAACTCTGTGAACAGTTCATTCTTTTTTAAACTAACTCGAGCAGCTTGAGTCTTTTCTTTTCTTTTTAGCGTTTATTGACTTACTTTGGGGGAGAGAGAGAGAACACTTGTGCACAAGCAGGGGAGGGGCAGAGAGAGAGGGAGAGAGAACACTTGTGCACAAGCAGGGGAGGGGCAGAGAGAGAATCCCAAGCAGGTCCTGCCACTGTCAGCGCAGAGCCCGACCTGGGGCTTGATCTCATGACTGTGAGATCATGACCTGAGCCAAAATCAAGAGCCAGGCACTTAACCGACTGAGCCACCCAGGTGTCCCAACTTGGGAGTCTTTTAAAAAGTAAGATGTGAAACACTGAAATTATGAAATGCCATCTCAGAACTTTACAGTTAGATTTATTTTATTATAAGATGAATGGCATGTCCAAAATAGGAGATTTCATGCCGCTGTTTCTTTCCTAAAAGCAGTTTGTCTGGACTTTCATATACCCACAGGGCTTTAAGTATTTAAGGATTCAAACAACACGTGAACATTGGTATTTGAAGTACTGAAGGGGAAGACTTGTCCACTTTGGATTTTTGTTAACTCTTTTTTAAAGTATAGTCGCCATAGAATATTGTGTTCGTTACAGGTGCACAACAGTGAGTCCACATGTGTAGGCGTTACTGAGTGTTCGCTGTGATGGGCCTGGTTACTGTCTGTCACCAGACAAAGTTGCTACCACATTCCTGACTCTCTTCCCTGTGCTGTACTTGATACCCTCGTGACTTACTTGTGTTACAACCGGGAGTTTGTACATCTTAGTCCCCTTCACCTGTGTCCCCCGTTTCACCCACTCCTCAGCCCCTCCGCCTGGTGGTAGACGAAGTGTGCCTCCTGTATCTGGGACTCTGTTTTGTTATGTTTGTTCGTTTGTTTTGTTTTTTCAGATTCCACGTAAGTGACATCATATGGCATTTGTCTTTCTCTTTCTGACGTATCTCACTTAGCGTAATATACTCTAGGTCCATCCATGATGTCACCGGTGGCAAGCTTTCATTCTTTTGTATGCCTGCGTAATATTCGTGTGTGTGTGTGTGTGTCCATGTACGCACCATATCTTTGTCCGTTCATCTGTCAGTGGACACTTGGGTTGTTTCCATATCTTGGCTATTGTCAATAATGCTTCAGTTAACATAAGGTTGCATGTTTCTCTTTAAAGTGCTGCTTTCATTTTCTTCGGATAAATACCCAGAAGTGGAATTACTGGTAAATCTGACTTTTTGAAGAACCTTCATACTGTTTTTCAGAGCGGCCGCACCAGTTTACTTTCCCACCAACCGTGCACGAGGGTTCCCTTTTTTCCACATCTTGCAACACTGGTTACTTCTTACCTTTTTGATTCTAGCCGCTTCGGACAGGTGTGAGGTGGTTGCTCGTTGTGGTTCTGATTGGCATTTGCCTGACGACGACTGGTGCTGAGCATCTCTTCACGTGACTGTTGGCCGTCTGCGTGTCTTCTGTCCTAATTTCCGTTAACCTGTTAGGTGGCGGGCAAGTCCGCCTTCGTAAAAGTGTTATTAGCAAAGGCACATTCTGCCCCTGGTCCTCTTCTGTTAGTCTTTTCTCTTTCAAGACTAATTGGACAGCGGCAAATCACTTTGAAACAATAATCCACAAAATACATTCTGATTGTTCTTCTGTTAGATTCTGGTTTCAGCCGAGTTCTCGACTATTCTTGTCAGTACTGTTTACCTCTCAAGTCCTCCTTCATCCAGTTTTCCAAAATTACTCCCCAGTTACGATTCTAACGGCTCCCTTATCCCTCTTAGCCACTCAGCTTTACTCCTGCCTCTGAGGATCTTTCTTCTTTTCACCTCTTCAGTAGAGAGTCCTCTGTCATCACTTTTGCCAGCAGCCCTCCTGGGAACCATCCCTAACAGTCGCCGAGGGCCTGAGTACCTGACTCTTGATTTTCTTTTTATCCCACTTGCCGTCCCCACCCCAGGTGGCTTCAGTATGCCTACAGCAAACCCCCCACAACTTGTCTCTCCCATGACCAAACTCACTTCTGGCTGCCCTTCCCGTGACAGAGGTAAAGATGGTTTACACCTTACCACTCAGACTGCGGTCTATGGACAGATCGCATCAACAGCACCCGGCAGCTTGTTGGAAATGCAGAAGCCCAGGCCCACGCCCAGGCCTTCTGAGTCAGAATCTGTTTTAACCAATCCCCCAGGTCATTTATATGCACATTAAAGTCTGAGAGGCATTAATCTGCACCTTTCTGTTACCAGGCTCCAGAGCGTCGTCTCCTCGTCCTTCCTCCAAGGCCAACCCAGTCGTCCTGTACCTTTCTCTTCTTCTGCCTAGAAACAGTATCAGGCCTCCCTTAACCTCAAACATACCTCCCTTTCCCACATACCCTGTTCTTTTCACTTTTCTCTTCATCTTTGAACTTCCTAAAGGAGTTCTCCTTCCTCCCAGCATCCACTTCCTCACCTGCACACACCCGCCTTACTCCATTACACTCGAGGTGCTTCTTCACCATTTCAGCGCAACTGCCCTTGTCGAGGTCCATGCTGATCCTCTCCCTGCCAGGTCCAGGGTCTTTTTTCGTCTTTATTTTACCTCTGCAGCATTTAGTGCCGTTACCCCTTTCTCCTCCGGACTTTGCTTCCAGGCCACCTCCTGCTTCCACGACCAGCTCGTCTCAGTCCCTCTGCAGAGCTCCTTCCTTGGCACGCTACTCTTCTGAAAGCTTCCCCGCGTCCCTCTTACCCACTCTCGTGGTTTCAGCTGTTTTCGATATATTACTGATGACTTCCCACTGTACCTCCTGCATTGTAGATCCATTCTTCTAACCATTTATGAAACCCATTTCTACTTGAACATCTTGAAAGCACTTCTGGAAACACTTGCCATTAGCAGTAGCAACAGCGGCAGAGTCAGAGTCGTAATGGCTCACGGTTTACTCCGTGCCACAGATTGTGCTAAATGCTATCTATGCATTGTCTCACTTAATCCCCACACAAATCCCAGGATGTAGGTGGAGGTCTTATCCGTTGTGTACCTGGGGAAACTGAGGCTGGAAAGATCGGCCCAGGGTCCCATAGCTGGTAAGAGCCTGAATGTAGAACAAGAGCCTGCGATCCATTCATTTTTTCATTCGTTCATTTAAATTGAAGTGCAGTTGACACACAATATTACCCTCATTTCAGGTGCACGACATAGTGATTTGACAAGGCTCCCTTATGCTGTGCTCACCACACAATGCTGTCACAGTGTCATTGACTGTTCCCTGTCCTGTACCATGTCCCATGACTTACTCCGTAACTGGAGGCCTGTGTCTCCCACTCCCCTTCACTCATTTTGCCCCTCCCCTGACCCTCCTCCCTGGCAACCTTCAGTTTGTTCTCTGTATTTATGGGTCTGGTTCTGTGTTTTAGATTCCACATGTAAGTGAAATCATGATATTTGTCTTTCTTTGACTTACTGCACTCAGTACAATACATCCTAGTTCCATCCACATTGTCGCAAATGGCAAAATCTCTTTTTATGGCTGCGTAATACCCCATTGTATATGTACACCACCTGTGTCCATCCATCTGTCGGTAGACACTTGGTTTGCTTCCATAACTTGGCTATTATAAATAATGCTGCAATATAGACAAGAGTGCATATGTCTTTTTGAATTAGTGTTTTCATTTTCTTTGCTAGTGGAATTATTGCATCATACAGTTTTTCTACTTTTAATTTTTTGAGGAACCTCCATGCTGTTTTCCACAGTGGCTGCACCAATTTACATTCCCACCAACAGTGCGCAAAGGCTCCTTTTTCTCCACAACCACACCAACACTTCTTGTTCTCGTTCTTGTTCTTTTGCTATTAGTCATTGTAACTAGTGTCACGTGATCTCATTTTGGTTTGTTTGCATTTCTCTGATGACTGGTGATGTTGAACCTTTTTTCATGTGTCTGTTATCCATCTGGCTGGATGTCTTCTTTGGAAAAATGTCTATTCAGGTCCTCTGTCCATTTTTTCATAGGAGCTATTTTTTTGGTTTCGAGTTGTATGAGAGATAGATAGATAGATAGATAGATAGATAGATAGATAGATAGATATTATATATGAGATATATAGATATATATGATATTAACCCCTTATCAGATGTATCATTTGCAGATATCTTCTCCCATTCTGTAGGCTGCCTTTTCATTTTGTTGAACAAAAGCTTTTTATTTTGGTCTAGTCTCAATAGTTTATTTTTCCTTTTGTTTCCTTTGCCTGAGGAGACACATCTAGAAAAATGTTGCTACACCTGATGTCCAAGAGGTGACTGCCTGTGTTTTCCTTTAGGAGTTTCATGGCTTCCTGTCTCACATTTAGGTCTTTAATCGCCTTTGGGTTTATTTTTGTGTATGCTATAAGAAAGTGGTCCAGTTTCATTCTTTTGAATGTAGCTGTTCAGTTTTCCCAGCAACCTTTATTGAGACTGTCTTTTCCCTATTGTATATTCTTGCCTCCTTTGTCAAAGATTAATTGACCATATAACTATGGGTTTATTTCTGGGCTATCTGTTCTGTTCCATTGATATACGTATCTGGTTTTGTGCCGGTACCATACGCTTTGATTAACGTAGCTTTGTAGTATATCTTGGAAGTCTGGGATTGTGGTACCTCCAGCTTTGTTGTTTCTTAAGATTGCTTTGGCTGTTTGGGGTCTTTTGTGGTTCCATACAAATTTTAGTATTTATTTGTTCTAGTTCTCTAAAAAAATGCTTTGGTATTTGAATAGGGATTGCATTGAATCTGTGGATTGCTCTGGGTAGTGTGGACATTTAAAAAAAATTTTTTTTAATGTTTATTTTGGGGAGACAGAGAGACAGAGCGCAAGCGGGGGAGGGGCAGAGCGAGAGGGAGACACAGAATCCGAAGCAGGCTTCCAGGTGCCGAGCTGTCAGCACAGAGCCCGACGCGGAGCTCGAACCCACAAAGCGCAGGATCATGACCTGGGCTGAGGTTGGATGCCCAACCGACTGAGCTACCCAGGCACCCCTGGGTAGTGTGGACATTTTGACAGTATTTGTTCTTCTAGTCAGTGAGCATGGGATATCTTCCCATTTGTTTGTGTCTTCTTCAGTTTTTTTCATCGGTGTTTTATTATCTTCAGAGTATAGGTCTATCACCTCTGTGGTTAAGTTTATTTCTAGGTCTTATTCTTTCTGGTGCAACCGTAAATGGAATTATTTCCTTAATCTCTCTTTCTGCTACTTTGTTATTAGTATGTAGAAACAACAAATTTCTCTGTTAAACTTGTATCTTACAACTTTACTGAATTCATTTATTCTAATAGTTTCTTGGTGGAGTCTTTAGGGTTTTCTATCTGTTATATCATGTCATCTGCATATAATGACAGATTTACTTCAATTTGGATGTGTTTGGGGTTTTTTTCTTGCTATGGCTAGGATGTCACTAGTATGTTAAAGAAAAATGGCAAGAACGGACATCCTTGACTTATTCCTGATCTTAGGAGGAAAGCTCTCAGTTTTTCACCATTGAGTATGATGTTAGCTGTGGGTTTTTCATAGATGGCCTTTATTTTGTTGAGTTATCTTCCCTTCATACCCACTCTGTTAAAAGTCAGATCCTTTTACTTTTCACCCATTTTTAATAATATATTTGTTTTGTACAAAAGAATATATATGTAATATATGTAAAGTAAGAAACATAGTATTCCAATGAATACCAGTGACCCTCCCACTCAACCCCAAAACTAAAACAGAATCATAACTTATATCTAATTACATATTCTTCCCTTGCCCCATCTTCTTCCTACTCAGAGATAACCACTAGTGTTGTATTTATTATTTCCTTTCGTTTTCAGAATTTTAACTCCTATCTAACATACAGGTATATATTTAAATAATATATTCCTTAGTTTCTCTCATTTTTGAGATTTTTTTTCCCTTTGAGACAGATGCTTTTATTATCACTATTTTACATTTGTGGAAATGAGGTACAGAGAAGTTAAGCAGTTTCCCCATCATGCCGCTGATGGATGGCAGTGCTGGCATTCAGAGCCAAATGGACTGAGTCAAGAGTCCATGCTCTTAATCCCTGTGCCATACTGCCAGTCATTTGAGATTTTTAAGAAAAATGGTGACGTTTACGTACTACCATGCTTCCAAGAGTCCTTCACGTGGTCATGTATAGAAAGGTTTATTCATCTTTCAAGGCAGCATAATACTCGGTTTTGTGACTTTCATGTGTTGCTGGGCTCAGCCTCCTGCTTGCCTCCTGGCGCACATAGGCAAGAGGTCCCTGAGGGTAGATAAACCCAAACCGGACACGGCAGCTCGTGAGTTCGGGTCTTTAACTCTGCAAGATAATGCCAAGTTACGTTCTTAAGTGTTTGGACCAGTTTCCGCACCCACCTTCAATGCACAAGTTCCCTGTGATGAACGTGTCACTGTCAAACTTGAAAGTTTTGCTCGTACAGTGAGTATAAATGATAGTCTCCACGCAGTTCTTTGACTAGTAGTGAGGTTGAGTTTCTTTTCAGATTTACCTACCACCCATGTTTCTTCTGCCGTGCGGTGCTGGATTTTGCATTTTTGCCCATTTTCCTGTGGGATTTTTTGCGTTACTGATTGGTAGGACTCGCTCCTTCACATATTCTGGACTCTAACTAATGGGGTTGGTATGTGCATTGTAGGTGCCTTCTCCACATCTGTGGCTTGTCTGATTTCTTACATACCTTTAGTTGAACAGACTCTCTGTTGTAGTCAAATGTCTCAAACTTCTCTTTTCGTGGTTAGCATTCTTCTCTTGTTTACGAAGCCTGTCCCTTTCCCAAGATCAGAAAGGTATGCTCCTATATTTCCTTTTTTAAATCATAAAGTTTTATTTTTAACATGCTACTGTTTAGTCCATCTGGAATTGATTTGGGCACAGTGCGAGGTAGGGTCCTGTTGCCTTTTTCCCACAGCGTCACCATTTGAACCGAAGTTGTCCCTCCTTTCCTCTCTGGTCTCAGTGTCCTCTGTCATATAGGCATGGCTCTATGTCTGGGTTCTCTGTTCAGTTCCTTTGGTCAGTACCATGCTTTTCATAGTGATAGCAGCTTCATAATGAGTGCTGATGTCTCGTGGGGCCAGCAGACTAATCTTAAACTTCTTTTCAAATATGTAATAGTCACAGTCCAAGATAGAAAAGCAAAAAGGGTTTTTTTTCTCGATGGGAGAATTTACAGCACACGTTCTGGTAAGAATGAGCCAAATGAGGAATGATCGCACAATGATCACGTAGGAAAGAGCTGCGCAAGCAGTGCTCCTCGGAAGACAAGGCACAGGGCCTAGTGCACGTGCGGGGGGGCTGCCCTGCTTCCCCCACTGCAGGGGGGAGGCAGGTAAGCGGGCACTCGGGGTGAGAGCTTGGAAGAGTCCTCACCTGACCGCGTCCGTTTTCTTAGGAAGCAAGGTCGGCAGCTGAGAGAGGTGACGGGAAGAAGTGTTGGAATTTCGAGAGGCAGGAAATGGGACCGAGTAGGCACTTGCAAGGGGTGGAGTCCAGCTGCAAAGAGAGCTGGAGACACCAGGGGTTGCCGCTGACAGGCGGCTGGTGCTGGTGTTTGCACAGACAGTTCATCCTGTGAGCACCGTTCACAACACAGTCCCCTTGACTCCTGCCTGTAAGAGGCCAAAGAAGCCCCAAGTTCTTCTGACAACCTAAAATGCCTCCATAATTTTGCCCCCCAGAACGGTGACTTCAAACCATATTTGCAGATACAGTGTCCCCCCTTATCTGCAGGAGACAATTTCCAAGACCCCCCATGGATGCCTGAAACTGCGGATGACACGAACCCGGCGTATGCTGTTTTTTTCCTACGTGCACGCACCTAAGATACAGCTTAACGTATCAGTTAGGCATAGTGAGAGGCTAATAACGGTAACTCAGAATAAAATAGAACAGTTGTAACAATATACTGTAATAAAAGTTAAGTGAACGTGATCCCCCTCAAAATATCTTCCTGGGCGGCACTCACCCTTCCTGCTCGATGAAGGATGCGATAAAGTGAAGGCTACTGCTTCCTGACCACACTTGACCAAAGAAGGCAAAACCGCCCAGCGGGGGCGGGGGCGGGGGGGGGGGGCAGGGGGGCTGCTGCACTCCCAGTGGTTGAGAACCGCCTGCCTGAGAAATAGCCGTGGGGGTGAGTGAGGTAGGGCGGAGAACGAGCTCTCTGGAGGGGAGAGCCGAGGAACTGAGGGGTCAGAGTTTTGGAAAGACCGTCTACGTGGAGAGACATCCCCAGTGATTATAATATCGAATGATGGTGAGGCAGAGCTGAAATCTGTAGCGAGTGACCCCAGGGGTCCGGAGGTGACTGCAGGCAGGAGAGGGGGTGGTTCACAGCATGGACGTTCAAGGTGAGGAGGGTTGGGTGAACACCGCCTCCACCGCCGGGCCAGCAGTGCAAGAGCTGTGGCTGAGAAAAGAGGTCACAGGAGGAGCAGCAGCACGATCCCCAGGGAGAACATTTCTTGTGAACAAGTTGGGGGGCAGAACACCTGCGAAACGCTTGTGGGGAATATGGAGATTTGCTGGTGGCTGTGATGTCCGAGGGGCCTAGTGGAAGAGACTGCGGAACCTGGGTGGAAGCAGGAGAGTGTAAGGGACGAAGTCATAGGGGCGCCTGGGTGGCTCAGTCGGTGAAGCTTCCGACTTCGGCTCAGGTCACGATCTCACGGTTCGTGGGTTCGAGCCCCGCGTGTGTCCTTCAGATCCTGTGTCCCGCTTTCTCTGCCCCTCCCTCACTCATGCTCTCGCTCTGTCTCTCAGAAGTAAATAAAAACATTAAAAAGAGAGAGAGAGAGATGAGGTCATAGACTAACATGTACTAACCTGACCGGATGAGAGTCTAGGAAGTGACATGCTCAGGAGCCCATCTGTGGTCACTGAGATAAGCCTAAGGACAGAAGGATAAAAGGCTTGATAGTCTCGAGGCGTGGGGGTGTCGAGGTCACACGTATTGGTAAGGGTTCTTACCAGGAACCCGCAGAGTTCCGGGGCCCCCCTTCGGGCTCCGTCCTCACTGCTGCCAGGGGAAGCACAAGGCAGAAAAGGGCTCACGTGGAGCGTCCCTTGTCGATTCGTGGGGCACGACGGAGAGGCTACTAATCTTCGCGACCCGGGTCCCGTGCACTGATTGGCTCGGGGCTGCCGTATTGTTTCTCTCCACGTAACAAATTACCTCAAAACTCAGGGCTTCACGTAGCATTTATTGTCTGGCATTTTCCCCTGGATGAGGACTCCAGGCAGGCGCCACGTGTTGAGTCCCTCGTCTCAGGGTCTCTGCAAGGCTGCGATTAAGGTATTAGCAGCCGCTCAAATCCTTTTGAGGCTCAGTTGGGGGTTGGTCCCCTTCCAAGTTCACTCAAGTAGTTGTTGGCAGGACTTAGGTCCTCACTAACTTTGGCCAGAGGCCCTCTAGGTTCCCTGACACATTTGCCTCTCTATAGGGCAGCTCCTACGTGACAGGTAGCTTCATCAGCGAGAGAGAGAGCGAGCTTGCAAGACAGAAGCAGGGGAGGGGGTCACACAAGGGTATGAGGACCAGGAAGCAGGACTCATTGCAGTGCCAGAAAGTTGCCCATCCCCAAACTAACCACAGATAACAAAGAGATTGAAACTGTCTGGGACCAGTCAGGCTCTACCCCCCTTCCCCCCCCCCCCCGCTGGAGCTAGAGTCAGGTCCTCGAATCACAAGGCCACACAGAGTAGCAGGGAAGGGCAGAGGATAGAGTAAATATCGGGAGGACACCTGCCACGGTCACCATAACCACCATGTCCATGCTTTTCTTCTTCGGGCTCTGGACCCGCTTTCCTTAGCAGAGGGCCAGCAGAGGGCCAGCTACTCTTGCCCTCGAGATCGAGTCCAGACTCCTTACTGCAGCACGCAGTGGCCTTCGCACTCGGGCCCCAGTGTATCTTTCCGGCTTCATCTCTCACCAGTTACTCTCATTTCTTCAAAGCCAGGGGTTCGCCAAACTTTTTGGTCTCAGGACCCCCTTAATACTCTTGTAAGCAATTGAGGGCCCCAAGAGTTTTTGTTACAACCATGGATATTTATTGAATCAGGAATAAAAACAAATTTTAAAATGTTAATTTAAAAAATTTATTCATTATAAAAAATATTCATTGTTTAACATAAATAACACATTTTTATGAAAAAGAACATGTTTCAGAAAGTTTTGTTTTGAGAAAAATGACATCGTTTTACATTTTCTTTTTTAGTTTTTAATTTTTAGTAATCTCTAAACCCATGGGGCTCAGACTCATGGCCCTGAGATCAACAGTTGCACACTCTACCGAGTGTGCCCCCCGCGTTGTTTTGCATTTTTAAAAATTTCTTTGTTTGGCTTAATAGAAAGGGCTCTTACATCTGTCTCTGTACTCAGTCTCTTGCAACACGTTGTTTCAGTTGAGGTATGTCATGTAGTTGAAAGCGGAGATACGAGTGAATATCTTAATAGTTTCTCCAGATCATTGCGAACATTCTTTGGTATTAGACCAGCTCTGTAAGTGGTAGTTTCTTAAAGGTTAGTTGCAGTGTGGAATCTGAACTTTTCTGTATTCTGTTAGTTTAAAATCCATTGGACAGTCTGGCACTTTGAATGACTTTTACCCATTTGGAAAATGCTGGTTTCCTGCATTATTTGGGTCTTCCAAATATTTCATCATGAAGTATTTTTAATCACATTTTTTAATATTTATTAACGTTGAGAGAGAGAGTGAGCGTGCGCACGAACTGGGGAGGGGCAGAGAGGGAGGGAGAGAGAGATTCCCAAGCGGTCTCCACACTGTCATCTCAGAGCCCTACTCAGGGCTCGAACTCACAGCCCGTGAGATCATGACCTGAGCCGAAATCAAGAGTCAGAGGCTCAACTGACTAAGCTACCCAGGCGCCCACAATCACGTTTTTAAATATCAAGTATATCTTGTCAGAAAAACCTTCACTGGGAAATTTTGATCATGGAGGATGTAAGTTTTCCAGAATTCTAAGTTTCACTTGAAAGCTTGAATGTTATTGTTGGCAACAAATACTGCCACTTGTCTTCCTTGATGTAATAGGCTCATTTCATTTATTTCTGACAGAGTGTCTGAATAACCATAGTTTATCTGCCGTCATTTTTTCAAGTGAAAATGGTGCTCCAGGGAAAGATCCTATGACGTATACTGTCTCCTGACTTCTGCTGTGTTTGGGCTGTCCTTCAGCTGTGCCTCCACCCTGCAGCCTCTTAATGTGCCTCGAATTCAGATGCCTCGAGAGAGAATCTGATTGGAGTAGTCAGCCATTGTCTGCTGAGGGTGGCTTGGCACAGAGCACGGCAGCCAGCACATAAGGAACCACTTCCGGCTGCTTCCTCAGAGGAGACTTCCTGTCTAGTCAACACCCCGAGCTCCATGCCCAGAACGTATACCATTATGATTAGCAAGATTTTTTTTTTTTTTTTTGAGAGAGAGCGAGAGAGTGAGCGTGCACCAGTGGGGAGGGGTGGGTAATGGGGAGAGGGAGAGAGAGAATCTTAAGCAGGCTCCATGCCCAGCACAGAGCCAGACATGGGGCTTGATCCTAGGACCCTGAGATCATGAACTGAGCTGGAATCAAGAATTGGACACTTAAGCCCACTGAGCCACCACCCAGGTGCGCTAGCAAGATACTTTTTTGATGCACAGATGCAAATAGAGTGATTATGGTATGAGAAATTTTTAAACATGGATTCATAATTTGCTTTTAAGCACCTATTGACAGCACCTTGTTTAAAGACCAAAAAATTCCCCAGGTCCTTAAAGTTGTGGTTATATTCTGGTACCACTGCTACTTTGTTTCGGGCATGAATTCTATTCTGATGCTGCTGTGGGACCATCTGTTCCAAAAATGTTTTTCAATGTGCATTGAGTAGTTGTTACTATGAATTCTCTACCAATGTAAACATAGATTTTATTGCTTTTCACATTGACATTAATAAAAAGACACTGTTAAATAAATGTCCTTGGTTAACAAGTTTTCATTGCTTAAAATGGGTGTCTTCCTCCTTCACAAAGGAGGAAAATCCTCCAAAGGCTGTAAGTGTAATGTATCTAGTATTTTTGTCAATAAATAATTAGGAGTCACTAGTCCCTGTATTTTGCAAGTTCACAGATTTTAAGTAGATTTTTATTACTTTTTTAAAGTTGGCTGTCTCATTCTGGTAGGAGCAGAGCAGGCCAAGAGAAATATATGTCTGGCATCTTGAGGTTTAGTACCTTTTCCTCTTTACTGGTATGTGGTATATAACGAACACTATAGATTTCGGCTGTATACTTGAGAACATACCCATGAGTGAGCGCACTCCTTGCTCCCAAGCAAGTTTGTTCACTCAGTGAAGGAAAAAGAATGGAAGCAAGGTGTTTTAGGAAAAAATATTGGGGCCTGAGTTCCCTCTTTCATTCATCCCTTGAGAGCATTACGAGGGGGTTAATGTATTTGGGTTAATGATGAAGAAAACAAAAATAGCCTCCCTATGAGGAAATGTAACCTGACACAATTTAAAGTAGGACCCAGATTGAAACATCATTCTTTTAGGAAGTGGAAATATTTTGTCACACAGATGTGCCATCTAAATTTTAAAAGAAATCTCGACTTCCTTTCTCTTCATACGTCTTGATTTTGTTAACACTCGTTATTTCTTCCAGCCGCGTGTCCCAAGTAATTAAGTTATAATACATGATAATTTGCATACATTCCAAGTGCTTTTTAAATTTTAAGCAGCTTACCTTTCTAACACTCCAGTCCTCACAAAGATGGGTTATCTCAATTTCTCCATGGACTTTACCCCAGCAATACACATTGTCCTGACTTGTATAGAGTGCACACTACTCTGGGCCCTGCCAAACAGTAGACAACGTGTATTGTTTCCTTTTGTTTTTTTTGGGTTTTTTTGTTTTTTTTTAGCGGGACACTAAACATGCCCCAGCACTTCCTCCAGGTTATTGAACTGACAGGTAGTAGGAAGCAAAGCCTCACGGGCTATTCTTGCTAAGTATTATTTCCACTGCAGTACAGATTAAAATCTCAGAAAATCCCAGCTATATACTTTATAGGTATGGATCGCTTTTATTGTTAATATCCTAAGTCATCTAAAGGCTTGTTTTCTTTCTTTTTTTTTTTTTACAGACCTAACTACCATAATGAATGCTGCATATTAAGAGAAACCACAAGAAGGTTATACATTTGGTTGTCTAATAATCTTGGATTTGATATGAACCAACACATACTCCTTGTTGTCATTGACAGAACCCCAGTTTGTATGTACATTATTCACACTCCTCTCTGTTGTGTTTGGGGGAAAAAAAAGACATTTTAGCCTTTTTTAAGGTTATTTAATTTCATGTTATTTGGTTGCATGAAGTTGCCCTTAACCACTAAGGATTATCAAGATTTTTGCACAAACTTCTACATGTCTAGGATCCTTTTCTCAAGGCGGCTGTGTTCATCATTCTCCTGCCTTGACTCCACTATCACCAGAGGCTCAGTTAAAGATAAATTAGCATTTTCTTAAAATGACCACTCCACATAATGCTTAAGGGATTTCTTCTCTGTGACAGAACCCAGGAACCAGTTCCTAAACACATAACGTTGGCATATTGAAGATAAAATTGAAATTGTCCTTCAGTTTTGAGGCCATGTGTAAAGTTTAACCATATTGTAAAATATCTATTCCGTATTAGAAATAGCTAGTCAACAGCTTATACTTCTCAAAACTCATCCTGTTATGTACACAAACTCAGTTTTTATATGTGAAGTTAGTGAGTCCTTTTGTGTTATTCCAAAATAAAGGCAATGATTTATTTTTTCCCAATGCCAATACAATTTGAGCTAATCACTCAAGGTGGATACTTTACATTTTAAAGCTGGAATCAGCAGTAGCCCTATGGGAAACCAGACAAAGCATTGACTTTTAAATGAACCATTGTTTTCTTTTGGAGCTAGAATTAGAATAGTTGATACTCATCCACAAACCATTATTATGTGTACATTATTGTTGCTATTGTGATAATAGAGAATTTTATTTATTTTTATGCCAGCTTATATTGTGAGAGCTCATTTAGTCAATTTGGGTTTTATCAATCCTGTTATGCTTGTCCTTGGACCATCTTTCGCGTATTCGAGGTTTGTAGTTGAAAAGTTTACTGTAAAAAAAAAAATCAAAAACAAAAAAATGTATTGTTTTTACAGAATAAATTTATTGGAATGTGTACTGGGAGTAAGATTTGAGGTTGTAAACAACTAAGTTAGTGTAATTTGGCTTTCTATATGTAATGTGAGGTATTAATGTAATTCGTATATTAAAGCAAAAATTGTTAACAGCAAGTTGACAAGAGAATCAAGTGCAGGTGAGGGTTTTCTTTTTCTTTTTTTCCTTTTTTTTTTCTTTTTTTTGAACACTCGGGGTTTTAGGTTTTTTGTAATCATGGGGGAGGGAGAGGAATGGCTACACGATGGCTTGCACGTCTCAGATACTATTTACCAGCTCAGTGGACCCTAAATGCGCACACTTGACATTATCCATGCGTTGACTTGGACTCTGTTTTCTTTTTGTTTTCTTATTTTGGTGAAGAGCTAAATAAATAACATGAAGAGAAAATGTGAGAAGTTCTAAGAGCCCAGGGCCATTGACGATGGTGGTGGTGATGGGATTACGATTATGGCAGCCAAGGGTATGAAAGCACCAGTCTACCTACCCCTCTAAGGCTCTGAGAAGGTGGCTAGTATTTCTGGTTTGTTTCTCTCGTGTAGCAAATTGTAATTTTTCTCTATACTCATCATTCCACATATGAAAAGTTCATTAAAAGACACTAGGGATGCCAATCCAGTTCTGTTTCCTCGAAGAGTACTTTTTAACTTTGAATATTTTACTTTAATTGTAAATTAGTGAAATTTAATCGGTTCCTCGAAAGTCCTGTCCATTGCTCACACTGAAGCATAAGGAGAATGTAGCTGACATTTTGAATTGGAACATGTAACTGACAGATTTTTAGAATAAAAATCCTAAAGACTACAAAACTGCTTTTGGAAAAAAAGTACAAAATGGTTCCAATTCATTAAGATTTGTTTTCATAAAAGGCCAAAAATAATTTATTAAAAATATACACAGAAATACAATAGAAATATTTCCAGTCACCAATAAAACAGGTATTCATTAAGGGTACTGATAAAGTCACCGATCCCTCCTTAGCCATTTAGACTCACAAAAATTTTTTTATTAAAAGCAGTGTTTATAACAGCAGTGAATAATATACTTTCCTTGGGAAAACATTTGTCAAATAACATTTTAAAATAATGTGATAATTTGCTTTTTATATTGAGGTTGATAATGATGCATATATATCTTATATGCAAAAAGTATTTCTCCTGTATGTATCTGCTGTTCTAAATTCCTTAATATACACAGGCCATATTCACTTCTGAATAGTTTCATTTTCGTGCTCACTATTGTAGGAGCTAAATTGTATATGTTTACAGTTATATTTAATATGTGCAGACAGAATATTGAAATAGATGGTCAGGTTACTCACAAATAATTTTGAATAGATTTCTTTAAACTGTTTCTCAACTTCACTTATCCTTCAAGAGAAGAAAATTTACCCACACAATACCATGTGAGAGCTCACACATACAGTGCGGAGCCCGAATTTACATATTTTTAAGTATCGCTGTATGGGAAGGGAGTAAAATGGGACAGAAGATCAGTACCAGGAATAAAAGTCAGTCATCTAGAGAGGAAGAAATAATACTTTTATTCAACTTTTTCATCTGCCTTTGTTTTTATAAAGAACTCTGGTTTGTAGATACAACGATAGGCCAAGAGCTGAGGAAGAACTCCATATGCTATGTTTAATGCTAGAAAGAGGCTTTTCGCTTCTTCAGGGACTCTGTAGACATAAGCGGTTCTAGCATGAAGAGAAGCACCGATGTGAGAAAACTGAGCCTGTTGCATTTAAAGAAAAGGGGGTAGGTCAGCATGAGCTCTGTGTTCAGTCGGGTTCACAACGTGTTCTGGACGATTCATTCAGACCATGTTTCCTGTGCCCTCAAAACCAGTACTTTCAAACAATCCACAACCTTCAGGACTTCACTGAATTCAGGACCAGTCTTAATGTAACGACTCAAGGAAAGTATACCTTCCTTCGCTTGGCTTTATCATGCCATGCAGTGCCCCTTCCCAAACACTAGTGGCTCAATTTAAAAGAAAAACTGAACAAAATCTCCGTTTTGTTTTTTGGTTTTTTTCCCCCTGATTTGCATTCTGGAGATCCTAAACACTCAGGCAGGCACTCAGTTGTGGCTTACTAAGTGTGTTCGGCAAAAATGAAGGAAGTACAGAGCTTAGAAAGCAAAAATATTTTTATATAGCCGTTTAAAGAGAAGCAATGGGGACCTCAGCTTCACTAATCAGTCTTTTCACCTATTCCTTGGAACAAGAGCCCAAAGCCCTTCATTACATGTTTTTTGTTTACTTCTTCACGTTTTTGTTGCTTATGCGACTTTAAAAACTACTAAGGGTTGTTTCGTCGGTAAGGTTGTTACCAACGTGGGTGAGGGTAGGATTATGGTTGCTCTTTATAAAATGGCATGTGTACATGCAGGCGACCTCTTCATATCAAGTTCTCCTTTATTTAGTACAGCTTGTCACCATAACCTGAGACCAGTTTCCCATTTGTACTTAAGTACTTGTTCATAACATACATTCAGAATGTATCTTGTTTGATACTTTTCATAAGCACAGGGAAAAACTATTAGAAAAGGCTTCTGTGTGAGGATTTCCTCAGCATTCTCATGTCCTTACAGAACACAACCCTGCAGTGTGTGTTTTCATATCTTACTGAAATCCACGCTGTACGTGAATAAAGGACTGGAAGTCTAAATATAAGAAGTGATGAATTATTAGTTCATCAGGATCAAAGTGGAAAGAAGTCACAGAATCACAAGAATGAAAAACTAAATAATTCGCTTTAAATACATACAAGCTATCTTACATTTCCTTCCGTATGAAATCAGTTTATTCTGCGAAGTGGTTAACAGACAAAATTCGGCTTTTCCATGACAAATAAAGGATGAGCTTTCACAAGTGGCACTTGTATGGATTTGTGTCCATCGCAGGTATTTTAACAGATTGCTGCTACGTCCTGGGACCTCTGGTACAGTCTCGCTACTCTCTGGAGATAAGCGGTCAGTGTGATGTGTCGCGAGGACCACAGAAATGGCCTGCGGACGCCCTCCGCCTCGTGCTCCACGAGGCTCAGCAAGGGCTCTGCCCTCAAGCACGCGTCCCCCAGAGCAGGTGCCGAGCAGAGCCCAGCAGATGGGAAGCGTCCCATCTGCTGGGCTCTGAAGACAAGACCTGGAGAGTCCGGGGCCTTCGAGAGGCTGCCCCGGGGGGCTGCTCTTGTACAGTCCTGGGAACACGGAGCAGGAGCGTGGCCCCTGTCGTTAACCCTATTTTTCCCTAGAGCCTCTTCTGAACAGCAGTGATTTTCTGAATTAATATAACCAAACTTCTGGACTAGGGGCCAGGTTTGAACCTTGATTTTCAAAAATGTGGGTTTGCTGTCTCTATAGACACATGTACTACGTCACAAAAGTCACCACGTTCGGGGAAATGCCGACCGTTCTTTGAGAGACTGAGTGATACGAGCAGTCGTGCCTACTTGCACAGGGGAACCTGCACCAAGTCAGTGATTCCGTAGGCTCTCTTCCTGCACTGACCAGTGCAGTTAATACCTCATTTTCAAAATCAGCAAAAATCATTGGCAGCATTCCAAAATGGTCATGTCCTTAGAGTAGACTGTAAGCCCACCGGGCAGGTACTGTGTCTAATGTTTTGTGTGGCGCCTCTCGCATTGTTAGAGCTCAATAAACGTTAATCAATAATGGTCTTGTGACTGTCAAAATACAAACAGCTTCCGCAAAGCATTTCTCTATTTTTATACCTATTTCCGTAGGCCTCCTTTCTCCAGAATCCTCTAACGAGGGCCCGAGCCCAGAGCCCAGCGTCGTGCAGTTTCTAATGGGTGTGTTGCCGGTGGCCACGCCTTCCTGCTGAGTGAGCACCCAGCCACAGCTTCCTCCCTACGCACGCGGTGTCCAGTGCCCGGCTTCTGAAGTTTCAGAGAAACCTCAGCCTCCCCTGAGGACAGTTTCCTGCCTAAGCACGGGGCTGCTAAGGGCCTGCACGGTGTCTCGTGGGTCCTGTTCCCGCCGGCACACAAGGCCTCCTGACGGCAGGGCTCAGAGCCCAGCCGGGCACCTGGTGCTGGGTCGGTGGCTCAGTTGGCCTGGGGCTGCTGAACCGACTGTCACCCAGGGTGACAGGTACAACCTGTAGAGCCCAGAAATGTCTGCAGAATTCAGTGCTGTGAGGTGGGGTCTCTCATCATCTTTCTTATTCTAAATCTGTTTTCACCTTGAACGAATTTAAAAGGTCTGCTTTGACTTTTTTTTTTTTTTTAAAGAACTGGATGATTGGGATGGAAAATGAGGCAATAAAGGCAAAGAACGGTTACATTTTAATAGCTCTCTTTTCTTATATTTATAGAGACAGCCTGGAAAGGATGACTAAAAAAATCACAATCTCGGTTCCAGAAGGAAGAGCTGAAAGTATTATGTGTCCACATGAGTATCACAGGCCAAAACTAATGTGAACATTGGGGCAACAGCCAGGCTGTTTGGCCGATACAGCAGAAGTAGCTAATCCAGAACTATGTTATTTTTTAGGGTTTTCTGAGCAGCACAGTCCAGTGGTTAAGAATTCTGAATCTGGAACCGTACAGAGTGCCCAGTCCCAGCTGTACCACAAGCCAGCAGTATGACCCTGGGTTAGGTATGTAACCTCTCTGGCTTCCTCATCTGTAAAAGTAGGATAATAAGGGCACATTGCTGTGCCGGTGCAATGAGTTGATCTTTGTGAAGTGCTTAGGAGAGTGGCAGGTGAATTCCCTGCCCATGACCTGGGATTCTGCTTGGCTGAGAACTCAGGTGGGCTCTTCGTTTTCAGATCCCCTTGCTGACCTTCTGACAATTTTAAGACTGTCTCCACCAAAGGATAATCATGTGAAGACTTTAAACCCAAAGTCTAACCTCGATACTAATTAAAGGTGTATCGTGATGAATTACACTGGAAGCAAATTATTAAATAGGACTTGCATTAGTATCCCAGCTATCCACATGCTTCCTAAATCTTTTAGATATTTCCTAAAGGTTTCCATAAAGGCGGGGGGGGGGGGGGGACGACAAAATTCGCCTCCAGCAGAGTCAACTCTACAACCACATTATCCACAGATAAGCTTCCAGACCCTCGTGTGAGGAGGTCCGTGGCACCCGCACGGCCAGGGAGTCTGCGCAACAAGCGGGAAGGGCCTGGCTGACCGAAGCAGGGCTGTTGTGTTTCCATGGGTGTTGCTGGGTGCGTGACAGGCTCCCTGCCAGGCCTGCCGTGAGTCTGTCCCAGGGCTTCCTCCCAGCATCCTTGATGCTTAGGTAATAATGTCCGCACATTACCGTTTAGGTACTAACATCCACACGTGGCCACAGATTAATGAATGAATCTTCTGAGCAGCACAAGGCATTTCTAGACTCCCACTGGGAATCTTCTACCAATAAGAGGAGGAGCACCAAAAATCTGCAGCTCATTCCGTGCCAGGCACCGTTCTGAGCCTCTTACATGTATTATTACCTCACGTGATCCTCAGCAGCTCTATGACAAAGGTCCTGTATGATCCTAACTTTACAGAAGAGGAAACCGAGGTAGCCAAGGTCACGAGCCCATCAGTGACAGGCTGAGCAATAGCCAGTCTGTCTCCAGAGCTCATGCTCTTAACCATCTTGACTATATTGGCTCTGATTGTTTTCTTTTAATTTCCAGTGATATTTTAGCAGAGAACAATTGTTCAGTTGCTAGAAAGTACTGATATATAAGTGGGTCTGAGCAGCCTATTTCAAACTAGATTTGCAACTTTAATCCTACGTAAGAATTTTATATGAAGAGACACTTGGGTTCTGAATAAGTCCCCACTGGAACTCTTTGGTGTAAAAAATGTGTCGTGGTTTGATTTGATTTTGTTTTCTTTTACTTTCTGATTGATATTTCAATTTCTGAAGGCAGGAGATTTGGCAGATTCCTCCATGATCTGAAGGCAGGGGCTCAATAACTAACATTTCCACTGACTTGTACTGACCTAGGAATTTTTCAAAGATTTGTTTTCCTTATTAAATCACATGGACTCCTGGGAGTTCACTAGGCCTTTCAAGAAATGCAGGTTTTGATCAAGTTAGGGGGTTGGGAATGCACAAAACCCCTAAATGAGGAATGGCCGTTTTAGCAAGCTAGGGATGTTAGTCGGGGTTATGGAGGGTGTTTTCTGTGATGAATGTGTCACCCTCCCAAAGTGAGAATTCATTTCATGAGCAAGTACTGGCTAGGTAGGAAACAAATCACGTAACAAATTCAGCGTTCTCATTGCATGCGCTGTTGTGTTATGATTTGTAACTTTTCCTTAGGCTGAGCTCTCTGAATATGTAAATACTAAAGCCAAGCCAAGAGTCATGGAAATGTCAGACACAACAGTTCTCGGATGACAGCATTCTACTGGGTCGGGAGAAACATCTTTCTGACATTGACAGGATCTAGTCTGTAGCTTCCAGCTGCCTTGTCCAAGTGGGCAGTGACAGATGAGCCCAAGGGCTCCTGCGAGGCCTGGGGGTCTGGCTGAAGCTGCTGACTGCGGCCCGGGGCTCTGCCATCCACACTGCCCTTCCCAGAACCACCTGGCTGGAGTCGTGGGTGCCTGTCTGCAAGCTTAGCCCTCCCCAGCAGGTACAACCCAGGGTTAGCCCTAGTGCCCCAGGTTCAAGCACCCACTTGCCCCCAAGGTATGACCTTCCCAAGCCTCTTGACTGCTGACTGCCCACGTGACTGGGCCTTGACCTACTTTTCCTGCCTCTTCCTCCACTTGTCTCCCGAGACTTGACTGGGTCCTACACCTGGCCTCCCTCTTGTCAGCCTCCTAGATGATGACACCCTGTGTTCCTGCGGCGGGGGGCAGACCAAGCAAGGCACAGGACACACAGAGGAAATCCAATCGTGTCCAACCCTGAGCAAGCTGATGATCCTCGAAGAGAGGGGGCCGGTAAGAGTGAGCTGAGCGGGAGCCCTCTCCGGGAGAGCTCAGGAGAACGCAGCCAAGAAAATCCAGGCCAGGGCTCACTCTGCCCTCTGGCCTGCTGCACCCTTCCCCAGCCTGACAGCCCACAGAGCCCGCTCACGTGTGACCGCCTCCCACCCCCCCACCCCCCCCCGAGGCTCTCCGGCTCCTCCGTGCCCATATGAAGTCTTGCCTTGTGCTCACTGCTTGAGCCATGCCACTACCATGGCTCGCTGCTTACAGGAGAAGAGAGAGAACAGTACAGAAGAAGATGGGCTTTGGGGTCAGGCAGGATTCCGTGCCCCTATTCCCCTATTCTGCCTGCCGTTTAGTAACTGTGACCCAGGCGAGTAACAAGCTGTCCTCAGCCTCCGCTCTCTTAGCTTTTAAGAAATCTGCAGGGAGGATGCTGCGTGTTCACTGCACTGTTCCAGGGCACGGGCACACGGGAGTGCTGTGGGTTCACTGCACGTTTCCAGGGCACGGGCACACGGGAAGACCACCTCTGTCTGCTTCCGTTGCAGCCGAGGTGGTGCCAGACCTGGCTGTGGAAACTCTCCCACATGATCATCTTTGCACAAGCAAGAAATAAAACTTTAGTGTGTTAAGCCACTGAGTATTTGCTACCCCGGCAGAGCGCACAGCCTGTCCCTACCCAAGTAGGTAAGTAGAGCACAGCCTGCTTTGCCTCACCCAAGTTAGAGGAGAGCTCAGACCAGTGCAGGGCAGTGGGCTGGAACTCACTGGGGTTTGAGGGTTACTCTGGAGACAGGACTAATGACCTAGTGATGGGCTAGATGGTAGGGGTGAGGGAATGGGAAGGAGCTGCTGAAAGCGGGGGGAGGATCTGTTTGCAGGCCGCGGTGGGGGGAGAGAGGGTGTAGGAGGGTCAGGAGTCCTGTTTTATTTAGACACTAACTCGGAGATAGCCGCGTGGAAACACGGAGTTTGGGATTAGGGATAGGAGTCTGGGGACAGCTGGAGCTACAGACAGAAAATTGGAAGTCAGCTTATAGTTAGTATGAAAGATACGGAAATGAAGACCTCTTCAGAGGTCTGCTAAGAAGGTAAATCTTGGTTCTCTTCCCCTTCAGTCCTCCAAGGAAAGAACAGGAACCCTTGCTCTGGATGCTGCATCAGCTTTTTTGATACTAATATTCTAATTCTGTAATTAAGAATTACCTCAGGGGTGTCTGGGTGGCTCAGTCAGTTAAGTGTCCAACTTCAGCTCAGGTCATGATCTCGCAGTTGATTCGTGGGTTTTAAGAAAATTTTTTTAAAGACCTCAGACTGGAAGGATTTAGGCCAAAGGATTAACCCATAAATACTGTAGCTGTTTTTCCACCCTGTAAATTCTAAAGTGTTTTTTTGCCATCCCAGTTACTATAACCAGGAGCATAATTAACCATACATGCTGACAGTTTCCAGATGAACCTCATTCTTAGGCCGGCTTGAAAAGAGCAAGATGCAGAGAATGATTTTAAAAAGATGAATTCATTTGTTATTGTTTTTATTTATAGTAAGAGGGGGGGAAAAGATAAAATCATTTAATAATTTTCTTCCTTGTTCCTAAGATCGGTTTGTTTTGCTAGTTATCTTGTAAAAATGTGCTTTGTATAATAATACAATTTCCTACATAAATTTATTCCAGTTCAATGAAATAAGCATTCACTCTAGGGCAGGGACTTGGCTAAGTTGCAAGAGGAAAGAATGGAACTTTCTCCAAACCCACTTCCCTGGCTCAGGGTACTGTCACGTAACAGAATTCTGAAATCTTAACTTTAGATAGGCATCTTAAAGATAACAGCTCTCAAGTATTTTTGTTCAGAGCCTGGGGAAGGGTCCTGGAAGGCTGTGGTGGCACCTGCTGGGTATGTGACCTTGGACAAATCATGTAACCTCACTGGGCCTCAGTTTCCTCATCTGTATAACTGGATGGCACAGCAACCATCACATATCTAGTTACTGTGAGATTTAAATAAAATGCATGTGCAGAAACGTCTTCCAAAGAACCGTAAAACGAAAGGGGATGTGTCTAGTAACTATTTCCTACTCCTTAAACACCAAGCAGAGATGTTTTGCAGATACTCAACAATGACAGCCAAATCCCCAGCGAACTTTCTTAACAGAGCATATTTTGGGTACCTGGGCTAGACCTCCAGCATGTATCAGTGTCACGTCAGGCATCCAGGAGCATCCAGGAACCACTAAGCCGTAAAGCGCAATCACAAAGTAAGGGACAGAATAGAACAGGTATGCCAGCATCTGTATTGAACAGAGAAAGAACACCGTCAGCAAAGTAACAGTTAACTGCACACGACGAAAAGCACAAAAGATTGAACATTTCTAATTCCCATCTCCTACGTGGATCCACACGCTCCCATTCTTTTTTTTTTTTCTTTTTAATGTTCATTTTTGAGAGGAAGAGAGAGAGCGGAGGAGGGGCAGAGAGAGGAGACACAGAGTCCAAAGCAGGCTTCAGGCTCTGAGCTGTCAGCACAGAGCCCGATGCGGGGCTTGAACCCATGAACTGTGAGATCATGACCTGAACCCAAGTCGGATATTTAACCAACTGAGCCACTCAGGTGCCCCCACATGTCCCCATTCTTCAAGAAAGAAAATTAACATTAGAAAACTCTGAGGCTTGGGGCGCCTGGGTGGCTCAGTCGGTTAAAGCATCCAGCTTCAGCTCAGGTCATGATCTCACAGTCCGTGAGTTTGAGCCCCACGTCAGGCTCTGTGCTGACAGCTCAGAGCCTGGAGCCTGCTTCAGATTCTGTGTCTCCCTCTCTCTCTGCCCCTCCCCTGCTCGTGCTCTGTCTCTCCCTGTCTCAAAAATAAATAAAAACTTAAAAAAAATTTTTATTTTAAAAAGAAAAAGAAAAATCTGAGGCTTCATAACTACTTGACCTGGATTTTAGGATAAGCAGCGGGATCCTTTAGATAGGGCTCTTGAAATTGTGTATAAAATCGGCAGAGCTCAGCCGGGCAATCCAAAGCAATCTGAGAAGAAAAACGAATTAATTATAAAGTCATACTCACATCTGATTCTTATGGTTTGCTGAGAAGGCTAAACGTTCCAAGTACAGCCACAAGCTGTTCAACAAAAACTGCGTGTTGTAGAAGGTCATCAGTAAAAGGGAAAGAAAAGAAAGTCTACAGATCTACTCTAAGGACGTGAAGGAGAGTTAGGAGAGGAGCAGGAAATGGCTAATGCTCTGTTCTTGCTACCTTCTGAGGACTCGGCTTAAGGATCTAGACTTCAGCAGCCAAAGCACAGCTCATGCTGGATTACCAGTTTCACTTCCTGGAAATCACTAGCCCACTCTTAAGAAAAGCCCGTTCGTGTTCACACCAAATTCATCTTACTGTGCTTTGCAATATTCCAAAAATAGCATCCTCCTCTCTCCAGCGAGTGCCTCAGAGTATATGGCCTTTAGGGGCAGTAAAGGATAAGGATTTGAAAGCAGAGTCCTGTGTGAAGCCACATCGTGTGTCCACTTTGAAAGGAAACACAGAACAAAGTGTCTCTGGCACATTACGGGGTCCCCTCTGAGTCACTGCCCTCATGCATCACCCCTCCCGTCCACAGCCATAAATGTCGTCCCACCTAGATCACATCCATGGACACAGACCAGTGGCAGAGTTGGTAAAAATGGACCCCAATTTAAAAGCCCGTCTGCCTAAGCCCCGCCCACCGAGTGTGCAAACACCCACATGCACACATTTTTCTCCTGTGTGAGAACAGCTGGGGCTCATTTTGTTGTTCCTGTGTTTCTTTTAACTTTGGGAACGACAGCAAACTAACTAAAGAACAGTTTTGGGGGTGCCTGGCTGGCTCAGTCGGTAGAGTTTGCGACTGTTGATCTTGGGGTCGTGAGTTCACGCCCCACATTGGGCATGGAGATTACTGCGGAAAAAAAACAAAAGTTTAACTGCTCTGTGGTCTGAGTAAAGCCTTGCTTCTTTGCATTTCTTCCCTGGGCCACTCCTCCCGTCAGCCGACGCTACTGCAGGAAATTTCTGCTCTCCTGATAGAGACAGCTCTTAAGACAGCCTCTCGCGCTGATCCCAGCCAGCGGCACAGGACCCCAAGACAGTGAATCAGCTACAGCAGCTCACACTCGGCTCCCCAACTGTTGTGCAATGCCAGCAGCCTTAGGACAGTAACTGCCATTGACGATGCGTATAATTATCCGTATCATTCCGGCCACTTTTCTTTCTTTCTGCTAAAAACAAATCACGAAACTGGGGCATCGCCAAGGATCATCTATTGATAAAAAGAGTAACGCCAACCGTTTCCTGAACACTTACTACGTATAGGGCCCTCTGTACGTGTTTTGATGTCTATTATCTTAATCTTCAACCCAGTACCATTAGGTAGGTACTGTTATTTTATAGCGAAAGGAACTGAGGTCAAAGACCCTAAGTCATTTTCCGAAGGCCATACAGCAGGTAAATAGCCAAGATTCTAACTCCTTCTTCTAGGGACCTTCCTCAATCCCTGAGAACACAGCCTTACCGGACTCTTCAGGTATCACCCTTCCCAAAGACATTTACATCAGAATCAGAAACATTCAAAGAAACCAAAAGAATGAAACTCTAATGGCTAATTTTTCAGGCACCCTAAAACGGGGGGAAGGAAGAGACCCCTGGGTGGGGCTTAATCCAGGGACCCGAAGGAGGTGGTGTCCAGGGATGAGGCAGGGGCCACCCTGGAGGGAGGAAGGCCTGGGGGTGACCCCCACAGGTGGGAGTGGCAGCAAGCAGGGCCAGGCCTCCAGGCTCTAGAAAGTCTGGTTAAATATGTATTTCTCTCTTTTTTTTTTATTTTTTTTTATTTTTTATTTTTTCAACTTTTTTAATTTATTTTTGGGACAGAGAGAGACAGAGCATGAACGGGGGAGGGGCAGAGAGAGAAGGAGACACAGAATCAGAAAGAGGCTCCAGGCTCCGAGCTGTCAGCCCAGAGCCTGACGCGGGGCTCGAACTCACGGACCGCGAGATCGTGACCTGGCTGAAGTCGGACGCTTAACCAACTGCGCCACCCAGGCGCCCCTCTCTCTTTTTTTTTTAATGTTACTTTGATCTGTTACACTTACCAAGCCTCTAAACAGACAGAATCCAGTTGCCAGGAGGAGACCCACGACCAACATTAAATCAAATGGTCTTCTCAGCAGGTCCTTTGCTTGCACTTCTTGAACGACCTAAAATAGAGTTTGTAACCCATGAGCAGGCCCAAAGCGCCAAGAAAGAGTCTGAGGTCTACTGAAGCAGGAGGGCTGAGATGCTGGACAGGGAGGGATTCATGTCCTAAACCACTAGGCACGTAAGTTAGGAAAATCATGTTCCTCCTCTCAGCTTCCAGATTACTCATCTGTGAAATGAGGAGATTGGGCCAGGTCACCCTGAAGTTTCCTTCGAACTCTAGGAGTCCTTAAAGTTTTCTTGAGATAGCAGTTTTGTGATTATCATTATATGAGATACGCTCATTTTAAAAGTAAGGTAAACCATAAACCCATCACACTATAGAGTCACTATATTTTTCCCTATATACGTATACATATATGTAAATTTATGTAAATATACACATATATATACAGATATACATACATACACCACATTTATATTTTACAAAATTATGACTTTACGTATAAATTTGAGTGTTTTGACACTCAACATCTACCTATATTATAAGCACTTTGCCACATTATTAAAAACTCTCCTAAAGCTTTTAAAATCATGTGGAAACAACATACTGTAGCCATTCTCTCACGAGTGGATATTTATGCATTTTCACCGTTAATGTGATGTTGAACAATTCTGTACATAAGTCTTAGCATCTCTCTGATGATTTTCTGAGGGTAGGGCCTTAGATGCGGAATTTAAGGGGTTAACTATTTCAAGGCTGATAAACACTGCCAAATTGCTCTGCAGAGCGATTCTGAATTTATTCCTCTCAGCACTGTGTGACCGTGTCCATTTCTCCCTGGCCACCACTGCGTTTTAACATTTAAAAAATGATCATGAACAGTTGTATGTGTCTTACGACATGAACACTCCATTGAGGCACTGACATGGAGACTTTAAAAGCAGCAGAGCCCAAGGCTATGGTTACTGCTTGCTTTTTCTTTTTGGCTACCCCCTGGTTCCTCAAAAGGATGTAAGGGAGCAGAAGCCAGCAGTGCCCCAACCTGAGTTTACTCAGCAGGTGTCTAGTTGTTTACAAATGAAGTGTTTGCAAATTACAATGGATGTTAATGAATTCTACGGAAATCTTACAGTAAAATGAGTATGAGTAATCACGGTCTGATTATCTCTGGTAATTCATATTTTCATATATCATTTTGCTTAAAGAATCTTGCCTGAGGATCTAATACCTATAAAAAGGAAGAGAAACTTAGAAAGACGTTACTACCTTAGAAATGAAGACCTTAACAGAGTACCCCCCCCTCCCCCCCAGCCAGTACTGTTTCACTCCGACGACCTTGGCTGTGAATGGAAGGGAGGGGTCTCAGAAGACGTCCTGGAGCCAGTCTCCATGTGCCTGGATCTCTTGGTAAATCACACCCTGTGGCTGTGTGTGCTACCTTGAATAGCAGCATCTCTCCAGCCTCCCCTTGGGACAGTATATGCACTGGCATCTCTGAAAGAGGGGCCCGGATGCTCAAATGCCAGGCCATAAACAGCCTCAGACAAACCACACACGCCATGCACTAATGCAGAATCTGATGGGAACAGCCAGTACGGACCAACAGCACGGCCTGGCCCACTGAAGCAGATGTCTGAAGCAGACAGAAACACCCTCCCTGCCACTGTAACTAAGGCGTGACCAATGCACAGAATCGACACAGTCAAACCAGCTGCCCCAGATGCTCCCGTCCACGGAGGCGTGGTTCAGTGCGATCACCAGGAGATGTGAGAGCCCTGTGCGCTTGGGAACAGGTTACAGTTAACGTAATAAAATCACCTTTGAGGGATAATTATAATTTTCTGACGGCTGATTATAGATTCTGAAACCAGCCCAGACAGGAAGACAAGTGTATGGTATGCTTAAGAAGAAAGCAGGGCAAATGCGTGTTCCATACTTCCCTATTTAAAAGAAAGAAAGAAAAAGTCAAAAGTTTGCCACAAGCACGTGTAAACACAAGCAACATTTAGGATACCGCCCCACCTCAAGCCATCTAAAATTGTGCTGGGGACCAGGTAATATTCTTAAATGAGACACACACAAAAAAAACAAAACAAAAAAACAGGTCAAATTAAAACTATCAGGTGCTTTTTAACAGGCACATTCTATCCACTGTATTTTTAAAGTATATTTAATATAATGCCCTGATTTCTTGCACATGTAAATTACCTTTTACATTAGCTTTTGAGAGTCTTCATTTTTAAATGTATTTATCAAATGTATCGAGTTACATATAATACACAAAGCTGTAGGAAACATTTGCACACTGCCTATAGCCGCAAACACAATACTCACCCCCTCTAGATCCTATATGTCAGGAAGCCCTGATACACCATTGTCTAATTGTTCAGTGTCTACTTCCAAAAATTGCTCAAAAGCTATTTCTTAAAAAGTGAGATTAAGGAGGGGAAAAGGAAGAATTCTGCCAAACAGCATTGTGATAAGCTTGGAATTTCTTGATTCTGTTACAACCAAGATACCTCCTCTATTTAAGAACACTCCCCATTGTTTCAGAAAAAGGAAAGTGAATTTTAAGATAAAGTTTCTTACCCACAATGTTTCCTGGCACAAAAACAACAATGCTCATGATAATAGATCCAACCCAGTAGAGGCCAATGGTTCTATAGCTTTCCCTGTAATGAAAAAATCTTGGCTTAGTGCACTTGTCTTAGAACACCCATTAGCAAAAGATGATCCATATTATTAGCGGTATCCTAACTAGTAAAGTCTATGAACCAAAACTTACTGAATCGATAGTTAAAAATCAACCCTCGGGGACCCTGGTGATCAAACTTCATTTCCACCTGGGATCTATACCATAGAACCCTCTTTGTGTCCTTTTGAATAGGAATTTCGCTTGCAACACTGGTCGTCTGTTAATCTACAGCACAGTCAATCACTGTCAAAGGAAGTGCCTCATTTTTGACGGTTTTGTAAGAAGTTCCCAGCAGGAAAGGAAAAAAGAAAGTTCACAAAAAGAAAGGAAATTGGACCCATATTTTAAATCACTGTAAGTATGAGTAATAGGATGGTAAGTGGACTTTTCATGGTGTCAGAATTTTGGCCAGAGCTCTAGAGACAAAGATAATATGTAACCCCTCCCCCGTGTTCAAAAGGAGCCACCAGACACCCCTGACCTTACCAGGCAGTGTGGACAAAAAGCTCTTTCAGCCGATAACCCTGACAGCCCACCTCCACAAGGGGCTATGAGGAATCAAAAGGAGATTATCTGAAGGGAAACAGGTGGCCGATACTGTGTTTTCCGCCTGCCCCACCTCCCAAGCCAAGTGCAGCAGATTCACAATGACTGGGATTGTCAGCAGGAGAATCTTCTTCCCCAGCAGGATGCTAACTGAGCCACAGAAACTCGCCCACTCCCGGCAGCCTCCGAGCAGAGCCCAGGCATTCTCTGAAATACGTGACGTGGTCCCTGGAACTTGGGTACCTTTCATGATGAGAGAAGTCAGTGCCCAGAAAAGTCCAAAACTTAGCGGGAGCTGTCCCTGAGTTCATGACTGAGGCAGCTGAGGCAGCAGGGGCATGGGGCAAGAATGCACCATTTTCTCTAACCTGGAGCCAAGGGGAGGCCCAGGAACCTAGCTGGGCTTGAAGAGATCCTACCCCAAAGGGTATGCGATCTAGGTTACAGGGACCCCAACGGAAAGAAGCTGCGGGTGTACCAGCAATGGCAGAGGAGTCCCACGCATTCAGCCAGAGAGAGCTCTGCTCGCTTGGATTTGCAACGCCCACGTTCCTGTGGAAGGGTCTCCCGAGAGCCCACACGTGTGCTCCACGTGACAGACCTAGCGTATCCTAACGGAGGGCATCGATCCCCAGAAGACTAAGTGTCACGTAAGACCCTGCCCCTCTTCCTTTATCTCCACGTGTACGTACACACACATTCCCGGAGAGGCCAGCTGCACGGCGACTCGAGAAAGAACAAAACGAGAGGCCATACGCCCTGACCTCAGTGCAGACCCCCACGCCTCAGGGCCACACGGGAACCGGAGGTGGAGGAAAGACAGAGCTTCGAACCGAAATGAGATGGAAGTTTAAAACCAGAACGGACTGGGCTTTCACTCCAGCAAATGAGACGGTCCTTAGAACACAGTAACTTGAGCGGTCTGCCCAAGCTTGTCACCATGGCAGGGGACGATCCAGAGGGCCACGTTCAAAAGGCAGCGATGCCAAGAAAACAAAGCCACGTCTAACCTGTGTCCAAGGAGCGTATGTTCATGTCCGTGTATGCCTGTCTGTGTATTTGCCCCCACATCTGTGTTTTCCTTCCGTACCCGCGTACCGGTTGCTAAGGCAAAGGCACACACAGCAGACGGACCGACTTACTCCCATGCTATGGCTGCCACCATCACCAGATACATCAAATAATGAGCAGAGCCATCCCAGTAGCAGATCATGTGCCCGTACGCCGTGTTCAGATACGGTTCACCCTACGGAGAGATTAAGAAATGAGTCTACTTTACATATAACTCGGACATCTCCACACAGAACTCCAGACCTGTGTTTCAAGTCAAATGAAACAGAACCAGCTTGTGTCTGTCTGCTAACTTGAAACTATGCAGAATCCTGTACGATTACAAATTAGTAGGCACATGAAAACACAGCTTTACCCTGGAGCCCCCAAAACTGGAGCCTGCCGCGGGATGGCCCTGAAGAATGCCCAGCCAGCATCTGACCGGCTGGGCCAATGCCCATGGATGGCGATACAAGACAGCCTCACGGGCAATCCGCTAACGCACTGAGGCCAAGTCAAAAATGAGACTCAGGGCGCTTAGCTCTGGCCAGAGGACGGTGGCCAGAGGAGACCCTGCTCACCAGAGCCACCGGCCGACCTTCCCGATTCACCTACGTGCTCATCCCCAGGCTTGCACGAGTGAGGACGAGGAAGGCACTTCTGCCCCACCCCCCCCCACACACACACAGACGGGCACCCAACCGCCCTATGGGACAGACAACGATTGACTCCATTTTACAGATGAAACAGAGCGCCAAGGGGTTGTGAGACCGGCCTAAGGTCACACAGTTGACATCTAGCACAGAGCATACTGTCAAGAAAAGCCATACTTCTGAGGATTTTTTCATTTTACAGCCATGAGATCCCATGACGAGCAACATGTCGTGCTTCCGGAAGGCTACCACAAGATCACTGTCTGATTTGCACGGGCTTTTCGTTTCCTTCTGAGTCTCGTGTTCCTTTCTTCTCTCTCCCACGTCCATGCCATCCCGCCTTGTTTCTGGCCTGTCTTCCTAAGATGCCCTCAGTCCTTTCTGCGGCCAGAACAGTCAGATCAGCCAGCCAGGAGGGGCCCCTCTGAAGCATGGTGTGCCCGGGGCAGGGCCTGCCCGGTCCTCTCTCCCCACAAGTGAGATGGAATGAGAACTAGCAAGGAGGCAGAAATAACACAGCAGCTGGACTTCTGTGCCCACGCCTGACGCACATCTTTTCTCCCTGACATGCTTTGACTGAACAATCCAATCCGATTTCATGACTTTAATTGTTCATGCCTACACATCGGACTCTCGGAGCCGGTGCTGGCTCCCCTGGTGGCTTCATGGACACTTTTTTTTCTTAATTAAAAAAAAATTTTTTTAAGGTTTATTCATTTTACAGAGACAGAACATGAGGGGAGGAGGAGCAGAGAGAGAGGGAGACACAGAATCCGAAGCAGGCTCCAGGCTCCCAGCTGTCAGCACAGAGCCTGACGCGGTCTCGAACCCACAAACCGTGAGATCATGACCTGAGCCGAGGTCAGACGCTTAACAGACTGAGCCCCCAGGCGCCCCAGGACATTTGTAACTAGATGCCCCACAGGCCCTTCAGAACTCCTAAGTTTTCACGCATCAGCTTCTGCCCTCAATTGAGCCTCAGCTGGCTTCTCTTTCTTTTTTTAAGTTTATTTTGAGAGACACAGAGAGAGCGAGCCAGCAGGGGGTGGGGCAGAGAGAGTGAGAATCCCAAGCAGGCTCCTCACTGTCGGCACAAAGCCCGACGCAGGGCTTGATCTCACAAACTGTGAGGTATGACCTGAGAGGAGATCAAGAGGCTGATGCTCAATTGAGCGCCCACCCCCTCCCCCTCCCTGCCCCCACCCCTGTCCCTGTGCCCCCGAGGCCTCTATCTTAAGGATGACACCACCCTGCCTGCCCAGCTCAAAGCTGCAGGGTCCTGTTTCCACCCCTCTCTCTCCTATGCAGTGTGTGGGCACGTCCTTTCATTTCTGTTTATGAGGTCACCGCGGGCCACCCTCCCTCCGGTTCAAACCCTCCCTGCCCCTCACTGAGCCATTCCCAAACGGTCCCTCTAGCTGCCTGCTCTCCTTCCGATCCACCTGCCAAATGAAGAGTCATTAGCTCTTGACACATTGCTCTTCTGTTCCAAAGCCTTCCAGAGCAAGCTTCTGCCTGCGGGACCAGGCCAGCCTCCTGTATCTGGCAGCCGGGTGCCCAGAACCTGGCCCTGCCGTCCTTCCCACAGTGACACCAGCCCACCTCCTCACACCCCGTCTGCCTCAGGGCTGGCCAACCTCAGCAGCTCGACCTCCCGGCCCTCTCAGCAGCCACTTTCTCCCCAAAACCTGCCCCCTCTGGACCCAGTGGCCCCAGGCTCCCCAGGCTTCCCTTCGGCGTCTCGGCCTGTCCCTTCGCAGTTTGCTTCAGGGGGCTCTTCTGGCTACGGCCTCCCACATTCCACCCTCCGGTGTCTCCTCTCTCCCCACTTCCCCCGAGCAGGCTCCTACTGAGATGGCCCCCAAATCTCTCCGCCAGGAATGTTCCTCAGCGCTCAAGCCCTGCCAACCAGAACATCTGCCAGGATGTCCCTCAACCACCCGAAACTCCACACGTCCCCAGATGAACTCAGCATCATCCCTGCAAACCTGCACCCCAGGCTGACCGTGGGGAGACACCTGCTGTTTCTCACCTCCAAGCTTTCGCTCAAGCTGTCCCTTCCCCTCGGAATGCCCTCCACCCCCACCCCCACCCCAGTCCATCTGGAAAATGTCTGTCATCCACTGTCATTGCAATTTAAAAAAATGCTAGGGGCTCCTGGGTGGCTCAGTCGGTTAAGCGTCTGACTTAGGCTCAGGTCATGATCTCACAGTCCATGGGTTCGGGCCCCCCATCGGGCTCTGTGCTGAGATCAGAGCCCGGAGCCTGCTTTGGATCCTGTGTCTCCCTCTCTCTCTGCCCCTCCCGCCGCTCATGCTTGGTCTCTCAAAAATAAACATTAAAATGTTTTAAAAAAATGCTAGAGCAATATCACAAATTCGATGGGGACTCCCCTGACTGCTTCCGGACTTAGTTCTTCCTCTGTACACAGGTAACACCTTGTTTTACTGCCTTTTGCTTCATTGTGCATCGCAGACACTGAGTTGTTTGTGTTGTGTTTTGTGTTTTTTGTTTTTTTACGAATTAAAGCTCTGTGGCCACCCTCCATCAGGCAAGTCTCTTGGGGCCGTTTTTCCAACCGCAGTTGCTCGCTTTGTGTCTGTGTCACATTTTAGTAATTCCGGCAATATGTCAAACTTTGTCATTCCTGGCAGAGTTGCTACGGTGATCTGTGACCCGTGATCTTTGCTGTTACTATTGTGACTGTTCTGGGGCCCCACGAACCGCACCCACACAAGACGGTGAACTTAGCAACTGCTGGGTGTGTTTGACCGCTGCACCTCCCTGCACAGCATCTTCCTGTCCTCGGCAGACGTCACTGTCGTCGTATCCTAGGAAACGGCCACGGCCACCCCCTCCTTCAGCGACCACCGCCCTGATCAGTCAGCAGCCACCAACATGGAGGCAAAGACCCTCCACCAGCAGAAGATGACTCACCGAGACCTTCGACAGTGGTAGGCAGTTTTTGCAATAAAGCATTTTAATATTAAGGTACGTATGCTTTTTGGACCTAATGCTATTGCACACTTAACAGACTACAGTGTAGTGTAAACATAACTTTTTTCTGATGTTTATTTATTTACTTTTGGGAGACAGAGCGCAAGCAGGGGAGGGGCAGAGAGGGAAACATAGAATCCGAAGCAGGCTCCGGGCTCCGAGCTGTCAGCACAGAGCCCGACGCGGGGCTTGAACCCACGAGCTGTGAGGTCGTGACCCGAGCCGAGGTCGGATGCTTATCTGACTGAGCCACCGGGCGCCCCATAAACATAACTTTCACATGCACTGGGAAACCAAAACATTCACGTGAGGTGCTCTGTCATGATATTCGCTTTAACGCAACAGTCTGGGACCGAACCCGTGATATCTCATAGGTGTGCCCATACAGTGTGCCCCCTGTGTGCCTCCATCACTGCTCCTAGGACAGCTAGGACTTGTCTCCACTTGAGACAGCTCCTGGCGGGAGAAAGCAGGTCTCGTGACCCCACAGTCTACTCCGGCTACTGTCTTTAGAAGTAAATTCCTCCGGTTCGCCCCTCCGGGCTTAATAACACCTGCATACTTCCAAAAGCAGGAGGCAGGATGTCTTACTTTCCCATCACCCCCAACTCATCCTTGGGTCCCGCTCACTCCAAAGACTCCAGTTCTCCGAAGTTCGTCCCTCCTCCCTACCTCCTGTGCTTGGCCACCCGCCTGCCCTCACTGGCCCTGCGAAAGCCTCCCCTTCGAGCCCATCCTTCCTAGAGCTGACTGCATCGCTCCCTGGCTCAAAATCTTCCCTCGAGTGTGAGGTAAAGTCCAAACTCCCTTAGCTTGCAGACGAAGCTCTCCATTATTTGAAACACAGACGAAGGCGAAACTTTCAGCTCTGCTCCTTCCTTATTTCCTGTGTGACCTTGAGCAAGTGACCTAAGCTCTCTGGGGCCGGATTCATCCACCCTAACACAGGGAGGAGGATTAGGTGTCTCAAGTGCCGGGCGGCACTGGCACATGACGACGGGGAGGGAAGGATGGTCATCGCAATCAAGTGGCTTCCGTAAGTGCCGTGGGGGTCGCCACTCTCCACGTGTAAGACCAGCTTGAGCTTTTGGCCGTAGTAATGGTTTCACAGTGACAGACACCAAACACCGAATTCACTTGAAGGATCTCATTCCTGGCAAAGGGGAGTGGAGCGGGTGTGAGGGAACAGGTGTACGGCCGAAGTCTGGAGAGAGGTGCCCCCCGCTTTGCACGCGAGTAAACCCGCTGCGTCCGTGGCAGTGAGCGATGCCACGGACCGTGCCTGCTTACACCAAACGGAGGGATTTCGTCTCTGAGCCACATGGCTGAGGCTGCTGACCGTTTGGCGTAAGGCTTAGGGTTGCTGAGCGATGCCGTACCTCTCTCAAGTAGTGTGTCACGAACCCGTCAATGATTCCGTCCTGTTCCAGGGCTACGATGAGGTTCACCACGCTGGTAAATCCGAACACTGCATACACTAGAGCAAAGAAAGCGAGAGTTTCCTTCTTAATGAAGAAAACGTTTTTTTGTAAGTAACCTCCACCCCCAACCTGGGGCTCGAACCCACAACCCTGAGATCAAGAGGCGCGCGCTCCGCTGACTGAGCCGGCCAGGTGCCCCAAGGAAGCAGTAGTTTAAAAAGCAGTAGGTCAGGAGGGGGCGCCTGGGTGGCTCAGTCAGGTAAGCATCTGACTCTTGATTTTGGCTCAGGTCATGATCTCATGGTTGTGGGTTCGAGCCCTGCACCCGGGCTCTCTGCTGCCAGTGCAGAGCCTGCTTGGGGTTCTGTCTCTCCCTCGCTCTCTGACCATCCCCGGCCCCTAAAAAATAAATAAACAAACATTAAATTAGAAAAAACAAAAAGCAGTAGGTCAGGAGACAACGACTAAGAGCTTGGCATTCACCAGTAACAGTGACTTGTTTTTAATGTGACTGTGGACACTCATCATGGGCTAACAGAAGGTCCCTCCTGCACACACATTGGTACCTTTGCCTGTGTCACTGCCCAAGTGCCCTGTCCAAGGAGACACCCGCCAGGGGGACAGAATGACAAACTCACCCGCTAACTGTCCCACAGGATTCTACCAGGCCCCCCCATCCGTCCTCTGCTCCCTACAAGGGGCTGCCCAGGACCCCACCTGCACAGAGGGAACAAAACCAGTAACCAGTGGCCAAGAATAGAGGCGACCACGAGGTGGGTATATTTACAATAATGACTCAGGGGCGCCTGGGTGGCTCAGTCAGTTAAGTGTCCGACTCCAGCTCAGGTCATGATCTCATGGTTCATGGGTTCGAGCCCCACATCGGGCTTTGCTGACAGCTCAGAGCCTGGAGCCTGCTTCAGATTCTGTGTCTCCCTCTCTCTCTCTCTCTCTCTCTCTCTCTCTCTGCCCTTCTGCTGCTTGTCTTCTGTCTCTTTCTCTCTCAAAAATAAACAAACAGGGGCGCCTGGGTGGCGCAGTCGGTTAAGCGTCCGACTTCAGCCAGGTCACGATCTCGCGGTCCGTGAGTTCGAGCCCCGCGTCAGGCTCTGGGCTGATGGCTCGGAGCCTGGAGCCTGTTTCCGATTCTGTGTCTCCCTCTCTCTCTGCCCCTCCCCTGTTCATGCTCTGTCTCTCTCTGTCCCAAAAATAAATAAAAAACGTTGAAAAAAAAAAAATTAAAAAAAAAAATAAATAAATAAACAAACATTGAAAAATTAAAAAAATAAAACAAAAGCCATGAAAAAGTAAGTGGGGAGGAGAGCGGCAGAGGTTAATTCACAGAGAAGGGAAGTTGGCCTTGCCGAGTCTGCAGCCGGGGCCGCGGGGTTCACGTTCTCACTGGGAGCGGAAGGCCCACGGCTGCCCTGCCGTGCACACCCTGCCTCCCTGTGCCTCCCAGGCCTGTGGTCCAGGCCTGGTAGTCCGGGATCGGCCATCAGTGATCAGTCACCATATGTCTCCCAGGAAAGGAAGCATTTAGCGTCTGATCACTGGACCGTTCCACCCTCGTTGAAGCTGACAGGAGCATCAGATGCTGGGTCACAGGGGGTAAGCACCCGCCCTGAGGCTTCCGTGTGCTCAAGGCTGTGACAGAGACAAGGAGAGAGGGCCGAGGGTGTGGGAGCAAGGGTGCTCAACCCTGGGGAGTCAGGACAGACACAAGTCAGCTAAGTATGGGCACCACAGAGTGGCGGGGGGCCGGCGGGGGGAAGATGGCAGCAGGAGACCTGTCTAGAAAGGTGGACCAGGGCCACAGCAAAGGCAGGTAGTGTGGGGCAGGAGAAGATGTGGGCCTTGAACTGGGACAGGTCCAGCTAATCTACTGACTGGCTATCCAATCTTAGGCAAGTTGCATCATTTACCTAAACTTCACAGTTTTTCAAAAAAAATTTTAACGTTTATTTTAGGGAGAAAGAGAGAGAGACAAAGTGCGAGTGGGGAAGACACAGAATCCAAAGCAGGCTCCAGGCTCCGAGCTGTCAGTGCAGAGCCCAACATGGGGCTCGAACTCACAAACCATGAGATCATGACCCGAGCCGAAGTTGGACGCTTAACCGACTGAGCCACCCAGGTGCCCCTCAACTTTAGGGTTTTTTATACACAGGCTGGGAGAAATTATTTACTCCCAATTCTTCTTTGCCTCCCCACCTTTGCCAAGATCCACTGCGGGCAGAGAATATGCCCCATGCCATTGGTGATAGACTCAGCCACATGACTTGCTGTGGCCAGTGGAACGTGTGGCCAGTGGAATTGACAATGGCCAACTCCAAGTCTCCTCTGCCAGGAGGAGGGCACGCCTTGGGGAGCTACTGGTCCAAGAGCAAGGAGACACATGACACAGCCCTGAATCTGACCCACAGCCTGAAGCACAGCATTCTGGCCAACCCGTGAGCAAGGAAATAGATGTTTATAGCCAAGACATGGAAACACCCTACGTGTCCATTGATGGATGAATGGATAAAGAAGATACACAGACACAATGGAATCTTGGCCATAAAAAAAAAGAAGGAAATCCTGCCATTGGCAACAACATAAATGGATTTCAAGGGCATTGTCCTAAGTGAAATAAGTTATCCGGAGAAAGACAAATACCGTAGGATCTCACTTACATGCGGAATCTAGAAAAGCTGAGTTCACAGAAACAGAGCTTGGAACGGTGGTTGCCAGGGGCCGGTGAGTGGGGGAAACGGGGAGATGTCGGCCAAACAAACTTCCGGGTGTAAGACGAGTGAGTTGCGGTATCTGATTTGCCGCGTGGTGACCGTGGTCGACGACACCGCGCTGCATACTTCGTGTTCCCACCGCGCACCAGAGACGGGTGATTACGGGAGGTGAAGGACCTTACTGAAGGCAAGCGACCCGGTCGTGGTCACCATCTCCCAGCGTATGCGCGCATCGCGTCACCGCAGCCTCCGTCTCACACTCGCACAAGGTTACCTGTCAGTTGCATCTCAGCGAAGGAGGGGGGGGGGGGGCGGAGTATGGAAAGCGCCTGCCGCTGCTACAGGGAGGTCGGGCCTGGGGGGTGTCTGACACGCAGCCTGGCTACAGCAGACACTGAATGAGTAAACGCCCAGCAAAGTTCCCGGCAGGGGAAGCGCTTGAAGGCGGTAACGGCTCGGACCACAAAGGTCACAAGCTTTGGGGTCAATGCCGGTCTCAGGATGCGACCGTGACCTCGTTTCTCAGCTTCTTAATCTGTAACTGGAGGGTATTTGTTGTAAGGATTAAATAAAACACTCCTGGGGCACCTGGGTGGCTCAGTCGGTTGGACGTCCGACTTCAGCTCAGGTCATGATCTCGCGGTCCGTGGGTTCGAGCCCCGCGTCGGGCTCTGGGCTGATGGCTCCGAGCCTGGAGCCTGTTTCAGATTCTGTGTCTCCCTCTCTCTGACCCTCCCCCGTTCATGCTCTGTCTCTCTCTGTCTCAAAAATGAATAAATGTTAAAAAAAATTTTTTTTAATAAATAAATAAAACACTCCTGCTGCAGTGGCCACGACCAGGCACACTCTTTTTTTTTTTTTTTTTTTAATGTTTATTTATTTTTGAGACAGAGAGAGACAGAGCATGAACAGGGGAAGGTCAGAGAGAGGGAGACACAGAATCTGAAACAGGCTCCAGGCTCTGAGCCGTCAGCACAGAGCCCAACGCGGGGCTCGAACTCACGGACCGCCAGATCACGACCTGAGCCGAAGTCGGACACTTAACCGACTGAGCCACCCAGGCGCCTCCAGGCACACTCTTAAGTGCTTAATCAGTGGTGTTTTTATTTATTTAATGCACGTGTGTATTTTTCAGGCACTGTTATAAGTATTTTACAAATATTGTTTAATGTTTGCACCGGCCCTCCGTGGTAAGGGCTGTTAGTTTCCTCATTATACAAATGTGCAGACCGAGCCACTGTACTTGTACAGCTAAGTTCCACACCAGGTAAGGCTGTTTGCCAGAGGGCCAGAGGTGCAGGAAGGAGAGTGGAGATCAGAGGTCAGAGCACGGCTGGGGTTGGGGGCGAGGAACAGAGGGGCATCCTGCCTGGCTGGCCCTGGCAGTGACCTCCCGCCCTGATCTCAGCTGGGAAAGGGTGGGGTCCACAACCCGGAGGAGGCGTTAGTTTGGAGGGGAGGAGGGAGGACTGTGTGGCCCTGAAATACTCCTACGCTTCCTACCACATTACCAGCGGGCTCAGGGCATTGGAGGCAGACTTCTTGTTCATAGAAGAAACATAATGTAGGCAAAAGTCAAGTGTTGTGCTGTTGAGTCGACCCCAACAGTTTCCGTCCCACGGGCCCGTGGACACGTACCATAGAACAGCGGGTCCCGGGGTGGTTTTCTTTTGACGAGGACACGAGCCAGCAGGGCTACCAGGAGCAGGATGAGGGCAGCAACCCCTACGATTGTCCAGGAACTGCAACAACCGGAGCAGGGAGGTGGTCACTTATCGAAATAAATACATGAGTGCGTGGAATTTCCTGGCTGTTGATCGCGTTTGCTCCCACCTCTGCCTCTGCCTACAGCTCTCGTGCTGTGGGCTTTGTCTTTCTGCAGCACGTTGGCCCCTCCCCGGCCACCCGTGTGACCTTCAGGGACTAGAGCCACCAGGTTCTCACTCGTCCCATCCTGCCCACCTGCATAGCACCCTCCCCCCTATCCTATCCCATCCCCCCCCCCCCCCCCCCCCGCAGATGGCCTCTGCCTACCCGCTTCCCCAAACCCTGCTCCCCGGGGATGGACGTGCCTAACCACCGAATCCCACCACCTCCCTCAGGGCCGGCCGGAAACCCTCAGACTGAGCTCCAGGGAGCCACGGGAGTCACAACCGCACAGACGTTTCAGGAGGACAAGGAAGGAGGGCCGGGTGGAAGAGCTGGGGCCCGACCTGCGGCCAGAGCGAAGCCAGCTCCCCACACCCAAGGCCAGCAAGCCGGCATCCACCCCACACCCGGGAGCTAAGGTGAGGCGAGGCTGGGCACAGGGAAAGAGCACGGCGCCGAGGATGCCGGAAGCCAAGCTGCCTTCCCCATGGAGCAGCACTAGGCTGTGAGGCTGGGCCCAGTAACTGGTCAAGGCCCTGCACTCTGGCCCCTACGCGGCCACTGCCCAACTGTGCAGCTATGCCAAAGCCATGTTGTGTCATCACCTGTTCATTAACTAATTTTAAACCTATTAAGGATAAAATGTATTATGCACCCCTATGTACCAGGCACGGTGGATGCATGGAGGAGGTCCCTGTCTCCACGGAGGGTCCCGTCTGAATGAGCTCTGAGCTCTCTCGCCCAGGAGGTCACCTCTAGTCCTACACACAGATGCTCTCTCTCACCTCCAGCACCAACTGGGCTTGCAGTTATAGACAAAGTATTGCCTGGCCCTCTCTTACAGCCTGCTACACCAGCACCCCCTCAACAGCCCTCGAGAGCTCCCACAGGCACCAGTCCTCAGCTGAAATCCATCCACACCACTCCAGCCCAACAGGAGAACTGCTGGGTAACCTTTGCCATTGCCCCTGAGACTTCTGGAAAGTACCTTTCTCAGTCACAGGCTCCACAACCCAATAAGACCTACCGGTAACTGAAGGACAAACTCATGCTGAAGTTCAATCCACACACCTGTAGCTGGAATGGGTGTTAGGCACCAGTCAGAAATCTGCCCCCAATGTAAGAGAGGTCAGTCGGGAAGTGGGAAGTGATCCATCCAACCTTCAGGTAGATGGGCCCCAAGGAGACTGGTTGCAGGGGCAGGAGAGCGGTATCCTCAGCACCTGGCCCCAGACCCCACAAAGAGTCAGGGAATGGACACTGGGCATCAGCATAGGCCAACCTTGACCTGCAGAATCTAAATACTTTGGAGTGGGGCATGAGAATATGACACAAAGTCTGCCTGGGGACTTCTGCTAGGGTATACAAGAATTGATAGATAGATGAGGGAGGGAAAGAGGGGGAGAGTAAGCCAGGAAAGAGAAATAAATGGATGGATGGATGGATGGATGGGTGGATGGATGGATGGATGGATGGACAGAAGGAAGATAGTGAATGAATGGACAGATGACATGATGCATGGATGGATGGATGGATGGATGGATGGACAGAAGGAAGATAGTGAATGAATGGACAGATGACATGATGGATGGATGGATGGATGGATGGATAGAAGGAAGATAGTGAATGAATGGACAGATGACATGATGGATGGATGGATGGATGGATGGATAGAAGGAAGATAGTGAATGAATGGACAGATGACATGATGGATGGATGGATGGATGGATGGATGGATGGATAGAAGGAAGATAGTGAATGAATGGACAGATGACATGATGGATGGATGGATGGATGGATGGATGGATAGAAGGAAGATAGTGAATGAATGGACAGATGACATGATGGATGGATGGATGGATGGATGGACAGAAGGAAGATAGTGAATGAATGGACAGATGACATGATGGATGGATGGATGGATGGATGGATGGATGGATAGAAGGAAGATAGTGAATGAATGGACAGATGACATGATGGATGGATGGATGGATGGATGGATGGATAGAAGGAAGATAGTGAATGAATGGACAGATGACATGATGGATGGATGGATGGATGGATGGATGGATAGAAGGAAGATAGTGAATGAATGGACAGATGACATGATGGATGGATGGATGGATGGATGGATGGATAGAAGGAAGATAGTGAATGAATGGACAGATGACATGATGGATGGATGGATGGATGGATGGACAGAAGGAAGATAGTGAATGAATGGACAGATGACATGATGGATGGATGGATGGATGGATGGATGGACAGAAGGAAGATAGTGAATGAATGGACAGATGACATGATGGATGGATGGATGGATGGATGGATGGATAGAAGGAAGATAGTGAATGAATGGACAGATGACATGATGGATGGATGAATGGATGATGGATGAATGGATGGTGGATGGTGTACGAATGGGTGGATGGGTGGATGGTCAGATGGATGGATTACAGGTGGTGGATGGATGCATGGATGGCACACTTCTATGATAAGAAGGAGGACGACTGTCAATGTCCAGGCAAGAAATTGAAATAGGAAGCTTCTAGGGGTGCCCATCAGTGGCTGTTCCAGGCTCCTCCTGTAGGGATGAGCAAAAGGAAGAGAGGACAGAAGAGGAAGCTGATGTGGGTCAGGAACATGATACTGAACTGAAGCATCCCATGAAGAGGGAAGAGGTTAGATGTGCTATAAAAGCTGACAGGCATTTTCATCACAGCCTGAGTCAGGTGGTGGCCAGAAAGTAACCCCCATTCCTGCTCCTACCAAGGACCTCTGCCTACAGCCGGCAAGATCACGCAGCTGGTGCTCTTCTACAGTATGAGAGAGCTGTGTAAACTGGTTCACGTGTCCCCTCACACTCGCCACCTGGGGGAGGAGCAAAGCATGAAGAGAAACTGAGGCAGCAGATCCTGTGTGCATGCCGGTCGCAGCCCAGTGCAGAACCCAGCAGGGACTTAGGGGGAGAGGGAGATGGGGTAAGGGCTGAGACTCACCCCAAGGAGAAAAAGTTGCTAGTCATGGGTCTTGGAATGGGGGGGGCATTACAAGGTGTCCACGAAAGGACACCTACTCAAAGGGGACATGTATGGGTGAGTATGAGCAGAGAGAGAAAGTGTGCATGCGTGTGTGTGTGTGTTTGTGTGTGTGTGAGACAGAGAGAGACAGAGAGAGAGAGACATCCCAACTCTTCCCTGACTCCTTAACCTGACTTGCTTTTTCTGTTTTTCAGGCTTTCGTAAAAGGTTTGGTGGGAAGGAAGCTTCAACTAATCCAACTATTTCAAACCTAACTGAATGTCTGCTATGCACAAGGCCCTGTGCTGGGCAAGACAATACTCAGGTGAGCTATGTATGATCTGGGAAGGTGAGTTTGGCCACAGGAAAGTAACTCTGGTGGGAAAAGTGCAATCCAAGGGGGCCGGGTGGAGGGAAAGATCACATGTACTGTGGAAAAGTTAGAGGAGGCATTTGGCATTTTACCCCAGGCCATAGAGTCCTGGTGCAGCTTCAAAAGTCAGGTCAGGGAGGAAGGCCTCCAGTCAGAGGGAACTACATGAGGAAGGGCAAGGAAGCAGGAAGTTAAGGATCATGCAAGGGCTGGGCCAGGGGAGCTCCAGCAGGCCAGTGCCCGGGGAACTGCAGGGAGGAAACAGATGTTAACCCAGCCCTGGGGTCACTGTGGCTGTGGAAGGGGACGGTGGCGGGGTGGGTGGTAGAGAAAGAAGAGAGAGGAGTCAGAGGCCACTGGAATTTTAACCTACAGGGGGAAGGGAAGAATGCCTGGAAGCAATTATTCAGAACTCTGCAGGGCTTAGCAATGTGCTCAATAATACACAGCAATACATAATTCAGTGTGTGCTCAGTAAATGCCATCGCCATCCTGCCCGTGGCTGAGGCCAAAATCTCAGAGTCATCCTCAAATCCTCTCCAGGACATGCAGTCTCTCAGTAAGCTGCCCTGCCTCCCTCCAGAATACCCCCACACCCAGCCACGTCCCCCCACCCCGCCCTGAAAGGCTCTGTCCCCACATCCCCCGGTGGCCACCTCCTGCACCTCAAGTCTCCTCCTCCAGGAAACCTTCCCTGACCACCAGTCCCCTTCCCAGGCACTCGGGTTGCCCCATTTTACTTACTGATGTCTGTCTCAACACTCGTGTCCCCCACCTTTCCTGGCTTGTCTATAGCCATATCCCCAGTTCTTGGAACAGAGTCACGCGCAGCCTATGGACTCAATAAATGTTTGCTGAACTGCGCATAATGCCATTGGAGGAACGCAGGGTCCCCCGTGCGCTGTATTCACAGACTCGTGACATTCGCTGCCCAGAGCTGCTGCTTGCAGGAGTTGCACCCCAAGACTGGGTCAGACCAAGGGCAGTGGATGCCAGTGCCTGGGGAGTGCTCAGTATGGATGGGGGAGGCTGTCAGCAAGTGGTGGCCCCAGGAGAGAGGCAGAGGCAGAGACGGAGACACAGAAGGGGAGAAGGAAGTCACCGCCCTGTGGGCAGACACTTATCCGCAGCCTGAAGGTCTGGAGGGGGGTTGCAGCTACAGACTGATGCAATTTCCTTAGCACCAACTGCTGTGGGAAACATAACAGGTTAACTTCCTCGTCCCCACACACAGCGGGGGGACATCAGCAGGCACAGAGGCCTGGCACCGGTCCCACTGCCCGGCCGGGCCCGCAGCTGCCTGGTGCACAGTTGCTCAGCCAGGGACCCCTCGCACAAGCCCGAGGCCGGCTTTGGGCTCCACCCATTTCCTTAGCCTCCAACGGCCCTGCCTCTCGCCCCTGAGCTGTCTGTCCTGCACAGCGCCTCTTCGCGAACAGGTCTCTTCGGATCCTGACAACAGGGATACAAAGAGAGGCCATTTGACAGACCGGAAAACTGAGGCCGCCCCCCCCCCCCCCGCCCCGGGACAGTGCCAAAGCCACGCCTAGAACCCAGGTCTTTGCCCGCTCGTCCTGGGCTATTTCTGCTAGTCATTCACAACAGTTTCTAAAATTAATAAGAAATGAGAAGCATGTGTGTGTCCGTACGTGGAAACGCTCACCGCACGAGCCGGGGGAACACGGCCGCGCTCGTGGTTGTCGCTGCTGCACCGCCCGGGACCCCTGCCCCTGGGCTCCCCAAGGGCAGGGGCATCGCCTCGTTGACCTCTGTCTCCCCGGTGCCCGCACCGCGCGGGCGCCCGGCACTTGGCTCCAGGGCTGCGCCGCAGGTCCCGGACGCCCGCCCGCCGGAGCCGCACCCCCACCAGCCCCCCCAGGGCCGCGCGCCCCCACCCCCACCCCGCGCCTCCCCTCCCCTGCCCGGCCCCCGCCGGGTGCGGCTCGGGCCCCCTCGGAAAAGTTGCCGCTCGGCCGCCCCCGTCCCCCGGCGCCGACCCCCGCCGCGCGCGCCCACTCACTCGTGCTGGGCCGCCAGGTGGTTGAAGACGTAGGTGACCGGGATGGCCGAGAGGGACAGCACGAAGACCCCGGTGGCCGCAGAGGCACTCATCGCCGCCGCCGCGCCGCTCGCCCTTCAGCGCATCCCGCGCGGCGCCCCGCCCCAGCTTCCGGCAGCGCCCGCGCCCCCAGTCCGTGCCCTTCGGGGCGTCCCGCGCCGCGCCCTCAGCAGCGCCCCCTCGGCGAGCCGGCCCGCAGCCGCCCCGGAGCGCAGCGCAGCGCCGCCCTGCAGTCCCGGGAGGGGGCGCTGCTGAGGGCCGCGGGGGCTCAGCCGCCAGCGGGGGGCGGCGCCGAGGGGGGGGCGGAGACAGCCCCCTGCCGGGACAGGTGGGGGGGGGGGGGGAGGGCGGGGATCTGCGGGAGGGCGGCGGCCCGGGAGGAGTGGGGGGTGGGGGCACGGCCGGGGGCTGGTCGTCGACGACCTGGAGAGGCTCCGGCGGAGCGGAGGGGGGTGGAGCCAGACCCGGGGTGGGGGGGTGGGGGGTGTCCACGTGGGGAGCCCTAGGGCCGGGGACCGGCGGGACGGATGATCCCGAAGGCTTGGATCTTCTGGGCCGGCAGCGGACAGGGGGCAGAATGCGAATATCCCTTTCAAGCCCTGGCTGCTCCCTCAGCTTGCTGTTGACCTTGGCCAAGTTACTCAAGTCCTGTGTCTTTTCCCTTCCCTGACAATGGGGGTAACCTGGGGCGGTGTGGTTGTGGGAGCAACTGAGCTGGTGTGCGTCGGCCATGGCCGGCTCCCGCCGTTCCCGTTCTGGGGGTTGAAAAGGACACAGGGAGAAATGCTATGATTTAAGACACGAGAGCACCATTCGTTTCATCCCTGGTAGCGTTCCTGGAGGCCAGGTTACCCCGGACAGCCTGCGCTGGGCCCTGCATGGGGCACAAGGACTGGGAGACAAGGACGCTGCTCAGAGCTGCTCAGACGGCTGTCAGATGCCCATTGGTTACAGAGAAGGGAGCCGAGTATTGCCCTGGCTGCTTGACCATGTTGGTGACCAGGTCTCAGAAAGCCCCCCCACCCCGGGACTGAGCCTGGATTAGTCTACTGTCCCGGAAAGGGAAGGAAAGTAGGTTCAAACAGAGTGCAGCTCAAACAACCCAGAGAGGTGGCATGTACTTAGTGTAGGAAGGGTACCACTGCCAGCGACCTGATGACATCACTCAGCTCAGTTTAGAGACGAGGAAAATGAGCCACAGAGAGGCTGTGACCTACCTGCTCTGGGCCACTCAACTTTTCCCAAGCTGGCTCTCCTAATCCCCTATCCTGGTGCTTCCTGGAGGCTTCTCCAACTCTGAGGATAGAATGAGAAAACCTTGGCCCAAATTGTGACGCACCCAAAGTTCTCCCAAGACATGTCCTCACCTGTGACCTGGATGTCACTCCCCTTAAACTCTGTCTTCCTCCAGGGATGCCCGGGTGGCTCAGTGGGTTGAGTGTCTGACTTCAGCTCAGGTCATGATCTCACTGTTCGTGGGTTTGAGCCTCACGTCAGGCTCTGTGCTGACAGTTCGGAGCTTGGAGCCTGCTTCGGATTCTGTGTCTCCCTCTCTCTCTCTGCCCCTCCCATGCTCATGCTCTCTCTTTCTCTCTCTCTCTCAAAAATAAATAAACATTAAAAAACAAACAAAATACCTCTGACTTCCTCCGGACAACAGATAGCTCCTCTAAAGCCCCCTTCTGTCCTCCCACCCAACCCCTGAGGCCAGTCCAGCCCCTCGATCACTGCCCAAACCTGACTGGGTCCGTTTTGCCTTCTCTGTCACACCCTGAACCCCTCCGGCTGCCCTGGCTCCTTCCCCTCAACCAAGGCACATACACAACTATGTCCCAATGTACAAGGATGCTCCCTGGGCCAGAGGTTCCTCCCCTTTGCCACCTACTCTCTCTCCTTTCTCATCTACACTTGTGTTTTTTTAATGTTTACTCATTTTTGAGAGAGAGTGGGGGAGGGGCAGAGAGACGGGGACACAGAATCCCAAGCAGGCTCCTCGCTGAGGGTAGAGAACCTGACGCGGGGCTCAAACTCACAAACTGCAAGATCACGACCTGAGCCAAAGTCAGTGGCTTCACGGACTAAGCCACACAGGCGCCCCTCCGTGCTTGGTTTTAATACCTTTGTCTATGCTGAGAGATCCCGAATTACCATCCCCAACACTGACTCCTCCCCTCAGTGCTGCCACAGAGGCGTCCCACAGGCACCTCACAGCTCTCTCTCATCTGGTGGCATCGCCACAAACCTGGTCGTCCAAGCCAGACCCCTGGGAGTCCACCTGAGTTCCGGCCAATCCCAAATCCCTCTGGTTGCAGCAAACGCCTGTCAGGTCTGTCTTGCCCCTCCCCATCTGCACCCCTACTCCCTACTGTCTGTTCAGGTCTGTTCTGTCTCCCATGTCCCCCCCACCCCCTCGTCTCTCTGCCTCTGATCCCACCGGCTCTAGAAGGCCTCATCTGACCACCCTCCTGCTTCCCTTACCCTCTCCGTCAAGCTTTGCTTCCTTCACGGCACTCTTACTCTCCAAAATTATCTTGCTTACATGTCTGCCTTCTGTTCTGTGTCCCTCTCTCCAGTGTGATGTACGCTCCTTAAAGATAAATCAGGAAATTATCTGTCTTGCTTACAGTTCTATTCCCATCATTCAGATGAACAGAGGAGGTACAGGGTGGGTACTCAAGAAATCTTTGCTCAGGGGATGAATGTTCAGATCATCATTGTCTGATGGAAATAGAATGTGAGCCACATGTATAACCTAATTTTGGAGGTGTTTTTTTTTTAGGTAAACTCTACCAAGCATGGGGCTTGTGTTTGTGGCCCCAGGATTAAGAGTGGCATCCTCTCCCAACCGACCCAGCCAGGGGCCCCTGTAACCTTAAACCTTCCAGTAGTCACATTACAAAAGCAAATAGAGGGGCGCCTGGGTGGCTCAGTTGGTTGAGCATCCAACTCTTGATTTGGCTCAGGTCGTGATCTCGTGGTTCATGGCTTTGAGCCCCATATCGGGCTCTGCACTGATGGCACAGAGCCTGCTTGGGATTCCTTCTTTCTGTCTCTGCTCCTCCCTGCATGGGCACGCTCTCTGTGCCTGCCTCTCTCTCTCTCGAAATAAAGAAACATTTTTTTAAAAAGTAAAAAGACATACGTGAAATTCATCGTGGAATGATATATTTGATTTAAGCTACCATGTCCGAAGGTGATTGTTTCAATAGGTCACAGGCGTCAAAAGATATTGAAATATTTGACCTTTTTGTATACTTTGAAATTTTATGTGTTTCGCTTACAGTATATTCCGTTTCAGACTAGCCACCTTTCAAGGACTCAGCAGCCACAAGCACAAGTGGCATCTGTATTGGACTTACCCCTCCTGTCATGCTGACCCGGATTCAGTTGCGCTCTCTGCTGGCTGCTGTTAAGAATGGGTGTGGCAGTTACATCACTAATAAGCTTGTTCAAATGTCCTGAGGGACTCTACCGTGTTTCCGGCGTCGTTCTAAGACGTGGTCACACGAAGATGAATTACAAGTACATCTTGCCCGAGAAGACCACCGTCTGGCATGAGAACGAGATATGTAAACAGTTACCGTACAAGGCGTAAAAGATCTATGTACAGATTGCCGTAGGGACCAACAGTTCCGTCTGGAGGAACCAAGAAAAGCTTCAGAGAGGAGGTGAGGCTTTAGACCAGACTTGACGAACCAGTAGAAGCTGGCCAAGCAGACAAGGAATAGGTGGGGCTTCCCAGGCAATGAGGACAGCACGTGTTCAAGGCAGAAATGTGTGGGAGCATCTTGGTGAACTCCAAGCCATTTGCTCTGGTTGAAGATACTGGGATATCATGCACGAGGGGGCTGGCAGGAAGTGAAGACAGGTGACCAGGGCCTCGATCTCAGAAGACCTCAAGTGCAGGGAGCATTTAAGATTTGAGTGGGAGGGGAGCCTGGGTGGCTCAGTGGGTTAAGCGTCCGGCTTTGGCTCAGGTCCAACTTCAGCTCAGGTCACGATCTCATGGGGTTTTGGGCCCTGAATCAGGCTCTGTGCTGACAGCTCAGAGCCTGCAGCCTGCTTCCGATTCAGTGTCTCCCTCTCCCTCTGCCCTCCCCCGCTTGCACTTGCTCTCTTTTTCTCAAAAATAAATAAACGTTAAAAAAAATTTTTTTTAAAGATTTGTGAGTGAGAAAGAGTAGCATCTTTTTTTTAAATAATGTTTTTATTTATTTATGTTTGAGGGAGAGAGAGACAGCGCAAGCTGGAGAGGGGCACGGAGAGAGGGAGACACAGAATCGGAAGCAGGCTCCAGGCTCTAAATTGTCAGTGCAGAGCCTGACGCTGGGATCGAACCCACAAACCATGAGATCGTGACCAGAGCTGAAATCGGACTTTTAATCGACTGAGCCGCCCGGGCGCCCCAAGAGTAGCATCTTTAAAGCCCTGCCTGGCAGCTGGTGTGGACCATGGTTTAGGAGGAGAGACAGGAGGCAGGAAGGCTAATTAGGAATAATGGCAATTGTCCCAGCAAGAGATGACAAGGACCAGAACCAATGCAATGTGAGGGAAGAAAAGGCAGATGAGAAAGATCTGGATAGGAATTCTAAGGGGAGAAAGTCGGGAGGCAGGGGCTGAGCACGGGTTTGGCTTGGGACACGCTGGGTTGCCAGTGCCCGTGGCCCGTGGGGTTCCCAGGAGGAGCTGTCCCATAGACGACTGGGGATACTGGTCTATGGCAGCCAGAGAGGCAAAAGCGCAGATTCAGATTTGGGGAACCTGAGCCTAGAGGTGTGGCTGAATATCAAGGAAATGAATTCACTGTCCCAGGAGGAGGGGAGGGTCTAAGAGAACACTAACAGACGCCATCAGAGAGGGGTTGGTGAGCGCCTGCCACCAGCAGGGCAGCCCAAGGGCATCTGAACACCATGGCGGAAGCATCCACCATCCCAACCCTGAGAGCTCTTCCCTCAGAATCTGTAAGAGAATCAAGGGCCACAACAAAGCTTTGGACACTGTGATAACCATATTGGGGATTAGGATTTTGTTGACAACAATTTCTCTTAATGCCGAAATTACGAGTGGTGAACAGGTTCCCCCAGGAATATAATCTCATCCCACAACACTACAGTATTCTGTAGACTCCAAAGTGCCGTTGACCCTTGAACAAGGCAGGGGTTAGGGGCGCCGACCCCCCGTGCAGTCAAAATTCTGCATGTCGGGGTGCCTGGGTGGCTCAGTTGGTTAAGCGTCTGACTCTTGGTTTTGGCTCAGGTCATGATCTCACCGTTTGGTGTGTTTGAGCCCTGCACTGGCAGTGCAGAGCCTGCTTGGGATTCTCTCTTTCCCTCTCTCTCTGCCCCTTCCCCATCCTGTCTCTGTCTCTCTCAAAAATACATTAAAAAAAAAAAAAAACTCTGCATGTAACTTTTCACTCCCTAGAAACATAATACTGATAGCCTACTGTTGACTGGCAGACTAATACATAAATGGTTGATTAATATGTATTTTGTACGTTACATATATTATACCATAAAGCTTACAAGAAACTAAGAGAAAAGAAAACATTAAGAAAATCATAAGGAAGAGAAAATACAGTCACAGGACTGGACTGTATTTATCAAAAAACAAATCCACGTATAAGTGGACCCATGCAGTCCAAACCCAAGTTTTTCAAGGGCTCACGTGCATTTGCATGGACATGAACTCTCTTATCTTCACAGCAGCTGTCTGAAGAACATAGAGCCCTTTATGGATGGGGAAACTGAGGCTCAGAGAGGAGAGATGACGTGCCCAAAGTCAAAAGAGAGGGTGAACCTGAATTCAGATTTTCTCTCAGTCACTATACCCGGGATGCCATGGCTGACCACGCACCACGTTGGGCGCCTTAGAAATGGCGGATGATTTAGCCACTTGACTCGCGCAGGAAGCTGAGGTCTGGAGTTCTACTCCATGCCGATCAGTAAGTATTAAATTCCTATCTTGAAAGAGCGTTGGACATGACTTAAAAGGTATTCAGACAGTAAAGTTGTTTGGTTTTTTATTTGGTGGTGGTGGGGTGTGTGTGTGTGTGTGTGTGTGTGTGTGTGTGTGTGTGTTTTAGGAACATCCATCTTGCAAGCCATGAAGATAATACTGTAGCTGTGAAATCCGACCCCAAGCTTCCTGCAAGCAAAAACAGACACGTGGAGATGAGCCCACTGACCGTCCTCTGATGAGAAAGACACAGGTTTTTGTCACATTGATTCAAAATAATTGACTAATGAGGAATTAAATCGAAGCCCCCCCCTCCCCAATCCGGTGTCTGCCATGGAGGGGAAGTGAAAGCAGAACAGGGGGGACTTGGGCAGGTAGGAACTGAGAATGTGCGGGCAGGGGCTGGGGGGACACAGAGTAACACTCTCCTACAAGGGCAATGTAGACGTCAGCCCGCAGGCCACTCGAACCCCAGCCCCAGAGCTTTCCCTTGTCACATGCTGCAGTTTCCCCCCTTCTAAATCCTTCCGATAAAAGTTGTGTTTGTGTTTTTATGCACAGTTGCACACTCGAGACGAATGTGCCAGGGGTAATCAAACAGACCTATCTGTGGGGTGAATAGGGACAGTGACCGGACAGTGACCAGGGTAAGGCTGGTGTGCCTTAGTGGGTAGATCATTAGAATCCTGTCCGGAGCAGGGACCAGAGAGTGATGAGTCCACTCAGAGAAACACTAAGTTACATTAAGCACCAGGTTTCTCTTCGGTAACCATGAGCGCCCTGTTAAGGGCTGCAGTTAGTAACACAGATATTTTAGTTAGTAACACAGATTGCTGTCTGTCCAGCCCCTAACAGGGTGCCAGCCATGGAGCAGATGCCCGATAAATGTTAACCGAAGAGAAAAAAGGGGAGAGGAAGAAGGGAAGGTGGGGCTTAAAAAAGAAAAGATGAAGAGAGAGTAAAGGGACAGGGTAGGATGGAAATCTGTAGGAAAATGGCAAGAAAATAAGACGAAAGGAGAGAGAAAGTAAGGTGTAAAACGTTGGTCCAGAAGTCTAGCAGTCGCCAGATGAGGTCTGTACTATTGCCCTGGGTTTCCTAGCAACCAAAGCAAGGAAGGAAACATACCATTACAACATTCACAGGATCCATAGGATAACAACAGATCGTTGTTCAGAATGGCTCCCCTGGGGGCTCCCCTGGCTCCCCTGGGGGCTCAGTCGGTTGAGCGGCCGACTTCGGCTCAGGTCATGATCTCGCGGTCCATGAGTTCGAGCCCCGCGTCGGGCTCTGTGCTGACAGCTCAGAGCCTGAAGCCTGTTTCAGATTCTGTGTCTCCCTCTCTCTGGCCCTCCCCATTCATGCTCTGTCTCTCTCTGTCTCAAAAACAAATAAACGTTAAAAAAAAAATTAAAAAAAAAAAAAGAATGGCTCCCCTGGCCCCTCCTAAAGGGAACACCGTGTCACACGGTGTGCCCTTGGTGACACTCCTACAATAAATATAGAATCAAATCCTGAACAGTTACGTCTCAGCTCACCCTGGGTGCGGGTGATTGGCGTGGCACCAGACCCACTCAATACACTCCAGGAGCCACAAGAATTTCACACAGATCAGCAACCAAGCTTTGGCTTGGTTCAGCGATAAATTCTACAATATTGGGGGGCAGGAGGGAAAGTACCTTCCCGACAGGCACACCATTGCTTCCAGTCCAAGGCCGGGGCAGAGGTCAGCAGTGGTCACTAAACTCTCTTCCGGAGGGAATGAGCCTCACAGCCCTTCTCAACGGGGCACCCCCGGAGGGATCTTGTCACCTGCCAGCCTGACTCTGTCCGCCAGCTCTGATCAGAGGGTATTCAGGCATATCCTTCAGGCAACGCTCTAGGAATGGTAATTCGTATAATAATGTTTCGGTCCAATGAGGCAGTAGGGAGTTTGAAATTGCAGGGGCTGGCAGGAAAGAAGACATATTCTCTGTTGGTAAGGACAGAACATTGTGGTTTGACGGGCAAACAAACGGAGGTCGGCTTGACATTCTTGCATGAAAGGGCTGAGCACTTGGGCAAAGACTCAATCCTAACCCAAGGTTGCTGCAGTATTCACACTGTTCCTGAGGGACACCAAACAGACCTCACTCTTGTGTTAGGGTTTGGGTTAGAGAGAACTGACTGGAGGGGAGATTGGGGGGTTTCCACAACAGTGACTTTTTGACTTTCCCTCTAGATGCCTTTTGTTCTTTAAAGGATTTCTTACTTTTTAAAAAAAATTTTTAATGTTTATGATTTATTTTTGAGATAGAGAGATAGAGAACATGAGCCAGGGAGGGGCAGAGAGAGAGGGAGACACAGAATCCGAAGCAGGCGCCAGGCTCCCAGCTGTCAGCACAGAGCCTGACGCAGGGCTTGAACCCATTAATTGTGAGATCATGACCTGAGCCGAGGTCAGACGCTTAACAGACTGAGCCACCCAGGCGCCCCTAGGTGCCTCTTGAACCTCTAATTCAAGAGGCAACATAACAGGCAACATAAGAATAGTTAATATAATTAATTGTCGTATATATATGAGGAACCACATGTATGTACAGGTGGGGAAGGGGCAGAGAGAGAGAGACAGAGTGACCGAGAGAGAGAGAATCTGAAGCAGGCTCCACACTCATCATGGAGCCCAGTGCTGGGCCCGATCCCACAACCCTGGGATCATGACCTGAGCCGAAATCAACAGCCAGATACTCAACCGACTGAGCCCCCCCAGGCACCCCAAACAGTGCACACTTATATTTCTAAAAAAGGAGAAATAGAGGCACCTGGGTTGCTCGGTCGACTGAGCGTCCGACTTCAGCTCAGGTCATAATCTTATGGTTCGTGGCTTCAAGCCCCACATCAGGCTCTGTGCTTACAGCTCAGAGCCTGGAGCCCGCTTCGGATTCTGTGTCTCCCTCTCTCTTTCTGCCCCTCCCCCACTCACAGACTCTCTCCCTTCTCTCTCTCTCTCTCTCTCTCTCAGAAATTAATAGACATTAAAAAAAATTTTTTAAGAATAAATAATACAGTGCCTGAAACAGGAAAGGGTACTCCTAGTTGACCAGAAATTTGAAAGAAACATAGAAGATTGTGGTGGCTGGGGTGCCTGGGTGGCTTAGTTGGTTAAGCCTCAGCTTCAGCTCAGGTCATGATCTCACTGTTCATGGGTTCGAGCCCCACGTCGGGCTCTGTGCTGATGGCTCAGAGCCTGGAGCTTGCTTTGGAGCCTCTGTGTCTCCCTCTCACTCTCTTCCTTCCCCACTCATGCTCTCTCTCTGTCTCTCAAAAATAAATAAATGTTAAAAAATGCTGGGGTGCCTGGGTGGCTCAGTCGGTTAAGTGTCCGACTTCGGCTCAGGTCACGATCTCGCGGTCCGGTCCGTGAGTTCGAGCCCCGCGTCGGGCTCTGTGCTGACCGCTCAGAGCCTGGAGCCTGTTTCGGATTCTGTGTCTCCTTCTCTCTCTGACCCTCCCCCATTCATGCTCTGTCTCTCTCTGTCTCAAAAATAAATAAACGTTAAAAAAAAATGTTAAAAAAAAAAAAGAGAGAAGAAGATTGTGGTGGCTTTTACATTGGGGGCCCCTTGAACCACACTTCCCCTTATTCAGGCCCTTTTGTAGACCCCTGCCACACTGACTCTGGACCTGGCATGTGGCTGGCTTGCTTTGGCCAATGGGACCTTAGGTAGTATCATTGAAATAGAACCTTATAAGAGCTTGCACGTTAGAGCTTGTGCTCTTGAGATGCTTTCTTGGAAGCCAGCCACCATGCAGTGAGGAGGCCCAAGCAGCCACATGGACAGGCTGACATGGAAAAGAACCAAGGGCCCTGGAAGACAGCCTGAGCTGAGATCCCAGGCTCTAGCCAACACCAACAGGGAAGAAGGTTGGTTTGGACTTCCCTGACATCCCAACATCAACACCCTGCAAAGCAAAAAAACAAAAAAACAAAAAACAAACAAACAAACAAAAAAAAAAAAAACAACTGCATGGTCAACCCACAGAATCATAAAAAAAAACAACACATTTTGGGGGGGCGCCTGGGCATCTCAGTCAGTTAAGTGTCCAGCCCTTGATGTCAGCTCAGGTCATGATCTCATGGCTCGTGAGACTGAGCGCCACAACGAGCTCTGCGCTGACAGTGTGGAGCCTGCTTGGGATTCTCTGTCTCTCTCTGCCCCTCCCCTGCACACACACATGCACGCATTCCCTCTCTCTCTCTCTCTCTCTCTCTCTCTCTCTCAAAAGAAATAAATAAACATTAAAAAAATAATAATAACACATTTTTGGTGTTTTAAGCCACTGGAGTTTGAGGTGTTTTGTCATGTAGCAGCAGACACCCGAAAAATGGAAACCTGGGAAGGAGATGGAGGAAATGTAAGCCTCACACACCAGATGCCTCCTGAGGGAGACAAGGTGCAGGCCCGAGTTCACAGCAAGTAAATGCGAACCGGAGGAGACATCGGATGGGCATTCAGGGACAGCACCGAGAACCATGCAGAGAGTCGGACACGAACACGGAAGGGCCAGGAGCAAGGGTGTCCCTGTGCAGCATTAACCAGGAAGCCTGCTCTCCCAGGTAGGTGGGCGATCCGCACGGAGAATGTCTGAGGCAGGTTGACAATGAAGCCGAACCCACTGGGACCACTGTGAGGGTCCGTAACTTGACTACTTGCTTCCTGTCCTGATACCTGAAAAGGTTTCTCTGTTCCGGATCGCCCTCAGACGGCTCTGTCAGCCAAGGGAGAGGCCGGACGGGGACCCACCAACACGCAAAGACGCTCATGAAAGCTTCCCATGTAAGGAACATAGCTCTCGTTCACATCTCTAAGCAGGAAAGCAAAGTTGTAGGTATGTTAGGAAAACCAATAGCCTGAAAGAGACGGCTCAAGTTGAACCAAGAGAAAAGATGATCTTGGAGGAAACAGAGACAGTTTAGGAAGGAACAGAGAACTTTATAAAAAGTGCAGTTAATGTCCTTAGAGATGGGGCAGCTGAGAAAAGGGAGGAAGGGGCTATCAGAAAAATACAAAGGACCTGAAAATATTCTTGGAAATTACAAATGGGATTGCAATAGGAAAAATTCAATTAATGGGCTGAGTAATAATTTGGACACAGGTAAAAACCGGTCAGTGAATATAGAATCAAGGAATCTTAAAGAATGTAGAGCAAGGAAAAAAAAAAAAAGAGGCAGAAAATATAAGATCGTGGAGAAGGACCCAAGAGGTCCAGTGTCTGTCCAGTTAGGAAAGACTAGAGAAAGTAGAGAGAGAAAATAACCAGAGAAGTAACAACAATATTTTCTTAAGTTCAAGAAATACATGACTATTCCAGACCGAGAAGGTCCACTGAGCAAAATTAAAGAAAAAAGACTAACCTCCCCCCACCAAACTCTCCCAACCTCCCTTACCTTGATTTGCTTGCTTCCTTTTCCCAGAACACTTTCCATCTGCTACCCTACTATACAGCTTTCTTAGTCATTACACATATTATTTTTAAGTTTATTTATTTATTTTGAGAGAGAGAGAGAGACTGAATGCATAGGGAAGGGGCGGGGCGGGGTGGGGGAGAGAATCCCAAGCAGGCTCCATGCTGTCAGAGCAGAGCCCAACATGGAGCTCAACCCACGAACCACAAGATCATGACCCGAAATCAAGAGTCGGACCCTCAACTGACTGAGCCACCCAGGTGACCCCATTACGCTTATTATTTATGACCTGTCTCTCCTTGCTAAATTATAAGCTCCAGGAGGACAGGAGTCTTTGCCTGATTTGTTCATTGGTCAGTGAAGCCAGGCACCTGACATCCTCATTACGCATGAGTAAATATTTGTGTTGAGTTGAATTAATTTTTAAAAAATTGTTAAATATTTATTTCTTTTTGAGAGAGAGACAGAACACAAGCGGGGGAGGGGCAGAGAGAGAGGGAGACACAGAATCCAAAGCAGGCCCCAGGCTCCGAGCTGTCAGCACAGAGCCTGATGCGGGGCTTGAGCTCATGATCTATGACTTGAGCCGAAACCAAGAGTCAGACACTTAACTGATTGAGCCACCCAGGCACCCCCTGTCTTTCTAATCCCCATCCTGAGCACAGTGGCTTTTCAGCCTTAAGCGGGTCGACACACAGCCCTTTCTTGGCTTTTTTTTTTTAAGTTTATTTATTTATTTTCAGAGAGAGAGAGAGAGAGAGACAGCACAAGCAGGGTAGGGGCAGAGAAAGAGAGAGAGATTCCCACACAGGCTCTGCACTGTCAGCACAGAGCCTAATGCGGGGCTCAAACTCACAAACGGTGAGATCATGACCTGAGCTGAAATCAAGAGTCGGACACTCAACCGACTGAGTCACCCAGGCGCCCCTGGGCTTTTATCGTGAACTGGACGGCAAAATCCTCCCCGAGGGCCCGCTCCCAGGCTTCTCCCATCTCACTGGCCAAACTGGTTGCACGCTCACTTCAGAAGCAGGCTACCAGGGCAAATGGCAAGACTCGAACCGGTTGTAGTTTTCCTCTGAGGCCTGGGGACCAGTCCTCCTTCCTTCCAAGGAGCTATTTTATTTGGGCAGCCCCTACAGGTGTTGCTGCCCAAATAAAATCAGCTCTTACAGACTAGAAAGAGGAGATAAGAGGTAGGTAGTGGCCTTAAGTCAAGTTTCCTGCCTTCAAGACCCTGGAGGAGGGGGACAAAAAGACAAAAAGAAATGACCCAGGTCAGCTCCCTCCTAAATCCCTCTTGCTGGCATTTACCATGAGAAAGAAAACACAAAGGCCTTATCTCTGCGAGGCACTTGCCAGGATCTAACCGGTCTGTTTAAGTTCCTTGTGGAAGACACTCCTGGAATGTAGGATTCCGTGGGGCCTACCCGCCCCCCACCCCCCACTCTGGGAAAACATGAGCATCAGCTGTGTAATTACCTGAGTATAAAATGAATCTGTTTCCTGCCTCCTTTTTGGAAGCGGTGTCCCACGTGCAGCACTCAGGGACCTCTTATGTTCGTTCTGGGCCAGGGTGCACCCGTACGTGACGAGGAAGGATCTGGAGCTACGCTGGACGTCCCAGACTTCAGGTCTCCCATCTCAAATCCTCGAATATCTCTTGAGTTACGAGAAAAGGCCAATACGGGATAACATCTCTGATTTCTTGTGAGCCTGATGGAAGGATCTCGCATTTGGGGTTATCTGAGGTGGGTAAACTGCTATGTTATTATCCTTATTTGACAGATGAAGAAGTGACAGCTTAGCGCGGCTGAAATGCTGCCCACACTCACCCAGTGAGGCATGAGCAGACCAGGACAGGGACCCCGGCTCGGGGACTTCCTGCCAGAGCAGGCTGCTGACTGGTTGGTAGAGCCATTCCCTGAGACAGGTGTGAACCCTCGGCTTCCCTCGTTCCCGAACACGGTTTTACGACATACAGAACACAATTCTGTTGCTTTCTGATATCAGTTGATCTATTGAGGCCAAAGGCTAAAGTCCAACAGCCAGACATTCTTTCCACTTTGACAAATGCCAGGGTTGCAGCTGATTTCTTTTTTCTTTTCTTTTTTTAGCCAGGTAGCGGCAATTTATTTATTTTTTTTTAATTTTATTTTTTTAGATTTACATCCAAATTAGATAGCCTGTAGGGCAACAGTGATTTCAGGAGTAAATTCCTTAGTGCCCCTTCCCCATTTAGCCCATCCCCCCCTCCCACAACCCCTCCAGTAACCCTCAGTTTGTTCTCTAGATTTATGAGTCTCTTCTGTTTTGTCCCCCTCCCTGTTTTTATATTATTTCTGTTTTCCTTCCCTTATGTTCATCTGTTTTGTCTCGTAAAGTCCTCATATGAGTGAAGTCATATGATTTTTGTCTTTCTCTGACTAATTTCACTTAGCATCATACCCTCCAGTTCCATCCATGTAGTTGCAAATGGCAAGATTTCATTCTTTTTGATTGCCTCGTAATACTCCATTATACACACACACACACACACACACACACACACTATATCTTCTTTATCCATCCATCCATCCATCCATCCATCGATGGACATTTGGGCTCTTTCCATACTTTGGCTATTGTTGATAGTAGCAGCAATTTATCTTATAAGGTCTTGAAGGAGGTTCCAGGGAAGATGTCCTTAGCTCAGTTAAATGTGCTTGGGGGAGTCCGGGAGGCAATTTCTAGTAGACGTTTGAATATCCAAAACAAATGTTACCCTAAGAAGAACGATCAGGGATGAAGACAGAGACGGGGGGATCACCAGCACGGTGGTTCCCAGAAATCATGGGACCGGATGAGGCCATGAAGACAGTGTGTTCAGAGGGGAGAAAAGAAGGGAGCACCAAGGATGAAGCCCTGAGTAGAACCAACGCTTACGGCTGAGGACAGACAAGGAGCTCATCATGCAAGAAACTGGAAAGGAAAGGTATGAAAAAAAAAACATGCAAGTGCATCACAAAACGCAGGCAAAGGGGGTGGTCACCTGTCACGTCCACAAGGTCAGATGAGACGACAGGAAGGACTCACTGGGCTTGGCGGTGAGGAGATGACCAGTCAATAGCCTCGAGGTGCTCAGTGGAGCACTGGCCAAAGCCACACTGTTGCTTAGGGAGTGGCCGGAGATAAAGAAGTGAAGATTCTGTGATAGAAAGGAGGAAGAAGGGGGGATACTTCCAGGCTGACACAGGGCTGAGGACATTTTTTTTTCTGTTAGGGGGCATACTTATGTATTTGTGGTTACCAGGAAGAAATGGAGCCCGTAGAAATGGAGACATTCAAGTCAGCAGAAAGGAAAGAGAGAAAGAGTACAGCCAGGTAGTAAGGGAATGAACTGGAGAGCAAAGGCGGAGAAATCAGCCCTGTAAAGGAGGGCAGCTTCCGAGGCCGGTGGGGGGATAACAGGCAGCCTACTTGTAACGGGCTTCATCTAGTCGCTGGGACTTGAGTAGCGATGGGCAAAGTTAAAGGAAATGTGTTCACATAATCAGCCTGCTCTATATTTACCTCCCTGGAACCAGAGGGGCAGTGTGTTCTAGTGATGTGGACTCTGAAACCCAGCCTGCTGTTTTGAATTTCATTTCTGGCCCTCACATGCTTTTTTGTGGAAGGTCACATTTAGAGCGCCGTGGCAGTCTCAGCAACTGCTCGGTCTCCGTGGCTTCTTTCAAAGCCTCAGAACAAGTGGGGCAGATAATTCCAGCTCCTGAATGTCCTTGGAGCCCTAATACTATTTTTATGAACATGACAACAGCTTTGATAATGGGGCATAAACTGGACTAATTTTGGCTACGTATCTTGTTCTTGATTGCATCAAAATAGTATATGAGACAGCCGACGAGGAGGGTACAACAGGACGGTCAAAACAGATTAAAAAGGGAAAGAAGTCACAACTGTGACAAAAATTTGAAAGCTGTTTAGCCTCCACAGTAATTACAGGAGTGTAAATACCATTTGAAAAATGAGCTACCTACCATCTATTAAATAAGCAAAACCAAAAGTCAAATTGTCAAATCCGTGGGGGGTAGACTTGAGGTAAATAGTAATACAGAAATTGCCAGTGAACATTGCAATTGGTTCATTTCTTTGAATAATTGCTAACATTTACTGAGTGCTGACTCCACATCAGGCACTGCTTTAACGTGTATTCCTCCATCTAACCTTCGCCTAACTCTCCGAGGTAGATTATGTCCCTATTGTCATCTCCATTTTCCAAATAAGGAAACTGGGGCACAGAATGGTTAAACAAATTGTCCAAGGTCATGAAGCAAGGAAGTGACCGAGCCGTGGTTCAAACCAAGCAGATGGATTTCAACTCCCTTGTTCTTTTTTTTTTTTTATTTTTTTATTTTAAAAAAAAATTTTTTTTTTTAAACGTTTATTTATTTTTGAGACAGAGAGAGACAGAGCATGATCGGGGGAGGGTCAGAGAGAGGGAGACACAGAATCTGAAACAGGCTCCAGGCTCTGAGCTGTCAGCACAGAGCCCGACGCGGGGCTCGAACTCACGGACCGCGAGATCATGACCTGAGCCGAAGTCGGACGCTTAACCGACTGAGCCACCCAGGCGCCCCTCAACTCCCTTGTTCTTAACCAGCAGGACCCCACTACATTCTTAAAGATTATTGAGCCTTTCATGGTAAAAACACTCAACAAACACAAAGCTAACATACTCAATAATAACAGACTAAGTACACTACCCGTAAGATCAGGAACAAGACAAGGATGCCTACTTTCACCGCTGCTAGTCAACAACACTGGACAGGAAGCACTAGCCAGAGCAATAATGCAACAAAAAGAAATCAAGGCATCCAAATTGGAAAGGAGGAAGTAAAAGTATCTTTGCTGATAACATCATATGTAGACTATCCCAAAGAAGACACACACACACACACACACACACACACACACACAACTGTTAGAGCGAGTTAATGAATTCAGCAAAGTCGGCAGACACAAGATCAAGACTCAGAAATCAGTTGTATTTCTATATACTAGTGATGAACATTAGGAAAATAAAATTTTTAAAAAATTCCAGTTATAATAGCATCAGAAAGAATAAAATACTTAGGAATAAATTTAGCTATGTTGGTATATGACTTGTGCACTGAAAACCACAAAACGTTGCTGAAAGAAAATAAAGACCTAAATACATGGCAGGATATTCTGTGCTCATGGATTTCAAGACTTAATACTGTTAAGATGGCAATAATCCATAGATTCGATGAAGTCTCTAAGAAAATTACAATGATCTTTTTTTGCAGAAATTGACAAGGTGATGGTAAAATTGATAAGGAATTACAAGGGGCCCTGGATAGCCAAAATAATTGAAAAGGAAAAACGAAGCTGGAGGACTCACATTTCCCAATTTCAAAGCTTACTACAAAGCTACAGGAACCAAGGCACTATGGTACTGGGATAAGCACAGGTATATAGACTAGACCACTGGAATAGTATTGAGAGTCCAGAAATAAGTTCAAAAATCTTTGGTCAATTGATTTTCAACAAAAGTGCCAAGACCAGTCAATGGAGAAAAGAATTGTTTCTTTAATAGAGGATGCTGGGACAACTGGATATCCACATGCAAAAGAATGAAGTTAGACCTCCACTTCATACACTGTACAAAAAGTAACTCTGGGGCACCTGGGTGGGCTCAGTCAGTTAAGCGTCCGACTTCAGCTCTGGTCATGATCTCAAGGTTTATGGGTTCAAGCCCTGCATTGGGCTCTGTGCTGACAGCTCAGAGCCTGGAGTCCGCTTCGGATTCTGTGTCTCCCTCTCTCCCTGTGTCTCCCCCACTTGTGCTGTGTCTCTCTCTCAAAAATAAATAAGCATCAACAACAACAAAGAAGTCACTCCAAATGGATCATAGACCTAAATGTGAAAGCTAAAACCACGAAACTCTTAGAAGAAAACATAGGGGTAAATCTTCATAAATTTGGATTTGGCATGATACGGAAATGGCACCAAAAACACAAATGACAAAGGAAAAACCAAACAAATGGAGTTAGTCAAAATGAAAAACTTTTGTGCATCTAAAAACACTACCAAGAAAGTAAGAAGACAACCTACAAGATTGGAGAAAATATTTGTAAATCGTATATCTGATAAAGGTTTAATATCTAAAATCTAGAAAACTGTCACAACCCTACAAAAGACAATCCAATTCTACAACAAAACAAGGCAACCCAATTTAAAAATGAGCGAAAGATTTGAACAAACCTTTCTGCAAAGAAGGTGTACAAATGGCCAGTAAGCGCATGAAACGATGCTCATCACTAATCATTAGGGAAATGCAAATCAAAACCACAAGTGAGCTGCCACTTCACACCCACTAGGATGGCTACAATAAAAAAAATTTTTTTTTTAAAAGGAAAAAAACGAGTGTGGAGGATATGGAGAAATTGGGCCCTCCTACGTCACCAGTGGGAATGTAAGGTGAGGCAGCTGCTCTGGAAAACAGTTTGTCGGTTCCTCAAGAAATGTAATATAGAATTATAGTATGATCCAATGATTCACTTCTAGGTATCATACTCCAAAGAACTGAAAGCACATTTCCTCACAAACGCTTGTACACGAATGTTCATGAAAGCACTATTCACAGTAGCTAACGGGTGGGAACAGCCCAAATATCCGTGGTCCGATGAATGGGTAAACCAGTATGGCGTACCCTACAATGGAATATACACAGAAATGAAATAGTGATACATGCTACCGGTGGATGAACCTCAAAAACATTGGGCTCAGTGAGGGAAGAGTCACGGGTTGGGTGATTCCCTTGACAGAACATCCAACATAGGCAGATCCATGGAGACAGAAGGACGACGGTGGGTTCATTGGGGCTCAGGGGAGGGAGGAATGGGGAGTGACTGCTTAGTGGCAGTGGAGTTTCCATTTGCGGTGATGAAAATGTCGAAACTACAGAGAGAGGTCGTCACACAACACAGTGATTGTGCTAAACGCCACAGGATTGTGCACTTCATTGCTTTGTTTTTTAACCAGGCTCCGTGCCCAACATGGCGCTTGACCTCAAGACCCTGAGATTAAGAGTTGCGTGCTTCGCCAACTGAGCCAGCCAGTCTCCCCCAAATTATGCATTTTAGAATGGTTAATTTTATGCTATGTGAATTTAACCTCAATTTTTGAAATGTATTCACCTTGAAAAGTACCAAGGATAAGGAGCGCCTGGGTAGCTCAATCGGTTAAGCATCCAACTTGTGGTTTTGTCTCAGGCCATGATCTCACGGTTCATGGGTTTACGCCCTGCTTTGGGCTCTGTGCTGACCGTGTGGAGCCTGCTTGGGATTCTCTCTCTCCCTCTCTTTCTGCCCCTGCTCCACTTGTGTATGCTTCCTGTCTCACTCAAAATAAATAAACTTTTTTAAAAAAGTTCTAAGGATGTGCACAGGCTTTTGTTTAAGTGGGTAATATCTACCCATTTTGTTGTGTTAGGAATCAAAACAGGGAAATGTAAAATGTCTTTGGTCATTCTTTTTTTTTTTTTAATTTTTTTTTTTTAACGTTTATTTATTTTTGAGACAGAGAGAGAGACAGAGCATGAACGGGGGAGGAGCAGAGAGAGAGGGAGACACAGAATCGGAAGCAGGCTCCAGGCTCTGAGCCATCAGCCCAGAGCCCGACACGGGGCTCGAACTCACGGACCGCGAGATCACGAGATTGTGACCTGAGCTGAAGTCGGACGCTCAACCAACTGAGCCACCCAGGCGCCCCAGTCATTCATTTTAAAATAACAACAAAAACAAACACATAGAAATAAATATGTAAAATCTCCAAATAAGAGCAAAATACTTTTTATGAAAAAATAACTGTTTTTTCCACTGCAGAGATTAGTGAAAAGAGTAGTATTGCTTTACGTTTTTAAAAACCTCTTGAATGACTGGCTTCATGAAAGACATCTGGATTCTTTCTTCTCCATTCAACCTGTTAAAATATACCCCACTGTCAGGCAGCTTTAGGAGAACCTCAACATGTGCTCCTGAGACAATGAGTGTGAAGGTGTTATGTCTTTGTGTTACCATGACAATAGTTGTGATCTCACAGAACCCCTGGAAGGGTGTCCAAGAACCCCAGGGGCCCTGATCATATTTTAAAACCTGCTGCTGTTTACTGTATAGGAAGGGACAACTTCATGGGCATAGGACCAGTGCCATCACACGGGACCGTGTGCTTGCAAGAGCCCTGAGTTTGGGGTTTTATGCTCCGCAGTTGCCGTCTTTAAATCCCAAAGAATTTTATCTTTGAATTTGTGTTCTGTAGATGAAGTTCGATGGGACAATGGGGCATGCACCGAGGCTCAGAGCACTGTCCCATGAACTGTCCCCGCTTCTGCTGCCTCCCTGTCTCCCTGGGACCAACTCAAGTCACCTGTTCCTCATCCCCTGGTGCCCTGGACCTTACATGGCCTCCCCTCCCTGCTCCTGCCCGGAAACCACTGTCCCCTTCATCCCTGGCGGGGGCCTTGGCTTAGCACGGGAAGGATCCCAGTCGGGCACATACACCCCGTGGGCACTCAGGGGAAGGCCTGGCAGAAGCTGACCCAGGAGTCCAGTGGACAATTCACAGGGTGAATCCCTCACCCATCCCCAGATCTAGACACCTGCCAAGTCCTGGCACGAAGATTGCAGAGCCCTCGGGTGCCCATCCCCGTGGCTGAGGGAGCAGGTCTACAGGAGGCCAACATCCCTGGCATCATTCAGGTGGCTGGCTGGAGGGAGGAAGTCAGCAGCTGGCATGGTCCTCATGTGGTGCCAGGGGACAGCCCGGTGGGCACCTGTGAGGTGGGCACTCAGCCTGCCAGTATCCCTGTGCCTAGGGGAACCTGACATCAAATAGCAAATAAAACACCACCAGCACAAGTGGAGGGGGGATAAGAGGCAGAGACGGCGGAAAAATTTTTTTAAAGTTTTCAAGTTGAGTACCTTCAAGGTGCTTCTTTCCTGCTTTTTGGACCAGGGCCTGAATTTTCATTTTGCAGGGGCCACAAATCGTACAGCTGGTCCTGCAAAGAAGACTAGCCTCTGAAGAGATAATTAAGGCACCTGAGAACTCCTGCCCTTTGTCCTAATAAACCTACAGAAAGAAATTATCCCAAGCAAATGAATTTAAAGGGGGGAAAAAACTACAAATGAAAGTACCTAGATGTATTTCTCAGTATAATAAAAAATACTCAATGATTGATAAGGGAAAACTAACTGAGAAAAAATTAGTTTTTCCTTTACCTTCCAAGATCTGTTCCTCTCCTGGTGTTCTTTCTCTCATCTCTGTCCACGGAAGGGAACTAGAAATAGCAACCAGCCCTGAAGAAGTGAGCTGTTTCCTTTGAGGCCAGATTCTGGTTTCTAAATATATTTTTCAGTAAAGGGAACTGAGGTTCCTTAGAGAAATGGCTGATTCCAGGTCTGGGGCAGCGGATGTATATCGTGACATCGTATGAAACAAGGACACTCTCAAAGACTACTGTCATCGTGTCCTACGGTCCAGGAGCCCAGGGCTTTGAACGATGCCTGCCTGTGTAAATGCCAAGACGCCAAAAGTGGAAACGAGCCCACGTGGGCGCCTGGAAAGATGACCGTGGAACAGTGTCTGCTGTTTGCACATCTTCTGCACTTAAACTTGATGGCGAGGACTGCCGATCATCTCTTAGCTCAAACCCTGGCAGGGGCTTATTATTTGGGAGGGTTACATAGAGGGTCGGATCACAAGTCACTTGGAAAAGTGAGAGAAACTATTAAACCGCTTTACTAATCAATAAAAGGATGATTGTGGGGGAGTTGCCATGCCAGGAGATTTCTTCCCACCTTCTATTCAAATACCTAGAAAAATTCCGAACGCGAGCTATTTTCAGCAGCCATGAAGGTTTAACACGTTGAGAAGAAAAATCAAAGAAAACTAAAAGAGAAAGAGAAAGCTGCAAATTTAGTGACGTTACTGTCAGAAGTGCTGAAGAAATATAGCTCCTCTATTTATTTTTAAGTGATCTGGTCCTACCAGGTCCCACTGGTCAGGTGATGTGGAAACAAATACATTCCAGTCTGTTCCAGTACAATTAGTCCAAGCCAGGAATGTGACCGATCCGTCTCCATCAGGCCGCCTCAGAGACAAAATGACTCGGCCACTCCCCTTTGCAGCTTATCTCTACCGTAGCATTTGGGTGCAGGGAAGGGGCCACATCTGACCTCGAGCTGTTGCTGCCTCGTGCTGGCCCTTCGGTATGTGTGGGCTGGTGACCACTGCAGGGCAGCTGGCCTGGGCCCTGGCTTCCGGTGTCCACAGCTGACCCCTGAGGTCACTGTAACCCGTAGTCCAGTTCTGTTGTTTCTTGGTTGGAGCCTGGGCATTGCTGTCCAGCTGGCCCCACCTCACCTTGGCTTTTACTGACCTATGGGCTCCACTGAATCGCTACCACACTGTCCATCTGGCCCCTAACCAGGAGGTCCAGGTGGTGGGGTCACCTTTCCCCCACCCAGTAGATCCATGGCGGGGCTGCTGGCTCTTGACCCTGCATTCCTGGGAACTGAAAGAAGTTCAGGAGGAAACTATACATCTTCTCCCTAGCCACCCTAATTTTCTTTTTTTTTTTTTTTTTTTTTAATGTTTATTGTTGAGAGAGAGAGAGAGAGAGCTCAGGCAAGGGAAGGACAGAGAGAGAGGGAGACACAGAATCGGAAACAGGCTCCAGGCTCTGAGCGGTCAGCACAGAGCCAGACGCGGGGCTCGAACCCACGAACCTTGAGATCATGACCTGAGCTGAAGTCGGATGCTCAAACGACTGAGCCCCCCAGGTGCCCCAGCCACCCTAATTTTAAACATTCACCTTGATAAAGAGGCCAAACATTCACCCTTCCCTGCTCTGGGAAGATAAGTCTCCTGTGTGAGAAAGAGAAAGCTACGAGGGAACGTTATGTAAGAGGGAAATAAAACACAACCATTTCTTGAGTTCAGAGCATTGTCACCAGTACTCAGGCAAGCAAAAACCAATGTAAGGAAAATGACAGTAAAAGCAAGCGCCTAAGGAAAACGTCTTGACTAAAGAAATCCCAAAGAAATACAAGAATTTGGAGAAAAAGTCTCCAACGTGTTTTGGAAAACTCTTCTGAGGTCTAGTCTTCACTGAAACCTGCACAAATCTTAAGGGTATACCGTTCAGTGAATTTTCAAAAGTGAGTCTACACCCCTTTAGTAACGCCCAGGTCTGGAAATGGAACACCAACAGCACCAGAAGCCCACCTCATGCCATTTCCATCACTTGGCTTCTCACACCAAAGATTTTTTTTTTTTTTTTTTTTTTGGTTCTGCTCTTTACATGTGTAGGATTATACATCACATTCTCTTTGGGGTCTGGCTCCTTTTACTCAGTGTTTTGTTTGTGCAATTCATCCGTACCATTACATGTATTAATTCATTTGGTGTAGATTTTCATTGTGTGAACGTGCCACGAATTATATCTCTGTTCTACTGACGAGGAACACTTGCATAGCCTATATTTTTATTTACTACAAAAAGCGCTCCTGTGAAATTCTCGGGCATGGCTTTTAGTGAACGCGTGCGTACGTATTTCTGTCGGGGTTATGCCTAGGAGTCGAATGTCTAGGTCATAGATTATAGGTCTTTTCATCTTCGGGAAATAATGCCAGATTGTTTTCCTAAATGGTTGCATCTAGGGGTGCCTGGCTGGCTCAGTCAGTTGAGTGTCGGACTATGGCTCAAGACATGATCTCGTGGCTTGTGAGTTTGAGCTGCGCGTCGGGCTCTGTGCGGACAGCTCAGAGCCTGGAGCCTGCTTCGGATTCTGTGTCTCCCTCTCTCTCTGCCCCTCCTCCGCTCTCACTTTGTCTCTCTCTCTCTCTCTCTCTCTCAAAAATAAATAAATATTTAAAAAATCCAAATTGATTGCAATTCCCATCAGGACAGTAGGAGCATTCTGATTGTCAACACTTGTCATCAGTCACTTAATTGGTAGCCATTGTGGTCCTGGTGTCGTGGTATCTTACTGTAATTTTAGCTTACATTTCCGTGATCATGGTGATGTGGAAAAGCTTTTCGTGTGTTTTTGACCTTTTGCATAACCTCGTCAATAAAGTACCCATCCAAACCTCTTGCCCACTTTCTATACAGTTAGCTTCCTTTCTCTTAATCCACGTACACGCTTAGGATGCTAGTCCTTTGTCAGATATACGTACTGCAAATATCTTTTCCTAAACCTTGGCTCCCCTTTTCATTCTCTTTCTTGGCATCTTTTGATAAACAGAGGTTATTAATTTCATTTATTTTTTCATGTTTATTTTTTTAGATTTTTTTTAATGTTTGTTTATTTCTGAGACAGAGAGAGACAGAGCATGAGCGGGGGAGGGGCAGAGAGAGAGACACACACAGAATCCAAAGCAGGCTTCAGGTTCCAAGCTGTCAGCGCAGAGCCCGACGTGGGGCTCGAACCCACTGACTGCGAGATCATGACCTGAGCCGAAGTCGGACACTTAACCGATTGAGCCACCTAGGTGCCTCCCAGAAGTTCTTAATTTTAATATAATCCAATTTACTAATTTTTCTTTGGTGGGTGAAATGCTTTTTATTTCCTTTTTGTGACATGTTTGTCTGTTCCAGTATGCTCTTGTATGTTTTTTGCTCTCAGATTTTTTGGGAGGGGGCCTTTCACATTTAGATCTGGAAAGTATTTTGTGTCCTGTGAGGTCCACATGTGTAAAAGGTAAAAGACGACACGTATCTAAGAACAATAGGCCAGTGTTTAAAAAAAAAAAAAGTTATAAAAATTTAGTTCATAATACATATTTTAAGTCATCATTAGAACTATTGTCGCAGCATCTAAATAAAGAGTCCTCAGATGCCTGGACTTTGATTTCTACTTGATTAACAAATCTAGCTTTCCCTGTGCACTCCTCTTTCTTTAGCAAGCCCCTGTACATGAGTCAATTAAAAACCTAACATTAGGTTCTGTTCTACTGGCCCAGGATAATGGCATACTCCAACGGGGTCAGACGAAGGAAGTGAAGTTTTGACGTAAGACGAAGAATTCAGGGAGTCCACGAGAGTTTCGTAGGGTCTGGGGTTCGTAAGAAAAATGGTGGGGAAGCAGTAAAGATGGACCATGTGTCTTGGGTCCGGCCAATATGACATGTGTCTGAGTTAAGAAACCAAGGCTCTTTGAAGTTACAACCTCGCTTTTCCCTGGTCATCACCCAGGAAGCTGGATCAAAGGAGTGTTACTGCCTGAGGGGACCTACGAGGTAGGATAGATCCAAAAGGTAAAGGGCAGGCACTCTCTCCTGTTCTCACCCATGAGTCAAGTACCTTGGTGCCAGGCACCTGTCGGGGATGGGTAGACAAGTCTCCTCTCTCCCAGGTGGGTCCCAGACTAAAAATGTGTAGTAGTCGTTCAATTCTCATTGAAATCCAGAAGAAAGACTCGGAGACCAGACTCCTGTCTCTCCTCTTCTTGAAGAAAGGCCGGACATGTAGGGATGGGGGTCAGATGTCCAGAAGAGACAGTCAATCCACGAAAGCTGACAGGACAGTGGGGACGGACGAAAGCTGAACGTCCCTGTTCTGTCCGTGGGGGGAAACGGGACGTGGGAAACCTGGGAGGGGGGAGGTCAGCGTGGTGAGGGGCCAGGGTGTGAAAGGTGGTAGAGAAGCCAGCAGCCCCCGCCTAGGGGTGACCCTCTGCCTGTCTGCCTCTTCATTCCTGGGGGCATGCCAGGAAAGTCTTCTTGGGGAAGCCGAGTCCCCTCAGGAACCATGGATCCTGAAAAGGGAGGGCAGCCTCGAGTAGGTGTTTGGGGCTCAGGCCAACCACACGTTTCTGACATGTGTTGATGCTCGACTAGAAAAAGGTAAAGCGTGGGGAGAAGATTACTGTCATCTTAGAACTGATTCTCCACTGTGTGTTCGTGCTACAGTGAGGTTTGGAGACGGCTGGGACTGGTTTAACATTTATGAGAAGGGCTGGGGCGCCTGTGGCTCAGTCGGTGAAGCCTTCGATTCTTGATTTTGGCTCCGGTCATGATCTCACGGTTGTGAGACTAAGCCCCATGTCGGGGTCCGTGTTGGGTGGGGAGCCTGCTTGGGATTCTCTCTCCCTCTCTCTCTCTCTCTCTCTCTCTCTCTCTCTCTTTCTCTCCCTCCCTGCCCCTCCCCTGCTCACACACACTCTCTCTGAAACAAAATAAAAAGATTTATGAGAAGGGCAATCTCGGGTCCTTCTGATTTTTACCCTCCCCTCCTTCCCTGGAGCTCAAGCCCGGGTCACGGGCACAGGTGCAGCCTTATGAGCTGAGGGTATTATTTCACATGCTTATCAGGCCCTGCTGGACACGTGAGTCTTTTTCTGCCTTTAGCTTCTTGACCTTAGCTTCTATTTATACCTACAATGCTCATCAGAGGGTAATCCAATAGCGGCTACATTTTCATGCTCTCCTGGAATATAAAAATCCTAAAGACATATAATTGCCTTTTATATTTTTTAAATGTCTTCTCTTCCTTTGGCATTCAATTAACTTCCAAAATAGATCTCTTCCTCCTTCTTTCCCTCGCCTGCCTTTCTAGAGCTTTACTAAACGCTTTTTGCCAATAGGTCTTCTTCTCATAAGTCCTCGCATTTGTTCTAATTATAGACTAGCACACATGGTGACATATATTACTTTGCTAGGCTGAATTCCAGAAAACAGTGACAAGCAAAGGAAAAAGAGCTCCATAAGCAAGAAGCTGAATTTAGTCTGGGGCATGGCAAATTGCCTTTGCTGCTGCCTTTTTTTTTTTTTTTTTTAATCCAAAAAAGAAGTTTTATTTCCAGTTGAGCAGGTCCCAGTGGGGTTCCCCCTCCCACTAAATTATTAGAGTCTTTGGGGCAAGTAATATGTTCTAGTCATCCATGTAACCTCAGGTCTAGTGATGCAGTGCCTGTTGAACTGAATTAAGTTGCACTTAGTCAAATGAGAAGCGATACCTAACAGTTGAGAGAAGGTCAAAGAAAGAAATTGTATCTTATGGCCGTGGGCATGCTACTGTCCTTGCGACAGCTTACCGGTTAGTTAACTAAAAAATCATATGCAGTCAAATCTTACAATATTTTTACTTAAAAAAAAAAAACAAAAAACAAAAAACCTTCCTTACTGTCAAAAAAAAAAAAAAAAAAGTAGAAATCGCTCAGAATCTCATCACACTGTGATATACTGCATTTATAGCAGTGGTTATAAACTTATGGTCTTTTATGTATATAATATAGGCATTTAAACAAGATGGTGTTCCCGTGAGCCCATAGCACAAAATGGGATGCTCCAGGCCTTGTTCCTGTTTTTCCACTCAGCATAATGGGTCAAGAACATCTTCTCATATCAGTAAACACTCTTCAACAGGCATTTATTGCCCCATTATATGGTTGATTGTTCAATAATTTGCCTAACCAATCATCTGTCTAGGTTGCTTTCATTTTTAAAAAGTATAATGTTTTGATATCCTTGTTGTTGTTGTTTTTTAATTTTGTACCCAGCTCTTATTTCCTCCGGATACATTACCATAGGTAGAATTTCTGGCACAAAAGACATATTGATTTTAAACTGTGGAAACTCATTTCTAAATTATTCTTTTTTTTTTTTAAATTTTTTTTTTAACGTTTATTTATTTTTGGGACAGAGAGAGACAGAGCATGAATGGGGGAGGGGCAGAGAGAGAGGGAGACACAGAATCGGAAGCAGGCTCCAGGCTCTGAGCCATCAGCCCAGAGCCTGACGCGGGGCTCGAACTCACGGACCGCGAGATCGTGACCTGAGCTGAAGTCGGACGCTTAACCGACGGAGCCACCCAGGCGCCCCTCTAAATTATTCTTTAGAAAGGCTGTACTTCAAAAAAAAAAAGAAAGAAAAGAAAGATTCTATTTCTATGCATTCCCTGTTCATGTCCTTTGTCCGTTAAAAAAGGAGATGGGTGGTTATTTGTCTTCTTGATCCATAAGGGCTCTTTATATGTAAAGGATACTTCCCTTTTCATAAAATCATAAATTATACATTCTTCCTACTTTGTCTTTTTAGTTTTTTTTTAACTTAAAAAAATGCTTTATTTATTTTTGAGAGAGATAGTGGGGGAGAGGCACAGAGAGGGGGGACAGAGGCTCTGAAGCGGGCTCCACGCTGACAGCAGAGAACCAGATGCAGGGTCTGAACCCACAAACTGCGAGATCATGACCTGAGCTGAAGTAGGACGCTCAACCGACTGAGCCACCCAGGTGCCCCACGTCTCTTTACTTTTAGGAGTACTATGCTTTAGGGGCGCCTGGGTAACTCAGTTGGCTAAGTGTCCACCTATGCTGACAGCTCAGAGCCTGGAGCCTGCTTCTGGAGCCTTCTGTATTTATCTGTTTATTTCTATATCAGTAGTATGCAATAGATAATATATAGTGAGCACTTACTTCCTTGTCAGGCTGTTCCAAATGCTTTCCATATATTAATTCAGTTAAAGGTCACATCAAGTCTATGCGGAGGCAGATTTAATCCTGAAACTAATGAAGCTTGAGCTTCAGGACCCCTTCCATAGCACAAACCTCCTCCAAGATCCTGGGAGGGGCTCTAGCAAGCTATTCACACAGTGTTATATTTTTGTAAAGTTTGGAGAATAAGATATTGCAATCACAATTGGTTAAGACTGCTGTTCCTGATGAGTCTTGCATCACAATCCCCTTATGTCACTGGGGGGCACTGGAGTGGCCTCTGGCATTAAGGAGAAGCTGAGTCAGGGATACATTCAGTTAGGTTTAGAAGGATTTCCTCATATAGTTACCAGTCAATTTTGCTCAATGCCCACTGTAGAAATAGTTTCCAGGAATACTCCCCCTGCCCTATTGTGCCAACCTACCCAGCATCACCACACAAGAGTACAGGGCCGGACTCTTTTTCTAAGATTTTATTCTTAAGTAATCTCTATACACAACATGGGGCTGTTACAATAGAAATTGGATCCTCTGGAACCCATCCCTAGAAGTATATGGGTAGTGAAACAAGATTAAAAATAGATGGCAACAGGGGCTCCTTGGTGGCTCAGTCAGTGAAGCATCTGACTTGATTTCAGCTCAGGTCATGGTCTCACGGTTAGATCGAGCCCCACGTTGGGTTCTGTGCTGACAGCACGGAGTCTGCTTGCGATTTTCTCTCTCTCCCTCTCTCTCTCTCTCAGGCCACCATGTGTCCTTGGAGCCACCATGCTGCGAGGAAGCCCAATCACATGGAGAGGCTCACGTGGAAAGAAAACAAGGTTCTAGGCCCTCAAGTCCAACGAGCTCCCAGCCAACAGCCAGCATCAACTTGCCAGCCACGTGAGTGAGCCTTCTTGGAAAGAGATCCTCTAGCCCTAGTCAAGCCATCCCAGATGATTCTGGGAGGAGCAGACACGACCATTTCCTGCCAAGTCCTGCCCACATTCCAGATTCATGAGAAAAACAAGTAATTGTTCAAGCAGCTGGGTTTGGGGCTGGTTTCTTACGCTGTATATTACTGTGTAACAATCCATGAGCAACACCCATGTAACTATCACCACCTCTAGATAAAGAAAATTTCTGTTAGCCCAGAAGTTTCCCTCAGGCACCCTTCCAGTCAACCACCCCAACCAGCAAAAGGTAATTGCTCCTTTGACCTCTAGCAACACATACGACTGTTGCCTATTGTGAAGCTTCATATAAATGGAAATGTGATGTGTTTTTATGTTTTATGTATTGAGCTTCTTTAGCTCAATAGGTTTATGAAATTAATTCAGGTTGTTTCAGGAGTGGGGTTTATTCTTTTTCATCCATTATATGAATATACCACCATTTATCCCTTCTACTATTGGTAATCATTTGGCCATTTATTTTTTTATTATTTTATATATACTGTATATTTTTAAAGTTTTTTGTTTACTTACTTTGAGAGAGAGAGAGAGAGAAAAGCACAGGCGGGGGAGGGGCAGAGAGAGAGAATCCCATGCAGGCTCTGCACTGTCAGGGCTCCAACTCATAACCATGACCTGAGCCAAAATCAAGAGTCCAATGTTTAAGCGACCGAGCTACCCAGGTGCCCCCGTTTGGCCATTTATCATGAGTAAAGCTGCTGTGCACATTCACATACTTGCTTTTGGTGGGCATAAGCCTCGGGTTTTGTTGGATATATAACCCAGGAGTTTAATGGCTGGAGCTTTAGTAGTGTGGGGTTTTAAAACATGTCTACCAATTCTTTGATACTCCTCTATTAAGAGGTAGGGTATCGTCCTCCCCTCAAATCCAGACAGGCCTTAGTGACTTATTTATAACTAATGAAACGCAGTGGATATGACCTTGCATGACTTCTAGGCGATGCCCCAAAAAGTTATGCAGCTTTACCCGGTTTTCTCGGGACACTTGCTCTGGGAAATATCCAGCTGGGGTTTACTCAAATACTGTTCCACCTCATTCTCTGTTCCCCTTCTAGTACTACCTTATACATCTGTTGGTCCTTTCCTGTGTGATTAACAGACATCTATTCTTTTCCATATTTTCTGTCCTTTTTCCTAACTGTGTTACAGTTTGGACGCCTACTGACTTGTGTCCTAGTTGTCCTAATCATCTACTCTGCTCCGTCTAATTTGCTACTAAACACAAATTATTTAGGTATTCATTTGTCATAGCATTTTTCCAGATCGAGAGCCTCCATTTGACCCCTTTTCATGGATTCTAATTCTCTGGTGAAATTCTCCATCTTTCTTCTATTTTCCTCATCATATGAATCATAGATATTTTAAAGTCCTTGTCTGATAAATTCGGTAACGGAACCATCCATAGATCTGTTCTGTTGTCTATTCTCTGTCCTTCTCAGTCTCTCTCTCCTTTTTAGCATGCCTCATGATTTTAAATTTTCCTGACAACATTGTAGAAGAAAAAAATGTTGAGTCTCTGGTTGGTATATCTTGATTAATATGATTTAGTCTCCTTGTGGTGGCTTATATAGAGCACCTTAAATCTCTCAAAGATTGGTTTTAGCCAATTAATTTTTCTCTTACTACTGGTTTGTAACCCTTACTTCTAGCGCACATCCCTTTGGGATCTCAACCAAAAGTCCCTCGTGTTTACTGTACCCACCTCGTGTTTACCCACCTTGGTGGGGCGTGAACTACAAGCTTGGTCTCCCCGGCATTGTGCAGCTGGGGTGACATCTCTAGTTAGCTCTTAGCCTCCCACTGCTATTGTTTCTCTTTGTGCATGTGCCACTTAGAAGCTATTCAAGGTGGGACACCTGAGTGGCTCAGTCGGTTAAGCATCTGACTTGGGCTCAGATCATGATCTCATGGTTTGTGAGTCCCAGCCCCGCATCAGGCTCTCTGCTGTTAGTGCAGAGCCCTGCTTCAGACCCTCTATCCATTTCTCTTTCCCTCTCTCACAAAAATAAATAAACATAAAAAAAAAAAAAAAAAAGAAGAAGCTATCCAAGAGCATGAAGTGAACTTGTAGGAAGATTTGGGGGTTTCACTTCTCGGTAGTTCCCTTCTTTCCAGGACTTTGCCCCAACTCCTTCGGCAGTTTCAAACTGTCAACTGAGTTGTTACTGATTGAGAAACAAGCGAGGGATCAGAAAATGTCCTCAGGGAAAAAGCAGCAGTAAAGGTCAGTTCTTCCCTTAAGGACCCCAGTCCCTCACGTCTTGTCTGTATTATTTATTCTTTGACACTGACAGAGACTGCATCTGACCAAACTTTAGCCAGAGCTTTCTTCTGGGTCTTTTTTCTCAAGTGGACCTCAACCTTGGCCCCAGGCCTATCTTTGGTCTGCCTAACTCAGTCTTAGCAAGAATCCCACTAAGTTAGTTTAGTGAGAATACCCTCACCCTTTATCTGGTTATTCTCTGTATCTGATCAAGTTCCTTATTCCCCACCCTTGATATCTGATCATCTTGACTTGCCTTCAGCAAGAATTCTGAATTCGTTTACCAAGAATGCCCCTACCCTTGATACTTCCTCTTGATAATTTTCCATCCACTGAAACCCACACCCCCGTCCCCAACTTTGCTGGTTGGCTGCAAATCCCCAGATATTATTGCCACCCTCAGAGTGAAGCCTGATTATTCTCCCCTACTGCAACAGTCTTGAATAAAGTCTTCCTGACCACTTTAACAAGTACTGAAAAAAGGTTTTTGTTCTCTATTTCTAGGAACATTTCCTCTAGGTAATCCAATTTCAAGGGCACACAATTGCTCATAGTTCTCTCTTATAACCCTTTTTTATTTCTGTAACATATGTAGTAACATTCTTTCCTTTCTGATTTTAGTAATTTGAGTCTTCTCTCTCTCTCTCTCTCTCTCTCTGTCTCTGTCTCTGTCTCTGTCTCTGTCTCCAGTCCATCTAGCTAAAGGTTTATCAATTTTGTTGATCTTTCAAAGAGCCAACCTTTGGTTTTACTGGTTTTCTGTACTGTTTTCTTGTTCTCTATTTCATTTATCAGTGCTCTAACATTTAGTACTTCCTTCTGCTAGCTTTAGGGTTTGTTCTTCCTCTTCTAGTTCCTTAAGTTGTAAAGTTAGGTTGTTGATTTGGGATCTGTCATGTTTTTTTAATGTAAACATTTAAATTTTCCCCTTAGCACTGTTTTTACTGTGTCCCATAAGTTTTGGTATGTTGTGTTTCCATTTTCATTTGTCTGTGAGTATTTTCTAATTTCCCTGGTGATTTCTTCTTTGACCCATTGGTTGTTTAAAAGGGTGTTGTTTAATTTCCACAGTTTTGTGAATTTTCCAGTTTTCCTTTTTTTAATGTTTATTTATTTCTGAGACAGAGAGAGACAGAACGTGGTGGGGGAGGGGTAGAGAGCAAGGGAGACACAGAATCAGAACCAGGCTCCAGGCTCTGAGCTGTCAGCACAGAGCCCGACGTGGGGCTCCAACTCACAAACCACGAGATCATGACCTGAGCCGAAGTCGGTCACTCAACTGACTGAGCCACCCAGGCGCCCCTCCTTTTTTTTTTTTTTTTTTTTTTTTGTAGGCTCCATACCCAGCGTGAAGCCCAATGTGGGCCTTGAACTCATGACCCTGAGATGGAGACCTGACCTGAGATCAAGAGTCAGATGCTTAACCAACTGAGCTACCCAGGCACCCCTTCAGTTCTCCTTTTGTTAATGATTCCTAATTTCATCCCTTTGTGGCCCATGAAGATCTTTTGTATGCCACCTATTTAAATCTACTGGCACTTAATCTGTGGTCTATCCTGGAAAATGTCCCATGTGCCCTTGGCAAGAATGTGTGGCAAGAATGTGACGGTTTATTGTATGAAGCCCTCTAGTTCCTTATTTATCTTCTGTCTGGTTGTTCTATCCATTATTGTGAGTGGGATCTTCAATAAATCTTCAACTGTTATTTGTAGATCTGTTTCTCCCCTCAATCCTATTAGTTTTTGCTTTGTTAAGTTTTCAACTGTTATTTCTCCAAATATTCTCTCTGGCCCTTTCTCTCTCCCCCCGGCCTCTTGTCTTCCAGGCCCCCCATGATGTGTAGGTTGATCTATTTTATGATGTCCCGTAGCTCCCTTAGACTCTGTTTGTTTTTCCTCTAAGTTTCTTCTTTCTGTTCTCTGCCTCAATAATTTCTATTGTCTGATCTTCAAGTTTGCAGACTCTTTCTTCTGTCTGCTCACTTCTGCCTTTGAATCCCTCTAGTGCATGTTTCACTTTGTTATACTTTTTTCAGCTCCAGAATTTTGTTTGTTTGTTTCTTTCTTTCTTTTTAAGTTTTCTATCTCTTTATTTACATGTCCATTGTGTTTCTCTCTATTTACATGTCCAACTATGTTCACACATAGTTTTCTTGGTCTCTTCCACATCTTCCTTAAGTTCCCTGAACAACGTTAAGGCAGTTGTTTTAAAGTTCATCTAGTATATCTGCCATTAGGTCTTTTTCAAGGACTGTTTCTGTTTATTTTTTCCCTTTGAATGGACCATACTTTCCTATTTCTTTGTATGCCTTGTGACTTTTTGTTGAACACTTGGATATTTGAATCTAGTAATGTGATAACTCTGGAAATCAGATTCTCCCGCTTCCCCAGCGTTTGCTGTTTTTTGTTGTTTTGTTTTTTGGTTGCTGTAGGATTATTGTCTCTGTGCCAGGATCAGCCTGGGGCGTAAACTTAATGTCTTCCCAGGTCATCTCTCAGCCTTTCCTTGGGTATGGATGGTCATTTTCTAATTTGCCCCATTGCACACTTTTGTTTGTTTGTTTTTGTTTCAACTGTACTAGTCTCTAACGTCTGGCTGCCAAAAGGGAAAAGGTAAAAAAATAAAATAAAAAAATAAAAATGAAGGAGGGTGAATTGGGTGCCGGCCCTTTAAATACCTGGGAAGTCATTTCAGCTGGAGGGTGGAGATGCTTGCAACAAAGGGGTAAGTGCAACAACAATGCCACCCGCCTCTTTGGACACTGGTTACTAGCAGGAATCTGCACCTAGGGCCCAGATATTTGGAGGACAGTTTCCTTTGGCCCACCATGGTGCCCACATGCTCCATGAACGTGTGTACATCTGCCTTCCATGTGGCTGAGGATGAGGGATGGTATAGCTCCTTCCGTGCAAAGAGCTGACATTGGTGGAAATTAACAGCAAGTTTTCCTGTCCAAGTCTTCCCTAGACGTCGCAGGCCTTCAACAGGCTCCAGAGCTCCAAAATAGCCACATCAGACAGATCCTGCCAGCTGCTGCTGTCTAGGAGGGGAGACAGATTCCTGCTTCCTTCTCTGCCACCTTCCCAGAGTCCCCTGCTTCATTTAATTTTATCATTTCCGGTTTGGCAAAGGGAGTGTTTTTGGCTATACTTTAGCCTTGAACTCAGGTTTGATTGCATTCCATAAGTCTTGATCTGCAGCGTCCTCATATTTTCTATTAAATTATGATCATTGCTCGGTAGCAGATAATGTGGTCTCTATTAGTTTTGCTCTGATACATTTGAGAGTTTTTTTTGAGATCTATTTTTTTCTAGGTTTATTTCTTTATTTTGGGGGGAAGGGGCAGAGAGAGAGAGACAGAGGGAGAGAGAATCCCAAGCAGCCCCCCACCCCCCCATGTGAAGTCCTACTTAGGGCTTTGATCCTATGAATAGTGAGATTATTACCTGACCCCCAACCAAGAGTCAGAGGCTTAACCAACTGAGCCACCCAGGCACCCCTGGAGATTTAAAATATTGTTAATTTTTAGCAACGGATTGTAACATATTCAAAAAGAATTCCATGAGTCCACAGTGATACTGGAAAAAACAGAGACGGAAGACAGGACGCATGTGGGCTGCTGGACACAGAAGGGGTCGAAAGCTCCGCTCCCCTCCGGAGTGGTGACTAGGACACTGTTGGGGAAAGGCAGCCCTGGGGAATCTTGTCGTCCCCTCCAACGTGCTCCCTGGCCTTGTCCCGGGCCTTGCCCCCGTCCCCCACCACGCAGGCAGGAAACTCCAGGAGGGACAGCCTAGGGACCTGCCCCTAGTACACGTGGGAAGCGCCGCGGCTGGTGAGGAGGGGTCCGAGAGAAGGACCGGCCGCGGGCCGGAGGAGGCGCGGGAGCTTGCAAGCGCGGGGCTCGCACAAGGCGCGCAGGGTGCCCACCCAGCAGCGCACGACGCGGATCCGCGCGGCCCCGCTCGAGCGGCCGTGCGCGCCCCCGCAACCCCGCGTGGCGGGCACGCGCTCCGGGCCGCTGCGGGCGGGGCGGAGCGGGGCGAGGGCGAGGGCGAGGGCGGGGGCGGGGCCGGGGAGGCGCCCGGACGCCGGAAGCGCCTTTCCCGGAAGGCACCGAGGCGGCGCCGGCCTCCGGGGGCGGCCTCGGCGATGGCGGCTGGGCGGCGGGAGCTCTCTGCCTAGCCCGAGGAGCCGCGCCGCTGGAGGATGGCCTCTCTCGGGCCGGCCGCTGCGGGCGAGCAGGTCTCTGGAGCCGAGGCGGAGCCGGGCGCCGCGGGGCCTCCGCCTCCTCCGCCGCCGCCGCCGCCGTCCTCTCTGGGGCCCCTGCTCCCGCTGCAGCGGGAGCCACTGTACAACTGGCAGGCGACTAAGGCGTCGCTGAAGGAGCGCTTCGCCTTCCTCTTCAACTCGGAGCTGCTGAGCGATGTGCGCTTCGTGCTGGGCAAGGGCCGCGGCGGCGCGGCCGCCGGGGGCCCACAGCGCATCCCCGCGCACCGCTTCGTGCTGGCGGCCGGCAGCGCCGTCTTCGACGCCATGTTCAACGGCGGCATGGCCACCACGTCGGCCGAGATCGAGCTGCCCGACGTGGAGCCCGCCGCCTTCCTGGCGCTGCTGAGGTGAGCGGCGGGCGCCCGGCCTGCCCCTGCGCGCGAGCCTCCCCCGCGGCCTCAGTTTCCCCCCCCGGTCAGGGACGCGCGGCGGGTCCCCGTCCCCCTCTGCCGGCCGCACGGCCGACCGCCGGTCGTCGGGGTCACGGTCTCAGTCTGCGTCCGCTCAGCGAGCGCTTTTCCTTTCCAGTCCGGCATTGTCACCCGACCTTCGGGACTAGAGAACGGCCGTGGAACGGGTGTGGACCGGGTTGTCTTGATGGCCCGTTTGCAAAGTTTTAGGGTTTTTTTTTGTTGTTGGGGGAGAGGGGAAGAGGTGAGAAGACTTGGCGGACCGACGGCTTTTTTTTTTCCCCCCCTGTTGGTTGGTTTTAAATTCTGACTCCTTTTTCGTTTGTGTGTGTATTAGTTGTCGGGACCCAGGAAAGGGAATGCCAAAACAAGTAGGTGTGGCTTTACCTGGCTCGGCGTTTCTGCAGACAACGTCACGTTTGCTCAAAACCCAAATCCAGCCGCGGGTGTTGGAGTTTGCTTTTTTGCCTATTTCAGTCGATAATACATCGACTTCTGGTTAATTTTGGATGTTAATATTGGATAAACGATAAATTATCGTTTGACGTTAATAGCCTTTATTCGCAGAAGTCCAGTTAAGGAGGTGTTGTTTTCCACACTTTTACAAATGGGACCGGGGCCCAGAAAAGTCCAGTGACTGGCGGAGGTAACAGCAAACTCCTAGGGGAAGACCATGTGTGTTTTATTATATGGGGATGGTTTTAGCTGCCTGACCACAGTGGGTTCTTCGGAAAGGAGCAGAGTCTTGGGTGGTACTGAGGCCAAAAAAAAAAAAAAAAAAAAAAAGAGGTCATTGAATGGATAAATAGCCCACAAAAGGCTCACAGCTCAACCGGGAAGATCAGTAGGAAACTGAGTACAAAGTTAAAACGAGTAGAAAAGAAATAGCAAGATCCCATAAACAAATGGTAAAGGGCAGGATAGATAACTTAGGTAAAGAAAAGATAACAACTCACTGGGTGTTGTATGGAAACCAATTTGACAATAAATTTTATATATTGGGAAAAAAAAGATAACAACTAATTGACAAAGAATGTTTAACCTCAGTAATTAAAGCAGTGAAAATTAAATGCAAAGCGAATACTAAATTCCTAGTATTTTAAAGATAATATTAGGGGCGCCTGGGTGGCCCAATCTGTTAAGCGTCTGACTTCAGCTCAGGTGATGTTCTCACATTTGTGAGTTCGAGCCCCGTGTAAGGCTCCATGCTGGGAGCTCAGAGGCTGGAACCTGCTTCGGATTCTGAGTCTCCCCCTCTCTCAAAAATACATTAAATATATATATATATATATTGGAGAAGCCCTCTGTGACGAAGATGGTAAAACAGTTTGGCACTACAGATTCTCTCCCCCCCTCGGAAGTATTGAAGTACTGAAAAATGTGTACAAAAATATTTACAGCTGGATTATTTATAGTAGTATGGAAGTAGTCAGCTGGAGGAAATGGTGAGATAAACAACGTTGGGTGCATTAGATGGAATTAATGCCACTGAGCATGGTACTGATGAAGACTAGGTTATATGAACACGAAAAACATGTGTAATAAACAGCCCTGAAAACCGCGCACGGTGAATAAAACTGAAACGTAACAACAAACATATACCTAGTGACATGGATGGAAGGAAGCATAACAAAATGCTAACCAAAGTTGTATTGGACCGGTAAAATGATAATGCTTTTTTTTCTTCTTTTTTCCTTTGTTTCCCATGTTTTCTGCAAATTACAGTTACGAAGAGAGAAAAATTAGCTAAAAACCTAGGATCTGGGTCACTTTGGATTTTGGTTTGAACTTGATGAGAGGATTGTTGTAGCTCGTTTATAAGTATCTTAGAGTGATTTGTTGGTCCACCTCATTATAATCTCCTTGAGTACTTGTGAAATTCGAGATCCCTTCCTCCCTCTCTAAAATATTGTAATGTTTAGAGGTGGGACCTTGAGAGCCCTTTTAATACTCTCCGACATACTAACACCAGCTAAATCTGAGAGCCCCTGCTCTAAAAATATTGCCGAGGAGTTTTTTCCTTTAAAAAAAATAGCGATCGGTAAATAAGAATGTAGAGGGGAAAATGCTTAGCTTGTATTTTTACTGAAGCCGTTAGTCCTTTCCTATCAACAGAAAATAAGTGAATTAACTGTAAAGTCTTTGAAATTTTCCTCTTTTCAGTGTGGTTATGGTATTTGTCCTTCAGATTCCAGTCTTGTTCTTTTTTTTTCAATGTTTATTCATTTTTGAGAGAGAGAGAGAGACAGAGCACGAGCTGGGGAGGGTCAGAGAGAGAGGGAGACATAGAATCTGAAGCAGGTTCCAGGCTCCGAGCTGTCAGCACGGGAGCCCGACATGGGGCTGGAACCCGCGAACTGTGAGATCATGACTTGAGCTGAAGTCAGACACTTAGCCGACTGAGCCACCCAGGTGCCCCGATTCCAGTCTTGTTCTATTGTGAAATGATATCTGGACCGGAAGGTATTGGCCACCTGTGAAACATAGATGCCGTCCTTGCTTGCTATTGTGTGACAAACAGGTGTCCCATAGTACTTGCTGAGTGGGGACAACAGGTTAGCTTGGCCTATTTTTATTATGTTTACAAGTTGAATCAGTTAACATTATAAGAAACTACTTGTTTTGATCTGCCTGACCTTTAAGTGATGTTCTTCAGTTGTTCATTTGAGAAATGCTGTGTGCCTCCCTGCACCAGTTGGTGTTTTAGATGTTGGGTGCAGCAGTGAAGAAGAAAAAGTCTCTGCCATCAAGTACTTTATAATCTAGTAAGGAGAAACAAAGATGTAATGTCAAGTACTGATAAGTGTGCTGGGGAAAAATGATCAAGCCGTGAGGGAAGGAGCATTCTAAGCAAGGCAGAGCGTGTTCAAGGCCCTAGATTTTTCCTGTTGCAGGAACTGCAAAGGTCAACCAGTGCTGTTTGAACGGAGTGAATAAGGGGGAAAGTGGTGGAAGATGAGGTCAGGAGGATAGGCTGGACAAGGTCGTGCAGGGCTGTATAGCCAGGGAAGGACGTGGGTATGTGCTAGGAAGGAAGCCTTTGGAGAGTTTTCAGTAGGAAGTGATGTGATCTGATTTACGTTTTTAAAAACTCATTCTGGCAGTTGTTCGGGGATTAGACTGCAGAGGGAGTAAAATGGGCAGCAGAGAGTTAAACTAAGAGGCTTTTGCAGTAGTCCAGGCAAGACATATGGTGGAGGGTTATACCAGGGTGGTGGGGATAGATGGGAGAAGTGGTCAGGCTGCAGATACATGATTGACTTTTGAACAATATGAGTTTAAACTACATGGGCCCACTTGTACACAGATTTTTTTTTTTTTTTACGTTTATTAATTTTTGAGACAGCGAAACAGGGCACAAGTGGAGGAGGGGCAGAGAGAGAAGGAGACACAGAATCCAAAGCAGGCTTCAGGCTCTGAGTAAGCGTTCAGCACAGAGCCCGATGCGGGGCTTGAACCCACCAACCGTGAGATCATGACCTGAGCCGAAGTCAGACACTTAACAGACTGAGCCACCCAGGCGCCCCAGATTTTTTTTTTTTTTTTAAACAAGTAAAGTATGGTACTGTAAATGTGTTTTCTCTTCTCTTACGGTTTCCTTGATAATATTTTCTTTCCTCTAGCTTCCTCAATTGTAAGAATATAGTATATAATGCATATACTAAATATGTGTTAATTGTTTATATGTTATCAGTAAGTTTTCAGGTCAACAGTAGGCTATTAGTAAAGTTTTGGGGGTAGTCAAAAGTTATATGGAGGTTTTTGACTACAGGGAGGGAGGGGAATGGGGAGTGGAGGCCACGCCCCTGATTCCTGTGTTGTTCAAGGGTCAACTGTATTTTGAAGGTAGAACCAGGAAGATTTCTAAGACATCCAAGGAGGGCAAGAGTACAGCCAGAAATACGAACCCGGAGTTTGGGGAAGAGCTTCTTGGTGAACATAAATCTGAAAGCTAAGAGTGAATGACTGGTCTTTAAACCATGAAACCAAATGAGGTTACGTAGGGAGGGAATGCGGGTTGTGAAGACAGGTATGAAGATGAGCCCGGGGAGCCTCCAACCTAGGGAGACGTAGCCGGGGGGAGAGTAAAATGAGGCCAAGGGACCGCTGCCAGTGGAGTTAGACTGGAAAGCAAGGAGCAGGATATCTTGAAACTCAAGTTGCAGAAAGCCTTTCGATAAAGAGAGTGGTCAGCCATGTTAAATGCTGCTGAGATGTGGGTGAAATGAGGATATTGAATCGATTATTGGTTTTGACGAAACGGAGGCCGTTGATAACCCTGGCAAGAGTGGTTTTAGCAGCTGGATCAGAATAGGTTGGGGAGAAAATAGGAGGTGAGGAACTGGAGATGGCTGCTCTCAACAGCTCTCTCAAGGAGTTGTGTGGCAGAAAGGAACAGAAACGGAGTGGTGACCGGATTCTGTCTGTCCTTTCTGTTAACTCCTGGCGTTATATACTCCCCCACCTATGTGGCCAGACTTCCACTCGGTCTTAGAATCCCACTTCCAGCCGCACATTCACAAATGAATGTCTAGTACCCATGCAGGTGAACATGGAAATGATAAGAATAGTGTGACATTTAGTGAGCCGTGCCACTTACTGTTGCTGAGTACCTTATGTGCACTTAAATTCCCACAGTCTTTGAGCGGGTACTCTTTATTTTTTTTTAGATTTTATTTTTAAGTAATCTCTGCACCCAAAGTGGGTCTTGAACTGACAGCCCCGAGATCGAGAGTCACGTGCTCTGCCGACAGAGCCAGCCAGGCTCCCAGAGCAGACACTCCTATTATTGCACTCTTTTATCAGTCAGCTTTTGCCACAGTAATGCTATAACGCACCCTAGGGTGTTGGGGGACTTGAAAAACATCCCTGCCCGTGAATATTCTCACTCTGTGGGTCAGTTGGGAAGTGACTTCAGTGGGCTTGGCTCCAAGCTGTGGTTTGGTTCCAGTCTGCCCCACCTGTTTCTCATCCTTTTTGGACCATTCCTGAGGGTTCCACTTCCTCCTCCTAATTTTTTTTTCCTGCATTGCTTCAACCAGACCATGCCTTTAGCCTAAGCTGGCTTCACTTTCTACATTGTTAACAGGGTTATCTCTGTAATGTCCATATAGTCTCATGTAATTCTCCTGAGTCTTTGACTTTCTGCCTGCAGGATGAAGTGTCAGCACCTTAGGGGACACACAAGACCTTTGTGACTTGGTCTCTGTATCTTCCCTTTCCTCTTTCCACTGCTCAGTGCCCCGACTCTGATTGCCTCTCATTTCTTATTTTAATGCCTGCCTTCTTTTTTTTTTTTTATGTTTATTTTTGACACAGAGAGAGAGTGAGTGGGGGAAGGGAAGAGAGAGAGGGAGACACAGAACCTGAAGCAGGCTCCAGGCTCTGAGCCGTCAGCACAGAACCCAATGCGGGGCTCGAACCCACAAGCAGTGAGATCATGACATAAGCCGAAGTTGGACGCCCAACCAACTCAGCCACCCAGGCGCCCCTCTTTTTTTTCTTTTTTAAATGTTTATTCATTTATTTTGGGGTGGGAGGGGGAAGTACAAGGGGGAAAGAGAGAGAGACAGAGAGAGGGAGAGAAAGAGAATCCCAAGCAGGCTCCACACTGTCATCTCGGAGTTCAGCGCAGGGCTCGATCTCATGAACCGTGAGATCATGACGGAGCCGAGATCGAGAGTCGGACACTCAGCCGACTGAGCCCCCCAGGCGCCCCTTTAATGCCTACCTTCTGAGGCCTTTGTACTTCTCAGTCTGTCTGCTAGAAGGTCTCCACAATCACTGCACTTCAGATGGACTTCACATAGGCTTTACCTCTTCTGTAAAACATAATCCCACCCGAAGGCAGAATTGAGCACTGCCTCATCTAATGTCTCTCATAGCAAGTTTAGTATCTGTTGCTGTAGAGCAAAACACTCCAGCATTTAGCGGCTGAAGTCTAGTTTTATTATCTTTCACAGTTGTGCAGGTTGACTGAGGTCAGCTGTGTGGTTCTGTGACGTCTCCTTTGGGTCCCCCTGCAGTCATAGTCCTATGGCAGTGGAGCTGGAGTCCCCTGGAGGTGTGAGGCAGAGTCTGGGGTGACTGAGCCTTTCTCCTCCCTGCGTGGCTTCTCCAGCTGATCTTTCCAGCCGGGGATCTCGACTTCTTGGATAGCAGCTCCAGGCTTCTGAGAATACAGAAGCAGAAGCCGCCAGACATCCTCCGAGGGGAGGCCGCGGACGGGGACGGTGTCCCTTCTGCCACATTCTGTTGGTTAAAGGGAATCACACAGGGCCAGCCCAGGTTTATTATGGGACAGATCTATATAAGGCCATGGATAATAGAAGGCATGATTGATTCAGGCTATCTTTAGAGATTAGTTATCACACTGTGCCTGATAAATAATTCTGTTGTAATTGTGACGCTACTCTTTAATCATTTCATTACCAAACCGTAAGCTTTCTGCGGGCAGGGCTGTCTTACCCAAGTTTGTATTTCTCAGACCTATCCCAGTGCTTGGTATCATAGTCCCTCAGTAAATGTTTTTGAGTAAAATGAATGAGTCGGTGGTGATACAAAGTTTCATATCCGCGATCTTATAATTTTTCTTATTTATAATCAAATAATAAAAATCTTATAATTTTTCTCATTTAAAATCCTATTTTCCCCATCGCTTTTAAAAATTTTTGCTTAAATACTGAGTTTTATCTTTTGGGAAAACCTTTAGTCTTTGGGAGGGCTTTGTCCTTAAAGGTAGTAAATGAGGGCTGAAATGTTCATTTTAAAATAAAAAGAATTGTGGTAATATCATTAATTTGTAATTATATTTTGTAAGGCTTGGCTTATTTTCATATTCTAGCAATTTTAATAATTAAATAGAATGTAAGAAAACATGTAAGTAAAATATGAACCAAGATAGTTCCTGGATTTTTAAATAGCCTATTTTCTCATTAGAAATGAAAATGATTCCTTTGCTTGTTACATAGAAACTTGTATGGAATTGTCTAGTCAGGTAATAGGTAAATATTAAGGGTTAGCCGTGTGCCTACACTGTGCCTGGTATTGTAGGAAAGATGTTGGGGGAAAATACAAGAAGCTTAGAGTTCCTTTTCTTGTTGTTTACATACAACAGAAAGAATTTAGAACGTCTTACCAAAAAATACAAAGATAAATAAAGCCAAGATGAAGCTAACACAAAAATACATGCTATCGGGAAACTACAGATTTCACCTTAATTGTTTTAGCAGCTAATGCAAAACAAGAAACCTAGCTGGTCAGTTATAATTCATACATAGTATTTGTCAGGTTAAAAACAAACCACCTGCTTAGGGATGCACAGCTCTGTCTGATAATCAGACGAGTGAAAAAATTCCTGGCAAGGTTTCCTCATAAAGAAGGCTTTACTGAAATGAACAGTGTCCTTAATCCGCGTTTTTGGATATACATGTTTCTTTAAAATATTCCTTGATGTAAGCCGAAGGTGTAATACCAAATTGTAACTTAATAAAAGCAAATTGAACGGGGTGTGTGTGTGTCTCAAATAGAATAGTCTAAAACCGCAATTCTCTCTCGTTGCTGGCGTGTTCTTCCCACCCTCTGGTCATCTTTTAGATCGCCCCTCAAGTAGAAATTTCTCTAGGGGGCTTTGCAGATGTCAAAGCCCCCACTTGTAGATGCTTACAGAGCCATGTGCTTGTGTCCTGAAGTTTGAATCTACTCACATACAGAGGCAAATGGTAATAAAGGCCCCACATTTCAGTTCTTTATTTTGTAACTCTAGTAATTTTTGCCTGAAAAAAAAAAATTAAAGCAGATAGACGTAAAGATTCTTCCTACCTTGCCCTTAAAATTAAAACGTCATAGGTTTCTAATTCAAGAGGGGAACTGAGCTTGCAGTCAGCCTTCTATCTCTCTCCCAGTTCAAGGGACTGTAAGAAAATACAAAAGAGAATAAATCCCTTCATGGAAAGAGAGGAAGGGAAATGGATTGGAAACCAACAGTGTGGAAAAGGGACAGAGCAGTTGAAAGTGTGCTGGTAATGAAAGCAAGCAGATGACTGGAGCCCAGAGTCCAGAGCCTGGGGGCTGCGGGGGTGGGCGCTGCCTTCCCTGGCTCAGCCCCCGCGCAGTTCGAGGCCCTCGAGGCCCGGATGGGTAGTGAGGATGGGGGGAAATGAGAAGGTGAGCTATAACATGGGAGTCAAATTTAAAACTGGCTTACAGACTACATCCTTGGCCACCTCTTGCAGACTAACTGCCGGTGACGACCTTGGGACAGGCTCCTCTTTAAATGAACGGAGCAAACTGCCTGGGACAGCTCAGGGACCCTAGAATGATGGCGTGAGGCGGCCCCTGCCCCAGCTCCTTTCCCACTCCCATGCAAGGTGCCGGTCGGCAAGCCCCCACGTACAGAGCTCTCAGCTGGCCCGTTCATTTGGGGGATGGTTTTAGCTGGAAAACAGGCCCATCTACAGACGCAGAGAAAGCCTGCTTCTAGAATTCCAAACTGGAGACAACCACTGGGCATTTGACATGTGAGGAAAATGAGAACATGAACGACAAAGACTGAAACAGATGATCCTGGAGGAAGTAGATCATTCAGGAAATGGAAAGGAACCTTAAAAACATTGGTTAATGGCATCTTGGAGACTTAACATTTTTGCATCCATAAAACAGACATGATGCTGTGGAGGTGAAAAAGGACAACTAGGACGCAAGAATTCTTAGAAATGTGAGCATGTGATTGCTGGGAAGAAAAACAGAAGGGCCGGAAGACAACAGCAAGGAGATCTTCTAAAACAGAGGAAAATAGCGGACATAAAATAATGAAGCAACGTAAAAATAAATAGCTAACGTTTGCTGAGGCTAAGTATTTGTCAGGCACTATGTAAAACACTTCACGTATTGTAACTTCTACTAATCCTCATGTGCACGTAATGAAGGGGAGACTGTCACTCTCCTCTCTTTTCAGAAGGGAGCACCACTGATGGTAGTTTGTTTAAAGTCACATGGCTGGCAGGTGGTGGCACAGGTCCAGACCCAAGCCATCTCTTCCTGAGGCCACACAGATAAAACGGCGCTCACCTGGTGGGCATGACAGTCTAGCACTGGAGGCAGACAGTGCAGAAAGGGGGTGTTGATGTTAGACAGCTTTTGTGTTTCCTCGTCTTCTAAATGCAGGTAACAGTACCTGCCTTCCTTGTGGGAGGATTACATGAACTGGCACCTGTCCCATGGCAGGCACTCAACAAATGTTCATTTTCTCTCTTCCTTTTGTTCATCCCTTTCCCCCCGACTGTAAGTGATTGTGCCTTACTTGGTTTTTAATTCCTTGTGCTCTTCACAAAGTGTGGCATGTAACTTTAAGCTAAATAGTATAAGGGTAATACAGAATGTTGACTTGAGTCTCTAAAAGGAGGTTTTTGGAAAAATATATATTTTAAGTTTATTTATTTTGGGGAGAGAAAGAGGAGGGGAGGGGCAGGGAGAGAGAGGGAGAAACAGAATCCCAAGCAGGCTCCGTGCTGTCAGTGCGGAGTCCAATGGGGCTCGAACTCGTGGAGCTGTGAGATCACGACCTGAGCCGAAATCAAGAGTCAGACACTTAACCGACTGAGCCCCCCAGGCGCCCCAGAAAAAAAAAAATATGGTATTTTGGAACGGTGTAATCGTGAAACACAGCAGCCTTCACTGTCAAGGTTGAGCTATGGAGGAGGATGAGCACGAGCAGCCTCCACCTGGGATAGTTGTAAGCTCGGTGATGCTGTGAGGGGAGCGCCGGTGTTTGGTTGTGGCTAGAGGCTGCGGGGAGGTGAGGGGCTAGCGGTTCACCTTGGGTGGTGACTACGGACATGGGAATGAAAGGAGAGGAACTGGAAAGCCAGAGGGTAGGGACATGAAATAGAGCCTCCCTTCTTTGCGGCCTCCCGGGGCATAGAAGGTTCTGAAAAATGTTAACACGTTTTCCTGTTTCAGGACTTGGGGCCCAGGAATATACGTGTAATAAGCATTGTAACGTCTTTAGTATCTCTCAAATGCAGTTGTTCTTAATGCCATACTTCTCCCCTCGGTTTTCCTGCATGTGGTTGGGAACTGGACAGTCCGTGGAGGGTCTCTGAGGAGCCACAACAGGGGCCTAGAGTTGATGTGTAGAAGCTCCCGGATAGTTCAACAAGAACTGCGCAGGCCTTCACTGAGAATCGTATGCTTTATTCGCAGTTCTATGAAGCTGATCTATCTAGCGATCTGGCAGTTAGCAGCAGCAAACTGGGAGGAGGCAGTATTGGACTGATAGTGTTTTGAGAGAACATTGGACCTAAATACCCAAAAGCACATTACAGGGGTCATTTAAGATATTATTAAATTGTTTATTCCTCTAAAGCCCCAATGATCGTCTGTGGGCATTTTGCTAATTTGGAAATAATAATAAAAGGTTAAAAGATGCCCAGAATAACAAGACACCATTATCAGCAAATACATGAATGTTTGACCTCTAGAGGTATGAACCTCAGCTATCCATAGATTTGTTTAAATGAATGTCCTTTGATGACGGAAAGATAAGTGAATGATTCCTGTCCTGAGCTGCTAAAAGACCTCTGAAAATTTGGCTTAAGAGGGAGGAGTCTGTCTTGTGATCTTCACTTCAGTTTTGTCTGTAAAATGGAGACACTGCCTTACTGAGGACTGAGTAAGAATAAAATGAGATGATGTACGTGCAAAGGCCCTGTAGCCCTGCTAAGTTGGGTGTAAATTTCAGGTGGTTTTTCAGTGGGCTCATTATCTTTGAAAATATTCCTCAGAGGTTTCACGCTGGTGGATTGCTTCTCTAAAATACTAATGGCCATCTCTGTAATTTCCCATTTGCTTTCCAGATTTCTGTATTCAGATGAAGTTCAAATTGGCCCAGAGACGGTTATGACCACTCTTTATACTGCTAAGAAATATGCAGTCCCAGCCTTGGAAGCACACTGTGTGGAATTTCTCACCAAACATCTTAGGGCAGATAATGCCTTTATGTTACTTACTCAGGTAAGTAAATGTAGCTAAGGTCGGTATTCTCATAACTACATGAGTATTAAGTATTTCCTGGAGAATTCTAGATTAACTTAAAGTATATGTAATTATTTTTATGGTACCATTCAGGGAAGTATATCAGATTCATATGATTTTAGAAAAGCAAATTAGAGTCAATACAGTATCGTGTAAGAAACTGAGGCTTTATGTAAGCAGGCTACTGTGACTCAAAGTCACACGGATGTTTAGAATTGGAATTGGGATCCAGTTTGTTCCTGCTGCGAGTGAGCATGTGATAGCATAGGGTTTTCTGGACGTCTTTTGTCTCAATTTTTGTTGGATCTGGAATAAAGATTTTTGTTGGATCTGGACTTTTTAAGTCCAGATAAGTTTCAAGGTTTACTGTCTTTGTACTTAATCTGAAAGCTTGGAGGAATTAGAATTTCAGGTTTATGTGAAATGTTCTTTCTCTGCTATTTAAAAGTTTCCACTAAATATAGTATACATGCAGAAAAGTACACATTATCTTAAGCACTCAGTCTGATGAATTTTTACAAACTGAACACATCTGTGGAACTATTAGCCAGTCTATATCGTACTATTTAGCATTTGTTAAACGCCTGTAATCTGAGCTTTACTTCAGATATAAATAAATCACTTGTTTTTCTTTTTAGACCAAGTTATAATACCCTTGTATGAATTGTTTAAAAAGTTCCAAGCCAGCCTATACCATGTGCTAAGGGTTGAATTGTTTCTCCAAAATTTATGTGTTGAAATCCCAGTTCCCAGAACCTCAGAATGTGATCTTATTTGGAGATAGGGTCTTTACAGAGGGAAGCAAGTTAAAATGAGGAGAAAACAATTGTAAGCTGATAATACATAATCCTGTTGACTGTTAGTACTGGAACCGGTCACAGATGTCCCCTAGTTCACCTCTTTCATTTTCTAGCTGGAAAACTCAAACCTGGGCCAATGGACTACCTGCCCAAAGGCTCCCAGCAGGCTGGCTGGGGCCGGGGCCCAGAGCTCGGGTTGCCCGGCTCTGCGTCTGTTCTGTCATATGGAAGTTGTATGATGGCACCTTTTGTTGCTGTTGTTTGTTCAGTCATCTGTCAACAAATATTTGAGGCTAGGGAAGAAAGAGCACACCGAGGTCACCTCGTGGACATAATCGCCGAACTCCATTCTGGACATGGTGCGCCAGACACTAAGCTAGTCACTTTGCATGTAGTATCACAGTTAGCCCACGTTGCAGCTCTGTGGTGCTACTTACTGTTGTCCCCATTTTAAAGATGAAGCAATGGAAGTGTAAAGGGCTAAATATCTTACTTCACATTAGACAGCAGGTGGTAAACCTAAGATCCCAACCTTCAACCAGTCGTTCTTAAGGTGTGGTGATCCTGAGTAAGGATGATAGCAGAATGTCTTGAGTGGTGATTGTGTGTCAGGACTTTGTCTGCATTAATTCATTTAATCTTCTACAGTAACTTTGGGAGGGGTAGGTGTTCTAGGTTTTCTTATTGTCCCCACTTAACAGGTAAGGAGACAGAGGCAGAAATATGAATCAATTTGACCAAGGTCATAGACCTGTTAAGCAGCATATCCTTGCATTTCCCCCTCTTTTGAGTTTGTGATGAAAATCGATTATGGAAGTTGATATTCCTAAGATTCTTTATCGTCCAAGGGTTTTAAGGTATGTGGAGGGGATCACTTAATTACTTTTATTTTAAAAGCTTATGGAAAAATTCAGAAACCAATGAATTAAACTCTGACAATTAAAATACGGTTTCTAGTTCCGCAGGTCCAAGGTGAGACCTAAGAGTCTGCATTTCTCATGAGCTTTCAGATGATGCCAGTGCTTCTGGACCACACTTTGAGTAGTAAGGGTTAACAGCTGTCACTACGAGAAAGAAAAGGAGCTTTTCAGCGTGTGGTTGGTCTGAGAACCCAATTTTACTGCACATTTTTCACTGGCGGGGTCATGTGAATTAGCCCACGAATTGTCATGTGAAGTTCTTCTTCCTGCCAAGTGAGTCATTTGCACTGAGCATGTCAATTACTTGAGAGGACCTTTGCCAGCTTCACGCTGAAACAGGAGGCCAGTGTGCTGTACCAGCATGAGTGAGACCGGGAAGAGACGCTTGTTAGGAAGTGATATTTTTTCAGAGATGATGCCAGACTCAAACTAAATTTTGAGAAGGATGTATTTTACTCTAAGTAGCAACAATAGATTCCCTAGGAAACTTGATACTGCCTGTGTAACTGAAGAGTCACTGAAACATTGCTGTTCTGAATAAAATAATTTTTATAAAAATTGTTTTTCTTAGAGTGAAAGATCAATTTTTGCATGAACACTGGAAATATAGTTGAGTTGGCCAGTTAAAATACCTGCCAGTTAAAATGTCTAGAATTTCATTTGATAAAAATGTGTTTTTCATATTTTAAAAATTCATTAGACTGTGATCCTAGACCGGATCCTATTCTAGGAGGAAAAGTGTTATAAAAAATTGGGTCAGTTGGCAAAACTGAAATACAGTAGATGAGATAAAAATATTGTATGATTATTTATCAAAGTCAATTACTATGGTTATATAAGAAATATTCAAGTATTTAAGGGTAAGGGCTGTGGTGCTGTAATTTATTCTTGAATAGTTCACCTCAAATATACACACACTCACTATACGTTGTCTGTTTTCTTATACATTATTTTCCCATTTATATATACATATATACGCATACATATATGTGTATATATATATAATGTGTGTGTGTGCGCACGCCTGTGTGTGTATAGAGAGCACAAATGATAAAGAGGTGAAATATTAGATAAATAACATTTAGATAGGTAAATCTGGGTAAAGGGTATATGGTGTTCTTTTTACTTGCATCTTTTCTGCAAATTTGAAATTATTTCTAAATTAAAAACATTTTAAGGGAAAATAACAAGGAATAGAGTTAATTTTATTCTACTAAATACAGATTTTATATTATTTTTTTGGAAAATTTTGACTAAGCAAATTAATATAAGCCCAATGTATAATCTAAGAAGAACATTAAAAACAATTTTTTTTAAGTTTATTTGTTTATTTTGGGAAAGAGAGAGAGAGAGTGGGGGAGGGACAGAGAGAGAGAAAGAGAGAGAATCCCAAGCAGGCTCTGCACTGTCAGTGCAGAACCCAACACGGGGCTCGAACCCATGAACTACGAGATTACGACCGGTGCCAAAATCAAGAATCAGATGCTTAACTGACTGAGCCACCCAAGGGCCTCAAGAAGAGCATTTTCAGACATGTTTGAGTATTGCATAATTTTAAGAAATGTTCTACTGACTTAAAAATATATGCATATTTTATACGTGTAAGTACAGTTACATATGATCTGTAATGTGTGTATCTATTTTAAATTCATTCCAGTGTGTTTATTGCTGTCTTTTCTCCCCCATAAAACACAAGATAACTCTTTAGTTTAGGGATGTTTGTTAACGTAATAGGTCAGTAGCACCTGAGTTATTGAATCCTTTGAAAATGAATTCTACTTTACAAATAAGAGTCCTCAGCCATGCCAAATAATGGTTAATTAATTGCATTATTGCCAGCATGAATATCTGTGTGCGTCTTGTGTTTGTCCATACTGTTAAATGTAAATGGACCTGATACTAGGCCAGAATGAAAGCTTGGTCACTGGCACACCTATCATCACATCTGTTTTCAGTGTTACAATTTTTTAAGTCTCATTTGAGTTTGGATACTCCCACCCCTTCCCCGATGCCTGGCTTTTAAACTTGGGTTGTTTTTTTTTTTTTTTTTAATTATAATACGCATCCTGATTAATCACGTGTTATAAGCTTGGCTTCTGAATTCTTAAAACCGAGATTAGCTTTATTGGAATCATACAGTATATATTTTTTTGCTCAGTTTATACTATGGCTTCTTTTGTTTGTCATTGTGTTTGTGCATTTCACTCATATTATTGTATGTAGTTGTAGATCATCCTCACTGTCGTATAAGATTGTCGTGTGTCTATTACTTGCTTTTCAGTTGTTGGCCTGCTGTTTGCTTAGGTTCCCAGAGCTTTCGTGCTCTGAAATTCCTGTACTTCATTCTCTCCCCACATCAAGACAGAAAATGGAAGAAAATAAATCTGATCTGTTTGTACTGTATGCTTGACAATTGATATAACTTAGTGACAGTATCCTACAACTCGGATTTAATAACGACTCTGCAGCATGACTAGACAGATCATATTAGGCAAGTCAGCACACCTTTCTAAGCCTGTTTCCACATCTGGAAAATGGGATAATCATGTCTGCCTTATCTAACCTAGAGCGTTTGTTAAGGATCAAAATAAGTAACATATAAGAAACCAGGCAGTGTGTGTATATGAGTAGATGGAAAGGAAAATAACAGGTCATCAGTGTGTATTTGTTATCTAAGCGGAGCATTTGTGCTCTTAGCTTTTCATTTCTGATTGTGGAAGGGAAACTTTTAAGAATATATACACATTATAATGGTATTTTAAGTTGGTGTTTTTACATAATTACCAATTGTAACTTTACAGCATTAACTGAATATGTACTGTCTAAAAGTAAGATAACTATGAGAATAAAATAACTGTCTCTCTGTATGTTTAGGCCCGATTATTTGATGAACCTCAGCTGGCTAGTCTCTGCCTGGACACGATAGACAAAAGCACGATGGATGCGATAAGTGCAGAGGGCTTTACTGATATCGATATAGGTGAGTCCTCCAGGATTCCAACTGTGCCGATTATTTAATTTACTTTTGTAATGTTTATTTTTGAGAGAGAGAGAGCTAGCAGGGGAGAGGAGAGAGAGGTGGGGACAGAGGATCTGAAGCAGACAGCCCGATGTGGGGCTCGAACTTGCAAACCGTGAGATCATGACCTGAGCTGAAGGCATATGTTCAACCGACCGAGCCCCCCCAGGTGCCCCCAGATCATACGGTTTAAATACAGTAACACCTTAACAGTCACCCTTTCTGGTGAACGGGCTGTTTTTAAAATAGTGGTTTTTCCAAATTAAATAAGTCGACATTTAAAAATTTTTGCTTTCTTTATTTTGGTGATAAATTCTACGTTATCACCTTTTACAAAATGTCAAATCAAATAAATATTCACTGGGGTGCCTGTGTGGCTGGCTCAGTGGTTGAGTGGGACTGTCTGTTGTTGGTACAGAGCCCACTTCTGATCCTCTGTCCCCCTCTCTCTCTGACCCTTCCCCCCCTCAACAAAAATAAACATTCAAAAATAAATAAATATTCACTGAATGCACCATGTGCACAGCATTATAGTAGAGTCATTTCAGAAAAACAAAGAAGAGGGGCGCCTGGGTGGCTCAGTCAGTTGAGCATCTGACTCTTGATTTCAGCTCAGGTCATGCTCTCATGGTTTGTGGTTCAAGCCCCACATTGGGCTCCACACTGTCGGTGGAGCCTGCTTGGGATCCTCTCTTTCCCTCTCTCTGCTTCCCCCCAGCTCCCCGCCCAATCAGTCAGTCAATCAATCAGTAAACGAATGTTGTTTTAAATGTTTATTTATTTTTGAGAGGGAGAGAGACAGTACAAGTGGGGGAGGGCAGAGAGAGAGGGAGACAACAGAATCCGAAACAGGCTCCAGGCTCTGAGCTGTCAGCACAGTCCATCGCAGGGCTTGAACTCACCAACTGTAAGATCATGACCTGAGCTGAAATTGGACACTTAACTGACTAAGCCACCCAAGAGCCCCAACCAACAAGCATTTTTAAAAATTATTTAAAAAAAATACGAAGAGGAGTAAGATGTGATTTTTCTTAAGGAAACTATGATCTAATTGGAGAATCAAGGAACAAGCATGTAAAAATTAAGATTTAATAGAAAAATCTGGATAACATATAGTAAAATGTGATTTTTACCTTTTCTAAGCTACACATATAGAAAGTAATTACTCTTCAAATCCAAAATATGGAGGGATTACCTCAAATTGAGTAGTGTTATGAAAGTCTTGACAGGAGATTCTGCCATGGGCCCTAAAGAATGGGTAGTATTTGGGGAGTGAAGAGAGGGCGACATTCGAAGCAGGTGGAGCCCCATGAGGAAGTGTGTGTGAGATCGAGGCAGGGTAAACCAGGTTGTACATTAAATACATTTGGTGTATCCTGTTATAACCACATCCCATCTGATGAGGCTGGGGAGTCTGAATGTTGTTATTGCAGGAGAGGAGACAGCTAATCTAGGCCTATGGCTTTAAATATTCTCTTCATCATGATGAACATAAAATATATATGAGTTATCTGTTGTGTATTATTATGTTATTATCTGTCTTGCCAGTAGACAGGAAAAAGTATGGGCAGGGAAAACACCCACATTTTAAAAGCTTTGGCCTCGGTGTGGCACCCTCATTTTGGCTCTTACTTCATTGTCTGGGATTCAGCAACATTATCCCACTTAAATTCAGAGGAAGCTAGGAGATACAAGTCACATCTCAAGAAGAAGAGAAAACAGATGTTTTGTAAACAGCCAGTACTCACTGCCTGTCTCTGTCTGTACCTGACCTTGTCTTCTCTCACTCTCCCCATTATTCACTGTGTTTCATAAACACTAGCCAGGGTTATTTCTATTTTAAGCCTTTGTGTTTACTATTCCCACGAATTGGAATCCTTTTGCCTTGAATCTGTATGTGGCTTCCTCCTTTTAATCATTCTGATACCAAGTTAGATGAGACCTGAGAGAGGCTGTCCCAGACCTTAGTCAAAGTAGATACCATGTTCCCCTAAACAATCCTTTTCTGTTACTCTGATTTATTTTACTCACAGTAGGTTTCACTATCTGAAATTCTTAAGTAGGTATTTTTGTACGTGTCTGTGTATTTGTCTGTGTATGTTTATGATGGTTATCTACCTTCCCCACCTAGATTGTAAGCTTTTTTTTTCTTTTAAGATTTTATTTCTCAGTAATCTCTACACCCAGCATGGGGCTTGAATTTAAAACCCCGAGATCAAGAATCACGTGCTTTACCGACTGAACCAGCCAGGCACCCTGATTGTAAACTGTTTGAAGGCAGGGACTTTGTTGGGTTACCACTGTATTTGTAACACTAAAGACAGTAGAACATAGTACCTGTTCAGTTAGTATTTGTTGACCAACTGGACTGTGTCTAGAATGTTTCCTTTCCTTCCCACCTTGGCTAGTTCTCACTCATCCTTTTTTTTTTTTTTTTTTTTTTTTCTTTTTCATGTTTATTTATTTTGAGAGAGAGAGAGAGACAGAGCATGAGCAGGGGAGGGACCGAGAGACAGGAAGAGAGAGAATCCTAAGCAGGCTCCGCGTTGTCAGTGCAGAGCCGAAGGGGGCTCGAACTCCCTAACCGTGAGATTATGACCTGAGCTGAAATCAAGAGCCGGACACTTAACCGATTGAGCCACCCAGGCGCCCCTACTTCTCACTCATTTTTAATGTCTTGGCTAAAATTATACTTCTGCAGTGACTTCTTTCTTAAGAATTGACACCCTGCCCTCCTCCATGACATTTAGTATATTCTGTTATAACCACATCCCATTGTGAGTTTGTCTGTCTATTGCACTGTACCTCGGGAAGGATGTAGAATCATCTTGCATTAATTATCCTGAAGGGCAGGGGCTAGATTGGGTCCTCCCCACTATACATAATATCCACTGACTGGATGTTTGAGAGCCCCAGGCACTGCCCACATTGCTGGGACACATTGCTTAATCCTAATTTTCTTCCCCTAGGGGGTTGTCACTCCATTTGTAATTCAGTTTATGTTTGAAATAGCATTGCTTGCATCTGAGCGACTTGTCCTGGAAGTTGTTTTGTAAATAGCTCCTATGTTAGGCGTGCCATTGGAGCCTGGGGGTCTTGAAGTAGGTGCCTTGTGCAGTGTAAATACTCAAAATATTTGTTGATTTGATTTGATTCACCATTGCTTATATTAAAATCTAGTCTTGCATTACGTGTACAAAACATAATCTTAGATGTTTTTATGATCTTTACTGGGCTCTCAGCTGTAATTTCTTACTATAACATCTGCCAATAGAAGACCTGTGTGTTTCCACACCATAGTCCAGTTTGCTTCAAGTGTACTTGTGAAAAATTGGGATGAAAGAGAAGTCTAGGAGCTGAGAGAAAGAAGGTTGGGCCATGCTTCAGGAGCTTTTTTTTTTTTTTTTTTTTTTTTTAATGTGTGTTTGTTTGCTTATTTAAAGAGAGAGCTCACAGTAGGGTCAGAGAGAGGGAGAGAGAATCCCAAGCAGGTTCCACATTGTTAGCACAGAGCCTGACGCAGGGCTTGAGCTCACAAACCATGAGATCATGACCTGAACTGAAATCAAGAGTCAGATGCTCAACTGACTGAGCACCCAGACACCCCAGGAGCTCTTTTTATAGTTTTAGATTCTAGAGAAGCTTTTTCTCCTCTGGGATTCGAATATACGTTCTGGAGGGATGTGCTTCCTCCAGAGAGATGCTGTTTCTCTCTTAGAGCTTTTTGCTAAAGGAAGAAGGTTCTGTGTCACATTGATAGAAAAAAGCAAATTTACATTATGCCAAGGCCAGTATAATGTGTTTTTTCCCCTGCTGATATGTAAGGTTCTTTGTTTATCTTTACTGAAGTTTATTAGCATACAAAGTAGAGATATGTGGATCCAAAGTTGTCTGTTTTCCCACTGAATGATTAATTTTGGTCAGTGTATATTCCTAATCCTACAGAATATTGAGGTATATTGGTTTACATTCATTTACCTGTGGAAAAGCTTTATGGAACTGTACTCTGTATTCATCTGCTCAGCTACCAGAGAAGGAAAAACTTGATTTAAAAAAAAATTATGTATAACCTACTCATTTTTAACATAATGTTGAGCCCCTGTGCTGACATCTGCTCGAATGATAGCTGTGGTTCAATACTGACCAAGTGTTTGGATGTAGTATGAATGTGTAGACCATTACGGAATCGAATTTTTTTTAAATAAATTTTTCTTAGATGTGTATTACTGGGTAATTTAAGCACAGTGAATGTATGTAAGTACGGCATCCTCATTTTTATTGGAATCCTGTGATTATTAAGCGTCGTTATTATGAGTATCAGTTATTGTATTAGCGAAGCCCTCAGGCCTCTGACGTGTTTTTTGTTTGTCTTGGGTTTTCAGTCTTCCTCTTCAGAAAGACTCTTTGGACTGTGATGCTTTTCAAGCACTTCCATCTACTTGTCACACATTCCCTCTCTCCTCTGTCTCTGTTTGGGTGCAGCCTGTCGTTTTGTTCTGGTCTCTTGGCCTCTATGGCCTGTCTCTGGACTTCCTGCTTTTGGTCTACTATAGAAAAGCTGAGCAGATTCGAGTTTTGCCTCTGATTAAAGGAGAAAGGTTCTGAGTGAGGGCCTGAGTTCTGGGCCGGACGTTTATGCTTGGACGTCAGATAGGGATTTCACACTTCACATGTCCCAAACGAAACTCCAGATCCCCCTCTCACCATCCCCCAAGGCCGCCTCTGTAGGCTTTCCCATCTCAGTTGATGCCACTGTCGTCGGTCCGTTGCTTAGACTATAAACCCGGGAATTACCCTTGACTCCTATCACCCCCAGTATTCAGTCTGTTAGGACATCACACTGAGTCCTCCTTCAGGGTATATCCTGAATCTGATGGTTTTTCACCACTTCCTCCTGGTCCAGGCCGTCATCACCTCTGATGTGGATCAGAGCAGGAGCCTTCTAACTGATCTCATTTCCACTCTGACCTCCACTAGAGTCTCCTCTCAACATGGCTGCCAGCGTGATCCTTCTAGAACATAAAATGTCACAGCTCAGAATCCTCCAGGGGTTCATTCTCCTTTGTACTCAGAGTAAAAGCCAGATGATTGACAGGGTGCTATAAGATTGTACCCCATTTCCCTCCATTTCTGGCCTCCTCGCCTACCACTTTTCCCTCTTGCCCACTGCAGTCTAGCCACACTGGCCTCCTGGCTTGGTCCTCACACATGCCAGGCACACTTCGATGGGAGAGCTGTCACACTGGACATGCCAAACACTTCTGGCTAGGCCTCTGGCTGACTCCCCCATACCCCCCGTCAAGTCTTGGCTCAGACGAGCTGCCCCAAGCCGCCCTGTTTTATTTATTTATTTATTTATTTATTTATTTATTTAAAAACAATTTTTTTTTTAATGTTTATTTTGAGAGGGACAGAGACAGAATGCAAGTGGGTTAGGGGCAGAGAGAGAGGGAGACACAGAAGCAGAAGCAGGCTCCAGGCTCTGAGCTGTCAGCACAGATCCTGACGTGGGGCTCGAACTCATGAGCCGTGAGATCATGACCTGAGCTGAAGTTGGACGCTCAACCGACTGAGCCATCCAGGTGCCCCAAAGCCATCCTGTTTTGTTTTGTTTTATTTTATTTTATTTTATTAAAAAAAATTTTTTTTTTTTTAACGTTTATTTATTTTTGAGACAGAGAGAGACAGAGCACGAACGGGGGAGGGTCAGAGAGAGAGGGAGACACAGAATCTGAAACAGGCTCCAGGCTCTGAGCAGTCAGCACAGAGCCTGACGCAGGGCTCGAACTCACATACCGCGAGATCGTGACCTGAGCCGAAGTTGGATGCTCAACCGACTGAGCCACCCAGGCACCCCAAAGCCATCCTGTTTTAAACTGCACTTGGGATTCCTCTCACCCTACGGTCTGTCCTACACTTAGCATCTAACTTGTTAAATCTGTTTATGTTTAATGTTAACCCCCACTAGAATGTAAGTTCCATAAAGGCAAGGGACTTATTTTTAACTTTTTATTCAGTGATGTATCCTTAGCGTCTAGAACAGTGCCTGACACACAGTGAGTGCTTAATAAGGAATATTTGGGGAACGAATGAATGGTTATCTGTAGTCTTTATAGAATTATGTATGTCACTAATTTGAAGCCCTTTTCTCAGACTTACAATTAATCTTACTCTGGGTATTTGAGTTTGCTTAATAAATGGCACAAATATACAAGGAGATACTGTACCTAAGCTTCCACGTATGGTAAAGAAAAAGTTGAATATTAACTTCATAGCAATTATTTAAACTCTTTTTTTTAATAAAATTTTTAACGTTTATTTTTGAGAGGAAGTGAGAGCACATGAGCGAGGGAGGGTCAAAGAGAGAGGGAGACACAGAATCTGAAGCAGGCTCCAGGCTCTGAGCTGTCAACATAGAGCACAACGTGGGGCTTGAACTCACGAACTGTGAGATCATGACCTGAGCTGAGGTGGGATGCTTACCTGACTGAGCCACCCAGACATCCCCTAAACTCTGTTTTGTTTTGTTTTTTAATGTTTATTTTGAGAGAGAGAGAGAGAGAAAGACAAGTGCGTGAGCAGGGGAGAGGCAGAGGGAGGGAAAAAGAGAGAATCCCAAGCAGGCTCTGTGCTGTCAGTGCAGAGCCTGACATGGGACTTGATCTCATGAACCGTGAGGTCACGACCTGAGCCGATATCAAGAGTCGGAAGCTTAACCAAATGAGCCACCCAGGCACCACACTTTATAGCACTGTTTTAAAGAAAACTTTGCTGTTTAATTGTTTTCATTCTTTAATATTTTTAAGTATAGGGGCTGTAGTTTTAAGTATCTAATCTCCTTTTTTAATTGAGATTTGAAAACTTAATGTAAGTCTGTTTGTTGGTGTTTTGTTAAAGATCAAAATATTCCTAATTTGATTTATTCTTGTATTTTCCCTGTAGACACACTCTGTGCCGTTCTGGAAAGAGACACACTTAGTATTAGAGAGAGTCGACTTTTTGGAGCCGTTGTACGATGGGCAGAAGCGGAATGTCAAAGACAACAATTGCCTGTGACTTTTGGAAACAAACAGAAAGTTCTAGGAAAAGCACTGTCCTTGATCCGGTTTCCACTGATGACCATTGAAGAGTTTGCAGCAGGTAGGGCTATAACTTGACCAAAATCTGTGTGAAACTATGCCAACAGGCAGTCAGCCAGCCTCCCTGTGCAAAAGAGGGAAAGAAGCTGGTACTTACTGAGCTCTAGTCACATGACACATGGAGGTGTGTGTAATTTCCTTTACTTCTGGTAGCCCTTCAAGATAACATTGTAAGTTAGTTATTTATTTTGATATGTGCACTAGGTTCTTCTTTTTTGGGCGGGGGCTATAGTGTGCACAAGTGTTACGTTAGTCTCTGGGGTACAGGTGGTGATTCTGTTCTACGGGGCTGTATGCTCACCACAAGTGTAGCCACCTGTCACCACCTAAGACTACTACGGTATCATGGGCTATATTCCCTGTGCTGTTACTTTTTATTCCCATGATTTGTTCATCCCATAACTGACGGCCTGGGCCTCTAACTCTCCTTCAGCCATTTACCCCATCCTCCCACCCCTTTCCCCCTGGTAACCATCAGTGTGTTCTCTGTAGTTTCTTGGTTTGCCTGTCTCTTCTCACCCATATGGTCATCTGTTTCCTAAATTCCGCATAGGAGTGACATGATATATTTATCTTTCTCTGACTGACAAACTTCACTTAGCATTATACTCTAGCTCCACCCATGTTATTGCAAATGGTAAGATTGCATTCACTTTTATGACTGAGTAATATTCCATTGGGGGTGTGTGTGTGTGTGTGTGTGTACACGTACGTACGTACATACAGACGCACCACATCTTCTTTATCCATTCATCAATTGATGGACACTTGGGCTGTTTCCATATCTTGGCTATTGTAGGTAATGCTGCTATACACATAGGGGTGCAAGAATCCCTTTGAATTAGGGTCTTTGTATTCTTTTTTTTTAGTGTCTTTGTATTCTTTGGGTAAATACCTAATAGTGTGATTGCTGGATCGTAGGGTAGTTCTATTTTTAACTTTTTGAGGATCCTCCATACTGTTTTCCATAGTGGCCGCCCCAGTTTGCACTCCCACCAACAGTGCAAGAGGATTCCTTTTTCTCCACATTTTTGCCAACACCTGTTATTTCTTGTGTTGTTGATTTTAGCCATTCTGGTGATATCTCGTGGTTTTGATTTGCATTTCCCTGATGATGAGTGATGTTGAGCCTCTTCATGTGTCTCTTGGCCATCTCTGTGTCTTCTTTCGAGAAATGTCTGTTCATGTCTTCTGAATTTTAAACTTAATATAAAGGAAATCATACATACAGTATGTGCTCTTTTGTATATGGCTTTTTCTTTTTTTAAAGTTTATCTTTAAGAGAGAGTGTGTAAGTGAGTGGGGGAGGGGCAGAGAGAGAGGGAGGGAGAGAGAATTCCAAGCAGGCTCTGTGCTGACTGATGTGGAGCTCCAGCTCACCCACTGTGAGATCACGAATTGAGCCGAAATCAAGAGTTGGATGCTTAACCGACTGAGCCACCCAGGCACCCCTGGCTTTTTTCTCTTAACGTTATGTCTGTTAGATTCATCCTTGAGGTAGTGTTTTCACTGTTGTATAATCTGTCATAGGAATGTGCCATGATTTATTTATGCATTTTACTGTTGTTGAACATCTGGGTTGTTTCTCTTTGGTGGCCATTAAGAACATTCTTGTACATGTCACTTAGGAGACATATGTAAACATTTCCGTTGCATGCCAAATCTTGCCATTTGCACCTACGTGGATGGAACTGGAGGGTATTATGCTAAGTGAAATTAGTCAGAAAAAGACAAATATCATATGACTGCACTCATATGAGGACTTTAAGAGACAAAATAGATGAACATATAAGGGAAGGGAAACAAAAATAATATATATAAAAACAGGGAGGGGGACAAAACAGAAGAGACTCATAAATATGGAGAACAAACTGAAGGTTACTGAAGGGGGTGTGGGAGGGGGGATGGGCTAAATGGGGAAGGGGCACTAAGGAATCTACTGAAATCATTGCTTCACTATATGCTCACTAATTTGGATGTAAATTTCAAGAAATAAAAGATAAAATTAAAAAAAAAGTTAAGGTTAAAGTTCATTTTTTTCCCTATCAAGCCATATATTAAAAAACTATCTTTGTCTCGCATACATTGCAGGGCCAACTTTGTTGTAAATCAGGTGACTTTGTGTGAATGAATCTGTTTCTAGAGTTTCTATATTCTGTTCCACTATTACATTTGTTTATTCTTGTACCAATCCTGCATAGTTTTAGTTCTATAGTTTTACACCAAATCTTGAAATCTGATAGTGAAAACTCCCCAGCTTTGTTCTTCTTCAAGATTATCTTGGCTATTTTTGGTCTTTTGCATTTTCATATTAATGTATTTTTTAAAGTTTATTTATTTTTTGAGAGAGAAGGAAAGAGAATCCCAGGCAGGCTCCACACTGGCAGCAGAGCCTGCCTGACGCGGGGCTCAAACCCACAAACCATGAGATCATGACCTGAGCTGAAACCAAGAATCGGATGCTTAACAGACTGAGCTACCCAGGTGCCCCACATATAAGTAAATTTTTTAATCACCTTGTCAATTTCTACCTCTCCCCCGCACCCCCACCCCGCAAATTATCATATTTTGATTGGAACTTAGATTGGTGTGGGGATAAATGGCATTTTTGTAATATTGAGTCTTTCAATCCATCAACATTTATCTAAGTCTTTTAAAATCTCTTTTAGTAGTATTTTGAGTTTTCTGGTAGAGGTCTTGTATGCTTTTGGGGAGGTTTATTCTAACCTAGATACTTTTTTTTTTTTTAATTATTTTTTTTAATGTTTTTGAGAGAGAGAGAGCACGAGTTGGGGAGGGTCAGAGAGAGAGGGAGACACAGAATTCGAAGCAGGCTCCAGGCTCCGAGCTGTCAGCACAGAGCCCGATGCGGGGCTCGAACCCACAAGCCGTGACATCATGACCTGAGCTGAAGTCGGACGTTTAACCAACTGAGCCACCCAGGCGCCCCTAGATATTTCATTTTTTTGTTTTGTTTTTTTTTTGTTGTTGTTTTTACAGAGAGAGACAGAGCATGAGCAGGGGAGGGGCAGAGAGAGAGGGAGACACAGAATCCGAAGCAGGCTCCAGGCTCTGAGCTATCAGCACAGAGCCCGATGCGGAGCTTGAACTCACAGACTGTGAGACCGTGACCTGAGCTGAAGTTGGACATTTAACCGACTGAGCCACCTAGGCGCCCCTAGATATTTCATTTTTTAAATGCTATTGTAAATGATTGTCTTTAAAATTTCCATGTTATAATCAATTGTTCACTGATAGAAATACAGTTGATTTTTCTATATTGACCTTGTATCTAGTGAACTTGCTAAATTCACTGATTCTAATAATTTATTTGTAGGTCACTGTACATAGTCTACATGTACAATCATGCCACTGCAAACAGTAATAATTCTCCTTCTTCCTGTCTAATCCTTAGACATTTTATTTCTTTTTCTTGCTTTATTATGTGGTCTAGGACCTCTGGCATATTAGTGAATAGCAGTGCTGGTAGCGAACATCTCGTCTCATTCCAGTGTTACACACAAAGCTTTACTATTTCCCCAGAGTAGGCTTGCTGTAAATGTTTTGTAGGTGCCTCGTATTGGATTAAGCAAGTTTCCCTCTGTTTCTAGTCTGCTAAGAGTTTTATAATGAATTTTATCAAATACTTCTCTTCATCTTGTCATGATACAGTGGTTTTCCCCTTTATTTTCTTTTTCTTTCTTATTTGTAATTGGCCTTACTAAGCGGTTCATAATTGGGCAGCATCCCATCTCGCAAGTAGAGAGATGCTCCTTGCTTTATTTTCTTAACTTGGTGAACTAGACTGATTTCCCAAATTAAACCTATTTTGTATTTCTTATGTAAGGTAGACTTAGTTGTCAACGCTTTATCCTATGTTACCAGATCCAATTTGCTAAATTTTAAAATATTTTTATGACTATTTCATGAGAGAAATTAGTCTATAATTTTCCTTTCTTGTAATTGTCAGATGTGGATTACCAAATTTATGCTGGTCTCATCCAAAACTTAACAAATGCTTGTTTTTTTCAGTGTTCAAGAGATTGTGTAAGATTGGTGTTGTTTTTTTTCTTAAATGTTTAGGAAAATTTGCCAGTGAAGTTATCTGGATCCAGAGTTTACTTTATGGAACATTTTTAATAGATTTTTTTTTTTTTTTAATTTTTTAAAGTAATCTCTACATCCAACATGGGGCTCAAACTCACAACCCCAAGACCAAGAGTTGCACACTACTGAGTGAGCCAGGTGCCCCTGTGGAAGGTTTTTAATTAGAGATTCAATTTCTTAGATAGAGTAGCATAGCACTATTTCTTTTTGTAACCGTTGCCTCTAGCCTTTTAATTTTTTTAACATGAATGTTACAATATCTTTTTATTATCTCTATATCTGTGGAGTCTAAACTGTGTCCCTATATTCATTTCTTTCCTTTTTTTTTTTTTTTTTTAAGTTTATTTATTTTAGAGCAAGCACAAGAGCAAGCGGCAGAGGGGCAGAGGGAGAGAGAGAATCCCAAGCAGGCTCCACACTGGCAGCCTGGAGCCCAAGTGGGCTCAAACTCAGGAACAGTGAGATCATGACGTGAGGCGAAATCAAGAGTTGGATGCTTAACAGACTGAGCCCTTACCCGCCCCTCCCATACTCATTTCTGATATCGGTAGATTGTATCTTCTTTGATCAGCCTTGCCTAGTGGTTTATACATTTTATTAATTTTTTCTAAGAACCAACTTCTGGCTTTATTAATATTTTCTATTGTATGTATGTTTTCCATTCCATTAACTTCTGCTTTTTTATTATCTCCTTCATTTGATTTTAGTTTGCTGGGGATTATTTTGTCAGTCTTTGTGGGGTTTTTTTTCCTTTCTTTTTTTTATTGAATGTTTATTTTTATCTTTGAGAGAGAAAGATGGACAGAGTGCAAGCAAGGGAGGGGCAGAGAGAGAGAGACACAGAATCCAAAGCTGAGCTGTCAGCACAGAGCCCAGTGCAGGGCTCGAATCACGGACCGCGAGGTCATGACCTGAGCCGACATCAGACGCTTACCGACTGGGCCACCCAGGTGCCCTTCACTTCACAAGTTTTGATATGTATTTTCATTATCATTCGATAAAAAATACTCTCTCGTTTTCATGGTGATTTTTCTTTATGACCCATGATAGCCAAATTTTCAAATATTTGGGGACTTCTCCCCCCAGCATTTTAAGACCCCTGAAATTTCTGTTAAATCTTTAGTTTCTTAGCAGTTTCTTTCTGCTTGGTTTCTTGGTCTCATAATTTTCCCTTGCTTATCATAGCTTAGGAATCAGCAAACACTTCCTGGAGAAATTGTGCAGAAAATGTTGGTCTTACCTCTCTTACCCACTTTCTGCAGCATTGTTGTCTGGCTGCTTTGGTAGCTTTAAATTCCAGTGTTTGTCTCCTCAGTCCAGTGAGGATTACATGATTTCTAGGTTGCCCGTTTCTGTTTGGCATTTATGCCCTGTGAAGCAGATCAGCAAATATCCCAAGGGGGAGAAATAGTGACAAATATATGGCTTCATCTCAACACATTTCCCTTCTCAAACACTGACTGCCTCAGCTGTTGTCAACTTAAAAATAGCTATTTTATGTATTTCATCCATAGTTGTTCTGTGATGTAGATGATTCCATCCTACAGACCACACTCCTTAGTATTTTTATGTAGTCAAATAATGTTTCTTTTGCTGTTAGGCATATTCTTTTCCCTATATTGCCTCTGTATTGTGCTTTTAAAAATGTTTTTATGGAGAATTCCCTTTATCTATTTTGCTGTTGAGTATGTTTGCTTTTTTTTTTTCCCTGTCTAGATTTGGAAATTAGAAATTCTGTGTTTATTTTTCCCCCCTCAGTTTTCTTAATTCTCCATTTCACAATAAAACAATACTTACTGCTCATCCCTATTGGAGATAAGAAGGTTACAGTGGTGTGTTATTCCTTTCAACCTTTGCAGACCACTTGGTGACTGGTCACACACACACACAACACGTTACGGTGACACAACTGTGGTGGGCCTGGTTCTAGGTCATACTAGGTTGTATCTGATTACTTTCTTGCAGTAGGTATATGGCTCATATCTGAGAACAGTTTCCTGATCCGAAGACTTCTTTTTTCAGCTAAGGAAGTTTTATTATAGTTTTGAATTATTACATCATCTTTTAATTTTAATTTTCTTTTTAATGTTTGTTTATTCTTGAGTGAGCGTGAGTGGGGGAGGGGCAGAGAGAGGGAGACACAGAATCCAAAACAGACTCCAGGCTCCGAGCTGTCAGTGCAGAGCCCGACGCGGGGCTCAAACCCACGGACCACAAGATCATGACCCGAGCCCAAGTTGGACGTTTAACCGAGTGAGCCACCCAGGCGCCCCTGCGTCCTATTTCTTATTATTAGTTCTTCAGGAACACTTGTGACCTGTATGTGTGTCCCTGCTTTTTATCGTTTTTACTCACCTGGAACATTTTAATTCTTTTGTGTTATGTTAGTCCTTGTCATTCTGAGAAAGTCACATGGGTTCATCCCCATCTCTGTTGATATTAGCACTCCCAGTTCTGTTCTTTTTACTAAAATGCAGGTTTTAAGTTTTTAGTTGTTGTTTTTTGTTTTTTTTTTCTTTCTTCCTTTTTTACACTCTTTCCTCATCCAGAGGCTGCAAATCACTGTTGGGGCCAGGTCTGGCAGGTTGATAGATTAATCTAATGTTTAAAATCAGGGGGTTTTACAGTACTGTCTGAATTTAGGACTTCTAAACCAAATTTCTGGTGTTGTGCAGTCTCTTATTTAGATTGCTTTTACCAGTCTTGTAAGGGATCTGGCATCTTTTTATTAGGAGTGGCATTTATTCCTGGATAAATTTGAACTGAACGGGCTTTTTCAGAAGCAGTGAATGGGAACACTGTAACATACGTGACGTGCTGCTTGCACAGCTCATCCAGTCTTAGCTTCTGCCCTCTGCTGATTTCTGAACGCCGGAAGCAAGCACCATCCCATGTGTTTCCCCCTCTAGGTGGGGTGTAGAGAGGTAGTGAGAGCTCTGGCTACCACGTGAGCATTGCCCCCGTAGGGAATGACTCTTCTTCCTGGTGAACAGGTGTCCGTGGTGCACAGAGGGGGTGGATGGATAGAAAAATCCAGAGATCCTTCTGCGATTTCAGAGTTTCATCTAAGCTTTGATTTATTTACTAACGGTTTTCACACTTAGGACCTATTAGGTTAACTTCAAATGGATTTTGAAATCCTTACAATTAAATACATGCTCAAAATTTTCTGCCTCATCGTTACTTTACCTCTTCCGGATTTGAATTCACTTCGTTTGGAGTGTTACAAAGTTAAGGATTGAAATCCAGTCGGTTTTACTAAGGTCAGATTTTTATTTCTGCAGGTCCTGCCCAGTCCGGAATTTTGTCAGATCGGGAGGTGGTAAATCTCTTTCTCCATTTTACGGTCAATCCTAAGCCCCGAGTGGAATACATCGACCGGCCAAGGTGCTGCCTGCGAGGAAAGGAGTGCTGTATCCGTAGGTTCCAGCAAGTGGAGAGCCGCTGGGGCTACAGCGGCACGAGCGACCGAATCAGGTGTCTGTCGCGTTGCGGGCGCGGGGGTGACGTGGGGCCGCACCTAGCATTTTTCTTTTGTCCTCATGTCGTGGGAGACAGTTGGCCACGTTTTATTTTCTGCTTTGTTTAGTGTATTTCTGAGTTACTACAGGAGTCCAGAGTCAGGAAGATACAGCAGTGTCTTCGCTGCACTGGGAGTGAGGGGATCTCTCAGGAAACAAGTGAACTTAGAGAGGGCCGGCTGGGGTTTTCCACAGCACGGATTCTGTTTGGATCTCTACTGCTGGAGAGCAGGGTCTACACCTTCATTAATCAAACACTTGCTTCTACTGTGTTTAATGTGAGCTTTTTGTTTGCAAAGATATTGCATGGGAGATAGTTCTATGTATGGTTATAAAAGAGTGAAAAATCTAGAATCTTGAGACGTGTGTATATAATCCTGTTGAGGAATTTATCTTTGCCCTGCCTTGTTTTCTTTAGGCCAGATGTCAAAATAGAATGTTTCAGTTTCCATAAAATAATACGTTTTGGATTTTTACTTATTTATAATAGCACTTTAGTATAAAGCTAGGAGCTAATAACAAGCTTGTTAAAAAACAACTCTGAGGGCGAGAACTCAGAAACGTTGGGTTAAAATGGAAATTTAAAATGCATTTGTGGGCTATTTAATAATTACTCACAATGAGAATATCCTATATGAAAATTTATGAGATGAGGCCAAAGTGTCACACAAAGAAACAGTAACAATGATCTACTTTTACTAAATAAACTAGAGTAGAAATAAATGATTTAAGCATTCAACTCAAGTAGCTAAAAAACGAATAGCCAAAAGAACAATAGAAAAGAGAAATAAATCTCGTAATTAATGAATTAAAAATAGAATTAAGAAATCCATAAGTTGGTTCTTTAAAAAGATCAATAAAATAAATAAACTTCTGGCAGAGATAGTAAAGAAAGAAAACATACATTTGGAAATAATAATGGGAATATAATCATATACTAAGGCAGTTTTTATTTTAATTCTGAGTTTACTCTGTGCTAATAAATTGAACATCTTGATGGAATGGATCATTTTATAGGCAAATATAAATTATCAAAATTGACTGAAGAGGAAAGCCTGAATAGACCAGTTACCAATGGAAGGAATTAAAAGTTATCAAAGAACTGTCCCTTCACAAGGTGGTTTTTACAGGTGAGTTTTATCAAACCTTCAAGGAACAGGTCCTTGAGCATTAAAAGAAGAAAATACTTCTTGGTTCATTCTTGAAAGAAGCATAACCCTTATACAGGAGTTTGATAAAACAAGAAAGTTTCTAGATCAATCTCATTTACAGAGAAGAACAACTTCTACGTAAGGTATCAGTGTCTTAAATCTAGCAATACCTCAGAAAAATAATAACTGAGCAAACAGGGTTTATTTGAAGATTGAAAAATGTATTAATATATATTCACCACAGCAGCAGATGAAAGAAGAAAAGCGATTTGATTGTTGCAGTGGATATCAGAAAGACTTGATAAAATTTCACCTTCATTCCAGATGTAACTACTAATAGACTAGGTCTAGAAGATCTTGAACACGATTCACCGTTGAAACCTCAGGATAGGGATGCTGGCCAGCACCGTTGTACTTCAGCAGCGTTCTTAGAATTCTGGGTGACGCCGTCACGAAGGATAAAGAAATTAGAACCCTGAGTATTGGAAGGGAAGAAGTCTTTTTCAGAATTTGCTGATGACATTATCTACATTAGTACCACTTTTCCCTTTTTTATAATAAAACATTTTGTACTCCCTCTTTAGTAACCTGGTGAAATTCATAGACTGTATACCTCATGCATCGTTTTTGGTCAACATAATGACCTAGCTCCAATGTAACGGAGCAGTAAACGTAACGGAGATGAAATAAAACCCGTCCTTCAGTACGTAGATGCTTGAGCAGGACACCAGGAGGCAGCCCGAAGCACCCGTGTGCGTGCCACACAGGCTGCCGGGGCAGGTGTTTTATGTTAACGTGTCAAAAAGCGTGAGCAGCGTTGCTGCCAATGATGTCATTTTTTTTAAAGGTTTCAAATAAAACAGTACGGTCAATCCTGTTTGTTTAGTTTCCAGATTTGCAGCTCGCCTGCTCACTAAAACTTCTCTGTACTCCCAAATCAATATTTGCAGCGCTTCCTTACCACAGACCTGAGTTGCCCGGAGGTATGTTCCTATTTGAGGTCGCACAGGTGACCCCCTCCTGAGGAAACGGAGACAGCAGGGGGCAGCGCAGTGTAGAGCCAGACACTGGCCCCGGGGCCGTTTGGGCAGCTGGCCCCTAACCCTGCACCTGTTAAGTCACTTAACACTTCTGAACTCCTGTTTTCTCTTTTGTAAAATAAGATGGAACCTCCGAGGATGAGTTGTTTGGGGGATTTAAGGTTACAACCCATGTCGGGGGGGGGGGGGGTGTGGGTATGTGTGTACACATGTTCCCCGTAGGAGCAATGGTTTAGTATCTGTGGCAACTTTATAGAATATAATTACTACAAATAGTGAGGATTGGCTGTATAATATTTCCTTTATTTATATGGTAGTAACATCTTGTAAAAGTCACTGAATATTAAAATTGCCATAAAAATTATTGGTTTGTGCTGAAACACTGTGTGATGCTGAAGACCCGGGGACCCTTGCTCTGCAAGGAGAACTGGGGGTTGAGTGTAATCCCTTAATTCCTTCCTGTGCTCAGACGGAAGGCACACCCTGTCTGCAGGAGCAATCTTGCATTTCTAACAATGCCGAAAGCTGTAGTTTGTCAATAAAGTGGACTTAGGTTGAGCTCTTGTAGTTATAAACAAGTTTTTCACCTACATGAATTCCGACAGGACACTTGAAAATTGGCTGGGATTCTTTGTTTTCAGAGACCGTCCTGATCATTGCAGTAAATCTTTCTGCCACTGGAACCCCTGAGCCTTTGTGGGAAACAGAGCATGGTCTCCGTGGGGCTGGGACTCTTTTTGAGAACAGTTCATCCATCCCGATGACCTCAGGATCAGTAAAAATCTATTAGAACCAATAAAAGAGAATAGTGGCCATTTGTGAAATGTATACACAAATCCCAGTGATGGTCCTGTATGTCCTCAGAATTCAGTTACAGAGACGGATGGATGGTGGTGAGGGTTGTATAGCAATGTGAATGTTCTCAGTGCCACTAAATTGCACACTTAAAAATGGTTAAGATGTTACATTTTGTTACATATTTTGCCACAACAAAAAGATACAATTTAAACACGTTTAGATCTTCAGTTACAATATTAAGTAAAAAAAAAGATCTCACTTACAATCGTGACAACATAAAGGAACAGGAATAGATTCCGTAGGAAGCAGACAGAACAGCACCTTCACGGAGAACCGGAGAACCTCGCCTGTAGCCATTGTCTTGCCAAGCTAAGTGCGTGGACTGCGGCTCCCTGCAGGAGTGACGTGCTCTTGGCAGGAAGCATTGGCTTGGCCCAGTTACTCTAAAATTAAGCCGGAAGAGTAAATTTTCTCTTTTTAAAAGAGCAGTATGGATCAAATATAAGACTACTGTAAAGTTAAAGTAAGTTCGTGCCGTATGGAACACTCTGTACAGAGTCCAGGAAGCAGACTGACCTAAATAAGCATAGAATATGAGGGGAGAAACTTAGAAGATGAGGAAAGGATCAACCACTGGGAAAATACAGTTTGATTCCCTGTTGATATCATCTGCCAATATTTGTATCCATTTATTTAATATTAAAAAAAAGAACACGTGACTGTGATGCAGAGGAGATAGGCCTCTCTCCACTTGGCAGGGGTCATAATACGACTACAGGTAATCCAAAGTTTTTGTGTCCACAGCCACCATGAAGTTAATAAGTAAATGACAAACAGGACACTTGCAATAATGGATAGTTACTGACAGAGCATAGCTATATAACGTCTTTCAAATCCACATGAAAGAGACACTCAGCAGCGGAGAAAAATGGGGAAAGAACATGAGTATTTTATTAAAGAGAAAACCCAGTAGACGGTAAATATTCAAGCAAATGTTTTAACTCATTAATAATCCAAGAAAAAAGAATAGAATTTGTCAGTCATCAGTTTGTCAGTGGCACAAAGACATAGAAATACTCACAATTGCTGAGCATCAGATAGAAACGATCTTCGTTCCCTGTGGGGTGAACACTTCCACCGGAAAGCAGTTTGATAATGTTTATCTAAAGCCTTAAGAACACGCCTTTCATTTTCCTCAGCAATTCTAAGAATTTATTCTCAGGACATAATTAAGGCTCTGCAAAGTGATTTAGCTGCAAGATTGTTCCTCATGGCACTGTCACATAATAAAAACTGCAAATAACCTGGATTATCCAATAATGAGAAATCGGATCTAGTGGAGCAGTAGTAATCTTTTACCTTTTTAAATGAAAAAGAAGTATTTATACACATACATACAACTGAGATGATTTGTAAATAACATGTTCATAGAAAACAAGTCTATTTTCCCATCGCTAAAAAATAGAACTAAGTCTAAGAAGAGAAAGCACCAAAAGCTACATGGGATTTAGAGATGCTTTAAATGTTCCTTATTTGATTAGCTGCATTTCTACTTTTTTTACCCCCACAGAGAATATATTGCTTTTTTAAAATAAGAAAAAACTATATTATAAATGACATATTTAAAAAATGTTAAGGTGGTCTTCGCCCTGTGCTGGGAGTTTTAGCATAGCGGTGGGGGAGTGCGGGCCCTTTGGCCCGCCACACTTCTTGCCCCAGGCAAGTTAATTTCTCTAAACCTCAGTTGCCTCCACTGTAAAGACCGGGGGTACGAACAACACTGTGTTCGTCTATCCAGCCATTACAATGATTCAAGGAAATAATTCATGTAAAAAGATGGCCGGGCAGCGCCCAGCACAGGAAGTACTTGGCGTGGCGGTAACAATATTGATCATCGAAGTTGCTGCTGAACATGTGGAGGGTGACTGCTTGATGTGACGGATTGTCTCTGATTACATCTTTCATGCTGTTTGTACTCTCGGTCAGTTTTCCTACATTGGTAAAGTGGAGCAAGATGGGTCTGTTTCTTAGCTCCTATGACCAAACTGGTCTTGCTGATTGTTCTAGTATGAACCCTCATTCTGATCCATCTGTGTAAGTTAGGGCCTGGTCCCAGCCCTGCACCACCAGTGTTCTGTTACAGCAGCTTCCCTCACAACCCTTACCCCAACCTCCGGTTGTTGACTGATCCCTCTGTTTACTTTTTTATTATTCATGTCCTCCTTTGGGCTCTAAGCGCAGTGTGGTGCCCAGTATTTAACTCTGACAGGCCCCTAGGAAGTATTCATAGAACTGGTAAGTTGTTACAGATTGGACTTGCTGGGCTCTGGGCCTTTGTATCATGAAGACGTGCAGACATTTGGACTAAGACATCGTTAAGATGGTCATTACAACAAAAGTGGGCATTTAGGTTAAATAATTTCCTTTGACTCTCAAAAATGTACAGTACAGAAAACAACTTCTACTTAAGTTCCCATTAAGTTAAAATTTTTTCTAGAAAGAGTTTTTTGGTAAGCAGATGACACTTCCAAGGATATCAAATTTATGACAGCTTTCCTTTTTATGAGCAAAATTTATTCCAGGTAGCACTTAAAAATTTTATAGGCCTTCAGACTATGAATATTGAATGAATTATGTATATTATTTTATATTTGGCTTCATTCTCTCAGGTTCACAGTTAATAGAAGAATCTCTATAGTCGGATTTGGTTTGTATGGATCTATCCACGGACCCACGGATTATCAAGTGAATATACAGGTACAGTTCTTCCTCACTGTTTATCGTCTTGAAATACAACAAATGTAATTTTATAGTAAGATCTCATTTTGACAAAGTCAAATTTCAATATAGTTATCAAAGGCATCAGAAGGCCTAGAGAGTTCTGTCTTACAACCGATGAAAGGCACTTTCAGAGAATTGGGACTCCTGGGGTCCTTCACAGAAGCATTAGCACACAAGGAGCCTCCCTTCTCCAGGAAACCCCTTCTGTCACTCCCTTCTGCTGCGCATTGACTGTCTAAAAACATCTGCAGGCTGTTTTTCCTGGCACTTTGAACTCTAGGGCTTGAAGCTGTCTAATTTTTCAAAACTACTGTGAACACCTTCTGATTTCCAGTTGTCTGACTATACCCTGCCTTAGTCTTTAGATCTGTTCCACCTCAGCTCTTAATCGGGAAGAACGTTAAATACCTCTCTCATTCCCTTCAGTAGACCAGTATTCTCCCACTATTTTGACAGTCCACCCCAGTTAGTAAAATTGTTTTTGAAACATGTCTGTGCTGGACTTGTATTTACAAGCTGTACATATACAATACTGTGCTTCTATAGTAAAACACAAAGAATAGAAAAGGAAGTAAACACTGTTTCAAACTTTTATCCATAGAAAAACACTGCCTTCTCTAAAACATTAATATTTTATTTATTTTAATGTTTTTATTTATTTTTGAGACAGAGAGAGACAGAGCATGAACGGGGAAGGGGCAGAGAGAGAGGGAGACACAGAATCTGAAGCAGGCTCCAGGCTCTGAGCTGTCAGTGCAGAGCCTGACACGGGGCTCGAACTCACAGACTGTGAGATCATGACCTGAGCTGAAGTCGGACGCTCAACCGACTGAGCCACCCAGGCGCCCCTAACATATTATTTTTAATAGCAAAAACCTTGGTGAACTTTGTGTTCAGATTTCATCATTAGTGGGGTGCCTGGGTGGCTCAGTCGGTTAAGTGGCCGACTTCGGCTTAGGTCATGATCTCACAGTTCCTGAGTTGAAGCCCCGCATCAGGCTCTGTGCTGACAGCTCAGAGGGGGAGAGAGAAAATCCCAGGCAGGCTCCATACCATAAGTGCCTGGCGCGGAGCTCGAACTCACAATCGTGAGATCATGACCTGAGCCACAACTAAGAGTTGGACACTTAACCGACTAAGCCCCCCAGGCGCCCCATTGCTGGAATTTTCTAATTTGATTTTTCCAACAGCCTGAGGAAGAAGGCAAAAAGCAAGGTTTCCCCCAAAGTAAACAATAAAACTGCAGCTCAGAAGTGTAGCGGTTTGCCAAATCCTGGGTCTCCCCCACTTTATCCCAGGACACCATTGTGCTGTATTTTTTATTTAAGTTTTTTTATTGAACTGTGATATACATGTAGAAAAGTGCAGATATTTGTACATGGTGCGTAAGGCTCGCTTCTCACAAGTGGAGTGCATTGTGTAGCCAGCAGCCAGATCAAGGAACAGGCCGGTAGAGCGCCCCGGGAGCCCCCTTGTGGTCTTCTCCAGTCACTGTCCCTGCGGAGGTGATCTCTGCCCGGACCTGGCACAGCATTGATTGTTTTGGCCTATTTTACTGTTACTGTTTTTACCTAATGTATGTGAACAGGCAGGTCTGTGAGCCTCTGCCTCTGCACGTGATGTTCCCTCGCATGGACCTTTGTACCTTTGTACCTTTGTAACCCGGGAGGCCCTGGCTGGAGCTCTTCCAACTCTCACTCCTTCCTGGCAAAATAAAATTCTCCTCTTCTGCATTGCTCTTTTACTGCCAGTTCTGCACTGCACTGTCGCTGGACACGTGTCTAGTGACTGGAAGCTCCTTGAGGGCGTGGCACAGATTATGGAACTAAATTGAAAAAATGGGGTTTTCACATTTTTAATATCTACATACCTGAATACTGCATTTCAGGTCATTTTAATTTCAGTAAATAACATTTAGACATAGGAAACGCTATGGGAATTTCCTAGCAGCAAGACACAGGCTAGCGAGGAGGAGAGGCCTGTTTTCCTCGGTATCTAAAATCCAGGTGTTCTAAAAACCAGTTCCCCGGGTTGGTGTCTCCTGGGCAAGCCCCTGTGTCCTGCAGCCGAGTCGAGGTTAGCTGGCATTCCACCCCCCCGCCCCGCCCCCAACCACGTGTTCCAGCCGTCTCTGGTGGTTAGAGAGAAGTAGACAAGACTTACACTCTCCTGTTCCTAAGGGCTCCGTGGGCTTTTCTGTGAAACTTTGCTTCAGTTGATTTCGCTTAAGTGTAACTTGTCTTTGAAAAATTACAGATCATTGAATACGAAAAAAAACAAACCCTGGGACAGAATGATACCGGATTCAGTTGTGATGGGACTGCTAACACATTCAGGGTCATGTTCAAAGAACCTATAGAGATCCTGCCCAATGTGTGCTACACAGCATGCGCCACACTCAAAGTAAGAGCCTTCCGGAATGTTCTCGATGGTGAACTGGTGGGTTTCCTCTCCCATGTTACAGAGAGTGTGTTCTCCATAGAAATGGAGAGTCACAGACAATAAAGCTTTCAGGAAGAAGGGAAAGAAGGAAGCTGGGAGCTGAAATATTCCACTGCTTGGAGAAAAGAAGTGCCTGTCAGCATAGCTCTGCTCTGACATGGTTCTTTATAAGCAGTAGCCCTTTGCTTGAGTAGGAGATTGAATGTTTGACAGAAGATAAAATAATTATTTTCTTAAAACCATTTCCCTGTTCTCTAAAAGCAGAGTTCTACATTATTTTTAATCATTAACTAGTTTTGTAGCAAAAATTCCATTTTTCATGAAGTGACATAGCATAAAATTTCATACAAGAACAGTAATGAAATACAACAGATCATTAACCTAATTAAAACACCACATTAAATTGAGTGCTTATTAAATGAAAATTACTAACGAACCTTTTGTTCTCATTTAGGGCCCAGATTCCCACTATGGCACAAAAGGATTGAAGAAAGTCGTGCATGAGGCACCTGCTGCTGGCAAGACTGTTTTTTTCTTTTTTAGTTCCCCGGGCAATAATAACGGCACTTCGATAGAAGATGGACAGATACCAGAAATCATATTTTATACATAATCCAGCATTCTGATACATTTTGGCTAAAGAGTACCATACAGTCTAGTCTCAAAGGCCTATAAAACTGGCCATAAAAAATAGTCTGAATGTCATGAATATTTATAATTGTGAGATAAGAAACATTTTGGTTTCTTAGAGGAGATGAACAATATTGATTTAAATCTCTGCATGGTTTAAAAGCAGATTTTCCTTTTTCTTATAACCTTAGGGAAAAAGAGAACTGGGTGTAACCTTAAAAAAGCTGTTTCAGCTTTATCTTGTATAATTTCGTAGATGAGCTGACTCATGGTCTTTCCACAGTTTTATAATTGAAAGATTCTTGTTTTAGACAGATGGTTGTGTTGTTGTTTTAACTGTTGTGAGGGTTAGATGAGATGGACTTCTAGGCTTATCTGTTTTGAAGATTACATGAGATGAGACGGGTCAGTATTCCTACAGAATTCCTATTAATTCAAATAACTGATTTCAGAAAATTAAGAAAACTGACCTTATATTTGGAGTTTTGAGATACCTGGTTGTTAGCATTCATAATATTTCCAGAAGCAGGCCTAATAAATGCCCAAGAACATTTTCAATGCATTTACAAAAAAGGATATTTTATAATAGTATAGTCATGTGTTACATAGTACAGCTTTAAACTATAAATGCAGTTGGTACAAATTCACAATAATGTGATATAAACAGAGGATCTAAAGGTATAGTCTAGGACTGGATTCTTCATCACCAAGGTGCACCACTGCGCTTGCTGGTAGCTGTCCGGGGGATGGTCCTGAGGATGCCCGAGACTGAGATGGTGACTGGCTACACGGGCATCAGTTCCACATTGTGGCGATAATCTAACACAACAGGAAACTGAATAAAATACTAACCTTTCTGACAACTACTTTGAAATTTTAAAGATCTCCAACAGCATCACTCCTGCTGAAAAGTGTACTTTCTGTCACCGACACAGTTCTACCCAGGAAGTAAGCTATGTTTCATGTTTATACCTCCTTCATGTCACAGGTTATAGCCGTTTTGGGAGGGGATAGGAAGTATACCTGGCAGAATAACATTTATATACTTTTTTATAAAGCAAAATTTTTATATAAATAACATTATCTTTTTCCCTTGAAAACGATTATCTTGTAAAAAAAAAACCCTATGTGTAATTAAGATCTATCACATAGTTTGGGAAGATGGTTAAAAAAATCACAATTCTTTAAGTAACAGCTTAAAAAGAATTTTTTCTAAATAGTAATTAGGACAAAAAATTTCATTTAAAATAGTACTTCATTTTATATTTTCAAGGAGGTAGTGATGTGTGTCGGTGGCAGAGGTCTCAAAATCGCTGAAGAAGGGAAATTTTTCTCTGGTAACATCATATGGACAGAAACGTCAGTTAACTGGAATATCTATGGAATGTGTCATTCTGGTTAATTACAGATTAACTGGCAGGCGCAGATTAACCAGCTGTAGTAACCGTTATGGAAAGTACTTCCACCTTAAAGTGTGGAATAGGTAAGTAAGTTCATGGTTTTTGACATTAGAGGCGTTTCAAGGGCTTTTCAAGTACGTTGCACTGAACAAGGATTGTAACTGAAGGTGCTACAGAACGTACAAGAAACGGAACTGTTTACGGATCTGGGACATCCCCTGGAATTTTTAAAAAATAAATATTATCCTTGTATTTATTTTTTGGTCATTTGCCTTTTTCTTCCGAAAGTTGAGTGTAACCGCGTTCTGGAACAAGGTTTCTAGTTAATTGAGGTTTTATCGTTATTTGTAAGGAATGGAGGTATTTATTGCAGCACAAAATATGAGCGCCTTGCTGCTGCCTTAAAGCAACGCGTCGGAACCGCAGCGATGACCGCTGTTGCCTCTGTGCTTCTTGGACCTTTTTTACTGGCCTCAGGGTTTTCTCACCTGTTCTAATCTCGGGAGGGGGAGAAGGAAGACTTGTCGTGTGAGGACTGAGTCCCCACTGGGTAGTACCACTAGCAGCTACCAGAGTGATGCCCGTGTGCCAGGCTCTGCGCTGAGTACCCGCCACACGTTCTCACTCGCGTCTCGCGTCAGGCTGCGGTAAGTACTAACGCCCACTTCACAGGCGGGGAAATGTCACGTTTAACAAGGTCGGTAAGGGGGGAGGCAGGATGAAAAGCCAGGTCTCTCCCTCCCGAATAGCCGTGCCCTGACCGCCGTGAGCTCGCTGTCCCACTGCCGTCCGGCATGTCAGCGGCAGGTCCCGCGCCTCGTCCACGGGCCGCGCTGCAGCCCGCGGTCTTTCTCAAACACCACGGCTTGGACTGCGCCAGTCCTGCCTCTGCCCGCTTCTCCAGTCTCGTCTCGCACATCCCACACCAGAATGTGATTTCCTCGCCTCTGACACGGTGGAATCCTCAGCGCCTGGCACAAGGCAGGTGCTCCATCGGCACGTGGGATACACCCCAGGGCTGAGGCCGCACGAAGGCTCCACGTCCACCTGTGGGCCACGGGAAGCAGCGTCCGCATGGTGGGGCAGCGGGAGCCACAAGACACCCGCCCCGGTGCACTCCTTGCCTCTCACTGCGATCCTTCATTCTTAGGAGGAAAGAGAAGAGCAGAGGTAACACAGCCTACCTACGTGCTGCGTGTGCGGAGCCAGGGAGGGGTGGGGGGGGCCCGGGATCCTCGTCTCCGTCTCCAGGGCTACTTTCCAGGATGAGGGGTCGTGCTCCCGCCGGCCGGGAGGGGTCGCCCTCGGGCCGGAGCAGAGGCGCGGGCCTGTGGGGTCGCTCCCGCCGGCCGCGCGCGCAGGCGCGGAGCGCTCTTCCGGCGCCGCTCCGCCTCCGCCCGGCTTCCCCGCGGGGATGCTGCGGCTGGGCCGCGGACTGAGGCGGCTCGGGTCGGGACGCGGGGCTGGAGACTCCGGCCGGCTCCCTTTAAGTGCGGAGATGCCCAAGAAAGCTGGTGCGACGAACAAGGCCAGTGGCAAGCCCCGTGGCAGGGGAGGGTGGGCGGCGCGCGGGAGAGAGGCGGGCCCCGCGGGTGGGCGAGGGCTCCCCGAGACCCGTCTGCCGGCTCTGAGGCCGGGTCCCCGAGCTCCCAGGGGGCCCGCCCCTCACGCAGGCTAGGCGCCCCCGCGGTCCCCGCACGGCCTGCGCCACCCGGCGTGGGAGGCTCGCGGCGGCGCCCCGGGCCCGACCGCCCTCCGCTCTGGGTCCCGGGCGGCGGGGGCTGAGCTCCTGGCGGGCACGCCGGCTGCGCACCTGCTGCCCCGGTCCAGGCATGGGAGGCTCTGCTAGAGAGCTACCTCCGTCGTCGCTTCCTCTCTCCCCAATACACGCACACTTCCGGCCTAGTTGCTCGCGGACGGTCCTCACCTCGGGCTGCAGGGGATGCAGAGATGAGTAGTAAGTGGTGTCTGCGCCCGGAGAACGGGGGATACAGCGCAGACGGTAGGAACCAGCGCTCAGGTGTGGAAGCCAGAGTCCCGGCCCCTCAAGGCAGCAACAAAACACTTCGTTGGGCTGATTGGAGGGCTTCGTGGAAGAATTGATTTGGAATGCTTGGAAAACCTTTCCGGGTGGCCAGAAATCCCTGGGCACGACTCATTCGTCTTGGTTAAGGGTGAAAGGGAGTAGAGGAAGGATCAGATGTGCGCAAACGTATTTTATAGCTTGTAAAGTTGCAGTGTGGTTGTTGTCGTTTTAGGGTAAAAGCCAGACCAAGGAGCCAGAGACACCACTTCCTCCCTTAGGTCCTGTGGCAGTTGATCCTAAAGGTTGTGTCACCGTAGCCATCCATGCCAAACCTGGTTCCAAACAAAACGCTGTAACAGGTACATCTGGCCCCGGGGGTGGGGGTCACGAAGGGGCTGGGGCTGGGGGGGTTCTCCTCCATCCTCCCTTTGCCTTGGTTAGCGGAAAGTTGGTCCGTACAGTCAGGGTTTTCATATTCGTGTTTGGAGGCTTCTCCGTTTTAAGATTCTAGATTCTAATGTAAAAGTGTAAGTAAATCCAGTGTCAAAAGTGAATATATGATATTTACAGCATACCAAGTGAGATGAACTATCGTGTATTTTCTTTTTTTTAAATAACGGTATTTTAAAAGGACACACGCGGAAACACGTGCAGCCTAGAATTACTGCGTTTGTCCTATTTCAAAACTGGAGACATTAGCCAGAGAAAGAAAGAAGAGACATTTTGGTCGAGTTTAATGACCATTGGCCCAAGGAGGAAGAGAAAACCTGGTGTCTGAGAGTCCTGATCAGCAGCTCCTGTGTGGACTTGTTTTAAAACAATAAAGAATTTTTCTGGGCCCAGTTCTTTTCATCTATGGGAGACGATACTGGACTAGGAAGCTTTCAGGCTATTCCCTGGAGCCCAAAAGGTGCCTCGGGGGTGTTTTAGGTGGACAAGGGGAGGCCAGCAGGCAGCTATGTTTACATTTATTTTAAATGCTGGGAGCCCAGGGGAACTTCTGTGGGTGCAGAGCCGGGGAGGCTGGGAAGGGCTGTATTCCGAATGAGAAGTCTGAAAACTGTTGATCTGAATTATTTTGAAGGTCTTTTTTACCTCTAAAGCTCCTTCTTTTTTGTTTTTTTTTTGTTTTGTTTTGTTTTGTTTTTACACTTTGAAAACAAGACCTCAGAATTGGGGTACTAGGCTGTGGTTTGTGCCAGTGGCCGTGTTAGTCTGCCTTTTCTGAGTAGTTGTTGTGGACCCTGTCTCGTGTCAGCATACCATGTTTCATCGCGTCCGAGATGCCGTCAGCTAGAAGGTGCACAGGTATTTTGTGTACCAGCAAGACAAAATCCGTACGAACACTTTCTTTTCCGTCCGTTGTGAGACGTGTCTGGATTTGAAAGGTACTAACGCAGCACACGGTGGAATTAGAATTGGTGACAGGCCAGGAGGCGGGCTGTTGTACGAGATTCTGTGGCTGTGTGGTTGACACAGGCAAGGCGTAAGCATGTGAAAACGCCTGAGAGTCCCTACGTGGGGGACCAGGTTCAGCCCACTTGAGAACTACTGTGAGAACTCCGCTCTCGGAAGGACAGTGGAGTGGGCTGCAGGCGGGCCGCTCTTTATAGAGGCTGTACTGATGGGGGTCACGGCCACTGTGCAGACTGGCCCTGGAGTTCAAAGCATGTAGCCGAACGACTTTGAGTTACAGCATCACTTTATCACCGGGTGACCTTGGGCACATCTTGACTTCGGTTTCCTCGTTTGTGAACTGGAGATAATAATGGTATGAATATCTTCTTCGTGAGGTTCTTATGAGGATTAACCAAGTTAATATCCGTGAAGTCCCTAAAACGCGTGTGCCCTCAAGTTACCGTGCGCAAGTGCTGTGTAAATGTTTAAATGTTGCACCTTAAAGACATGAAACAGGCATTTCACGCGAGCCGAACCAGGCCAGTCCTCTCCTTTCCTGAGCCCCGAACAACCCTTGTCCAGTGCAGTGAGCTGCCTCCGTCCCGCTTCCTTTGTGACACTGCTGACCCAGCCTGACCTTGCCTTGGGGTTCGTCCTGCCACCCCACGCAGTTTCCAGTATCCTACATCCAGGACACTGCCCAGGGTTCTGAGCTTCTCTTGATCAGCAGGATGGGGGTAGATGTAGACTTTCTGTGGATTTCTTTCCTGAAGTGGTGAGGGCTTATTTATCATGTTTGTGTACCCTAAAGCTTGAGTAGTTTGCTCGTTCATTTCTTTGTGCAATAGTTATTCATTGGAAACCTACTATGTGTCAGGTGAATGCAAACTCTTTTACAAAATAGCTTCACCTCTTGAAGAAAAACAACTCCTTAAGGGTCAAGTCCACACTGATCTCATTCCAGACTTGACACCTGAAGCTGTGAGTGTGGCCATTGCTGCGCCTCCGTCGGAAGGAGAGGCTAATGCCGAGCTCTGTCGCTATCTTTCCAAGGTCTTAGAACTCCGCAAGAGCGATGTGGTTCTGGAGAAGGTAGGTCTCTCTCTCAAAACAGTTTATTACATGTCAGATATTATTATGTTAATGCTGATTTTTCTTTTCCAAATCATTGAAAAAAACTCTCATTCATTTCCTCACGAAACTATGTGAATTCTGTTTAGTTTCCTCCATTCCTGCTGCCTCAGCCCTTACTCAGAGTGACCACGCTCTGTATGTCTAGTCCTTAGTTGCCACCATCTCGAGCATTTTCCTCTTCCCACATGTTTTCCTGTATCTGCTGGCAGATTGGTTTTGTCTCTTCTTTCGTCATCATTCTAAAAATCTGAAAGGGTTCCTGTTGCTTATCGTCTCCATTAGTGAGTCTGTCAGGTATTTCTGGTCTCCCCACGTTATCCTTGCTCCCCGGAAAAGCTGATTAGGAAGAGAGGCCAGATGAAGTTATTCACATGACGGGTCTGCTCTAGGGGTAGATACCAAAATCACCTGGCATTGATTTCTAAAACACAGGTTCCTGGACATCTCTAGACTTACTTAAAAATAGACTTGGCAGGAGTAAGACCCAAGCATGTTTATGTTTCTTAAAGCTCAGTTTGTTTTCTCGTGATACACTCTCTAGATCTAGGTCCCAGCTGGCATTCAGAGTCCTTGGTTAATAGGCTGCATCTGAAAATTCTCCCATCAGGCCACTACCCTCGATACATCCCCCTTGTGTTGCAGGAAACTCCTGACTCTCTGCCAGTGCCCTGACATCTGCCTGAAGGGGACTTCCCACTCCTCTGCTAGTCCAGCTTCTACCCCTAGAGATAATCCCTGCTCACATTTTACCTTCTTTAAAGGATGTTTCAAAACGAGTATTATAGCATTTGCTTTTCGTTTGGAGTTTTCAGAAATGTGGAACAGAGAGAACAGCAATTTGTTTGGAATTATTTTTACAAAAGTTTATATATAAAATTGCAATATTCGTTTTGGTAATGTAAAAAATAATTTTAACTTTTAATTTCGACAAAGAAGTTATTTAAAAACAGAGCATTCTACATCTGGACTCTATTCATTTTGAAATTGTAATGCCAATTCTTATTATTACAGAAATTGATACATGAATGTAAAATCCCTAGATCTAGAGTGCAAAAATTGGTAGGAAAGTGGAATCTGAGCTCATCTGTGTTGAAATCAGAAATGACCGGGAGAAAGCGATGGCTAAGCTGTCAGGACAGCCCCAGGCCACCACGCTGGCCCCATGAGGACACTGCCACGATGGGTGCCTCTGAGGTCTGCTGTCTCGGGGTTATCCTGACACCATTTTCTCCTTTTGGTCCAGGGTGGTAAATCTCGTGAGAAAGTGGTGAAGCTTTTGGCCTCCACAACTCCAGAAGAGATCTTGGAGAAATTAAAGCAGCAAGTGGAAAAGAAATAAAAGCCAGTTTTGAGAAAAACACATCCTTGGAAAGCTTTTTTATTGCTATTAATGGAGAGGCTGTTAAATAAGAAAATATATTTCAGTGCACAAAAGAACATGGAAAAAATACATGTTTAACAACAGAACGCAAGAAATAGGAATTTAAAAGTACTCTACGTTCAATATAGGTTCTAAAATCCCTGACCCCAGCTTGGAGTATGTTACTCTGATTTCGTGGCATCACAAAATAAGAGAGCGGGAAAAGTTGCTTAAGATGACCTCACTCAGTCCGTTTCGTTCTGTGATGGGGCTTCTGATGTCCCAAAGTTGAGAGAGTTCTTCGGGATCTCATGGCACAGGGTGGCAGCTGGAACCCGATCCCTGGACTCCTGGTTGGATGCAGTTCATCGTGATTGTGAATTAAAGTGCCATTTCTGCAGCCACCTCAGGGTTCCGAGGATCGCCTTCAGGTCCAGCTCACAGGTGACAGAAGAAAACCTGTCACACTGCTTTGTGCTCTTAGTTTGTATTTTAAAAGGCGTATCTAAATACGAAAATGCTTTCTGTGTCTTTTTAAAACTCTGTGGAGCATTTTGTGAAAAAGTAAACAAGAACAATTAAGACTTGTAATTTCGGGGAAGTCACTGACTTTTCGTCCTCCTTGGATGCTAGCTGCAGTCTTCAAATCTGGTATTTCTGAAGACTCTCCAGAGAGCCTTAAGAGAGAGGACCTGGCAGCTATTCTCAGTATTGGTAAAGGCCTGTCAGAAATCATATGTATATTCAAGCTTCAAAAGCGAGTAATAAAGATCTTGTTTTTAAATCTCCAATGCAAATTATAGTGATTTGGTAAAGGTACATAATTTCATTACCTTTGCCGATCAGAACCAAAGCAGTTGTGTGCTTTTGTCCAAGTACCTGAGAAAATGTACGGGGAAACAAAAATCTTTAAAAATACAAATTCCACAAAGAAGGAACAATAATAAAAATTGTTGAAGGTGAAAGGGCTGGGAAACAGTCATCTGGTCAACTCTTACTCTGTGGATAGGAACCAAGGAGAAGGTCACGGTCAGTATTAATGGCAGAGCATGGGTCCCACTCCACGGCCTTCTTTTCTAAGCCATTATGTCATACTGCCTCCAGATGTTTCTCCCTTGGACCTGGTCTTGGCTTAAGAACAAGTAGCAGAAACCCAACTCCATCTGGCTTACGCGATAAAGATTCACTGGCCTGATACCTGGCAAGTCCAGAGGCAGCTCAGTGTCATCATAAAGGACCCACTGCAGCTGACAGCGCCCGCTTCAGCCTCGTGCCCACTTGGAGGCAAAAAGGCAGCAGCCCTAGGCCTCACGTCCACGTACCGCCCCCCCCCCCCCCCCCCCCCCCGCCGGCAGGAAAAGACGCCAATGCCACTCGGAAGAGCGGGCTCCCGCTCGGCTTCCCCCCACTCCTTGGTGGTTGGGGTGGGGGAGAACCAGAGGATGGGTTGGCACCCTCGTGGTGTTTCAGGTTCCAAACACATAGGTGGTTCCTTAACTGTAGTGCAGAATATAAATGTAAAAACCCACCGGGGCCCCCACTACAGAATTTTCAAATGCATGTGACTAGGGCCTAAAAATTTTAAGAAGCTGGATTTTCAGTTTACGTCCAAGAGGTGGCACCATAATGCAGCGGCAGAAAGCCGCTTCGTTAATCTGAAGTGAGCAGTGCTAGTAGGAAGTCTCCGTAGTGCCCGCCAGTGTCCCACACTCTTCTGTCTGGTCTGGGAGACATTTCTTAGGCTTATACCCTCATTCCCTGAGTTCAGTTCAGGCCAGGGTGTGTGAACTGCCCTCTACTCGGCTGGGTACTCAGGAGTCTGGCTCAGTGCTTTAGTGGAGTCAGCATGGTCTTCAGTGTCTCCCTTAATTCTGCCGCTTTCAGAAATCCCATTTAGTTGGTGATTGAAAATGGAATTGGGCTGGAAAATTAGCAAGGAATTCATTTCGAAACAAGATGCCAATTTATTAATTTGAGTGAAGAACACACCTGCCAAACAGACTGTATAGTGGGATTCTCCAGCAAGAACATTCTGTCACTTTGGGAAGTCTCTTGACGAAGCCGGTCAGCATCTGAAGAGTGCTTGGAGAGCCTGGGATCAGAACCAGGGGAGGGAGGAGGGCAGAACAGGGAGCTCTGACCATCTGCGATAGGCCCATTCTGTCTCCTCAGCCCCTCTCCTGGGACAACTCTGGACACTGATGCTCCCTTTTTCCAGGCTCTGAGAAGACTACCTACTTCTGCCCACGTGGGCTGTCCTCAGACAATCCTCAGAATTCAACTGATCCGGTTCTCAGCATTTTCTAATCCTTTTCTAGGTGTGTGCCACAGGATCCAGCTAGTCCCCTTGCTGTTAGAGTCAGCGGGGGAGAACCCCCAAACTTGGCAGCAGTTTGTATAGACTCTGGTCATTTCTACATGAAACTTCTCCACGGTGTGGCTTTACTGTCACAGTGGCTTTCACATGGTTTCAGAGCCTTATGTTTCTCTAGAGATACCTGGGTGGGTTGGAGAGCCATGGAGAGTAAGGGAGGGAGTCACGTCAACGGGACTCCAAGCCTTTAGCCCTCTTCCAAAGCTGTGCTGTCAGTGTGGCGGCTGCTAGGCACATGTGGTTACTGAGCACTTGAAATGTGGCTGATCAGTTTTGGTTTTTTTTAATGAAAGCATCACGGAAATAAAGGCCACGTTGGAAACACAAAAAAGGTTGAAAATACGGCATAGAATTTGGGGGGCAGGATAGAAGGAGGTGAGCAAAGAAAGGAAAATGTCAGATCTAGAAGTCAGGAAGGGGCAGTCAACAGACATAACTGGGGTCCTGAAAAAGAACCCCCCCCAAAATGGAGCAGAACAAAGATTTCAAGATAAAATGAAGAAAATATTGAAAAAATAAAATATGAATTTAAGGAATAAAAGGTGCAGTGTCCCAGGGGAAATATGGACAAATGGTTGACAAAGAGATACAACCTAGTAAAGTTGTCTGACTTCAAAAACAAAAAAGCCTACGGCCATCTAGGCAAAAAGTTGAAGGCCTAGGGAGGGAGGGGGGAGACACACACATGTACACTCCCATTGCTCATGGGAATGTGAATTGCTACAGTGTTTTAGAAAATGTGGCACTTATTAAAAATACAGGTGTTTTGGGGCGCCTGGGTGGCGCAGTCGGTTAAGCGTCCGACTTCAGCCAGGTCACGATCTCACGGTCCGTGAGTTCGAGCCCCGCGTCAGGCTCTGGGCTGATGGCTCGGAGCCTGGAGCCTGTTTCCGATTCTGTGTCTCCCTCTCTCTCTGCCCCTCCCCCGTTCATGCTCTGTCTCTCTCTGTCCCAAAAATAAATAAATAAACGTTGAAAAAAAAAATTAAAAAAAAAAAAAATACAGGTGTTTTTAAATTTTTTTTTTTTTTTTTTAAATTTTTTTTTTTTTTCAACATTTTTTATTTTTTTTTTATTTTTGGGACAGAGAGAGACAGAGCATGAACGGGGGAGGGGCAGAGAGAGAGGGAGACACAGAATCGGAAACAGGCTCCAGGCTCCGAGCCATCAGCCCAGAGCCTGACGCGGGGCTCGAACTCACGGACCGCGAGATCGTGACCCGGCTGAAGTCGGACGCTTAACCGACCGCGCCACCCAGGCGCCCCAAATACAGGTGTTTTAATCTAATTATCCTACTTTTTGAGAATGCCTCATAGAACACATGAAAATGCCAGAGTATATGGGCAAAAAAAGGGTAACAATCTAAGTGTCTGCCTGTAGGAGACTCATCATATAATCAACAGCAAATCCATACTATAGAGTATTATGCTATTAAAATTAGCTTTTAATCTATAGTTCCTGACCTGGAGTGATGTCTATATTGCATGAACAAAGAATAATGTACGTGTCTGTGTGTGTGTGTGTGTGTGTGTGCGCACACACACACACACACATATATAATCTGTAATAAAGGAAAAATACATATCTAATTTATATATATTTGGGTGGGCATGATAAAAGAGAAGTGTACACAACAGGCCATGACCGCTGGGTGAGCGCAGATCCTTCCTAGGTGTAGTGTTTCACTTTTTTGTAACGTTTATTATTTTGTATACACACCGAACATATATAATGAAAGAAATTTTAAAATGAGAAAAACAGACTCAAATGAAAAAGCTCCGGCCTTTAGCAATGAGAGCAGCTTCATTTATGTAATTCAGAGCAAGGCGGGAGGGCCTTAGGGAGCTCAAGGCACGGGTGGTGGAAAAAACCATGAGATCATCATCACATCAGCCCTGAAGCTGTCTCAAGAGAAGCTGCTGAAACTCGGAGAAAATCTAGCTGGTAATCGATACATAGGGCTCTGTGGGCCCTTAGGGACGGGAATGAAAACACCAACCGAATTAGCCTGCCAGCCCATGGAGACGTTGGCGAAGGACCTGCGAGCTACACCTCTTGCACCCACGTCGGCCCAGAGGTGCCCCACACCCCACTACTACTTCTGGAGGCACACGGCCGACACGGACTCACAACCTGTAACGTGCCCAGCCCCGTGATGCATAGCGTGGAAGTGCTTTCACTTAGTCCTGCGAGGGGGCAGTCCGATGACATGTTAGCCGTTTTGATGGAAGACGTCCTCATCACTAACCTGCTTCTCCCATACTGTCCCGTAAATCTAAAGATCCGGGGTGGTATTACCCACATCTCTTTTCCACTTTTCTGCACTGAGGGCACTGATAACCAGCTCCCCAGATCACTGTGCCTTGTGGCTTCGACAGTGTTCCAGGGGCTGAAGCTAATTCCTCTTCATCTCTGGCACATTCCTGATACCATGTAGCCTTATTGATGAGACCCATGCGGCCAGCTTGACCCGGGGCCGTTCTCTCCCAGAATGTCCACGGGCTCAAGGATCTCTGTCACTGTCCCTATTTCCCTCAAAAGCTGGTCCTAGTAGAGGTCTAGACTTCTGGAAAGGAGGAAGTACTTGCTCAAGTCTGCCGTGGAGTCCAGTGGTATAATCTATTTGAATCTAGTTGTTTATTTGGCTCTGTAATTAGGAGCCAGGAGAAATCTTGGTTTAGGTAATTCAGAATACAGAGAATATATGTGAATTCTGAAGTAGTAATCTGAAAACTAACGTCACGAACTCCTACCAATGTCAAGAGTATTTACTCCTGTTGGCCTTAATTCATTCTAAATTAAAAGCCAGAGGACTGTAAAAGCACACATTTCTAAATTCATAAATAGAGGAAAGACACTGAGGGACCCATATAATTAGGTTTTTCACACAGAATTAGCCAAAGCCTATTTAGTATTTCAAAATCCTTATCTATCTCAAATATGCTTCTTTGGTCAAAATACAAGATACTGAAAGAAATCCCAAGTAAGGTTTTCAGTGAATGGTTTGTGATAACTCAATTTGTCTAACATTACCAAAGGAAGCACTTTCACAAGTAATCTCCCCAACTGATTGAAGTTATTAAGTGGTACAAGTTGCCTCAAGCTGGGAGTATATTTCCCACATTTCCTAATAAAAAAAAAAAAAATTTCCCTTTCACTATAAACAGTGTTAATTAAAAGAAGTCAAAGGCCAGGGGTACAGATTTCCATACACAGCCAAATCTTGTTTGGGTTAAACGAATCAAATGGAATAGGTCTGGGAAGATTTTAAAGGTGTCAAAATAACTGTATTTGTTTTAGAAACAAAGTGTAGGGCTTTTATTAGAGTTCAGAATTATGATATCAATAATCTTCAGGGCCAGAAGTCATTTCCTTCCATTTTAGTATTCTAAACTTAAAACTGACATTTCCTTACTCTTAATTCTGTCACGCAGTTCTATGTTATCCTTTAGGCGAATCAATTACAAAGGGAAAAATTACATCCTGTCTGTTGAACATTATAAGGAAGGCAGCTTTGAAATCCAAAACCATGCTAGAAGTCTCACCAGATCTCTTTTTCCTATCTGGTTTCAAGAACTCAAACTGTACTCGGAGCTGTGACCGATGGTTATTAGTACTCTGGATAACCTCAAATCCCTCTAGCACTCAAGAAAGAAAATAAAAACAACCCCTCCATCTCAAGTCTCCAGCAAGCTGGTCTCAGTCAGTATTAACCTGATGTGCTTCCATCATCAGCATTCGACATTTTAAAATCAGGGATTTCCAAATAGCAAATGCTACTAATTTTTAGCTTAATGTTTATATACATTTGGTATTTGAAATTTGTTATTTTCTGAAGCATATAATTTCTTCTTTTGCTAGTTCGTGTATTAATTCACTTAAGAATCACAAGTCTTCACTCGCAGTGTCTCCTGCTCTCCCCCATCTTCTGTCAGTTACTTCACATGCTTCACAGCCGTGCTGATTCACCACTCACCGTGTCCTTCCCTCCCGTTGACGGAACGAACGTTTATGCGGCACCGGTCACGTACCGCTGGGGGTGTAATGGTCACAAGCTCTCATTTCTACCTTAAGCCCTTGTATGTTTGCTCACTTCTTTTCACAATCACCCTGTGAAGAGTAGCAGGGTGAGTGTTCTCCTTACCCCGACAGGGAAGCAAATAAGCTCCAAGTGTAAGTGATTTTCTCAAGGTCACACACCTCGTGAGAACAGGACTGGAAGCCAGGACTCCTTATGCTAATGCTAGATGCTGTCAACAGACGGTCTATTCGAGATTAATTCCATTTGACACGATTTTAATTCTTCTCACTCTTAAATTATCCTTTTTTAAATGTTACTTTCAGTCTCTCCCACATGAAGCAGAAACCGTGTCTATTATTTCCTCTCAGTTTTAAGCATATAGGGGACAGGCTAATGGTGACTTGCTGTTTAAAAAAAAGAAAAAAACCCACCACCATATAGGCTACTCTAGCAGAGTGCAGAAATAACTCGCGTTAAAGGGACTCCTGTTTTCAAGCAGGGCTGAGTCTCAGGCCATCTGTGATCTTACCGTACTAGGATTAAGAGATTTAAATACTATTAGAAAATAACCTTTCCTTTGAGCTTCCTGAGACCCATCCCTCACTCCAGCCCTGCCCCGTGGGCCCATCGGTCTCCCTAATTAGGGCCAGGAGCCGGTACGGCAGAGATCCTATTGTAAAGCTGTGGCCAGTTACTATCCGGGTGAGTCAGTGCCTGTGCTTTATCAGTTGACAGATATTTTTAATAACCCATCTGCCTTCAGACAGGATCTTGGGGTGCTGTGAGGCTATCCTTAACTCTCTAGGCTAAGTATCTGTGGTATCCAGTTAAAGCTGTAACAGCACTGTGCCTGTTGATGTAATTAGAGGGGTACAGGGAAAACCCTTCTTGCTAAAATTTCATTCACATCTGAATGTGAAGATCCAGTTTTATTAGATCCTTTCCAATAAAAGTTACCTGAAAGGATGGCTCTTCAGGAAGGGGGGAGAGGAGAGTTGGCTCCAGAGCATGGAGAAGTCAACCTCAAGGGCCTAGAGTGGAGTGTTAAGAGAGGAGGCAGCAGAAGGCAGATTTAAGAAGTTGCCTTTAAATTCCTTTTCCCCATGATGAAACTTCTACTCTTAACATTACTCTTAAGCCAAATAAACTTTTCAACTGATATGAAGGAAAGAGCAAAAAAAACCCCAGAAGGTTCGTCACATCAACTGCCAAAACTTGAGGAAGAAATTGTTTCATCTTAAGTATTTTATTAGTTGAATAACACCATTGTAGTGGCCATTAAAATGATCTGAAACAAAACGATCAGTGTAAAAGCAAGTTACAGCGTCACTTTATTTATACAAGAGGAAGCAGCAAAGGTGCACATCTGGAAGTGGATAGAACACTGTTCAATCAGCCCACGTTAAATACCATGAAAGTAGTCAGGATGCAGCGTTATATACATACCATTGGAAAAGAAAGGGTTTACAGAGTTCAACTTTTGTATAACATGAGTTTTCATCTGCTGTGTTCAAGTTGGCAAAAAGCCTTAGAGTTTGTATGAAATGATCGTGTACCCTAATCTCACCCACCACTAGATCAAGACACTGAAACTGAGAAGAGTTCCTTCCTTATTTTACAGCTTTATTCTTGACATCCCTCTAAAAAGAGACCAAAATGATTGTGGAGCTGACTCATACCTGGAGTAATTATAAAGTACCACGGTCATAACAAAAGCCAAAAGAAGTATCTGCAATTGTTTTACCTTTCAACTGCTGAGGTCACATACAACACAGTACAAGTAGGCATAATTGTGCATTCATGAGTTGACTGTACTAACCTCTGCAAAAACTTCGGAATGAGCATATCCGAGTAAATGGATACTTCCTTATCTTACAAAATAAAATCAAGCAGGAGTGCGTGGGTGGCTCAGTTGGTTAAGCATCCGACTTTGGCTCAGGTCATGATCTCGTGGTTCGTCAGTTCAAGCCCCGCATTGGGCTCTGTGCTGACAGCTCAGAGCCTGGAGCCTGCTTCGGATTCTGTGTCTCCCTCTTTCTCTGCCCCTCCCCCACTCCTGTTCTGTCTCTCTCTCATAAACATTAAAAAAAAAAAAAAGTAAAATCAGGCATTTTCTACTTTAAAATTTTTATTTCTGTGTAAAACAAAGACAGAACTCCTAGAGGTCAAACAAAGAAAACACACAGCAAGTTCAAAGACTGTTAAGTCATGAAACAAAGAAGAAATCTGAGGTAGAAGTCAGGTAATAAATCCACAACCTTTTTAGAGGCATACTTATTCCCAGCAACCATAATGTCTCTGGTAAGATCTCATTTAAAAAAAAATAAAGTCAGAAGTGCCAAAAAGTTAATAATCCACTCTCTGAAATCAAACATAAAACTATGACCAACAGAAGATACAAACTTTTGTCATGTTAACAGAGTAATGGTTTTACTAAAAGCTGCTGCCGTTTCCATCAGTAGTAACCATAGGGAGGCCGTTGGTTGTAACCATAGTGTCCGTACTGGTGGGGGTAGTAAGGTTCTTGTCTGTGCTGCGGGTAATTGTTACCCCAGGATCGTCCATGCCACTGATTTGATCGATTGTCACTGGGCCACCCCCGTCTGCTATCCCTACCTCTAAACTGTCTGTTATCTTGCAACCTACAACAGCAAAACAAAAAGATTTTTATACTTCTCTTTTAAAAAACACAAATGACAACTCTATCCCAGTGCATTTTATTTCAGTCTACTCTTCCGTCCGCAAGGGGGTAAAAACATTTTTCTCCGCAGAATGTTATAGCACCAGTTAGTCAAAACATTCCCCAAATTTAAATCATTCTTCCAGTATCACACTGGATACGCTTTGCAGAGAAATAGGCAGACCACAACACAAAACCCAAAACAACAGAATAGTTCTCAAACTGAATTCTATTCGATTGTACAAAAGCAGTATGGTAATCTATTCATCTATTTTGAATTATTACATAGACATAATTTCTATTGTATAAATTTCTTTCTCAAGTATAAGCCAAAGACAGTACCTTCTCTATGGAATCTAACAGAGTTTTATAGAAGACTCTGGGATTTTCAAGTATATTTGCAAAGAAAATCAAATGTCAGTCCACAGGAAGAACGTTTTAAAAAAGAACATTAAGACACACACAACTGAACAGCAAGGGAAAAATACATGGTGCCGACAAAATACTAAGGCACACGTTTACTGGCCGCTTGCTCTGTGCAGGCAGGCGGTCGGCACCATGAGTACCAAACAAAAACATCGGTCCCTGCCCTCGCTGGCCTCGGGGGCTAACGGATTAAAGCCGTCCTCTCCCACGTCAGCCATCCGCGGGTGTCCTCCCATGATACATACCGATTGCCTCTATTTCTCTGGTTCCCAGCGGCTCTGCTAGTCCACTCCTCGACGATCGGAGGGGATTCAGGAGGGCGCTTCAGGTATTCCTGGTATTCTTGGTCATCTTCTGTGAATCTACTGGCGAACATCTCTTCAAAATTTGGAACAGCTTCAGAAGCGTCTGTCATCCTGAAATTCTGTTGTTTTTAATACAGTTCTCTGAGAATTTTTTTTAAAAGTCACATTATCTTACCAGATAGTGAAAAACCAAGAGATGAACAATTTTAGGCAGGGTATTCATAAACGTCTTTGTGTACTTTTAAACTTCAGATAGTTTTAAACATTCAATTCAGTATTTCTTGACTTCTGTAATATAGATGTACTAACTGGGCACCCAGGATACAAAGATGAACAATATATCGTGGTCTCTACCGCCAAAGAACTCTTGGTCTACAGCGTAAGACAGATGTGGTATAAAGGGAGGAACAGTGAATGTCAAGAAATGAAGCTGGAAAAATAGGCAGGGATCGAATTATGAAAAACTGTGTATTCCACACAAACAACTGTGCACTTATTCTGGTAGGAAATGGGGAGTCCTAGGTGGTTTAAGCAGAGAAGTCTCCAGAGCAAGCCGACTATTTAGAAGGATCACTTTTCTAACCGGGCAGAGCACAGATTAGCGAGGACAGACCAAAGGCAGCTTACTGCACTGCTGTAGGGCTCAGTCTGAGGAAGCAACCGTGAGGACAGGTAAGATTCCAGGAGAAGTTAATCACTCACTAGATGTTGTGGGGTGGCAGGGGAGACAAAGGATAACTTCCAGGCTTCTAGCCAAATGAGCGCATGGCCTATGGTGCCATGGGAACCCCAGGAAGAAGGGTGGGCAAGGGTACACAAGAGTTTGAAGTTAGTTACGTTATGCCCATCCACACGGAGAGTCAGCTCACAGTTACCTATTTGGGACTGAGAAGCAAGTTGATGATAAATACGAGAGACATCAGCAATTTTGATGGTGGTTAATGCTGTCAGAATGGAGGAGATTCCTCAGGAAGATTGTGGAATAAGAAGAGTATCAAGGAACAGAATCCTGGAGAACACCGACGTATAAGGAAGTTGAAGATAAAGAAGAAAACCGATAAGAACCAGCAAAGTGAGCTTACCATAGAAGGCAAGAGAATAAAGAGTGAATGGTCCTCAATATTGAACACTACAATGATAGAACCAAGAAGAGAAAACTAATTGGGTTTAGCCATTAGGAGGTGATTATTTTAGAGTACTAGGGATTGAAACAGGACTGCAGTTAATTGAAAAGTAACTGGAAGGTAAGGAAGTAGAAATCTACACTGACTACGGACTAAGTTTTCAAGAAGCTTCGCTGAAAACGAGAAAAAGGCAGTAGCTAAAGGGTTACTGGAAAATTATCTCCTATTTTTCCCAGGATAAAGTACCTGAGGTTAGGTTTATAGGAAAAGAAAAAAGAACCAGTAAAAAAGTGAAAGACTGAAAATACAGGAGAGACACAAAAATGGAAAGGCAAATAGGCATTTAAATGAACAGCTACTCAAGTTTAGGGTACTTTATAATGGCATCCAATGCGCTCCTGTACTGTGACAAAATGAAAACTACTATAGACACTGCCTAACAAATCTGTATTAGTTGGGTTTCCCAGGCCCATTCTGGATTCGTTCAAGTAGTATTTCCTTACCCACATTCTCCGGGAGCCCTCTACCTCTAAGAAAAGATTTGGCTTAGGTGACAAAAGGCCTCATCCTCCAGACGCCATGGGACAAAGACTTCGCTTCTTTTAAACTTGATCCAAGACCTGGAAGCCAGCCTATCAGCGTGCTGTAGGGAGCTCCCCCCTTCCCAATCTTCCTTGACCACATACCGGTCAGGACTCCCGTCGCAGTCTTTCCTAACCCAGACTTCATCTTTCTACTCTTTGCCTCAAGACTCCTAACACCTGTTTTCTGACTTGGGATATATGTGACATCATACGGAAACTTTCAAATCGGACATCCTGCAATTATTTTTCTTACTGTATTACTTCAACTTACAATAAAACTTTTTGACAAAGACGTGACAGTGGAAGACAATTTCTTCATTAGTTTGTTTCTCATCCAAATCCCCCAAAACATATGCAAATATTTGTAATTCTACCCTCATCCCAGCAACATTAAACCAAGACTACTGTGTGGATGTAAGAAGCAATACCTAGACGTTTTAATCTTTCTTAGGCTGCTGCTCTCAGACTTTCCACTTTCTCAGATGTCAAATTCTCAAACCCAAGGTATGATTTGTAATAATAAGTTCAGCCAATGACCATCATGCCTGGGTTTCTATAGGAATCACAGAAACCACCAGAAGGATGACCCATACCCAACCAGATGGGGAGTAGAAACTACAAGACAAGGCAAAAATGCCACTCTATTTCTATGTTCTCCTACGGTCCCCTTCTCACAAGTAAACAAAAATCTCTATTGTTACTCACGACGATGAAATTTAAATATAATTTTAATCGATCTGAGCTTTACTTACCCCAGCACTTTGAGGCAGTTGTACTGTTTAATGTTTATGTTGTTTCGATCTGGGGGAAGGGAGAAAAACGCTTGATTCCCTGGAAGGAAACCCGCAAAAGGTGGTGGGGAGGGCGAGGAACACAAGGGCCTCAGTGAGTGAAGGGGCTGTCCTAAAAGCGCTGCGGAGACTTGCCACGCTGGCTGGAAAGCGAGCGCGAGCGCCCAAGTGGCGGCGGAGAGCGCGGGGCCTTCAGGACCCAGAAGCCGGTTCAGGCACGGCCGGCACAAGGTACGTGCCCCTCGGTGGAAGGCAGGGGCTCAGCCTTTCGGACCGGTCTCGAACACAGGTAAAACCGCGCGGCGCAGTGGCTGCAGGCGAGCGGCCTTGGGGACGAATGACCACTGGGGGCTTCTGCTGCCCGGGGGGACGCGCACCGGCTTCCCAGTCCGCTGTCGGAGCGCACTGGGCTGGTCTCCCGCGGCCCTGGCAGGCCTGCTCCCTCCCCGGACGCGAGGGCGAGGGGAGGCCACTCGGCGCGGCCCGCCCGGCTCCTTGCTCCCCGGGGCCACGATCGCCCGCCGAGGGCTGCGTCTGCCCACCTCGGGCCGCACCCCGCCGACCACACGCGCAGGAGCACCCACCTCCGGCCCACAGCGCGGCCACGGGATCTCCCACTACTTCAGCTCTCCAAGGTAACGGAGCCACTCGGGCCACGAGCCGACTTCCGCTTCCGGCAGGCCAGCGCGGCGGAGGCGGGGGGGGGGGGGGGGCGGCCTGCCAAGTCTCGCGAGATCTTGGGCCCGTCGTGCAGGTTTGTCCTGGTTCCTCGATCTCCCGAGCCCCGCGGTGAGGGCGGCGGGTGTCGCGCCGGAGGTGGCGGTGTCCCGCGTGCGCTTTCGGCCCGCTCTCCCTGGACAGGACACCGCTGTGCGTGAGGCCTCCTTAGCGAGGGGCCGGTGGCGGGCGGGGACGGACGCTGAGGAAATGTGCGGGGAGGAGAGGGAGAGGCCCCTTGCGGCCACCTGTTCCCGGGGTCGGGCGAGGCGAGGGCGGCGCCGCGGCGAGGCCACAGCTTTCACCTCTGCCTGGCCAGGCCCCGGTAGTAAGGTGTCCGCAGCCCGTTGGTGCCCGTTTTTCCCGACACCTCCCCCCCACTCCCCCGCAGCAGTGAAGTCGTCAGGGCCCAGCTACCTCCAGGCGCCGTGACCTTTTCTTCTCGGAGGCCCTGCGGTTCCATGAGTGCCGGGTGTCCCAGACGTGACCCGCCCCCGCCCTCGCGACTGGCTTTCGGCATTGTGCGCCCCGCTTTTGTTAGGATTACCTCCCGTTTCTGCTTGGAAACTTTGACGTCCACCATTGATGCCCTTTTCCCCCTGTACTTGCTCCCGTCAGTTGACAGGTGCCATCGATTCTACCTCCGCAGTAATTGTGGCCTCCAGCCACGCTGCGTACACACTGCCTGCGCCTCCTCGAGGTTCTCGTCCCCTCAACGGGGCAAGTGCAGTACTTTTCCTCTAGCGTCACTCGCTTGCCAGCCCTGTAGTCCTTTTCAAGCACAGCTGTGATCAGGAATCGTCACGGGCGCCCTGTTGCCTGTAGGTTAAGGACCTAATTCGTGAACTTGGATTCAAAACGAACGATTTTCTGCTGTTCCCCTTTCCTCCTCCCTTGTCGGTGGGAAACCAGACCGTATGAATCTCTCCCGACCTCCCTTTACCTTCTGAAGATTGCTCCTGGCTCTTTCTCCTTAGGAATACTCTTCCTTCCCTATCTTCGTACACTGTTGAAATTCTGCCCGTTGTTTAAAGCCACATAGTGGGGCACCTAGGTGGCTTGGTCGGTTGAGCGTCCGACTTCGGCTCAGGTCATGATCTCGCGGTCTGTGAGTTCGAGCCCCGCATCGGGCTCTGTGCTGGCAGCTCAGAGCCTGGAGCCTGCTTTCGATTCTGTGTCTCCCTCTCTCTCTGCCCCTCCCCTGCTCATGCTCTGTCTCTCTCTCTCAAAAATAAATAAACATTAAAAAAATTTTTTAAATAAAAAATAAAAAAAATCCACATAGTGACCTCGCCGTCTAGAAATAAATTTTCTTTCTTTGGAATGGCCATCATACTTTCCAAACCATTCTTCATGTATCCATTCAGTTATTACCACTTGGTAGTTTCGAATTAAAACGGTGTGTACAATTCCTCCCCCTCCTAGACTGTAAACAGACCTCCATCACTTCTGCATCCTGGAATGTGTGACGCTGTGCTTTGTATAAAGCGAGCACTCCGTGAATGCAGAACGAATGTGGAGCTGCCAGCGTTCCAGGCCATGTTTTAGAAGCACCGACCTAGTAAAAGTGACTAGGACAGCATGGATGAGGAGCTCTGATACTCATTACTCGCCTTGGATAGTAAAGGTGAGAGGGGAAAGAGCGAGGTTGCAATAATTGAGTAGCGCTCTCCTTAGTGACTGTGTGGATGGTGGGGGGAAAGGATTATGAGCAACCAGGGAGGACTCCAGTTCTGTAAGCCAAGAAATCCAGACTGAATGCCCATAGGGTGAATTTTTTTAATCTATGTTTATTTTGGGGAGAGCGCAAGCGGGTGAGCGGGAGTGAGAGGGGGACATAGGATCTGAAGTGGGCTCTGCGCTGACAGCAGTGAGCCAGACGTGGGGCTTGAACTCGTGAACAGCGTGTGATCATGATCTGAGTTGAAGTCTGACGCTCAACTGACTGAGCCACTCAGGCGCCCCTAGGGTGAGTTGGTTTCAAGGCAAAAAATGAGCTCAGATGTCAAACAGGTTTGGAGAATATGAGATGGCTGAAGACAGAGAGGTTATGGCACAGTATGTAAGTGTGTGAGTCATCCGTGAAGAAACGACAGTTGAACTCCTCAGTGTATATGATCTTTCCAAAAGAGAAAGTATTTATAGAGAAGAGCAGAAGGCCAAGGCCTACGCCTCAGGAAATACTCCTATTTAGGAGGCAGGAATAGGAAATATAAACTTGGAAGAAAAGATGAGAATAAATACATGGTAGCAATGTCACAGTTGGAAAACTCAGAAAACTGCTTCCCCACCTGGTAGCAGGAGGCAGGGAGGATATTTGGGAAAAAGAGGGCTGTTGAGCAGTTTGCTGACTTCCTTCTGACTTTATCAGGGCATCACTTCTAGGTAATGAGGACTCGCGCCGGAAAGAGCGTGATTTCTTTAATTTCGTAAGCGCTTAGGAGCTCCAAGCTTCTGAGAGTTTCTGGGAAGAACTGTAGATAATTCTGACCAATTTCAAGTGAGACTATTTCTGCCCATAACGTCTTCTTATATTCCGTCTGATATTTTATCAGTTTTATACCTCATTTTCTGGCATCATTGGGGAATAATCTGTTCCATGAAAAGAAATTTTTCAGATAACGGACATTTAGCCTTTAAGCATTAAAATGTTTTCTCTGGAACCACTTAAAAAAATTTTTTTTTAATTTTTTTTTTAATTTTTTTTTTTTTTTTTTTTTAATTTTTGACAGAGAGAAAGCATGAGCATGAGCAGGGGAGGGGCAGAGAAAGAGGGAGACACAGAATCCTAAGCAGGCTCCAGGCTCTGAGCCATCAGCACAGAGCCTGTTGCGAGGCTGAAACCCACGAGCTGTGAGATCATGACCTGAGCCGAGGTTGGGCACTTAACCGATTGAGCCACCCAGGTGCGCCTCACTGGAACCACTTTTGATAGAAATGTACATAAAACGTAGTACTTCTCTGCCATGAACACAGCAAATGGGACATGATTTAAACTACGCTTGGCAACTAAAGCTTACTGTCACAGCATCCGTTATTATGCTCTGCCGGGTAGTAAAGTCCTTGGCCCTGTTGACACATCTGGAAAAGACTGCCCTATGTTAGTTGACGTTTTTTTTGTCTCTGTTATTAGTGTTATATCTCAGTGGCTTTTCCTCAAGCACCTCTGTAAATTAACCTCATTTACCCATAATTTTAAGCCTCACGTTGACCCAGTGATCTGGAGGCAAAATGCACCAGCAGACGTCCCTGGGGAATCCTGGCAGCTAAAGAGTCCTTCATTCAGAGGCTGTGAGTGACCTTGGACAATGACCACTGTATTTTTTTTATTTTAATTTTATTTTTTTAATTTACATCCAAATTAGTTAGCATATAGTGCAGCAATGATTTCAGGAGCAGATTCCTTAATGCCCCTTACCCATTTAGCCCATCCCCCCTCCCACAACCCCCCCAGCAACCCTCTGTTTGTTCTCCATATTCAAGAGTCTCTTATGTTTTGTCCCCCTCCCTGTTTTTCTGTTATTTTGCTTCTCTTCCCTTATGTTCATCTGTTCTGTGTCTTAAAGTCCTCATATGAGTAAAGTCATATGATGTTTGTCTTTCTCTGACTCTTTTTGCTTATCACAATACCCTCCAGTTCCATCCACATAGTTGCAAATGGCAAGATTTCATTCTTTTTGATTGCCAAGTAATACTCCATTGTGTGTGTGTGTATATATATACCACAAAATATATATATATGTATATATATGTATATATATATATATATATATATATATATATATATATATATATATAACATCTTCTTTATCCATTCATTCATCGATGGACATTGGGCTCTTTCCATACTTTGGCTGTTGTCAGTAGTGCTGCTATAAACATTGGGGTGCATGTGTCCCTTCAAAACAGCACACCTGTATCCCTTGGATAAATACCTAGTAGTGCAATTGCTGGACTGTAGGATAGTTCTATTTCTAATTTTTTGAGGAATTTCCATACTGTTTTCCAGAGTGGCTGCTCCAGCTTGCATTCCCACCAGCAGTGCAAAAGAGATCCTCTTTCTCCGCATCCTCGCCAACATCTGTTGTTGCCTGAGTTGTTAATGTGAGCCATTCTGACAGGTGTGAGGTGGTATCTCATTGTGGTTTTGATTTGTATTTCCCTGATGATGAGTGATGTGGAGCATTTTTTCATGTGTCGGTTGGCCATCTGGATGTCTTCCTTGGAGAAGTGTCTGTTCATGTCTTTTGCTCATTTCTTCACTAGATTATTTGTTTTTTGGGTGTCGAGTTTGATAAGTTCTTTATAGATTTTGGATGTTAACCCTTTATCTGATGTGTCATTTGCAAATATCTTCTCCCATTCCGTCGTTTGCCTTTTAGTTTTGCTGATTGTTTCCTTTGCTGTGCAGAAGCTTTTTATTTTGATGAGGTCCCAAAAGTTCATTTTTGCTTTTGTTTCCCTTAACTCTGGAGACATGTTGAGTAAGAAGTTACTGTGGCCGAGATCAAAGAGGTTTTTGCCTGCTTTCTCCTCGAGGATTTTGATGGTTTCCTGTCTTACATTTAGGTCTTTGATCCATTTTGAGTGTATTTTTGTGTACGGTATAAGAAAGTGGTCCAGGTTCATTCTTATGCATGTCGCTGTCCAGTTCTCCCAGCACCACTTGCTAAAGAGACTCTCTTGGTTCCATTGGATAGTCTTTCCTTCTTTGTCAAAGATTAGTTGGCCATACGTTTGTGGGTCCATTTCTGGGTTCTCCATTCTTTTCCGTTGATCTGAGTGTCTGTTCTTATGCCAGTACCATACTGTCTTGATGATTATAGCTTTGTAGTATAGCTTGAAGTCCGGGATTGTGATGCCTCCTGCTTTGGTTTTCTTTTTCAAGATTGCTTTGGCTGTTTGGGGACAATGACCACTTTAAAGATGACAAAACTGAGGCTCCAGAGGTTATGTAATTGGTTCAAGGCCACAGCTGTAAGTGGCAGCAGGATTTGGATCAAGTCAGTGATGATTCAGAAAGCCTTGCTGCTCTTTCCACAGTGAAACACAGTTTTCTTTTCGTTCCATACTCCGCACATCATGAGCCACTGCCCAGACTCTTCCGCTCCGGGACGGATGTGGAACCGTGGAAGACAGGACTCTGTCCCTGCGGCCTCCCCACCAAAAAGTGCAGCCAGGGCTACATACCTATTTCCTCACATTCCTCGCCGTTTAAAGAATTTATTTTTATTTTTAAATTTATTTTTATTTTTAGAGAGCATACGAGCAGAGAGAGGGGCAGAGGGACAGAGAGAGAGTCCTAAGCAGGCTCCACACTCAGCACGGAGCCTGACTCGGGGCTCGATCCCACAACCCTGGGATCATGCCTTGAGCTGACATCAGGAGTTGGATGCTCAACTGACTGAGCCACCCAGGCAACCCACTTTTTTTTTGTTTTTTTTTAACTAATGCCCTGGAAGATGAAATGACTTCTCCAAGCTCAAACTGGTCAGTGGCAGAACTGGAACTGTAAACCTCAGGCATTCTTCATTGGTTTAACAAATATCTTTTGAGTACGCACTAGATGCCAGGTACTGTTCTGGGCCCTGAAAACATTCATGAATAAGGATAAAAGCCCTGCCCTCGGGGGGCTTCCATTCTCATGGGGAAGATGAACAAGTGAAAAAGTAAACACCAGGGATAGTTAAGCAGGGCGAGAGAACAGAGAGCAGTGAGCTGCCACTATGGAGAGAATGTGTGAACGTGTGGTTTTCATCTCAGCCCCCTTCCTTGTAAGATGGAGCCCCTCACACTTTCCCCGATCAGGAATATAACAACAGAATTCTTTGTTTATTTTTAACGTCTGTTCCCTTCACAGTGAGTAGAGGAATCTCTCATTTCTGGGGCAAGGAAGATGTGGGTTACACTGTAGGTCTTGGACTGTGCCCAGTGGCAAAATTGAGCTTCTGTGCCTATAGCTTGAGTTGGAATTACTCACAAATTGTCTTTCTGTCTTTAAAAAAAAAATTTTTTTTTAATGTTTACTTTTTTTTTTAAACCTTTTTTAATGTTTATTTTTGACACAGAGAGCGTGAGTGGGGGAGGAACAGAGAGAGCAGGAGACACAGAATCCGAAGCAGGCTCCAGGCTCTGAGCTGTCAGCACAGAGCCTGATGCAGGGCTCGAACTCACAGACCGCAAGATCATGACCTGAGCCAAAGTTGGACACTTAACCGACTGAGCCACCCAGGCGCCCCATAATGTTTACTTATTTTTGAGAGAGAGAGAGTGTGTGTGTGAGCAGGGGAGGGGCAGAGAGAGAGGGAGACACAGAATCCGAAGCGGGCTCCAGGCTCTGAGCTGTCAGCACAGAGCCCGATGTGGGGCTGGAACCCATGAACCTCAAGATCATGATCTTAGCCAAAGTTGGACGCTTAACCAACTGAGCCACCTAGGCGCCTGTGTCTTTCTATCTTTATAGTGTGTTATTTAAACGACCTTTCCCTGCCGCACTCCAAACCTCCCCACCCCATCCATAAGCACACTGACCATCTTGCACAGAGCCAAGCACATGAATGAAACCCAATAAATAAGTTCCTAAACAAGAATTAAATTATGATTGCCTTCTGCTCACTTTTTCAGACCTGGGGGAACGTCAGCATGTTTCCCTGCCCTGACTTTATCCTCTGCAAAATGGGAATAATAGTCCTCACTGCTTCTCTTCCTCATGAGGTTATGGTAAGAATTAATTAGCATATATAAAGTGCTTTAGGCTCAAGTGAAGAAAGATGCTATGTGGATGCTAGTGACAATTAGTTATTATGTGTCACATAAATGTTTAAGCGCCAAGAAAACATTTCAGGTTATACGAGGCATCGGTTCAGATTCACATCTGTAGCCCTGTGGCTTTAATTACACAGAATTGTTCCGATCAGAGATGACAAGATCCTAATGCAGTTCCGCCCCTCAGTGTCCCCCTCCCATGTGACAAGTCCTTTGTGTAGGGGACTTTTTCTGTGGGGGGTAGGGAGCGAGCCAATGTTTGTTTGCTACCTGAGTTTTAAAATATTTTACAATTTTTTTTAATGTTTATTTTTGAGTGAGAGAGAGACGGAGAATGAATGGAGAGGGGCAGAGAGAGACATACAGAATCTGAAGCAGGTTCCAGGCTCCGAGCTGACAGCGCAGAGCCTGATGTGGGGCTCGAACCCATGAATCATGAGACCTGAGCCAAAGTTGGATGCTTAACCGATCGAGTGACCCAGGCGCCCCTTAAAATATTTTTTTTAATGTTTACTTATGTATTCTGAGAGAGAGGGAGGGACAGCGGAAGAGAGAGAATCCCAAGCAGGCACAGAGCCCGGTGTGGGCTCTATCTTACAAGTCGTGAGATTATGACCTGGCCTGAAATCAGGGCTTGACATTCAACCGACCGAGCCACTCAGGCACCCCCGAGTTTTACTACTGCCCCTAGAAGCCAGTTGGTATCATTGAAGAAATCACAGAAGGGGGAAAGACTGGCAATCTGGGGGAAGAAGAGGCTGTGAATTGGGCTTAATAGGTTGGGAGCACAGTCTCTTCCTGTTCTAAGATCTGTGATTGCGACGTGAAGGGTTTCTCCTCTCCTTTTCCTAATGCCTGTTATGGAAATAAGAGCACAGGCTGTGTTTTTCTAAGTGGAGGTGATTGGGATTCCAGTTGTGCAGTATCTGCCTGATTTTACTCCATCTGGCGGGGCCCGTGCAAGACCCCGTGACGGCTCTCGTCTCTAGCGTCCTTCCTGTGCTTTTCCTGGCTGCTTTCTCTGCCTGCTCCCTTGGCCAGCTTTCCTGACCTGCTTCAGTGTCATGTTCCCATCCACCTCTTCATCACACATGCATGTTACGCTCAGAAGGGCAACGTACAGAGAGGCCAAGAGACCTGACCAGAATTCACTCTCAACCACTCCTTCCCCCACGCCTCCATACGCTCTTCTCCAGGTAGTTTCCCAGAATCTCTTTCACCGAGGTGAAAATCACAGTTCTAAGCCCCTGGGAGTGAGTGGCACGAGTAAGTCAGGATCCTTATCTGAGGGTCAACTTCCGCTGTCTTCCCCATTTTCAGAAGGTCTCCATCCAGGGTCTTGACAAGCTTCTTGTCTTTGATGACAAGGCGGCCTGTTCTGCCCTCATATGAAGCCAGCCTTGTCTAGTGGTCTTTCAAAAGAGAGGTCCTGGGGTGCCTAGGTGGCTCAGTCAGTTAAGCATCCAACTCTCGATTTCAGCTCAGGTCACGATTTCACGGTGTATGAGTTCGAGGTCCATGTCAGGCTCTGCACTGACTGTGCGGAACCTGCTCGGGATTCTCTGCCCCTCCCCCGAGTGCCCACGTTTTCTCTCTCCCTCTCTCTCTCTCTCTCTCTCTTTCTCAAAAAATACACTTTAAAAAAATTTTTTAATGTTTATTTTTAAGAGAGAGCCAGAGTGTAAGTGGGGGAGGGGCAGAGAGAGAGGGAGACAATCCCAAGCAGGCTCCAGCCTCCCAGCTGTCAGCACAGAGCCTGATGCGACACTGGAACCCACAAACTGTGAATCATGACATGAGCTGAAGTCGGACACTTAACTGGCTGAGCCACCCAGGCGCCCCACCCCCCACCGAAATAAATACACTTTAAAAAAAAGAGAAAAGTCCAAAAAGCCCCATTTTAACATATCTCCAAGTGACATAAGTGTCTTCAACCTAAGTGAGTATAACATAGGGAACAGAGCACCAGGCAAGGAGTCAAGACACTTGAGTTAAAATCTTACTCCCCGTGGGTTATTGTTGGAGGAGGTGGTAGACAGGTTGTGACCGCCAGCTGCCTCTTGGGCGGTACCGGAGCCATCGGAGGCCCCTCGCCTCTTCCCCAGCCGGGTCATGTACGTCCTGCCGGCCTTCCCGCAGCCCAAGCTGTTTTCAAGGATGCAGCCTTGAGAGAGCAAGGTGTTGAGACCGTCTGTCCTGAAGATTCTGGCAGGCGGTGTGGAAATCTGCTTGTCTTGCAGCCGCCCAAGATAAGCCTCAAATGTAAGTTCCTGTGTTTCTCGAACCCACCACCCACCAGTCTGGAGCGGCCTGCCTCTTTCTTTGGTCCCTCCCTGCCTTCAGTGTCCCGGGGACAGTTGGCAAACTAGCGGTTGTCATGCAAGTTATCACCTCTCTGGGCCTTACCTTCCTCACCTCGTTTCTCATTTCACAGGTGAAGTTGAGGCTTCAGCCTCAATTCCCTCGATGTCCCAATCCCGTAACTGTGGTGTGACCACTTTCTGACCCTTCCCACCTCTTGTCTGCCAGTATCTTGCTGCTGCTGTGTCTTTGGTCAGTGCACAGCCTGCTCTTCCGGTCCATGCTCCTGCAGTCACTCCTTCTGTCTTCTCTGTTGTCAGCTGCCCCCCTTTACCGGCTCCTCCTGCCCCCGCCCCCACCACGTAAATTTGCTCAAGTTTCTAGGTCTCACCGAACCCTGTCCTCAATCCTGTGTCCTCTGAACATCTCGGATCCCCTTTCCCCACACGGTGAGTCCCTGACAGAGAGCCCTCCACACCTGCAGTAGTACATCGCCCCCCTTTTCTGTCTCCAGACGGGCCACTGAAACCACTCTGGCAAAGTTCACTGGGACAGAGTTGAGCTGGGGCCAAAGGCAGTGACTTCACTTTATTCAGTATCTGTGCAGCTTCTGACGCTTTCCTCTCCCTCCTCCCTTACACCTTCTCTCCCCTCGTTTCCAAGTTTCTCAGGATCCTCCTTGGCCCCAGGTCGCTGTTTCCTCTCTGCTTCCTACTTTACTTTACCTGAGCTCTAGACTCATAAATACTCCTGCCTACTGGAAATTTCTATCTGCTTATCTGACCTGCATCTCCAGCACACGTCTACACGTGAGTTCATCTTTCTTCCTGGACCTGCTCATCCACCTCAGTCTCCATTTCTGGAGAATGCGTCCTTCCCAGTTACCCACACCGGAAGCTGGTGGTCACCCTGGACTTTTCCCCCACACCCAGTCTCCGCCCCCCCCCCATGTCCAGGGGACCTCAGTTCCTGACCAGCTCTTCAAACTGAGAGACTACTGCCACTGGTTCTGACTCTCATCCCTTCCCACATAGACCAGGCGATAGCCTCTAACTGGTCCCTGTACCCGTCTTTGCTCCCCGTCAGACATCAGACACTTGTCCACCCTGCTAGTGGGTGTTCTTCCGTAGTTATTATGAAACATACAGAAAAGAATTGATAACGGTATAACCAATTCTTGTGTACCAGCCAGCGAAGAGTAGGTCCTTTCTATTTTTTTAAGTTTATTTGTTTTGAGAGAGAGAGAGAATAGGAGAGGGGCAGAGAGAGAGAGAATCCAAGCTGATAACACAGAACCCAATGCAGGGCTCAATCCCACAAACCATGAGATCGTGACCTGAGCCGAAATGGAGTGTCAGACACTTAACCGACTGAGTGCCCCACAGTAGGTTCTTTCCAAAACAGAAACCTGATCGATTCACCGCTCACAGGTTCCTAATTACTTCCAGGGCACACTCGAAGCTGCTGAGTGTGGAGTTCCAGGGTAAGAGTTCACTCTGTCCTGTCTGCCCTGTCTGTCTCTCCTGTCTGTCCAACCTCATCCCCTGCCACTGTCCCCAAGTGAGCTAAATGCGTGACCATATCGCACTGTTTCAGGTTCCTGAAAGACTTCGTGTTGTGTTGGACACTTGCTGTTCCTTCCGTTTACAATGCCCTCCCCGCTCTGGTCCACCTGGGAAGCCTTAGCCCGAGACGGCATCCTCGGGTACCTTCCGCAATACACCCCTCTCTGTCCCCGCCTCCAAGGAGAGCCGATGATCCCTTCCTGTATATCTTTAATGTATATAGTCACTACTGGCTAAATTATAAATCCCTTGAGGGCAAAGCTGTCGCTTTCACATCTTTGGCAATTGGCATACAGTCTGGTGACCTGATACGTCATTGGTGCTCAGTAAATGTTTACTGATCCGGCCCCCACCTTCCTCTCCAGTTTTATATTTGACTAATCTTTTCCCACTTACATTCTCCCCTGCTCAGTAAACACTCAACCATGTATAAAGTCTCCGCCCCCCTCCTGTGCACAGCGTATGTGTCCCTCGGACACCCCTTTATCGGGGCACCTGTGTCACCTTGTAGAATCTGATTTCCCTGCTGGAGTGTAGGTGCCGGGAGCCCCAGGACCTCATGAGCCATCTCTGCCTCCCCAGCACCCGGCACCGGGGCCGACACTCAAGGCGGGGCAGAAGCATTTGTGAGCCCGCAAGTGAAGGAGTTAGGCTTGCTGATTCGTAAGTCCTCCAACTCCAAAACTGTGTGATTTGAGGTTCCGAAAACTGTGACATAATCTGGAAGTTTTCTCCCAGCAGATGGTCAGAACAGTTGAAACACCGATTCCAACAGTTGGCAGATACAAAGGGAAACATTTAAGACAGTGAGTCAGAAGGAAGGTGAACCCTCCAACGGGATCGGGAACATCAGCAAAACAGCACGTGCACGTGGTCACAGGCGCCCGGCTGCGCCCGGTGCCGGCCTCCGCGCGCTCCCCCAGTGATACGTGTGCCTCGAGAGCTTCTCCGAAAGGTGTTTGACAGCTTCCCTGTGACTGAGCCCCCATTGGCTAGACATGACCCGAAAGTTCATTATTTCTCTGTAGCGAAAGTTACTTCCCCCGCCCCTTTGGCATTTCACTTTAATTTGCTCGTTTTTTGTGAACTCTAACACAAAGTTTAGTCATTTATTTAACATGTGATTTCTGTTGAGATAGAACTCTAGGAAAAAAAAACCAAAAACCCAGATCTAAAGTCTTTCTTCGGATTTGTGACCTTGCTTATTTTTTTATCACTCCATAAGCATCTATCCATTTCCAGCATATTTCTGGGTTAAATGTTGGGGGGAATGGAGAGAAGTGAAAAAATGCCGAACACAGTCTTGGGATCTCGTCGAAGAGTCGAGCAGAAGATGGTCATGTCGTGGCAAACACGTGATGGACAACAGCACAAGGGAACCCGATTGCAGTGCAGGGAAAGATGCTTCCAGCCAGACACCTAAGTGTAGACTGGCTTTAGGATGAGGGAAAACTCAGAGCAAGTGAAATTAACCCGAACACATTTAGGGAAGGTGGCGGATCTCCAGCAAGTGCTCAAACACGTGGACACACACATACACACACATGCACCATGCATTTTGGGTGTGGAGGATGGAGACAGGCTACTCTTTGTTGAATATTCTTCGGAGCAAGACTCCCAATGCTTCTCCATTTCCTTCAGGCCAACTTGCAGAGCTCTTTACCACCCTCTGTCCCAAGACACCCCCCCGCCCCCCCAGACCCGTCGTGTAACATCATCCCTGTCATATTTGGAATGTGAGTTGTGACCTCTGCCGACTTGGGAAAACGCGTGTTTCTCTTCGACTTCAGCAAATTCCAGTTAGACGTTGTTGAGAGTTGACTCTGTTCTCCCTCCAGGCAGGTGAGAGTCTGCCTCCCCACCCCCCCCCCCCCCAACAGGTGACTGGAGAGCTTTTGCTCTGCAGGGATATTTAGCTTTTTTTTTTTTTTTTTTTGCTGTAACTTTTTTTTCCCTAATGTTTATTTATTTAGAGAGAGTGAGCAGGGGAGGGACAGACAGAGGGAGAGAGAATTCCAAGCAGGCTCTGAGCTGTCAGTGCAGAGACTGACACCGGGCTCGAACTCACGAACTGTGAGATCATGACTTGAGCTGAAATCAAGAGTCTGACGCTTACCTGCCTGAGCCACCCAGGCGCCCTGAGATCTTGAGCACTTTTAGGTGGGAGGGGCACCGGCTTCCCATGCAGGCCAACCTGAGCAACTGTCGCCGAGAACGAGGCTCAGTGTCCTTATTTCTAAAATGAGATGATAACGATTGATATTTTCCACCGCGGAGATGATAAGGATTAAGAAATGTTAGTGCCCCCTCGACTCCCTCACTGTTTCCCAAACCGAAGTGAAACATTCTGACCTCCTGGTTTGAGCAGGGACACGTTGTGATGCAAACATTGGGCGACAGGCTTGTGAAACCAGTCATGTCGAAACACCACTACCATTGCTGTTTACTGAGCACGGACTACATGCCAGGCAGCGGGCAGTGCTCTGTACCTACATTATTTTCTTTTATCCTCAGGATAACCCACCGAGGCAGATACCTGACTTGTCCAAACAAGGCTTGGAGATGACGGGTAACTTGCCCAAGTTTGCACAAGCATCAGGGCAAGCGAGATTGGAACCCACCCTCTCCTTCCCAGGGAAGGGGCACCAGAGAAGCTAAGGAACGAGACATCTGCTCTGGAGTTTTGAGAAACGAGCTGTATGACAGGCCAGTCGAGATTGCCCTCTGTGGTTGAGAAAGGAGCATCCAGATGTTTGTGGCAGTGAGTGAAGCAAATGCCGTGTGCGTTCATGTGAGACACTGCTCGAGCCGGAACGCAGAGTCTGTCGGGTGTCGCGTGACAGCGGAGACATGGTTCATAGTTACTTTTACTTTGGTTGGTTTGTTTTTTCTCTTTGAGAGAGAGAGAGCATGAGCAGTCTCCACGATCAACGTGGAGCCTGACATCGGGTTCAATGTCATGAACCGTGAGATCATGACCTGAGCTGAAATCAAGAGTCAGACGCTCAACCGACTGAGCCACCAGGCATCTGGCTTTGGCTTATTTCTGAAGCAGGAGGAAAGCAATGCAAGAGGTACAAATGAGGAAAGGAATCAGGAAGCTCTTTTTTTTGTGTGTTTTTAATTTTTAATGTTTATTTTTGAGAGAGAGAGAGAGAGAGAGAGAGATCGTGAGCAGGGGAGAGGCAGAGAGAGAGGGAGCACAGAATCCAAAGCAGGCTCCAGGCTCTGAGCTGTCAGCACAGAGCGGGGCTCAAACTCACAAACCGTGAGATCATGACCTGAGTGGAAGTCGAACACTTAGCCGACTGAGTCACCCAGGCGCCCCCAGGAAGTTCTCCGATGCCTGCCTCTTCCATATCTCACCGAGGTGTGTCTTGCGAGCCCACGCAAAGTGAGATGTCCGCCGGGTCCAATACCTATAGAACCGCGTTTACTGCTTATCACCCAGAAACAACTTGTACCTCCACGTAAAGCTGTCTGTCTGCTACTCGGAGGAAAGCCATGTAACTTGGGCCCGACAGCCACATCCTAGGCCTTGAACTTCCTGTCGTGTGTGCTAGAATTCACAGCAATCTCCCTCTCCCTGCTCCTATACTGCAAGGCCTAACAATTTTCCGTTCATGTCCACTGCGCTGCTTTCCTTGGGCAGGTCTGGTCATGGCCAACGACAGACACACAGGCGTAAGGTTACATTCTGTTGTAAAAAATTGAGGAGTGCAGGGGTGCCTGGGTGGCTCAGTTGGTTGAGTGCCCCTCCCCCCTCACAGTTTCTCTCTCAAACATAAATAAATATTTTTTTAATCTTTTTTTAATTGAGGAATGCAATTTGTATTCTTACCCAGAGGACCACCCCAGCTTCATGTAGAAGTATTTATGGATGGTCACAACCAAAACTGTGTTCTAAAAAGAAGCTCTGATAGAGACAGAAAGCAGATCAGTGATTGTGGGGTTTGGGTGGGAGAGAGAGACAGACTACAGGTGACAATGAAGGAGCTTTTAGGGGGTCCATGGAAACGTCTGAAGGCTGGATAGTGGTGGTGGTTGCACAGGTCCATAACTTTGCTAAAAATCCTGGACCATACAAATACGACGGGTTCATTTTATGGTGCGTAACTTACCCAGGAGAGAAGAAAGAACAGCGGCTTTGGGTTTGCTTGAACAGATGGCAAGCACTCGAGTGAAAGCCCAGCGTTTAGGACCACAGAGCACAGAAGATTGGGGCCCGGAAAATGTTAGGGGCAGGAGTAAATACTTGGGATCTCAGCGTTCAAACATCCAACCTTGAGTCATCTGCCTCCGGATGTGTCCCCTCGGAGAGATGACAATCGTGATAGGAATAATGGCTCTGGCAGCAATGGCTGGTTCCCCCCGCCCCTCTGTCCACAGAGAGGGAGGGTTTTGAGTTCCTGGTCCAGGAGCGAACTGACTTCAGCAGAGTCAGAGATTAATAATACTAAGAGCCATAGCTTCTTCCAGGAATCCTTTAAAATCCATTTGAATATTTAAATAAATTCTCCACTGTAAGAGTTGTCACATCCAAAGAGAAATGTCAGGGTAAGACATTCTCAGTGCCACAATGACTAAAATTTGAAAAGGGTGTCACAGTAAAAAAAAAAAAAAGACACCCTTAGTGTCTGTGCCTCCCCAACAACATCTGTCCACCTCCCTCTGTGTGTGTGTGTGTGTGTGTGTGTGTGTGTGTGTGTGTGTCTGCCTGTCTGTCTGTCTGTCTCCACCTCCACCCACTCCCTCCATCCCCTGCCCTTGGCCACCACCTGTTCCCTCACCTGGTTCAGGACTGAGGGAATAACAGTGTTAGCACCAAGCACCAAGCACCCTGCCGGCAGGAAGGAGACCCTGAGCCTCTTCTACCTGCCCCTCCCGCCCCTCCCCCCCCCCCAGGGATTTTTAATGACCTGCACCTGCGGCACGATCCAGGCCTCAGCTGAAAACATCCAGAGATCAGAGTTGCTTGCTATTGAGTATTGGCTTCTGCCAACCAAGCTGTGTCAGCTAGCACACCCCACACCGGTTTCTGAGTAAACCAGATGCTAGTTTATTAACTGACAGTGAACAATACACGTTCTTTGCGAAGGCACTGCCTCCTTCCCATCGATGACCCAGAGTGTCCTTTCCCGGCGTGCCCGGGGGCTACCAGGGGCCACGGACCGTGGCTCTCCGCCTCCGCATCCCTGGAACACAGCTGGCGCTTGATAAACATTTGCCAGACGGAGCCGCATCCTGCCAGGGATGAGACTTGTTTATCTGTAGCCATTTTTGGTCAAACGGGAGCTGGTGATGTTTCACTCAACAGACTCTCTCGGTCGAATGCTGCTTCTAACCCACGAGGATGCGCGCAAACACCGTGCGGCAAGATTTATGGAGTGGCCGTCTCGTCCGGTGTTTCCCTGACACCGGGGACTTCGGGAGAAAGACATTCATCTCAGGAGATTTGCCTTGCAAGACAGCACTCCACTTCATTTTGCATTTCCCCTTTTCCTTTATGTTTGAAACGAATGCTATAAAAGGCCCCGCTACGCCGCAGGTAATAATAGCACACAGCCGGAGACCATCCACTGCCCATCCCTGAAATAGATTCTTCGGCGAAAGAACAACGGTGTTGTCATTTACCGAGTTGTATGGGAAGCAGGGATCGGAACTGAAGACATAAAAAGACTTGTGAGTCAGTGGAGTCCAATTTAGCCGTGGTAGTAGTGTGAGGCCTATTATTAGGTCCATTTTCAGGGGAAACTGTATTGTTAGGGAAGGAAGAGTTCTGTGCATTTTTCAGGTCCCTGGTGATAGGGACCTCTTTTTAGGCCCTAAAACCCTTCTCCTCTGCTCTCCCCTCCCAAGTCCCCTGCTGATCCAGACATCCCTAAAGGTCCCCAAGCCCTCCTGCCAGCACTGTCCACCCCGGGTCGGGCAGGAAGAGTTTCTGGGGTGGGGTTGTTGACGAGGCCGTGCTCAGAGCCTCGGGCTACCGTGACACTCCCCACACTCTCGGCCGCCAGCGTGCCCGGGACTCTGCCCTTGACCTCTCCTCATCCTCCACACTCTTCGCACGAGTTGTGACTGTTCCTGTGGATTCCACTACCACCTGCGCGCTGCAGCCCCTGCCCCAACACGTATGCCGTCCACGAATTCTCTTCCCGCATCCCAGGTGCCTCTCCCTCCGGCCGCGCGCTCCGTCCAACCCAGCAAACGTTTAGTGCCTAGGTTGGCAGGCGTCTCCTGTAGTTACTGAGGAGACAGGGCTTCTATTCTATTTAAATAAATGTTCCTCTATTTAATATGCAGGGTTCTTAGCTTACTATCCAGTAACTGTTGGAATCCCCGAAGCCTTCATTATCAGCCACTGGTCTTCTCTTCATCCCCGAGATTATTCATTAATACGGTTTCTGTTTCGTAGAGATAATTTTTCAAATATTCATACCTGGTGCCAAGTGTCTTACCTGTCTCATTTGGTGCATGGACTTAGATGTTCCTCTAGCTCCTTAAAAGAAACATCTGATGTGGCTTTAGTTCCTGGATCTCTAAGATGCAGAAGTGAAAGCAGAGATAAGTTAGTAAGTTACAGTGTTTCAATGCAATACAGTTTTAAAGTTTATTTATTTTGGGGGGGGGGAGAGGACGAGTGGGGGAGGGGCAGAGAGCCAAGAAAGGAGAGAATCTCAACCAGCCTCAGCTCAGTGTAGAGCCTGATGTGGGGCTCAGACCTACGAACCGTGAGATCATGACCTGAGCCAAAATCAAGAGTTGGATGCTTAAATGACTGAGCCACCCAGGCACCCCAATGCAATTCAGTTTTTTATTAAGTTTATTTATTTGAGAGAGACGGAGAGAGAAAGAGTGCAAGTGAGACAAGGGCAGAGAAAGAGAGAGAATCCCAAGCAGGCTCTGTGCTCTCAGCATAGAGCCCAATGTGGGGCCCCATCCCACGTACCTCAAGACCACGACCTGGGCTGTGATCAGCGTTGGACACCCAACTGACTGAGCCACCCAGGCACCTCCCAGTACAATTCAGTTTTAAGCAGCTATTAAAAATGCTTACAGGGGCGCCTGGGTGGCTCAGTCGGTTGAGCGTCCGACTTCAGCTCAGGTCATGACCTCACCATCTGTGAGTTCAAGCCCCACATCGGGCTCTGTGTTGACAGCTCCAAGCCTGGATGGAGCCTGCTTCGGATTCTGTGTCTCCCTCTCTCTCTGACCCTCCCCCGTTCATGCTCTGTCTCTCTCTGTCTCAAAAATAAGCATTAACAAAAAATTTTTTTAAATGCTTACAAACAACTCTGGGTAAATTTCTGCTTCTGCATGCACTTCTCAATTTCCCCAAGAAGTCCTTTCTTTTCTAATCAGGAAAGAAGGGAGGACACAGGTGACATGATCAATTATGTCCTAGAGGCTAAGATGGCCAGCAATTCCCTGCCACCTTCACCAGCAACACCTGGCAGATCCCCTGGAGAACCCTCCAGGTTAGCTGCCTTTGCCCTTCCGAGGGCCCGTCTGCGAAGATAGCTCCGATGATGGTCGGCCTCGAGGCAGAAGCCTCTGGTTTGTCTTTATTGCCCCCTTATCAAAAGAAAGTGCTTTTTAGACTCTGAGCTGGCTGGGAAAAGAGTTTCCAGAACCCCGAAGCACTTACCGCAGGGTGTTAAGCAGCCTGACCGTGTGGAGTACTATGCAGCTGGGAAAAAGGGAAGGAGCTGTTTGTGTTCTGTTACAGAATGAACCCAAGGTAAGTGATGGGGGAAAGGCCAGCTGCAAAGCGGTGTGTACAAAATGGTACCATTCTGGTGAACCAGGGGGGAGGGGAGGTTTAACCTCTGGAAGGGTGTGTGGGAAACAGATGCCTCTGGAGAGGAAGCCGTGTGCCACTGGGGCAGAGAGGTCGAAGGGAAGCTTTTCACTGCAAACTCTTGTGTGCTTTCTGAATTTTATTTTTTTAAGTGTATTTATTCTGAGAGAGAGAGAGACAGAGACAGTGTGAGCAGGTGAGCGGCAGAAAGAGAGGGAGAGAGAGAGAATCCCAAGCAGTCTCCGAGCTGTTAGTGCAGAGCCCAATGTGGGGCTTGATCCCAGCACCCTGGGATCATGATCTGAGCTGAAATCAAGAGTCAGTCAGTTGCTCAACCGACTGAGCCACCCAGGGGCCCCTACACTTTTTTTTTTTGAGCTATAATTGACATAATGCATACTATAAAATGGTTAAAATGGTGAATTTTACATTAAATGAATTTTACCATACTTATAGATATATAATTATATATATTATATGTAATTATATTTTTGAATGAGTGAATGAATGAATAAAATGTCTTTTATATTTACAGACTTACATTAGATGACCTCTCTGTGTAATGAGATGTCTCAGCCGTTTTTTTTTTTAATGTTTATTTGCTTTTAAGAGAGAAAGAGAGTGCCATGCAAGTGGGGGAGGGGCAGAGGGAGAGAGGGACACAGCAGATGTGAAGCAGGCAGCTCCATGAGGGGCTCAAACTCATGAACCCTGAGATCATGACCTGAGCCGAAGTCTGATGCTTAACTGACTGAGCCACCCAGGTGCCCATGCAGTTTTATTTTTTTAATGTTTATTTATTTATTTTGAGAGAGAGAGAGAGAGAGAGAGAGAGCAAGCAGGCTCCACACTGTCAGCATAGAGCCCAACATGGGGCTTGATCTCATGGATCGTGAGATCATGATCTGAGCCAAAATCAAGAGTTGGATGCTCAACTGTCTGAGCCACCCAGGCGCCCCTTAAAAAAGTTAAAAAAAAATTTTTTTTAACATTTATTCATTTTTGAGAGTGAGAGAGACAGAGCATGAGTGGGGGAGGGGCGGAGAGAGAGGAAGACAGAATCCGAGGCAGGATCCAGGCTCCGAACTGTCAGCACAGAGCCCAACACGGGGCTCGAACTCACAGACGGCGAGATCATGATCTGAGCCAAAGTCGGACGCTCAACCGACTGAGCCACCCAGGCACCCTGGCTTAAAAAAGGTTTTTTTAAGGGTGGCACAGTCGGTTAAGCATCCGACTTCAGCCAGGTCACGATCTCGCGGTCCGTGAGTTCGAGCCCCGCGTCAGGCTCTGGGCTGATGGCTCGGAGCCTGGAGCCTGTTTCCGATTCTGTGTCTCCCTCTCTCTCTGCCCCTCCCCCGTTCATGCTCTGTCTCTCTCTGTCCCAAAAATAAATAAAACACGTTGAAAACAAAATTAAAAAAAAAAAAAAAAAAGGTTTTTTAAGCAATCTCTACCCCAAATTTGGGCTCAAACCCATGACCCAAGATCGGGAGTCTCAAGCTCCACCTGCTGAGCCAGCCGGGTGCCCCGGCTTTGCGGAGGTTTTAACGAGAAATTCCAAACACATACCAAAGCAGAACGGTGGAGTGAGCCCCACTCACCCCCCAGCTTGAGCAATTAGCAAGTCATGGCCAGTCCAACTCTATGTCTACACTGACCCTCTTCTCTGCATCCCTAGATTGTTTGAAGCCGGTTGCAGCTGTTGGCATCTCTAACAGCCAAGGATTCCTTCTCAAAAACTTACTTACAACGCATCAGCATGTCTAAAAAATCAGGCTATTCCTTAGTATCATCAAAGGGCAGTGTTGAAATTTCCCAGATTGCCTCACAAGTATCCTTTCTAGAGTTGCCTCGTTGCGTTGCGTGGTTTTAAAGAGACCAAGCTGCTTTTGCCAGGACCGACCTGGTGAGCTCATTCTCAGCCATAATGAGGTTTGAGGAAGTCCAAGTTTCTTCTCTGAAGTCGCACAGGATGCTATTCCCGCTCAAATGTTTTCTGAGGAACCGGTGTGCCTGCGTGGCCCACGTCACTGTGCCGCAGTGGCTGTCCGTCCTGCAACGCCAGTGGGGTGACTGAAATCCTAATTTGAGGGGTGCCTGGGCGGCTCAGTGGGTTAAGCGTCCGACTCTTGGTTTCAGCTCCAGTTTTGATCTCACGGTTTCGTGAGTTCGAGCCCCGCATCAGGCTCTGCACTAATGGTGCAGAAACTGCTTGGGATTCTCTCTCCCTCCCTCTCTCTCAAAATAAATCAATTAAAAAAAAAAAAAAGAAAGAAAGAAAGAAAAAGAAAGGCTAATTTGAGAGCCCCAGCGTAGTGCTGGAACTCACCAGCAAGACCTCTCCAGTCTCCCTCTCGGTTATTATACAGCGGCCGCCCCGCTCCTCATCTGGGGGGTTTCCAGCCCCCAGCGGACACTGAAAGCAAGAACCCATATATACCGTGTGCTTTCTGCTAACGCCTAATGTATACACCGGGTCCCGCAGGAGGTCAAAGCGGTAACTCACGGTAAAACAGAGTGATTGCGACAGGACTGAAACACAGGTTATGTGACTGTGCCCTCTCTCTGTCGTGTGCTTCCTCCTGGGAGGATGCGAGGTGATAAAGCGCCACGTGAGGAGGTGACATGAGGGCACTGGAGCGGGCACGTGACTAACGTGGCGTTAGGCTGCGAGTGACCCTCTGAGGAGGCGTCAGGAGGACGACCATCCGCGCCGGGAAACCCGCGTCGGCTGTAGGTGACTGAACCCACAGCAAGTGAATTGTGGGTAAGGGCCGGGGTTGGAGGGGGGAGCAAGTGAATTGTGGGTAAGGGCCGGGGTGGGGGGGTTGGCAAGTGAATTGTAGGTAAGAGCCGGGTGTGGGGGGTGGGGGCAAGTGAATTGTGAGTAAGGGCCAGGGTTGGAAGGAGGGGCAAATGAATTGTTGGTAAGGGCGGCGGAGGGGGGGGGGGGGGGCCGGAGGGGCGGGGGGGAGGGGCGGCGGTGGTGGCAAGTGAATTGTGGGTAAGGACCGGGGTTGTAGCGGGGGGGGGGGGGGGGGGCAAGTGAATTGTGGCTAAGAGCCAGGGGGTGGGGGGGAGGGCAAGTGAATTGTGGGTAAGGGTGGCGGGGCAGGGGGTGGTAGCAAGTGAATTGTGGGTAAGGGCCGAGGTTCGGGGGGGTGGGGGGGAGGGCAAGTGAATTGTGGGTAAGGACCGGGGTTGGAGAAAGGGGGCAAGTGAGTTGTGGGTAAGGGCTGGGGGTTGGGTGGGGGCGGGGGGCAAGTGAATTGTGGGTAAGGGCAGGGGTTGGAAGGGGGTCAAATGAATTGTGGGTAAGGGCGACGGGGGGGTGGGGGTGGCAAGTGAATTGTGGGTAAGGTCCGGGGTGGCGGCGAGGGCAAGTGAATTGTGGGTAAGGGCCGGGGTTGGAGAGGAGGGCAAGTGAATTGTGGGTAAGGGCCGGGGTGGGGGGGGTTGGCAAGTGAATTGTGGGTAAGAGCAGGGGGTGGGGGGGGAGGGCAAGTGAATTGTGGGTAAGGGCCGGGGGGGGGGGGGGGAGGGGTGGTGGTGGCAAGTGAATTGTGGGTAAGGGCCGAGGTGGGGTGGGGATGGCAAGTGAATTGTGGGTAAGGACCAGGGTTGGAGAAGGGGGGCAAGTGAGTTGTGGGTAAGGGGTGGGGGGGGGCAAGTGAATTGTGGGTAAGGGCCCAGTTGGGGGCGAGCTGCTCTATCTCCATATTTCCCTGTCTTTGCTTAGTGCCACTCTGGATGGCCCTGTCCTCCTGTGACTCCTCAGTGACCTTCACCCCCCTGTGTGGCCAGAGAGCTCTCCAGGTCATCAGCCTCCTGAGAGCGGGGTGATGGATACAGCTGGTGCCGTCCTAAAAGACATTTTGAGGTTTGACACTTTTCTTTTTTCTCCTCTACGTTTTTTCTCTTTTTTGTGTGTGTTTATAATGCACGTATTGACCCGTGTAAGTACATATTTCTATACGCCCTGTCTCAAGGTTGACTTGATTCTTTTCCTCTTTTTGCACGTTTTAGGGATCCTTCCCCTCCCATCCCAGGCCCTGTGGTCCTGGCCTGTACCTCTGTATTGCGTCTCAGATGCTCTGGGTTTTTAGCTACAACTCCTCTTCAGTTAATTCTCACCCTTGCGTTTGCCCCTCCGTCCTGGTGTGCCGCCCCTTCCGAAGTGACCACTAGTTTATCTGCGGGACCATCGAGCCCAGAAGTGGGCAAGAAGATCTCCCCTCAGGAGACTGGCTCTGTGGCTTGACAGTAATAGCTCAGGCTTTGTCTGTTCCTCGCCACCACCTTCAAGAACCAGTGCTGCCCCTTTTACAGACGGCAAAGTTGAGGCATTAGGAAGTTAGTTAACACGCCTAAGGCTGGTAAGTGGGGAAGCCCAGGTAAGACCCCAGCCAGCCCACTCACTTTACTGTGCTCTATTGCTTAACCCCAAGAAGTGAATTTTGTGGTTACAGAGAGGGATGCAACAGAGGGAGGAGATATTCACCAGAGAGCGAACAAAATCGCAAGGGCTTATTTCTTATAAGTCACCTTGGCCCTGGGTAATAGCATTCTCTATTTCAGTATTTGCCAAAACGTGGCCTCTGGAAAACTTACTTAAGGTTTCATTGTTAATAAATCAATTTTATTTAGAAAATACAGTCCATTGCATTTATGTCTTGGGAGTTTCCTGTCTATACTGACATATTAAAGCTTCCTTAAAAAAAAAAAAAAAAGGACTAGTAAAGAAATCTATTTCACTCAGTTTAGTCCAAACCTGTGGAGAACGGAAACTTCTCCTGCATCACACCTGTTGACGTTCCACGGAAACACCGAAACGCCGCTTTGTGTAAACTTTCTGGAGTGAAGATAAACACAAAATTTCTGAAATAGCTTCCTTGTAACTTCTTTGTTTACATTTTTTTAACATTTATTCATTTATGAGTGGGCAGCAGAGGGGCAGAGAGAGGGAAAATTTGTTGTAATGAAAACAAAACCTTCTGGGCTTCATTAACAGGAAGACACCTCTGAATTTCTAGCCTGTTGTGCCCTAACCCGCTCTGACTCACTGTACCCAGGAGTGGTTGTGGGAGAGGGTGGTCCTGTCTCTGTGATGCTCGTGGGCCAGGAGGCCCACCGGAGCCACTCCAATGTGAAGGAGCCTCCCAGGCTTGGTCCGGCGGGCGTGTGTCAGGAGGGCCCCGAGGTGAAATTTCAGCTGTGACGATATGGTTGGTGTCCAATGTCTCCCTCTGTAAACACTGACCTCAGATTTGGTAGATACGAGCTTTCCGACTTCTTTCCATGCGATGACCCAGCTGGAGCTAAAGGTGGACTGTGATGTCACCAGCTGTCTGTAGTCAGTCCCTAATTAACACCTGGCCATGACCACCTGGCTCTTTTGTTCTAAATTAGGACTAGGTCTCATTGTCCTCCCTCAACTATGGGGAACCAAGCCAGAGGACGGAGCTGCCAGAACTTGGGATCGTGCAAGGCCTCGGCACAGAGGAAGAAATGAGAGGTGGCGTATGGGCCCTGCGTATAGGATGTCGGAAGAGGAAGGCCCGAGCGTTTAGAAGCACCAGGCCCACGGGAGTCTTGGGGACTAGCAGCCCTGGGAAGGTTCTGGAAAGCAGCCTACAGCTCTGAATAGCTCTTGGGAGCATAAAGTAAGTCTGGCTGGGAGCCTTTACCTTCACGGCCCCAGGCGGCTAGGCTGGCCCCACCTTGCTGATGGAATATTCTAGTTCATTCTTCCCAAATTTGTCTTTCATAAGAATCATGCCAGGCACTATTAAATATGCAGATTCCCAGACCCCACCCCAGAAGTACTGATTCGATCTCTTTAATGGATGCTCTGAGTGATCTCTGTGATGAGCCAAGTTTGGGGAAACACTCTTTTCTTTGTTCAAGGAGTCTCAGGAATAATGGGCTTGTCCATCCCTCCAGGTGCTTTTGTTGGCTGTCTCAGAAGAGAGGACAGGGTCTTTCCTCCTCCTCCTCATCTTCTTCGGAGGTCTTGGACACATAGACCGTTGGCCAGGGCCAGGTCATAGCTTAATGTAGGGACTCATCTAGAATAAACTTCTATATGTTTTCTACCTCTTTGGGAGTCAGTCTTCCCCTTCTTGTCTTAGTAAGAAGTAATTTTACTTATTAAAATTAAAAAAAAAAATTTTTTTAACATTTATTTATTATTGAGAGACAGAGAGAGACAGAGCATGAGCAGGGGAGGGGCAGAGCGAGAGAGGGAGACCCAGAATCCCAAGCAGGCTCCAGGCTCCCAGCTGTCAGCACAGAGCCCGACGTGGGGCTCGAACTCACAAACTGCAAGATCATGACCTGAGCTGAAGTTGGATGCTTAACTGACTGAACCACCCAGGCGCCCCATATTTATTAAAATTTTTTTTAATTTATTTATGAGAGAGAGAGCAAGCCGGGGAGGGGCAGAGAGGTGGGGGGGGGGGGGACAGAGAATCCCAAGCAGGCTCCATGCTGTTAGCTCAGAGCCCAATGTGGGACTCAAACTCACAGACCTCGAGACCATGACCTGAGTTGAAACAAGAGTCGGACACTTAATCGACTGAGCCATCCAGGTGCCCCAAGAAGTAATTTTAGAAGAGGTGGTTTGGGGCACCTGGGTGGCTCGGTCAGTCAAGCACGTGACTTCAGCTCAGGTCATGATCCCACAGTTCGTGAGTTCAAGCCCTGCATCGGGCTTCGTGCTGACAGCTCAGAGCCCGGAGCCTGCTTCGGATTCTGTGTCTCCCTCTCTCTCTGCCCCTCCTCTGCTCGTGCTCTGTCTCTCTCTCACAAGAATAAATAAAACATTAAACAATTTTTTAGAAAAGATGGCTTGATAAGCTATTGGGGCCTATTTGGGGCCTTTTATATTAAACCTCTTGTCTGTTCTAGTTAGCCAAGAGTATTTATAGATCACATATTATATGTAGAACGAGGAATAAGTCAATTAAACATGTCCCTACTCGCCGGGCATCGAAAAACTTGTTTGGAGTTGGAGTAACAAAAAAGTTCTAGAGATGGTTAGCGGTGATGGTCGTACGACCTTGTGGATGTGCTTAATTTCACCGAAGCTGTACACCTAAACGTGATTAAAACAGATGTTATGTTACATATATTTGGCCACAATTCGGGAAGAAAAAAAAAAGCCCCAACCTGTTCAAGGGACAATATACCCAAGAGCCACCAAAAAAGGCATTTACAAAGCAATAAACCAGCAAATGTACAGAAGTGGAGCCAAACAGACAGCTTTCGTGCTGGTTTTGAAGGAGGGATAGAATCACGATCCTGGGGGACAGCACAGGTGAAAGAGGGGAATAGAAGGCAAACTTTTAAAGGGGAGCGTCTGTGAGGAGGCAGCCCGCACACCACCCCCCCCCCCCCCCCCAGGCTGGGTGAGGGACGTGTTTGCGGTGAGTGACAGAGTGAGGAATGACCCTGACACTTCTTGCTTCTAGTGGGTAGAGAGGCATGGTCTTGATTGCAAGGGATTTTCTGCTAACTCTTTGGTATTACAGTGCTGACTTAGGGGAAGGAAACGCTGGGGCCTCCCCCTCCCCCCGGGGGCCGAGCTGTTGGAGAGATGGTTAGAAATGGCCAGAAGAGGGGTTCTCACTCATTTCTGCACCAACTGCCGGCTCATACTTCTCTGCCCTGAGCCGCATGGGAAAGAGCCGGAGGTGGGGCCTGGCGTAGAAGCCAGCTCCCGCTGGGGAGCCCAGCCCAGGCGAGGGCTTTCTGGAACCCAGAGCCAAAACCCGCCGGGCAGCTGATGAGAAACAGGTGGCTTTCAGGAACAGTGTTACTTGCCAGGAGGACCCCGGATTTGCAGGGGGGGGCCTCACTTAGAACAACCGGTGGGTGAGCCGAGCTTTATTGGAGGCAGAGGTGCTGGGACCCAGGGCCGCTGTGGCCTCCCCGAGGGGGCTGGGGTGGGGGGGGGGACTAGGAGTGGGGCTGGGTGTCTGATAAGCTGCCATGCCAGCCGAGCCATCTGCGGCTAGTCTGGCGCGTAGTAGGCGTTCGGTATCTATTTGCTACACTGAAATGGATTAAAAACTCACTCGTTTCTATTTTGTAGGATTTTGCTTTTTGTTTGTTTTTGTTTTGTTCTTCATTTTCTACTAAAGCGTTTCTTTTTTAAAAAAACTGAAGATATTTGTTTTTTTTTAAGGTTTATCTATTTTTGAGAGAGAGTAAGAGAGAGAATGCAAGCGGTGGAGGGGCAGAGAGAGAGGGAGACACAGAATCTGAAGCAGGCTCCAGGCTCTGAGCTGCCGGCACAGAACAGGGCTCGAACCCGCGAACCGTGAGATCATGACCTGAACTGAAGTCAGATGCTTAACCAAGTGAGCCGCCCAGGCACCCCGAAAGGTTTTTTTTTTTTTTAAGTTTATTTATTTATTTGAGAGAGCGAGTGCCAGCAAGCGTGAGTGGGGAAGGAGCAGAGAGAGAAAGAGGGAGAATCCCAAGCAGGCTCCGCGCTGGCAGCACAGAGCCCAACACGGGGCTGAAATCACGAGATCATGACCTGAGCCCAACCAAGAGCTGGACGCTTAACTAACGGAGCCAGCCAGGTGCCCCCCACAAAAGAATTTTAAGATACTAGACTCAGCTAAATCAAGCTAAAGGTGGGGGGGGGGGTCGGTCCACATCTAGAACAGGTGGCCCCTGGGTGCTCAGGGCCACTCTTTTCAGCCTCCAGGCTCCCCTCCCTCCCCTGGTGATGCCACCTGCCGTCCTCAGCCCCAGCTCTGCCCCACCGGCTCAGTGTGCTCCTCCTGGGGTCCTCTGGGTTCGGCTCTCGAGTCCCCCTTCCTTGCTCCCTGCCTGCAGCATCCTGCTTCTCACCGGGTCCAAAATTGCCCCGACCCTCTCTCCTCTCTGCTGCCCGCTTCCCTCCGGGCTTCCATGTGCCCTTGAGAGCCATCGCCATCTGCATGATGTCTCCAGTTAGAAACCTTCTCAACTCACCCTGTCTTGTTGAGTCAGCTCTGAAGGCTGGCCCCACCTGTCTGAGCCTGCCCACCCCAGCTCTCCTGGATGTACAAACGGGCGCCCGTCAGGCTGTCAGAGGCTCCACGGGGCAGCTGTGGTCTTCGGGATTCATTCCTTCTGTCCTGTGCTCAGAGCAGGCGCTGAGCCCCACAAACTCCTTGGGTTTCTTAGTTCCCCTCTGGAGCCCTAAGTCTCAAGAAAGCCCAACCAGTGACCCAGTTCCCGCACCCCGGGGCTCTGTGTGCCACGTATCTACGCCCTCTTCGGGCACCTGAGGCTCAGAGCAGTGGTTCCCAGCCTTGGCTGCACGGTGGGATCACCTGGGGAGTTGACAGGATTACCGATGCCTGGGCACCACCCAGGCCGATTAAATCATCCTCTCTGGAGGTGGGGCACTGGCGTTGGCCTTTTGTCAAGGCTCTCTAGGTGATTTTAATCTTCCGGCAAGGTTGAGAACGACCAGTTTGCAACATATATTTCCATTCTTTTTTTTTTTTTTTTTTTTTGCAGCTCAATTCTGGGACTATGGCTTGAATTGTTGGGGAATTTACTAATTTCTTGCTATATATGCATGTGGGACCAGAGCTGGGAAGAGAGCTTATCTAAGAACAGAGCACAGTCAGAGCAAGGAAGACCCGGGAGGGATCCCGCCCTTGAAGGCCACTCTCTTCTTTTTTTTTGAAGATCACTCTTACGGGGAGACTCACTTGCGGATTCATCCCCAAGGACAGTAAGGTGACAGGGTGCTGGCCCCTGGCAGCGAGGCAGCACAGCCTGGACAGCCGTGGGGCGCTTGCAGCTGGCTGGGCTGCCCAGCGGGTCATTTCCAGCTGTGCCTCTCGTGGCTGAACTCTGCTGGGAGGCAGCCAGGGAGGTCCGGCCTCTCCTCAAGGCTGTTGGGCTGTTGGATGACCGGCCCTCCGCCCAGACCCGCAAGCGCTCCGTGGTCTCTTGTTTCGGGCTCCTATCCCTTACTGGAGGCTGATACACACACCTCCCCTCCTTCCCCAGCCTCGGCTGAACCCGCCCAACTTGGATCCTAACAAAATTCGGCCCTTAATCTCTGCTTCTCTAGCCCATTCTCCCCACTGCTGCCAGAGCATCTAAGATGCTAATCTGATCATGCTTCAGAACTTGGATTTGCTTCCCGCGGCCTTCAGAATCAAGTTCAAACTCCTTAATGTGTCCCTAAGATCTTCCCCAGTGTGGTCCCAACCTCCCTCTCATGCCTGGCCACTTCCTACCACACACTACTGAGCCAACCACATGGACATTGCTGTCATTCCCATGTGAGTCACGCTCTTGTGCTGGTCTATTTGCAGGAACTGGCCTTCTCTCCCATACATCCTTTAAGATCCAGCTGTGATGTCTCTCTTTTGAAGCTGAAGCCAGGCAAAGTCCGTATTTCATGAACTTTATTTATACCTCTGTTACACTATAGTTTGCTTATTAGGTTGTCTGAGGACACAGCCTGGCTTGGAATAGGTGCTCAGTTAAGGTTCAGTGATTGAATGAATGCTTTCAGAATCCCCAGCAGCGGCTAGGACGGACAGACTTAGGAAGGCCCTGGATGGGACTGCTGGCAATCAGTTCCAGCTCGCCTTCCTAAGGGCAGGTCCTCGGCTCGACTGGAAACAAGGGTCTGGGCCCGGTGGTCCCACGTCCATCTGGTGTCATCTCAAAGAGATAGCCTGTAGTCTTCTCTGACCCTCAGGTGCCCTGCAGAAGAATCCTGAAGCTATGGGGAGTTTGGGACACAGGGTTGCAAAGTGTTACCGGGCAGGAAATGCGTGAGCTGTTTCCATACAGTTTCAGAATCCCCAAACCAATTGTAAATTTTAGTGTGTTGACTATATAAATAGCATTATAGCAGTATTAATTCAGTGACAATAAAGAATGAAAATTTCTCCCCGGTTCCACCATGATAGCCAGTCAATATAATGGTACTTACAATGTATTAAGAAGGTACTATTCCAGGGGCTGAGCTAAGCACTTTACATGTAGTATCTCATTTAGGCTTTCAAAAGACTTGATTCTGAAGATTCAGGGAGCAAGCTAAGATCTACCCTTACAAGGGAGTCAACAGAGAGGTTGGAGCTTGCCCACCAGCACAGAGATGGTCAGCGACAGAGCCGGGACGCAGCCCGGGTCTGTCTGACTCCGATGTTGTGTTTTTACCCCATATTCCTTCTGCTGCCCCGTGAACCAGACTTTTCATTTTCTGTACCTCCAGGCCTTCTCCATACACACAAATAGCTTTCGCCTAACCAGAGTCCCAACACAGTGAGTATGGGAACATAGATTACTGTACTTAACTTTATATCAAAATCTACACCCAGTCCCTCACCAAGTCCTCCTGAGCCTACCTCCAAATACATGTCTGATCTGTAACTCACCTTCCTTCACCTCTGCCCTGACCTTTTGTCTGGGCTTTGTGTGAGAGCCTCTTAACCAGTCTCCGTATTTTTACTCTTGCCCCCTTCTTATCTCTCCTCCCAGTAACCAGAGTGATTTTTAAAATAATATACACCAGGGGCGCCTGGGTGACTCAGTCGGTTGAGTGTCCGACTTCGGCTCAGGTCATGATCTCACGGTCTGTGAGTTCGAGCCCCACATCGGGCTCTGTGCTGACAGTTCGGAGCCTGGACCCTGCTTTGGATTCTGTGTCTCCCTCTCTCTCTCTGCCCCTCCCCTGCTCACACTCTGTCTCTCAAAACTAAGTAAACATTTAAAAAAAATTAAAGAAAACAAATGTAAACCGGATCCTAGCATTCCCCACCTGCCAGTGCATTTGGGCAAATCCCAAATCCTTAGCCAGGCCTCCGTGCCCGGTGCTCGTCTCCCAGCTCATCTCGTGCCTCATGAAACTCACACCATCCTAACCTCGCTGACCTTGCGGCACCGGGGAACTTCCTGGGTCTTGTCCACCTCAGCGCCTTTGACGCTCCTCTGCCTGGGACCTCTTGCTCCCACGCCATCCCTGGTCAGTGCCCCTCCAAAGAGGCCATTCCTACCCACGCTTCTCAACCTAAATTAGGACTCTTTTATTCACACAGATCACAGCTTATGTTGTGTGATTATTTGTCATATGTCTTCCACTCGATGTTCTAGTTCCGCGACAGAAGGACTGTGTCTCTTTTGCTGAGCGCTTACTTTCTCCCTCATGTCCAGCTCAGCATCAGAGACACGGTAGGTGATCAGTATTTGCAGAAAGAATACGTGTTTTTCTATGTTACTATATGGTCTCCACGAACATAATCTAGTGGCTGTGTAACACCTGACAGATATCCATTTAATTAATGGCTTTAATGAAACATTTGTTTCCTACGTCAAGAGCTGACCTTTCATGGTCAGAAGAAAACAAAATGTTTGAGGTCCCTGCATCAGCAATATATAGCACCATATACATGTACACAGTAAACCTAATCTTGCTGTTGAAAGAGAAATATATATAGATTGCAGGTTTTTGAAATCAGTGTGGTCGGTTGTGAACAGCGCTGCTTTTCAAAATAGAACAGAAGGGAAAACGGTGAACGCTTTGCAGGTGAGGGGGTAAGAATTGTTCTGTGTAACTTCCATACATATACAGAAGTCGTGTTTCCATTTTATGAGCTCTGCTTGCGCACCTCTCACGCACGGCCGGTGGCGAGACGGCACGCAGGCTCTGGTCTACGGGAGACTCCCAGGGCTGCTTTCTTTTTCAATAAACGTTTTTATTCTGGACCAGTTTTAGATTTACAGAAAAGCGGCAAAGACAGTGCCGAGGTCCTTGGGTGCCTCTCACCTGAGTGTCCCCCGTTGTCAGGGTCTTACGTCGCCACGGGGCGTGTGCCACGAGGAACCGACGAGTGCCTTGTCAGTAACCGAACTCCAGATTTTAGTTTTTCTTCTTTCTCTTCCAGGACCGAATCTAGGATCTCGTATGCATTCAGTCGTCTTGTCTCCTGGGTCTCCTCTGCTCTGTGACAGTCTCCCAGTCTTTATCATGAACTTGATGGAGGAGCACTGGTCAGGTATTATGTAGAATGTTCCTCGTTGTGGATTTGTCTGGTGTGTTTCTCATGATCCGACTGGGGCGATGGGTTTAGGGGAAGAAACGTCACACAGGGGAAGTACACGCCTCCTCAACACCCCATCAGAGGGCACGTGATACCCAAGTGGCTCATCACCGGTGATGTTAACCTGCACCACTTGGTCAAGAAAGTGGTTTCTCCGCTGTAAAGTTACCATTTTCCCCTGTCCATACTTTATTCCTGTTTGTTTAAAATTTACTTATCTATTTTGAGAGAGAGAGAGAGAGAGAGAGAGAGAGAGAGAGAGATCATGAACAGGGGAGGAGCAGAGAGATAGGGAGAGAGAACGAATCCCAAGCAGGTGACAGCCCAGAGCCCCAACGCAGGGCTCAAACTCACCAACTGAGATCATGACAGGAGCTGAAGTCAAGAGTCAGATACTTAACCGACTGAGCCACCCAGGCGCCCACCCCCATACTCTATTCTTTAGAGGCAAATCACTAAGACCTACTCTCAGGGAGTGGGGGAGTGGGGGGTGTTGAACTCTACCTCTTGGAAGGGAAGTATCTCCATATCTTATTTGGAATTCTTCTGTACAGAGGATTTGCCTCTTTTCCACTTATTGAACAATTTCTTTAAATATGGACTCATGTATATTCATTTCTTAGGTTGCGTTATAATCCTATACAGGGTCGTTTATTTTATTGTTCAAATCGTTCCAACTCTGGCCATCGGAAGCTCTTTCCTGTGTCCCTCTAACATGCCTCCATCCTTTTGTTTTTTGAGCCTTCCTTACTTCCTGGTGCACCAACACGTTCTAGCACATCTCGTATTTCCCCTGCCCCAGCCCACAGCCAGCCATCTCTCCAGGAGCTGGCACCTGACAGACGGGAGGCCAGAGCCGTGGAACGTCACCCTCTCGGGCTCAGAGGGTGCAAAGTGCTCTTCTGCCAAGGCAGCTGGGGGGGATTTGTAGGCAACACAGAGGAAGGGTGTGTTTCCTTACTTCCTCAGCCCTCTGCACCTATAGCTGTCTGGTGAGCCACCCACGCTTGTCTCATCTGCCCTGGTGAGAGTGCAAAACCTCCTCGGACGGACTGTCCGTGCCTGGTGGTCAGATTCTGGAAGCCTCTGCTGCCACACGGACTGGCGGGAGTCCCGGGTGCCCGAGTGTGTGCCGGTCAAGGTTTGGTTTCCCAGACTTCCGGGGGCATCTCCGCGCCGCCCGCTCCCAACTCTGGATCCACTGACTCTGGACCCTTTGACTCTCCCAAGGCTCCCGTTCCACAGCTGGCTTCCCCGCACCTTCCCTCGCTCGTGCGTGTTCGGTAGGTGTCCTTGCTTCTCTGAGCAGAATGGAACCTCAGCCGCCATCGGTTTTCTTCCCTAGACCCTCTTCTCCTCTCCAAGGCCCACGCCTCTGCCTGGGGCTGGAGTCTCGTGCCCCCTCACTGGCTCCTCGTGCTCAGCCTAAAAGGACACTCAAATCTCCTGGCCTCGTCTCAGCCTCCAGCCGGCAAGGAGTCTCTCTCCCCCCTTCTTCACATCAGGCCTCTTGCTGAAGAGACTTGTTCAGTCCTTTTCCTCGACAACTGGGGCTGCACAGAGCACGTTGCTGGGAGATTTTTCACAGAAAAGGGGTGACTATTGATTCTGATGAAGCAGGAGGCACTGGTAGGGACCCTGAGGGGCCCCACGCTCGGGCAGATCCCACAATGACAAAGTGCTCCTGCTGGGGGCCACCCCAGGAAGTTTACACACGGCTCTGGTGACCTCAGAAGGTTCCCAAGAGGCAGCATCCAATCTGGGCCTGGAGTTGGGGGCTGAAGGAGAGGGGGGAAGGCACTCCTCGCAGGTCCCCACGGGGTGGCTGCTCAAAGCTGGTGGAAAGGAGGGGCAGCTGTTTCCAGATCTTGTCTGATCCACACGTTTCCTCTTCCCCCCCGCCCCTCACCCTGTAGCGAGGGCCTTTGTCCAGAGGGATGGGCATTTTACTCATGGGGTCTTTATTTATATCTTTAATTTTATTTTAGTAGGTTCCATGCCCAATGCGGGGCTTGAACTCATGACACTGAGATCAAGACCTGAGCTGAGCTCAAGAGTTGGACCCTCAACCAACTGAGCCACCCAGATGCCCCTACTCATGGAGCGTTTAGCCTCACGTGGGCTCACACCTCCAGCAGTGCCCTGCTTCCCACTGTCTGTGGGAAGCAGCCCAAGTGATTCACCAGCCCCACCTGTCTTGCCTCACTGCATCTCCCCGGGGTAATGTGGGTGTGCCCTTCGTATCAGCGGAACAAAAAGAACGTCTTCTTCAGGATTTGGGAGACTGCTTGGCTCCACTGCGCCGTGAATCTGTCTTCTGATACTCCGACCCCAGCTAAGCTGACCTCTGCCATTCATTCCCCTATGCTGACTTCTCCCTTTGACGCTGCTGAGGGCAACCCTCACCCCCATCCCCCTCATCACCCCCCCCCCCCCCAGCCGATCTTTGGAATTCAGCTCGTGATAGAGTGAGAGATTCGTTTCCTCCCGGACCAAGTACCAGCCCTGGCTTTAAACAGACTCACTTGTGCTTACAGACTCTGGCAAATTTTGTGTGTCTGCGGCCTGGCTTATGCTAATTCATTCATTCAACAGGTATTTATGGAGGACTTTCAGGCAGAGCTCTGAGCACTGGAGATACAACGATGAGCAAAAAGATACGGCTTCATAGAGTTTGCAGATGTGCCTGGGAGAACAGATATTAAACTGATAATTTCACAAATATTTATTACAAATAAGTGCAATAAAGAAAAAGGGTGGGCGTTCAGTTTGTCTAGGGCATTAAGTAAAGTTTCCACAGAGAAGTGACAGTTTAACTGAGATCTGAAGAATGAGTAGGAATTGACTAGGGGCGACAGAGACAGTAGAGGAGAAAATCTTCCCAGATGGCCATAATAGCATGTGCAAAGGTCCTGAGGCTGAAAAGAGGATGGCCAGTTGGCTAAGGGCAGAAAGGATAATGAGAGAGAAAAGGCTGGAGAGGCAAAATGGGGCAGGGCCTTTTAGGCATGTTTAGTGTCTTGGTCTTTATTCCAAGGACAGTGAAAAGGAAGCCAGTGAAGGATTTTAAGAAGAGTGATATGATCAGATTTGTCATTGAGAAAATTACTGACCACAGTATGAATTACAGGGGGTGGGGTGCACCCTGAGGAGACTTGGGGAGTTAGCAGGTAAAGTTGTGGTCCCAGAAGAGGTGAGGGTAGATTTGAGATGGTGACCCTACTTCATATGCTTGTTTCTTTACTCCCCCCTCAACCCCCCCCTCCCCCCCGCTGTCCTCAGATGGCAGGCTTATGTGGGCAGTGTGTTCTCAGCAGAAGATGATCTGGTGGGAGGCCCTCGGGGATGGAGGTTAGCTTAGTCCCGGTGCCAGCCTTTAGTAGGGAACCAGGACACGATGTGTGGAAAGGGGATTAAGAGACCGCTCGTCTTTAAATTCCTCTTTTGCCATCTCCATTTCCCTTGCTCTGAGAATAAAACCAAGCTTAACTAAGCCTCCTTAAAAGCTATTACACTGTAATTGGAAGCCCTGTCCCACCTTCACGCTGGGAAGAGCCCAGAACACCTGCTGCAGGTGCCGGATCCTCCCCGCCACGTTGGCTTTCCGGAATTTCATGGCAGCGGGTACCCTGAGCCGCCCAGCCTGGCAACGGACGGCAACACCCAGGTGGGCTTCCAGGAGGGGCGTGGCCGTGCCCATCTCCGATCCTGGAGATCTGAGCTCTGATCTGAATACGTGACCTTGCGCAACTCACTTCCCCTCCCGCGGCCTCAGTTCCCTCATCCGCAATCGCAGGGTGGCCCCAAAGTCCCTCCGGCTGCGAGCGGGGCTCTGGGTCGGACCGGCGGGATGCTCGCTGCGGGCACTGCGCCGAGCGCCCGGGGCGCGCCCACGCCGCTCGCCGAGGGAAGGGGGCCTCCCGGGAGGCGGGCGGGGAGCGCGCGGCGGCGCGGGGGGACGCCCCCCGCCCTCTGCCCGGCGCCGCGGCCGGGGGGCCCCCCGAGGTTACGTAAGGAGCCGGCGCGGGGAGCGGGGCGGGACGGGGCGGGGCCCGAGCGCGGCCGCCCCGCCCCCGCCGGCCCAGCCCCCGCCCGCCCGCGCCAGGCGGCGGCGGCGGCGGCAGCGGCAGCGGCAGCCGCGCAGCCCCGCGGCATGGAGCGGCGCCGGGGCTGAGCCGGGCGCGCACGGGCCGCCGCATGTGCGGCGCGGGGAGCGGCTGCGGAGCGCGCGGAGAGCGAGCGCCAGAGGGCCCGTCGGAGCGGCCGCCGGAGCAGCGCCGGAGATGGGGTGAGGGAGCCCCCCGGGGGGCCGGCGCCCTCTCCGCGCGTCGGGGGGTCCGGGGGGAGGGGGACGGGCGCGCGGCCGGCCGGGGGTGGGGGGCCGTCGACCCCGCGCCCTCCGCCTCGCGCGCGCGCGCGCGCGGGTCCCCGGCAGGGGCGGCCCGGCCGGGGCGCGGACTTGGGGCCCCCGCGCGGTGGCCCGCCGCCTCCGAGCCGGCCCCGGGCGCGCGGTCAACTCCGGGGCCTGTGTGTGCGAGCGCGCGGGGCAGTGTGTCGTCCTCCGCGGCGGGGTTCGTGACAAGCCGAATGGAAATAGAAGTTTTCCTGGAAGGGGAGCAGACCGAGTAATCCTGACCCCCCCCCCACACCCCCCCACCCCGGCGTAGGAATAGTGGGTTCGGACTCTGCTTGGAGCGGGATGGGGGTGAGGGAGTGCGGAAGGAGCCGGGCTGAGGCTCCGGCCTCGGACACGACGGAGTAAGAGGCTCAGGGGGAGAAGTTGAAATACTCTGTCGGAGTGACTAATGCTTGTGAGTATATAAAGTCATTTGAAAAAGCAGGATTGATTTCTCCTTGGCGTCTCCGTGAGCAGTAGGCGCTGTGAGTCAGGGAGCCACGGTGCTAATAACACGATTAACTCCTTGCATCTGCTCGCTCGATGGGAGCACGGGGCGGTGAGGGGCCGTCCGTTTTCAGGGAACAGCTCTGTAGCCCGATTTACAGATGCGGAAACTGAGGCCCTCGGTGGTCGGGCGACTGCCCCCGGGGGGGGGGGGGCAGCCGGCGGGCGTTTGTGGAGGGACATTTGGTGCCTCCGCAGAGGGGAAGTCACAGCCTGCCAGGGGGCGTGGGGCTGGCGCTGGGGGTCAGGGAACCAGAGTTTCCGCGTGTCTGCCTCCTGCTGTGTGCTCAGCGCCCTCCAGACAGCCCTTCTCGGGACCCCCAGACGGCTCCTGGGTGCGTCTGGAGATGTTGGTTTTCTCTGTGGGATCGGGAAGGCGTGGAAGGGGCGACATGGTCCTGGTGGCCTGACCTAGCTCCCGTGGGTCAGCGGCTCCGTTGCGCCTCACTCCAGGCCGTTTCTGGAGTCCTCTTTCCCGGCCAACTTCACCTGTGGGGTCTGGAGGACCCAGAGGCAGGCCAAGAGGAGTTTGGGTGAAGTGTCCAGAGCTCCATGAGCAGGGGTGGGGGGTGGGGGGAGGGGTGGGGGGTGGCGAGAGGGGCCTAGAGATTCGCCTGAGACGTTGGCGTCAGTCCAGGAGATTTCCCACACGGAGAAACTGGGGGTGATTTTACCAGAGGCACGCTGGCTGGGAAGCGGGTTTTCTGCAACATTTCCGGCGACCTCTTGGTAGATTATGAAAAGGCCGCTCTCTGTGCACCGGGAACCTTTGAGGCTCTCAGATTTCATACTTTACAAAAAAAAAAAAAAAAAAAAAAAAAAAGAAATTGATGGGGAAAAAGGAGTTGGCAAATGTAGGTCTCCAGATAGGAGATAAAAGGGGTCTGATCATTTTAACGCTCTCCCTCCCTCCCCCAGACAACACAAAACGAACTCAACACACTTGCGTGATCCAGAGACGAACGTTGAAACTCTGTTGGTTGAGATCAAATAGTTCTGTGGAAATGAAAGTGTTTACTCACAAACGCTGAAAGGAAATGTCAAGATAATTTTTGTTTGTGGAGCATCGGGGAGGAGCGGCTTGGGGGAACCTTGTGAAAATGGAGCGTGGCTTTCACGGAGTTTTACCGTCGTTCGGTACGTGGCTTGTTACTCCGTGTAGGTGAGGGCCGGTCTGCAAGTCCTGCCTACTTCTGCCGGTTTTAATATACGCGCTTCTTCCGACTTCAGCCAGGTCACGATCTCGCGGTCCGTGAGTTCGAGCCCCGCGTCAGGCTCTGGGCTGATGGCTCGGAGCCTGGAGCCTGTTTCCGATTCTGTCTCCCTCTCTCTCTGCCCCTCCCCTGTTCATGCTCTGTCTCTCTCTGTCCCAAAAATAAATAAAAAACGTTGAAAAAAAAAATTTTTTTTTAATATACGCGCTTCTTCCGTAATTGACGGGTGCCGACAAACCAGGGCAGTAAATTGAAATGGAGTTCAGGCTGGATAAGCAGTTCAGGCAGAGGAGGGTGGAGGGAGCTGTTTTCACCCAAAATAGAACCAATGTCATCCTTTCCGAGATGGTGGAGTAGGACGAGGGGAAGGAGGAAAGGGCAGCCAGTAGAGAACCTCATTGCGGCCCTCCCCGCAGCCCTGTCACGGCTGCACTGTGTAGACGTGGCCCCGACTTCAGAGGAAAAAAAACAAAAAATCTGAGTTTACTTCTCCCACTTCAGATGCTCGTCCTCTTCCAGACACTCACGGTTTCCGCTTCTCTTCCGTGAAGTGTTTTGCGTTAACTGTGTGGTTTCCCCAGTAAGGTTGTGTTTTGACTCCCGAGGCAGCTGTTGGCTGGCACACTCTCTCTCCTCCTCAGACCTCTGTCTGTCCCCTCCCCACCACACCTTGCCTCCCTCCGCGAACAAAATGGGAGCCACGGACCAAGGAGAGTCTCCTCTCCCTGTGGCCCCGTGTCTTGCTTCCCACCTGTTTCACCCACTTGTCCCACCACCCTGTCCCCCTCTCACCTCGTCCGGCAACGTTGCTCTGTTCTTCCACATCCCCCCGTCCAGGCTCTTTCCCATCAGTATACAAACATGCTTTGGTTCAGGGCCGTCCAGTAGAACTTTCCACACTGATGGAAAAGTGCTGTGTCTGCATGGCCCAATTTGGCCGGCCCCAGCCACCTGTGGCTCTAGGGCACTTGAAACGTGGCTAGTGTGACCGAGGGCCTGAGTTTGTAATTTAATTTCCATTGAAATGGCCACATATGGTGGTGGCCGCCATGTTGGAGAGCACCACCATAGCTTCTGTCATTTTGCATCTCTCTCCTGCTTCTTTGCTTCCCTTCCCCTGAAAACATCTGTCCCAAAGCCACTGCGTCCACTGGCTTTCTTCGCCTACCATTTGATCATGCTCCACACCCTGCAGTCCCACCCAGACTGTGGGGTCGCTGATAGCTTGTGCCCTTGCCTTAGCCTCTCGGCCGTTCCCGCCCCCCTCCAGCCAGCTTCTGACCACCACACTCCCCTGCTTTTCTGCTCCCCTTCCTGATGGCTCCTGTCCAGTCTTGCACCTCTGTCTGACCTCTGAATGATGGGCCGCTTACGGACCGGACCTGCTTCCTCTGTGCGGTCAACACTCCCTTCCTAGGTAACGTTATCCACCCACCCCTGCTGGTGACTCCCACGTTTTTATTTCCAGCACAGCCCTTCTGGGGGCCTCCAACTCTTGTCCATGAACGAGCTCCTGATGCCCCTTCCAGTTCTGACCTTCCCTTTATCTTCTCCATCCCAGTCAGTGGCCCCACCGTCCACCTGCTTGCTAAGAATCATCCTTGCTTCTCCTCTCCCTTACCTTCCACGTCCACGCTGTCAGTGGGCCCCGTGGTTCTACTTCCGGGATACTGTCTGGTGTCCACCTGTCCCCATGGTCATAACCCCCACACTGGTCCTGACCACCATTGCCTCTTTCCTGGACCAGCTCCCATTCTGGGTATCTCCAGTGCATTCTCCATACGGGGGCCCAAGTAGCTGGCTTTAAAAATTGCAAATCGGATCAGGTCACCTCGCACACCCTGCAGCCACAGGGGGATGGCTTGTGCCTCATCTCTAGTGTCCCCTGTCCATCCCTCACTGCCTTCTGCTAACATGAGCCTCATTTCTCCTCTTGCCCTGCTCGGGGTGGGGGGGGCATCTTTGAACTTGCTCTTCTCTCTGCCTGGGAGGTTCTTGTCCTAGCTCTGCAAATACCTTCCTCCTCATGCTTCAGATTCCCACATCAGGGTCACCTGCAGAGCCTTTCCGACCCCTGCCGTTCCTTGCGAACACAGCCACACCTATTTGCGATTACTCACCACAGCGCACCTGCAATCATGTGGGCTTTTTTTTTTTTTTTTCTTTCTTTCTTTCTTTCTTTTTTTTTTTTTTTTTTTTAAACTTAGTCACAATCTGTCCTTGCTGGCATCCCACAAGGATAGGGGCTTACCTTTGTCACCTGTGTCTCCTAACACCTGGCATAGTGACAGGCCCCTTGTAGGCCCCAGTACTTTTTTGATGGAGTTAATGCTTGAATGCGGTGGGCAGCCTTGCTTGGATGCTGGCCTGGGAGCTGTGATAATTTTGGGATCACCTTTTATATGGCTTGCTTAATTGAGGGTTACAAGGGCCAAGAGAGAAAGAAATCACATTTGGATGCAATTTTCTTTTAATGCTAAAGCAAGCCACTTAGCTTTTATTATGACTTGGGTTAATTTTCAGGCTGTCAGCTGTCATCCGAGTATTGGGGTTATAAATTATCTTTTTACTCGCCTGCAAAAGGTAACAGAAAAGCCAGCTTGCCTGCTGTTGTGACTCTTGGCTGATTTTGTCAGTGTTTACAAACACGACCGACTGTAGTCCTGTCAGGCTTTGGTTTACACTCCTTTATTTTGTCCGGCCAAGATTACGTTGCACCGCGCGATAACAATCGCGGTGATCTAATACCTTGGGCCTCCTTTCGGTAACCGATACTGGGTAGCTTTCCTTTGATGTTCATTCCTTCTCGTGTAATTTTCCATTCCTCCCGCAGAGTATGAACTTTGCTTTTGGGTTCGTGTTGACAAAAACAGATACGGTCTCTCAGATCTGTTGAAGGAACTTGTCTTTCTTGGTTCTGTCTTGGGCTTTCTAAACTTCACTTTACTAAGGTTCATTCGATCTGTTCGTCTGTAAGGCATTTATTGGGAGGGTCTGTTGGGAGATCCAGGATGAGCAGACCTACTAGGTCACTCCTGCCCTTAACAGAGATCGTATTTCCGAATCGGAGGTAAAGCCACGTGTAGAAGTACCAGCTTCATGTGTGTGTTTCAATGAAATGTTGTAACGCAAAGGGTGTCAGAGGCAGTGCCCGCCTATTTGGGACATGTAGGACAGATGCCCCCGTATGCTACAGGGACTACCAGGGTGCTGTTAGCATTGATGATCACCGTCCTCACGTAGGCAGCCCTTAGTTTCACATTCCGTGTCAGAGTTGGAAGAATATACAATGGAGTAGGCCCTAACTAGGCGTGTATGGAATGAATGCATGCACGCATGAATGAATGAATAGCAAGGAATGACCACTCTTTGGGTTGACCTTCACTTTGGGGGACGTGCCATCATTCTTGCTGGAAACAGACTCAGAGCAAAGCAGGTGGTTTGTTCTTGTCAAGTGGACCTCATGACTTGTGTCAATAGTGGGTTTCTTTTCTGTAACGGCTCCCGGGGAACTAGAGTTAAATGTGCGGTCACCCTCGGCAGACTTACCAGCCCTCGTTCGTTACCTTTATTCTTTGTTCTGTCGGATGGCCCTTCCTTTCCTCTTACTTCTCTCTCTCTTTTTTTTTTAACAAAATGAAAATAGCTTTGCTTTTCTTCCCCTAATTATAAAAATGTTGCACGTTCATACTAAAAAATAACAGCATGAAGAAGGAAGTGAAAATTACTTGTCATCCCACGTCTCAGGGATAGCCTCCCTGGGCAATCAGATGTCTGTCTTTGCAGATTTCTCTGCATGTACGTGTGTCTCTGCGTCTAGACGTAGGGCTACCTAGAACAAATGTATTTTTAACGAAATGGAATCATCTCCTACATCTGTTTTGTAACATAAGTTTTTCAACTTAAAATACCTTGAGTGGACATCTTTTCATGACGGTGACTATAAATATACATCATCTCTTTTTTTTTTTTTAACTTTTTATATGTTTATTCATTTTTGAAAGAGAGAGACAGAGCACAAGCAGGGGTGGGGCAGAGAGAGAGGGGGACACCAAATCCGAAGCAGGCTCCAGGCTCTGAGCTGTCAGCACAGAGCCCGACGCGGGGCTTAAACTCACAAACCGTTGTGAGGTCATGACCTGAGCTGAAGTCGGACACTCAACCGACTGAGCCGCCCAGGTGCCCCAAATATATGTCATCTTTTAAATCCACACCTACTTGTAATTTGTCGTTTTGCTAAATTTTATACATCTTTGTAAACTCGCTTAAATCCTCTGTAGAACAAGGCAGCGTATTAAAAAAAAAAAAAAAAGACATTTTGACAATTCTTTCAAGCAATCGGTTGCTCTAAATGAATTACCAAAGGAAAGAAATGGTAGAGAAACCAGGATCACAATTAACATCGGGTAATTTGCAGTGGCTGCGTAATTTTGGGTGAGTCACTGCTCCTTGGTGAATCTTGGTGAGAACATCAAGAATTCATCGTTGTTGCTAAGGGTGGTTGGTGGACGAGGACCCAGCTGCTCAAACTATTTCTGCTTGTTTGGAAATACCAGGGCAGAGTGATTCCGCTTGCAGACCTGGACAGGAAGGTTCTCCGTGAGCAGAAAGCATGGTGCTTCAAAGCCCTTTGTCTGGTGGGCACCGCGGCCCCTCCTTTGGAGAATTCCCTTGGCGAGAGGGCTGGCAGGGACATATATACTGGAAGGACGTTCTATTCCCTGCTTCGGTTGTAAGGCAATTAACACACACACACACACACACAGACACACACACAAGCTGGATAAATCCTGTGACACGTCTCAGCCAACACAGGCAGGGGCGCCTGGGTGGCTCAGTCGGTTGCATCCAGCTCTTTGTTTTCTGTATTTCTAGACACCGTGCACATAGGCTGCCCTCGGTCGTGTTATGCGTTTGGAGGTGAGCACTGGCATCGTGGCCCAGTTTCCTAGTGGGGTGCGCTTGTGTGGGAAGGTACCGGGTTGGAAGTCTCTGCTCAACTACAGCAGAGTCTCCAGTAGTTTTGCCTCTGAGCGCTGTTAGTCATATGGTATCGTTCTGGGAGAATTTATTTAAACTATAGTTCAAATTAGCTTGTTAGAATAAAAATATGCTTGTGGGGAACACATTTAGACATTTGTCAACGACTAGAGAGATTTAAGGAGAAAAACACATTTTTATTCACAACCCTGGTTGATAGTCGTATTATTATTATTATTATTATTATTATTATTATTATTCAGCTGGGGAATTGGGGACCGGGGTGTCGCCACCAGCCAAAGAGTTTAGCCTGAGAGATGTGCATTGAGAAATCCCTTGGCGGGGGGGGGGGGGGGGGGGGGGGGGGGGCGGGCTTGGGTAGCTCAGTCAGTTGAGTGTCTGACTTTGGCTCAGGTCATGATCTTGCGGTTCGGTTTGTGAGTTCGAGCCCCACATTGGGCTCTCTACTGTCAGTGCAAAGCCTGCTTCAGGTCCTCTGTCCCCCTCTCTCTGCCCCTCCCCCATTCACACTCTCTCTAAAAAATAAATAAAACATTAAAATAATAATAATAATAAAAAAGAAACCTCTTGGCGTGCAGGTGTCCTCCAGCCGAATCGAGGCTGGGTCCCGCTAAGGGAGGGGCTCTGGCAGGCCCCTTTCTTTGTGCCTTGTCCTGGGGACGTCACAGGCAGTGGCACCTGAGGCCGTTTGGTGGGGGGGGGGGGGGGGGACTGAGACCATTTGTCCTCTGGGTCTTGGGTGGGGGGGGCACTGTCGTCTGTGGATTATTGGGTAGGGGGTGTCCACAGGGATCCAATTAGTGAGGAATATTGCAGACCCTGCTGCCTGGGTATTGGATTCCTTCTGGGATCTTTAATTGGGAAAACTTTTAATGGAGTTGCTCAGATACATGGAGGAAAGGAGAGGCGCTTTGACTTGTGTTGTCCTCGGGGAGGGAGATGACAGAGAAGGTCCTCGTGGGGAAAAGGAGTGGAGCTGTTCTGGGAGGCTCCAAAGGGCCGGGAGAGGAGCTTCTAGTAGAGCAGGTGCCCAGGCAGATTTGAGCTCTGCAGGTCGGGAAAGAGCTCTCTGACGCCTCTGAGTGACTCAAGAGAGAACTGTCATTCTTACGTGGTGGCCAGTTCCCTGTCATGGAGGGCCGCCTGTAGCGGGGGGGGGGGGGGGGGGGGGGGGGGGGGGCACGGAGCAGGGTTAAATGCAGTCAGATCCCCAGCCCCTGGCTGTGTGAGCTTGGACAAGTCATTTCATCTCTCAGATGTCACTGTCTTCATCTGTTTTTGTTTTTAATTTTTTTTTAACGTTTATTTATTTTTGAGACAGAGACAGAGCATGAACGGAGGAGGGTCAGAGAGAGAGGGAGACACAGAATCTGAAATAGGCTCCAGGCTCTGAGTGGTCAGCACAGAGCCCAACGCGGGGTTCGAACTCACAGACCGTGAGATCATGACCTGAGCTGAAGTCGGACGCTTAACCAACTGAGCCACCCAGGCACCCCCACATCTTCATCTGTTAAATGCACAGTAAAGTGACCACAAACAAGGGAATGTGTGTGAAGCGTCCAGCATAGTGCCCGACACATAAGTACTCAGCATGTGGTGGCCAGGTCTGTGATTACTGTCATCGACATCACCATCGTTTCTGCTTTGGGTGGGGGTTTGGCAGCTGACCCCTGAGGAACCTTCTGGAATATGTGGCCAGAGTGTCCCTGATCTTTGATCCTCTCAGCTGCTTGCTCCCAGTCCTGAGCGGTGCTGGAGTCGTTCCCGTCATCGGGTGACCCTGACGATATGAAGTTTGCCCTCTGGAGCCTTGCTCGCAGCACAAAACGCCACAGGCTGTGTGGGTGGAGGGCAGTCACCGGCAGAGGATGGGCACGGTCAGGAGAGCCGACCCACATTTGCCAACAAGAACGCCAGGCTGCCGGCCGGTTGCTTTCACGGGGAGGTGTCAGTGTGGGCAACGAAATGAGGGGTTGCTCCCCATTGTGGGTTCAGACTAATGACTTACGTTGCTGGTCAGAGAGCCCTTCGCGTGATCATTCACTCGTTCCTTCAAGAAATTCAAGAGGCCGTCCACTTTGGGGTGCCAGGAACAGAGTGGTGAATGTTTGTGGTCCCATGACGCTTACAGTGTAGCGAGGAAGGTGGACATTAAACAGACATTACCTAAGGGATCAACATGGGGCCAGGGGGCCGTGTGGGCTATGCACCCGTGGGTTTCAGGGCCTGGCGTTTCGTGGCCCTCACCCGCTCCCAGGGGTCTGAACTCCCTCCTCATCCCCCCTCAACTCTTCATCGGCTCCTGCCTGACCAATGACCACCACTTAGCTGCTGAGCGCCATCTCTGGGCCAGGAGCCAAGAAGTTAGAGGTTGTAGAACAGGGGCTCTGCCCTCCCAAGAGAGAAGGATGGTGAGCAGGACATTAGGGCAACGAGATGAGCCTCGTTCTTGAAATACGAACAAGGATAACATGCTTCCCTCTGCAAGAGGTTTGAGAAGGCTTCTTGAAGGAGGTGACCTTCAAACTGGGTCTTGAAGGGTGGGTAGGAGTTTCCCAGGCAGAGGAGTAGGAGTTTGGGGTGGGCGGTGGGAGACATTTCGATGGGGAGAGCTGCTCACGCCCATGGGAAGCGAGGAGGCATGGAGGTCCAGCACAGAGACCCTGGACTCAGTCCTGGCGTCCCGTTCACTTGGCTGCATGACCCAGAGTGAGACCCTGCCTGCCTCCGAGCTTTAGTTTCCTCATCTGTGAAATTAGCATAATAATGGCACCAACATCATAGGGTGGTTGTGAGGGTTAAAGGCAACACATTTTGATATGCTGTAGCTGTGAGTTCTGGGCAGAGAGGGGAGGGAGGGAGTACACGGCCAGGTCCAGTGCTCAGAAGGTCAGGAAGGTACAGGCATGAGGGAAAGGCCTTTGTGGCAGGGTGTTGGGACTTAATCCCGTGGGTGGCGAGGAGCCAGCCAGGGGCAAGGCCACAGGTAGGGGAGTCCTGGTACCGAAGAATGAGGCCTGGCAGAGGCGGCAGGCAGGGAGCTGGGGGAGCAGATGACTGGAGGCAGGAGGAGGAAGTGTGGTGCGTAGCTGAGGAGTTGTGGACTCAGTCTGCAGGCAATGAGAGGACATTTTTAGGCTTGAAGACGACAATGGTACTTGGGTGGAGAACATCGTTCCAGAGACAGTAGTGAGGGGGGCGGTGCGGAGGGTTAATGGACTGGGGAGAAGAGGCTTGCCGGACCGAGCCGCAGTCTGCACGCAGAATGTCAGGAGGAGAAGGGGTGGAGGGGAGAGAGAAGACGTGACACAGGTGTATGTGGTGTCAACCCCCTCCTGTTCTGTAACGGATCCGGGACAGGCTTGGGGAATGCACGTGATACGAGAAAACAGAAAATACATGCAAGGGGCCTCGCTGGGGCTGGGAGGGCTCGAGGATCTTTCCTAGAGAGTTGTTAATTGGGGCACAAATGAAGCCGTCCGTTCCTGAGATGCTGGTAGGTTGCAACTGTTGTGTTTATACTACATCCCATTGAACTCCTACAGCAGCCCTCGAGTTCGTCGTTGGGGAAACTGGCCTGGGGAGATTCCATGATCTGTTCAAGGTCCCAGAGGAAGGTGGCAGAATTTGGGAATCCAGCTTGAGTCTGAGAGCAAAGTCCGTGTTCTTGAGATGCTCTTCCTGGGGGCCAGATCCCCTGTGGAAGTCATGTGGCCAGTGGACCCACGGCTCTTGATTGCTGGGATGAGAGAAAGGGAGAGGCTGGGTTGCCAACCGTTCAGATGTTTCTCGACCGTGTAACTGGTGCCATTGGCTGAGGTTGGGAACACAAGGGGAGGTGTACTTTTTTTTTTTGTGGGGGGGGCAATTATGAGAGTTTAGTTTGGGTGGAGATGATGAATTCCCATCTGTGGTGGGTCTTCCACAGGGTGGCCTCTCTAAGTAGAAATCCGGCTCTGGAGCTCAGCAGTCAAAGTAGAACCAGAGGTACAGATTTGGGAGCTGTCACCTCTGGATTCGGTCTCCCAAGGAGAGGACGGGTCAGGGAGATGACCCGTGCAGCTCTGGGTAAGAGTGACAGTTGAAGGGATGGAGAAGGAGCCAGTAGATGAGACAGAGAGGCCAGAAGTGAGGACACTGAGTGGGGCGGCTGCTCTTGGACGGAGGCCTCGGAAAGCTTGGAGAAGGGTGGGGACCTACGCGTACCCCAACCACCACTGTGTGGGGAATGGTGTTAGGGCAGGGTGGATTCTAAGGGGAGCTCTAGCCCAGAGTAAAGCTCCAATCCACTTAAGGCCTTTCACGGAGTGGGTATGTGGTGAGGAGTGGACCATCTGGCTGAAAATGCAGGAGAGCTTGTGGGCGAGTCAGGGTGGAAGGAAGCTTGACTTTGTGTGATAAACTGAGCGTGTTGGGAGCTGAGGGCAAAGAAGAGGAGGAGATTGAAGATACTAGAAAAAGTGAGAGCCGGTGAGGCTGGGGGCAGGAGGCAGCTAGAGCTGGAGCCTCAGGGGAGGAGTAAGCCTCCGGAGGGGCCCTGGAGGGTCGTCCCCTGAGACCAGGCAAGGAGCAGGAATGGAGGCATCCTGAGGCCACGGCGGGAAGGGGAACGAGGGGCTGGGTTAATCTGGTTGGCTGGCTGTTCCTTCTCAGCCTGAGCTAACGAACTGAGCGGAGGACCGGGGTAGATCGGGAAGAGGTAAATGGTTTGGTGCATCTGGTCGTGGACGTCGGGGCCGGGAGTGAGCTGGAGGCACATCCACATTGGTGAGTAGCCTTGAGGGCTCAGTTGGGGGTCCCAAGAGCGTGAGTCCGTGAAGGTGCCAGTCACCACAGCTAGAAAACTCGCTAACACGCCCGGCGACCTGGGAGCGAGAGCAGAGGCAGGTGGTCCCGGCCCCAGACGGTGGGCGTTACAGAGACGGCCACCCTGCCTGGACTCCTAGCGCCGTGCTGTCCACAGTGGGGGGACGCTGCGCGGGCGGAGGGGGAGCTGCTCTGTCCCCATCAGTCACCTTTCTGCCCTCGCTCCTCCGAGTAGCCATTGTTCTGTTGTAATAATTATTCCAGACCCTTTCTAAAAAACGCATTAAAATTCTTGCCAGCATGACCTCTTCGAGTAATGAGATCTGTAAGTTTATTAACCTCTGTGAGAAGTGGATTTCCTTGCTCCACGGGAGCAGATAATCTCTTGGAGGGACGAACATTAATGTGCTGACCTGGAGGGTGAGCTCGACGCCTGAGGGTTGGAGGAGGGTGGTGGTGGCTTCCCCCCAACCCCCTCCTGGCCTAGCAGGTGTCTCGTGGAAGATGGGCTGGTTGCTCCTGCACGTCAGTCTCTGCTCAGTCCCATTCAGGGAGTCTCACCATGGCCCAGAGCCGAGATGGTCAGAGAAACCAAGTCATAAAAATACCGTGTCGCTTTAGATGAGCCTCATTCTTTAAAAAAGGCTTTTTTTAATGTCTATTTATTTTTGAGAGAGAGAGACAGAGCAGGAGCCGGGGAGGGGCAGAGAGAGAGGGAGACCCAGAATCTAAAGCAGGCTCCAGGCTCTGAGCTGTCCGCACAGAGCCCGACGCGGGGCTCGAACTCACAGACTGTGAGATCATGACCTGAGCTGAAGTTGGACGCCCAACTGACTGAGCCGCCCAGGCGCCCCTTATTCTTTCAGAAGGGGAGAGGAGGAGATGGGAGCACAGAGTCTTGTGCAGACAGGAATATCTAGACTGCATGTTCTTTCACAGAGGACTGGGAATACACCAGAGCTGGCATGGGCGTTAGGATATCTGCCCTGTGACCATGTTGAAACACATCCTCTGTCATCCCGGTGTCAGCCTTCACCTGGGCACATGGATCGAACGGTTGACGTAAGCTCCTTGCAAGGCCTCCGGCTCGGTAGCAGTGATCTGTGACTTCTTCCTCCTTAGTTGGCATTTCAGGCCTGCTGTAACCTAGCCTGACCTGCCTGCCTTCTGGATACACTGAGGACTTGGCCCATGCCCCCCTGTGTCGTTAATCACACAAAACGTGTCATTATAATGCAGAGTTATGTCAACATATTACCATGATCTGCGTCTCCCCTATCGTGGCCAACCGGACCGGCACAGTCCAATAGAAACATCAGTGCCACATACGGAATTTCTCATGTTCTAATGTCCGCATTAAAAAAAAAAAGGCAAAAAGAGGGACACCTGGGTGGCTCAGTCGGTTAAATATCTGACTCTTGATTTCGGCGCAGGTCATGATCCCAGGGTTGTGGGATTGAGCCCCACGTTGGTCTTTGCGGTGACAGCACGGAGCCTGCTTGGGATTCTCTCTCTCTCCTCTGCTCCTTTCCCACTCATGTGCTCTTTCTGTCTCTCAAATAAACTTGAAAAACAATAAAAAAAATAAAAAGCAAAAAGAAGGGCACCTGGGTGGCCCAGTCGGTTAAGTATCTGACTCTTGATTTCGGCTCAGGTCATGGTCCCAAGGTTGTGGGGTCGAGCCTCACATCAGGCTCTATGCTGAGTGTGGAGCCTCCTTAGGATTCTCTCTCTCCCTCTGCCCCTCTCCCCCTGCTTGCACTCTCTTCCTCTCTCTCTCTGTCTCTCTCGAAGATAAAATGAAAACAGTAAACAAGCAAAAAGAAACAGGTGAAATAAGTTCAATGTGTTTTAAGCCAGTATACCCAAAACATCATCGTTTCAACATGGAATCAATAATGAGTGAATGAGACATGGTTTCTCTCACCACGGAATTTACATTTTGGTGAAGGAGAAAGACTCCCGTTGTCTCCCCATTACCAAAAAAACAAAAACAAAGCAAAAGACCAGTTGTGAATGGATTTGCAAACAAAATGACTGCAGGTTGTGCGAGGGAAAGCCGCAAGGGCTGAGACGGGCTTGGGAGCGTGTGGCTCCAGACGCCTCCCCGAAGACGTGACAGTTAAGCTGCTGCCTCGTGTGAAGAACAGGAACAGAGCATTCCAGGTGGAGGGGAGAGCAGGTGTACAGACAGAGTGGGCAGGAGCTGCCTGGAGTGTTTGAGAAATTGAAGTCAGTGAGATTGGAGGGTTTTACCAGGGAGGTGACCCACTCCTCAGCTTGTAAGAAGATCCCCCTGCGCTCTGTGGAGCCTGGACGGGCAGGGGGCGAGTGCGGAAGCAAGAGCTGGGGTTCCTGGGCGCCGGGTGACCGGTGACGGAGGGCACTGTCCGAGGTTAAGAAGGTGGCAGAGGAGAGGGGAAGGAACGGGAGCTTGGAGATGGGTTTGCCAGGACCTTCGGAGGGACTAGCTGGGGGGTAAGGGATGAGAGAGAGGGAGGAAATAAGGAGGACTCCTGTGGTTTCCGGGTTAAGCACCCAGTAGATGTGGGGAAGCCTGGAGGAGGAGCAGGTCAGGAGTGAGGCCGGGGGAGTCAAGGTCAAGGATCCACGTGTCCCGCTTGAGGTGGTGAGTGCAGCTGGGGAGAAGGCAGGTCACTACACGCCTGTGGGGCTCAGCAGACGTCAGTCTGGAGACGGGACAAGGTCATGGTGGAGGGAGGGTGGGCAGGGGAGGAGGGGGCTGGGGGCCGAGCCCAGAGCACCCCTTGTCTCCTCGCTGGTACTGGACGAGGAGCCGGCCAAGAAGTTGGGGGAGGAGCGTCTCGGGAGGAGGGCTTGGACCCCCCACGCTGCACTGCTGAGAGCTGCACTCTGAGCAGATGACAGTGGCACCTGCTGACGCCCTGGCGTGAGCTGGGTCAGTGGTCAGGTGGGGCTGGGAGCCTCGCGCTGGGACAGCGAAGGAGGCTGGGAAGGGGGTTGGCTGTTAGGGGAGCAGAGAGTAGGACGATCTCATAAGAGGCTGCCGGTGAAGGAGAAGTGTATTTAAGGGGCGCCTGGGTGGCTCAGCCGGTTGAGTACCCGACTTCAGCTCAGGTCACGATCTCATGGTTTGTGATTCTGAGCCCCCAGTCAGGCCCTCCGCTGTCAGTGCAGAGCCCGCTTGGGATCCTCTGTCTCCTGATCTCTCTGCCCCTCCCCTGCCCATTCTCGTTCTTTCTCTTTCTCTCAAAAACAGCAAGCAGACAAACAAAGCAAATGTATCTAAGGTAGGAGAGCCCCAGCACACGTGGATGCTGGCAGGGATGACAGGGGAGCCTCGGCCCTGAGAAGACGGCAGAGGTGGGGTTCAGCACCGGGGAAGGGCTGTGGCTTGGAGGGGCGAGGGAGGCGCCCTGCCACGGGAAGGAGGGGAGGGGGCCGCGGCAGGAGCAGATACAGGCAGGTGTGCATTTGGTGGAAGAAACCTGGGCTCTGGTGGTGCTCCTGGTTTCTCCAAGAAGCGTGGGGCGGGGTCACGTGCCGAGAGCCAGGGTGGAGGGCAGGGTGTGGGAACACGGAGGAGGAGAAGGTGCGGGTTGTCTGGGAGTGAGCGGCGGGCCTGCTAGAGAGCCCCACGCTTGTGCGCCATTGCTGACTGACAGTTTGAGGTCAGAGAACCGGAATTTACAGGGAGACGTGTCCGCCCAGTTTTGGGGATGCTGCCCAGTGGCCTGGGTGTGGGCCTGGAGGAGGTGGATGGCGGGGCGCGCCAGGCTGGGGCGGAGGGTGTTCACGCGGGACGGGTGGCAGGGACAGACCTCCCAGGCTGGGTAGGGGGCGTGGAGGGAGAGCGTGAGGCCAGGAGGTGGCTGGTGGAGAGCGAGCCGGGCAGTGGATTGGAGGAGTCTGTGGGGTGGGAGGTACCTCCGTGCTGGAAAGTCGCACTCGGAGGGGGCGTTCTCCCGGTGGCGGTGGCGAGGGGTCCCGCGGACGGCTGTGGGAGAGCGCCCTGAAGGGGCGAAGAGGGCCTTGCAGCGGAGGACAAGGAGCTGAGTCCGGGGCGTTGGGGGTCATCCACGTGTGTGGTGACAGTGACAGGAGGTGGGCAGAGGGAGAAGCTGGGCCCGGAGCTGAAGCCCCTGATCAGTGGCAGGAAGTGACGTGGAGGCTGGCGAGCTTGGCTGCAAGGCAGGTGGCGGGGATGGCCGGGCTCTGAGGCCATGGCGAGAGCCACGTGTGGGGGCCACCAGGGCCCGAATCCTCTGCCTCCCCTGTATTCTCCTTACCTGCAAGGCAAGAGGCACAGAGCGGTGTGGGTGCGGGTGTGTGCGTGGCCGTGCGGCCTTCAGGGACTGGCCCGGTTTCGGGGAAGGCGGGAAGGTGCGGGGAACACCCCTGCGGCTGGGCTGCCGGTGCCTGCCGACCTCGGGACAGATTTCGGGGAGTCCCTGGAGAAGGGGGCGGTGCGGGGAGGAGCCTGGAGCCTGAGTGGGGCCGAGTGGCCGAGAAAGGGGGGAGTGCTCACGTCCTGGGTTGCGGTCGTGGGCGCATCTCCCCGGGCCTGGGAGGGACTCCGGGCCTTCTAGTGGGAAGGTGAGCTCCGTGTTGGGTCCGCCCCGAAGATGCGTTCGTCCCAAACGCTGATCGACGCTTTGAAGACCTCAGTCAAGTGTGACGCGGCAGGAATAAAGGAGGTGATGGTCTGCTTTGCTCTGCAGCTGGATGCTGGGTTCTGGCACCGGAGTTCATCCCGGTTTAGACGTGTGCAAAGATGTCTTCAGGAGGAGCGGAGCGGGAGCGGTCTGGACACGTTCCGAGAGGGGGGTTCGAAGGAGGCTGTCTTTTGTTTTTTAAAGTTTGTTTATTTATTTTTGAGAGAGAGAGTGTGTGTGCGAGGGGAGTAGGGGAGGGGCAGAGAGAGAGGGAGAGAGAGAATCCCAAGCAGTCTCTGCGCTGTCAGCACAGAGCCCGGCGTGGGGCTCGAACTCATGAACTGAGATCACGACCTGAGCTGAAACCAAGAGTTGGATGCTTAACCGACTGAGCCGCCCAGGCGCCTGAAGGAGGGTGTCTTAAAGAGTGGTCTCTCCATGCAGCTCGGGGGTCCGTGAACACCCCTTCCCCCAAACTCCATGGAGAATTCTACGTATGTGCTTTTCTGGGGAGGTATCCATCGTTTTTATCAGATTTTCAAAGGGGTCTTTGACCAAAAAGAGATGAGAGCCACTGTTGAAAAGACTTGGGGGTGCATTTAACTGGCGAGGGAGAACTGGGGCCGGAGAGTGAGGGTAGGGGGAGAGGAGAGCAGTTTCCATGCAGACAGCCAGCCATCCTTCGGGGCTCGCTCTGTGTGGACTCAGCTGCCGGAACCTGGCTCAGTGAGAGGGAGGCATAGGGTTTGGCTCTGCGGGCATCTGGGGGAACCTGTGAGCACCTGTCACAGGTGGGGTACGCATCGGGCTGGCGACAGAAGCTGGGGGTCGGGGGCTGTGACTGGCAGAAACTCTGTCCAGATCTTCCGTTCTGATGAAGAATGGCTTGGGGTGTGACCGGGTTTTCTCCGTCCTCAGGGAGAGCATCTCATGGGCTGGGCTTTGCTGGGGAGACGAGGCCCCCGTGGGTGCTCAGGTGTGCAGCTCTGGGCTGCAGGAGCCCCCGGAAGCCTGCCTTTCTGGAGCCGCGAGAATTAAAGATCATTCTGGGGAGTGGGCCCTCCACCTGTTCGGGGGCCTCAGCTGGCTCCTCTGTGGTGTGGGAACTGTGTTCTCCGTGGTGTTGTCTGAGCTTACCCCCACGTCCCATTCAGGGTGGGGAGCCCCCCTCGTGGGCCCCGTCACGCACCCACGTGGTCTGCGGCACTGGGTTCCCTTCCCCCGTGTGGCATCCTGTGGCACTCGTGGGCCTGGGTTGAGCACAGCTTTCTCCCCTAGCGGGCCCCGCGTGTCCCGAGGGACGGTTGGACTCCTGCCCTACTTTGGCACAGACAAGTGACTCCTGTGAGACAAAAGTGATGATTAATTGAGTTTGGCTTTGTCAGAGCTTCCTCTTTTTTTTGTTTTTATGTTTTGTTTTCTTCTTTCAATCTTTTTTTTTTTTTTCCCCCCTAAAAGCAGGCATGCCTCACCAAGGATGGAATATTCTGGAAAACTGGAATTGGAATCCCACGAGTCTGATTGAAAGCCGTACCACTCACTTTAAGGAAGGGAGCTAAAAAAAGCCACTCCTTGGCTTCTCCCATGAATTTTAAATGTTCTGGAAGCTTTGCCCACAAAGGAAACAATGTCTCATTCCTTAAATAATTAAGTAGAGTATCCTGAGAATGGGGTGTCACCCAGGCCTGGTCACGCTGGAGCCTCTGGGGGCCCGTCCCTCAAGGGGAGAGCCTGGTGGGCGCCCCGGAGGTTCTCCTCAGGAGAATCAGAAAATCGGTGCGGCTTCCGACAGCTGCCTTTCACGCATTCGGTGAAATTGGCACCACCCTGGCGATGTCCTGAAAGAGGATGACGGTGGCATGTGACGTGATGCCAGCTTTGCCCTGAGAGGCTCCGTCCATCCGTCGTTTGTGTCACGGTCTT